>NC_012870.2:19374937-20632660 GCF_000003195.3 Sorghum bicolor | reverse complement strand
TCTACCATGTTGCCACTTGCATCACTACCTAATTGATCATTTGTGCCCATAGGTGTGCTCATTGGTTTAGCTTCTTGCAACCCAAACTTCTTGATCATGTCCTTGATGTACTTGCCTTGACTTACCAAGGTGCCATCTTTCATTTGCTTGATTTGAAGTCCAAGGAAGTAACTAAGCTCTCCAATCATGGACATCTCAAACTCATTTGCCATCATTCTTCCAAACTCTTCACAAAAATCTTGATTGGTTGATCCAAAGATGATATCATCAACATAGATTTGCAACACAAACAAGTCATTGCCTAGTTTCTTGGTGAAGAGGGTAGTGTCAACCTTTCCCATCTTGAACCCTTTAGCGAGAAGGAAATCTCTCAATCTCTCATACCATGCTCTAGGTGCTTGCTTCAAACCATACAATGCCTTCTTGAGCTTGTAAACATGGTTGGGTTTCTTGTCATCTTCAAAACCGGGAGGTTGTTCAACATAAACCAACTCATTGATGTATCCATTGAGAAATGCACTCTTCACATCCATTTGATAGAGCTTGATGTTGTGGGCACATGCATAGGCTAATAATATTCTAATTGCCTCCAATCTTGCAACCGGTGCATATGTTTCTCCAAAGTCAAGACCTTCCACTTGAGTGTAGCCTTGTGCTACTATTCTTGCTTTGTTTCTCACAACTACACCATCTTGATCTTGCTTGTTTCTAAAGACCCACTTGGTACCAATCACATTGTAGTTCTTTGGCCTCTCAACAAGCTCCCACACTTGATTTCTTGTGAAGTTGTTCAATTCTTCATGCATGGCATTTACCCAATCGGAATCTTTCAATGCATCTTCTATCTTCTTTGGTTCCTCAAATGAGACAAATGAATAGTGCACACAAAAGGATGCTAGCCTTGATCTTGTTTGCACACCACTTTGAATACCTCCAATGACTTGATCCAATGGATGATCCCTTGCTATGCTAGTAGGTTGGAGTATTGGGAGTTGATTGCTTCCACTAGATTGATTTTGATCTTGATCATCATCATGAGAGCCACTAGTACTTGCTTGATTTGCATCAATTTGCACTTCTTGATTGATCATGTGAATATCACTATCATCATCAACTTGCTTTGGCATTATGTCACCTACATTCATGTTCTTCATTGCATTTGCCAATTGATCTCCCCTCACATCATCAAGATTTTGAGCTTCATTTTGAGATCCCTCGGTTTCATCAAACTCAACATCATGGACTTATTCCAATGTGACACTTGTCAAGTTCCAAACTCTATATGCCTTGCTTGTGGTGGAATAACCAAGTAAGAACCCTTCATCACATTTCTTCTCAAACTTGCTCAATCTAGTGCCTTTCTTGAGAATGTAGCATTTGCATCCAAACACTCTAAAGTATGCAATGTTGGGCTTTCTTCCATTCAATAGCTCATATGGTGTCTTCCCAAGCTTCCCATGGCAATAGAGACGGTTGCTACAATTGCAAGCCGTGTTGATAGCTTCATTCCAAAATGAATGGCTAACATTGTATTCACTAAGCATTGATCTAGCCATATCAATCAAGGTTCTATTCTTCCTTTCAACTACACCATTGGATTGAGGAGTGTATGTTGGAGAGAATTGATGTCCAATGCCAAGATCATCACACAATTCCTCAATTCTTGTGTTCTTGAATTCACTACCATTGTCACTTCTAATCTTCTTGATAGTGGTTTCAAACTCATTTTGCACCCTCTTGACAAAAGACTTGAATAGATCACAAACATCACTCTTGTCATAGAGGAAGAACACCCAAGTGTATCTAGTGTAGTCATCAACTATCATAAAGCCATACTTGTTGCCACCAATGCTAGTGTATGTTGTTGGCCCAAATAAATCCATGTGCAATAGCTCAAATGCCTTTGATGTGCTCATTTCACTTTTCTTAGGATGTGCATTTCCAACTTGCTTTCCGGCTTCACAAGCACTACATGGTTTATCCTTCTCAAAGGTGACATCCTTCAAGCCTCTAACTAAGTCATGCCTCAATAGTTTGTTCAATTGTTTCATTCCAACATGACCAAGCCTTCTATGCCACAACCAACCCAAACTTGATTTGCTAATTAGGCACAATGTCAATTGAGTGTCACTATCATTGAAATCAACCAAGTATAAGCTACCATGCCTAAATCCTTTGAATATCAAGTTTGATCCATCAACACTAACAACCTCAACATCATCACTTCCAAAGATGCACTTGAACCCAAGGTCACAAAGTTGTGCAATTGACAAGAGATTGAAATCTAGGCTCTCAACTAGCAACACATTTGATATGCTCATGTCATTTGAGATAGCAATTTTACCAAGCCCCTTGACCTTGCCTTTCTTGTTATTGCCGAAAGTGATAGAGTCAAAGCCACCATTTTGATTTGTATCAATTGATTTGAACATACAAGACTCTCCGGTCATATGTTGAGTGCACCCACTATCAAGCACACAATGCCTTCCTCCGGCTCTGTAATTGACCTACAAGACAAGATCAATTCTTTTTAGGTACCCAAACTTGATTGGGTCCTCCAAGGTTAGCAACTAAGCTCTTTGGTACCCAAATGGCTTTCTTCTTTGAGCCCATCCATGGTGCACCAATGAACTTAGCATGAACACCTTTTGTATCCTTGGTAAGCACATAGAAAAAATTAAGCTTAATTAAGGATACATAAGCTTTGGGTTTCTTGTTCATGCATTGTTGCTCTAGATGACCAACTTGCTTGCAAGCTTTGCAATACCGACCATTGTTCTTCACAAAACTAGTCTTGTGAGGAGCAAAGGCGGCCTTGCCTTTCTTGGGGTTATAGCCTAATCCCTCTTTGTAGAGAGAATCTCTTTGGCTACCCAAGCACATAAGCAATCAGTCCTCACCACCATAAGCCTTGGCTAAGGTGTGATTGAGCTCTTTCACCTCCCTCTTGAGAATTTCATTCTCAACTTTTAGTGTGGTGTCACAAGTGAAACCATCACTACTAGATGAGGATGATGTAGATGTGCTACATGAAGGGTTAGTAGAAGCAATAACAATAGGCTTACTCAAGATATCACATGTTATGCCTATGTTGCAAGGTTTTGCTTTCTCAATTTTAGTTGGCTCATTTTCACATTTGTTAACTAGAGAGGAATGAGCTTCTTCAAGCTTAGTGTGAGCCTTTTGAAGCTTCTTATGGTCTTCCTTTAGACTCTCATAAGATGCTCTAAGCTCATCAAGTTCTGGCTCAAGGGTTTTCTTATCCTTAAGCAAGGCCTTGCACTCCTTTCTAGTTTCTTTATAGTGATGAGTGCAATCTTCTAGCATAGTGATCAGTTCATCTTTAGTTGGTTCATCATCATCACTATCACTATCATGATCACTCTCATCATCGGATGATACCTTAGTGGCTTTAGCCATGAAGCATGATGGAGTGTAGAAGATGGAGCTCTTTTCTTGAATTGCAATGCTAGCATGCGCCTTGTTTTTGGTGCTCTCATCATCACTTGAGGAGTCATCACTATCCCAAGTTGCAACATGTGCATCACCCTTCTTCTTGTTTGAGCCTTCCTTCTTTTCTTGCTTCTTCTTTTGCTTCTTTCTCTCCTTCTTGATAGCATCTTCATCATCACTATCATAAGGACATTTGGCGATGAGATGATCCTTGCTATGGCATCTAAAGCACCTCATGGAATGGTCATTTTTCTTGGAGGAGCTTTTCTTCCTTCTTGCCCGACAGCCCTTCTTCTTCATAAACTTTCCAAATCTTTTGACAAGAAGAGCCATCTCCTCATCTTCATCATTATCACAAGAGCTTGCTTCTTCTTCACTTGATGATTCTTGCTTGGCTTTGCCCTTGGATGTGGTGGCCTTGAATGCCACACTTTTCTTCTTCTCATCATCTTTCTTCTCACCATCCTTCTTCTTCTTCTTGATCAACTCATCCTTTTCATCATCTTCTCTATAGGCATCATCGGTCATCACCTCTTGAAAGACTTGTTGGGGAGTTGATTCACTAAGAGTTGTCTTGACTAGCACGGTGATCAATGTGTCAAATCTCTTGGGCAAGCTTCTCAAGAACTTCATAGAGAATTGACTATCCTTCACTTCTTCCCCAAGTGCCTTAAGCTCATTCACAATGACTTGCAACCGATGAAACATCTCCAGCACACTTTCATCTTCTTGCATCTTGAAGCTTGAGAACTTCTCTTGGAGGATGTAAGCTTTGGCGGTCTTAGTACCTTTGGTGCCTTCAAATGTTTCTTCTAATTTTGCCCATGCATCATGAGCAACCTCAATGTTCTTGATTTGCTCAAAGGTCTTGTCATCAAGAGCTTCATGAAGAGCACTAATTGCAATGTCATTGCATTGAAGCTTCTTTTCTTCAACCGGTGTTGGTGCATTCTCATTTGCAACCTCAAACTTTGTTTCGGTCACCTTCCAAACCTCTCTATTGATTGACTTGAGATGTGCGGTCATCTTGACCTTCCAATAAGCATAATTGGTGCCATCAAAGTAAGGTGCCTTCTTCGTGTTGTTGATATGCAAACTAAGAGCCATTTCTTCACCGTAGGTTGTTAAGCCTCAAATAAACAGTGCCTCGGCTCCGATACCACTTGTAAGGTCCAAATGGCTAGAGGGGGTGAATAGCCTATTTAAAAATTCTACAAACTTCAACTAGACAAGTTGATTAGTAAAACAAAAGGCGAAGCTATTCTAGCACTAGCACAACTAAACTATGCAAGCCACCTACACAAGTCTAGCAAGAAAGCTAAACACTAGTTACAACAAGAAAGCACAACTAGAAGCTTTCTACACTCCTAAACAAGAAAGCTAAGCTAAACAAGCTACACAACTATCAAGGTATACACAAAGGTAAAGGAGAGGGGAGTGATTGTTATACCGACGTTGTAGAGTAGAAATATATCCAATCAATCATGTGCACAATCACAAGAGAAACCTCGGCAAGAGATGACACAAGATTTTTTACCGAGGTTCACTTGCTTCCCGGCAAGCTACTCCTCGTTGTGGCGATACACCCACTTGATGGATCACGAGCTAATTGGCAATCCAAAGCCAAACCCTCAGCGGGTGCCGCACATCCACTCACAAGATGGGGATCCTCCAAGCCACGAGCAATCCACTAGAGTAGCCAATTGCGATCTCCCGCGGGGAAGGCTCAAGAACCCCTCACAAGTCACTTGGTGAGGCTCAAAACAATCTCCAATTACGAGCTCAACACCACCGCTGCTCCAAGCCGTCTAGGGCGTCGGGAAACACCCAAGAGTAACAAGAAATCCGCAGCAAACTCAAGAATCAAGTGCCACTAAATGCAACTCTCAAAGCAATGCACTTGAATCTCACTCAATCTCACTAGGATGAGCAATCAAGCAAGGAGATGAGTGGAGGGAGTGTTCTCTAGCTCAATGTGTGTCTCAAGTAATCAAATGTGCAAGAGAGAGCCTCCCAAAGCCGGCCACCTTCTATTTATAAGCCCCTCAAAGAAACTAGACGTTGGCCACTTTCACTAGGCTGAAAACGGGGGCACCGGACGCTACCAAGTGAGCACCGGACGCTCGACCCCCTACGTCCGGTGCACTGGGGTTGGCCACGTGTCCTTCCTGAATCTCGCGTGTCACATCCTAACGGTCACCTGTGGATCATCGGACGCTCTGCAAGTCCACACCGGATGCGTCCGGTGCTCACCGGACTCATGCGCAGAGAGTTCCACAAACCGCAGGGTCACCGGACGCTAAGCACCGGTAGCGTCCGGTGCTCACCGGACCCATGCACAGAGAGGGTCGCAAAATGCCCTCACACCGGACGCTAACCATCGGACGCTCTCAGAGTGCGTCCGGTGCTTAACCCTAGCAGGGTCAAGCACAACGGACTCTGAGGCCAGCGTCCGGTGCCTCCGCACTCAGCGTCCGGTGAGTGTTTCTCACTGAGAAAACACTCCCGTGACTTCTCCAAATTTCCCACCGGCGCAATAGAAAATATACACTTATTTTTCTCAAAAGCGCCGAATCCCGCCTCGCAAGCTCGGCGGGAGGGAGAGAGGAACCCAAACCTCTCTCAACCCTAGGAACTCCACCTCCTTTGCAAATGTGCTAACACCAACAAGTGTCCACCACCAAAGTGCATGTGTGTTAGCTTTTCACAAACATTTTCACCAAAGGAGTTAAGTTAGCACTTTACTAGATCCTAATGCATATGCTCAAGATATGGACCTAGTAGCACTTGATTCGAGAGATAACCGTGATTTCCCCTCTTGATAGTCGGCTATGTATCCTAAACCTGGTCAATCACTTCTCTACTCATCTTAGACCGGCAAAAGTAAAACCCTATGTTTATACCTTTGCCTTGATAACTTTGCTCCTCGTCTATCACCATGATCTTCACTTTATGCTTCATCCCTTTGTGATCATGTGGCCACCTTTCCATGCCACCATGCATCTTCATCACATGTGTTGCTATGCCTAACTCAAATCACTTAAACACATAGCATTAGCAACTTGGTGTCATTAATTACCAAAACCAAACTTGGGCTTTCAATCTCCCCCTTTTTGGTAATTGATGACAACCATCACAAAGATATGAAATGAAATCATAATGAACTTGAATTGCTTGTCCAAAGCATTTTAATCATGAGACAAGGTTGGACAAACATTTCAATTTCGGTTTTGGTAGTACTAGCTCCCCCTACATATGTGCTTCTATGAGTTTGGTTCAAGTTTGCACATATGCATGAATTAGAGTTTTGGGAGATTTATTACTACCAAAATGATGCTAAGGTATATAGAATGGACCTTTGAAGCGTGATACCAATCGGAGTTGCCAATATACCATCCTTAGCACCAATGTAGCTAGACATACATCAAAAACTCAAGATACCTCGTGAGATCACACTATATGTCTAGATACTACATGAAAATAAAACTTTATGCTAGAGTTCAAAGCATCATTCAAGTTTTATATCTAGCAAGCACCAATCAAACAAGAGTAGTATATTTAAACTTGCAATGCAACACCTCACTATGTTAGTGCACATACAAATGCAACAAATGGTTCATGAGCTTGCTCCCCCTATTTGTGTGCTCAAGTTTTAGTTTAATTTTCCAAAAGTTATCTCTCTCCCTTAAGCACTTTTCTCCCCCTTCTCCCCCTTAAGCACTTTTCTCCCCCTTTATGACTTTATCTTTGTTTCTCTCCCCCTTTGTCATCAATGACCACAAAGGTTCAAATTTTAGTGAGAATTAAGTCAATCAATGTGAGGGTCAAATTATGGTTCAATCTAGATTACTTACCTAAAACATGTAATTCGGTTTGATCCAAGGACAAGCTTTTTCACACCTCATGAAGTATAAGGGTTATCTTGACCATGTTGAATTACACATCATAAGCTCATATTATAGATTCAACACTAGGCTTGCAAGCTCACAAACATGTCATATGCTACCACTAGATCAATCAAACATAGAAGCAATAGTGGTACCATACATACATCAAATCCTTTTGATTTTCATGAATGAGCCTATTGTCATGCAAACATGTCTATATGTTCTAATCATGTCCTTAGCAAAGTATGAATGCTATGTCAACCAACTTTACCTTGCTTTGTTGGAGGAGAGGCATGTCATGCAAATGTGGGGTTCAATGCTAATATCACCCTTTTGTTGATGGTCCCTTATAAAATGGTGCCTTATGTCAATGTGCTTGGTTCTTGAATGTTGAACCGGATTTTGTGTCATCTTGATTGCACTCTCATTGTCACATAGCAAAGGCACATTCTTGAATTTGATTCCAAAGTCATTCAAAGTAGCTTTCATCCAAAGCAATTGTGCACAACAGCAGATATACCACTCCAAACTTCGGGTATTAACTTCTCTCTACAGGATCCAACTGACTGGTTGATCACAAGCCTAAACTTCTCCTGAGGTTTGGGGGAAATAGCAAGAGTGAGTCCATGTCGAACTCCACAAGTATAGCAACTAGATTGTATAGCTTCCACAATCTCATGATCAATGTGACATAAATAATGTAAACATTTAAATAACAAATAATGGGCATATTTAACACACAAGAATCATCATCGTCGATGCAAGAATCCCCAAGGCCGCTCATGACCGTGAGCACGGCTAGTATACCAGTTTTACACTCTGCAGAGGTTGTACATCTTTACCCATGAGTCATGATTTACCCTTTCGCCCGAGGTAGCTAATCTCTTAACTCCCTTCCAAGGGAGGTCGGCAGGGATCACTATGAAGCCTTTCAAAGGTTTCGCCTAACAAGTTAGGGCCATTAGATTCACTCGGCAGGCAGATATAGAGCCCCCCTTCCATGGCACATAACCCGCAGCCTATACACACGGACAGAGGCCACACTATACCCAACGTGTCTAGCCATTCTTACGCCATTTAAGGTAACCGCTAACAAGCTAGAAAAAGGTCCTCATACTGAGCTAAAGCCAGAGCCATTATAGCCCTCATGGTTGCACTGTTGTCCCGGTTATCACTTACAGATAAATCATCAAGTGGCTAAAAAGTCATTTTTATCATTTATTACTTAACATTAATTCTAGTCACATGATCATGGTCACAGAAATAAAATATAAATGCTATACTTGCCTTAATCCAAATGCTCTTGCTGATCTTGCTAGTTGTCCAAGGCTCTGATCTTGTTCAATGAAGTACTCTTGTTCACCACGAATTGCTTATCGTCTAATCTCGATCATCGATCACACAAACAATCGAAGAAAACATACACGAAGCAAACAAGGCTACAATTAGAATAGTACACCAATCATATAAAAACAGTATGAAAAGTTTATAAAAAGATTCTACGCGTTGCTACGATTTCGTAGACGTAAAGATCACAAAAATCGGAGTTGAAACGAAAAAGATATGAATTTTCTAAGATTTTATATAGAAAAATAATTAATTAAATAGGGTCATGAAAATAAAAAGTTTCAAACTGGTGGATTAAGTTTACTAACATGTAGAGCTCATTAATACGAATCCAACACAATTTGAATGGGTCAAAACGAAATTAAGATGACTATTTTATGGCCTATAGAAACTCAGTGGCAAACTTGTAATAACTGGAAAAACGTATTTTTGACATAAACCAGAGTGGAATACGTTTTTAACCGATGAAAGCGTATTTACCATGTGCGTTTTGGACTGCAGGTTAAATAACTGAAAACCTAGGGACTCTTTAGAAAAAACGCGATTGAAGGGGTATCAGCCATCTTGGTCCGTTAGATCACGATCGAGTGGTTCAAAACACATCCAGAGAAAAGGGAGGGGCATCTGCCGGCAGCTCACAGGGCTTAGACGGTGGCGCCATTGACGGGAGCTCTCCTCGTCGCCGGCGTTCGTGGAGAAGGCACTAGGAAGCTCGGTTTTCGACGGGAAAAGTTCCTGGAGCAAGAGAGGACCCTCGCGAACTCACCTGAGGCACATAACAAAGGCGAGGAGGTCTCGGAGAGGGCGTTCGTCGCGAGACGGCGGGCGGCGCCATCCTGTACAAGTTCGACAGTGAGGCGAGAGTAGTAAAGACCAAGAGAGAGTACAGAGAGGGGCTCAACACCTTCTCTACCAACTTGTGAAGCTCGTCCTCTTCTTCAATTCATCGACAAGGCAGCGAATCGAGCGCGCCACTGCAGCGGGGATACTTTGGCTTGGGAGATCCAAACTGCGGCGTTTATGGCGGCTAGGGCTTCCCCGATGCTTGCGGACGCAAAGAAGACTGCAGGGAGGAGCTACGGTTTTTATAGGAACTCGATTGACGAGATTGGAAAGAAACCCCGAGTTCCCGTATCGGGTTGCCCTCCAGGGAGAGTCCCGATCGGCAACGTCCCAAGGAAGGAGAAAAGAATGTCGCTCACAGGTGGGGACAGGCTGTCGGCGAGAGGAGAGAGAGCGGGGTCGCGACCTGGCTTCTGCTGGGCCTGCGGGAGAGAGGAGGGGTTTTGGTTTTCCCCTTTTTTTCTTTTTGTTTTCTTTTATTCCAAAGCTATTTTCACATCATTTCAAAAATATTTTGAATCATTTGGAAAAAATTTTTTGACACAGCCACACATCTCAATAAAATAAATGCAAGGGCATGCATGCTCAACCACATTGCTAACTCCTATGATAATTTTTAATTTAATGAAAAATATTATTGTTCCTATATTTTTATGAGCACAAAACACAAAATTAAATCAAATTCTTCTACTTTAAAGACTTGCAAAATTTAGGGTGTTACATGAAGTTTGTAGAAATTTTAAATAGGCTATTCACCCCCCTCTAGCCATTTGGACCTTTCACCAAGTTTACCTCTTGGTAAGGCGTTTGGTGTTTTTAAGCCCTCCAAACAGGACTCTCCATTTTCTTAGTCGTCCTGGGATTCGCTGGATGGCGTAGTCGGTGGTTCTGGCGGCGCCTGCTCTTCGTGTATAACTATCTTCTCTCTCCACACGTGACTTGGTGCTACGGTCTCCTCAGGACAGTTCTGTTCAAGCTGTATGTCTTCAGACCTTACCACTTCTCCTTCGTAGTCTGCCCATCCATCCTTGATGATTTGCCTCCTCTGGTTGCAGTTGCGTCGTCTTCTTCTTGTCCTGACCTGCTTAGAGTCTTCAACTATATAGTTAGGGTCAGTAAAATAGTGGCGTACCTTCTCAGAGAGGAAGTGCATGTGGACTTCTCCGGTTCTAATGTAGATGATTGATTTAACGGTGCTGAGGAACGGTCTCCCAAGGATGATGGGTGGATCGTACTCGTCTTCTCCCATGTCAATAATCTTTAACCTTTTGGAATGTCTGATCTGCCATCTGGAGCTGAATGTATGTCGGTTTTAGGGGCATGGTTCCGAACAGGAGCTGATAGGTGACTGGGTCGTCCTTTTTGGTCAGGAACGGTGACTTAAGTCGACGATCTTGACCTCCTTGAACTGGAGTGACCATCTTAGCTGACTTGGTCCACATTTGCTTATTCATGTTCCTCCTGTTGGTCCTCTTCCTTGGTTCATGTCATGATTGCTCTGAGATTTGTGTAGTCTTGTTCTTGAAGGAAAACGTCTCCTTCCTCCCCTTGATGTAGAAACTGATCTTGGCAGCACTAGCGTAGATGACAGCTCCTGAGGTGTTGAGGAATGGACTCCCTAGGATGATGGGTGCCCTCTCATCAGTACCAGTCTCTATTACCAAGAAGTCCGCTGGGGCGTACAAGGTACCAACTCGGACGCAAAGGTTCTTCAATATTCCCTTTAGGAAACTTAGTGTCCGATCTGCAAGCTGCAAACACATGATTGTTTAAAGGACGTGTAAAGAATTTTTCATAGAGTACCCTGGGCATAATGTTGACGCTGGAGCCAAAGTCGTAGAGTGCTTCTGGGAAGTCCACCATGCCAATGGAGATCAGGATGACGGGGCGTCCTGGATCGCCTCTCTTGACCGGCATAAGGTCAGTAATTACTTCCACAACAAGGTTACTTCAGTAGTTACCTGCATCAAGCATGTCTACAAGATTTGTAGATTCTAATCCTTCCGGTTATGATGGTATACCGGGGTTAGTAGCAGGAACAGCAGTAGCTATTTGATTTAACTAAGATTCAATCATTTTATTAAAGCTAATTTGATTCTTGATGGCAGTAGAGAAATTATCCATTCTATTATTTATATTTTCTAATATTTTATCATTAGATGCCAATTTCTTAGATAGGTTATCCATTAGCTTTTCTTGATTAGACACTAACTCTCTCAGAGGTAGAAAATTATTATTATTATTGTAAGAATTATTACCTTGATAATTACTTGAGTAGTTAGGCCTCTGTTGATTCCAACCTTGATTTTGTTGAGGACGGTTGTAGTAGTTTGTTGTTGATGTAGTTTACGTCCTCAAGCATCTCAGGGCAGTGATTGCCTGAGTGTCCAGTATCTCTAGTGTGTGTGTACTCGTAGATCTAGGTTCTTCACTTGGTGGAGTCTGGGAGTTGTAAAACTCCTTCATATTTTGCTTGAAGTGTACCTGCTCATAGAGACAAGGCAGAGATCAAGTGCATGGGCCCTGTTGGTGGAAAACACCAACAGAACCAAAAGTGTATTCGTTCTTCTCTAACCTTAAGCATAGTGAGCAAGACAAGGTTGATGGATTATAAGATCATGAGTGTAGCATTTAAAACATTTGTCAGATCAGATCGCTCAACCTAATGGAAAGATAATCTATCTCAACTTATGTTTTTCATATATATCTTCCAAAGATTGCGTGTGCAACATTTTAGTTCATATGATTAGGAGTGTGGGATCCCAAAGGTGGAAGGACTAAACATATTGAATCGACTGGGTTGGTTAATTTAGAGTTATAAATCATACAAGTTTGTCTCTTTTATTCATGTGAACGCCAGAACCAAGGAGAAGCTTATAAAAGTGATAGTCAAGTACCTTAAGATGTTACCTTACTTGAAGAGTGATGGTACAGTATCACCTTGTGGAAGCTTTCCTTTCTTAGCGGTTGTGCATCGTGTTTGTGGCACCCTCCATGGATCATCTCTTATGAGCTATGTCTTCCTTGTATAAATTGTTAACCTTCATGCGTCTCTCTCTCTGTCTCCAATGTGAGTTTATCTCAGGACTTCCCAGATCGATATTGAAAGTTTTCCTATAGGGGTTAGTCCAACAAAATATCCAATATCTACTATAGCATACTATCGGCTCAAAGCTCAACCTAGACACCATGTCTAATTTGATTTAGGAGGGCATTTTAACCTAAGCACCATGCTTAATTTAAAATCCCTTGGAAGTAAGATCATCATTCCTAAACTAAGCATCATGCTTAATTAAGAGATAAATGAAACTACTCCAAACCAAGACTTATACTAAAGCAAATAAAGGTAGCATGAGAGCATTTATAGAAATCTACTCAAGTGGAGATGAAGTAGTGTGATTAGTATTTAAAAAATTGAGCATGTCTCAAAGGTAGGGACAACCAACATAGCAACATGGCAAAGGGTGTTTTATGTAAAGTACTCCCCCAAGCTTGAATTTTGCAAAATTCAAGTTTGGATGAATTTAATTCAATGTTGTATGATGATTGGTTGGACATACCTTGTGCTTGTCATTCGTCCGATCTTCTTGCTCCAATCTTGGAAAAGTTAGTGACAAGAATACCCGAAGGAATTTTTTTACAATTATCCTTATATACACAAGGTAATGTTGCAAATAATTAAAAGCTCATGTCACGATCTGATCAGTGCTTATTTTAGGACACTAAGCTTGTCCTTGGGAAACCATCAATTTATGTCGGCGAAGTGGTTTTCCCTCCAACGCTGACCTATATCAAGATCAACTCAACGAGATCTGCAATATTTATTATAGACATATGCATCGACAACCGCCCCTTTAAAGTTTTTATAAATAGGAAGGAAGAGGGGGTTGGAGATCTCGAATGTGGTGATGTTGGAGAGACCAATAGATTGGGAAGATGTTGCATATGAGCATGGAGCAAATGAAGTGGCTATGAAATAAATTCCATGCTCATTAATGTTTGGAGTGAAATCCATGTGGTGTGGTGAAAATGGTAAGGTGAGTGTGATAAAAAAGGAAAAGAAAAAAGGATACACGGACGACTTGGTTCGAAACTAGCACAGCTACCGTTCCGCGGCAACGGCGCGAGAAAGCTTGTTGGGTATTTTAAACGCAAACAGAAAAATCCGCAAGCGCACGGATATCGATGTAGACTTCACCCGGGAGTATTCCAGAGTATCGATTTTCCACAGGGAACATGAGTGTACTAATTAAGAATCAAGATCGCCCAAGGATAACTATATAATTATTTTTGGTGGGAAGAGAGGAAGTTTCCTGAGAGTTCTCTAGTTGATCTAAGAATCAAGAATTACTTCAAAGATTATTTATTTTAGGACATCAGAACACTAACCACAGAAAGAGATGAGAAGGGAGCTAGGAAGCTCTGACTACGGTCCTACAAACACCGATCCGAACGAGGTGGAATACGTCGACCGTTAGGGCTGTCACTACCCTAGGGCTACCACAACAATCCACAGGATTGGGTGCAATTCCAGGTAATTGCAAGACTAAACACCATGTCTAATCTATTAATTACTACTCTAGCGTTATAAAGACTAGAGCACTTGATGCAAGCGGGAATCCAATAAATAACTTGAATGTAAATAAAAGTAATTAAAGAACTCAAGAATTATGAATTGAAGAACTTGGAGAACGATGAAGAACGAACCAGTTGCTGCAAAAGTACAATGTTGAGGAAGATCCGACAGATCTGGCTCCTCCTCCTCCGCTCTCCTCTTCTCTCTCCCCATTTTCTAGATTACAACTAGAACTAACTAGAACTAGAACTAGATGAACTAGAACTAGAACTAGAACTAGATGAACTAGAGGGATCCTCTCTACTTGGATGATGAATTGAAACCCTAACTTTGATTCTGTAGAAGAGGTATGATCTCCAGGGGCCAGGGGGCCTTGCTTATATAGTCTTTTCAGATAAATCTAGGTCGTCGGATCAAATCGACATTAATCGCACGGTTTTCCTTGATCCTTTAGGTCGGTGGAGCGTGATCCGCGAAACGGGTCCGAATTGGACACTGAAGGTAGGCGGGCGCCCAAAGGAATAGGGAGGGCGCCCTGTCCCTGAGCCCTCTCGGCTTCCCGTTCATTCCCGTAGCTTCTGGAGTCTTCTAGATGATAGAAAATTGCGCGGCACGTTAATATCTCTATGTAAACCCGACGTGTGGGCCTTTCCTCCGTATTTCCTGATAACCCCCTACAGAAATAGACAAACACCAAAACTCGTGGAATTCTGTCAGACAAAACCCTAAGTCTGGGTGTTGGTTGTATTTGGATCCTTTTCCATGATTAGTTGACGATTAAATGTGAGCATTAAGGACCGTCAACAACATCCAATGCAAATCCAAGATGCCAAGATGATGAGCAAAAATGAAGACAAGAAGAAAGGTTATGCTCACATCAAGTGCTTTGAGTGCAAGGATGATGGACACTTTGCCTCAAGGTGTCCTACCAAGCTTGAGAAGAAGGCTCAAGCAACTCTCAAGAGGCAAGGCAATGAGAAGCAACATATGAGCAAGAAGAAAAGGCTGAATCCAAAAGAAGTTGCTACTTATGCCGGGAAAGGGGACACATGGCTCATTCATGTCCCTTAGGTAATAATTCTAAGCCTATTTCAATTGATGATAATTCTATGCTTAGAAAGGATGGTAATGGTACCTCTATGGTTGCTATTGCAAAACATCCCGCTACTCATACTAAGGCTATGCCTAAGTATGTTGCACCTAACTTGAGAGGACCCAAACTAGTTTGGGTACCATCAAAAAGTGGATGATTGTTTGTAGGTACCATCGGCATTGGAGGCTTGATTCAATTGATCTTATATTATTCATCATATGATTGAGTCAAGTATTGAAGCTTAGTGCTTATCCTATCCCAATGCCAAGTCAAATAAGTGAAGTCCAAGTGCTATAACATACAAGTGCAAATATTCAAGTTGTGGTAATTTATTAGATTATTTGATGGCTTGCAAATATATGAGTTGAAGCTTGCAAATTGGATGATAATGAGCTAACCAAGGTATATCTTTATTGATCACATTCGTTTGGGTGCATATGAGTTGATTGAATTGAGTATATATGCAATGTTGCTTGCTATAAGATGATTGAATGGATTAAATGATTAGTAATCAAGTTTGGATTGATTTGGGTTGGATAAGTTCATAAGATAACATTTAGTAAGTGGATTGAATGGATTCATGTCTTGTGAAAGTATACAATCAAGTTGATTTCAAGTTTGATTCAATTTGAACAAGTATAGCTCAATTGCTTGAAATCTGTCCATTTTTGAAAAACTGAGCTAGCAGTGATCAAGTCAGAGTTTGAGTGATCAAATCTATTTGGAATGGCTTGAAATTTGGTATGCATGCTTTACACTTATCATAGAAGATGCTGTAAAAATCTCATGAAAATTGGATGAGGGATACTTCGATTTTGGAGTAGATCTTATCAACTATAGTGCAGCAGTTTTCAGCATGTAGCAGTGGTGGAAGAATTGAAATCTGGTAGCAATCTAGAAGTCACATGAAGCTCAAATTTTTACAGCTGCTAAATGACTTAGTGAATCACATCTCCACCAATTTTCGTGGTATTTGGATCTGTACATTGTGAGATATGGATATTTCTTTAGAGAGTACAGAATCTGCCAGAAAAGTGACAATTATTGGATTGATCTAGAGTCACTTCAATCGAAAGGTGCTCAAGTTGGGAACATGAACATAAGTGTTTGATGCACCTAAGTTTGGTTTTTGAATTGATCTAGAAGCATGACAAGTAATAAGCACAAGGTCATTTGATTGTGGAATGTACTTGGTGTACTCATTTAGTACTCAAATTGAAGATCAAGATCAAACTCAAGATGAAGATAAAGTTTAAGTTCTAGTGACTATTGGAGATTATTTAGAAAGAAAAAGAACTTAAACAAGTAGAAAGAAAAGGACTTAAAGAAGGGTTCACGGATATTCATCATATTAAGTCCATCACTTGAATCAATCAATCAAAGGCAATTCAAGTGAGTGTCAAGAATGGTTCTTTAGAGAGAGGTCACTTCTCCCTATGAGAGGGGCGTGCCGCCCGAGGAGTGGGTAAACCAAGTGTGGTGTTTGGAAGGCTAACATGGAAGTGGTGGTCTAAAGGACATTTGAGATGCTTAGTTGAAGCAATCAAAAGGATTGATCAAGAAAGCAAGCAACACCCAAAGAGAGCTAGTCATGATGTTCAAGTGGTATTCTTATTAGTTCTCTCATGCAAGCAATGATCAAGAAAAGATGAAGCAAGCCAACCACAACAAGATAGTGCACTTGATCATAAGTGGTTCTAAATTCATATGGGTGAAGATTTGATCTATCAATTGGCATTTATAATTGGTCTTCACCAAGCTTATAGTTGGACTTCACATTGCTATTTGGAGCTAAATTGGAATCTTATTGACTATCCTCTACTCCAAGATAACAAAGGTATCATTATAATGTGCATGATCATTTCATCCCTTACTAGTATGCAGTTAGTGCATATAGTACATGCTTAATAGGATCATGCATGACAAATGAAAAGTTTTAAATTCATAGCCTACCACTATTGCTTGAATGATTAGTTGATCTAGTGGTATGTATATGAGTTTATTCATGAGCTAGTGAACTCAAGTACTTGATCTATTTTGGATTGTTAACAAGTGACAAGTACAACATTGGCAAGATAACCCTTAATGTGAGGTGTGAAAAAGTTTGTCATTGGTTCAAACCGGACTTGGAAGCTTAGTCAAATCAACATAGTTCAAGTCTACAATTAGAAGCTCATGATGATTAGAGTACAAGAACAAGACAACAATGCAAATGGATATCTAAACTCAAATATTTCCTCAATTGGTATCCTACAATTGGTACTCATGATAGCAAATGTTCAAGAAAGCAAACAAGTGGTTCCATACTAGAAGACCTTCAATTGGAAGAAGATTTCCATATGGTATCAGACAAGATCTTTCAAAAGATATGACATTTATACATATGGTGTCTATCATACAAAAAGGTGGTTTCACAAGTGATCCTCAACTTTAAGTGATCATCAAGCAAAGAAAGTTCCCTCACCAACAAGATTGACAAGTGAATGACCCATGCTATGACATAGGGGGAGTGCCCCACCAAATGGTATCAAGGTCAAATATCCTAAGTGGTATCTCAAGAGCAATTCAAGTAATGTCATTCCAACACATATGGTGATGTCCATAAAAAATGCAAGATTCAAGCCTCAACCATCTATCCCAATGCAATCCTTTGTCACAATGAGATTCACACTTTTTAATTGGTATGAAGTGATTTAATTGGTATCACATACCTTTTATGGAAATTGATGACAAAGGGGGAGAAGTTGGAACAAAGATATGATCATGGGATAAGTTGGACAACAAAATATATGTTTCAAGGGGGAAAGATCAAAGATGGACATGGACAAGGGAGCAACATTAAAAAAAAGATGATGGATCAAAATTCTTGGACAAAAGAAAAGCACCCAAGTAGGGGGAGCAAGCTCATGAACCTTGTTTGTATTTAATTTGTGCATATTCATGTGCTTGCTTGCATTGCATAAGTTTTTAAATTCAATATACATGCTTGTGTGGTGTATGCTAGTTATAGAACTTGATTGATGATATGATAACTAGCATGCATAAGTTGGTAGCTAGACTTGTGTTCTTCAAGTAAAGACTAGACCCTTGCTCTTAATGTTGTTCTCACGGGGTTTCTAGTGTTTTTGTTGTCTAGCTACACATGGTGCTAAGGATGGTCTACATTGAATGCTTCAAATGCTATCGAACTTGGTATCGAGCTAAAAAGGTTTATTCTATACACCTTATCACTTAGTAGGGTTTTGTGGTGCTTATCCAAATCTTGACATAGAGCTTAAATGTTGGATAAGTAGCATAAAATCCAAAACAAGTTCGCAATTTACACTTGTGTGAAGTGCTAGCTTGAAAAAGCTTTATTTCCATATCTTTGTAGAGTTGTCATCAATTACCAAAAAGGGGGAGATTGAAAGGTCCTTGTTTGGTTTTGGTAATTTAGTGACAACTTAGGTGGACTAATAGTGTTTATGTGAGATACACAGGAGATTAGTCCACAGGTGATTATATGATGATGGAGGAGCTCATTGCATATGAGACATGACGTGGAGTCATGTGACCAAGGTGGAGAAGATCAAGATGAGGCTTGGCTCGATGAACCGGTTGCAAGAGTGAAGGGCAAGTCAGAGGCTTTGAAGCGAGGGACCGTGTGTGACGGTGAAGCTTGAGCAAGACTTGGCGCCGATGTACCGAGGCAACGGTGAAGAGCAAGTGAGGTCAAGATCGATGAACCAATATGGTCACATGATGATATGAAGTGGATCATATCATTTTGTGATTGGTTGGTGCATGTGTTGCATCAACATTGGAGGATATGGAATGGAAAGCGCAAGGCAAAGGTATAACCTAGGGCATTTCCATTTCACCGATCATAGGTGTGTAGAGAAGTTTATGACCGGATTTAGGATAGATGGCCGTACTATCAAGAGGGGCAAACTTGTTTGCATATCGGTCATCTAGTGCCACTTAAGCGATCTAACATTGCATACGTGTTAGGATCGAGTGGCGTGGCAAGTTGAGAGGCTAACTCCTTCGGGAAAAAGTTTGTGAAATGCTAACACACATGCATATGGTGGTGTACACTTGGTGGTGTTGGCACATTTGCAAAGGAGGTGGAGTTCCTAGGGTTAAGAGGAGATTCGGCGCTTTTGAGAAAATTAAGTGCATGTTTTCTATTGCGCCGGTGGGAAATTTGGAGCTGGACGCTAGTGTTGGCAGCACCGAACGCTGGTCCAGAGCGTCCGGTGTGGTGTCAGTCTGTGGCTCAGGTGTGCAGAGAGCACCGGACGCTGGCACCGGATGCTGGGCGGTTATTGTTCGAGCGTCCGGTGGTGCGTGGCGTCAGCGAGTGCGTGTGAGGTGTTTCTAACTGGAGAGCACCGGACGCTCAGGGTGCGTCCGGTGGCTTGCGTCCGGTGACCCTATGAGTTTGCGGAGCTCTCTGCGCACGGGTCCGGTGTGCACCGAACGCGTCTGGTGTGACGCAGTAGAGCGTCCGGTGGTGCTGTGCAGGCACGCGTGCGCAGTAGCCGTTGGCGGCAACGGTCGAGTTCAAACGGCTAGTGACACGTGGCTGACGCCTGAGCACCGGACGCTGGGGGTTGAGCGTCCGGTGGCTCCTTGTGAGCGTCCGGTGCCCACGTGTTTTGCCCAGTGAAGGGGCAACGGCTAGTTTAGCCCTTGGGGCTATAAATAGAAGTAGTGGCCGGCCTTGGCTGGTACTGAGCACCCTTGGGACTTAGTGTCCATGCTTGGGGAGTGCTAGTGAAGCCTCTAACTCACATATGCTTGATAGTGATTATCCCATTGTGTGAGTGAGCGATTCTAGTGCGTTGCATTGAGAGATTGCATCGAGTGGCACTAGGTGTTCGTGTTGCAAGCCGGTTGTGCTTGTTACTCTTGGAGGTTGCCACCTCCTAGACGGCTTGGTGGCTTGTGACTCCGTCGAAGCACGCAAGAAGATTGTGCGGTGCTCCGGAGAAGAGATTGTGAGGGGTACGGTGCTCACCCCGCGGGGATCGTGAAGAGCAACTCTAGTTGAGCGAGACGTGAAGAGCGACAAGTGGTCCGGCCGGGTCAAGTGCTAGAGCTTGTGGTAAGCACTCCACGTGGGAGAGTGTGACTTGCGGGTCACCACTAGCAAGAGGACCGGCGGCAACCTTGGAGCTTGTCTCAAAGGGGACGTAGCTTGGTGGCAACCAAGTGAACCTCGGGAGAAAATCATCGTGTCAACATTTGTTCTTCCCGTTGGTTTGCAAGTCCCTAACACAAGCTTGTTCTTACATTCATATAATTGTGCTTGTGTAGTTGCTCTTCTAATTAGTTAGCTTGTGTAGCTTTCTAGTTACCTTCTTGCTTGTGTAGCTAGAAGTAGTTCCCTTGCGTGACTAATTTGGTTTGTGTAGCTAAGTAAGTTGTGCTCTCTAATTTGGCATTAGTTGCCTTGTTATTGAGTTTGCTAGTGAGCTTAGGCTTTGTGTGCTTTGCCTCACTAGTTTATGTAGGAGCTCCCCCGGTTTGCAAAGTACTAGTTGCATAGGCTTGTGTGACCTTGCTTCTAGATTTGGTTAGGTGAGCTCTTGCTAAGGTAGCACCTTGCTTGCTTGTTTAGGATCTTTTCAAGGTGCTAGAAAACTTAGATAGAGGGGTGTAGTCTTGGCTAGACCGATAGTTTTAATTCCGCACTTGTTTCGGTTAGCCGGGGTGTTAAAGTTTTAGAAATGACTATTCACCCCCCTCTAGTCCGCCATCTCGACCCTTCACTCTTACCGCTTGGCACTTGTGTGTGCCTCGGCGAGGGTCGGGGAATGGAGTCACAAGGGAGGGGGGTACCACCTGGAGCTCGTACGTGCAAGATAGGGGGTCAGGGAGTAGAACAGAGGGGAGGGGACTGTGACCATGGGAGCCGCGATGTCCGTCTTCTTTAGTAGCAGCGTTGGTCATTACCCCGTCTACTCAAGCTTTTGGTCATCTCCATGTGATGTGAAAAGGTAGGATGGTAGGAGCTGTAATTTCCAGCAAGACAGAGGAGGCTTGCGGCAGGTGGGAGATCAAATCAGTGTGAAACTAGGGTTTGGCCGTTTCGTGTTTTAGTGAAGGGATGCGAATCGTTTCGGTTCCGATTCAATAACTCGTTTGGATCCGTTACTAAGGTCAGTCTCAGTGGGGGTTTCATCAGGATGTCATGCATATTTATTAGAGTACCATGTCAACAAAACTGCACTTTTTGCATGAAACGAAGAGGAGAGAGAAGGAAGTAGTTTCACTATGGTGAAACCCCGCGGGCGTTGTTTCCCACGCGGTGAAACGGGATGAAATCTCCACTGAGGACCAAATCGTTTCACCATCTTGCATATGATCCAATCATTTTGCAGCAATTAAATGCTTTGCTTAGCCTTAGAAACAACAAAGTGAAATGCTTCATTGCTGGAGTTATTTCATAGATGGTTTCATTTAAATCGTAACGTGTTGTTATGTGAAACCGTACAGTGACACTATCCATTAAAATTGACCTAATGGTTCTCAACATTTTTTCCTACCAAATAAATAGGAGCTTAGCTATGGCGAGTTATGGCGAGTTGTGGCAGAGTCTTAACACACATGTCCTTATCGAGCTTGCTAAACAAGGTCATTCAGAAATCCATTTCTCGGTGAGACACACATGGAAATGTTTGCTAGGCAATACTCCTATCAATGAGCCACCCCTCTCCTATCATTACCTCAGACCAGGGCCCACGTGCATAGACAGACGGACAACTCACATCCACATCGCAACGAATATTAATTACGCGAAAGCCAAACAAAAAAGAAAAATGTTTTTTTTTTAAAAACAAGTCCGTCTAATTTTTCTCGTCGAATCGCGCAGGCACGCGCAACCCAAAAAACACGGCCGGACTCGTCTGCTCCCATCCTCACCTCGTTTCAAATTTTCCTCTGTTAAACCCTACCCACCGGACGAATCCCTCGGCAGATCCAACCAGCTTGCCGGAGGAATACACCGGTAGATTACATCAAGCGGCGGGGAGAGGGAGGAGTAGGCGGCTGAGTGAGGGTTAGAGCTGGGGGAGGCCGTCGCTGTCATGGAGGCGCAGGCGACGGCGACGGTGAAGGAGGCGCTCGCGGCACTGTACCACCACCCGGACGACGCCATCCGCACCGCCGCCGACCGCTGGCTTCAGGAGTTCCAGCACACGCTCGACGCCTGGCAGGTGTGCGCACGCTTCTCCTTTCGATCCGCTCTCTTCCTGTTCGTGTCCTTAGCTGGGTGAGGGTTGGTTCTGTGTTTAGGGAGTGGGACGCTGCTAACTTGGGTCCGCTAAGCGTGGGATTTTCATGCAATCGTGTGAATTCGGCCTGAACTAGGGTGAATTGTATCACCGTTGGGAGTGGTTCTGTATCTGTCCTAATCTAGCTCCATAGGACAATTTGGGATTGCGATTAGATTTGTAGGAGTGGGATTTTGTTCTGACCCCTTTTGACTGCTCAATGTGTCTGCTACAGCTGAGGCTGCTGGTAGGATGTCTAATGCAGGATGGTTGTGGTCTCAGTTGGTGTGCATTAGTTTGGAAAACTCAAAAGACTGGATCTTTTAGGTACAGTTTAACTTCTTAATCCTGTTAATTCCTTCTAGATTAGGGTTACTACTTTCTAGTGAACGCTGACGAGGCAAATAGACAAGTTGAGCTTCATCCTAGTGTCTTTCATAGGACATCTATGCGAGCTTGATGCGATGCCAGTATGCCACTGACTGGTTCAACTTAGTCCATCTCCTGTAATTGGAGGTTGTGATGTGTAACGTGTTGCTGTGGCTATCCAGGCCTTTGAACAAACTGCTGTTAGGAAGTGATGATTTAAGAAGATGAAGGGATGATAGAGTTGTGCATTGGCAATGCACTTGTGTGAATTGACCAAAGTTTTCAGTGCATATATAGTGTGTTTGTATAAAATTTACAGTTTCTTGTCAGCTTGGAATGTATTCTGGATTATGGTAGATGATTTTTCTTTGACATTGTATTACTCCCTCAGTTCCTATATACCCGGCGTGCAAGCGTTTTTCTTTTTGGCCACAATAGGACACGGGCTGGTCGGTCGAGGGACCTGCTCATTACTCCGCAGGAATACTACTCTAATTAACAAGCGACATGCATGCATGGCCAGAACTGAAACGTCACCTGCATGCAGCCAGATGATTTTTTGGCCAGTAGCGTGGGTGCTAATTGCAACGCAGTTAATACAAAGCACACATTTTTCTTGAAGAGTCTTGGTATCTTAAACAGGGCTGTGCACGCCGGGTATATAGGAACGGAGGGAGTATACTGCAGCCATTTATTGTCAAGTTGAGCATATTTGAGTGTTTTTGTCATTCTCCCTATGCAGGTAGCTGACAGTTTACTTCATGATGAAAGCAGTAATTTGGAAACTCTCATCTTTTGTTCTCAGACCCTCAGAAGCAAGGTAAACAGAAAGGGGTGTAGCCGCACCTTGCAGAACTATCTAGAAATGTTATAGTTTACTTAGTTTTCACAGTGATTCTCAGTAATACCATTCCATGTTATTTGTAGGTACAAAGGGACTTTGAAGAGTTACCCTCGGAAGCTTTTCGATCGTTACAGGATTCTTTATATGTAAGCACTGTCTTGTGAAGTTTATTTTACAGAGTATCTATGTTGTATATTGCGGATAGAAGTTAGCTAGGGACACCATGTAGTTCTATTGCGGTTTGTGACCTCTAAGTGGCTTAAAAATACCACATAGTATTTGCACAAAGTAAAACACATGCAAGTATTTGTGTATCATATTATTTTTCATATAATTACATAATTTGGAAGTCAATTCACTAGTCTAGACTTTCAAAAGAAAGCATTATAAACAGACTGAAGCAGTAAACAGAAAGTCAGAAACCTTTTCTAGTCGCATCTAACCTTGCTAATTTACAGTATGAGCTTTGAAACTAAAAACTACCCCCTTGATTCCAAATGTAGGTCGTCGTGACAGCGACACGGTCTCCACTATGACACTTTGGCTTGCGACTTCTGTTAAAATATTTTGGATAGTGAAAATTTTATATTATGGAAATATTTTCCATGATGCATATGGTAACATCATCCGTGTGTTGTGGACTTGTGATTGTGAATCAACGTAATTTTTCATGTGTTGGTGGTCCAAGTTAAGTTTGACCAGATAATGTAATCGTATGAAATGACCCACATTTGGAATTGGAGGTAGTATTTCTGTTCCCTAGCCCTTAAATATCCCACTCACTCCCCGACTCCCAGTAGGAGACACCACCATCAAGCCGAAGTTTAGTAAACTTCTATACAAGGGCACATTTATTTATTTTGGGCAGCGGACACCTTTCTATCACTCCAAGTGTTGCCCAACTGCCAAACCTGGGAAGCTAATTGCTGTGCATATATCACGGTGGAGCTAATGTTACCTTGGGGCAATGACTAGTACATGCATAGGGAACATTTATTTATTTTCGGTAGCAAACACCTTTCTTTCACTTCAAGGGTTGCCAAACCACCAAACCTTGGAAGCTGATTGCTGTGTATGTATCAAGGTAGACCTAATGCTATCTTTGGGGGCAATGACTATTGAATAGAACAATGCAGGATATAATTTGTGCCTCTTTGTGTTGTTATATGGAATACTCTGCTTTTGAAGTTCTATTGCAATGTATACTGTGTTCTCCTATCTCGTCCTTTTGATTTCTTAGCCTTGTTATAGTACCTGGTTGACCTTTTAAGGAGCTTTGCTATTTTTTATGTAAACGTGTTGCGTTTGCAGGTATTGCTGAAAAAGTTTAATAAGGGACCACAAAAAGTTAGAACACAGGTAAAAATATAGAGTTACAAGCATTGTTTATGCTAACACAATTGTTGTAACACTAACACACTTTGGACCATCTTCAGATTTGCATTGCAATTGCTGCTCTGGCTGTGCATGTACCAGTAGAGGACTGGGGAGCTGGTGGAATTGTGAATTGGCTAAGCGATGAAATGAAAGCTCATCCAGAATTTATTCCAGGCTTCCTTGAACTGCTTATAGTTTTGCCGCAGGTACGTATGTGTTCTTCAAGCTGTTTATCAAAAACTGACACACCTATGTTATCCAAAACACGGTTTGGTCATCCTTTTTTTTTTTTTGGCAAAGGTGCATATGTATGGTGAATTTCTTGTGTGCGCAAGGGTTTCTACCCTTTTCTCTTCTTTAAGACAAAGATATGCAGCTCTCCTGAGCCCTGTGTTCTAGGAAAAAAACTGAAAAACTCAAACAAAACTGTAAAACAAAGTTTAATGGAAGTTAAAGCTGTGGTCCTTTTCTTGTTCTCTCACAATTTTACATACACGGGGATTTTGAGAATGGCTGAGACTCTGAGAGAGAATACTTCTTTAACTTTATACCGCTTCCTTCAAAGTAGCCTCACTTCTGTCATCTCTTGCCATCCTTACCCCCCCTCCTCTCCAAATCCCTACGCTCCTCTTCTTTGCCTCTTGTCCATTCTGCTGTACCTGACTACTTTGATATTTCTATCCACTGCCTGTGACATGCTCTGCTCTATTATGAGGCTACCGCCACTGTTTAGTCCAAGGATCATGAGTCATGAAGATCTATGGCCATCTGTGCCAAGAGCATCATCTGGGATGTTCTGTGCCACATGCGCACAACCCAGCCTGTAACTGCCAGCCTTCTATTTGCCTGCACTTGAGCTTTGGCAAATTTCTAGCCACCTTACATGGATGGCCAGATCCCCCCCTGTAACTTCTTTTTCTCGAACTACGCAGGAGAGCTGCGCGTCATTTCATTAAGAAAGAAGTGAACAAATACAAAAGATTAGGGGAGACCCCCCAATCCTCGCACACCAACACACCCACCAAAACAGAAAAAGATCCCCTGTAACAATCCTGGGCGTTTATGGTGGACACAATTCTTTCTCATAGATTTATTCATGTGACTTAAGTTACCAAAATTGGCTCGTGCATAACATCCATAATTCCATATATTGTTATGCAGTGTGTCGGTCTCAGTGAAATTGAACTTTGTCCATTGTTGTGTTTACAGGAAACTTCCAGTTATAAAATCGCGGCTCGTCCTGAAAGGCGCAGACAATTTGAGATTGATCTTTGTTCGTCTGCTAATGTTGCTATTGGTTTATTAACTGCTTGCATGGCCATTGATCAGCTGAAAGAACAGGTTTATTTCCTCCTCTTCAACATTTCCTTTATGATACTAATCCCTTTAGTGTTATGATGCATAAAGAGGTTGTGCCTAGGCATTCATTTTTTTTGTTCAGAGCTTAGCTATTTATTTTCTACCTACTCTGCTGCATGCACATGTAATGTGCTCCCATGATAGGGCCCTTTATGTGCTACTCTCCTTTCTTCCATAAACAAGATTTATGCCTGTGCATTGCACGGGCCGCAAAGTTTTACCCTTATCTATGAAGACACATATTAATTAATCTATAAATCTAACTACATAAAAATACAAAGGCCTTTCATGATTTTTATCACCTATATTGTGTAGTTTAAGCTAATTAAACCAGTTTTAGAAAATAATAAAAATAAAAAGTTAATAGATGATTTTACATTAGGAATCCTCAACTATTTTCTAATCTTCTCCTGAAACTACGGTGAATTGCTGTGCATGTAAGTGATAATGTACAGGCATCCCTTGTTCCTTCCTTTTTTTTGAACACACCCCTTGTTCCTTCTTTCTATAACTTACCATGTTATTGCCAACTTAGCTGTAGAAGGTATAAAAGAATACTAATCAACGGTTTTGGCATTGTGTTCAAAATAAATGTGACCCATTTTGTCATATCTATTTTAATACTATCCTTGCCTTTTGCTATCTTCTTCCTCGTCCCATCGATTTGCTCCTTCACGGGTACTGCGTCCAGAAGCCGCAAGGCACCAACGGCCCCTTCTCTCTCTTTCTCCCCATATGCCTGTGTGTGGGCTGTGTCTGATGGCGGCGGCCGCGCCTGGCCTTGCTCGCAAGTGGCCCTTGCCCAGCGACGACGGCGCCTGTTCTTGCCCGCACGTGGGCCACGCCCGGCGGCGGTGGCCTTGCCCACACGCTGAATTTTTTTTCGATTCTGATTTGGAGGAGCTTCCGTCTCAGCCATGGCAACCACCTTGTCACCTTCTCCTATGTTGGCACTGACGCGGCTGGGCTGTTTTCATGCTGGGTGCTGGATTTTTCGATTCCGATTTGGAGGAGCGTCCGCCTCAGGCAACAATTTTGGTGTTTGGTCTTCTTTCTGGATGGTACGAATTGCAGACTGGACACCTAGGAACTTGACAATGCTACCATGAACGCAGTGGCTTTTGTAGATCAGAACTTGTCTCCCTCCAACTCGAACTCGACGTGAACAGGACAGCATACTGCATAGTAAGTCGTCTCGGAGTCAGAGTCTTGATGGCTGCGCGCGCACGACTGGAATGGAACCTTGTGGGTGCTGTGCGGACGTTGGGGCCCACGGAGGCGTGCACACGTTTTTTTCGTTGGACGAAACCTGTCCGTATATTTTAAGTAGTAACAGATTTGTAGTTGTCCTTCAGTTACTTTGATGGTTGTCAATAGCTTTCCCTCAAGGAGCTCGCTACCTTGATTAATAACTTTGGAGCTAATATCCTAGTTGCTGGTCCTTACAGTTTATATATATTCTGCCCTGTACACTGACTCTGGTAGATCGTGTCTAACTGAGACCTTAGTATATAATGTACTGTCCATTTATTTTGTACATGCAAATGTAATATCCACTTTGTGTAAACTACCTCAGATGTGAGTTAACAGACCTTTTATCTTTACATACAACAATGTCACATCTTCATGGTATCTTTTTTGAGGAGAAGCATCCAATTCATGTTTCAGTGTTCTTTTTATTGAAATGTAGAAGTGAACTTGCAATTCTGAGATACATTTCAGTAGTGAGACAACAACCTGCATTTATAGTGTATCTTTGATTGTTCCTTTGCAGGTTTTGGAGGGTTTTTCTTCTTGGCTTCGTTTCTGTCATGGGTATGAAGTTTCTGGTGTTCTGATAGTGATAGTGATACTTCATTCCTTGAAAGTGTAGCTGTTGTAGTATGTCTCATTCTGTTCTTATGCTACTGCTGGTTAACAGTATTGATTTCAGTAATTATAATTAAAGTCTTCTTTCTGCCAGAATCTCTGCCTCTGAACTCGCATCACATCCTTTGGTCCATGTGGCACTCTCTTCATTGAACTCTGATCAATTCTTGGAGGCAGCTGTAAATGGTATTGTTCTAAATATGCCTTTAATTTCTATTGTACTCAGGCTGTTCAACTTTTGTTATCTTATACTTTTCATCCTTTTGCCACATAACCAATTGAATTCTATACACAATTCTATGACCATTTTCTGGTGTGCTTCTATGACCACTAATGTTCATTTATGAGTCTGTCTCTTCATGTAAGCTAAGCTATCTATACTAATGATCCACATAAGCCAATAATGATAGGCTGTCTGATTTCCATTTCGAACCATATCTGTCCGTGCAATGCCGTCTGTGATCCCCGCAGGCCGCAGCAACACATGGGGCATTCCTATAGTTCTTACTACTTATTAATTAATTATTTCACGTTCAAGATTCTAAACATAGCAGAGCTCATAGGATTATTGTTCTTTAATGGGCGAAAGGGCCTCTAGCTGAGTTGGTTAGGTGGTCTGAGTAGCACTCAGTGACTCAGGTCCTGAGTTCGACTCCCCGTGGGAGAAAATTTTAGGCTGGGGTGACTCCCGCGCCAAATCACAGGTCTAAGGCCAGGCCCTGGTTGTGGTTGTTATCACATGGGCTCCGGTACCGCTGTGTATCGGTGGCGCTGGGGTTGGTGGGTTTTCTCAACCTGCGTGAGAAGGTCTTCTTCTTAGTCCTTGTTTAGTTCCCAAAAAGCTTTCCCAAAAGTTTTAGATTCCCCGTCACATCGAATCTTGCGGCACATGCATGGAGTATTAAATATAGACGAAAACAAAAACTAATCACACAGTTAAATGTAATTTGTGAGACGAATCTTTTGAGTCTAGTTAGTCTATGATTGGACAATATTTGTCAAATACAAA
This sequence comes from Sorghum bicolor, assembly GCF_000003195.3. NCBI lineage: Eukaryota > Viridiplantae > Streptophyta > Magnoliopsida > Poales > Poaceae > Sorghum > Sorghum bicolor. The sequence goes on along the minus strand of NC_012870.2, from coordinate 20,603,375 downwards.
CGAAAGTGCTACAGTACCTAAAATCCCAAAATTTTGCCAACTGAACAAGGCCTTAATGCAATACCTGGGGGCTGTCTTTGCCCCCTGCAGGTCATGTTTTTTTTTTTCCTTTAATGGTGTTCATGCATCCACTTGACATAACAGTGACAATATTTGAGTACGACTGTGGTTGTGAGTTCCCACTAAATATACATAAAATGGCCTAATAGAATTACAATAATATGAAAGCATTTTCAACTTTGAAGGTGCATAAACACATAACATATTCAGATGGTGATTAGATATCTACTAGATAATGTTGACCAGAACTAAGATAGTTCTTTTTTGTGAGACAAATCTATGATGATTTGACTGCATTGTAGGACATCACCTCAACATTTTAGGAACAACATAATACAACCCTTTGACTACCCAATAATCTATTCCTTAAAAATGCTATGTATCTGGTACCAGGTATCAGATTCCAGGTACCAGGATTCAACATGCTGCCCCTTGAAGCAGGAATATATTGACACCTAGTGCAGGTTTCGAGTTTGTAGCCAACCGCTGCAGGTTTTGTTGTTTTCATTGTTTCAACATGGGTTCAATGAGGGTCCTACAAGCTTCAATAACCAAATCAACTTCAGTACGTGCATCTCTCAAGAGGGTGATAAAACGGGAAGATCTTAGGGCAGTTTTCTGATAGACGAAGTGAAGTTAGGTGCTCAAGGTATTAGTGACCCGTTGGTTGGAGGCTGGCTGTGTGGCTGCATCATCATGAGGCATGGGCCATGACTTCCTTGTGGGATCCCTGTGCAACGCGCTCCTAGCGTATTGGTTTTTGCAACATCATGTCCTCTATGTTCTCACAGAAGACAAAGCTATGCAGTTTGGCACGCCAAATTCTCATTCAGTCCTGCCAGTCGCAGAGGTCAAAACAGGCAGACTTGCTTAGACCATATTCAGAAACTGTGCCCCTGAAGGATTTTCATGCTCCATTCTATTTTTGTTTGTATACATGGGAAGTCCAGGATACTCTCACATTGCCCTTGCCACTACAGCCTGTAAAGATTTGCGGGTAGCAGTCCTGCACATAGTCACAAAGTTTATGGGTTGATGGGGTCAAGGTACGGGGTCGCGGTACGTGGTACGCTACTTCTGAGAGATTTTTACACTTCGGTTCGAAAATGAACCCGCGAACCTGGGTCGGGGTCGACGAATCCGGGTCGAGGGTCGAAGGTGGTGAACCCTGGATACCAAAGCTGTCGTCCCCTTCACGTACCATTGCCTTCCACCAGAGTCCACATTGTTTCCTCCAGCTGCTTCATTGTATGAACTATGAAGTATCCTGTTTGCACGCTAGCATACATTTGATGTTTGGAATTTATATTTTATCCACTTGGCTCTCATGATTCTGTTACTGTGGTTCTGATATCCAATTGAAGCGAGGATGATTAGTCATCTGTCTTTCTTGCTTGCTTAATAAAAGGCAGAAACATTACATATCTCTAGTGTGCCCAACTTGCATGGGATTAATATTAAAGAGTCACTGTTATTTGCTCAATATTCTTCCAAACAGCTTGCAAGCTTGTCGCATTAGCTTGATTATCTGGGCTGATAATGTAGTAAAAGCTGGTTTAGGGGATAAACTAAGCTTGGCCAAACCAACACTCCAAGCTAGGTATCCAAGTGGATACACAGTGTTTTCTATGTCAGCTAGTTTGGTTCATTTTTTCTCCTAAGTTATCTATGTGGCATGCCGTTCTAGTTTGTTTTCACAAGTTTTGGGTCGACCCAATGACCCCCAAGCAAGTGAACTTGCATCCCTACTGAGAATGGCAGTAGTTAGTACTGGGAATGGCTATAGTTAGTTACAACTAAGATGACTAGTCCAATAATTCTCATGCCTTTGGTTTTGTTGGAACATCACTGATACATAGTTAATGTTCTAATTTCCAGTTACTTCTGAACTGATACATGCTACTGTATCTCATGGTTCTGGTACTATTGCTGAGCAAATGCCGCTCATTCAAATTCTTGTCCCTCATATTATGGGTCTGAAAGAGCAGCTCAAAGATCCATCTAAGGTATGACATCTCTGGCCATATTCTGCATGGACGGTCACTGTCAAATTCCTCTTCATCATGTGTTGAGTGTTAATTTTATCTCTTCAATCTTAATGCCCGCATATATCATTTGGGGGGATTAATGTACTTCGTTGTTGATTCTGGAAAATTCAAAATTTCTGTTTGTTATCTGTCTTTGGAATGAGTCACTCTAGCTCTCTATTGGTTATCTGTCATTGGAATGTGCAATGGAAAGGTGTAAGGCCTTGTTTAGTTCCAAAATTTTTTGCAAAATAGGAATAGTAGCACTTTCGTTTGTATTTGACAAATATTATCTAATTATGGACTAACTAGACTCAAAATATTCGTCTCGTCAATTCCGACCAAACTGTGCAATTAGTTTTTATTTTCGTCTATATTTAATACTTCATGCATGCATCTAAAGATTTGATGTGACGGGAAATCTGAAAAATTTTGCAAAATTTTTTGGAAACTAAACAAGGCCAAGCATTGTAGATTGCAAGAAGTAGTAGATTGATTGTTGAGATACAATGTACATGAATATATAGGCAAGAACAGGTGTGGCTTATAGAAACGTAATCATACTTATATAATCCTGTCTAACAAATAGAACTAAAATGTTGTGTTGTTGTTTGAGCTGATAAAGTTATTTTACCCATGAATCCACAGTTTTCTGTCTAAGCAAACTCTTTTAGTGCATCTTTTGAATGTAAATTTTTAACTTTTGCTTCTGAACAAACACAAATGCATCCAATTCTGAGCTTTTAAAATAATCTGACTGTTGAGGAAGATGCTATGATAAACAAAAGCCAGTAGGGCAGCTGATTAGCAGAGGGAAAATACTTTGTGAGACCCCTAAATGTAGCTCTATTTCTGGTAGTGGGCTAGTGGCCCAAATCACTGTTAGATTAGTGATAGTCCTGATGTGGCATTGAACATGGCCTATCAAGCTTTTACCAAGGCTTTCATCATTTCTCCCCATGCTCTGTGTCTGTCCTCTCACTGCTACAGTACATACAGATCCCTAGGAACAGACTACTCCTCTGGCCCAACATTTCCTATTCCTCCTTTATTGCCACTAAACTCCGCAAGAAAATATATTAACAAGTGCTTATTATATTTATCGTTTTGTTATATTTTATATGTTTATACCTTGAGTGTTTGGCAAATATGTAGAAATGCATGTGTTGTTTTGCTTCTATTTTTTATGACCCTTTGGCACATTTTCAGGATGAAGAAGATGTAAAAGCTATTGCTCGTTTATATGCAGACATGGGTGAATCCTATGTTGACTTGATTGCCACAGGTAAATTTCATGGATTATGCTGATCACCATTGAGATGATTCATTTATTTACTTTTAATGTTGACTTGATTGCCACAGCTCTTGCCAATGACCCATTTATTTACTTGTAATGTTTGAGCTTTACCAGGTTCAGATGATTCAATTCAAATAGTAAACTCATTGCTAGAAGTTACTTCTCATCTGGAATTTGATATTTCCTCTATGACGTTTAATTTCTGGCACCGTCTTAAGCGTAACCTGATCAGGAGGTAATTGACTAACCTAATTAAACATCATGTGCTTTGCCTGAGAAATAATGTTATCAATGCTTCATGTGTTTTAGGGACTCTTATGTATCCTATGGATCAGAGGTGGCAATCGAAGCTGAGAAAAACAGAAGATTACAAATATTTCGTCCAAAGTTTGAAACTCTGGTGTCTTTGGTACGTATTTGAGGACTGAGGATTTATTAACATCCTCCCTATAATCTTGCCATGTAATGAAATCGGCAATGTCCACTGAGTTATTTCATTTCATGTGTCTGATTTCATATATTGTGTTGATTTCTGGATCAGGTCAGTTTCCGAGTTGAATACCCTGAGGACTACCACACCTTTTCCGAGGAAGACCGCAGGGATTTTAGACATGTTAGATATGGTACAGTACCTGGTTTCTTTTAGCTGGTTTCATCAGTCTATTTTGCCTATCTTGTGCAATACAGTTGTAAGACATAATTAGGGCCATTTGTGTTTCAGCTGTTAGTGATGTGCTACTTGATGCAACTGAAGTTCTTGGGGGTGACTTGACGCTAAAACTACTTTCCACCAAGCTAGCTCAGGTGACTTAAACTTTTTCTCTTGTTTTATTTCTGAGATCTTGTGCTAACCCTTTGGCTTGGCAGTTTCCTTGATATATTTTGTGATTTGTGATTTGTTTAGTTTCTCGGTTACTTTGGCATCTTGTGCTCTGTATTATAACGTGAGTTCCTTCTCCAGAAGGCTTTTCTTTTATTGAAACAATGATTTCATGTCTCCATATATAGTCTAGACAGAATGAGTGTATTCCGGCATAGGTTTGTCTGGCCCTTCTGACTTTCGTGTATATGGATTTTGGTGGGTTGGGCTAGTTGCGACATGAAGTGCTTATGAGAATTCTCAGATGGATTTTGGATATTTGAGGCGCATTAACAGTACAGGTGCTGATTGAGTATGTACAGCTTTGGGAAGTTTTAGAGGTATTCCATTTGAATCCTGATGTATCAGATCAACACAAGTGGAGACTTATTGAGACTGACATATTCTTGTAGCTCAGCATACTTGGCCTTTTTTTTGTGTGTTAGTTATGGATTCCCTGTTACAAATAAGGGAGACTAAACTGGATGATAGTATTGAGGAGAGCTGGCACTATGCAGTAGACTTGAAAAATAAAAGAGACTAATTACATTCAAAATCCAAGATCGAAGATGTCGTCGAAGCATGCAACTCTTGGACAATGTCGATGTAGAAAATGACCTCCTCCAATACCTCTAGTCTTCACAGATGGTACTTCAAATATGAACCTTGCTTTGGAGACTTAACTCGACGAGAATAAAGAGATGTGTCAAATCAAGCCAAAGGAAGAACAGAGAGATCACTGCTGCAAGATGGCAAGGAGTAGGACAGAATGGTGATGATAAATAAACGGCCATTGATCATGAAGTGTGCAAAATAGCTGTGAAAGAGACCAAGAGGGCACAGTTGCATAGTCAAGATAGGATGCAATCACAGACTTTGGCCATTTGGCTCTGCTTGAGTTCCAACCGTCTTTCGTTTCTACTCCCTCCATCCCAAAAAGATTGCACATCTTGCTTTTTAAAGTTTGATTTAATATATGTAAAAAGTACTAATATTTATGATATGTAATAAGTACCATTAGATTTATCGTGGAATATATTTTCATAATAAACTTATTTCGGGATACAAATGTTTATACTATTTTCATAGATCTAGTCAGACTTAAAAAAGTTTGACTTCTCGAGAATCGAGGTGTTCATTCTTTTGGGACAGGAGTAGATATTAACAACGTAACGATGATTGCTTAACCTCAGGCTTTAGTTTTCTTTCAAACTGACTGACTATTGCCTGCCCAGAGTTGCACCAGAAAAGATTCTTTAGTTCTCAATAATAACAGCTTTTCACTTCTGTATTTTAGGCATATGGGAGCTGCAACAATGAGCAGAACCCCAAGTGGCAACCTGTAGAGGCTGCCCTGTTCTGTATACAAGCAATTGCAAGATCAGTCTCAATTGAGGAGCGAGAAATTTTACCACAGGTATTGATAGCATATTGATTGTCCCATAATGCTACTGTTGGTCCTCCTTAACTAGATTATCTACAAGACCTTCTGTGATTGGAACATGGGCTTCCTGCGTTGTTTGCACTGAATTCTTATTTGGTGTTGATCATGCGCTGTTATTGTTTTCTAAAGGTTATGTCACTGCTTCCCTGCCTTCCTCACCATGAGCTGTTGCTACAAACAGGTATGTTTCACCGTGAAGATAGTTCAGAAGTCCTTGGTCTTTGCACGGTGTTTATTTAGTTTTATGCTGCTCAGTAGGCAGTAGCTCGTTAGCTCTGGTGTTTATTTAATTTCATGCTGTACCTGCTCAGTAGGCAGTAGCTCATTAGCTCTATCAAGATGTTACTCCCTCCATTCATTTATCTCCTTCATCTAAGCAAAAACTTTTTATTAAAAAATCTCCTTCATATTAGCTTGAGACTTGCCTACATTTATTGCCCCTTTGCTGCTCATTGGCTACCACTTGCCTGTATTTATTGCAACTTTGCTGCTCATTGGTTGTTTCTTGCCTGTGACTCATGTATGTCCAGCCTGAGATGATTAAATGTAAAGTGAGAGCTTTTGCTCTGCTCTTTGGTCATTGCACCAAAGGCTAAAACGATGGAGATAAATGGACGGAGGGAGTAATGTTTATGACAGCTAGAGCTGCTTATTCCCATCGACAGATTTTTATTGTTACTGAGTTACTTGGTTATATTGACTTGCTGCGTGCTTTTGAATAATAATAGCCATGCAATAAATTGTTTACCTGGCCTGTTTATCACAATGTTCTGAAATATATTTACAGTTTGTTCGACCATTGGAGCATTTTCAAAATGGATTGATGCTGCACCAGCTGAATTATCTATTCTACCACCTCTAGTTGATATTCTCAATAAGGGTATGAATACATCAGAGGATACAGCTGCGGCTGCTTCTATGGCCTTTAAGTACATATGTGAAGGTATGCATCTGCATCTACTTAGCAGTTTATTATCTTTGTGCATCTGTTTCGGAATCATCTTATTTATTTTAGTAAGTCTAGCTTGGCATTGTTGGGCTATTGCCTGTGACTGTAGTAAAATTTGAGATGGGCTATTCTATTAAATGCCATTCATGATTTGGCACCCCATTTCCTCATTGGTGTGTGATAGCGTCTGGTGGCAAAGTGCCAGTGGTGTTGAATAGTATGGAGCATTAGGTTTCATGCACCAACCAGATGAACCCAAAAACTTAAGCCATAGGGAAGAGGTGGGTAAGGATGGGGATGTCCCTCCAAATGGATACCCACGGTTCTTCTCTAGTGTAACTAAATGAACTAAAATTTAGTTCATTTAGTCACACTAGAGAAGAACCGCGGGTACCCGTTTGGAGCACCGTCCCCATCCTTAGAGGTGGGCAATCCACTTTATACTTCAACACTCCCACTCACGTGCAGCCACATACAAGGCGCAAACGTGGAAATAAAGGAGCGGAGCACTTAAATGACACCTCTGCCACAACTCGAACTCAAGACCTCTGGCTTTGATACCATGTTAGATTTCATTATATGTTAGAGTACGTAAGGGACCTATTGGGCCTGGGCTGGTGCCATAGCCCATTAGTGTTATGATTAATTAGAGATAAGGGTCGCTTCCTTAGGGGTCAAGTAAGCCTTGCATGTAAGTCAAGTAAACCTCTCTATATAAGGAGAGGAGATGTATCAATCTAATCAAGCAAAAGCAAGAGATTAGAAGGAAATCCCTTCTCTCTTGCCGGCTGTGGGTAGAGCCCCGCGGCCGGCGTTCCTAGCGCCCAAAACCCTAGCCTCCTCTTGCTCACAGCCGCCTCCCTGTGAACAGTACCCGCGGCTACTGTAGCGTGGGTACTGGTCACGCCTTCAGCCGCCTCTCCTTCAACCCTAGCAGCCACATAACAGTATACCTCTGGCTTTGATACCATGATAGGTTTCTGTAAACCTCTGGTTTTGATGCCATGTTAGGTTTCAGTATGTTAGGTTTCATGTTTTGATACCATGTTAGGTTTCATGCATCAACCAGATGAACCCAAAAGCTGAAGCCATTGGGAAGAGGTGGCCAATCCACTTTATACTTCAACATGGGGGATCTTATCCTTGCTTTTGGTTTTGCCCAAATTTATGTTTTGATGCCATCAATTGTTTACTGTTTGTTTAAATTATCCTTTTTTGGTGATAAGACTGTAGGACAAAGTTCTCAGGGTCCCTGGATAGCCTCTTCCAGATATACCATATTGCAATCAGTGGAGTTGGTGGTTATAAAGTTTCTTCAGAGGATTCGTTGCATTTGGTTGAAGCCCTAAGGTTCTGTGATTCCTCCCATCCAGCTTGGCTATTTTTGTTAGTAAAACTTTTTGGTTGTCTCAAGTACTCACCTTGCACGCTGTTGCATTCTGATACATTTCGATCAGTGTGGTTATTACAACGCTTCCACCAGAATCTGCTAGTAAAGCCCTGGAGTTGATCTGCCAGCCAGTAATAAATCCCTTGCAAGTAGGTAGCACTTTTTTATAGTCAATTGGACCTGCCTAATTATCCATTCTAATTTTTTTGCTTTGATAAAAGGAATTAATCCAGCAAGGTGATCAGGTTTTTCAACAAGTCCCTGCTCGGCATTTAACTGTACATATAGACAGACTATCAAGCATTTTCAGGTGGTGGCCTTCTATTTCTAAATTTCTTCCATTGAAAGATACGTTTGTTTTCTAAATCGTCCAAATTGTTCCAGCAATGTGAAACAACCAGAACTAGTTGCTGAAGCTGTATATAGATATTGGCCGACACTCAAGAGTATCTTTGATCAGTAAGTATGATGCTATGGAGTTATTGACAGAAGTTCCTATTACTGCTATATACATGAATGTTCCCCTCCACTCCTACTTTATCAAAATACTCTTATGCACAGACGAGCATGGGATACCCGCACCATGGAGTCAATATGCCGATCTTGCAAATTTGCTGTAAGTTTGTGACTTCTTTAGCATATTAATTGTTTGATATAATTTCTGCTCAAATCTTATGCAAGTGCCATCAAGAATGCATTATGGAACTATTATCTTGTATCAGACATGGAGTCTGAATAACTCTGTTTCCTAATGTTCCTTGGTTTAACTGTTTAATTAAAAGTTGCAATGAGAATCTACCTGATGTTTTCTGAGTAGTGTGGAGCATGGGCTACAGCATAGCCTTGTAAGATTCAGTTTATCATGCCTGATGCACCAGGGTGCTTGGCATAAAAGTGTGTACGTAGTTTGTAAGTTTCAGATTATCATGCCTAATTCAGGGCTTTGTAGGCTGTTGTTTCAGTACTTCCCAAAATGTACAAATTATCATCCAGTAATAAATCTGGAGTTGGAGATTGCAAATAAGCCCTTTGCTTTAAATTTGTTCTTTTAGCTTCTAGTGAAGTAAGGGGATTGAAGCAGATTACAAATATCTCTTGTGGTCACTTCAATACCATCTGGATATTCATTGTCTGCTGACTAATGCTAACATGCCTTTTCTGGGTGAAGGTAAGGACATGTGGAAGGGTCATGGGAACGACGATTGGTGCAATGCTTGAAGAAATCCAAACTCTATACCAACAACACAAACAGTCTTGCTTCCTTTACTTGTCCAGTGAAGTTATCAAGGTTGATTTATATTTTCAAAGAGTCGAGTAAACTTGAACTGTATTTTCCCTTTCTCTGACAATTCTTTTTCTTTGTAGATTTTTGGATCTGATCCATCTTGTGCGGGCTATCTTACTAGCTTGATACAAATACTCTTCAGCCATACAGTGCAGCTTCTCAGAACGATTCAAGTAATTGTTCTTTCTTTTCATTCCTAGGTGAAAATTACATATTGGCAACACAAAAGGTGACCAAATTGCACAATATTTTCAGGATTTTACAGCCAGACCAGATATAGCTGATGATTGCTATTTGTTAGCATCAAGATGTATTCGCTACTGTCCTGATCTATTTATACCTACAGAAATGTTTCAAAGATTGGTTGACTGCGCAATGGCTGGTATAACTATACAGCACAGGTAATGGCCTCAAGATTTTCTGACTGTGCAATGGCTGGTATATATAAACATTTGAACAAGATGCTTGAGTTGGTTCAAATTCAAAAAATTCTCTATACATACAACAAGGCCCTTATTGATATATATCAAAATCATTTCAGAGTTGATCCGAATCTGACCATCTTAGCAGTCTTGTTCAAACACTTTTAACGATATTCGTATTCCCTGTGTTTTATTTTACCGTATTGAAGTATTGAAGTCTAATGTTGTAACTGAACTTTTATGTAACAGGGAAGCCTGTAAATCGATATTGTCTTTTCTATCTGATGTCATTGACCTTCCAAACTCATCTGACGGGGGACAGTACCGTGAAGTTATTAACACAATCATACTTCAGCGTGGTGCAACCCTTACTAGAATAATGATTGCTGCCTTAACAGGGGCGCTACCATCTGGTCGTCTGGAGGAGGTGGGTTGTAAGCTCCTATCTCTTTTTCAAAAAAAAAAAAAAAAAAAAACTGAAACGTGCATGAGCATTGTCATTGTATTAAAAGGAAAACTAATTTTACAGTGTTATTTCCATTGTTGTTTGTTACATTCGTGTCCAGCGAACAATTGTTGAACTACCCTATCTAGCGCTACTCTATGCTCTATCGGAAGCTAGAAAGAACATGTCTTACATGATGTTTTCTTTTGCTCTACCAGCAGCCGTAAAGGCATGAATCAACATTCTCCTGTGTTATTAGATATCACACTAAAAACTGATGCAAAGAGGCAAATATAGCTCACATTTTTTTTGCCAAAATGTATCTCTTATTTGGTCACAAAATTACTGGAATACCCTTCTCACTACATAACAACATATTGGATGGAACGTTAGTTCCTTACCGATATACTACCCCTGTTCAAAAAATGTAGGTCGTTTTAGTTCTGCCCTAAGTAACATATCTTTGACAAAGTTTATAGAAAAACGCAGCAACATCTAGAACATAAACAATTAATATACTAAATCCATCATAAAATATGTCTTGACAGTATTTATTTGGTAACACAGTGTTAATGTATTTTCCATAAACTTTGTCAGAGTAAAGAGAAGTTTGACCTAGGCACTAAAACAGCGTAATTTTTGGAATGGAGGAAGTCTCTCATTAGGACTCTATCTGGTCACTATTTGTCCATCATTTTAAGAGTATAGAATATAGAAAAAAATGACTGTAAAGGTGGAACTGAATGTCTTCCAGCTATTAATTATGGTGATTATTGCATTTGTGCTGTCTCGTCAGGTGCAAATAAGCCACATTATTTTTAGTTTCCCTTGTGTCACATACTGTTTTTTTTTTCATCCCCACATACCTACATTCTGCTGTACTTAGTTGGGTGCTTTCAACTAACATTAGTACCACGGGAAGTCTTAGGCCTTGTTTGGCGGGGCTCCCTCTGGAAGCTCTATGCCAGTGTACTGAAGGAGGCAGAGTTTTTCGGGCTCCTATTTCATTTCTTGAGGAGAGAAAAACAGCTCCTGGTTGTGCCAAACAGGCTCTTTATCGAGGCCATGAAATCACGAACACCACTGTTGTAAACAGCCATTTGTGCATAAAATCAGCACGAGAATTCCAATTATAGTTTTGATATTTTATTGTATTACTGAAAAAAAATTAAGAGCAAAGCATGAGACAGTAAGATGATAATTGACGGGTGGATTTGTACCTTTTTGCAGGTTTCTTATGTTCTGCTGTCACTTAGCAGAGCCTTTGGTGGGAACATGCTGAACTGGGCAAGGGAAAGCATTAATCTTATACCACCACAAGCCCTAACAGATGCAGAACGTTTGCGTTTCTTCAACATCATATCTGATGCTGCTTCCGGGTCTAGTCTCCATACCATAACAGACAGATTTGGAGAAATCTCAGATGTTTGTAGACGAAACAAAACAGTGCAAGACCTAGTTCAAAGTGCCTTGCGGCCTCACGATTTGACCTTCACGGTTGCTCCACAACAGATTTGATAACTGGATGTCTCTGCAAGGCAAGTTTAGAAAGCCAGTTCAAGCATATTTTCAAGTTAAAAAAAGCCATCGAGTCAGTGTTGATGCAGGACCCATGTCATCTTGGGAAGATTTTTTTCTTAGTTCATACAGGTTTGAGTTGCGGCGGCATACAGTTCAGATTTGTTCAGAGCATAGATAGGTCAGTAAGCATTGTATTCTTTCGTGTTTCTCCGTTGTACATGTGCCGTAAATTGTGTATTTGGGGAGGGAGATAAGTTGTGTTGTATTATCTCAAAAAACAGTGTTATACTGGGTATAACTGGCAGATCACGCGGAATGGTGATCTACCATGGGCCTGATTTTGGGTTGGCCGGTCAGCTTGTTTTTGTAAAGTGAGGTGGCCATCGATTTATTATGTAAGTTTATACCGGCTGTTGAAGGAAGGTCAAGTTTGTGTTCCCTTATGATCCCCAAATGTGATGGCCTTCTGGTTTGATGATTAGAACTTGTGCAATTTTAAGCTCACCTTGAATCAGGGGCAGACGTTTGAACTAATTTGGCTAGTTGCAGCTATTCGTCAATTAGTGTCCTCGACAAGGTTTCGTCCCGTGCTTGCGGACTACCTCTGTAAATGTTAAAAACTTGACCATTCTACTTACATGACAGCAACAGGTAGCATCGACATCACCATCGTTGAAAATATGTCCATTGGACCACTCGATGTGATTCAGAAGGCATGCATCTTGCGAGGGAACACTGACACGGACCGGTCAATCAGGTGGAGGCATGCATGGTAGGCTGTTCGCGTTCACGCACTGGTCTAGATCTAAGGCTTTGTTTAGTTGCCAAAAATTTTCAAGATTCCCCGTCACATCGAATCTTGCGGCACATGCATGAAGCATTAAATATAAAAGAAAACAAAAACTAATTATGCAGTTTATCTGTAAATCACGAGACGAATCTTTTGATCATAGTTAGTCTATAATTGGATAATATTTATCACAAACAAACGAAAGTGCTACAGTGGCGAAATCCAAAATTTTTTCCAAACTAAACAAGGCCTAAGCTGCTAAATTTTAGCTAGCTTTTAGTCATCTCTGTTTAGTTTAGGCCTTGTTTAGTTCCCAAAATTTTTGGAAAAACGACACTGTACTACTTTCGTTTTTATTTGATAAATATTGTCCAATCATGGAGTAAGTATGCTTAAAAGATTCGTCTCGCGATTTACAGGCAAATTGTGTAATTAGTTTTTATTTTTATCTATATTTAATGCTCCACACATGTGCCGCAAGATTCAATGTGACGGGGAATCTTGAAAAGCCCCTTTTAGTCAGGGTGTTTAGATAAAACATAACTAAAAAGTGAGGCAATTTGGGCTCTAGTCCCATTTAGGATCACTTTGGTTCCTAAAATACTTTGTAAATTTTCTTAGATTCTGTGTAAAGCATTAAATGTAGATAAAAAAATAACTAATTGTACAGTTTATCTGTAATTTATGAGACAATTCTTTTGAGCCTAGTTAATATATGATTGGACAATATTTGTCAAATACAAACGAAAGTGCTACAGTGTCTATTTTGCAAATTTTTTTGAACTAGACAAGGCCTTATTGCCTCTGAGCTCGCATTAGATCTTATACAACCAACTTAAGCCAATATAAACTTATTTAGTGTCTTCGTGTTTGGTTGTCCTGCACAGGCAGCCATGTTTGATAAAATTATGTTTGTTTGTTTATTTACATTTTATTGCATATAGTCATCTTATATATATTATGTTGGATTTTTCATGTTTCTAGTCTCTGTTGTATGAAGTACGAAGCTTGATCGTCTACCCTTGACCTGATTTTTTTTGTTTTTCCCTTTTTTAAAAGATTTTTATAATTACGCCTATGGCAATATCCATTCAGAATATTGACCCTGATCTCAGTGCCGAAGCAATTGGCGCCGAGCTCAAACTATTGATCTCGGTTAGGTCCAAAAGAATAGTTTGTTGTACTCAACTCAAACTACAACTTCTATTAAAGGTCAAACTTCATATCCAGAAAAGAAACTATAGTTTTATCCTAGTCAAAACAATATAAAAAAAGGAGTTAACTATTGATCCAACACTTGAAGCATTTTTAGGCCAGTTCATGAACATAAACCTTAGATCATTTTTTTTAATCTTTAGTATTTCTAGATTATTTTTAAGTGATCAAACAAGTTAGTGTAAAAACTCTAGAGTTAGCCACATTTCTCAATATCCAAGGCATGGTAAAAATTCAAATTTATCAATTTCCAGAGCTCGGTGTGAAGATCCAGAGCGCCGAGCTCATACCACATCATGCGATGCAGGCAATCACGTCAACAACACGCATAAAATGACCCTAGATCTTGGAGCCAAAGCAATGGGTGCTGAGATGTGTAAGCTCGGCGCCAATCGCTTTGGCACCGAGACCAGGATATATTTTTGAAAGGATACTATCAGAGGCATATTTATGAAAATCATTAAAGAAAAGACTAAAAACAAAAAAAATTAAGCCCCTGATAGTTTTGTTTAGCCTTTGTCGAAATCTGCCAGCTCTTTTAAACCACAAGCTAATAAAAAAATCCCTAGATCTGCCTCTATGCCCCTGCAGCCCTGCCTCCACTCGCTCATCCCACGTTTCACCCCTTATCACAAAAAAAGAATCGCCAGTGCTGCATCTGCATCCACCCACGCCCCACCCCATTGTTGTGCCACCACCGCCCGCCCTGCCCTGTGCCCCTTCCCTAGCTATATCTCGCAGCATTAAGGCTATGAAACTCTATGCCACCGTCGTATCTAAAGGATTATGAGGACGCTATGTTAGTCAGAAAATAAAAATTTTGATCTTATAAATAAGCATCAACTGCTAGTTATAGATCACAGGATTACCACTAGATGCGCAGGTGCAGCAGAAGCGACTCGATGTAGTCATGTGCATAGTAGCAGTGCCGTGTAGTTGCGTGGTTGTCTGTCACGTCAATCCCTCTCGTGCGGTTCATCCTTGTGCTCCAGATGCAGCACCTCCGAGGTATCTCACATGTACGGGGAAGAAGCGTCACGCCTCCAGACTGCTAGGTCCACGAGGAGCAATATGCGCGGGCGTGGGCCGGGTGAGCGGCAGCGGCTGCCAAATGGCGTGAGTAAACTCTAACCGCCACCACCCTCTCTTTTATAGGTGTTCCCTAATCATATTCCTATTTTTAAGCACTACTTCAGCAGTACATTTCAGCGAAGGAACAATGATTTTCTCTTTCAATAACAAGTTAGCATTAGCAGTAGCATAAGCCAAATTTCAGCGAGGCAAACAGGGCGTAATGCCACAAGCTCTATATTTTTCTATGAATTTAAATTATAGATTTCTTAATATATATAACTATGCCACAAGCCACGTGCACCGCTGGAGGTGTGGATAAAAATTCATGATTCTGTGCAACGCAGGGACACGTATCTAGTAAGAAATATAAAAGGTAACCGTGAAATGAGTTTTGGCTAGGCGCCTCTCTTGTCGAGCCAAACACAATGGTATGACAAAACCAACTTAGCGCGCTAGAGAAAGTGGCGCGACATGAGATCTTATGGCATGATTGGTGCAACCAAATAGATTAGATTTGAAAAATAGTTTTTTGTTAGATTACTTCTAAAATATAATTGAAAATAGAGTAAATTTTTTAAAGTAAGGAAAGGGACAGATGGAAGGGAATTTACCAGCAACTACACTAACCTACCTTTTCCTCACCTTGTTGTCCTAAGGTCATCGATCTCAAAGTAACTACATATGAATGGCAGCCCTGTGCCAAAGGTTTTTAGCTGCATTAAAAAGGTATGTATTCTTTTCCAATTGAAATGCACAAGACTACATATATTACTGCTAATATTATACAAATCTAGCTAGTCATGTAGGTGCTAAATAGCAGTTATATATTCACACACACACACAGAGAGAGAAGTATATACTCCCTCCATCCACAAATAAATGTAGTCTTACTTCCCGAGGAGTCAAACCTTTTAAAGTTTAACTAAAAGTATATCAAATAATATCGATATTTATATCTACAAATAAGCATATTATAAAAGTATATTTTATGCTCAATCTAATGATACATAAATATTAGTATATTTTTATATAATATTTGGTCAAATTTAAAAAGGTTTGATCCTCGGGAAACGAGATATATATTTATTTATAGATAGAGGGAGTAGATACCCTCCTAATATAAAGAGTGATTTTCTGGCTACGATATGAAGTCAAATCATCTTTATTTTGATGAACTTTTTACATAAATATGTAAATATTTACTGCTAATATGATCTAAATTACTAAGCTAGCTACTCATGTAGGTGCTAAATGGGAGTTATATACAGAGAAAGTGAGAGAACAGTATACTCCCTCGGTCCCTCCATCCCAAAATAAATGATATTGTGATATTTGTACCGATCAAATTTTCTTAAGTTTGATTAGATTTGTAAAAAATATCATATATATTTGTATTTCCAAATAAGTTTAGTATGAAAATAAATTCAACGATCTACTAATTATATTTGATAAATATTAATATTTTTTTGTATATATATTTGTTCAGAGTTGAAGCAGTTGACTTCTCAAAAAAGGAAAACTACACTTATTTTATGATGGAGGGAGTATACCCTCCCAATATAAAAAAGAGTAATTCTAGCTAAGGTGTTAAGTCAAATCATCTTTATTTTGACAAATATTTTATAAAAAGATATAAATATATATGATATAAAATGATTATTATTTCATTCACCCTAAAATGTATTTTATAGTATATTTATTTAAAGTTATATATTATTTTTATAAATTTAATTAAACTAAACAAACCTAGAAATTCCGTTTTCGAACGGAGGGGGTACCACAGGCCAACCGCTGATGGAGCCAACCTTTAGTTTGGAGTATTATTAGCTAATTTGTTGTAAGAAAAAAAATACTATTAAATAGTTGAGAGATTCGGGAGATCAAACCTAGGCCTTGTTTAGGCCTTGTTTAGTTCTAAAAAATTTTGCAAAATAGGAATCATACCACTTTCGTTTGTATTTGACAAATATTATCCAATCATGTACTAAATAGACTCAAAAGATTCGTCTCGTCAATTCCGACCAAACTGTGCAATTAGTTTTTATTTTCGTCTATATTTAATACTTCATGCATGCGTCTAAAGATTTGATGTGACGGGGAATCTGAAAAATTTTGCAAAATTTTTTGGGAACTAAACAAGGCCTAACTTCCACTCAAAAACCCAAAATTTTTCAAGATTCCCTGTCACATCGAATCTTTAGACATATGTATGTAGTATTAAATATAAATAAAAATAAAAACTAATTGCACAGTTTGGTCGGAATTGATGAGAAAAATCTTTTGAGCCTAGTTAGTCCATGGTTGTACAATAATTACCACAAACAAACGAAAGTGCTACAGTATCACGGAATTTTTTGTTGAGGAAGTAAACACGGCCCTATTTGCCCACTTCTCTTAGGGCCTTGTTTACTTCCATCCAAAAATCCAAAATTTTTTAAGATTTCACGTCACATCGAATCTTTAGATGCATGCATGGAGTATTAAATATAGACGAAAATAAAAACTAATTGCACAGTTTGGTCGAAATTGACGAGACGAATCTTTTGAGCCTACTTAGTCTATAGTTAGACAATAATTACCAAAAACAACGAAAGTGCTAAAATGTCCCGAAATTTTTTCACTCAGGAACTGAACAAGGCATAGGCCTTGTTTTAGTTTTTACCAAAAACCAAAAAAATTTCAAAGTTCCCCGTCACATCGAATCTTATGACATATTCATTAAACATTAAATATAGATAAAAACAAAAACTAATTGTACAGTTTATCTGTAAATCACGAGACGAATCTTTTAAGCCTAATTACTCCATAATTAAACAATATTTGTCAATTAAAAACGAAAGTGATAAAGTAGCGAAATTAAAAAAAAAAATCACAAACAAGGCCTTACAGTACCAGTGCATAGTGACAGTACGCTCTACGGTACAGTGAAGCGGGCAGAGCGTACCGAAGCGACAGTGACACACAGTATAGCCGCCTATCACGTCACGTCACCTGCACACATTACTGTACGTAGTACTTCTACTAATGGCAACTTGTAAAGCGAAGCCAGACGCATGCGTACAGGGGCCCGGCCCCTTGTTTTAGCAAGCCGTACGACGTCGAGTCTGGCGTCGTCATAGGCGTGGGGTGGGGGCGGCTCTTGGCACGTCCCGCCGGGCAACACGTACGATCCAGAAACGAGCGAGGCGAGCCTGGCCCTGGCGACGACCGGCCGGCTGGGCTTTTCCTCCCGGACCCGGGGTCCGTCCCGGGCTGGCTCCCGGCCGTCGACGACTGGACTCACATGGTCGCCGGTGTCGCTACGCACGCACAGTCTGACCGATGGGTCGGGGCCTCGGAGGCCAGGCAGGCTCCGGGTCGCCCGGGAGCGCGGCGTGAGTTCAGGGGCTCAGAGCCCCCCCGCCCCGGCCGTTTTGTACGTCGCCGCGACATGTGTGTGCTGGTGCTGGCCGTCTTTCCCATGGATGGACGGACCTCATACAGTATTCATCTGAGAAGAGCAGGAGTAGCTACTAGTGGCCAGCTGCTACGGCCCAAACGTGCGCACAGTGAAGATGCTGTGTCGGGAACAAGAACAATCGGGGTGCACGCTGCTGTGATGGGAAGAAAGAGAGGGTGGACGGATGGGATTGAGCGGAGGTACGGTGACGCGCGGTTGGGGACTCCGGGACGTGGCTACCGGGTTCACGCCGCGCCTACGGGGGTTCCGCCACTTTTGCTCCGTCGCCAACGGGGATTTTGCGTGATTCCACCCGAGCAGCCGGCCGGGCTTGTGTGATATCGGAGCCCTGCGATGATGGCAGACCAAGAACGGCAAGGTGTGGTTCGGATCGATTGTGCCATCAGGTGGCCTACAAATAGCCTGGGATCAGGCACGACGACGAGGCTGCAAATCTCAGACCATGCCTTCGATGGTCCGCCACATCCAGCTAGCTCCAGTATGCCGCCGGCCGGCTCCCATGGTTGGCGCGGCCCTGCATCTCTCGCTCTCGCAGTCGCAGGCCTTCGTCGTCTGTCACCGGGGCCGAGAACCGTGCCGTTCCGCCACAAGTTTGGTCCAACGACGGCCCGCTGACGTGACGCCCGCTGCCTGCCGCTTCCTTGCGCCACTGCCGCTTCGCTTTCCCTGTGAGCCGTTTAGGGGGCCGGGGTGGTTATTGGAAAAGGGGGGCGGTAGCACTAGCACGTACAACTAATTAAGAGTCGTGTAAAGACGCCTAATGTTGATGTTGGAGGGAGGAGAGCTTGACTCTAATCCAAGTAACAATTTCGGCCATGTTTAGTTGCGAATTGTTTTTAAATTTCGCTGTTGTACCACTTTCGTTTTTATTTGATAAATATGTCCAATCATGGAATAACTAGATTTAAAAAATTTGTCTCATGCTTTACATGCAAATTATGCAATTAGTTTTTATTTTCATCTATATTTAATGCTTCATGCATGCATGTGCCGTAAAATTCGATGTGACATAAAATCTTGAAAAGTTTTTGATTATTGGTGGAAACTAAACAAGGCCTTCGATGCACAAGCATATGCAGCAATGAGTTCGTGTAGCAACTAGCAAAGTGTCATTAGTACAAAAAAAAGTTTTTAAAGACGCCTCCTATTTTTTTTTACTGGAACACTTAGCAAATCATTTCTAACTAGCTCTGGGAGCACTGTAGCTTATAGACCGCCATCTAGAAATATATTTTAGGGGCGGCTCTGTTAAGTAAATCGCCACTAAAAACTATTTGTAAGGACGGTTAGGTTAAGGAGAGTCACTTCTGGAAATATGATTTCTAGAGACGGTTGCTTATGTTAACCGCATATGAAAATATGTGATCTCTAGTCAACTGCCCTTACAGATAGTTGCAATATAAATAATTTCGTAACTTTTTCAGATAAAGTTGGATGAAAACAAAATATATATCAAAATTATAGAGCTTGATAAGATTAAAAACTTTATAAGTCAAAATATTGATTACAAGATTCGTACATATTATTACAAATAGATAACATTCATATAAGTAGTCATAAGTAGATGTGTGTAGGTGGCTATCATGCAAGGAAGAGGTTATGGGTCAAATCCTAGCTATTGCACTCAGAAATAGCCAGATTTTTTTTCTTTTTTACGACTTTCTAATGATTTTTTAACAATTCCTAAATGATTTTTTAAAAAAATAAAAAAATTAGGGATGGTTGACTTAAGTTAACCGACTATAAAATCGATTTTTAAAGACGGCTGCCTTGATAAAACCATCTCTGAAAATCAATATGTAGGTATGGTTTTAAAACCATCTTTGAAAAATCAATTTTTAAAATCGTCTGGCAGTCGAGGGTGGGCAAAAGGTAGAAGACGGCAATAAAAATGGTGGGTCATGTTCGCTTGAGTTTATTAGTCGAATCTACCAGCTATTCAGCAATATTATTTTTTACAAAAATCATCCAACAATACTTTCTGTCATGGCTTATCAGCCAAATGAGCGACTTGCCTTGAATGTATGCGCACGGAGACAAGGGGGCCACAACTGACTCTCAACCTTACACTCAGGTTTTATTTAGTTCACCTCAAAAACTAAAACTTTTTAAGATTCTTCATCACATCGAATCTTACGCCACATGCATATATAGAGCATTAAATATAGATGAAAAATAAAAACTAATTGTACAATTTGCCTGTAAATCGCGAAACTGATCTTTTAAGCCTAGTTACTCCATGATTAGACAATGTTTGTCAAAATAAAATGAAAATACTACCATGTCAAAATCCAAAAACTTAAATAGTCCTCATTAAGTTGTGATGGCCTACACTGATGTGATGGCGGCGCACACGAGCTCAATGGTCAACCATGACAACTATAATACCACAAGCTAGCTTAGCTAGGAGCTCTGCCTATCTTTAACCATATCATCTATGTCTTCTACATCATCATCAGAGGTGGCATCATCAGAGTCTGTCTTAGAGCAGTCATCAGCACCAAAACTCTGCCCACTTTCACTCTCACGATTAGGAGGAGGGGGATAGTTTGGACCAAGATCAATATTCATCCCTTCATCATCAACACCCACATGCTTATTCATTGGATTTGGGTTTGCCAGGTTCCCAGGTTCAGCAGATTGACTCTGTGTGGCATAGCTTGGTTCTGCTAAGTTTGGACAAGGAATTGAGGGGGTGAATGGGGGTTCAACTGTGTTCACAGTGCTTGGGCTACCAGAATCCCAATCAAGAAGCACAGGGGGCTCACTACTTGGGCTACGGTCTGCAATAGTCAACAAGCATGTTCTAGAAGCCCTATGCTTTGTAAACATTTTTACCAGATATTGGTCACTGCGGACTTGGATGTTTACCTTAGCCTCTGTGCAGAAGTAAAACATGTTAACTATGTCACTGTACTCATGAGGATACTTGTCCACAACATCTTGAACCAGCCCAGTGAAGTTAGTGCGGTCAGCATCCACCACTTCATTCATTGAAAACCACCGCGCACGAGAATTGTGAGGAACAATCTAGATTTCTAAGTTGAAGCTTGTTGGGTACCATAAAAAGGGATACCCAAATCAGAGTAATAAAAAACGCAAAAAACAGAGCATATTAACCATAATCACCGGGGCACGGTCCCCAGCTCATCTGATCCTCAGGGCCTCGGACGCAAGTTCCGACTCGCCCGACCTCTCAGGGCCTCGGACGCAAGTTCCGACTCGCCCGACCCATCAGGGCCTCGGACGCAAGTCCCGACTCGCCCGACCCATCAGGGCCTCGGACGCAAGTCCCGACTCGCCCGACCCCTCCGGACCTCGGACGAAAGTTCCGTCTCGCCCGATCCCTTCGGGCCTCGGACGCCGGACCCCGCTCCACCAGGTCTACAAGATTTCCACCACACGGCGCCCGTACCCACGACGTGACAGGCGCTATGACGCCCATACCGCAGCAGGGCAGGGTGTCGACTGTTCCAACCACCCTGGTCACTGTAGCCTTACCTCTTTCACTATGCAACCTTATCTCTTTCACTGTGGCGTACTGCCTCACAGCAAAAAAGGGATGGGGAAGGTTAACTAGCGTCACTGTTCACTGTCTTCTCCCACTATTAACGGGACCATCAGCAGCATCACCGATCCGACCCCCACGACTCCTACAGGGCTCGGTAACCCTCTACAGGAGCAGCCATGCTGTCAACCATCCCTCAAGGACAAGATGGACAAGCTTCAACAGGGTCGGGGCTGTAACTCTTCCACTCGGTAGAAGAAAATTTACTCATGTAAATACCTGTCTCCCCTTGAGACTATAAAAGGGGAGCCAGGGCTCACAACTAAAGGCAGGTTGATCAGGATTCACATATACAACCCTCACACTCTCTCACAGAGCAGCGACCATCACTCTATCCACCACAAAGTCGAGACCTAGGACTTAGCCCTCTCTCGCAACCTGCTTGTACCCCCCTACTACAAGCACCTTTGGATGCAAGGCTATACAGACCCCCGATCTCACTGGACGTAGGGCGTTCCAGGCCCGAACCAGTATAAACCCTCTGTGTCTCACTTGCATCACCATCCAGGCTTGGGTAGTCACGCAAACTTATACTCGTTTGTGTCTAGACCACGAATCTAGACGCCGATAGTTGGCGCGCCAGGTAGGGGACTTCTGCGTGACATTCACCTGTCCCTACTGGGAAGGCTTGGATGGCAGACGGATTTCACCCACTCCGCAGCGGCACCATCATGATGTTCGGGAGTTTGGAGTTCATGTCCCTCGGTTCCGGCTACGACATGGTCCTACTCCCGCCACGTGGTGATGTCGAGCCTCGCCCCGAGCCGATCCCACCATAGTCAGTGCATGGGAGTCGTTCGGGACGCAGTGCGAGGGGCACCCGGAGGGGGCGTCAGAGATCCGGGATCTCTGATCCTACCACTAAGGCCAGGGTCCGTACAGCCCTCCCCCCGCATATTCTTCACCAGGTCGCCCGTTCCTCCGGCCCGACAGGCGCTAGAGGAAGGGCTCGCGGGGCATCAAGCTCCGCTCCCAGGACCAACAAGGGATCATCGCGGCCTCCCGTCCCGCCCCGGTCGAAGGGGAAGGCACGGCCCACGCCCGTCCCCCGCAAGGGGGACAAAGGGGCCTCAACATCCTGTCCTCCTCCACCTGTGGATGGAGGAGAGACAGCGGCACCTCCCGAGTTCCCTTTCGGGCTCAAGAACGCGGCCGCCACCTACGCCTCTTCCGTGAGCACTTCGTTAAGTGCGTACGTGGATCTTCCAGGGCACCACCTAAGATCTACCCTGGATCTTATCTCCACACCCCCCGTTTCGTCATATCCGGAGGATCCTACCTCAGGGGACGACGAGTGGGCCGACGCTGACTTTTCCGGGTGTGGCGACCCGGAGACCTTCATACGCTTCTTGGAGGCCAGCAACTATTGTCTCGGCTACTCCGACTCTGACGACGGGAGCTATGACCCGTCGTGAGAATGTTTCAACCTGGAAGTAGGAGGGACGCCGCATAACGCCCAGGGGGGCGAAGGACCCTCTAGGCACAAGAATGCGATCCCACCTCCCAACCCTACTCCCGGGACCAATCCTGGAGCCCGTGGGGTAGCATCAGCCCCAGTAGGAGGACACCGCCCTAACCTCGAGCAGCTCAATGAGCTGGAGGCCAGGCTCGAAGAAGAACGCGCACGCTTCCGCCAACTCCGCGAGGCCCTGGTCCGAGACCCGTCCGGCCGCAGAGACGGGGGTGAAGCTAGACGCCGCGCCCGCGACGTCAACCGCCGTATCGTCGAGGACCAAGGGGGTGACGCCCCGGTCTTCAGCACGGCCAGCCAGAACGTGATGGCCGCTGCACTCCTCCTCAGGGCGATGCCCGAGCCAACGACCCCTGAGGGAAGGAGAGTGCGCCAGGGGCTACGTGGCCTCCTAGAGCAGGCTGTGGTGCAGAACGCAGAAAGTTCTGCATCACAATCCTATGGCACGAGACGCCAAGAGGACCGACCCCCTCCTAACAAGGCACCAACGGTGCAGGGTCCGCCGCCCCGCAAGGGGGCAACAGGGCCCCATCAGTCCACGAACGCGTCGGGGCTGACGCAGACGTTCGGGCCACCCTCGAGGCCAGGCGGCGTGACAGGGACGAAGCCGAGTCTCGACGCTACGACCGCGCCGAGGTGGAAGGTACGACCCCGATCACGACCGCAGCACGTCTCCAGAGCCTCCGGGTCCCCGCGTCTTCAGCGAGGCCATACGCAGGGCTAAGTTCCCGGCGCGATTCCGACAGCCCGCCAACCTCGCCAAGTACTCAGGGGAAACCAACCCTGAGCTCTGGCTGGCGGATTACCGCCTAGCGTGCCAGCTAGGTGGAGCGGACGAGGACCTGCTCATCATCCGCAACCTCCCGCTGCATCTGGCCGATACGGCTAGGGCATGGCTCGAGCACCTCCCTGAACGCATGATCCACGACTGGGCTGACCTGGTCAGGATCTTCGTTGGGAACTTCCAGGGCACATACGTGCGCCCTGGGAACTCCTGGGACCTCAGGAGCTGCCGGCAGAAGCCCGATGACTCCCTCCGGGACTTCATCCGGCGATTCTCCAAACAGTGCACCGAGCTCCCCAACATCACGGACTCCGACGTCATCGGAGCCTTCATTTCCGGCACCACTTGCAAGGAGCTCGTACACGAGCTCGGACGCAAGACCCCCACAAGCACTAGCCAGCTGCTCGACATCGCCACCAACTTTGCCTCAGGCGAAGAGGCAGTTGGCGCCATTTTTTCCGACGGCGCAGTCAAGGGGAAACAGAAGGCCGAGGCCACCGAAGCCTCGGGCTCGCGCGACCCCAAGAAGAAGAAGAAGGGTCGCAAGGGGAAGCAGGGTCAGTCGGACGACAACTTAGTCGCCGCAGCCGATCGCAAGAACCCCAAGTGGACTCCTGCTGGCCCCGGTCTCTTCGACGAGATGTTGAAGAAGCCGTGCCCCTATCACAGGGGACCCACCAAGCACACCCTTGAGGAGTGCACCGTCCTCCGCCGGTACTATACCAACATCATCACCAAGGAGAGCGCCGAAGAGCCCCCCAAAGACGACGACCCCCAGGGGGAAGGTTTCCCCAAGATCAAGAACTGCCTCCTGATCTTTGGGGGACGTACGGCTCGCCTCACTGCGAGTCAGAGGAAGCGCGAACTCCGGGAAGTTTGCGCGGTCAGCTCGGTCACGCCCTCGTACCTTAAGTGGTCTGAGAGCGTGATTACGTTCGACAGGCAGGATCACCCGGATCGGATCCCCAATCCCGGGAGCTATCCTCTGATCGTCGACCCCATCATCGCCGAGACCCGTCTCACCAAGGTGCTGATGGACGGAGGCAGCGGCCTCAACATCCTTTACGCCGAGACTCTGGCCCTCATGGGGATCAGCAAGTCCCGGCTGAGGAACGACACAGCACCATTCCACGGAGTGGTGCCGGGACATCGTGCCCACCCCCTCAGACAGATCAATCTGCCCGTCTGCTTCGGGACCCCCAACAACTTTAGAGGGGAGGTCCTCACCTTCGACGTGGTCGGGTTCCCAGGGACCTACCACGCGATCCTGGGACGACCATGCTACGCCAGCCGTCCCCAACTATACCTACCTCAAGCTCAAGATGCCAGGGCCAAAGGGCATCATCACCGTCAGCACGACCAGTCAGCACGCCTACCAGTGCGACGTCGAGTGCATTAAGCAGGCCGAGGCTCTGGCTGAGTCTCTGGCCATCCTCACCGGCCTCGGCGACTGTGACCAAGACGTCCCCGACCCCAAGCGTCACGCCGGGAGCTTCGAGCCAACGGAGGAGACCAAGCTAGTCTTTCTCGACCTCGGGACCTCTGAAGGCAGGGCGTTGAGGATTAGCTCCAGCCTCGACCCCAAATAGGAAGTGGTGCTCGTCGACTTTCTCCGCGCAAACGCCGACATATTTGCGTGGAGTCCCTCAGACATGCCTGGAATACCGAGGAAAGTCGCCGAGCACTCCTTGGACATCCGAGCCGGCTCCAAACCCGTGAAGCAATGCCTGCGCCGATTCGACGAGGAGAAGCGTCGGGCCATCGGGGAGGAGATCCACAAGTTGCTGGCGGCCGGATTCATCAAGGAGGTATTCCATCCCGAGTGGTTAGCCAACCCCGTGCTAGTTAAAAAGAAAAATGGGAAGTGGAGGATGTGTATAGACTATACTAGTTTAAATAAAGCATGTCCAAAGAACCCCTTTCCATTACCTCGTATTGATCAGATAGTTGACTCCACCGCGGGATGTGAAATTTTATCTTTTCTTGATGCTTATTCCGGTTACCACCAAATCAAGATGAAAGAGTCCGACCAGCTCGCGACTTCTTTCATCACCCCTTTTGGAATGTATTGCTACGTAACCATGCCGTTTGGCCTCAAGAACGCGGGGGCTACATATCAACGATGTATGCTCCAGGTTTTTGGGAACCTTATAGGCAAAACGGTAGAGGCTTACGTAGACAACATTGTCGTCAAATCCCGGAAAGCAAGCAGCCTGGTTGCCGACCTTGAAGAAACGTTCCAATGCCTTAGGGCAAAGGGGATCAGACTCAACCCCGAAAAATGCGTTTTTGGGGTCCCCCGAGGCATGCTCCTCGGGTTTATTGTGTCTGAGCGAGGGATCGAGGCCAATCCAGAAAAGGTCTCGGCCATCGCGAACATGGGCCCGATCCGTAACCTAAAGGGAGTACAGAGGGTCATGGGATGTCTAGCCTCCCTAAGCTGTTTCATCTCTCGTCTCGGAGAAAAAGGGTTACCTCTGTATAGGTTACTTAGGAAATCCGAGCATTTTTCCTGGACCCCCGAGGCCCAGGAAGCCCTTGACAAGCTCAAGGCTCTGCTCACCAACCCTCCCATTCTGGTGCCCCCCACCAAGGGGGAACCACTCCTCTACGTCGCAGCCACTGATCAGGTGGCCAGCGCAGCTATCGTGGTCGAGAGGAAGGAAGAAGGGCACGCCCTGCCGGTCCAAAGACCGGTGTACTTCATCAGTGAAGTACTATCCGATACAAAGACCCGATACCCCCAGATCCAAAAACTACTCTACGCTGTAGTTTTGGCCCGACGCAAGCTCCGCCATTACTTTGAGTCTCATCCAGTCTCGGTGGTGTCATCTTTCCCTCTAGGGGAAGTGATTCAGAACCGAGAAGCCAATGGTAGAATTGCTAAGTGGGCTATAGAGCTCATGGGTGATGGGATCACCTATGAGCCTCGGAAAGCCATAAAATCCCAAGTCCTGGCGGATTTTGTGGCAGAGTGGACAGGAACTCAGCTCCCCCCACCACAGATCCAGCACGAGTGCTGGACCTTGTACTTCGATGGGTACTTGATGAAAACTGGGGCCGGTGCGGGCCTTGTCTTCATCTCACCCTTCGGGGTAAGGATGCGATACGCAATCCGACTCCATTTCCCCGCCTCAAACAACGCAGCAGAGTACGAGGCCCTTGTCAATGGTCTCCACATCGCGATCGAGCCTGGGATCAAACGGCTCGATGTCCGAGGCGATGCTAGACTCGTCATCGACCAAGTCATGAAAGAGTCTAGCTGCCATGACCCCAAGATGGACGCGTACTGCAAAGCGGTCCGACGCCTGGAGGAAAAGTTCGACGGCCTCGAACTTAACCACGTGTTAAGGAAATATAATAAGCCGCCAACGCGCTCGCCAATATGGCATCCGAGCGGGCCACGGTCCCCCCGGACGTTTT
This sequence comes from Sorghum bicolor, assembly GCF_000003195.3. Classification (NCBI taxonomy): domain Eukaryota; kingdom Viridiplantae; phylum Streptophyta; class Magnoliopsida; order Poales; family Poaceae; genus Sorghum; species Sorghum bicolor. The sequence continues at coordinate 20,575,891 of NC_012870.2, read as the reverse complement.
CGTCAGCGACCTCTACAAGCCTTCCGTCGACTACAAGGACGACGAGGGGTCGGAAAAACCCGCAAGCGAACCAGGCCCCGACTCCAAGGACTCCACAGATCAAGAACTGGAGGCCATGGACATCGAGTCAGAGCCACCTGCGTCTGACGACTCGCCCGATTGGCGCTACCCCTTGCTCCAACGCCTCGTCGATGGCACTCTGCCCCCAGACCATGCTGAGGCAAGGCGTGTGGCTCGTCGCGCCAAGACCTTTGCCCTCCTTGACGGAGAGATGTATAAGCGCAGCCCCTCGGGCATCCTTATGCGTTGCATCCCACGACAGGAGGGAATCAAGCTCTTGCAGGACATATACTCGGGGGCTTGCGGCCACCACGCCGCGCCTAGGACGCTGGTAGGAAATGCCTTCCGACAAGGCTTCTACTGGCCCACCGCCGTGGCCGACGCCATCGAGATCGTGCGAACTTGTGAGGGGTGCCAGTTTTACGCTCGGCAAATTCATCTCCCTGCCCAGGCTCTGCAGACGATCCCCATCACCTGGCCTTTTGCAGTCTGGGGCCTCGACCTAGTCGGGCCTCTGCAGAAAGCGCCCGGGGCTTTACCCACTTGCTTGTCGCAATAGACAAGTTCTCAAAGTGGATCGAAGTCCGACCCATCACAAGGATCAAGGCCAAACAAGCGGTGTTGTTCTTCACAGATATCATCCATCGATTTGGAGTGCCGAACTCCATAATCACCGATAATGGCACACAGTTCACCGGACGAAAGTTCCTGCAATTCTGCGACAGACACCACATACGTGTGGACTGGGCAGCAGTGGCTCACCCCAAGACCAACGGTCAAGTGGAGCGTGCCAATGGCATGATCCTCCAGGGTCTGAAGCCTAGGATTTTCAACCGTCTGAACAAGTTTGGAAAAAGGTGGCTCAAAGAGCTACCAGCCGTGGTCTGGAGTCTGAGAACCTCAAGAAGCTGAGCCACAGGCTTCACCCCGTTCTTCATGGTCTATGGGTCAGAAGCCGTCCTCCCCACTGACCTGGAGTACGGGTCCCCAAGGGTACAAGCCTACGACGAAAATAGCGGCAAAACGTTCCAAGAAGACGCGCTGGACCAGCTGGATGAAGCCAGGGACGTAGCCCTCCTACACTCCGCCAAGTACCAGCAGGCCCTCCGCCGATACCATGCGCGACGAATCCGAGGCCGAGCCTTCCAAGTCGGCGACTTGGTGCTAAGGCTCAGACAGACCAACAAGGGTCGTCACAAGTTCACACCCCCCTGGGAAGGACCCTTCGTCATCGCCGAAGTCCTCCGACCCGGCACCTACAAGCTCGCCAAAGAAGCAGGGGAGGTCTTCAAAAACGCGTGGAACATAGAACAGCTACGTCGCTTTTACCCTTAGAACTTTGTAAAAATTTCTTTGTTTGTTCATCACCTTAGAGGAGTAAATGAAAGTTTAAGTTATGTGGCCTTTTTCTTATCAGAGAGCCTCGGACCTGCCCAGCAGAGTCCGAGCCTCCCTCGGGGGCTACATGGGGGGAACCCCCTGTGTCGACCCCAAATCTTTTTCCTTTTTTCGCGCAAGTTAAAAGAACCCCGACCCAAGGTTTTCCTCCTCTCTCTTAAAAAGACTTAAGAAACCGAAAACTCATCCCCTAAATCTTAAGGCATGAGCCCGAGGAAAGATCTGCGCTCACGAGCAAAGACCGCCTCTACTCACCTTAGATTCGGGGGACGGATTTGGACTTCTAAAAGCTACTAAGGAAAAAGGAAAAGGACTTAGGCTCGGGGACTCTGGCTAGCGCAAAACTCTAAGTAGCTCACCCGACCTCGCGTTGCCGAGGTCGGATCGGCATAAGAAAAAAAAAGAAAATAAGACACTTAGGAAAAAAGCCTAAAAAGAGCAGTTATACAAATATCCATATTCGACATTAACATTGTATATATAATACAAGGCCCGCTGGCCTTAATACCCACACGAAGAAAAAAGAAAACTAAGGGTCCTGCTGCCCTGTCTGCGTAGGTCCTTGAACCCCGAGGGGGGGAAGCTCCACCTCGTCGTCGAAGAAGGCGGCCAAGGCATCTCCGGGGGCAGCCGCGACGTCTTCAAGCCTCTGCACCTCCTCCTGGGCCTCCGTCTCCTCATCGGGGAGAACGTAGCCCTCACAGACCGCCGGCAAGTCAATGCCGGCGTAGTGAGAGCTCAGCACCGCCAGGGCTTTCTTCACCCCGGCGTGGAGCGCCTCCCTCATCCTTTCCCCGGCCCGGGAGTAAAGGGCTTCGACCCGACTCCGTAGCGACGATCCCGACGCCGACACCCCGAGCCCCTCACACGCCGAGGTGACCACGGCTTCAAGAGCCGAGCGGTCCGAAGCCTCGGCGTCAAGGGATTTCGACAGGGCCTCGGCAGTAGAGGTCGCCTCGACCACCTTCCTCTCGAACTCTGTTGAAAAACAGAACAAGAAACAAAAAGTCAGGAAGACTAACTCAAAGTACAAAGGGGGCCAAGGTAAAAGGCGCAAGTCTTACCCTCAGCTCGCTTCTCATGCTCCGCCGAGCTCCGGTGCCAGCGGGCCACCTGACTCTGAGCTGCAGCAAGGTCGTCCTGAGTCTAGTTTAGGGCAAGGTCTCTTTCGGCGAGCAAAGCCTCAAGCCGAGCAACCTCGCCCTTATACCTCTCAGCCGCCGCCTTCTGCACCTCGGATTCCCGGGTAAGGACCCCAACCCTCTCCTCCAGGGGGGCGACCTTGTCCCGGGTCTCCTGAGCCTCGGTTGCCAGTGCCGAGCACTTCTGCCGAAGCTCGGCAGAGATCTCGCACTCCTTCGCGAGCTCCCCCTCAGCCGCCTCCCTGACAGCCCTCTCGTTCTCATAGGTCGCCCAGGCATCCCTTTCTCGGCGAAGAAAGACTGACTTCTCCAGGGATGTGGCCTTGAGCGCCTGCAGAATCAGAAGTCGCACAGGGAGTTAGTGCTGCAAAACAGTGCAAAAATACCTCACAACGCGAGAAGAAGCCTTACCTGGGCTAAGTTATACATGTCTCGGCTCACAAGCTGAGAAGCTCGGTTGATAGCCTCGACGGTAGACGCTGGCACGCCCACACGCGTCCAGACCCTGCCAGAGGTAATCCTCCGACGGGTCGTCCAGAACGAATCTGGCCCCTCCCTCTGTATCGTCAAGGTTGGGCCAGAATACGGGGCTCTTGCCCCATCGGGCATCGCCCTCCCCTCCCGCCATGGGGTCCTCGGGCGTCGCGCTGGACGCGACGATGGCTCGCCCTTCCTCGACCTGCGCGGGTCGGGCCGCGCCTCCCAAATCAGCATCCTCTAGAGGAGGCGTAGCCCCGGGGGCAAGGGCCGTCTCCTCCGGCCCTTGTGGCCTCGGCGCCCCCGTGTCCAGCTCCTGACGGCGCTCCCCCTCCTCGCGGCTCAGAGGGGGAGGCGACATGGGCCTAGCCGACCCAGGAGTTGACTGTGCCCCCTCTTTACAGCCTTCAGGGGGGCCAGCACCACCGAAGGCGCCTTTTACTTACAGCTGAAGGAGCAACACCGAATCAGAAGAAAGAGAAAAACAAAAAATCAGCAGAAGGATCAGAAACCCTATACATACCTCGCTCGGCGCCTCGGATTCGCCCCCCAACGCCTTCTCCCCCTCCTGGGGACCCACGGGGGCTGAACCCTCCCAGGGCGCGCTGTCCTCGTCATCCACGATGATGTGGGAGACGGCCTGCCCGCCCCCCGGCGCCTGGGTCCCCTCGGGGGCCTCCGACCCTCCTCGGGCCTTTGACCCCTCCGGGACCTCGATCCCCCCGCCGGCAGAAGGGATCACATCATCCTCCTCCGCCAGCTCGTCGAGCCAGTCGGCGTTATCACCTCCGCCCTCAATCTCCGAGACCGAAGTCTCAGGAGAGGGAGGCGGGGCGACCCCCGCCTTCTCGGCTTCACGGCGGTTCTTGGAGGAGATCTCCCGCCTTTCCGCCCTTCGTGCCGCTTTGGCCTTCTTGTCTTCCTTGGCCTTTTTCTGTTCCTCGTTCCGGGCCCTATTCTTGGCCCGGATCTCCTTGTCCTCAGGGACTGGGGGTAGGGAATCCCTGACGAGCCCCATCCCCTGTGAAGCAAACAGATAAAAGGAGAGTCAGGCAAAAAGAAAAAACAGGTACAAGAAATCGAAACAAAACACACTTTCTTACTAAGGAAATGTAGCCCTTTTCAGGGCGCATCGGCACCACCCGGGAGTTCTTCAACTCTGAGTGCGTGGTCTTCTCGACCCGGGCGGTGATATCCGACGCCGATACCAGCTCGGCTAACATCCTCGTCCCAGCCCAGGGGACGTCTCGAGTCATCTCGAACATGAGCATCTGACGCTGCGCCAGCGGAAGCAGGCTCCTCTTGTGGAACGCTATTGCCACCGTGGCCGCAGTAACTCGGGCATCCCACAGCTTCTGAAGCCCCGCAAGAAGCGGAGCGAGCTTCTTCTGCTCCTCGGACAGAGCACCCCACGCCCACTTCTGGGGGGCCACCGTCACTATCTTCCTAGTGTACTTCGGCAGCAGACCGCCGTCATTCCGGAGGTAGAACCACCCGTTCTGCCACCCCCAGTTTGACGAGGGCATCGAGCTCCAGATGTACAGCCCGGCCCGTTGCTGACGAAGCTGCAGCGTGCAGCCGCCGACTCGCAGGGGGAACTTTTCCTTCCCCACGTAATGGGCCGACATCTCCGCCTTGAAGAGGTGAAGCCAGAGGTTCCAATTGACAGGAACCCCCAGGAACCCCTCACAGACCGTGGCGAAGATGGCGGCCTGCATCACCGAATTGGGGTTCAGGTTGTGCAGCTCCACCTCGTAGTAGTGGAGGATCGCCCTGATCAGACGACCGGCCGGAATCCCAAACCCCCGGTCTAAGAACGACAGGAAGCAAACCACATAGCCCGGTGGCGGGTTTGGCTCCCTGTCGTTCGCCGAAGGAACGATCCACTCTGGGAACTCGACATCCTTGAGGGGACGGAGAATCCCGGCCTTCACGCGTGCCTCCAGCGCAGACTTGGTCACATTGCAGGGAGGCCACGCCTCAACGCCGACCATGGGTTCGGGTGGAGAAGAGCGGTTGCACGGTGGAAATGGAGAAGACGACGGCGGAAGCAGAGGGAGGGGGCAGGGGCTTTCTTGTGCGGGAGCAGTAGGAAAGGAACCAAGCCCCCTACGGCTGCATTTATAGAAGGGGCGCGCCACAACCACACCGCCCGCGCAGAAGGCCAAGCGGGAAGGAGAGCAACCGTCGCCCACTCCCCACCAGGTGAAAAACTCGAAGCGCCAACTCCCTCCGATCCCGCGCCCGGCGCACGCGCGCATTTATTTCGCAGGCGAAACGTCCCATCCAGCCAGGGCGAAAAGGCACGGCCGTTTCGAGTCCCCACGCACCACGCCTCAAAAAGTGTGCCTTGAAAAGTCATGTCAGGGCGGTTCCTTCCAGGGCAAGCGGCGCTCGATCCCCCGCTGACCAAGGTCGCAAGGCGGTTCCCGTCGGGCGCAGACTCCGTCTCGCCCGACCCCAACACTACGAACAAGTCTGAAAAAAGCCTTTCAAGGCCAAAAAATCCCCAGGTCACGGCCACTTACGTTCCAGAGGTTGCGAGACTGACCTGCAAGACAGGTTCGAACAGTCGCCTCAGGATGACTGAGCGAGGGATGACTGGAGATGAGCACACTAGAGGCCAAGGTCCAAGCCCCATAGGGAGTCGGCGCATCTTTACAAGTCATATCCGAGACCCATGCGGGTGTCACGCGAGTGGGATCCCATCGAGGGAGGCACCGAGCCCTCGGAACCTAACGAACGGTTCCGACATCCACCGTGACTGCCCTCGGGTATTTTTTGAGATGTGCCCATAGGGCCACTAGCCGACCCCTATCGAATGGGACTCGGACATCCACTTGGATCCACCCGATTGCAGCTCCCGGGAAGCGTCGTTATTCGCCCACCGAGGGTAGTACGGCACAACCCACCCCTCCTCCGAGCGAAAGGAAGAATGAGGGACGTAACCACAAGACGAGAAAGAACCTGATCGACCCTTGCGGGGAGAGGGCTCGGGGGCTTCCTCGCACCATGGGAACAGGCACTACGTGTAAAGAACACGCAACCTACCCCTCAAAATACTCCAAACTATAGCTGTGAGGGGTAAAAGCCTTTTAAGGAATAACACCATTCCTCCAAAAGGCTCGGGGGCTACACCCTCCGGAGAAAAGTAAAAAAGCTCCCAGTCAACAATAGTCCCATGGAAAAGAACCTCTGAAGAGGTGACCTCACCTCTTCAGAGGCTCGGGGGCTACACCCGGTGGGTGCGCTCGCGCGCACCCTCCGGAGAAAAGTAAAAAGCTCGCTGTCAACAATAGTCCCATGGAAAAGAACCTCTGAAGAGGTGACCTCACCCCTTCAGAGGCTCGGGGGCTACTGTTGGGTACCATAAAAAGGGATACCCAAATCAGAGTAATAAAAAACACAAAAAACAGAGCATATTAACCATAATCGTCGGGGCACGGTCCCCAGCTCATCTGATCCTCAGGGCCTCGGACGCAAGTTCCGACTCGCCCGACCTCTCAGGGCCTCGGACGCAAGTTCCGACTCGTCCGACCCATCAGGGCCTCGGACGCAAGTCCCGACTCGCCCGACCCATCAGGGCCTCGGACGCAAGTCCCGACTCGCCCGACCCCTCCGGGCCTCGGACGCAAGTTCCGTCTCACCCGATCCCTTCGGGCCTCGGACGCCGGACCCCGCTCCACCAGGTCTACAAGATTTCCACCACACGACGCCCGTACCCACGACGTGACAGGCGCTATGACGCCCATACCGCAGCAGGGCAGGGTGTCGACTGTTCCAACCACCCTGGTCACTGTAGCCTTACCTCTTTCACTATGCAACCTTATCTCTTTCACTGTGGCGTACTGTCTCACAGTAAAAAAGGGATGAGGAAGGTTAACTAGCGTCACTGTTCACTGTCTTCTCCCACTATTAACGGGACCATCAGCAGCATCACCGATCCGACCCCCACGACTCCTACAGGGCTCGGTAACCCTCTACAGGAGCAGCCATGCTGTCAACCATCCCTCAAGGACAAGATGGACAAGCTTCAATAGGGTCGGGGCTGTAACTCTTCCACTCGGCAGAAGGAAATTTACTCATGTAAATACCCGTCTCCCCTTGAGACTATAAAAGGGGAGCCAGGGCTCACAACTAAAGGCTGGTTGATCAGGATTCACATATACAACCCTCACACTCTCTCACAGAGCAGCGACCAGCACTCTGTCCACCACAAAGTCGAGACCTGGGACTTAGCCCTCTCTCGCAACCTGCTTGTACCCCCCTACTACAAGCACCTTTGGATGCAAGGCTATACAGACCCCCGATCTCACTGGACGTAGGGCGTTCCAGGCCCGAACCAGTATAAACCCTCTGTGTCTCACTTGCATCACCATCCAGGCTTGGGTAGTCACGCAAACTTATACTCGTTTGTGTCTAGACCACGAATCTAGACGCCGACAAAGCTATTGTCTGGGTCCATCCTACAGATGAACAAGGAGCATGTAATCAATAGAGCACTCTAATCAATAAACCCTAACACAGATTGGTTGCATAGTGCACTAAAGATCAAGAGCATAAATCAATCACAAAGCATTGAGATAGACAAGGTGACCTAAGACCGCGAAATCAAGGAGGGCAGTGAACTCACCCGTCTCGAAACCAATTCGGTCGCTCGCCGGGTCCATTCCACGCCATGCCTCCTAGCGGCGTTCCTCTGGATCCACGGTCAAATCCACGCTCCCATGCGCTAGATCAGCCGCCGCTGGTCCACTTGAGCCGCCGCCGCCGAATCCGCTGTCGCCGCTAGGGTTTCGGGAGGACTCGAGAAGACAGAGGGAGTGAGGGACTGAGGAGTGAGGACTGAGGGGATGCAGTCAAGACCGGTCTGCATATGCTCGACAGCCAAAGGGCAAGATGGACATTCTCACAGTCCGGTCCCACTTGTCAGACCTACCAAACAGGCAAAAACTAACAGAAATCAGATGGAATGGCGTAGAGGGCAAAAGAGATAAGTGTCATAGCACGATGGTCCTTTCCAACTTTTTAATGGCATGGAGGCAGACACCATCTTTCTTAATAGCACATAGGTAAAAACCTCATAGTTTTTGTATACCTAAAGGGTAGAGAAGACCGAGACAGATTTAATAGACCTCATTTCTAGGACAAAGGTGAAACATAAGATGAGGAATAACTAGCAGTAGTAGTGGGAGCTCGGTGACGGGTAATTAGTTGTGGCAAGAATTGGAACATAGATATAGCAGAGGCACATATGCATGCGAGCGGAAAGGATGGTAGCATGGGTTCAGCAAATTCCATGCTATGCATGCTCGCTCTACATACCGCATCAGAAATTTAAAGGTTAATTAAATAATTAAGGGGTATAGTTATACAGTAAATCACTTAAAAAGTTTATGAACCTAAAAATTAAATCTAAAAGCCAAATAAAAATATATGGTTCTATAATCAACTATTTAAAAAATTTATAGACCTGAAAAACAACTAAGCTGATGGATGTAACTGAAACCCGTATATAAGTTAAATAGACCTCTGGTGTTTAACTCAATTCAGTATATGCGTGTAACATGTAGCACACTAAGACTAGTCTCAGTGTGGAAGATTCATATAAGTTTTATTCACATTAAATAAATTGTTATATAGACATTTTTGATGACACGATAGTGTATTTAAGAAAGAGAGGAGTAATGAGTTTCATCTTCATAAAATTCTTTTAGCATGATTACCAACTCTCTATGAGTCTTGAAATTAAATGCCTATGAAACTATAAAATAAAATGTTTTATTCGAGTTTTATTTTATTTTATATGATATGACAGTTGTTAGAAACAAGACTATAAAACTACCCGCTAAGACTAGCCAAACGGCAGCTGTGATTTAAGAAGGTTGCGCCACCCGATGAGTCGTGCAAGGAGAACACGACAAACAAGTTGGCCTCCTGCCCGAAAGACCTCTAACGACCACCAAAACCAAATCAACGGGGCTAATAGTCATTTCGGACATCATGATCAGTTTCTCATGAAATCACATGCTGTGCATCTCTCTCTCTCTCTCTAGCTATAGGCGTGTGATATCAAGAAACAGGGCCTGTAGTACGTGGCTACTGCAACTATTTCTTGCTTCAATGCATGAAAGAATCAAATACCCGCTACCTAATTTGAACGTACAGTACAGGTACTCATTTTTTTCCCAGTAAACATTTGGAGTTGTACGCTGACAAAAGTGACACTCTTATACTATAGAGTACTCAGTTTTTTCCCAGTAAACATTTGCTGATGTATGCTGCCAAAAGGGGCATTATTTTGGTGGTCAAAACTAAATTATTTACACTATTTTAATTTAATCTAAAAACCCACTAGCACTGTAATATATTTAGTTCTATCTATTCCATTACAGAAATGTGACGTGAAACATAAATGAGCTAAGTCTAAATCACCTTATTAGGAAGGAGACATATACATGCACCCTTACCATTACATCTCCTGTATAAACATAAATTTTAAATTTGTGGTAATATTATAGTTTTTTTTGCAGAGAGTAAAATTATAATTGGAGGCGTTATTGAAGTACAAAATAAGGTGCGATATATTAGAGTATATATACTTCTACTAGTCGGCACTCATGGCTCGTCAGATTAATATCAACATAATAAAGGACGATGTTAACGTGCGAACCATCGTCTTTTTCGCCACACTCTCTCTCCCATCTTCTTCTCCCTCCCCACACCCCTCCTCCTCCCTCCTCCACCGCCAGTGGCCGGCGGCTCCGGCCGCCCACCCCCGCCTTGCTCCTTGACCCCACCCTCCCCTGGCATGCTGCCTCGGCGCCCACCACAGGCAGCATGCAATCAAATAGAAAAAAAAGACTGTTTCTTTGACATTGGAAATAAAACTCTTTTTGTGTATGCAGTCAGGCCTGAACAGTTCATTTCGGACATGAAAGTTCCTAAGCGCCGCAAAGACGAAAAGACGTACTATTTCACTATGTTGCAGTCCTCAAATGAAATACAAATAAATAAATAATGTACTAAAATGTAAAACTACCCCGTAATTAGGGACTTACATTATTCCATATAGAATCGGATCAAACAACGCGGATGAGATAGAAGTGATGTCAAAGTAATCATTTGGAGTTGGATGTGGTTCAGCCATATGTGTATCTGATCTCTGCAAAAATGCTCTCAACAATCACCAGCATATATAGTACTCCCTCCGTCCACAAAAGAATGCAATTCTCGTTTTTTTTGAATCAAACTATTTCAATTTTAACTAAAATTATATAAAAGGTACCAACAATCATGATACAAAATAAGTATCATTATTAGATTAGTTATAGAATATATTCTTATAATAAATTTATTTAGAGACATAAATATTATATTGATACTATTTCCTATAAACTTAATTAAACTTGAGCTAAATTGACCAGCAATGTTCCCATAACTGCATTCTTTCGTGAACAAAGAGAGTATAATACATCTAAAGAAATACCATTCTATTAAATAGAAAAAAGAGATCGTTTCTTTAGGACATTGGAAATAAAACTCTATGTGTGTATGCAGTCGTGTGTGACACACACACATACATACTTCATGTGCCAACTTGGCCCTATTCAGATGGCAGTAAATGACTTGATACTCTGATGTTAATTTGTTGTGAGAGAAAAACACTGTTGGTTGGTTGTAAAATTCTGCCTAATAACACAGATATATTTGCAATGTATTTGCAATTTACACTGCAATGTCTTGAGTAAACACAGCAAAATCACCCCAAGTAAACACACAGAAACAGTTCTTTGAAAGCACTCGGAGTAATCGTCGAATGGCACCTACGGTGTAGAGTTGAAACTTCAAAATGGCAATCCATTTTGTTCAAATAGAGAATGCATTTATATTTTGCAGCAGCTATACATCACTAGAAAATGCTAAGAGAAGCGACAAGAGTACTATAGTGTTATGCACAGTCCACAGGTGCACCCTGCACGGTGCACGCCACTTTCTGTTGTCGACTTCCGACCGATACTGGAATGCACGGCGTTAGCAGCCTGTTTAACCCATGGGCAAACGGCGAATGCAACTACTACCCGGATACTCCTATGCAAGGAGGACCTCCCAATAGCCGATCAATCCTTGCAAAATACTCCAACTTTACAGTCATGCTTTGATTTGATGTGAGCAGGCAGCAGGCATGAGTGAAATGAAATGGACATGAACCGGTCAATCTCCTTTTTCTTTTTTGGGGGATCAAAAATAGTAAAGCAAAAGCTTTGCAGTCTGGCTCAGCCTGCAGTACTAGTATCTTTCACACACTGCGGCCTGTTTATTAGGCCTGGTTTAGTTCATTCTAAAATTCTAAAATTTTTCAATATTCCTCAATCTTTGATGCATAGAACATTAAATATAAATAAAAACTATTTAATTATATAGATTGTCTGTAATTTGCGAAATGAATCTTTTTTTTTTTTCCTAACTGCAAACCCCAGCAGGCAGCAGGTGCCAATAGTAAACTACACTCCGCTACATATTTGCAGTCTTCTTTTTCTCAAAGATTAGCTAGATGTGTTTAGAATGCATGCATTTGCTAATCGATGTTTAAAACCACCAAAAATTTGCACGTTCAACAACCAGACGCAGGCAAAAGTTTGGACACCCTGCAGCATGCAATGCATCCTGACAAAACCTCTACTTGTAATCTTCTGCTCGTACTCGTAAAAGGCACAATGTATGGCGGGCAGAAAAGAAAGGATCCAAAGCAGCAACCATGCACAAAAACTTTGCAATCAGGCAGAAACACAGACTGCACTCACGGCTCAATGAATTCAAAAGAGTGCGTGCTGCAACAAACTGAAGGTCCTGTGATAACTTGCACAGATTCCTACGGAAAGCAACTTTAAACCCGTTCTTATTTTATGAAACAATCTTGCAGAACCCCATCAAATTTTCAGGTTTCAAACACAGGCCACAAACTATACAAGCACTACGGCAAACAACATATGAATAGCATAAACCAATTCATCCTCAAATAAAGAGCCAGTAAACAAGCAGAAATCATTCATGAATCTAATTAGTACCAATCAAAAGCTAGTACCAATCGGCCATATATGTGGCTACAGTACATTCCAATCGGCCGGGCGCATCTCCTTTGCAGGCATCCATAAGATGACCAGGCAAGCCTAGCCAGTTATGGTATTAGAAGGACAAGAACTACCATAAAAAGAAATGGAAAAAAGCCCCCAAAAGAGTGTAGCAGGTCGCAATAGCAGGCAACAGTAGACTAGCACAGACGCCACACCACACGCTATCGCCATCGCCCCGGCCCCGGCGCAGTCCATGGGCCTTCGAACCAAACCCACTCATCCATCCCTGACCCGCAGCAACAGTACGTTGATTCCCCGCGAGGACGACAGAAACTGACATGACTCACCGCATCGATCACACCACCAAGAAGATGAAGAACATCTGATCTGATCTCACTCACACTGGATCAGTAGCAGGCTAGAAATTAATATAAACAAGAGGATTAACTTCACCAAATCGATGGAGTATATACACATGTACTCCTACTATATGTAGATGTAGACGGCTGGCTGATTAAAATCCCAAGTTAATTAAGCAAGGAGCAAGCATATCATCACAGCAAGTAGTTCACAACTGCAGCTGGAGCCATTACCAGTAGCAGCAAATAGTAGAGTCACCAATTAAGCTGGGAAATGATCAGATCGAGAACTGACCTAATTAGGAGGCATGCAGTAGTAGTTCCAGTAGCAATACCAGCAGCAAAGCATACGAAAGAGCAACGCACGGGCTAATAAGGAGAAATTTGTAGCAGCAGCAGCAGCAGCAGTTGTACTAGCAGTAGTGGCAGCTAATATAAACTATAGCTACAGATCGATAGATATATAATAGTAGCAAGAGAAGCCAAGAACTAGATAGAGAGGCGATACTCCACAGATAGCTGTCGATGACAGCAGGAGCTTCAGCTAGCTAGAGAGACCGACCGACCAAGAAGATGATCGACTAGTAGTAGTAGTAGTGCATGTGGTAGTAGAGCATACATGGGGCCGGGAGCTCCGGCCGGCCATCAGTCAAGCCGCTGCGCCGGGCGGTGGTGGCGGCGGCATCTGGTGGTGCTCGTAGTGGTGGTGTCCGTTGCCGTCGTGGGAGGAGGAGGAGGAGATGACGGCGGCGGGGACGGGGTGCGCCGGGGCCTTCTTGCGCTTCTTCTTCTCGTAGCTGACGCCCCGGGCGCGGGACTGATGGTCGCGCACCTCGCGGAGGTAGAGCCTGACGGCGCGCGCGCCGAAGGGGTTGTTCTCGGGCCGCCCCCCGTTCTCCTCGTAGGCGGCGCGCAGCCTGCCCACGAGCGCGTCCAGGCTGCCCCACGCCTGGCGGAGCGGGCACGGGCAGGGCGCCGGCGGCGCCGGGTGGCCGAAGAAGGGGCAGGCCGGGGTGTGCACCTTGGTCTTGCCGAACTGGTCGAGGTAGCGCAGGAACTCGAGCACGTGCGCGCCGCTGCAGCGCGCCAGGGACAGCGGCGGGCGGTGGTTCCGCAGGTACTGCCCGAACGTGTTCCAGTCCCTGCGCTTCTGCGACTCGTACCGGCTCGGCGACGCCAGCGCCGACACCGCGCCCGCGGACGACGCCCCCGCCGGCGACAGCGCCCCGGACACCGATCCCACGCCGCCGCCACCGCCACCGCCGCCGACGCCGCCGCTGTTGTCGGAGTGCGGGCTGTCCGGGTGCGGAATCAGGTCCATCTGACAAGTAAGCAACCAAACCAAGAGGCGACCAACAAACGATCAGCAAACGAAGCGAGTGCGAAGCAAGTGCGGATGAGATGAGATCTATCTATTTCGGAGTCGGTGCCGTGGTCCTGTGAGAGAGAGAAGAGCGAGAGCGCCGCACGCGGGGGCGGGGGCGGGGGCGGGGCGCTGGCTATAAATAGTGTTCGCGACCACCACTACTACTACTGGTACAGCACTTGCCTCGCTTCGCTTCGCTTCACTTCACTTGGCTGGCTCCCGCCCTCACGCCTTGGTTCTCCTCGCTCGAGAGCTTGCTAGCCCCCGGCCGGCCGGACAGGACAGCCAGCCCGCGGCACCTCCGACTCCAAGATCGCCGGACAGATCGCTCGCTCACGGCAACGGCGGCATGCGTCGGCGATGAGCTTGGGGAGGAGAGGAGGGGGGAGGAGCGGATGCAAGGGAGGGGGTGGGTATTAATTGGCGGCGAGATTGGAGGAGGGGAGGGGAGGGGCTCGCTGGCACAGTGCAGGTCTGGGTGAGAGGGGAGACAGTATGCAGTGAAAGGTGATGTGACGGGAGAAAAAGAAAGGTTTTTGGGCGGTGACAAGTGAAATATCATCGGTACGGACTGGGGCTTTTAAAATCAACAACTCCTCCAGTGGCGCGCGGGGCGCAGGGCGGCGCCGGCGGCCGGGAGCGGGGAACCGGAGGAACGAACGCGTGGGGCGGGATGCCGCCGGCGGGGCAGGGGAACGGCGGAGCTGCTGGCCGGTGTTGGTAGTGGTTCTTGCATTGCTTGTGGGTGCCGGTGCCGCCGACTAGGATTGTAGGTGTAGGATGATGCTGGGTGCTCTGCAGCTCTAGTTTAATTTTGACTGAAATCGCGTCGGTTTATGGAGAACAACCATCCGGGCTTAGGCCCTGTTTAGATTGGAGATGAAAATTTTTTTGGGTGTCACATCGAATGTGTCGGAAGGATGTCGGGAGGGGTTTTAGAAACTAATAAAAAAACAAATTACATAGCTCATCAGAAAACTACAAGACAAATCTATTAAGTATAATTAATCTATCATTAGCACATGTGAGTTACTGCAGCACTTAAGGCTAATCATAGAGTAACTAGGCTTAAAAGATTCGTCTCACGTTTTTCAATCAAACTGTGTAATTAGTTTATTTTTTTATGTACATTTAATGTTCCATGCATGTGTCCAAAGATTTGATGGGATGGACGAAAAAATTTTGGGTAGGGAACTAAACAGGGCCTTATTACGCGACATCTCCTGGTTCATATGTTTGTCCTTTTGCGCCCCGTGTGCTTTTTTCTTAATGTCTTGTGTGTTGATAAGCCCCATATAAAATAAGGGCCTAGCTTGTTTACGTTTGTTGGTTTGGTCATGACAGAAAGTACTATTTACTGAATGGTTTGATAGATTCGGCTGATAAACTCAAGCGAACATGCTTTAGTTGAGAAGGTGAAATTTTTTTAGTATTATAGCACTTTTGTTTTTATTTGGTAATTATTGTTCAACTATGAACTAACTAAACTCAAAAGATTCGTCTCGCAAATTACAGGCAAACTGTGTAATTAGTTAACTTTTTATCTATATTTAATATTTTATGCATGTGCCCCAAGATTTGATGTGATGGCGAATTTTTTTAAAAAATTGGATTTTAGGTATAACTAAACAAGGCATAAAGTGCTTATTACTATCTTCCTCGAAAAAATACAATTCTAAATTTATAATGATTCATTTTTTTAAAAAAAATCAACCAATTTATATGTAGTTCATTGTAACTTTTGCTATTCGTTTAGATATACACTATTTAGATATATAGTAAAATTTATGTATCTAAGAGGAATGTAAAATAATATAATACTTATGTCTCAAATAGTTTTACTATGAAAAACATACATCATAGTTGCTCTAATAATATTCATTCAAAATCATAAATGTTATATAGATTTGAATAACTTAGAATTGTTTGACTTTTTGGAAAAATGAGTTCTTTAACTAAGCAAGAACCAACAATCTTTCTCTGAAACATGATTCTATGGATTTATAAGCTTTTTTCCTTATAATTTGCATTGCCCATGACTTATTGAAAATATACGAACTCGAGTGGTTTTATGTTCTTTTGTCTTTAAGAGAGAAGACAACAACTCCACTATGTTTTTCTCAAACTTGCATTCTGCAAATTCTGGCCACCATAGTCTCAGTATAAGACTAAAAAGCAGGAGTTATCAGCCGAATCTGCTAACCATTCAGTAGTATTTTTCTCTCACAATAAATTATTTTCTGTCATAGCTTATCAGCCAAACAAACGGAAACAAGGTTCTTGATGTTAGTCTTTTGTAGATTTTTTGAATTAATTGGTCTTTTAGCCCTTTTTAAAGCTGAAATGTAGTAATACAAGACATACTTAGGCTATGCAACCAATACTCTAACTTTATACCTAGAAACTGTTTAGTTTCCTAAAAATTTTGCAAACTTTTCAAGATTAAGCATTAACTATAGATAAAAAAAATAACTAATTGCATAGTTCGGCTGTAATTTAGTTCTAGCTGCTTGCTTATCTGAAAAGCTATAGCTGAAAGTACTATTCGCTGATTTATTTGAGAGAAAAACACTGTTGGCTGACAGAAAAAATATGGCTTATAAGACAAGCGAACGGACTAACAGCCAAAACTAAAATATTTCACCAAGTAACACCTCCTCCCATCACCACCACCTACATCCCAAACCGTAGGTTTAGGCGACTAAAACAAATCTAACCGAAAACCAGGTTGATTTTGCACAACCATTTGTCGTGCAAAATCAACCTGGTTTTCGGTTAGATTTGTTTTGGTCGCCTAAATCTACGGTTTGGGATGTAGGTGGTGGTGGTGGGAGGAGGTGTTACTTGGTGAAATTAAGCCATAGCTACCATAGAAAACACTGCACCCGTTTAGTCATACACAATAAAAATATAAAACCCTGAATCCTTGACGATATTTAAGGAGAGAAATAACACCCAGAAATATTGTCATCCAATTCGATAAACAGATCATGGGTTTTGCCCAGCCCAAGGATGGCACTGCACCAGTGAATATGGAAGGCTAACAAATGCATCTCAAAACCCATGGCCACAACATCATCAGCTCCAATAATACGACTTGTCTTAATAATAGTAGTAATAATAGTAGTAATAATAGTAGTAATAATAGTAATAATAATAGTAATAATAATAATAATAATAATAATAATAATAATAATAATAATAATAATAATCATAACAATAATCATAACAATAATCATAACAATAAAAATAACAATAATAATAACAATAATAATAATAATAATAATAATAATAATAATAATAATAATAATAATAATAATAATAATAATAATAATAAAATGGCTAATAATAATAAAATAATAATAAAATGGCTAAAGCGTTTTGAAACAAGCCCAAAATCGTTACTTTGTTTGGCTTGGACGTGACACTAAATTAAGTTATAGTTATTTGTCAAAAAAAAAATTAAGTTATAGTTGCTCCAAACATAGTCTATACCATGTGACCTCACCACCTCTTGCGAGAGTTGAATATGCATATATGTAAAACATCCAGCCTCTATATAAAAGGATGTCAATGATAATCGTAACTTTCTCCATCCTAAAATGTAAGGATTCAAGTAATTTTAGAACTAAGAGTCAGGTAAAAGTCTAACTTGCCTCTCACTAGTTAGTTAGTTTGATTATTAACTTACTAAATTTTCTAGTAAGACATACACATACTTAAAAAAGTAAGGTATACATATCATTGATTTATAACTACCAATTACATGAGTTGTTTTTAACAAGTTACTCCCCCTTCGTCCTATAATACACCACATTCTAGCATTCAAAATTTGTCCTTAAATATAAGACATTCTAGAAGCCAGAAACCAGTTTTGTATTAAAAAACTTTTCATTTATCAACAATCTCTATTAATCTTATTGATAATAGCGTCTTATTAGAAAACAAAGTGATGGCACATGCGCCGTTTGTGTTCTCTCTTAATCTGTTCTAAAAATTATAAAATGTACTGTATTATAGGAAAGAGAGAGTAGTGTTTAAAAGATATTGATTCATGCATGCATGTATGTGTGGTTTAAAAGGCAGTCTCTCAAGGATTGAGCAATCTAGAATACTTTATAATCTTTTAAAAACTAAACTTCGATATCTCATATTTTAGAACGAAGAATAAGTAGCTACTCACCACTGTGCCATGTATATATGGTAATATGTCAAAGTCAACTACATCTGGCCACCGGCTAACCAAAACAAAATGCAAGAAGCACATTGACTATGCACAAAGCAACTCGCACCGGTGCACCACCCCTTTCAGCCATAGTGGAACAAATACGATACCTTCTTCTTTAACTATGCTTTCACGGAAGAAAACGACTCGCACAGATACTATCATCGTCGCCTATAATCCGATATTGTACCAAGGATGACACGCATACAACTACACGCCTCACGGAAAAGCAGGCAACAAGTGCATGGCCACAACATCATCAATAATCAAATATGATTCTAAAGCGATCGAACCAATGCCATAATTGCCTACGAGCTATTTCCGCTTGTTTGACATGCATGACACTATAGGGTTTGCTTGTATCTCATGTGAACTTGCGAGAATATAGTCTGTACAATATAATTCAAGTCTTCGTGTTCCAAACATGAAACTTTTTTCCTGAAACCTATATGCTACTAATAAGGGACCTTTATTTGGAATTGTACTGAAACTTCACAGCAATCCGTTCATTTTCATCATAGAAAAAACACATGAAACGGGAAATTTTTCTTTGTTCCTAAAACTTTTAAACTTGAAATCTTTGGAAGTTGGCTATACGAGATAACCCATAGTTCCAAAAACAGACCTAGATCCGAAGGCTAGATCAACCTAATAGTATCTAGGCCTTGTTTAGTTCCCAAAAAGTTTTGCCAAAAATTTTAGCCCCATTATATCGAATCTTGCGGCACATACATGAAGTATTAAATATAGACGAAAACAAAAACTAATTATACAGTTTACCTATAATTTGTGAGACGATTCTTTTGAGCCTAGTTAGTCTATGATTGGATAATATTTGTCAAATAAAAATGAAAGTGCTACAGTACCCAAAATTCTAAAATTTTTCCAACTAAACAAGGGCCTAATAACTAAGAACTTTTTTCCTTGTTATGTATAACATTTGGTGCTTGCGTCCTCTAAAAGCTAAAAAAAACTATAGCGAGCTATAGTAGAAGCTATTCCATTTAGCGATTTGAATTACGGTATATATACATTTTTGAAAAATAAAGAGTGCCTCGGTAGATATCAAATTAATAGCCGCAGGTGCATCGCTGATATTTGTGTCTAGTTGAAAACATAAAACTAGATGATCCAGCATCATCACAAGGAACATAACCAACTGAGTATGTACTTTCTCTATGTTAAAAACTAAAGTCATTTTGGACAGCGACACGGTATCAAACTCTCTATATTAAAAAATAAATTTATTTTGGACAGTGACATGACACGGTATCAAAAACATAACTTTGACTCCTTATTTTTATTAAAAAAATATTTATCAAAAGTTGATATATATTTTTATAAAAGTATTTTTCAAGACAAATCTATTCATAAGGTTTTCATATTTCTAAACTCAACAATTTAAAAGTTATTCATTATTTATATTTCTAATGTTTGACCCAAACCTTATCTAAAACAACTTCATTAATTTTGTAGTATGGAGGGAGTATATATGCATAATGCATTACGATTTAAAGAGGTAATTCGAAGGTGCTATGTTTATATAATATTTACTATACATGTGATACTATAACTTTATGATGTTTAGTATGATATTACAGTAAATCACTTAAAAAATTAATAATCTCGTAAATTAGTACTTAAATTAATCATATGATAAGTTATTGTGTGGCCAACTACTATTGGCCCCTCGGATTTTGATGCAGGTTTTCTTGACGAAAAGCATTGATGAGCTAGGACGTAGCACACCCCACGCACACTGTTTGCCCCCTCTGAGGTGATCTTTTCTGATCCACTACTGCTCTAGCTTTTGACTGAAAGGACACTGGCCACTACTCATCAATCGACCTCTCCCATACTACTACTACTAAGGTCAGTGTCAGTGGCCCGTTTAAATGCACTATTTTCAAAACAAATCCGCTAACAGGGCATCAATGAAACGAATAATGAAACAACCTCCAGAATGCACTATTTTCAAAACAAATCCGCTAACAGGGCATCAATGAAACGAATAATGAAACAACCTCCAGAATGCATGAGTTTCATCTTGACGTTTTCTAGACTGGGCAAAACATTTAATTACTGCAAAATGATTGAATCACATGCAAGATGGTGAAAAGATTTAGCTCTCAGTGGGGATTTCATCTCATTCACCGCGTGGGAAACAACGCCCGCGGAGTTTCACCATGGTGAAACTATTTCCTTCTCTCTCCTCTTCGTTTCATGCAAAAAGTGCAGTTTTGCTGACATAGCGCTCTAATAAATGTGTATGACATCCTAGTGAAACCCCCACTGAGACTGGCCTAAAATAATTGTCGTTCCTTCGTTTCCTAAAAAATAACTTTTATTAGATATATATTAATATGATTAGTAATAAGTTTTTTAATAAGTTATTTAAAGATATAATTATCGTACATATTTTTTATATAAATTTAGTTAAATTTGCGATATGAAAACTCAAAATCACGATAGTAATTTTGGGACTGAGCGAGGACGTATAGGGTGTGTTTGGTTGCATCCGCATGTGGCCACGACTCACTTGGGCTAAAAAAATAGGTGTTTGGTTGCTTGAATAGGCTTGGGGCATTGCCAACTTTGAAAGCCCAAATCGGGCTTCCCAACTGAGCCAGGCTCTGGCCAGCTCGCGCGCCGCCTTCCTGGTGAGCTCCTCACCTCCCGCCGAGTGCCGCCTTCCTCCTCACCTCCCCGGCGTGCTCAGGGTCGCGCGTGTCATCGTCATCGCTGCCAGGTACCTCCCCGGCTGTGTTGGCGGGGCGCCAGGCGAGAGTGGACGAGAGGTGGCTACTCGCGACCCTAAGCATGCTGCTTCCTCACGATGCTCTTTGTCTGTAGCGCCGAGGTGGACCGCCTCACGAAGGGCGCCCGGAACTCGGTGATCGCCACCGGCAGGAGGGGAGCGGTCTCAGCTCCGCACCTTGTAAGCCGCCGCTGCTGGCGTTGACTTGTGGATCCCCTATAGCGTCGCCTGCTCCTGCTTCTGCTGGAACGTGCCGTCCACCTGCATGTTGCGCCAGATCTCGGCAGTGGCGCCGGATCTCGGCCACCACCGTCGACGTGGGCAGCCAGCTTTGCTCCATCCACCAGAGAAGGATCCCCGGCGCATGGTGCGACACCCGCAGCGCCCACTGGTCCCCCACCTTCTGCTTCGTGTACACCTCCGCCACTAGCTCTGGAGGGAACGCCTGCTCTTGAAGGACCGGTTGGGGTTGGGGTCGCTCTGCCCGTACCCGGCGCGGTCGAAGCCCACCATGTACACGCCCAGCTCCTCCGCGTTGGCGTGCACTAGTGAGTCGGTGTGACCTCCACCACCATGCACTTGTTCGACGGAATGAGTCAACGGAGGTAACTTACCACCGGTAGAAAAGAGGTGAGTGTATTCAAACGAAACTAGCTAACTAAACACACTCTTTACTTAGCCAGACTTGACAAATCACTCCAATCAAACAAGTGGCTATTGGTTTATGTAAACCTGGCTAAGTCTAGTCTGACTCAAAAAGCTAGCCAGGCTTGGATTTGAACTTGAACCAAACACACCCATATCTGTCCGGGGCTTGCCTTGAAACCTTGACCAATCAAGGACATGCAGCAGGGTCTTGTTTAGTCCACACCAAAATTTAAAAAATTTTAAGATTTTTCATCACATCGAATCTTATGACATATAAATAAAAAAAACTAATTCTATAGTTGACTATAATTTGTGAGCCAAAATTTTTAAGTCTAGTTAATCTATAATTAAATAATAATTACCAAATATAAACAAAAGTGCTATAATGTCAAAATTTAAGATGATTTTAGATCTAAACAAGGCCCAGGAGATACGACTATATGTTGCAATAGCGTAGTACTGTGAGGATTAGGGTAGTCTATGAGGATTGGCTTCGATCAATTGACGATGCATCTGACTGCTCCTGTAGAAATCGACTAATTTATTGTGAGAGAAAAACAATGCTAGTTGACAGAAAAAGTATTATTTATAGTACAACGAACGGGCACATATAGCCACATCCTCCCTCCATTCCAAATTACTATTGTTTTTGATTTCCATATTACAAGTTTGACTCGATTTATAAAAAATACATATAATATTTGTATCTCTAAATAAATTTATTAAAAACTAGATTTAAAGGTTTTTTCGATGACTAATTATATAATATAAATATTAATATTTTAAAATATATATTTAGTCAAAGTTATTTCTCGAGAATCGAAAACGACACTTATTTTGAGACGAGGGGAGTAGTGACAGCGAACCATGTCTCCATCTACAAAAATGAATTTGATAGACAAATAAACTTTTTTCATGGTCACAGACAACCAGTACTAAAAAAAAGATTTTAGAGTATGTTTAGAGTGCAGTAATTTCATAGGAATAACACATGATTTTCTTATGAGTCAGTTCAATTTTATGGAAAAACACATAAACATAAAAAAAATACATCCTATGAAGTCAGATGAAGATAAATTTTATCAAAATTTATTGGTTTCAATATGATCTATAACTTTATAGGTGATAATTATTTATTTAAAATTGTTCAAAGTGCAAAAAAATATTTTAAATTATCAGATTTAGTATTTATAATTTATAATTTTTAAACAACCTTGGATGTTAATATAGTCTGCAACAAAGTTGCAGTTCCCAATATGATCTGTAGCTTTGTTGACAACTTTTGTGTTTAAATTCATTTAGATCATCAAATATGTGTTTCAAAATTAAGAATTTCCACACAGCCTCAAAGATTGACATGATCAATCCAAAGTTCCAAGCGATCGATGTGATCTGCAGCTTTGAAGTGGACTAGTTTTTTTATTTAAAGTATAGTCTCAAATATTGTTTTAAGTTCTTGGATTTTGGTATTCAACTTTTAAAAAATTTCAAAAGGAAAAATATCAGATGGAGAAACGGACTGCACCAAAGTTATACCACTTGGCAATATCTAAAACTTTATAATTGATTTTTTATTTAAGGTCGTCATTTTGTGCTCGACGTATTCAATATAAAATTAGTAAATATTACAATACAAAATAATATAATATCTATAATTCTTATAAAGCAAAACCTCATTATCTATTTCTCTATAATACCCGATTTTAAGGACAAAACCAGATATGCACCATATGTGAGTCTTAGAAGGCAAATCTCACATATAGCTACAAATAAGGGGCAATATCAAAGGACAATGCATAAATATATAACGTACTTAGAATAAAAGAGATAACCTTTGATAACAACAACGGATAAACAACTCCAAACTTCGGGTATTAACTTCTCTCTACATGATCCAACTGACTGGTTGATCACAAGCCCAATACTTCTCGTGAGATGTGGGAGAGATAGCAAGAGTGAGTCCAAGACGAACTCCACAAGTATAGCAACTAGATTGTATAGATTCCACAATCTCATGATCAATGTGACATAAATAATATAGAGCATTAAACAATAAACATGAGCATATTTACACAACTGAAAGGTCCTAATATGGCTAGAGGGGGTGAAAAGCTTTTTGACCTAGCTCTAAAGGGGTGTTTGCAAGCCACCTACCCAACAATTCTAGTTGCTATGATCACTATACACACAAGAACTAAGTCTCTACTTACACTAGAGAGCTACCTAAAGTTTCTATACAAGAAGTAAGCTACTCTAGTTTGCAAGAAAGTAAGAGAGTGTTTGAGCTTTATACCACCGCGTAGAGGGGATGAACCAATCACAATATTATGAAGTCCAATCACCGGGAGAAATCCAATCAACAAACACAATGGAGACACAATATTTTTCTCCCGAGGTTCACGTGCTTGCCGGCACGCTACGTCCCCGTTGTGTCGACCAACACTTGGTGGTTCGGTGGCTAAGAGGTGTAGCACGAACCTCGTCCTCACAAGGACATCACAAGAACCTACCCACAAGTGAGGTAGCTCAATGACACGAGCAATCCACTAATGTTGTCTTTGGCTCTCCGCTGAGGTAGGCACAAACCTCTCACAATCACCGGAAGATGGCCACGAACAATCACCAACTCGTGCCAATGCTCCTCCGCTGCTCCAAGCCGTCTAGGTGGTGGCAACCACCAAGAGTAACAAGAAAACCGCAGCTAGAACGATCCCCAAGTGCCACTAGATGCAATCACTCAAGCAAATGCACTTGGAATCACTCCCAATCTCACAAAGATGGATAATCTATGAAGGAGATGAGTGGGAGGTGTTTGCTTAGGCTCACAAGGATGTCTAGTAGTTAGGAATGCCAAGAGAGTGAGCCCCAAGCCGGCCAAATACGTATTTATAGCCCCTCAAACAAATAGAGCCGTTGGCTCTTTCACTGGGCAAAACTCGGGGTCATCGGACGCTCTTAAAGGGGCACCGGACGCTCGACCCCCAGCGTCTGGTGCTCAGGGGTTGGCCATGTGTCCTTCCTTGATTTCGCGTGTCAGTCTCTAACGGCTACCTGCAACACACCGGACGCTCTGCAAGTCCACACCGGACGCGTCCGGTGCTCACTGGACTCATGCGCAGAGAGGGTTGCAAAACCTCAGGGTCACCGAACGCTAAGCTGTCCACACCGGACGCGTCTGGTGCTCACCGGACTCATGCGCAGAGAGGGTTGCAAAACCTCCTCACACCGGACGCAACCCACAGGACGCACTCAGAGAGCGTCCGGTGCTCAGCCCTAGCAGGGTCAAGCACACTGGACTCTGAGGCCAGCGTCCGATGCCTCCGCACTCAGCGTCCGGTGAGTGTTTCTAAGTGAGAAAACACTCCCGTGACTTCTCCAAAAAAATTCCCACCCACACAAAAGAAAATATGCACTTCATTTTCTCGAAAAGCGCTGAATCAAAGTGTGCCAACACCACAACGTGTGTACCAATAAGTGCACGTGTGTTAGCATTTTCACAATCATTTTCTTCGAAGGAGTTAAGTTAGCTCACTAGGTTCTAAATGCATGCACATGAACAATGACACCTAGTGGCACTCGATAACCGTTTAGCCAAAGAATTCCCCTCTTTATAGTACGGCTATCTATCCTAAATGTGACCACACCCTCTATGGTGTCTTGATCACCAAAACCAAAACCCTGAGCAATACCTTTGCCTTGATCTCCATAGGGTTTTGTTTTTCTCTTTCTTCTTTTCCAAGTTGAGCACTTGATCATCTTGTGATTATCACCATCAACACCATGATCATTACTTGCTCCATCACTTGGCATGTACCAACCTCATTAAGTCTACACACACTTAGCATAGAGGTTAGTACTAGGGTTTCATCAATTATCTAAAACCAAACTAGGGCTTTCAACAACAAGCATCATCCTTAATGTAAGAATCCCCAAGGCCGCTCGTGACCGTGAGCACGGCTAGTATATCAGTTTTTAACACTCTACAGAGATTGTACATCTTTACCCATGAGTCATGATTTACCCTGTCGCCCGAGGTGATCAGCCTCGTAACCCACTACCAAGGTAGGTCGGCAGGGATCACTATGAAGTCTTTCAAAGGTTCGTCTAACAAGTTAGGGCCGCTTGGTTTTAGTAGTCAGTCCGTGTGATTCTACCCCGTAGGGAATCCACGGTATGCTATCCCCATTTGCGCCACACGGGTAACCTCTAACAAGCTAGAAAAGTTACTCATACTTGACTAAAGCCAGAGCCATCATAGCCCTCATGGTTGCACTTTTATCCCGGTTATCACTTACGAATAAATCCTCAAGTGGCTAAAAAGTCATTATTATCATTTGTTGCTTTATATTAATCTAGGCCATAGAATTAAAACCCAAATGCTATACTTGCCTTGATCCAATTGCTCCTTCTGGTTCTGCTGATCTTACTTGTTCCAAGGCTCGAATCTTGATTATCGAAATAAAGCTCACCGTCTACTCTCGATCATCGATCATCAACACACAAACAATCGGAGACGGACATACATGAAGCAAATAAGATTACAATTAGAACAGTACACCAGTGTAAATAAATGTTTTCCAACATCATCTACACGCTGCTACGATCACGTCAACGGGAAATTCACAGAAAACAAGTTACGACGTGAAATCTACGCATTAAACGAGACTGCAGAGGCTATCTACGGACTTGTATTTATCTAGGAAACCTAACAGTGGTGAATCTAGACAACAATGGTACCAACGCGAATCTTATGAAAATATGAAACTAACGCAACTTGAACGGATCGAATCGGAGCTAAAACGGAGAAGATATGAATTTTCTAAGATTTTATATAGAAAAGTAATTAATTAAATAGGGTCATGAAATAAAAAGGTTTCAAATTGTTAAACCAAGTTTACTGACGTAAAGTTCATGTGATTACGAATCTAACGCAATTTGAACGGGTCAAATCGGAGTTAAAACAAATATTTTATGGCCAAAATAAACTCAGTGGCAAAACTGTAAATTTCTGAAAGCGTATTTTGATCTAACCGACGGGAACTATGTTTTCTAAACGGCAAGGCGTAATCTCCCATAAGCTAAGGCGCTAAGGACTGCGGGCAGGATTTGGAAAAAGTTTGCCCCGGAGGGGTATGGGCAGATTCTGGCCCTCGATCTCGCGATGGACGGCCACGATTAGAATATGAAGAAGAGAGAGAGAAAGGGAGGGCGCAGCCACCGGAGGGGAGGAGGGGGACGGCGGCGCCGCCATTGCTTCCGGTGCGCAGCTCGCTGGCGAAGGCGGTTAGGAGGCTACGGGTCACGGTTTTTCGAACCGAGAACACCGGGAGAGAGAGGATCAAGGCGAGCGCGTTCCGGGAGTCATTGCGGACCGGGGCGTCGTCAAAGCAGCAGCTCACGGTGGCGCCATGGCCAGCCCGATGGAGCATGCGGTTAAGGTGCTAGATTGCATCAAAACGTGTGGGGAAGAGTGCGGGAGAGAGCGGGGGTGCTGGCGATCTCACCGGGGAGGAAGAAGGGGACGGGGACGGCCCAAATTCGCGGGGACGCCGCGCAGCGGTTCATGGCGGCTTCGACGAGTTCGCTGTGTGCACCAGCACGAGGACAGTGGCGGGGAGTATGCAAATGTGGGAGAGAAAGGGGGCTCGGGGGCTCCTTGAAAGGAACCGAGGCGCGGGGGAGAGGAGGTCGTGGGAGCAGGGGGGCTTGCGGTTGCGCAGCAGAGAAAGGGGAGAGGGAGGGGGCAGTTGGAGGAAGAAGAAGTTGCTGACAGGCGGGCCTGGTCTGTCAGCGGGAGAGAGAGAGAGAGGGGGAGGTGGGGGCGCAGGTGTTGGGCCGGCTTGGGCCAAAAGGAGAAGGGGGAGGAGGGAAGAAAGATTTTCCTTTTTTCCTTTTTCAAACCAAATTTCCAAATATATTTTCAAATTGAGATTTTGACAAATTGACATTTTGTTTTTAAAACAATCATCTCAATAAAAATGCACCAGCATGTATGCAACAAAAATGTTATTCTAAACTTATATTTTATTTTAGTTTCCCAAAATTTATTATTTTTCTATATTGAAATGCTTCACCAAAATTATTTGATTAATTCAAATTCATCTATTTAAAGAAGACAATTTTTTGGGTGTTACATTCTCTTGACATGCAATGCGTCCACTCAACAGTCCACTATCAACCCCACTATATATCTATTTCTTTTAAAATGCAAAGTGTCCACCTCAGTAGTCCATTATCATTTGTCACTACCAATTTCTCTTGATATGTAAGGTGTCCACCTCAGCAGAATTATGACATCCACATCAGCGAGACACATCATCATCTACTATGGATACAATTTTCATGATTATGCTAATAAAGAATTATATATTTATATTCATTTCTTATATCCGTGGCAACGCATGTGGAATCCTTCTAGTTATATTAATTCACAAGAGACTATATAGTATAGTGGTACTAAAAACTCTCACGTGAAGTTAAAGGTCATCGATTCAAATCCTAGGACGTGAGGGCGCAGGGTCTGTTAATCGATTTACTGATGAAGACAAGACAAAAACCTTAGAAATGAACTTTCTGTGTACCGATCTCAAACTTAGGCCTTGTTTAGTTGACCTAAAAATCAAAAACTTTTCAAGATTCTTTGTCACATCAAATCTTACGGCACATGCATGAAGCATTAAATATATATATAAAAATAAAAACTAATTGCACAGTTTATATGTAAATCACGAGATGAATCTTTTAAGCCTAATTACTCTATAATTGGACAATATTTGTCAAATAAAAACGAAAGTGTTACAGTTCCGAAAACCAAAAAATTTTCGAAACTAAACAAGGCCCTGGATTGGTCAATCCACCATTCAAAAATGTGCTACCTAGTTTCCGATATTATAACTTTTTTTTTGGCTGAGCTCATGCATGATGCATCCGTGCTCTGCATACATATATATACTACTATACAGTTGTTTAGTCCTTTTACAGGTTTGTTATAAACAATTATTAATTTTCTCTATATTAATGGTTAGGCAATGCAGCCTGGTTCTGACACTGATCTTGAGCAAAAGGAATGTTTCCTCTCTTATTTTTCTCCGAAAATTGGCCGCCGTCTATCATTTATTAGCTTCACTTCACGTGACATAAGCAGCTGCTCAACTCAGTTACGACCGTCATGTACTGTAACTTATTATTTATATACTCGTCTGACTACTTTGTTTAAAGTAAAGTTTATTTTAGGTCTTGTTTAGACCTTGTTTAGGTCTTGTTTAGGCGAATCTTACAGGACATGCATTAAACACTAAATATAGATAAAAATAAAAACTAATTACACAGTTTAGCTATAAATCGCGAGATGAATCTTTTAAGCCTAGTTACTTCATGATTGGACAATGTTTGTCAAATAAAAACGAAATAAAACCAAAAAAATTTCGGAACTAAACAAAGCCTTAGTTTGCCAAAAAAAAATTGATTCAGCTACTGTGGCGTTTTCATTTATATTTAATAATTATTATCCCACCATGG
Source organism: Sorghum bicolor (assembly GCF_000003195.3). Lineage (NCBI taxonomy): Eukaryota > Viridiplantae > Streptophyta > Magnoliopsida > Poales > Poaceae > Sorghum > Sorghum bicolor. The sequence continues at coordinate 20,546,866 of NC_012870.2, read as the reverse complement.
ACTAACTAGGCTTAAAAGATTGGTCTCGCAAATGACAAATTTTGCAATTAGTTATTTTTAACTATATTTAACACTTCATGCATGCGTTCAAATATCCAATGTGATGGTGAATCTTGAAAATTGTTGGAAACTACACAAGACCTTAGTTCCAATACGAAAAGTTTTTGGATGTCACATCGAATATGTCGGTACATATTTAAAGTATTAAACATAGACTAATAAAAAAATAAATTATATAGCTCGTTTGGAAACTATGATTTTTATTAAGCCTAATTAATCTGTCATTAGCACACATGGGTCACCATAGCTGTTATGGCTAATCATGGGTTAATTAGACTTAAAATATTTGTCGTGTGATTTACAACCAAATTGTGCAATTAGTTTTTTCGTCTACATTTAATGCTCCATGCTATATGTCCAAAGATTCGATAAAATAGGTGAAAAGTTTTTGGGTAGGGAACTAAACAAGACCTTACTCCACCCTCTTCCAAATGTTTAGACGTCGAAAGTTCCGAGTTGACCTAGAGAACATCTAATCGGGGGTGTGGAAACATCACTCCACCCGAATGGTACCCTGTGTACTTATTTTCGACCAACCCTCAACCAAAAGTGTTCTTGAGCATTCAAAGCCCTCTCTCAGTCTCCCCTCCCCCCTAGCTATTCTTGCACGTGATTCACTCTTGAGCACTTTGATTTCCTCGTCAAGCCGGTGGGATTCACGTTCATTTCTATTAGGGCTTTGCCCGTAGCTGGCTAGGTATTGCTTAAGAGCTCCCGATTTATGGTGGACCGGAGGGAGGTTTTTATTGCCCTTGTGATTCTAGTGAAGCAAGGATGTGAAAGAAACTCCAACCTTGATGGTCACCTGAACAACAAGGATGTAGGCGAGTGGTTAGCCGAACCTTAGGTTAAATCCTTGTGTCTCTTATTCTTGTCGAAAGCATCTAGGCCTCTAATGAGTTTCGGTGATTAATGACAATGTTGATTATTATGACTAACATGTGTTTTTGCAGAGGCAAAGTCATTTATGTTAGGTCATGGTAATGGTGATCGATGGACTAGATCGTTCATGCCGACTTAATGGTGGAAATCGTTTCGGTTTTCAAAGGATGGTTGGACATCGTCAGGACTAGACTAGGTCTAGGTGCCATATAGTGAAGAAGGGCACTTAGAGTAGTTTAGTACTTTGTTTTTCCTTTCACCGTACTATTAAGGGGGGCATTGAGCAGGTAGCTTCACCTAGGCAAGGCTTTAGGTTTAGGTGTGGTGCACACTTAGTAAACCTAGCACTAGGCAGCTCTGAGAAAGTCCTTAGATCGAGAGGAACAAACTTCATTTTGGTAAGATCTTGTTTTGACGAAGTTTGGGTGCCTAAAGAGGAACCAGATGCTGCACCGGACTCGCAGGGGTGCGTCCAGTCCCATACCCAGGAAGGTCTACACTTGACCACCACACCGGACGCGGGCACCAGACCCAACATGGTGCGTCCGGTCCCGTACCCAGAGAGGGTTGCAGTTCACCCTCACACCGGACGCTGGCACTAGACTCACTGTGGGTGCATCCAGTGTGTTGTCAGAGGAAGTACAATTAGTCGTTAATGGGGCATCGCACGCTCTGTGCAGTGCGTCCGGTGCAACATCAAGAGCGTCCGGTGCTCCCGTTTTCTATGAATTTGGGTGACCGGCCCTTGGACTTGATGGGGAGTATTTATACTCCTCCACCTCGTCCATGGGAGGTCTCTTGCCCATTTGATCAGCTGAGAAACACCTTGTGGTGCAAGAGAGAAGCAAGAGCCTAGAGAGGATTGAGAATTGAGTGATCTCTTGAGTGAATCCTTCTCTAGTTGAGTTCCAAGAGTTCAAGTGTGCATCCACCACTCTCTAGAGCTTTGTTTGGATCAAGTGAGAGTTCTTTGCTTGTTACTCCTGGTGATCACCATCACCTAAACGGTTCGGTGCTGATTGGAGGCATGAAGACCGCCTGGAGTACTTGTGGGTGGCTCATGTCAAGCTTGTGAGCGGTTTTGGACGATTCATCGCGACGGAGTGTCAAAGAATTAGCTTGTAGAGAGCACTTGGTCCTTGCACAGACCAAGGGGGTGGGGGGGGCAAGACCCTTGCGTGGGTGCTCCAACAAGGACTAGTGGGGAGTGGCGACTCTCCGATACCTCGGCAAAACATCGCTGCGTTCTTCTTGCTCTCCTCCCTTTACTTTCTAGCATTTACATTGAGCTTTTACATTCCTAGAAGTGCCATGCTAGAATAGGATTGGAATTAAGTTGCAAAACATTTATCCGGTAGCTCTCTAGAACACACTAGGCACAAGAGTTGAATTTGAGCTTATAGGTTGCTTAAATTTTTAGAGAAGCCCAATTCACCCCCCTCTTGGGCATCTTGATCCTTTCAATTGGTATCGAAGCCTAGTGCTCATTATTTAGGCTTCACCGCCTAGAGAAAAGATGTCTAACGGGAATGGACCACCACCTATGTTTGATGGTGATGACTTTCCATATTGGAAAATATGGATGGAGTCATACCTCAAAGCTTGTGATACTAAGTGCCTAAGCCGCTACCAAAGGGTTCAACCCACCGGCCAAAGACACCGCTCTTACTCCACAATAGCAAGAAAACGAGAAGTAGAATGCAAAGGCCAAAAATCACATATTTAGAGGTCTTTGTAAAGAGGTGTTCAAATGTGTACGGAACCACAAAACCACCCATGATCTATGGAAGGAACTTTGTGCGCTTCATGAGGGATCCAAGAGTGAGCATGAGGAGCGCTTTCATCTTGTCATAAACAAGCTTAATACATTTGAAATGCTTCCTAAATAAAATGCTAATGAAATGTATTCTCGCTTGAATGTCATTGTAGAGGAGCTAAATGGACTTGGACTCAACCAAATGAGTCCGGCGGATGTGGTGAGGAAGATACTATGTGTCCTCCCCATTGAAAAATATGGGCACATAGTTACCGTGCTTCACCAAGGCGGTCTCTCAACCGCCACACCGACATCTATCTTGGGGAACATCAATGCTCATGAGATGTACATGCACATGAACCCTCAAGATAGCTCCTCATCGGCTAAGAAGGAGAAGAAGGACTTGACCCTCAAGGCTTCTCACAAGGGCAAGTCAAAGAAGATTGAAGTTGAGTCATCAACTTCAAGTGATGATGATGCTTCCATTGCCCTCTTGGTGAGAATAACAACCAAGATGTTGAAGAAGCTCAACAAGAATGGAGTTCTTCACAAGTAGCAAGAGGAAGCCCATCTCCGAGATGGATTACTACAATTGTGGTGAACTTGGTCATCTTGCTCACCAATGTCCTAAACCCAAGAAGGACCAGTACAAGAAGAAGAACAAAGAGCAGGATGACTCAAGTGCTGATGAGAAGAGCGACAAGAAGACATTTAAGAAGAGAGGTGGCAAGGAGTACCACAAGAAGAAGAATGGCAAGGCTCACATTGTTGGTGATTGGCTCACCAACATTGAAAGCTCAAGTGGTGACTCCTCCGGCAATGAAAGTGATGATGAGAAGGTTGCCGCTATTGCCATTGATGCTGCATCGCCATCATCCTCTCCACCGTCTTCATCCTCTACACACCTATGTCTCATGGCTAAGGGTGACCGGAAGGTACAAAGTGAGGATGAGAGTAGTGAGAGTGATAGTGAATATGAATCACCTTCTTATGATGAACTTGTGCACTTGCTTAACAAATACACCAAAGTCATAAGAAAGGCTAGAAATGAAAATGATAAGCTAGAGAATGAAAATGAGTCTCTTCTTGCAAGGCTTAAATCTAGTGATGAGCTTAGAGACCAAAATGAGATCATGACCACTAAGCTCAAGGAGCTCAAACTCTCTCTAAAAGAGCTCAAAGATAAACATGATCAACTTGAGAGTGTGCATGATGAGCTCATTACTAGACATAGAGCTTTGAAGAATAGTTCACAACTCTAAAAGCAAACAATGACAATCTTGAGCTAGCTTATGATCTTGCTATCAATGAAACACATGTTGCTACTAACCATGTTGCTAAGCTTGATGTAGCCACATCTTGTGATGACTTACTTGTGGAGAGCTTTAGCAAATGTGTTGGTTGCAAAGGCAAGAATGTGGTAGTGGCCGAGAGCTATGAGGACACTATCATGATCAAAGAAGAAAATGCCAAGATCAAGTGTGAGAATGAGAAACTTAAGAAAGAGTTGCAAGAGCAAGCCAAGCACAACACCGTGGTGATTGAGTCACTTGATCAAGACAAGAAGCTTGCTTATCAGAACAAATTACTCAAAGAAGAAAACCAATATCTCAAGCTTAGTTTGTTGTATGACAAGCAAGAGGAAGATGAGTCCTTCATGTTGGAAGAGATAGAAAGCAAGAATGACCCAATCATCAAGAGGCTAACTCAAGAGAACAACAAGCTCAAGAAAGAGAAGGAACATCTCACCAAGGGGTTAGCCAAGTTCACTAAAGGAGAGGACCTTCAAAGTGAGCTCTTCATGAACACCGTCATGAAGATGGATAAGAGTGGAATTGGCTACAAGGCTCAACAAAGCAAGCTCATCAAGTCACTAGCAACTCATGATCAACCAAGCAAGCCCAAGCCAAAGAGATGCTTTGAGTGCGGACAAGAGGGACACTTTGCTCATGAGTGTGAGGCACCACTACCACCACCTTTGCCCAAGCATGCTAGACCAATTGCTTTCAATGCTCATACATTGTAAGGCAAGACAAGAGTGGTAAGGTCAAGGTTAACTTCATGGGGCTGCCCAACAAGCAAAGGCCAAAAAAGATTTGGGTGCCAAAGCAACTAGTTGAGAAGGTTAAGGGGCCTAAGCAAATGTGGTCGCCAAAACTCAAGCTTGATCTCTTGTGTGTAGGTGAATTACAAGATCGGTGGATCACATTGGGTAATTGATAGTGGTTGCACTCAACATATGACCAGAGATCCCCGGATGTTCACCTCACTTGATGAAGACATAGACAATCAAGAGAAGATCACATTTGGTGACAATTCAAAAAGCAAGGTCAAGGGTCTAGGAAAGATTGATACATCAAATGACAACTCCATCACCAATGTGCTCTACGTGTCATCATTAAGCTTCAACTTGCTTTCGGTTGGACAACTTTGTGATCTTAGCTTCCAATGCCTATTCAACAAGAGAGAAGTAATAGTGACTAAGGAGGATGATAATGAAATGGTATTCAAAGGCTTCCGGCACAACAACTTATATCTAGTTGATTTCTCCTCCGATGAAGTTGACATCAAGACTTGCTTATTCACCAAGACCTCACTTGGGTGGTTGTGGCATAGAAGGTTAGCACATGTTGGAATGGGCATACTCAAGATGTTGATGAAGAAAGAATTGATTAGAGGCTTAAAGGATATGACATTTGAGAAGGACAAATTATGTAGTGCATGTCAAGCCGGCAAGCAAGTGGCAAACACCCATCCAACCAAGGCCTATCTCTCTACTTCTAGAGTGCTTGAGCTACTTCACATGGATTTGTTTGGACCAACCACATATGCTAGTCTTGGCGGAAACAAATATTGCTTGGTCATAGTTGATGATTATTCCTGGTACACTTGGACATTCTTCTTGCAAGACAAGGCCAAAGTTGCATCTATTTTCAAGAAGTTTGCAAAGAATGCCCAAAATCAATTTGATGTCAAGATCAATAAAATAAGAAGTGACAATGGGAAAGAGTTTGACTACACCAATATAGAAGAGTATTGTGATGAAGTTGGAATCAAACATGAGTTCTCCTCAACATACACACCACAACAAAATGGGGTTGTAGAAAGAAAGAACCGGACATTGATCACCTTGGCAAGAACCATGCTTGATGAGTACACCACTTTAGAAAATATGTGGGCCGAGGCAATCAACACCGCATGCTATGCATCGAACCAGCTCTTTCCTCATAAGTTCCTAGAGAAGACACCATATGAGTTGCTCAATGGGAAGAAGCCTGATGTCTAATTCTTTAGAGTGTTTGGGTGCAAATGCTACATCTACAAGAAGCGCCAACACTTGGGCAAGTCCCAAAGAAGATGTGACATTGCTACTTGGTTGGCTATTCATCAAAGTCCATGGCTTATATGGTCTTTAACCATGCCACAAACATGGTTGAAGAAACATTTGATGTTGAATTTGATGAAACTAATGGCTCCCAAGGAGCAAGTGATAATCTTGATGATGTAGGTGGTGAACCATTGAGGGATGCCATGAAGAACATGCGGATGAGATACATCAAGCCAAAAGAGGATGATGATGTGCAAATCATTGACACATCATCCTCCTCTTATGTGCCACAAGATGAAGACAAAGATATGAGAGATGCTCATGAAGACACCCAAGTCACTTATAAGCAAGCGGTGGCACAAGCTCAAGATGTTGATGCTCCCCAAGCAACCCCTCAAGTGGTGCCAAAAAGATCATCACATCTCCTCCAAGATCACTCTCAAGATCTCATCATGGGGAGTCCATCACGTGGTGTTACTACATGCTCTAGACATGCTTTATTTATTGAACATCATGCTTTTGTGTCTCTTGAAGATGAACCCAAAGCCATAGAGGAAGCTATTCGAGATGCGGATTGGATCATTGCCATGCAAGAGGAGTTGAACAACTTTTCCCACAATCAAGTATGGACATTTGAAGAGTGACCCAAAGATGCAAGAGTGATTGGAACAAAGTGGGTCTTCCAGAATAAGAAAGATGATCAAGGCAAGGTGGTGCGCAACAAGGCAAGTCTCGTGGCAAAAGGCTTTTCACAAGTGGAAGGTCTTGACTTTGGTGAAACCTTTGCATTGGTAGCAAGACTTGAAGCTATCCATATCCTACTTGCATATGCTTCTAGCCATGACATTATGTTGTTTCAAATGGATGTGAAAAGTGATTTTTTAAATGGTTACATTAATGAGCTTGCCTATGTTGAGCAACCCCCCAGTTTTGAAGACCCTAGGTACCCCAAGCATTTCTACCGGTTGTCCAAGGCGCTCTATGATCTCAAGCAAGCTCCTAGAGCTTGGTATGAGAGGCTTAGGGACTTCCTCCTTGAGAAGGGTTTCAAGATTGGGAAAGTTGACACAACACTCTTCACCAAGAAAATGAATAGGGAAATCTTCATTTGCCAAGTTTATGTTGATGATATTATTTTTGGCTCCACTAATGAAGATCTTTGCAAGGAATTTGGTGATTTGATGTCCAAGGAGTTTGAGATGTCCATGATTGGTGAGCTATCCTTCTTCCTCGAGTTTCAAGTCAAGCAAATGAAGGAAGGGGTCTTCATCTCTCGAGAGAAGTACACTCAAGATCTTCTTAAGAGGTTCAAGATGATAGATTGCAAGCCAATCAAGACTCCCATGGCATCAAATGGGTATTTCGACTTGGATGAGGGAGGTAACCCGATTGACAAAACTCTCTATCGCTCCATGATAGAAAGTTTACTTTACCTCACCACATCTAGGCCCGATATCATGTTTAGTGTGTGTATGTGTGCTAGATATCAAGCTATGCCTATGGAATCTCACTTGATTGCCATCAAGAGAATTCTTTGGTATCTAAAATACACACCCTACCTAGGCGTGTGGTATCCTAAAGGTGCAAGATTCCAACTTGTAGGTTATTCTGATTCGGATTACGCCGGGTGCCGCATTGATACAAAAAGCACATCCAGAGGGTGCCACTTCCTAGGTAGATCACTTGTCTATGTCAAAGAAGCAAAATAGTGTTGCCTTGTCAATGGTCGAGGCAGAATACATTGCCGCCGATGCTTGTTGTGCACAAATACTTTACATGAAACAAACTTTGCTAGACTATGGAGTAGTTCTACATAAAGTACCTTTGTTGTGTGACAATGAAAGTGCCGTAAAACTTGCAAACAATCTGGTTCAACACACCCGCACTAAGCACATTGACATTCGTCATCATTTCCTTAGGCATCATGTTGCCAAAGGTGATATATCTCTAGAGAATGTGGGGATGGAAAATCAATTGGCAGATATCTTGTGAGTAAGGCTTGTCTAACATGGTTAAGATAACCCCCTTGTGTGTGTGAAAAAACTTAACCTAGGATCAAACTTGACAAGCATTAGTTTATTTTCAAGTATTGCATTGCATTGCATATCTTATGCATGCTTTTTGTTTTTATCGTTTCTTTTTTGTTATGCTTTGAGCATCCACTGTGTTCGTCCATTGATAGGGGGAGCATTCAAAGCTCATCATGATTTAGACGCGTAGCTTTATGGCCACATGATGCTCCTTGGTGCTTTCATTCAATTATTTTCATAAAAACTACTAAGCCTATGGCTAAATATTTGTGAAAATTTGAGGGTTTAAGAGAGGTCACTCATACCAGTTCCAATTATTGCTTATTTCAGTCTTCTAGAAGTTGGAACTTGGTTGGGTGAAAGTCGGGCGAAAAATCCTGTTAAATTTCTGGCTTAGTGTGCACCAGACGATGCACCGGACGCACCCTCTGTGCGTCCGATGTACTATATGTCCTATACAGCACACATCGGACCCGCACACAGTATCTGGTGTGGTGCGTCCGGTGACTCTTTGAGGCGTGCCTTGCAGCACCGGACGCTAGGCGAGCGTCCGGTGGCCTACGTCCGGTGGTCGCACGCGTTGTGGGAGCTGTCTGCGCACGAGATCGGTGGGCATCGGACGCGTTCGGTGCCAACTTAAGCGCGTCCGGTATTGACACTAGCGAACACCACTTAGATACTAGGTTGTCATCCCTAGCATGGCGCCAGAGTGTACAAAGGTATTTATAAATGTAAAGGCTCTCTTGAAAATAATCTATTCTATCCGCAAGCGCACAGATAAAACACATCATTGTAGAATTTCACCAGGATAAGTATTCCAGGTATCGTTATTTATAATTTTGCTCAAGGGAATTAAGGAAGATGAAATTAAATTAAGGGGCAAAAATCTATCAAGGCATAGACTAGAGATAAACTTGCAAGAACATGATTACTAATAAGAAACTCGTCACACAGTCACTTACTTTAGCAGGGGGTAAACCATAAAGATAATGATAATGAATTATAAGTTTATGGGTAGATAACACAGCGATTAGAAAATAGACTACTCCTCATATATGTAGGTGATGTCGGATTAGCTAGAGAATGGATTCTAAGTTATCTACTAACTACTAAGTCATAATCTACTCTAGTTATCTACAAGGTCATATATAGCATAAAAGACTCTTCATTCATGTATAAGGAACATTGATAAAGTAAATCAGAGCATCGCATGACTTACTCCACAATACCGATTCTGCATGTCCTATCAACGGAGGGTGGACTATATAAGAATCAACGAAGCTGTCACTATCGCGAACTACCACACGACCCGGCCAATAGGATACATTTGTAGATAAATAACATCTAAGCACCACGCTCACATGTGATCTATCACCTAACTCCCTCGCGTCAAGAGCTAAGCGCTTTGCAAACTTATACATAAACTCATTATCAATTAGAACTATATCAAATATAGAACTAGAACAAACTAAGAACATAATAATTAGAGACATAATGCAATTAGAACAAAGAATTAGAGAAAGATATGAATAATACCATTCTTTATTACCGAAGATCCGAATCCAGAGCGTAGTGCTCTACTTCTCTAATTGCTATCTAATCAAACCTCTAAACTTGAAGGATTAGGGAGTAGCTAATTCTAATTCTCTGTGGGAGAGAAGCTCTAAACCCTAACTTTGATGGCTACCTCTAAATAATGATTTCTTCTCTTCTCCTCCAGGGGCCAGGGGGTCTGGTTTTATAGTCCCCTCAAGTGAACGTGAGCCATTGGATCAAACCGACATAGATTGTATGGTTTAGATTGATCCTTTAGGTCGGTGGAGTTTTGCCCCGAAGCAGAGTCCTGATTGGACTCCTAGCCTGGGCGGGCGCCCAAGGGGGGTGGGCGGGCGCCCTGCCCCCGAGTCCGATTCCCTTCTCGTTCGTTCCCGTGGCTTCTGAACTCTTCTAGATTGAGGAAAATTGCGCGGCACGTAATTATCTCGTTGTAAACATGACATGTGGGCCTTCTCTCCATATTTCCTGATAACCCCCTGCAGAAATAGATAAACACCAAAGCTCGTGGAATTCTCTCAGATAAAACCCTAATTCTAGATGTTTGTTTCATATTGATCCTTTTTCATGTTTATTTGATTATTAATTTTAGTACTTAAGGACCGTCAACAAACTCCTCCAAGCTTACCCTTTGCTCGTCCCTGAGCAAACAGCTAAACTTAGACGAATCAGAAGTTGGTTCGATGTTTTCTTTCCTGACAGGCACACATGCTTTTACATAAAAATTCTTCCAGATTAGAGTGAAGTGTTATGGAGTTTAGTACCTGCACTTAGATCTTAAGTAATCAAAAGACAAAATAGTTAAGTCAAGCACTATTTCTCCTGTCTATACTTCACCTTTGTTCCAGAGTTTTTTATAAGTTTTCAAAATAAAAGTCAGAGTTCCCAGCAATGGTCTCTCAAGTCTCTCTATATGTGGTATTTGTGGATCCTTACCAAAATGTCGCTTACCTATAGCTAATGAAATATTTAAGTGGAGCTCATAGGAGTGAAAAACAGCTCATACGTTGTCTAATCGAGCTATGGATCCAAAGGAACTCAGCATATAATTAAATCAAGATGTGCATGTGTGGTGGAGTAAATGATAGTGAAAATGCATAAGTGATAATAAAACTTAGTTCTCATTGCTCCTCATATTGCTATCTCTCCTCCTCTTTGATCTTTGCTTTGGGAGAACATGGGCTATCTTTTCTTTCTTTTTTTCTTTTCTCTTTTTTTTTCAGGTGGGTAGTAGATACCCCTAATTCTACTGTCGGACACTTGTCCATTTTTCCGCTCAAGTGGGCATCTTTGTACCCCTAATTCTACTCCGGACACTTATCCATTTTTACCTCTCGTCTCACTCTTTTTCTTTTATCGAGATTCCGGGCACTTGCCCCTTTTTATTTCCTCGCATATTTTTGCATAACCCATGCCTCTTCTGCATTGAATCTTTTTAGAGAGAGAATAACAATATTCGGGACAGTGAGTGATAATATTTTTAGCAATTTTAATGATTGGTGATGAATGCTATGGTAGATGTGTGCAAGTGAATATCTTAATTTAACCACATGAAAAGCTCCTAAGGGTCTACACAGCTCGATCAAACTCAATGTAAATATAGTAAAAGATGTTTTAGCAAGTATGGCTGTGGTAGGTAGTTTGTTATGCTAGGAACTCATCATGTGATTTGCAAGTTTCCAAAATAAATCTCCAGAACTTAGTGTAGTAGGAACAAGATAAACAGTAGCTCAACTTTATATCATGCCTTTCTCTTACCTAGACTTTAGTTTTATGCTTCCCAAAGATAGTAATTTTAGTTTTAGTAATTCCTGGAAGAACTCCAATATAAAAGCTAGGCGCTTGAAAGTAAGCAAACACAGTAACTGTTCATCATTTCCATCATACATCTTTTTGGTCTTTTTATTTTTCTAGACATTAATGCTTAATAGGAAAATAAAGCACACTTATCTGCACACTCTTTTTATTTTGTTTTCATGTTTATAGAATGCAGTAAATTAAAGCAAGAAAATATTTATTGGGTTTTCTAATAATTTTTCCTTTTAAGATAGAATGCTAAAATAGAAAAGAATAAATAAGAAGAGCAAATAAAAACTTACTTGATAAATTGGGGAAGAACTCCCCCAAGCTGGATGTTGCTGTCGGTCTTACCCGATGTTCCAGAACCGCATCATGGTTGTGATATTGTCGTTCATTGTTGTTGTATCTTGTCTCAGCTCTTGTACCGCAGCGGCATGGTCCTGGTTCCATTTTTGTTGCTCTTCCAGGAGTCTTCCATGTTCTGCTTGCGTGTTCTGGATGTTGAGGAGGGTGTTGTCGGTACGAGTGAAGAAAGCACCGGCCTCTTGGTAGTAGTCATTCGTGAAAGCGTAGGAGGCGTCGGAGTATCGTCCTGCATCAAATTGGGGTGGAGGTCTGGATCCTGAAGCTCCATATAGATCAGTGGAGTACCTGCCCGTATGAAATGGCAGGTTTGTCCACTGGTGATCTTGGTTCTCCGGCCATGTCTCCTCTGTTGGCTCTTGTGGTTGCGCATGACGAACCCATGGGTCTCGAAGGACTCGGGGTTGTAATTTCAATAATGCAGGTGCACTGCTTCTTCTGGTCCAGGGTCAGCTCCATACTAGGTGCGTTCTCGGTGGGTGGTCATCCTTTCAGATGCCACTCGCTGTGGAGCTCTCTGGTTCACTGGTGTTGCTGCAATCTCAATCAAAAGATTTTGAACAATGTAAAGGCCAAGGTTCGGGTTAGGTAACCGAATCTTGCCTCTATCATCATATAGCATATACATTACATTTCCCTCTTTCTTTAACATCCGAGCTTGTCTAAATGTGTCATAGCCATGGTAAATTCTTAATTCCTCTATGAAATCCAATGACGAGTTTTCTAGTAAGTGAAGATTAGAGGCTCGACGAGTGATAAGTGAAGTACATCCTACTCGTCCCTGAAGACTAGGTATACTAAGCCAATGAGAAACTAATAGTGTAATAGGTGAAGTGGGTACTTTACTAATAGCAGCACATAAAAGTTGTAAATCTCCTACTCTTACTTTCCTAATATCATCACGATATAAAAGATTGTACCCAAGCCATTTGTGGAACATCCTAAGAGTGGGGTGTTCCATGTCACTGGTTCGGGCTTGACTATAAAAATTATCTCTAGATATTTCTCTCCAAAACTGGTGTCTCTCAAAGTTAGGTAGGTCGGAGTCAATGTTCAGGATACATCTTGAAGAGAAACCAAGATGGTCGCTGAGCTCTCTCCAAGACAACATAATTTCCTGTTTGAACATCCGAAAAACAATTCCCCCCTCATAGTATTGTAAAGTGCAAAGAAATTCGAGGGTGAGACGACGAGAACCCAGCTCAGTTATATTCCAAAAATTTGTCCAACCTATCATCTGGAAAATTAAGTCAAATTCAGTGTCCGTACCTGTTTCTTGTAGTAAGATTGGATCAAGAGTAGCGGTGTGAATGAAATCTTTGTCCCTCAGTTGCTGATATACTTCCTTCTCTCTTCGGGTCTTCAGTCCAAGGTCTCCTATCTTGAGAAGGACCTTAACTTGCTGACCTGATGAAGATGATGGAGCTTGTGTGGGTGTCGGATCGATGCTCATCTCTGATGGCTGTGAGGAGTGTCGGGCTGAACTCCTTGTACCAATGTTCTTGAGAGCCTTCCCCTGCATTCTTCACCTTCTTAAACATCCTGCAATCAAAAGTTGGCAAAAACACAACTAGTGGAAAATGTGAGAGAAAATGTTAGTGGTCAGCTGTCCGGAATGTCAGTAGTCCAGGGGTTAATCATTCAATGTAACACCCTAAAATTTGCTTGTTTTTAAAATAGTTGAATTTGATTTATTGAGTCAATTTTTTTGGAGAGCATTAAAATATAGGAAAAATAATAATTTTTGGGAAATTAAAATTCAATATAAGTTTAGAAAACTTTTTGATGCATTCATGCTGCAACACTTTTAATTTGTGATGTGTGAATTTTTGTAAAAGAAAATTTGTTTAAAATTCAATTTCAAAGAAGCTTTGAAAATTAGTTTAAAAAAATCCATTTCTTCCTCCCTCTCCCTTCTCGGCCTGCTTGGCCCAAATCGGCCCGCCAGCGCCCCATCCCTCCTTCCCTCTTCTCTCTCTGCTAGGCAGGGCCCACCCGTCAGGGCCTTCCCCTTCCTCCAGCAACCGCTCCTTCCCTCTCTCTGTTATCACGGCAGAGAAGGAACCGCCGAGCCTAAACCCGCTCCCCCACGTTCTCCCCTCCCTGCGCCTCGGCTTCAAGTTGGAGAGCCCCCCCCGCGCGCCCGAGCTTTCTTCCCTCTCCCCATTCCCCTCTCTCCCTGCCCCTGCCTTCGCCTTGGACCGCACAGCAGCCGTAGCGAAGGACGCCGCCGACGACATCCGCGCTCAACTCAAAAACCGAGCCGTATCCGCCCCCGATTATCGCCGTGGTGAGCGTGCCTCCTTCCCCTCTCCCTCCTCGGCTTTTTCCCGTGCGAAACCGTGGCCTCATGAGTTATTTCCGCGAGCTCCGTCGGGACGTTCATGGCGTCGTCGTGAACCTTTTCGGAAACCGCCTCCTCGACCGCGTTTATGGGTTGGAATGGACTCGCATCGCTCTCCTCTTTCTCCCGGTTCAAACGGAATCGAAAATCGTGCACTGTAGCTCCCGATCCATTTGCGCCGGCGAGCTTTGGCCGGAATCCATGGCCACCGCCGTGTCTTTGCCCAGCTCTGGCCGGTGTGCCACCCCTCCCTCTCTCTTTTTTTTCTTTTTTTTCTTTTAATCATGCGCATCCAAGCTTGATCCAACGGCCATGATTAGAACTTACCCCTTCGTGGGGATTTTCATTAAAGAGCCCCTCGACTTCATAGATATAGAACCCGCAGTCCTCGGCCAACACCAGATCCAGATTAAAATTTGATTTAAATTTCATTTTCGACTTCAAATTAATTATAGAATTGCCACTGCAATGTTTTGGCCATAAAATATTCGTTTTAGCTCCGATTTGACCCGTTCAAATTGCGTTAGATTCGTTTTCACGAGATCTACATGTTAGTAATCTTGGTTGATCAGTTTGAAACATTTTAATTTTGTGACCCTATTTAATTAATTATTTTTCCAAAGAAAATATTAGAAAATTCATATCTTCTCTGTTTTAGCTCCGATTCGATCCGTTCAAGTTGCGTTAGTTTTATAATTTCATAAGCTTCGCGTTGGTACCATTGTTGTCTAGGTTCACCACTGTTAGATTTCCTAGTTAAATACAAGTCCGTAGATAGCCTCTGCAGTCCCGGTTAATGCATAGATTTCGCGTCGTAACTTCGTTTTTCGTGAATTTCCCGTTGACGTGATCGTAGCAGCGTGTAGATGATTTTGGAAAACTTTTATTTATATTTATTTACTGCTGGTGTACTGTTCTAATTGTAATCTTGTTTGCTTCGTGTATGTTTGTCTCCGATTGCTTGTGTGTTGATGTTTGGTGATCGAGCCTAGTCAGTGGGCATTACTTCGGTGATCAAGATCAGAGCCTTGGAAGCAAGTAATTTCAGCAGGACCAGCAGGAGCAATTGGATCAAGGCAAGTATAGCATTTGGGTTTTAATTCTATGACTATGATCTTGTGACTAGATTGATATAAAGCAACAAATGATAATAATAACTTTTTAGCAACTTGAGGATTTATTCGTAAGTGATAACCGGGATGAAAGTGCAACCATGAGGGCTATAATGGCTCTGGCTTTAGTCAAGTATGAGTAACTTTTCTAGCTTGTTAGAGGTTACCCGTGTGGCGCAAATGGGGGATAGCAGACCGTGGATTCCCTGCGAGTGGTAGAATCACACGGACTGACTACCGAAACCAAGCGGCCCTAACTTGTTAGACGAACCTTTAAAAGACTTCATAGTGATCCCTGCCGACCTACCTTGGTAGTGGGTTACGAGGCTGATCACCTCAGGCGAAAGGGTAAATCATGACTCATGGGTAAAGATGTACAACCTCTGCAGAGTGTTAAAAACTGGTATACTAGCCGTGCTCACGGTCACGAGCGGCCTTGGGAACTCTTACATTAAAGGTGATGAATCTTGTGTTAAGAAACTCATTGATTATTGTTTAATGCTCTATATAATTTATGTCACATTGATCATGAGATTGTGGGATCTATACAATCTAGTTGTTATACTTGCGGAGTTCGTCTTGAACTCACTCTTGCTATCTCCCCCCACACCTCAGGAGAAGTTTTGGGCTTGTGATCAACCAGTCAGTTGGATCCTGTAGAGTGAAGTTAACACCCGAAGTTTGGAGTTATATTCCGTGGTTTGCTGCCTAAGGTTGTTTCTGATTTTCTATGTACGCTATGTAATTTATGCGTTGTCCTTTGGTATTACCCCTTATTTGTAGCTATATGTGAGGCTTGTCTTCTAAAACTCACATATGGTGCATATCTGATTTTGTTCTTAAAATCGGGTGTTACAAAGTGGTATCAAAGCAATGCTGACTGTAGGACGCAAGCCTAGTTAGAACCGGACGTTTTAGCCTGCTTCTATCTCTGCTTACTTCTTGCTTTCACCTTAACCTCGATAATTGCTAAAATTTGTGCTTACCTCTGCCTTATTCTGTTATAAAACTTTGTCTCTATTCTAAATCCTCCCACCTTGTCTATTTAGATGGCTCATAACAAGGAGACCTTTGGCATGAATGAACAAAAGGACACAGAGATGCCACTCGTAAAAGCATTCGACAAGGAGAAGCTTCTAGCCATGCAAAAGCAAGTAGCCGAAGCCTGGAAAAATCTGAGAACTCATGGAGGTGTTGGTAGTAGTACATTGGGATATCAGGATCAATGCCATTGTTGTGGGCATTATGGTCTTCCTTGTCGTCGGAATAGGTCATCTAAAAAGGAAGTTAAGGTAAAATCAAATGGTGTGACTAATGAGGATAAGAAGAGGAAGGCAAAATCACTAGAGCCATCATTGGGAAGTGAACAACATTCAAATCCTAAGTTGTCACATTTAGCTTTGAACTATGGCCATGAAAATCCAAACCTTGGAGATGAAAAAACTTCTCAAGCTAACCCCACTGCTCATGAGGTATACATAGATGGATGGACAATCACTTATAAAGAGTTTCAACCTCGAAGCATCAACCAAGTTAGGAAGAAAGCTAGCCAGCTAGAGACAAACCTTCAGAGTCAGCGAGCTGATAACACACCGAGCAACACCTCAGTGGAAAATGATATCACGAAGGATCCAGCTAAGAAAAAGTGTTATCACTACCGACAGGAAGGACACTAAGTAAACTCTTGTCCATAGAGGAATCAATAGATGCATCATGAAAGTAGCCACACTGAGTTTAAGATATAGGAGTTTGTGCCCTTGTGTAATAAAAACACTAGTAGCGAAAGTCGAGTTTGTGTGCCTGGTGAACCTTTACTGCTTGGTTGAATTGTCTTTATGTTTATGTTTGATTTGGATCTTTGTAATGAGTGTAATGATCTTGTGAGTTTCTTCACAATTTCATTTAGTTTATATGTCTAAGGCATAAGGATTAATGACATAAATAGTTGGGTTTTGGTTTTTCTCTTGTTACCTTATCCTGCCTTTCTAGAGTACCTCATCTTTATTAGTTTATGTCTCTGTTCTTGGATGACCGAAAATCATGAGAAAATTCTGGAAGATAATAGACTTCAAGATCTTTCCCTGACCTCAAGAATCACCCTCATAGATATTATGGTATTGGAGTTATGAAAATCACAAGATGATACAGTGGTGCTGTCAAGAATCTGACCAGTTTTGGTTGCTTACTGTTTGGGACAAATATAACTATAGACTTTGGAAAAGTGTTCTATAGCAAAGTTCTAGATAAGTTTCTAAGCTTTCTAACGGTATAAGCTATAACCCTATTGGATTAACAGAACAAGAGTTATATCTATTTTACTGTGCTGGTGATTTTCATACCGCGAGGAAATTTCAGGATATTTGTTCTTTCTAGCACATAAGTTCCTTGGGATGTCAAAAAGGTCTCAATGCAAGATAACTTGTCAAAAAAAAATGCAAGCTACCTTCCTTGTGTCTCCTAGTCAACCTTTCTTAAGGAGGGTAGAACCTTGATATCACGGGTTGACGCATTTTCAACTTATCTTGAAGTGAGAGTTGTCTCTTGAGATATTCTATGATTATGATCATCTCTCCTTCTCGTGTTATTGACGTTGGTCACTTGATGACAGAGAGTGTAGTATCCCATGGATCAGGAACCCTATATGATGCCTCTTACTGATACGTGGGAAGAGGATGATGATCCTACCCTTGATGGATGTTATGAGTATAATGAAACTGAGTACTATTGTCGACGAAAGCTGGTCGGCAGTCTACCTTGGGGTATACCCACGGTAGTAGTTTATCGGTAGACGGTGCGCAAACTACGAACTCGATGGTGACGCAAGACACGGACAAGCTTTTTATCTAGGTTCGGCCGCCGAGTTGGCGTAATACCTACATCCTGCGTCTGGTTGTATTGATTTGTGTTGAGAGAATATGATGTCCTAGGGGGGTCCCTTGCCCCTCCTTATATAGTCTGGAGGGCAGGGTTACAGATCTGGAAACTAATCCTAGTCGTTTACAATTGCCATGGATAATTCGATATCAATTCCTATTCTAACCGACTAGAATCCTGCTTGATCTCCCCATCTTGTTTCCTTGCGCGAAACTCCAGGTTGTCGGATCAAGCCTTGAACTCGTCTCGTAATGGGCCAAGCTTCCTGGCCGAAGTCTAGCCGTAAGGGTATAGGGGTTTATACCCCCACAGCTAGTCCCCGAGCACCATGTATTGTGATGTAACACGCCGTCTTGAGCTTCTTCGATCAGTGAGACTTGACGTCTTCAATAAGTGGGAAAATCGCCCAAACAGTTGCAACGGTTCTTTGACCAACTCAAAAGACAGTTGATCAACATTGACATCGAAGAAGCGAGTTGTTCGAAGCATGCATGGTGCTCTAAATTAAAAAAGATTTCTTTCCTGGTGAAGTGTGCCCACTTTACTTTTTTGGAAGGTATAAACATAAAAAAAGCAAGCATATTCACCGCAAGGTGAAGTGTGCCCACTTAGTCCCCGAGCCTGGTAGTAGGTGACGTAGGCACGTGGTGCCAGGGTCAAAATAAAAGTCCTCAAAGAAATTCTGTAACTGAGATGCATCGCCAGATGCATCGTACCGATGTAGTCCCCGAGCTTGCTGGAAGGCGAAGTATGAGCCTTGTAGCAAGGTCTAAAAAATTGAATTTACCAGTCCGTCTGCAATTGAATAGACTAATCGACCAGTCCCCGGGTGTATAATAGTATGACGACCAGTCCCCAAGCACCAAGTGCGCTCCTTAGAATTCTGCGTTGCTATACTGTACGACCAGTCCCCGAGCATCGAGTGCTCGGTGGTCGGTGCAGTCTTTGAAGTTCCGAGCTGATAGACTGGGCGACCAGTCCCCGAGCATCGAGTGCTCGCTGGTCGGTGCAGTCCTTGAAGTTCCGAGCTGATAGACTGGGCGACCAGTCCCCGAGCGTCGAGTGCTCGGTGGTCGGTGCAGTCCTTGAAGTTCCGAGCTGATGGACTGGGCGACCAGTCCCCGAGCGTCGAGTGCTCGGTGGTCGGTGCAGTCCTTGAAGTTCCGAGCTAATGGACTGGGCGACCAGTCCCCGAGCGTCGAGTGCTCGGTGGTCGGTGCAGTCCTTGAAGTTCCGAGCTGATGGACTGGGCGACCAGTCCCCGAGCATCAAGTGCTCGGTGGTCGGTGCAGTCCCCGGATTGTTGACTCTCTGGCATATTTGTCTTCTTTTTATTGAAACGATCTTTTCAGTTAAAGTTGACATGACGAGACCTCCTGATGGGTTGTCAGATGGACGCATGAAAAGTTGCGCCTGGCAACTGTACAGCCGCCCTTTGCGTGGTTTGAGAAAAAGGGAACCATCAATTGGTACGAAAACTCCGCCGCATTAATTGTCTATAATCATTATAAACCGAAACGCCGCATCCGCCGCATGGCCCGCCCACTTCCCGAGAATACGGGAAGTGGGAGAGGTGGAGTTGTGGGTTATAAAAACCTAACAGTTCCGCCTGTACTCCTTACCCTGCCATTGCCCTCAAGCCTTCCATTTTCGCCTCCTTCAATCACCTGCATCTTCGTAACCCAAATCCACTTCTCACCTCCAATGGCGAAGAGCAACGCCAAGAAGAGGGCTGAACTGATGGCCAAGGAGTGGAAGAAATCCCGTAGCACCACCAAATCCCTCGGTGACCTCGTCGACATGGGACTCCTGCACAGCTCGGAGCTCGGCGGCTGGAGAGCACCGGAAGGAGAAAGCTTCCCCGACCCTCGTGCCGGTGAGATCGTCGTGTTCGAAGATTTCATTAAGAGGGGCTTTTGGGTTCCGGTTCATCCTTTTCTCCAAGGTCTTCTTCTGTATTATGAGATCGGGATTTGCAATCTGCACCCGAACTCAATTCTCCTTATTTCCACGTTTATTCATCTGTGCGAGGCCTATGTTGGCATAGAGCCGCACTTCGATCTTTTTCGTTACCCTTTCTGCTTGAGGAAGAAGGGAGCAGTTGGAGGCTCCAAGGTTGCAGGTGGAGTGTACCTCAACCTTCGTGATGGAATGAAGAATCACTACCTGCACTGTCCATGGAACACTTCCTTGACCGAATGGTATAGGAAGTGGTTCTACGTCAGGGAGGAACCGGGCAGCTCCACGTTCTGCGACGTGGGGTACATTCCCGAGAAGAGGGTAAGCTGGACCGACCGCCCGGAGTTCGACGGTCAAGTGGCGGATCTGATGAAGCTGATCGACTGGTCGCGCCTGGATGGGCTTGGCGTGGTCGGCAACTTCATTTGTCGTCGGGTGATGCCCTGCCAGAAGAGGGTGCACTCGGCGTACGAGTATTCCGGAAGCATGGACCCGACCAGGATGCGACCGGAGATCTTGGAGAAGGCGGAGGTACAACGGCTGTTGAACGAGCTGTTCAACTTTGCGGACGGAGGCTTCATCCGCGGCAGTGATCGGGTGCAAGCCTTCAAGTTAGGCCGACCAGCACCAAAGGTATGTTGCAGAGTATTTTGTTTTAGCATTCGTATATCGTCTGTAGCTGACTCATCTTTGTTGCTTTTGCAGATCGGCGATGTCGACCGGTGCACAGTGTATGTATCACTGGCACCGGGGATGGAGAATCCTGCGGGAGAAGACCTGCCAGAAGACGATGCTGCTAGGTGTACTCGTTACACCAGCAGTGAGGAGGAACAAGCCCGCCCCGTCCCGACCACCGAGGAGAGGGTAGCGGGGAAAAGGCCATTGCCGGCAGATCCCTTGCCGACACCGATGTTGCCGGCAGATCTACCGGCGGAGAGCAGCCAAGCGCCGAAGCGTCGTCGGCTCGTGCGGATCGTTGACGACGACGACGACGACGAGGAGGCTGCACCGTCGTTAGTCCGACGGCCTCGGAGCCGCCCAGATAATGCGCCGGCCGCTACTGATCGAGTGGCCAGCGACCCCCCTGCACCGCAAGTTGTCGAGATGGGGGCGCAGGTGCCGACCGGCCGGGCGAGGAGGAGGTTCACCGCGACCCACCGTCGATCAGACCTGTAAGTGTTCGACTTACGTATTTTGGACTCCTCTTTGCTTTTTTTTTAAATTACACTTTTGTTCCTGTAGTGCGGCGTCGGATGTCGACCCCGGCCAGGCTGCCAGCTAGGGGACGGGCGAGCCTGTCCGCGCTGCTGAAGATACAGCCCCCCAGACCACAGAGCAGCCTACAGCTGCAGCCGCGCTTGGGAGCACCGAGGGGCTCCCGACCGCGGCACCGACTACGACAGGCAGCCCGACCAGGGCTGAAGAGGCTCCCCCAGCTGGCTCCACAGAAGAGGAGGGAAGAGCCTCGACCCCTCCTCCTGCCGGGGGGAGTGGAGTCCCCACGCCGCCCCGAGCAGGAACCTCTTCGGCTGCAAGCTCCCCGGGTCTGGTCCGGGGGCCAGTAATGCCTGGGACCACCACCGGGGGTGACGCAGCGCAGGAGGAGGAAACCCGGGTGGCCTCCGATGACGAGGTGGAAGAGATTGAGGGTCGTCCCCGTGATGGCCGCCAACACGTGTATGTGTGGCGCCAACGCGGGGATCACTTTATCGGGCATGAGGAGCTCGCCGAGACCGAGGAGGCCACCAGGGTGGAGCGCGCGGCCAAGCGCCTCGTCGACGAAGTCAAGGTAAGCGACTTTTTGTACTGCTATACATTCTATGCCTTGTCTTGCATGGTCGTTATATGTTCGCTTTGTAGGGCGCAATGAAAACGGCAAAGTACCGGAAACGGTGCTTTGACCAGATAGAAGGCGTCGTGGCCGAGAACAAGGCCCTGGCCGCGGAGGTAGACCGGCTGCGATCGGAAGTCGGGGAGAAGGTGGCCGAGATGAGCGCCCAAGAGGAGCGTCGTCTCGACCTCACTCGTCGCTTGGCCGACCAGTACCGGCAGCGAGAAGGTTAGTCACACGCTCCGAGCAGCTTTGCGTACTTGTGTAGTTTGCTTTACTTATCAGTTTATGATTCACGCAGACTTGGAGGAGGAGGTGGCGCGCCTCCGACAAGAGAAGGAGCAGCTCAGCCAACAGCTCGCTGGTGCGCTGGAGTCCGGGCGGCGAGCAGGAGAGGAATTGGGTCGAAAGGACCGGGAATTATCTGGTAATGGGTGCCGCCTTGTTAGCTGCTACTTGTCGCCCCTTTGTTTGTTTGGTATGCCGAAAATAACGCTTTGTTTCGTTTGTAGTGCTCAAGGTGAACGCCAAGAAGCACCTGGATGATCTGATCAAGGACCGGGACTCCTGGAAGGTCAACTGTTGCAGGATCTGGAAAGGAGTGTCCCCGGTCCTAGACCTGGTCAGTCCCGAGCTCCCGGAGAGCCAGCCCCGCGCGCCACAGTTGACCCCGGTCGAGAAGGCGCAACGGGCGTGGGACTGGCTCCAGCAGTTCGTGAAGGACGCCGGGGAGTTTGCCGGCGCGCACGTCCTCAGCATGGTGCGCGCCCACTACCCCCTGATCGACTTGAGCAGGCTGGAGAAGAGGTACCCGAAGGAGGTCGGCCCACAGGAAGCGGACGAGCTTCGGGGTAGTCTGCTGGACTTGTCGTCGACAGTGATCCGCGACATCAATCTGTGCGGAACGGCCACTCCCCCAGACCAGCCGAGTTCAGATAGGTCGGCCAGGGAGTTGTCGGGCGCGTCCGTTGCGGGAGATGGGCGGTCGACGCCTGCGGTCTCGACCAGCCAGGCGCCGGTGGCCCCGACCCCTTCGTCCGGGCAGCAGGGCCAGGCGGGTGATCAGCCCGAGCAGCTAGGCCAATAGAGTAGTCTGTAGGAATAGACTAGTGTCTGCCCGTCAGGGTATTTATTGTAAACTTTGTATGTAAAGTTTGTAATAAAGTTTGCTTTTTGTCATGACTGTTGTTTTGAGCGCTGTAAGATTATCTGAGTGACGTGTCACCGTATTCGTCTTGGTAGTCGTTAAGAGCATCCATTGCAGGAGTTTTGCCGAGTGCTGTGTGCGACAAGGTATAGACAAAAAATAGAGAATTTCATTATCAACAATTATAAGATACTTACAAAGGAAAGTTATTAAAACTTTATGGATAGAAACGTCGCAGTTTTGTCTATGTGCCAAGAGTTAGGCACTCGTGTTCCGTCTGGGTATGCCAATCTGTAGCACGTAGGTCATGTGACCTCGGTCACCACGAAGGGTCCTTCCCAGGGAGTGGATAGCTTGTGCATTCCCTCCTGGCTTGTTTTCCATCGAAGTACCAGATCGCCGACCACGAAGGAACGGTCCTTGACGTTCCTGTTGTAGTATCGCCTGACTGCCGCGAGATATTTTGCTGTTCGGAGACACGAATCTAAACGCTTTTCCTCCGTGCAATTGATTTCGAGTTCTCTGGCGTTGTCAGCGGTCGCCTGGTCGAAGTGTTCGATTCTAGGAGATCCGAAGTGTATGTCAGACGGCAGGACCGCCTCTGCACCGTACACCATGAAGTAGGGAGACACCCCTGTGTTTCGACTGGTCTGAGTTCGGAGGCCCCAGACCACTGCCGGCAATTCTTTCATCCATCGACCGGGTGCTCTGTCGTTTTCGGTGTACAACCTTTTCTTTAGGGCGTCAACGATCATTCCGTTAGCACGTTCAACTTGACCGTTGGCACGTGGATGTGCCACTGACACGTATTTTATGACTATGCCTCTGTCATCGCAGAAGTCCCAAAAAGTGGTGCCAGTAAACTGAGTGCCCAGGTCGGTGATTATGCTGTTCGGGATGCCGAATCTGTGTATGATTTGATTGAGGAACTCCACAGCCTTCTCGGAGGTTGCCTTGACCAGAGGCATGTATTCAATCCACTTGGAGAACTTGTCGATTAACACGAAAACAAACTTGAAATTGCCCGGGGCTGGTTTAAATGGCCCGATCATGTCAAGCCCCCAGCAAGCAAAGGGCCAAGACGACGGGATGGTTTGAATTTCGTGGGCAGGTACGTGGGTCCTCTTAGCGAAAAACTGACATCCTTCGCAATGTCGAACCAGTTTTTCTGCGTCGCCGACCGCGGTTGGCCAATGAAAACCTGCTCGGAAAGCCTTTCCGACCAGCGTTCTGGATGCGGCGTGATTGCCGCAGGATCCAGCATGTATGTCCTCTAAGAGCTTGATACCATCATCTTGGGGTATGCTCTTGAGCAGTACTTCGGAGCTTGCGTTTTTCCGCATGAGTTTGCCGTCGACCAGGATGTAGTTCTTTGATCGTCGAATGAGGCGCTCGTTCTCTGTTTTGTCCTGAAGGCCTGTCCCGTCCGATATGTATTTGATGAACGGGGTACGCCAGTCACGCCCACCGGTTGTCGGAGTGGCATCGTCTATGAGCATTGCCTCGGTGGGTTGCTTGTCGACCAGGGAGGAGCCTACGCTCGGCTCGTGGATGTCCTGGACGAAAATACCCCGCGGGATCTGGGCCCGAGATGAGCCTAACTTCGACAACGCATCTGCTGCTTGGTTCTTATCCCGGACCACGTGGATGTACTCTATGCCGTAGAAGTTGGTTTCCCATTTGCGAATTTCTTTGCAGTAGAGATCCATCTTCTCGTGGGTTGCGTCCCACTCCTTGTTGAGCTGGTTGATGACCAAAGCGGAGTCGCCATAAACATAGAGGCGCTTGACTCCCAGCTCAACGGCTAGTCTTATGCCATGCAAGCATGCTTCGTATTCGGCGACGTTGTTTGACGCCGGAAAAAGGATCCGAAGGACGTAACGCAGTTTGTCCTTGTTGGGTGATACGAACAGTATCCCAGCGCCGGCACCGTTGATGTTCAAGGACCCGTCAAAGAACATTGACCAGTGGTCTGAGACATCGGGAATGGAAGGCTCGTTGAGATCCGTCCATTCAGCAATGAAATTGACCAGGGCCTAAGACTTGACAGTGGTGCGACTCTGGAACTCCAGGGAAAATGGACATAATTCCATTGCCCATTTCACGATTCTGCCATTGGCGTCTTTATTGCGCAGGATGTCCCCGAGAGGGAAACTGGTTGTCACCAGGACTCGATGGCCGTCGAAGTAGTGCTTCAGCTTTCTTGACATTATTAGAATGGCGTATATGAGCTTCTGTATTTGTGGATACCTGGCCTTGGACTCGTTTAAGACTTCACTTATGAAGTAAACTGGTCTCTGGACCTTGTAGGCGTGACCTGGTTCACCTCGCTCGACCACTATTGCCGTGGAAACAACCCTGTCGGTTGCAGCAATGTAAAGGAGTAGGTCTTCATTGGGCTGAGGCGCTGTAAGGACAGGTGGTGAAGTGAGGAAGGTCTTAAGCTGGTTGAATGCGGTGTCGGCTTCTTCTGTCCAAGAAAATTTTTCCGACGCTTTTAATAGTTTGAAGAAAGGGAGGCCTTTTTCTCCTAGCCTTGAGATGAAGCGACTGAGGGCGGCCATACATCCGGTTAGCTTTTGGATATCCTTTACGTTCTTCGGTGGTCGCATGTCGAGTACGGCTTTGACTTTTGAAGGGTTTGGTCGTATGCCGTCGCGACTGACGACGTTGCCGAGCAGTAGACCGGAAGGAACGCCGAAAATGCACTTCTTGGGGTTGAGCTTCCACTTGTACCTATTGAGCGCCTTGAAAGTTCGGTCTAAGTTGTCGATTAGGGTGCTCGCGTCCCTTGTTTTTACGACCACGTCGTCTACATAGGCCTCGACGAGGTCATCGCGAATCTCGTCGTGGAGGCATTGCTGGATGGCCCGTTGATAAGTGGCTCCGGCGTTTTTGAGTCCGAAAGACATGGTCGTGTAGCAGTATGCGCCGTAAGGTGTAATAAAAGACGTTTTGATCTGATCTTCTTTCTTTAGCGAGATCTGGTGATAACCAGAGTAGCAGTCTAGAAAAGAGAGGAGTTCGCATCCGGCCGTTGAGTCGACCACCTCGTCGATGCGAGGGAGACCAAAAGGATCTTTAGGACAGTGTTTATTGAGATCAGTGTAATCAACGCACATTCTCCATTCATTATTCTTTTTGCGTACAAGAACCGGATTGGCGAGCCAATCGGGGTGATACACTTCTTTTATGAATCCGGCTGCTAGAAGCCGTGTTATTTCTGTCCTAATAGCCTCCTTTTTGTCACGAGCGAACCGTCGCAGTTTTTGCTTGATTGGTCTTGCGGTCTTCGAGACATTTAAGGAGTGCTCGATCAGGTTTCGTGGGACACCGGGCATGTCTGCGGGTTTCCATGCGAAAACGCTCACGTTGTCCCTTAGAAACCTGACGAGCGCGTCTTCCTATTTTGGATCCAGGTTGGCCCCGATGAGGGCTGTCTTCTCGGGGCTGCCTTCGACCAGCTGCACTTCTTTGTACTCCTTGGATTTTGAGTTCTTCCTGGCTGTCTCCTGTTCGGGTAGTCGGAGCTGGTCGGGAGGCAGCTGTGCGGCTTGGTTTGCTGTTTTTGCCATGCGGATTGAGAGGTCGACTGCCTCGGTGATCTTGAAGCTTTCTTCTTCGCAGGTGTACGCAGTGTAGACGTTGCCTCTGACGGTTAGGACACCCTTCTCCGTGGGCATCTTAAGGACTAGGTATGAGTAGTGCGGGACTGCCATGAACTTTGTCAGCGATGGTCGGCCCAGTATGGCGTGATAGGTCCCGTCGAAATCCGCGACTACGAAGTTGATGAACTCCGTCCGGAAGTGGTCGGGTGTGCCGAATTGGACAGGCAATGTTATCTGTCCGAGAGGCACTGAACTTTGACCTGGCAAAACCCCCCAGAATTGGGCGTCGTAAGGTTTTAGTTGTGCAGGGGATATCTTGAGGGCGGGCAGGCTGTTGCGGAAGAGGATGTCGATGGAGCTTCCCCCGTCCACGAGCACGCGCTCGAATCTGATGCTGTTGATGCAGGGGTCAAGAATCAGGGGGAAACGATCCGGCTCTGGGATAGCGGCCCACTGGTCCTTCCTGCTGAATGAGATTTCCCTGTGGGACCACGTGAGAAATTTCGGGTCTGCGATCAGCCCGTCCGTGCTGTCTATGTTGAGGCAGGCTCTTTTTAACAGCTTTCTTTCTCGCTTGGACTCAGTGGAGACCTTGCCCCCGAAGATGGAGTGGACCACGTCAGTGGGGCTGACGTATTGGTGTCGGGGGTCCCTATCTTGGTCCTCATCCTCATCTTCGTGGTCGTGCCCGTCGCGCTTGTTATTTTTCTTGGCGGAGTCGTCTTGGGCGGCCCGCCGTGTATAGATACTTTTGAGGACGCGGCACTCTTCCATGGTATGATTGGACTTTGGATGTAGTTGGCATGGTCCCTTCAACGTTTTGTTGTAGTCTTCTTGGTAGTCCCGTCGTCCATTGGGATGTTTGACCGTATTTACTTCGTGGTCGTAGTCGCGAGGGCGCTTTCCTCTGAAGTCGTCGCGGCTGTCGCGCCGCCGATCCCAACCGTCTCTGTGGTCACGGTTGTCGGGGTGACAGTGGTTCCTGTTGTCGTAACGACCGCGACCGTCATCTCGCCGGGAAGGCTGGTCGGGACCTCTAGCGTCGTCTCGGATTAGTTTTTCTGCGTCGTCGGCGTCGGCGTAATTTTTGGCCGTGGCGAGGAGTTCCGCCACCGTTGCTGGTCGTTTACGTAACAGCTTGTTCCTCAGCGCTTCGTGGAAGCGCAAGCCCTTGATGAAGGCAGAGATGGCCTCGTCGTGGGAAATCTTCGGGATTTTGAGGCGCATATCCGAGAATCGTCGGATGTAATCGCACAGAGGTTCGTTCTTCCTGTCCCTTATCCTTTCAAGGTCATATTTGTTTCCAGGCTGCTCGCATGTGGCGATGAAGTTGTCGATGAAAGCCTGGCGCAGCTCTTCCCAAGAGTCGAAGGAGTCCTCGGGCAAGCCAAGAAGCCACTGATGACCAGCCTGGTCGAGGACTACGGGGAAGTAGTTAGCCATGACGTGCTCATCTCCTGCGGCTGATCGGACGGCGATTTCGTAGAGGGTGATCCAGTTCTCTGGATTTTCCTTGCCGTCGTATTTTTTAAGTTTTTCGAGCTTGAAATTGCGGGGCCACACGACCTGGCGGAGGTGTGAGGAGAACTGTCTTAGGCCCGGAGGACCGTGCGTTGCATCGTACTCGATGCGGCGCAGGTTTTCATGGACTGCTCTCTCTGCGGCGCGCCTGTTGATGCGGTCCCGGGCATCTTTGGGAGGGATGTTGTGGCGGAGATCCCTGTGCTGGTTTACTTCTTGGCCGCGTACGCGGTTCTGCTTGCGGCGACTGTCGGCGTCCCGACCACCATCGTCGCGCCGTGAGTCCCCTCGACGGTTGTCGGGGGAGCGGCTGCGGTGACGCCTCCTGGGAGACGGTGAGGCCCGGCTACGATTAGTCTGGTCAGAGGCGGCTTCCGTATAAGAGACGTCCTGGACTCTCTTGAGCAGAGTGGCTGTCTGTCCCATTGCAGCGATCAGGTGTGCTCGGATGCTGGTCCGGACTCCCTGGCATTCGGGGGTATCAGGAAGCCGATCTAGGTTAGCCATGGCGACAGCCACGTTGGCGCTTGGCGTTTTGTAGACTGGCTGGTCCCCGACCATGTCAAAGGCATCGTTGAGATTATTTGGTGGCATTTGTTGTTGCTCGTCTGCGCGTCGTCGGGCGCGATCGGCGTTGCGCTGTTCGCGGAGTTGCCTCTGGTCATCTGTTTCTCCATCAACGACCGGTTCGTCGGCGCTGACATTGAACACAATATCCCCTCGCCGGGGGGGAAATATCGGGAATCGGTTGAAACCCGGAGGGTGTGAAGGAAAATCCAGGTCGTAGTCCTCGTCTTCGGTGTCTATAACCTCGGTGGGGACGGAACCGGTGCTTGAGTTGGTGCTGGAAACCTGGCCGTCCCGTAGTTCTCGGATTGTCACCATGTTGACGTAGTGACGATCGTTCCTTGTCGGCGACCAACCCGCCTTGCTGAAAACGGATTGGGTGTGCTGTGAGTAGACAGAGGCCGAGTTGTTCAGGCCGCAAGGATAATCTTCCTTCTTGAGCTCGACGGATCGTCCTGAGGGGGTTGAGGTTATCGTGAGAGACGTTCCCAGCCGTTCGTGTGTGGCGACACGAGTTGGCCGGCGGGATTTGAAAAAACCCGCTGGAGCAGCTTGGTCGGGCCGACGCAGAACTCCGTCTACTAGTTGGGAAACTTCGAGTAGCTTGGAGTCAGCGCGATCAAGCGCTTGGAGAAGGTCCGAGCAGTCGATCTTCTTTCCCTTGTAGAGCGGGAACGGTGGTCGGGCGCTTGGTGCCGTCACGCGTGTGGTCGGAGACGGCGTGATCTCAGATTGGATCTGGATCTCTTTCGAAACCGTGGTCGTGAGGCCGCCGCTGCACGTCGTCCACGTGATCTGGCCGACGGTGAACGTGAGGCCTTCAGGCACGGTCGCGGAAGCTGGGATCGTGACCATCTTGTTCGCCGGAAAAGTTGCACGCACACCCCCTACCTGGCGCGCCACTGTCGACGAAAGCTGGTCGGCAGTCTACCTTGGGGTATACCCACGGTAGTAGTTTATCGGTAGACGGTGCGCAAACTACGAACTCGATGGTGACGCAAGACACGGACAAGCTTTTTATCCAGGTTCGGCCGCCGAGTTGGCGTAATACCTACGTCCTGCGTCTGGTTGTATTGATTTGTGTTGAGAGAATATGATGTCCTAGGGGGGTCCCTTGCCCCTCCTTATATAGACTGGAGGGCAGGGTTACAGATCTGGAAACTAATCCTAGTCGGTTACAATTGCCATGGATAATTCGATATCAATTCCTATTCTAACCGACTAGAATCCTGCTTGATCTCCCCATCTTGTTTCCTTGCGCGAAACTCCAGGTTGTCGGATCAAGCCTTGAACTCGTCTCGTAATGGGCCAAGCTTCCTGGCCGAAGTCTAGCCGTAAGGGTATAGGGGTTTATACCCCCACAACTATCAAAATAATGGTACTGAAGAGCAAGTTGGAAGTGAAACAAATCAGAATCCACAATGGCGAAAGAGAAAGAGGAAAAGCCGTAAGAAGCCTACTCATGGAAATAAGGTGCAACGAGACTATATCAATGGAAGACTGAGCAATGTGGATAGGCATAACATTCATGGAGTTACCAAAGTGGTTGGTGGCTATATTCAAGTAGACTCAGTGCAAGTTTTTGCTCTGTTTGACCCGGGTGCTTCGCATTCTTTCATTTCCACCGACCTCGTAAAGACAATCGAGAGGATGAAGTGCCCAACGAGGAAGCCTTTGTTAGTGCATACCCCAATGGGAGAAATACAAGCAGATCAAGTGTGCTCAAATATCAATCTGGTCAGAAGCAATGAAAACTTCACTGTAAACCTCGTTGTGCTAGAGTCACTTGGTATTCCCTTGGTCCTTGGTAATGGATGGTTGTGTGCACACAAAGGAGGGATCTATGGTACCCAATACAAAAAGCTCTTAACAGCACCGTCAGGAAAAAGAATTGAGTATCACGGTGGTCCACTCCTACCTGAGGAGGCAAATGCATATTAAGTTTCCATGTCTCTTGGAGTTGTAAGCTAAAAGAAATTAGTAGTCAAGATGGACTTTGGTCAACTTTGAATAATAGCTATTCAATGGAAATATTGTTCACGAGATGTGATCTTGAGGTATAAGTGTTTACATTTGGTATGCAAGTTGTGAAGTTGAAAGGATTATCAAGATATTTTCCTGTTTCTCTCAGAGGATCGGAGCCTCTTCCGAATCTCGAGGACGAGATTCATTTTAAGGGGGGTAGAATTGTAACACCCTAAAATTTGCTTGTTTTTAAAATAGTTGAATTTGATTTATTGAGTCAATTTTTTTTGGAGAGCATTAAAATATAGGAAAAATAATAATTTTTGGGAAATTAAAATTCAATATAAGTTTAGAAAACTTTTTGATGCATTCATGCTGCAACACTTTTAATTTGTGATGTGTGAATTTTTGTAAAAGAAAATTTGTTTAAAATTCAATTTGAAAGAAGCTTTGAAAATTAGTTTTAAAAAATCCATTTCTTCCTCCCTCTCCCTTCTCGGCCTGCTTGGCCCAAATCGGCCCGCCAGCGCCCCATCCCTCCTTCCCTCTTCTCTCTCTGCCAGGCAGGGCCCACCCGTTAGGGCCTTCCCCTTCCTCCAGCAACCGCTCCTTCCCTCTCTCTGTTATCACGGCAGAGAAGGAACCGCCGAGCCTAAACCCGCTACCCCACGTTCTCCCCTCCCTGCGCCTCGGCTTCAAGTTGGAGAGCCCCCCGCGCGCCCGAGCTTTCTTCCCTCTCCCCATTCCCCTCTCTCCCTGCCCCTGCCTTCGCCTTGGACCGCACAGCAGCCGTAGCGAAGGACGCCGACGACGACATCCGCGCTCAACTCAAAAACCGAGCCGTATCCGCCCCCGATTATCGCCGTGGTGAGCGTGCCTCCTTCCCCTCTCCCTCCTCGGTTTTTTCTCGTGCGAAACCGTGGCCTCACGAGTTATTTCCGCGAGCTCCGTCGGGACGTTCATGGCGTCGCCGTGAACCTTCTCGAAAACCGCCTCCTCGACCGCGTTTATGGGTTGGAATGGACTCGCATCGCTCTCCTCTTTCTCCCGGTTCAAACGGAATCGAAAACCGTGCACTGTAGCTCCCGATCCAATTGCGCCGGCGAGCTTTGGCCGGAATCCATGGCCACCACCGTGTCTTTGCCCAGCTCTGGCCGGTGTGCCACCCCTCCCTCTCTCTCTTTTTTTTTCTTTTTTTTTCTTTTAATCATGCGCATCCAAGCTTGATCCAACGGCCATGATTAGAACTTACCCCTTCGTGGAGATTTTTATTAAAGAGCCCCTCGACTTCATAGATATAGAACCCGCAGTCCTCGGCCAACTCCAGATCCAGATTGAAATTTGATTTAAATTTCATTTTCGACTTCAAATTAATTACAGAATTTCCACTGCAATGTTTTGGCCATAAAATATTCGTTTTAGCTCCGATTTGACCAGTTCAAATTGCGTTAGATTCGTTTTCACGAGATCTACATGTTAGTAATCTTGGTTCATCAGTTTGAAACATTTTAATTTTGTGACCCTATTTAATTAATTATTTTTCCAAAGAAAATATTAGAAAATTCATATCTTCTCTGTTTTAGCTCCGATTCGATCCGTTCAAGTTGCGTTAGTTTTATAATTTCATAAGCTTCGCGTTGGTACCATTGTTGTCTAGGTTCACCACTGTTAGATTTCCTAGTTAAATACAAGTCCGTAGATAGCCTCTGCAGTCCCGGTTAATGCATAGATTTCGCGTCGTAACTTCGTTTTTCGTGAGTTTCCTGTTGACGTGATCGTAGCAGCGTGTAGATGATTTTGGAAAACTTTTATTTACATTTATTTACTGCTGGTGTACTATTCTAATTGTAATCTTGTTTGCTTCGTGTATGTTTGTCTCCGATTGCTTGTGTGTTGATGTTTGGTGATCGAGCCTAGTCAGTGGGCATTACTTCGGTGATCAAGATCGGAGCCTTAGAAGCAAGTAATTTCAGCAGGACCAGCAGGAGCAATTGGATCAAGACAAGTATAGCATTTGGGTTTTAATTCTATGACTATGATCTTGTGACTAGATTGATATAAAGCAACAAATGATAATAATAACTTTTTAGCAACTTGAGGATTTATTCGTAAGTGATAACCGGGATGAAAGTGCAACCATGAGGGCTATAATGGCTCTGGCTTTAGTCAAGTATGAGTAACTTTTCTAGCTTGTTAGAGGTTACCCGTGTGGCGCAAATGGGGGATAGCAGACCGTGGATTCCCTGCGAGTGGTAGAATCACACGGACTGACTACCGAAACCAAGCGGCCCTAACTTGTTAGACGAATCTTTGAAAGACTTCATAGTGATCCCTGCCGACCTACCTTGGTAGTGGGTTACGAGGCTGATCACCTCAGGCGAAAGGGTAAATCATGACTCATGGGTAAAGATGTACAACCTCTGCAGAGTGTTAAAAACCGGTATACTAGCCGTGCTCACGGTCACGAGCGGCCTTGGGAACTCTTACATTAAAGGTGATGAATCTTGTGTTAAGAAACTCATTGATTATTGTTTAATGCTCTATATAATTTATGTCACATTAATCATGAGATTGTGGGATCTATACAATCTAGTTGTTATACTTGCGGAGTTCGTCTTGAACTCACTCTTGCTATCTCGCCCCACACCTCGGGAGAAGTTTTGGGCTTGTGATCAACCAGTCAGTTGGATCCTGTAGAGTGAAGTTAACACCCGAAGTTTGGAGTTATATTCCGTGGTTTGCTGCCTAAGGTTGTTTCTGATTTTCTATGTACGCTATGTAATTTATGCGTTGTCCTTTGGTATTACCCCTTATTTGTAGCTATATGTGAGGCTTGTCTTCTAAAACTCACATATGGTGCATATCTGATTTTGTTCTTAAAATCGGGTGTTACATTCAAGACAAATTTATTTTGGTAGAGCCTCCCCCCTAAACAACTTTTACTTCCGTTTGGACAACGGGATCACTACTTGCTAGGTGATACTCACTCTCTATCAACTTCTTTCCCACTTTTCTCTTTCTCTCTACTCTCTTCTCTCTTCACTACAAGAGCTCTTTCTGGAAACTGATACTTGTGTGGTTTTCTGGAGTGCTTGTGTGGAGAGGATGGAGGTAGAAGGTGGCTATTTATAGGAGGAAGAGGGGCAGGGCGGGCGCCCTTGGTAGGTGGGCGGGCGCCCACTTGTGGTGCCCATCCTGGGTGTGTCTCCTCCACTTGCTTCCTTGCTTTGATCTTACGCAAAATAATATTGTGTTGGTGGTGGTTGGTCGGTGGAAAGATGTCAAGTAAGTGGAAACATATTGGTGAATGAAATTATGTGATGAGATGTATGTGAGGTGTAGTGTATGACATGTGGGACCCAAGGAGTGTGGGTCATGCTTCTAGAAGATTAATATAATTAAATATAATGCAGGAAAATCTATGAGAATTAAAACTTATTTAAAATGATTATGGAAAATATTTTTGTGCCTCCACAATAATTAATAAATATGGGTTGATACACACCATGAATATTATTTATATGGAGCTTTTTTATTTTTATGCTATGAATATATATGACTAATGCAAGAATTAATTATGCAAGAATTTAAATATGAGAAAATTAATAATGCGGATAAATACCGATTTACCTCCCGGTGAGAGTTTGGGATTTTTAGGTCTCCTAAGGTGGACCTCCAAATCTTTTAATCTTCTGAGTTACCTTCCTCCGGAGATGGTGTCTCCAGTGGTTCTTCATTAACTTCCTTCACTGTAGAGTCTCTCTCTGGTCTTGGTTTGAATGTGAAGTGTTCTTCTTGACCGTTTATGTTGAACTTGATTTTTCCTTTTTCGACATCAATGTGGGCATTAGCAGTGCTCAGAAATGGCCTTCCAAGGATGATGGACACTTTTGAGTCAGGACTCATGTCCAGTACTACGAAGTCTACTGGCACAAGGAAATATCTGATCTTGACTGGAATGTTCTCGGCGATGCCTAACGGTTGTCGAACCGATTGATCCGCTAGTTGTAGGCACATTGATGTTGGTTCTAGGGTCGCATGCTCAAGCTTTTTGTAGACTAATGCTGGCATCACACTGACACTTGCTCCGAGATCACAAAGTGCATTGTTGAAGTGTTGGTTTCCGATCGAGCAATCAATAGTGGGACATCCGGGATCTTCCTTCTTCTTTGGTGGCTTATTGAGGATGGTCGCACTACATTATTCTGCCAGCTTGATAACCTCAGTGGTGGGCAGTGGTCTCTTCTTGTTAAGAATATCTCTGATATACTTTGCATATGTAGGTACCTGTATGGCATCGAGCAGAGGTATGTTGACATATAATTTCTGAATGACCTCTACAAACTTACCAAACTGCTCATCCGACTGCAGTCCTCTGTTTCTTCTGGGAAATGGCAAATAGTTGGTGTCATAAAAATCTTTCCTCATTTCTCTAGTTCTTGGTGGTTGGAGCAGATCTTCTGCTTCAACTGGGCTTTCTTCTTCTATCACTGCTGGTTGCACTGGTGCTGATGTTCTTTGTTTCTCTTTTGGGTATGGAGGATCTCTGGTAGCTTTGCCTCCTCTAGTAGTTATATTCTTTACCTGCTCAAGGTTAGTAGCAACAGGCAGTGCAACAGCTATCTTTATTAATTTAAGCTCTACCCTTTTATTAAGAGTGTTTTGCTCATCAAAGGCAGTTAGTAGAAAATCCATTTTATTGTGTATATCTTTTAGAGATGATTCATTTGTATCTAGCCTTTGTTTAACTTCATCATTAATTTTGGTTTGTTGAGCAATTATCTCTTTTAATGAAAGTTGCTTGAAAGTATTACCTGAATTCATACCTTTGCTATTGGGTTGACACGAAGTTGGTTGATATTTGTATGCTGTCTCAATAGCCCTTTGATCTTCTTTGAACTTGGCCCTCTGGTCAATCCAATGGAGCAAATTTTTCGTCTTAGTTGATAATGCATTTACTTCTTCTGGTATTTCTTCAGTTTGATGACATTGTTGAGCTTTATCTTGGAACCAGCTTTGATTTTCTGCTATCTTATCCAAAAGTATCTCTGCTTTTCCAGTTGTAAGCTCCAAGAATGATCCTTTAGCAGATGCATCTAGGCACTCACGAGCCTTCTGGGTTAATCCATGGTAGAAGGTCTGCATAAGCAACCATGTGGCCATTCCATGGTGAGGACAATCTGATATGTATCCTTGAAAACGCTCCCATGCTTCTGAAATGGCTTCTGTCTTCTGCTGTTGGAAACTGACAATATTTCCTTTTAAGGCAGTTGTTTTGCCTATAGGGAAAAACTTTGATAGAAAGGCATCTGACAAGTTTGTCCAGTTGTTGATGTTATCTTGATGAGTGTAGAACCACTTTCTCGCTTTCCCTTCTAGTGAGAATGGAAAAAGGCGAAGCAGTATGATGTCTTTGTCAACTCCGTTGATGTGGATTGTGCTTCCAATCTCTAAGAAATTCTGCAAGTGTGCACTAGCATCTTCATGTGCCTTTCCACTGAATTGTGTAGCTTGTACCAAATTGATGAGGCTTGACTTGAGCTCAAACTCGAGTATTCCTTCTTCTACTGCAAATCTTGGACCAGTTGGAATGTTCTCAAGACTTGGAGCAGAGAATTCTTGCAAGGTCTTTTGTGTCATAGCTTCAGCAATTGGTAGCTAGCTCCTTCTTTTCTTGATTGCTTTGGTTCTGATGATGAAGAGTTGAATGTACCCAAAGTCAATCCTGATATACCCTGTATAAAAATATAAACATAGAAAAACAACAGGGTGAACCTGCCAAAGCAGAGGTGCCTTGTTATGATTTCTCACTTAGTAGCTGTTTTATGCAATTATTTCTCTATAGTCTAGTCTAAAATTTTATATGAATAACCTTGATTGATTTTCTGGCTTTCCTTACCGTTCCTAAGTATTACCCTTTTATGACTTACTTATGAGATTCGTATAATTCCCCGGCAACGGCGCCAGAAATACTTGTTGACACTAGCTAACACCACTTAGATACTAGGTTGTCATCCCTAGCATGGCGCCAGAGTGTACAAAGATATTTATAAATGTAAAGGCTCTCTAGAAAATAATCTATTCTATCCTCAAGCGCACAGATAAAACACCTCATTGTAGCATTTCACCAGGATAAGTATTCCAGGTATCGTTATTTATAATTTTGCTCAATGGAATTAAGGAAGATGAAATTAAATTAAGGGGCAAAAATCTATCAAGGCATAGACTAGAGATAAACTTGCAAGAACATGATTACTAATGAGAAACTCGTCACACAGTCACTTACTTTAGCAGGGGGTAAACCATAAAGATAATGATAATGAATTATAAGTTTATGGATAGATAACACAGCGATTAGAAAATAGACTACTCCTCATATATGTAGGTGATGTCGGATTAGCTAGAGAATAGATTCTAAGTTATCTACTAACTACTAAGTCATAATCTACTCTAGTTATCTACAAGGTCATATATAGCATAAAAGACTCTTCATTCATGTATAAGGAACATTGATAAAGTAAATCAGAGCATCGCATGACTTACTCCACAATACCGGTTCTGCATGTCCTATCAACGGAGGGTGGACTACATAAGAATCAACGAAGCTGTCACTATCGCGAACTACCACACGACCCGGCCAATAGGATACATTTGTAGATAAATAACATCTAAGCACCACGCTCACATGTGATCTATCACCTAACTCCCTCGCGTCAAGAGCTAAGTGCTTTGCAAACTTATACATAAACTCATTGTCAATTAGAACTATATCAAATATAGAACTAGAACAAACTAAGAACATAATAATTAGAGACATAATGCAATTAGAACAAAGAATTAGAGAAAGATATGAATAATACCAATCTTTATTACCGAAGATCCGAATCCAGAGCGTAGTGCTCTACTTCTCTAATTGCTATCTAATCAAACCTCTAAACTTGAAGGATTAGGGAGTAGCTAATTCTAATTCTCTGTGGGAGAGAAGCTCTAAACCCTAACTTTGATGGCTACCTCTGAATAATGATTTCTTCTCTTCTCCTCCAGGGGCCAGGGGGTCTGGTTTTATAGTCCCCTCAAGTGAACGTGAGCCATTGGATCAAACCGACATAGATTGTATGGTTTAGATTGATCCTTTAGGTCGGTGGAGTTTTGCCCCGAAGCAGAGTCCTGATTGGACTCCTGGCCTGGGCGGGCGCCCAAGGGGGGTGGGCGGGCGCCCTGCCCCCGAGCCCGATTCCCTTCTCGTTCGTTCCCGTGGCTTCTGGACTCTTCTAGATTGAGGAAAATTGCGCGGCACATAATTATCTCGTTGTAAACATGACATGTGGGCCTTCTCTCCATATTTCCTGATAACCCCCTGCAGAAATAGATAAACACCAAAGCTCGTGGAATTCTGTCAGATAAAACCCTAATTCTAGATGTTTGTTTCATATTGATCCTTTTTCATGTTTATTTGATTATTAATTTTAGTACTTAAGGACCATCAACATCCGGTGCCCCTGCGAGCGCTGGATAAAACCTGACTGTCTGCGTGTGTGCGCTGATCTTTTTCCTTTCCACCCGTGATCTGTAGCGTTTTCATTTATATTTGGTAATTATTATCCCACCATGGACTAACTAGGCTTAAAAGATTCGTCTCGCAAATGACAAATTATGCAATTAGTTATTTTTAACTATATTTAACACTTCATGCATGCCTTCAAATATTCGATGTGATGGAGAATCTAGAAAATTGTTGGGAACTACACAAGACCTTAGTTCCAATACGAAAAATTTTTAGATGTCACATCGAATATGTCGGTACATATTTAAAGTATTAAACATAGACTAATAAAAAAAATTATATAGCTCATCTGGAAACTATGATTTTTATTAGGCCTAATTAATCTGTCATTAGCACACATGGATCACCATAGCTGTTATGGCTAATCATGGGTTAATTAGACTTAAAAGATTTATCGTGTGATTTACAACGAAATTGGGCAATTAGTTTTTTCGTCTACATTTAATGCTCCATGCTATATGTCCAAAGATTCGATAAAATAGGTGAAAAGTTTTTGGGTAGGGAACTAAACAAGACCTTACTCCACCCTCTTCCAAATGTTTAGACGTCGAAAGTTCCGAGTTGACCTAGAGAACATCTAATCGGGGGTGTGGAAACATCACTCCACCCGAATGGTACCCTGTGTACTTATTTTCGACCAACCCTCAACCAAAAGTGTTCTTGAGCATTCAAAGCCCTCTCTCAGTCTCCCCTCCCCCCCTAGCTATTCTTGCACGTGATTCACTCTTGAGCACTTTGATTTCCTCATCAAGCTGGTGGGATTCACGTTCATTTCTATTAGGGCTTTGCCCGTAGCTGACTAGGTATTGCTTAAGAGCTCCCGATTTATGGTGGACCAGCGGGAGGTTTGTATTGCCCTTGTGATTCTAGTGAAGCAAGGATGTGAAAGAAACTCCAACCTTGATGGTCACCTGAACAACAAGGATGTAGGCGAGTGGTTAGCCGAACCTTAGGTTAAATCCTTATGTCTCTTATTCTTGTTGAAAGCATCTAGGCCTCTAATGAGTTTTGGTGATTAATGATAATGTTGATTATTATGACTAACATGTGTTTTTGTAGAGGCAAAGTCTTTTATGTTAGGTCATGGTAATGGTGATCGATGGACTAGATCGTTCATGCCGACTTAATGGTGGAAATCGTTTCGGTTTTCAAAGGATGGTTGGACATCGTCGGGACTAGACTAGGTCTAGGTGCCATATGGTGAAGAAGGGCACTTAGACTAGTTTAGAACTTTGTTTTTCCTTTGACCGTACTATTAAGGGGGGCATTGAGCGGGTAGCTTGACCTAGGCAAGGCTTTCGGTTTAGGTGTGGTGCACACTTAGTAAACCTAGCACTAGGCAGCTCTGAGAAAGTCCTTAGATCGAGAGAAACAAACTTTGTTTTGGTAAGATCTTGTTTCGATGAAGTTTGGGTGCCTAAAGAGGCACCAGACGCTGCACCGGACTCGCCGGGGTGCGTCCAGTCCCATACCTAGGGAGGTCTGCACTTGACCACTGCACCGGACGCGGGCACCGGACCCACCATGGTGCGTCCAGTCTCGTACCCAGAGAGGGTTGCAGTTCACCCTCACACTGGACGCTGGCACCGAACTCACTATGGGTGCGTCCGGTGTGTTATCAGAGGAAGTACAGTTAGTCGTTAATGGGGCACCAGACGCTATCTGTGCAGTGCGTCTGGTGCAACTTCAAGAGCGTCCGGTGCTCCCGTTTTCTGTGGAATTCATGTGGCCGGCCCTTGGACTTGATGGGGAGTATTTATACTCCTCCACCTTGTCCATGGGAGGTCTCTTGCCCATTTGATCAGCTGAGAAACACCTTGTGGTGTAAGAGAGAAGCAAGAGCCTAGAGAGGATTGAGAATTGAGTGATTTCTTGAGTGAATCCTTCTCTAGTTGAGTTCCAAGAGTTCAAGTGTGCATCCACCACTCTCTAGAGCTTTGTTTGGGTCAAGTGAGAGTTCTTTGCTTGTTACTCTTGGTGATCGCCATCATCTACATGGTTCGGTGGTGATTGGAGGCACGAATACCACCCAGAGTTTTTGTTGGTGGCTCGTGTTAAGCTTGTGAGCGGTTTTAGTTGATTCACCGTGACGGAGTGTCAAAGAATCAGCTTGTAGAGAGCACTTGGTCCTTACGCGAACCAAGGGGGAGCAAGACCCTTGCGCGGGTGCTCCAACGAGGACTAGTGGGGAGTGGCGACTCTCCGATACCTCGGCAAAACATTACCGCGTCCTTCTTGCTCTCCTCCCTTTACTCTCTAGCATTTACATTGAGCTTTTACATTCCTAGAATTGCCATGCTAGAATAGGATTGGAATTAGGTTGCAAAACATTTATCCGGTAGCTCTCTAGAATACACTAGGTACAAGAGTTGAATTAGAGCTTATAGGTTTCTTTAAATTTTTAGAGAAGCCCAATTCACCCCCCTCTTGGGCATCTTGATCCTTTCACTTGTTATTGTTGTGATGCTAGAAAATTACTTGTGTTTCCTTGTCTCCTCTCTGAAGTTCATTTCTAGGTTTCGTTCTGATCTATAAATTGGTATTGTGCCTAGACAAAGTGTCACAATACCTTCATTTACCTCCAAGGAACACAAATATGGATTTGGAGTTGTCTTTATCTCTGATTTTGTAGTTTCCCAAGGTGTCGAAACTTCCGACAGGCATCATAAGTTTCAATCTAAACTTTAGAGGTTTTGATAAGTTCTAATCTATTGCTTTTAAGTATGTTTGAGAAACTTTTTATATACACTTATTCAACCCCCCTGACATTGTAAATCCTCTCAATCATTCATTATTTTACAAAGGTTACAAACACACTATTTTCAGGGGGAGACAAACAGTGATACAGTCTCCCCCTATTTTACATGTTACTCTTGACCTACCAACTATATTTCTCGTATATTGGGAGCACTTTAGTATTTCTCTCATCTCAAATCCACTAGTACTATGGTTCCCATTTACTTTGCATCCTCCATGTCTCGACCTGGGGTGCGATTCACACCTCCGCAGTTTGCATCTTTAGGCATTGTTTCTGTGCCTTCAGGAGCTCTCCATCTTATCACCCTTTGGGAGTTGATTCTCATCTTTCTACTATCTTAATCTCGTTTTGGCAACCTTCGGGATCCGTGTAGATACATGAAAAGGATGTGTACCTGCACAGAGGTGATGGAAACAAACATTATCCTAAGTCAAAGTTCTCTTATACAAGTTTAAATAAATGTACTATAAAAACTTATTTTATGGATAATTTAATAAATTAGTTTGATGATAGATATATTGATACAATCTCTGTAGATCTAGTCACAATTAGAGAATTTTTGCTAAGTGAGTTATACTTTAGAGTGGATAGAGTATTTTTTAATAAACGAGTACTAACATTCATGATACAAAATAAGTAATATTAAATCGGTTATGAAATACATTTTATTAGTATAACTTTATTAAATACATAAATGTTAATATTATCCGTTATAAACTTAATTAAATTTAAACTAGCTTGACCAACACAAACTCTACAGTTTTTGTCAATAGAGAGCGTTGTTTTTTAGGCAGGCGATTGTGTTGTGTTCGTCAATAATTGCAAGTTTCAGTGGCGGTAAGGGCGTCCCTAATGGTTCCCAAACAACTAGTTTAGAAAGAATTTTATTGGCTATTAAGGATAGAGAACAAATAGCTAGTGACTGTCAAATAGCTAGTCTAGCACGATGAAATAACTCTCTCATAACTTACATAACTTTCTATTACAATATTCTTTTTTTATTATTTCTAAGCT
Source organism: Sorghum bicolor (assembly GCF_000003195.3). Lineage (NCBI taxonomy): Eukaryota > Viridiplantae > Streptophyta > Magnoliopsida > Poales > Poaceae > Sorghum > Sorghum bicolor. The sequence continues at coordinate 20,504,829 of NC_012870.2, read as the reverse complement.
CCATCTAGTTAGCTATTTATAAACTATCATTAAAGATGTCCTAGGTAGTTGTCGAAGGCTAGACATGCTTGTCATCCCAGCAGAATTGCCCATCTCTATGATCGTATAATTTTATGGTTTGTTCTAAGGACCATAAAAAGGCGCGGCCGCCGTGAGATATATAATTGTAAAAAAACGGTACCAAAGCCAGGACACAAGTTTAGACGTTTAGTGTGTGATTCTCCTTTATATTGCTGTTGAGTGGGCACTAGCATCATCAGCTAATCTACCACCTGCATGTCTATGTCATCCAGGTCAAAAAGGGGAATATTTTTATTGTTTTTCTTTCTTTTAGCTGACGTTTGTTTTTTCTGTGATAGGAATAGATCTGTCGGATACTTACATACTAGTGGATTGTGAAATGCACTAAAATATGTCAAATCTTTGTATTGGAAAGGCTCAGGTATAGGAGTTTAATATAGATATGTCATACAAAAGAATCAAAATACTTTTATTTATTATTACATAGATGAGAACAGATTCAGTATGCATATTTGATAGTGCATTAAAAGGAGGATGGGTATATATATTACATAGAGCGATTATATAAGTTTAGCACTGAATAGATGTTATAGAATCAGGAATTTACTTCTGGAAACTTTTCATTTATTGGATAAGCATTGTGGTAAGCAATGTGTTGCACTCATATGTAGGTGTAGGAATAACATCACTGAAAAATGCATGAGTAAGGTCTGGGAACTAAGAGCAAAAAAAGATAAAGTTACACAAACAGCAGCTGACCAGAGCAGGTAAGAACCCCACCGGTGACCAAAGGAATGCATAATACGCCACCACAACATACCTGAAGTCACGCGGATAGAAAAGGTTACCAAAAAAACTGGAGATGACATAGTTTTCATGAGAGCACATATGAAGTAGGTACATATGCAGCAACTTGAACTGCAAAAAACAACAAAAAACTGAGGACGGATGAACAAATCATCAAATATGATAACACGAATAAACTAACATATCATAGGGAGCATGACCATCCTCTGTTTTGCTATGGAATTTGAAAATTTTCTTAATTCTCAGTCGGAGAAGTGCTAATACAGCTTATACAATTAAGACAACTGTTATCTATGTTTTAGTCAACATAACCAACATATCTGATGCACTAAAACTACTAAAATAATAAGCTGAAATAGGTAACTAAAAACCAAGTGAACACGCGTGCATCAGTTTACCAATTTTGGCTACAAAAATAATATAATATAATGAGATATTACGTATGATGTAGACTAAGTCTATTTAAAATCATAATCATGTGAAAATCTTGCTAAAAAATAATATAAATAGGTCACTGAACACATCTCGAAACATAGGCTTACCTAGCAAGCATACAAACACATCATTACGGGACAATAACTAAAATCATTCAGGAAGTGTGGCAACTTAAATCTTGTGCGTAATACAGGTGAAGGAACCAGAATAGGCTAAACATGTACTAAAATAGGATTTAGCAATACCAAGATACTTAATTTGATGCACAAAACATATTAGTGTGTATTGGCATGTATAAGTGTTTACTGGCTCAAACCTAGGTGCAAGCAATGAAAAAAGTTATAGGACAACTTACCAAATTGGAAGAATGGATGGCAATTGACTTGACAAAATCATAGGTTCATTAAACACTTCACATGGTGGGTAACAGCCTGAGAAAAAGATCTAAGTTGAGCGCACTATATAGGAGAATAAAGAATAAATTGTTATGAAAGTTATTGTTTCAAAAGAACTACTGAGGCAAATAAATTCATGAACTACAGATAGGCTATATAACTAAATAAGTAACACAATACATATTGATGCAATCATAATTTATATTTTGACCAACAACATGAGCTGGGCATGTCCATGGGAGATGAGCAAATGAAGCACCTATAATGTAATCAACAAATCGAGGTAAGGTGGACCAAAAAGGAATGGACGGTCACAAAATTTGTTACATTAGTAAATCCAATGTGACATCACTGATATGGAAGAGGGAGAGATGAACCTGGTCGAGGCGCCATGGGAAGCTGAGGCGGGTGAATATGATGAAAAAAAGCGGAGACCTACAGCCCAGGCAGCTAGGGTTTCCTGTAGCACAAGAGCATAAGCAGAGTGGAGGAAGGAGGCAGTGCCACGGAGGGGGGTGGCGCAACCACGCCGGTGGCCACCGGTAGGGCCGGTCGGATTGCTGCAACCTGATCTAAGCCCACCATGGCACCTAGGGTTTCCTTGGAGCAGGCGAGACCGCGTTCATAGGAAGAGAGAAAGGCAGAGGACGCGAGGGTGGGGGAGGGAGCGGCGGAGGCACCGGCACACCACCTTGGGTCAGCCACCGTCGTACCAATAGGGCAGGAGAGGGAGGAGGAGGAGGAGGAGGGTGGTGGCACTCCGCCCGGCACTGTCGCTGTCACTGCCGCCCATTGCTGGCATCGAGAGGGCGGTGGAGGGAGCAGAGAGGAGAAGAGTTGGAGGAAGGAGAGGACGCGGAAATATGGGTGAGTTTTTTTTACCGCACAACAGTGAAACTGGATGACATGGCTAGATTTATTTTAGGATTTACTGACACTTTAGTGGTAGGTGACATACTTGTTGATAGGGAGACGTCTATGATAACTTTGTTAATTTCAAGATATATTGATATGTGTGAGTGTATTTATAGAGATATAAGTGTGTGCTCATATATATATATATATATGTATATATATATATATATATATATATATATATATATATGGTTTTCTATGTTTGTACTAGGTCTAAAAAATGTAAAATATAAAAATTATACACATAACTTCTATGACGCTCGCGCTAGCCACGTCATTCAATTTCACTGTTGTGCGGTAAAAAAAGCTCACCGATATTTGGTGATAACATGTTCTATTTCTATTGGTACATGTTCTTCATCACAAGATTTTCGTCAACACAAGGACTTTTTCAACTGACGGTCTATAAACAACATGTACCAATATAAAATAGAACTGCGCAACATGCCTATAATCAGTGAAGATACGTCTCTATGGGTGGTTTTCTTATGATTACCACCAATACAAATTATGTATTTCATTGATGTAGTATAATTCCATTTTACATTGATAGTTATCTTAAGACTACTTTCCAATATAAATATATGATTTGTACCGGTGGTAACCTTAACAAAAAAAGGTAGATATGTTTACATTGACGGTTTTGTTAACTTGTCATCAATACAAACAATTTGAAATTAATTTTTTTTTGCAAATTTTTCAAATGATCTTGAAATGGATAAATGATCTAAAAAGGTTATAGTACTCAAAAAGATCTATAGCTTTGTAGTTGGCTACCTTTTTATTTAATTTAAAACTTAAAAATTATGTTTCAAGATTAATGATTTTGAGATTAGAAAAAATCAAATGACCTAGGATGAAGAAATGATGAAACCAATGTTATAGTAATTTACGAGATATAAAAATTTGCAGTCCAAACTTTTTAAAATTTAATTTGTTTAAGGCCTCAAAAAATTCTATGAAGCGTAGTGGTAACAAAGCAACGCATGAGACCAGACGTGCAGGTTATTGTCTGGCGGATTTTTCCTAGTTTTATTTTTGGTTATTTAGCCTGATTTATAAATTTTGCAAAAGTGCAAAACTATTTACAACGATTGTTTGTGTAAGTACTTGTATGTCGCTAGTGTCAATTGATTTGCACTGATAAAGGGTTATCAAGGTTGTGCTGCTACTACGGTACGTAGAGAGATCGAATTGCAGCCAGCTTGCAGCGCTGTGCTGCTGCTTATCATAGAGAACAAAATTGCAGTGGAAAAGTCTACATAACACTCCAAACTATCTATGGTAGACTACTTTACCCCTGAACTATAAAACCGAATATTCTACCACCTAAACTTTCAAAACCGGTTAAATAACCCCCTCGAGTGGTCTTGGAGGGTGGTTTTGTTTTTTCTTTTTTATTTATTTCCGCTAAAACTTTGAAAAATCATAATAAATCATAGAAAAATCATAAAATAAAAATTTTAATTTTGTTAGTCTCCTGATGAGTAGATCTACACAGTGAATATATAATATGATATATTTTAGTACAAAGTTTTTGTTGTAGCTTTAAATATATGTTTTTCTATAATTAATTCGAATAATTCATATATGTAGTTTCTATGGTTCAATTGTGGTAAAAATTTTATGATGGGCTCACTGTTATATACTTGAACTATGGTAAAAGTTTTGTACCCATTGGATCACGTATATCTTAGTTATAGATTTATTTAGCTTTATTCTTGTTAAATCTATACTTTATCTATAACTAAGTTATATGTTATCTAATGAGTATAAAATTTTTACCATAGTTCAAGCATATAATAATGAGTCCACCATAAAATTTTTACCACTATTGGACTATAGGAACTACATATATGAATTATTCAAATTAATTACAGAAAATATAGATTTAAAGCTACAACAAAAACTTTGTATTGAGTATACCATATTATATATTCACTGTGTAGATCTACTCATCAGGAGTCTAACAAAATTAAAATTAAAATTTTCATTTTATGACTTTTTGTGATTTATTAGGATTTTTCAAAGATTCAACGAAAATAAATAAAAAATAAAAAGACAAAATCACCCTTCAAAACCAATCGAGGGAGTTATTTGACCAGTTTAGGAGATAGAATATCTGATTTTATAGTTTGAGGGTGAAGTACTCCACCCTAGATAGTTTGAGGGGTTATGTAGACTTTTTTCGAATTGCAACTAGAGCTTGCAGTTGTATCTAGGAGGTGTTTGGCACGGCTCCTTAAAAAAAGCTCCTCTAAAGCTGTTTTAGATAAATCATAATTTGTGGCTTCGCCAAAACAACTCCAACTCATCTATTTTTTACTTAGAAACAGTTTTTTTAGAAAAATATTGGCAAGAAAAGCATACAACAGGCCCCTTCCTACAGTAGATCGATGACGCAGACTGAGCTTTTTGTCGTAAACAAGGGTCGCGGTACGGTGGCTCCACATCCACGTGGGCTCGATGCCGACTAGCTTGACAACATTGCCCTCACCGGCCAAGGTGCCTGTTTTCTCCAAATCACCCATCCCAGCTTTGAAAAAAACACCTATTTCATTATTATATTCCTCGCATCGTCTAATTTAACGATCTCGTTTCAAATTTCTAAGATTTTTTTATTATGTTCCAAGCAAGTGAATCCCTTTTGTTGTTGAATATTGAAGAGGTGTCCAAATAGGTAGGCTCATTTCTTAAATTCACTCTTTAAATTGTCATTAGAATAACCATTTGAATAAAAACCATATTTATATCTTTTATTTCTTCCACATGTGGTTCTTGGAAATAGAAGCATTTCTGAAGTGGCGTCTACTTTTATGTACCACCCGTATAAAATAGGTGCTGCTAGTAAAGAACCATCTCTATACTAGTGCATCAAACTTGCATCAACAAATTATATATCTAGGCTGAATATATTTATGGTCAAATTGAAAAGTTTGACCAACAAAATCTATTTTATGGAAGAGATGGTACTATCGTTTGTGAATGCACACACACATATCCTACAATAAAGCCTCCGATAAAGAATAAATTCTAGACAACTTATTTGTAACACCCAAAATTTTATTTCTTTTAAATAGATGAAATGAATTTATTTTGTGAGCATTTTCAACATAGGAAAATAAATAAATTTGGAGAAATTAAAATTTAATATAAGTTTAGGATAATAATTTTTGTTGCATCCATGCCGGAGCATTTCTTTTGTGATGATTGGTTGAAAACAAAATGATTTATTTATTCTCTTTTCCTGCTCAAAATTTCAATTGGAATTTTGGTATAAAGAAAAAGAGAAATGGAATTCTTTCTCCCCCTTTCTCTCTATTCGGCCTTTCAGCCCAAACACCCCCCCCCCCCCGCGCGCCCCCCTTTCTCTGGGCCGCGGCCAGCCAGCCAGCCGCCTCCCCCTCCCTTCCCCTCCTCTCTTGCTGGTGGCTGACGGGTGGGGCCCACCCGTCAGGACCATCTTATTCCCCAACCGCCGCCCCCGCTCTTTCCTCTCTCGGATGGAAACCGCCAGGCCGAAGCCCCCCCCCCCCCCCCCCCCGCGCCCACGTTCTCCCCTCCCCCGCGCCTCGGCTTTCAGTTGGAGAAAACCCCCCCGTGCGCCCGAGCCTTCTTCCCCCCCTTCCCATTTTCTTTTCTCCTTGTCTTCGCTCCACTCAGCCTAGCGCAGAAAACCGCCGCCGGGACGCCGCGACCTCCGCTCGCAATCCGACGGACCGAGCCATCCTCGTTGTTTCCTTCGCGTTGGTGAGCTCTCCCACCTTCTCCGCATTCTTTTCGGCCGAGTTTCACGCGTTCGCGTGTCCCCTAGCCCCCTAGCTGCGAGCTCCGGCGAGCTGCATGGCCGCCGGCCATGGAGCGGGCCGCGCGTGGTCTCCCCGGCCGTGCTAAGGTTGGAATCAAGTTCCCCTTGCCTCTTCTCTCTCCTAGTGAAGCTGGTTCGCGAAACCGAGCCCCGTAGCGCCTAAACGGGTTTCTCCGGTGACCTCCTCGCCGCGGCAATGGCGGCGCCGCTGCCGTCCCCTTCCCCTCCGGCGGCCGGCCCCCTCCTCTCCCCTTCATCCCCCTAGGATCTAATCCTGGCCGTCCATTTCTAATCGGACGGCCAGAGACGCCCGATACCCCTTCGAGGGAAAGTTTGCTAAAGAGTCCCCCTAAAATTGTGTTTTTGCCCTGCAGTCCTCGGCCAGAGAAATTCCAGAAATTCTATATTTATTTAAATTCGTTTAAATATGCTTTATTTACAGAATTGCCACTGCAGTGTTTTGGCCATAAAATATTCGTTATAGCTCCGATTTGACCCGTTCGAATTGCGTTAGGTTCGTAATTAAATTCTCTACATGATAGTACTATTGTTTCTGTAGTTTGTCCCTTGTTATTCCCAGGTTAGGTTTAATTAATTAACTGCCTATAGGAAATCGTCGAAAAGTCGTAACTTGGTCGTTTTAGCTCTGATTTTCGTGATCTTCGTATCTATGTGATCGTAGCGAAACATAGGTTCTGTTTTTAAATATTTTATTTCATTTTTTGATCTGTTGGTGTACTGTTCTAATTAAATGATTGTTTGCTTGTATGAATGAACCTGGATGCGTGTTGTTGTGTGGTACCGATCTAGCGCAGACGGTGACGTGTCCGTGGGTGATCCATTTTACTTCGAGGAGCAGCAGGACCAGCAGCAGTTCCCCTTCACCGAAGGCAAGTATAACATGGGTTTCCCTTGTACACCTATTCACTTAATTAAGTACGCATCTGCATGTGTCTAATTTTGATAACCCTAAGGACACCCTAGCTACCTGACTATATATTTATGACACCTATGAGTAGAATGCATGTGGGTAGCTTTGCTAGTGCTTTAATTAATTGAGACTTTATTATCACTCTGACTTTAATGAATATGGTGACAAAAGTTGAGAAAAGGGCTATGGTGCAATTGACTTCGGTCAGGTTGACCTAGACCCTCCGTAAGGACTTCTCTGTAAGCGACTATCCGGGACATACAGTACAACCGTGATTCTTATATGGCTCTAACTTTAGCTCAGTAATAGGATCTCATCTAGCTGGTTAGAGGTTACCCGAAAGGGTGCAAGAGGGGCTTGCCACTTTGGGTATAGAACTGCTTCTGTTTCTATGTGTATAGCCGTGATGGAAATGTGCCGTAGGAAAGGGGGTTCTCTATATCTGCCTGCCGAGAAAACCTCGCGGCCCTAACTGGTTAGGCGTGGCCTATGGAAGGCTTCATAGTGTTCCTTGCCCGCTCACCTTGGCAGTGTTAGTGGGACTTGCAAACCCCGGGCATATGGGTAACACGACTTACGGGAAAAGTGCACACCTCTGCGTAGAGTTTTATCAAACTGGTATACTAGCCATGCTCTCGGACATGAGCGGCCTTGGACCCTTACGGAATAGTTGGGTGTGGATGGTTATGGGAAATAACTTATGAAAATCTGACGCATTGATCGTGATGATTAATGTGGTTTAACCGTGATGGTGATGGTGTTAGCCGTGAAGGTTAACGGTGTTATTATCATGTGCTCATTTGGGTTAATCAGGAGCTTAAGCATAATTGATGATTAAATAGGATTAAAACATTGACCAATTAAAATGCTAACTGCAGTAGCCAGTGTCTGACCTTTTTGAGCCGTATAAAATCCTATGTTATGCTTGCGGAGTACGAGATGTACTCACGCTTGTCTTTATATTTCTTTTTGGACAAAATTCCGGATGGGTAACAAATGACAGCTACTACGAGGAATTTCTTGAGGACTTCTAGGTTGGCGATCCCCCAGTCGGTCGTCCCTGTGTTGGTGCTATCATATCATAGCTAGTTATGAGTTATATCTTCCGTTTGTCGCAGACTTTGATATATTTGTGTTGTAGTAACGTTATGTAAGACACTTGTGATGATACATTTGTAATTTGTCGACTTGTGTGCGCGACTATTCCTGGGGCGCACATGAGATTATTGTACTCAAATTTATCCTTAAATTTGGGTGTGACAAATTGGTATCAAAGCAAGGCTGACTGTAGGACGCAAACCTAAGTAGAAACAGTCGATTTTAGGGTTTTTATTTTCGCTTTATTTATTTTACTGCTTACTTTACTTTCTTGTTATTTTTATTAAAATTATATATTCTTACCCACTGTTCTATTTATGTAAACATATTGATTCTAATTCTTAAAATAAAATTTATAGATGCCTCGTCGCAGCGTAGCCGCGTACCGTGCCCTCTTCATCACCGCCCGTGCTCCGCCAGTTGCGCCAGCACCAGCACCAGTACCAGCACCTGTACCTGAGCCCGAGGTCGTCGCCTCTGGTAGCGGCGAGGAGGAGGAGCCTATGGACACGGGTCTCCCACGCCTACACCTTCAGCGCCTACTCCAGTGGCGGTACCGATCCCGCAGGCCGCCGCTCTAGTTCCGCCTGCACCACCTGCACCTGCACCACCTGCACCTGCACCACCTGCACCTGCACCCCACGCGTCGACGGGTTCAGCGCCGACGCCTCAATACCCACAAGTTGTTCCGGAGATGGGATGGACCTCCAGAAACAAGTTCATGGAGGCTGACGAGGATGCTCACTACCACACTCTGCTCACGGGTGTGTTGGCGAGCTACTACCCGGAGTTTGCTGCCACCGTCCGCTAGCTTTGCTCGGAGCACAAGCGCCCGTTGGACAACACCTACTGGAAGGCCGAGGTGATCATCACAGCTCGGAACAACGTCGACAACTCGGATGAGGTGGAGTCCATCCACGAGAGTAGGGTTAGACGTGCTTCCGCCTACGAGAGCATGCAGGATGCAGCTCAGGCCGCGTATTTTCACTACCATGGCCGCCGTTTTGAGGCCATGCAGGAGGATAGGTACCGGTTCCTTCCCCGCAACGACCCAGACGGCAGAACATGGTATGTCCTGGCACCTCCTGTCGGTGACCCTACCCTAGATACGACTGTGAGACACGTTAGTGCCATTCAGGAGATGAATGTGGCACTGAGACAGGAGCTGCGTGTGGCACAGCAGGCGGGGAAGCGCCTCCAGCGTCAGGTGGATGAGCTGCGTGGTCAGCTTGGACAGCCACCCATCTACAAAAAGAAGCCCCGCAAGTTCGTTCTGCAGGATAGAGCTCCTTAGATTTCCCAGTACTTTATAGTTAGACGCTAGCACGAGTATTTCAGTAATGTGTGGCATATGAACTTTAGTGTGTTGATGTTTGTGATGATGAACAATTATGATTTGGAGTTTTGTTTGATTGTGGAAACATGTGGGCCTGTCCGCATGTTTCTAAACCTTAATCTTAGAAGTAAATGTTGTTTAAATTCGAGGTTAGGTTACTTTATCTTGTCTCAGTCATGCTGTTTCTGGAGCAGTCTGTGATGTTTATTCCGTATCTCACTATCGGTTCAGTCAAAAATCACAAAATTTTTATGGTGAAAACTAGACAGGTATATCTTTCATCTCCAACTGGAATCACCTCATTATCTATTCGGTCCTATGAGATATGTCCGTTTTAATCTGCTGTACCTGCGCAGACTGAGGACCAGAGCAGAACCTGATAAACCACAATTTTGATTATGTTACTGATGGAATCAGTAAATGTGGTCTGAATAAAGTTTGTAGAGAATTTCTTAACCTTTCCAATGATGTATGTCATGTTCCTATTGGATCTATAGATTCTGAGATAAGCATGGATTACTGACCTTCTGAGTTTGAAACTTGTCCAGAAAACTGCTAGACTTGTTTTTATTTATTATAAGTGAAGAATAATTATTTTGGAAGATCACTGAAAGCCATGAATCTTTGTTGGAAGCAGATGGACGCTGAAGGAGCAGCCGCTGGTCATGGACGTGGCCGTGGCCGTGGACGTGGTGTACCTGAGAATCCACCACCACCACCGCCGCCGATGACTATTGAGCAGCTCATGGGTATGCAAGCTAATCTGATGCAAGCCATGATGAACCGTATGAACAATGAACCAGTAGCAGCACCACCGCCGGTTCAAGTCCGTGACAAGCGTGGAGAGTTCTTGAAAGGACGTCCCCCGGTGTTCACCCATGCCTCTGATCCACTGGAGGCAGACGACTGGTTAAAAGCAGTCGAGAAGCAGCTGAACATAGCCCAATGCAGCGACCTGGAGAAAGTGTTGTACGCATCAGGCCAGCTGCAAGGACCTGCACAGGAATGGTGGGAGTCCTATCAATATGGACGCCCGAACAATGCTCCGCCAGTCACCTGGAAGGAGTTTATAGAAGGGTTCAGGTCCCATCATATTCCGGAGGGCCTGATAGAGCTGAAAGCAGAAGAGTTCTAGTCTCTCAAGCAGGGATCGATGTCAGTCAGTGAGTATCGTGACAAGTTTGCACAACTGTCACGATATGCTCCATATGAGGTGGCCAGGGACTCTGACAAGCAGCATCTCTTTCTGAAGGGATTGTATGATGGACTACAGTTGCAGCTGATGAGCAACACCTATCCTTGTTTCCAAGAATTGGTGAACCGCGCTATTGTCATCGACAACAAGCGCAAGGAGATGGATGCAAAGAAAAGAAAGCTCCAGGGGCCGCCGTCGGGCAGCAACACTCGCCCACGTGCGTACCCTCAGCAGGGATTCCCTCAGCGCAGTCAAGGACCGCCGAATCAGTGGAACCGTGGTCAGTTTCCACAGCGTCCCCAATACCACTAGGAGCACAGCCACCAAAACCAACAACGCCCCCAGCAACAGGTCAGCAACCAGGCACTACGCCAAGGAGTGCCCAACAATGCTCCTGGCAAGAGTGCGGCACCCAGCGGCAATCCCAATGCCTGCTACCGCTGCGGAGAGGTGGGACACTATGCCTACCAGTGCCCTAAGAAGCAGAATCCACCAGCCCAGCAAAACTAGAACAACAATCAGAGGCCTGCTCGACCTCCGTTCTCTAGGAAAGTGAACCATGTGTCCACTGACACAGCTCAGGAAGCAGCTGAGGTTATGATGGGTACGTTCAACATCAACTCCATCCCCGCTACAGTACTGTTCGATTCTGGTGCTTCACATTCATTTATCTCCCAAGCATTTGTTAGAGTGCATAGCATCCCACTTTGTGCACTGAAAAATTCTATGCTAGTAAATTCACCGGTAGGCACCATGCCAGCTAATTACTGGAGCCCCTCCACTAGTATATCCTTAAGGGGGGTAGATTTCAAGGTGAAACCTATTGTGCTGAGAACCATGGAAATTGACCTCATACTTGGAATGGATTGGATGAAGCAGCATGGGGCAATAATTCAGTGTCAGGAGAAGTCTGTGGTGGTGACATCACCAGGTGGGGATAGAATAAGTGTGGATGTGGCAGTGCAGCCTCAGCCGAATGCTACAGTGAATCAGTTGAGTGGTGGCAATCAAGAAGACCAGGTGGTGGACGAGTTTCCCAATGTGTTCCCGGACGAGTTGCCAGGTATGCCACGAGACCGAGACATTGAATTTCTTATTGAGCTCTTACCTGGAACTGCACCCATAGCAAAAAGACCATATAGAATGGGGGTAAATGAATTAGAGGAACTTAAGAAACAGCTTAAGGAATTGCAAGAAAAAGGGTTTATTCGTCCTAGTTCTTCACCCTGGGGTGCACCGGTAATCTTTGTTGATAAGAAAGATGGCACTAGGAGGATGTGTGTGGATTATCGGTCATTAAATGAAGTCACTATTAAAAACAAGTACCCACTGCCTAGAATAGATGACTTATTTGACCAACTGAAAGGAGCATGTGTGTTCTCCAAAATTGACCTCCGATCTGGCTATCACCAGTTGAAAATCCGTGCAACTGACATACCTAAGACAGCTTTTACCACAAGGTATGGCTTGTATGAGTATACAGTCATGTCATTTGGGCTGACCAATGCACCTGCATACTTCATGTATATGATGAACAAGGTGTTCATGGAGTATTTGGATAAGTTCGTGGTAGTATTCATTGATGATATATTAATCTTCTCCAAAACCAAAGAAGAACATGCTGAACACTTGAGACTGGTCTTGCAAAAGCTTAGAGAGAATAAATTGTATGCCAAGAAAAGCAAGTGTGAGTTTTGGTTGAATGAGGTCTCATTTTTGGGACATGTGGTCTCCAACGGTGGAATAGCCGTAGACCCCAGCAAAGTGCAAGATGTGCTGAATTGGAAACCTCCAACCAATGTTAGTGAAATCCGTAGCTTTCTCGGACTAGCTGGGTATTATAGGAGGTTTATTGAAGGATTCTCCAAGTTAGCAAAGCCCATGACAGCCCTACTAGAGAAGAGTGCCAAATTTATTTGGTCAGACAGGTGCCAAGAAAATTTTGAGGAGCTAAAGAAAAGGTTGACCACAGCCCCAGTGTTGACCTTACCAGATCTGAGCAAAACCTTCTCTATTTATTGCGATGCATCTCTCCTAGGCCTTGAATGTGTGCTTATGCAAGAAGAAAGAGTAGTGGCGTACGCATCCAGACAGTTGAGAAAACATGAGCTGAACTATCCTACTCATGATTTGGAGCTAGCTGCCGTGGTTCATGCTCTAAAGATTTGGAGGCATTATCTAATTGGACACAAGTGTGATATTTATACGGATCACAAAAGTTTGAAGTATATTTTCACACAGTCAGATCTGAACCTAAGGCAACGCCGCTGGCTAGAATTAATAAAGGATTATGACCTGGAAGTGCATTACCATCCCGGGAAGGCAAACGTTGTTGCCGATGCACTTAGCCAAAAGAGCTATGCCAATAGGCTGCAATTGACCTTCATTCCCACAGAGTTGCTAGCTGAAATAGAGCATCTCAATTTGGGTTTAGTGAACAACACTGTTGAATTGGAGTTGGAGCCCACCCTAGAGCAAGAAATCCGCAAAGGTCAGTTGGAGGATGAGAAATTAAAAGAAATTTCACATAATGTAGTGCTTGGAAAAGCACCAGGTTTCAGGTTGGATGAGAATGGAACACTATGGTTTGGGAAGAGAATATGTGTGCCCGAAGTGAAATCCATCCGAGATGCAATCCTGCGTGAAGCACATGACTCTGCATATTCAATTCACCCCGGAAGCACCAAGATGTATCTAGATCTTAAAGAAAAATACTGGTGGTATGGATTAAAGAGAGATGTGGCAGAGTATGTAGCGTTATGTGATACTTGTCAGAGGGTGAAAGCCGAGCACCAAAGACCTGCAGGGTTGTTGCAACCAATGTAAGTGCCTGAATGGAAATGGGAAGAAGTAGGTATGGATTTCATCACTGGATTGCCCCGCACTCAGCGTGGGTATGATTCAATTTGGGTAATAGTGGATCGACTCACTAAAGTTGCTCACTTTTTGCCCGTTAAGACCAACTATGATGGTGCAAAGTTGGCAAAATTATATATGGATAGAATCGTGAGTCTGCACGGAGTTCCGAAGAAGATCGTGTCTGATCGGGGTACACAGTTCACATCTCAATTTTGGCATAAAGTACATGAATCATTGGGAACAAAGTTGAACTTTAGTTCCGCGTATCATCCCCAAACCGATGGGCAGACTGAAAGAGTAAATCAGATTTTAGAAGACATGTTGAGAGCATGTGCGTTACAGTATGGTACCAGTTGAGACACTAGTTTACCATATGCTGAATTTTCATATAATAATAGTTACCAGAAAAGTCTTGATATGGCACCGTTTGAAGCATTGTATGGGCGGAAATGTAGAACACCTCTGTTTTGGAATCAAACTGGTGAGAGTCAAGTATTTGGACCTGATGTTCTTAGAGATGCAGAGGAAAAAGTGCGGAAAATACGGGACAACTTGAGAGTAGCTCAGTCTCGACAAAAGAGTTATGCTGATACTAGAAGAAGAGATTTGGCATTCGAGATAGGCGACTATATGTACTTGAAGGTGTCACCTATGAGAAGTGTCAGGAGGTTTAATATGAAAGGTAAATTGGCACCGAGGTACGTTGGACCATTCAGAATTCTTAGGAGACGTGGAGAAGTGGCCTATCAGTTAGAGTTGTTTGCGAGTATGTCGGGTATTCACAATGTGTTCCATGTGTCGCAATTGAAGAAATGTTTGTGTGTGCCTGAGGAACAAATTCCATTGGAGGAACTCACAGTTGAAGGAGATCTAACTTATGAGGAATATCCAATCAAGATCTTAGAAACAGTGGAAAGAGTTACCCGGGGTCGGGTTATAAAGATGTGCAAAGTGCAGTGGCACCGATATAAAGAAGAAGAAGCCACTTGGGAAAGAGAAGATGAGCTGAGACAATCTTATCCATATCTCTTTGAGTAAGCACCGTCTCAATCTCGAGGACGAGATTATTTTTAAGGGGGGTAGAATTGTAACACCCAAAATTTTATTTCTTTTAAATAGATGAAATGAATTTATTTTGTGAGCATTTTCAACATAGGAAAATAAATAAATTTGGAGAAATTAAAATTTAATATAAGTTTAGGATAATAATTCTTGTTGCATTCATGCCGAAGCATTTCTTTTGTGATGATTGGTTGAAAACAAAATGATTTATTTATTCTCTTTTTCTGCTCAAAATTTCAATTGGAATTTTGGTATAAAAAAAGAGAAATGGAATTCTTTCGCCCAACCCCCCCCCCCCGCGCGCGCCCCTTTCTCTGGGCCGCGGCCCGCCAGCCAGCCGCCTCCCCCTCCCTTCCCCTCCTCTCTTGCTGGTGGCTGACGGGTGGGGCCCACCCGTCAGGACCATCTTCTTCCCCAACCGCCGCCCCCGCTCTTTCCTCTCTCGGATGGAAACCGCCAGGCCGAAGCCCCCGCGCCCACGTTCTCCCCTCCCCCGCGCCTCGGCTTTCAGTTGGAGAAAACCCCCCCGTGCGCCCGAGCCTTCTTCCCCCCCTTCCCATTTTCTTTTCTCCTTGTCTTCGCTCCACTCGGCCTAGCGCAGAAAACCGCCGCCGGGACGCCGCGACCTCCGCTCGCAATCCGACGGACTGAGCCATCCTCGTTGTTTCCTTCACGTTGGTGAGCTCTCCCACCTTCTCCATATTCTTTTCGGCCGAGTTTCAGGCGTCCGCGTGTCCCCTAGCCCCCTAGCTGCGAGCTCCGGCGAGCTCCATGGCCGCCGGCCATGGAGCGGGCCGCGCGTGGTCTCCCCGGCCGCGCTAAGGTTGGAATCGAGTTTCCCTTGCCCTCTTCTCTCTCCCAGTGAAGCTGGTTCGCGAAACCGAGCCCCGTAGCGCCTAAACGGGTTTCTCCAGCGACCTCCTCGCCGCGGTAATGGCGGCTCCGCCACCGTCCCCTTCCCCTCCGGCGGCCGGCCCCCTCCTCTCCCCTTCATCCCCCCAGGATCTAATCATGGCCGTCCATTTCTAATCGGACGGCCAGAGACGCCCGATACCCCTTCGAGGGAAAGTTTGCTAAAGAGTCCCCCTAAAATTGTGTTTTTGCCCCGCAGTCCTCGGCCAGAGAAATTCCAGAAATTCTATATTTATTTAAATTCGTTTAAATATGCTTTATTTACAGAATTACCACGGCAGTGTTTTGGCCATAAAATATTCGTTATAGCTCCGATTTGACCCGTTCGAATTACGTTAGGTTCATAATTAAATTCTCTACATGATAGTACTATTGTTTCTGTAGTTTGTCCCTTGTTATTTTCAGGGTTAGGTTTAATTAATTAATTGCCTATAGGAAATCGCCGAAAAGTCGTGACTTGGTCGTTTTAGCTCCGATTTTCGTGATCTTCGTATCTATGTGATCGTAGCAAAACGTAGGTTCTGTTTTTAAATATTTTATTTCATTTTTTGATCTGTTGGTGTACTATTCTAATTAAATAATTGTTTGCTTGTATGAATGAACCTGGATGCGTGTTGTTGTGTGGTACCGATCTAGCGCAGACGGTGACGTGTCCGTGGGTGATCCATTTTACTTCGACGAGCAGCAGGACCAGCAGCAGTTCCCCTTCACCGAAGGCAAGTATAACATTGGTTTCCCTTGTACACCTATTCACTTAATTAAGTACGCATCTGCATGTGTCTAATTTTGATAACCCTAAGGACACCCTAGCTACCTGACTATATATTTATGACACCTATGGGTAGAATGCATGTGGGTAGCTTTACTAGTGCTTTAATTAATTGAGACTTTATTATCACTCTGACTTTAATGAATATGATGACAAAAGTTGAGAAAAGGGCTATGGTGCAATTGACTTCGGTCAGGTTGACCTAGACCCTCCGTAAGGACTTCTCTGTAAGCGACTATCCGAGACATACAGTGCAACCGTGATGGTTATATGGCTCTAACTTTAGCTCAGTAATAGGATCTCATCTAGCTGGTTAGAGGTTACCCGAAAGGGCGCAAGAGGGGCTTGCCACTTTGGGTATAGAACTACTTCTGTTCCTATGTGTATAGCCGTGATGGAAATGTGCCATAGGAAAGGGGGGTTCTCTATATCTGCCTGCCGAGGAAACCTCGCGGCCCTAACTGGTTAGGCGTGGCCTATGGAAGGCTTCATAGTGTTCCTTGCCCGCTCACCTTGGCAGTGTTAGTGGGTCTTGCAAACCCCGGGCATATGGGTAACACGACTTACGGGAAAAGTGCACATCTCTGCGCAGAGTTTGATCAAACTGGTATACTAGCCATGCTCTCGGACATGAGCGGCCTTGGACCCTTACGGAATAGTTGGGTGTGGATGGTTATGGGAAATAACTTATGAAAATCTGACGCATTGATCGTGATGATTAATGTGGTTTAACCGTGATGGTGATGGTGTTAGCCGTGAAGGTTAACGGTGTTATTATCATGTGCTCATTTGGGTTAATCGGGAGCTTAAGCATAATTGATGATTAAATAGGATTAAAACATTGACCAATGAAAATGCTAACTGCAGTAGGCAGTGTCTGACCTTTTTGAGCCGCATAAAATCCTATGTTATGCTTGCGGAGTACGAGATGTACTCACGCTTGTCTTTATATTACTTTTTGGACAAAATCCCGGATGGGTAACAGATGACAGCTACTATGAGGAATTCCCTGAGGACTTCTAGGTTGGCGATCCCCCAGTCGGTCGTCTCTGTGTTGGTGCTATCATATCATAGCTAGTTATGAGTTATATCTTCCGTTTGTCGCAGACTTTGATATATTTGTGTTGTAATAACGTTATGTAAGACACTTGTGATGATACATTTGTAATTTGTCGACTTGTGTGCGCGACTATTCCTGGGGCGCACATGAGATTATTGTACTCAAATTTATCCTTAAATTTTGGTGTGACATTATTACATCAACTTCTCTTAGAAATTGTGTGCACAATATGCAAGCCCATTTTCTCTAGCGATATTGTAAATAGCGGGCTATGACATTAGGGGTGGGCACAAAACTAGATACACGAACTGAGCTACCATCCCTGGACCAGAAGTCCAGAACTACCCATATCCGATTACAATAATCGAATAGTAACTCTAGATGTTTGAATTTAATTTGGGTAGTTTGGGTATTGATCCCTGATACCCAAATTGACTATAATACCCAAAAATCATGTTTGTGTGATCTGTGATGTGAATCAGTGTATATGTTTATCTATTTGAATAACATTTGAGTAGTTGTCAAAGACATATGTTGTTTGGTACTTTGGTATTTGCTAGCCAAGTGATTGATTCTATATACTGTTTTTCTATTAAATGTTGGCAAAAATTATTGTTTGCTGCTTTAGAACATTGCTGAAATTTTGTTTATTTTGCTGGTTTGTCGAGTTCAGGTATACATCATGTATGCCCAAACCCGAGTTCAATTTTTTGGGTGGCAAAATTATCCGAGTAGTATTTTTCTCAGGGTGAAAATCACTTATTAACGTGTAATTACTAAAAAAATACTAACCAAATTCTTTAGGTTTTCGAATGCCCCCCTAATGACATCTAGTGGTGTCCTCCTCTAAAAGCTACAAAAAGCAATAGCAGCTATAGTGGAGGCTATTTAATTTAGTGGTTTTACAGAAAAGATAAAAATTGTTAACTAACTGTGCACCAAAATTTTTGAATGAGAAAAAAAATATGAACAGAAAACTCAACTCAAATACATGTACGTACTTACGACAATATGTCTCCAAGTCAATTACTTAACATTCACTAAGGCCCTGTTTAGTTTTCCACCAAAAATTTTTTCATCCATCCCATCGAATCTTTAGACACATGTATGGAATATTAAATGTAGATAAAAAAATAAACTAATTACACAATTTGGTTGAAAATCGCGAGACGAATCTTTTAAGCCTAGTTAGTCCATGATTAGCCTTAAGTCACTCCCACACGTTCGGGCATTAGCACCGGTCGGGAAGGGCCTGTTGTCCCGGTTCCCGAGCCGGTGCTGCCCTTCTGGGACTAAAGGCCCACCCTTTAGTCTCGGTTCGGGTAACCGGGGCTAAAGCCCCCCTTTAACACCGGTTGGTAAAGGGTCCTGTCAGGGCTGTCACGTTGCATGACCCTTTAACACCGGTTGGTATTACCAACCGGTGTTAAAGGGTTTCTTTTTTTAAGTTCACTTCTTCGGTTCTGTTTATTGTTTTTATATAATATATAATATTAGGTTTTTCAATAAATATTTTTACTGATATAATAATATATTTATACTACACGCATATTAAGCATATATAAATGAAAATTATAGGCTTAGCTTAATAATTAAGCTTTGCCTATAATAAAATGAATAGGCCACATCAAAAATTAAATAGATATGTAAAAAGCTTTATATATATATATAGTTTTATATGTACAAAATTCGTAACACATATATACATAGAGTTTTTTCTCCCAATGTCTACAAACGATACAAATGATCATCGTTGTTTGGAATAAGAGTTTCGTTGCCGTTGAAGTGAAACTCGTCGTTTGGATTGATCACTTGGTCGCGGAGAAATCCTGCTATCGTCTCTTGGATAGCTTTGATTCGGTCTTGTTGTTGGACCTTTTCCCTCAACCATTCCGTCTTTAATTTGAAATAAATAAAAAAAAGTATTAGTTATCTAAGTTATTCAATATAATTCAGGAGATAATGAAAAGAGACATGTAACGTACTCTGAGTGTCTCTGTGGGTGTTTGATTGACTTGTGCCATCATGAATTTGCACACGTAATATGCACATAGATTGTTCCCCCCTTCTTGTCTTAAACACCACTGTACGATATATATATAAAAATATTCACGACCACGAAAATAAGAAGGCTAAAAGTTAGCGAAAGTTTGTTAGCTAGTAGAACTTACTTGTGGATGTATTATGTTAAGCGTCGCTTTACATCCACTGAGATGTTCACGGTCAATGAATCGTGAACTAATAATTACATATATTGCGGATCGTGAACTAATAATTATAGAGTCATATTATGATATTTTTGTAGCTGAGATCGACATTACGTACCTTTGAATAATGTTTACCATTTGTTGATAATTTTCTTGTGGTTTTCTCATTGAGTCAAAGATTATCAACCGGTTCTTGGGAATTTCAATGACCATGAGTATCCAGTGAAAGCTGTTTACACATATATATATAGTAAGTCCTATAATGTAAAATAAAATATGCATGCACTTAATAACTATATAACTCACTCGAAGTTGAAGGGGAAGAGTATTTTTTGTTTTTCTTTTTGGTTCACAAAGAACCTCATAAGATTGGTGCAGACTTTCTGTCTCATGAGCTGCTGTCCACACTGCCTGCGGAGCCTCGAAAACAATATAAGGGTCAACGAACCCAATACTATTGTCATTTCTCATTCTAAGCTCTCTCATTTGGTGCCTTCATATATACATACAAATCCTAAGTGTGTAAGGATTATATACATGTAATTAAAGAAGTTAGAAGTATAATAAAAAGAAAAAAAAATACTTACAGACAAAAGCAGCTGACAAGTGATTTGTCGAGAGCGTCGAGGTGACATAATTGGTGCACTTCTTCGAACTGCACGTATATAAGGTCATCTCCACGGAAGTAGTGATGTTGTCTAATACGAACAGAAATCCAATTCTCTCCCCTTTTAGACGCCTCAATGCACCATTTGTTTATTGCAAATATTTGTGTGCCGAGCTCGTGTAAACGCTTAGGTTCGAATAGACTCCTGCCCGGTTCATATCTTGCCCTCCATTGATCAACTACCTCGGCTTTTTCAAATGTTTGGCATCCAAGAATGGCAGCAATTTCCTACATATTTAAACTGCTTTGTCCAAAGTAACGCTCAAGCGAGTCTAGCTCAGACAACGCTAAGGATTTCTTTGGCATCAAGTCTTCATTTGAGCCGTATTGATTTGGCACAATCAAAGGGAGCACCGGTTTTGATACTTCTCCGAGCTGTGGGACTCCCTTTCCTACTCTCTTCTTAGGCTGTGAAGACTTGACCAGAGACCGCTCATAGTTCGAAAGTGCTGGCTTTTTCTGAGCTTCGCGTTGCTTCTTTTGATGGTCCGCCACCTTCTGCCTTAGTTCCGATGGCTTTATATAAAAGTATGGCTTTTCTGGGTTAAGCCGTTTTTTCTTATCCTCCTTCAATTTATCAAAAAATTATTTGACCTCAGCTTTGGATGTAGCAATTACCTCCTCTTCACTCTTTTTGTAAGGTAATTTTTCTGGCGTCTTAGCTCTCTTTGTTGAGGCAGCCTTCTTTGGAGGTGGGACCGATGACTTCGGTCCTTTTTGGGCGGACTGCTTATGACTACCTCGCTTTGGAGGCGAGGGGACCGACCGTGCACTCTTTGGAGAGAGCGGTGCAGGCGGTGGAGGTGGTGCGGCCGATCTTTTCGGCGTTGGAGAACGCGGTGGAGGAGTTGGAGACCTCGGTGGAGGAGGTGGAGACCGTGGTGGAGGCGGTGGCGGGGTCGGTGTGGCCGCCGCAGGTGTTGGAGGAGATCCAGCATTGTCACCACCCGCAGCACTATGATGCGCTGGGGAGAGAACTAGACTTAGGATGGAGGAGTCCCTGCAAAGAAAACAATTACAAGTTTTGTGAGCAAACTTTTTTTAATTTCAATATATAATAAATAATATAAGAAGTAAAATCACACACAAACCTATGTTGAGGAATAATTATGAAGCGCTTGCGCCAACAAATAAATGTCTTCTCAGCTTCACCTAAGGTCTTCTCTCCGTCTCCCCCTTCTATGTCTAGAGGCACATTGCCACAACCTCTCTCAACCCTATCAACCGAGACGCTAGCATATCCACCAGGTACTGGTCGATTATGGATTCTTAGAGTTCTCGTTCGGTCGATAGGGTTGACAACAGCGATAGCCACGTTTTTTGTTGCATTCCCATCTGGTACATGCAGCTCACATGTAGTAAAAGCCTCTGTGACATCATCCACGGGGAAGTGTAGCTTCGTGTCATCCTGAATGGTTGGTACTTCCGTGGATGCGCAACTGCTTTTCAACTGGCCTGGGGGGCTAACATTGACCTCAGGATATGATGTACCTTGCCCTTTCGTCATTTGACTAAGTGTTGCTTGCACTTGCCTTTGAATCTCTGCCTGCATCCATTCTTCACGAGCTTTTTCGCGCTCTTCTAACTGCAGAACAAAAGCTTCTAGGCGGCGGATCCGCTCTGCCTCCTCATCCTTCTTTCTCTGGCGGCTTCTGTAGGTATCTTGATCGGCTTGGAATGATTGCAGCCACGGAACTGCCCCATAGCCTCTCATACGCCCACCGTGCTCAGGATTTTCAAGCGCATAGGTGAGTTCATCCTTCTCCCTGTTAGGCCTGAACTCACCAGACTGAACCACCTCTCGTGCACGGACTAGTCTCTCTGCTGCACTAGAGATTTCTTGGCCCCAAACTAGCGCCCCGGTGTCTGGGTCCACGCTTCCCCCATGACCGTAGAACCAATGCTTGGAGCGCTCGCTCCAATTCTTTGCTATTGTCTCGGGTGTGACCCCCCTAGCAAGCATCTCCTGTTTCATTCGGTCCCACTTGGGAACAGCACTCTTATAACCACCTGATCTCATATGATGGCGGTATGTCTTTTTACTTGCATTCTCTTTGTTTCTAATGGCTCGTTCCTCGCCCTCTTCTGATGTTTTGTACTGTACGAAGTCATCTCAGAAGGCCCTCAGCTTTACGTATTGCTTGAGGTTGAAATTTGGAGTCTCGTTTTTCTTGACATATTTATTGTACAAAGTCTTCTTCCAATTCTGGAAGAGTACTGCCATCTTCTTCATAGTCCAGTCATAAATTCGCACCTTCAACTCTTCATCATTGGTGTCGAAGGTGAAAACGTCTGTGACGCCTTTCCAAACTAACTCCTTGTCATGATCAGAGACAAAACTGATCTAAGGAGCACCTCGCTTCTCTCTCTATTCACGAGCACTGATCGGTATTTGATCTCTCACAAGATATCCACAGTGACTAACATATTTATTTGTATGCTCACCAAGTGGTCTGCCTATAGCTATCTCAAACTCAGAGATTACATAGCGGCCCTCCAACGGCTTCTTTGGCCCTCGTGGAGGTACACTTCTCCCCGTAGAGATCGATCCAGAAGGCTACATGTAGATATAGAAACAAAAATACTAAATTAATAACCAAGTAATAAGTCTAAAACCTAATGTAAGAGATGCCTCTTCTTGTTGCACAACAAGTTGTTGCTCAGGCGCATTGCCCTCTTGTTGCTCAGGGGCATTGCCCTCTTGTTGCTTAGTCGGATTGCCTTGCATGATCTCGTGGTAATCAATAAAGTACTGACTACCGTCGTCGATCATATTTTGAATGGCAGCTTCCATATAATCAGGATCATCATGAGGACGGTCAGCCATTTCTATGTCTGCAACCATACATATATATATTCTATATAAGATAAGAAATACACTAGAATAATATACTAGAATCTTTTTAGCCAAGTAATACATTAGAATAAAAAATAATACTAGAATAATATAGTACAAACAATAATATATACAAACCCTACTAGAATAAATTTGGTGGCTAAACACTACTAGAATATATATTAGAGACTTATATACTACTACTAGTACTACTACAAATGAAAGTGTTGGAGTGCTCTAAAAATAATACTAGAATCTTTTAAGCCAAGTAATACATTAGAATAAAAAACAATACTAGAATAATATAGTACAAACAATAATATATACAAAACCCTACTAGAATAAATTTGGTGGCTAAACACTACTAAGAGACTTATATACTACTACTAGTACTACTACAAATGAAAGTGTTGGAGTGCTCTAAAAATAATACTAGAATCTTTTAAGCCAAGTAATACACTAGAATAATATACTAAAAACAATACTAGAATAATATAGTACAAACAATAATATATACAAAACCCTACTAGAATAAATTTGGTGGGTAAACACTACTAGAATATATATTAGAGACTTATATACTACTACTAGTACTACTACAAATAATATATTAAAAAATAATACATACATACATACATACAAAAAACTAAAATTCGTACATACAAACTATATATATGTATACATATATATATACAATATAATACATACATACATACAAAAAATAATACATACATATAAAAAATAATACATACATACATACTATATATACTAGAATAATATATTAAAAAAATAATACTACAAATCAAAACACCATATATATATATATACATATATATACAATATATACATATATATATATGTATACATATATATACAATATATACATACACATATATATATATATACAATATACATATATATATACATATATAATATACATATATATATATATATACATATATAATATACATATATATACATCATATATATATATGTGTATATATGTATATATATTTCTGGTCTAGTGTATATAAATACTTAATTAATCAATGGAGAGATGCATGGCGTTCTCGATCTATAAATAGCACACAGAGCCGGCCGGAGAGGAGATCGATGAGAGACGACGGTTGGCCAGCGCTGCAGGTGCCCTTCGGCGGCGACGCTGGTGGAGGGCCGCGGCGGAGCTGGTGGAGGGCCGCGGTGACGCTAGTGGAGGCTGCGGCGGCGCTGGAAGAAGGACGCGGCGGTGGGAGTTGAAACGGCGCGACGGCGGCGGTGAAGACGACGAACGTCGTGGCGCTGGAGACGAAGACGTAGGTAACTGCTCAGATCTAGGGCGCACGCGGCTTATATTGGGGCGCACCCTTTAGCACCGGTCCGTGGCTGGAACCGGTGGTAAAGGGTCTTTAACACCGGCTGGTAACACGAACCGGTGTCAAAGGGTGACCCTTTAGCACCGGCTCGTGTTACCAGCCGGTTCTAAAGGGTTCCTTTAGCACCGGTGCCAGCCACGGACCGGTGCTAAAGCGTCCTGCGCGCGCTAGGGCGGGCTCGTGAAATTTTCACGGCCCTTTAGCACCGGTTCCCACTATGGGCCGGTTCTAAAGGCCCTGTTTTTTAGTTTAGGGTTTTTAAAGTGTTTATATATACAGTTTATATTATAAATTGTATAGTAAATTAAATATTTTACATAATATTTTTTAAACAGTGACATATATTGTAATTTTTTTAATGTACACATAAAAATTTTTAACCTTAAATATCTTGCTGTATTTTTATAATTTGCAATAATTTTGTAAGAAATGTTTAGTATTTTGTTAATGCAAAAATATATTATTCCAATAAATTTACAAAAACTATATCCAATCAACTGCAAATCTATTTTCACATCATATTGACGTTAAACTTTATATTTTGGTTATTGATTACTCGGAATGCTAGTAGGGTATAGTTTTCATCAAATAAAAAATCTATTTATCATATAAAAATATATAAAAAGTTGTGTATATAAAAAGTTTAGATCTTGATGATATCTAATAACTTGATATTCAAAAGTTTTTGTAACAACTTTATATTCAAAATTATTTCATTTGAAGTCATCAAATGGGCCATTTGATCAAGTTTGACCAAAGTCAAAGCATTGGTTTTTACAAAAACACCGTTTGACCGAATCCTAGATGGTCTCAAATGGAAAGGTCATTAATACAAAGTTTGTTACACTCATCAAGTTCTACATTTTGTCTAATGGTCAATTTTCCATTTGGAAAAGTTTGAACCACTGAATTTTGAATTTTCAGAGAATTCATAGCCACGCAGCGGTTTCGGAACCCTAGATGGTCTCGAATGGAAAAGTCATGAATACCAATATTGTTCCACTCATCGAAATCTAGATTTCATATACACACCATTCTTGCATTTGAGAAAGTTTTGGAAAGGTGTAGTTAAAAATCCACAATTGACACGAATAGTTTCATATAGTTTGTGTGAGATTCAATAATTCGTGGGTATTGTTAACTTAAACTTTCTCAAATAGAAAAGTTGTGTATATAAAAAGATTAGATCTTGATTATATCTAACAACTTGGTGTTCAAAATTTTTTTATTTTAAGTAATTTAGTTTGTCATTTGACCAAGTTTGACCAAAACCCGTCTTGGATTTTAAAGAAATATGATTAGGATTGGCTCAAAATTATCCAAATATAAAAATGGAAAATATATAAAATGTAGATCTTGATGATCTCTAACAACTTTATATTCAAAATTATTTCATTTGAAGTCATCAAATGGGCCATTTGATCAAGTTTGACCAAAGTCAAAGCATTGGTTTTTACAAAAACACCGCTTGACCGAACCCTAGATGGTCTCAAATGGAAAAGTCATTAATACGAATGTTTGTTACACTCATCAAGTTCTACATTTTGTCTAATGGTCAACTTTCCATTTGGAAAAGTTTGAACTACTGAATTTTGAATTTTCACAGAATTCATAGCCACGCAGTGGTTTCGGAACCCTAGATGGTCTCGAATGAAAAGTCATCAATACCAATATTGTTCCACTCATCGAAATCTACATTTCATATATAGACCATTTTTGCATTTGAGAAAGTTTTGGAAAGGTGTAGTTGAAAATCCACAATTGACACAATTGTGTGAGATTCAAGAATTGGTGGGTATTGTTAACTTAAACTTTCTCAAATGAAAAAATTGTGTATATAAAAAGTTTAGATCTTGATTATATCTAACAACTTGGTATTCAAAATTTTTTCATTTTAAGTAATTTAGTTTGTCATTTGACCAAGTTTGACCAAAACCCGTCTTGGATTTTAAAGAAATGTGATTAGGATTGGCTCAAAATTATCCAAATGTAAAAATGGACAATATATAAAATGTAGATCTTGATGATCTCTAACAATTTTATATTCAAAATAATTTCATTTGAAGTCATCAAATGGGCCATTTGATCAAGTTTGACCAAAGTCAAAGCATTGGTTTTTACAAAAACACCGTTTGACCGAACCCTAGATGGTCTCAAATGGAAAAGTCATTAATACGAATGTTTGTTACACTCATCAAGTTCTACATTTTGTCTAATGGTCAACTTTCCATTTGGAAAAGTTTGAACCACCGAATTTTGAATTTTCAGAGAATTCATAGCCACGCAGCGGTTTCGGAACCCTAGATGGTCTCGGATGGAAAAGTCATGAATACCAATATTGTTCCACTCATCGAAATCTACATTTCATAAATAGACCATTTTTGCATTTGAGAAATTTTTGGAAAGGTGTAGTTGAAAATCCACAATTGACACGTATAGTTTCATATAGTTTGTGTGAGATTCAAGAATTGGTGGATATTATTAACTTAAACTTTCTCAAATGGAAAAGTTGTGTATATAAAAAGTTTAGATCTCGAT
Source organism: Sorghum bicolor (assembly GCF_000003195.3). Classification (NCBI taxonomy): domain Eukaryota; kingdom Viridiplantae; phylum Streptophyta; class Magnoliopsida; order Poales; family Poaceae; genus Sorghum; species Sorghum bicolor. The sequence goes on along the minus strand of NC_012870.2, from coordinate 20,477,605 downwards.
TATATCTAACAACTTGGTGTTCAAAATTTTTTCATTTTAAGTAATTTAGTTTGTCATTTGACCAAGTTTGACCAAAACCCGTCTTGGATTTTAAAAAAATGTGATTAGGATTGGCTCAAAATTATCCAAATGTAAAAATCGAAAATATATAAAATGTAGATCTTGATGATCTCTAACAACTTTATATTCAAAATTATTTCATTTGAAGTCATCAAATGGGCCATTTGATCAAGTTTGACCAAAGTCAAAGCATTGGTTTTTACAAAAACACCATTTGACCGAACCCTAGATGGTCTCAAATGTAAAAGTCATTATTACAAAGTTTGTTACACACATCAAGTTCTACATTTTGTCTAATGATCAACTTTCCATTTGGAAAAGTTTGAATCACTGAATTTTGAATTTTCACAGAATTCATAGCCACGTAGCGGTTTCGAAACCCTAAATGGTCTCGAATGGAAACGTCATGAATACCAATATTGTTCCACTCATCAAAATCTATATTTTATATATAGACCATTTTTACATTTGAGAAAGTTTTGGAAAGGTGTAGTTGAAAATCCACAATTGACACGTATAGTTTCATATAGTTTGTGTGAGATTCAAGAATTGGTGGGTATTGTTAACTTAAACTTTCTCAAATGGAAAAGTTGTGTATATAAAAATTTTAGATCTTGATTATATCTAACAACTTGGTGTTCAAAATTTTTTCATTTTAAGTAATTTAGTTTGTCATTTGACCAAGTTTGACCAAAACCCGTCTTGGATTTTAAAGAAATGTGATTAGGATTGGCTCAAAATTATCCAAATGTAAAAATGGACAATATATAAAATGTAGATCTTGATGATCTGTAACAATTTTATATTTAAAATTATTTCATTTGAAGTCATCAAATGGGTCATTTGATCAAGTTTGACCAAAGTCAAAGCATTGGTTTTTACAAAAAACACCGTTTGACCGAACCCTAGATGGTCTCAAATGGAAAAGTCATTAATACAAAGTTTGTTACACTCATCAAGTTCTACATTTTGTCTAATGGTCAACTTTCCATTTGGAAAAGTTTGAACTACTGAATTTTGAATTTTCACAGAATTCATAGCCACGCAGTGGTTTCGGAACCCTAGATGGTCTCGAATGAAAAGTCATCAATACCAATATTGTTCCACTCATCGAAATCTACATTTCATATATAGACCATTTTTGCATTTGAGAAAGTTTTGGAAAGGTGTAGTTGAAAATCCACAATTGACACAATTGTGTGAGATTCAAGAATTGGTGGGTATTGTTAACTTAAACTTTCTCAAATGAAAAAATTGTGTACATAAAAAGTTTAGATCTTGATTATATCTAACAACTTGGTATTCAAAATTTTTTCATTTTAAGTAATTTAGTTTGTCATTTGACCAAGTTTGACCAAAACCCGTCTCGGATTTTAAAGAAATGTGATTAGGATTGGCTCAAAATTATCCAAATGTAAAAATGGACAATATATAAAATGTAGATCTTGATGATCTCTAACAATTTTATATTCAAAATAATTTCATTTGAAGTCATCAAATGGGCCATTTGATCAAGTTTGACCAAAGTCAAAGCATTGGTTTTTACAAAAACACCGTTTGACCGAACCCTAGATGGTCTCAAATGGAAAAGTCATTAATACAAAGTTTGTTACACTCATCAAGTTCTACATTTTGTCTAATGGTCAACTTTCCATTTGGAAAAGTTTGAACCACTCAATTTTGAATTTTTAGAGAATTCATAGCCACGCAGCGGTTTCTGAACCCTAGATGGTCTCGAATGGAAAAGTCATGAATACCAATATTGTTCCACTCAACGAAATCTACATTTCATATATAGACCATTTTTGCATTTGAGAAAGTTTTGGAAAGGTGTAGTTGAAAATCCACAATTGACACATATAGTTTCATATAGTTTGTGTGAGATTCAAGAATTGGTGGGTATTGTTAACTTAAACTTTCTCAAATGGAAAAGTTGTGTATATAAAAAGTTTAGATCTTGATTATATCTAACAACTTGGTGTTCAAAATTGTTTTATTTTAAGTAATTTAGTTTGTCATTTTACCAAGTTTGACCAAAACCCGTCTTGGATTTTAAAGAAATGTGATTAGGATTGGCTCAAAATTATCCAAATGTAAAAATGGACAATATATAAAATGTAGATCTTGATGATCTATAACAACTTTATATTCAAAATTATTTCATTTGAAGTCATCAAATGGGCCATTTGATCAAGTTTGACCAAAGTCAAAGCATTGGTTTTTACAAAAACACCATTTGACCGAACCCTAGATGGTCTCAAATGGAAAAGTCATTAGTACAAAGTTTGTTACACTCATCAAGTTCTACATTTTGTCTAATGGTCAACTTTCCATTTGGAAAAGTTTGAACCACTGAATTTTGAATTTTCACAGAATTCATAGCCACGTAGCGGTTTCGGAACCCTAAATGGTCTCGAATGGAAACGTCATGAATACCAATATTGTTCCAACCATCAAAATCTACATTTCATATATAGACCATTTTTGCATTTGAGAAAGTTCTGGATAGGTGTAGTTGAAAATCCACAATTGACACGTATAGTTTCATATAGTTTGTGTGAGATTCAAGAATTGGTGGGTATTGTTAACTTAAACTTTCTCAAATGGAAAAGTTGTGTATATAAAAAGTTTAGATCTTGATTATATCTAACAACTTGGTATTCAAATTTTTTTCATTTTAAGTAATTTAGTTTGTCATTTGACCAAGTTTGACCAAAACCCGTCTTGGATTTTAAAGAAATGTGATTAGGATTGGCTCAAAATTATCCAAATGTAAAAATGGACAATATATAAAATATAGATCTTGATGATCTTTAACAACTTTATATTCAAAATTATTTCACTTGAAGTCATCAAATGAGCCATTTGATCAAGTTTGACCAGAGTCAAAGCATTGGTTTTTACAAAAACACCATTTGACCGAACCCTAGATGGTCTCAAATGGAAAAGTCATTAGTACAAAGTTTGTTACACTCATCAAGTTCTACATTTTGTCTAATGGTCAACTTTCCATTTGGAAAAGTTTGAACCACTGAATTTTGAATTTTCACAGAATTCATAGTCACGTAGCGGTTTCGGAACCCTAAATGGTCTCGAATGGAAACGTCATGAATACCAAGATTGTTCCACTCATCAAAATCTACATTTCATATATAGACCATTTTTGCATTTGAGAAAGTTTTGGAAAGGTGTAGTTGAAAATCCACAATTGACACGTATAGTTTCATATAGTTTGTGTGAGATTCAAGAATTGGTGGGTATTGTTAACTTAAACTTTCTCAAATGGAAAAGTTGTGTATATAAAAAGTTTAGATCTTGATTATATCTAACAACTTGGTATTCAAAATTTTTTCATTTTAAGTAATTTAGTTTGTCATTTGACCAAGTTTGACCAAAACCCGTCTTGGATTTTAAAGAAATGTGATTAGGATTGGCTCAAAATTATCCAAATGTAAAAATGGACAGTATATAAAATGTAGATCTTGATGATCTCTAACAATTTTATATTCAAAATTATTTCATTTGAAGTCATCAAATGGGCCATTTGATCAAGTTTGACCAAAGTCAAAGCATTGGTTTTTACAAAAACACCGTTTGACCGAACCCTAGATGGTCTCAAATGGAAAAGTCATTATTACAAAGTTTGTTACACTCATCAAGTTCTACATTTTGTCTAATGGTCAACTTTCCATTTGGAAAAGTTTGAACCACTGAATTTTGAAGTTTTAGAGAATTCATAGCCACGCAACGGTTTCGGAACCCTAGATTGTCTCGAATGGGAAAGTCATGAATACCAATATTGTTCCACTCATCGAAATCTACATTTCATATATAGACTATTTTTGCATTTGAGAAAGTTTTGGAAAGGTGTAGTTGAAAATCCACAATTGACACGTATAGTTTCATATAGTTTGTGTGAGATTCAAGAATTGGTGGGTATTGTTAACTTAAACTTTCTCAAATGGAAAAGTTGTGTATATAAAAAGTTTAGATCTTGATTATATCTAACAACTTGGTGTTCAAATTTTTTTCATTTTAAGAAATTTAGTTTGTCATTTGACCAAGTTTGACCAAAACCCGTCTTGGATTTTAAAGAAATGTGATTAAGATTGGCTCGAAATTATCCAAATGTAAAAATGGACAATATATAAAATGTAGATCTTGATGATCTCTAACAATTTTATATTCAAAATAATTTCATTTGAAGTCATCAAATGGGCCATTTGATCAAGTTTGACCAAAGTCAAAGCATTGGTTTTTACAAAAACACCATTTGACCGAACCCTAGATGGTCTCAAATGGAAAAGTCATTAATACAAAGTTTGTTACACTCATAAAGTTCTACATTTTGTCTAATGGTCAACTTTCCATTTGGAAAAGTTTGGACTACTGAATTTTGAATTTTCACATAATTCATAGCCACGCAGTGGTTTCGGAACCCTAGATGGTCTCGAATGAAAAGTCATCAATACCAATATTGTTCCACTCATCGAAATCTACATTTCATATATAGACCATTTTTGCATTTGAGAAAGTTTTGGAAAGGTGTAGTTGAAAATCCACAATTGACACATATAGTTTCATATAGTTTGTGTGAGATTCAAGAATTGGTGGGTATTGTTAACTTAAACTTTCTCAAATGGAAAAGTTGTGTATATAAAAAGTTTAGATCTTGATTATATCTAACAACTTGGTGTTCAAAATTGTTTCATTTTAAGTAATTTAGTTTGTCATTTGACCAAGTTTGACCAAAACCCGTCTAGGATTTTAAAGAAATGTGATTAGGATTGGGTCAAAATTATCCAAATGTAAAAATGGACAATATATAAAATGTAGATCTTGATGATCTCTAACAGCTTTATATTCAAAATAATTTCATTTGAAGTCATCAAATGGGCCATTTGATCAAGTTTGACCAAAGTCAAAGCATTGGTTTTTACAAAAACACCGTTTGACCGAACCCTAGATGGTCTCAAATAGAAAAGTCATTAATACAAAGTTTGTTACACACATCAAGTTCTACATTTTGTCTAATGGTCAACTTTCCATTTGGAAAAGTTTGAACCACTGAATTTTGAATTTTTAGAGAATTCATAGCCACGCAACGGTTTCGGAACCCTAGATTGTCTCGAATGGGAAAGTCATGAATACCAATATTGTTCCACTCATCGAAATCTACATTTCATATATAGACTATTTTTGCATTTGAGAAAGTTTTGGAAAGGTGTAGTTAAAAATCCACAATTGACACGTATAGTTTCATATAGTTTGTGTGAGATTCAAGAATTGGTGGGTATTGTTAACTTAAACTTTATCAAATGGAAAAGTTGTGTATATAAAAAGTTTAGATCTTGATTATATCTAACAACTTGGTGTTCAAAAGTTTTTCATTTTAAGTAATTTAGTTTGTCATTTGACCAAGTTTGACCAAAACCCGTCTTGGATTTTAAAGAAATGTGGTTAGGATTGGCTCAAAATTATCCAAATGTAAAAATGGACAATATATAAAATGTAGATCTTGATGATCTCTAATGATTTTATATTTAAAATTATTTCATTTGAAGTCATCAAATGGGTCATTTGATCAAATTTGACCAAAGTCAAAGCATTGGTTTTTACAAAAACACCGTTTGACCGAACCCTAGATGGTCTCAAATAGAAAAGTCATTAATACAAAGTTTGTTACACTCATCCAGTTCTACATTTTGTCTAATGGTCAACTTTCCATTTGGAAAAGTTTGAACCACTGAATTTTGAATTTTCACAGAATTCATAGCCACGCAGCGGTTTCGGAACCCTAGATGGTCTCGAATGGAAAAGTCATGAATACCAATATTGTTCCACTCATCAAAATCTATATTTCATATATAGACCATTTTTGCATTTGAGAAAGTTTTGGAAAGGTGTAGTTGAAAATCCACAATTGACACGTATAGTTTCATATAGTTTGTGTGAGATTCAAGAATTGGTGGGTATTGTTAACTTAAACTTTCTCAAATGAAAAAGTTGTGTATATAAAAATTTTAGATCTTGATTATATCTAACAGCTTGGTGTTCAAAATTGTTTCATTTTAAGTAATTTAGTTTGTCATTTGGCCAAGTTTGACCAAAACCCGTCTTGGATTTTAAAGAAATGTGATTAGGATTGGCTCAAAATTATCCAAATGTAAAAATGGACAATATATAAAATGTAGATCTTGATGATCTCTAACAACTTTATATTCAAAATTATTTCATTTGAAGTCATCAAATGGGCCATTTGATCAAGTTTGACCAAAGTCAAAGCATTGGTTTTTACAAAAACACCATTTGACCGAACCCTAGATGGTCTCAAATGGAAAAGTCATTAGTACAAAGTTTGTTACACTCATCAAGTTCTACATTTTGTCTAATGGTCAACTTTCCATTTGGAAAAGTTTGAACCACTGAATTTTGAATTTTCACAGAATTCATAGCCACGTAGCGGTTTCGGAACCCTAAATGGTCTCGAATGGAAACATCATGAATACCAATATTGTTCCAACCATCAAAATCTACATTTCATATATAGACCATTTTTGCATTTGAGAAAGTTCTGGATAGGTGTAGTAAAAAATCCACAATTGACACGTATAGTTTCATATAGTTTGTGTGAGATTCAAGAATTGGTGGGTATTGTTAACTTAAACTTTCTCAAATGGAAAAGTTGTGTATATAAAAAGTTTAGATCTTGATTATATCTAACAACTTGGTATTCAAATTTTTTTCATTTTAAGTAATTTAGTTTGTCATTTGACCAAGTTTGACCAAAACCCGTCTTGGATTTTAAAGAAATGTGATTAGGATTGGCTCAAAATTATCCAAATTCTCAGACTTCGTACATTTCTCAGAATTCGTACATTTTACAACACATAATATTAAACATGACTTTATGCTAAGCCGACACAACAGTGAACTTCTTCTTGACGTATGACCCTTGGTTATGATCCTGCCGTAACCATGGAGTATCCTCATTGTTTAATAGAATGCTTGGGTCTTTGTTGACTATGAAGGGCGGAATTCGATCATCCCTTTCGTAATCGCCTGACATGTCTGACTTGTCCTCAATTCCGACAATGTTTCTTTTCCCAGAAAGGACAATGTGGCGCTTTGGCTCATTGATGATTGAGTGGTCATCATTTTTTCCTCTCTTTGGTTTCGTAGATATATCTTTGACATAGAACACCTGACTCACGTCTGCAGCAAGGACGAATGGTTCGTCTTTGAACCCACTATTGTTAAGGTCCACGGTTGTCATCCCATACTCCTTGTCGACTGTTACCCCACCTCCGGTCATCTTCACCCATTGGCACCGGAACAAAGGAACTTTAAAATTAGCTGCATAGACTAGTTCCCATATGTCTTCTATGCGTCTATAATATGTTTGTCTGTTCCCATTTGGATCCGTGGCATCCACGCGTACACCACTATTTTGGTTGGTGCTCCTTTCATCTTGGCCAACTGTGTAAAATGTGTTACCATTTATCTCGTACCCTTTGTACGTGAGGACATGCCATGATGGTTGCCTGGCCAACAAATAAAGCTGCTAATCAATGTTTTCATCACCTTGACATTTTTTGCGCAACCAATCGCCAAAAGTTTCCATGTGCTGACGCATTATCCAAGCTTCATTCTTCTCGGGCCACTGGGACCGTAGGAAATCTTTGTGTACCTCAACATATGGTTCCACCAATGAGGAGTTCTGAAGAACTGTGTAGTGTGCTTTATTGAAGTAATCGTCTCCCGTACCAATATATGTTTTCTTCCCAAGTGTTCCCTTTCCACTGAGTCTGCCCTCGTGTCGAGATTCAGGAATGCCAATTGGGTCAAGATCTGGAATAAAGTCAACACAGAACTCTATGACCTCCTCTGTTCCGTAGCCCTTGGCAATGCTTCCTTCTGGCCAGGAACGACTATGGACATATTTCTTTAGGACACCCATGAATCTCTCGAAGGGGAACATGTTGTGTAGGAACACAGGACCGAGAATACGAATCTCTTTGACCAGATGAACTAGGAGGTGTGTCATGATATCGAAGAAGGATGGAGGGAACACCAACTCAAAGCTGACGAGACATTGAACGACATCATTCTGCAGAGTAGCTAGTTGCTCTGGATTGATTGCCTTCTGAGAAATTGCATTGATGAATGCACATAGCTTTACGGTGGCTAGACGTACGTGTGGAGGTAAAATTCCTCTTAAAACGACCGGCAGCAATTGCGTCATTAGAACGTGACAGTCATGGGACTTCAAGTTCAGGAATTTCTTCTCTGGCACATTAATTATTCCTTTGATATTGGAGGAGAATCCAGATGAGACCTTGATGCTGCTAAGACATTCAAACATGCTTTCCGTCTCTTCTTTGCTCAGAGTGTAGCTAGCAGGGCTTAAGTAATGACGTCCATCATCTGTCTTTTCTGGATGCAGGTTGTCTCGTTCTTTCATGCGCTGCAAGTCTTGTCGTGCTTCAAGTGAATCCTTAGACTTCCTGTAGACACCCATGAATCCGAGCAAGTTCACACAAAGATTCTTTGTCAGATGCATCACGTCGATCGCGTTGCGGACCTCTAGGACATTCTAGTAAGGTAGCTCCCAAAATATGGATTTCTTCTTCCACATGGGTACTGTCCCTTAGCATCCTTGGGAATAGGTTCGCTGCCTCGTCCCTTTCCAAATACCACTTTTATATCCTTGACCATTTCGAGTACATCATCCCCGGTTCGATTCAGAGGTTTGGTCCGGTGGTTTGCCTTGCCTTTAAAATGCTTGCCTTTCTTTCGTACTGGGTGGTTCACAGGAAGAAACCGACGGTGGCCAAGGTACACGACCTTTTGACATTTTTTCAAAAATACACAGTCAAGGTCTTCATAACAATGTGTGCATGCATTATATCCCTTGTTTGACTGGCCTGAAAGATTACTCAGAGCTGGCCAATCATTGATTGTTACAAACAGCAATGCTCGCAGGTCAAAGTGCTCTTGTTTGTACTCATCCCACACGCGAACTCCTGGTTTGCTCCATAAAAGTTGAAGTTCCTCAACTAATGGCCTTAGGTAGACATCTATGTCATTGCCAGGTTGCTTCGGTCCTTGGATAAGCACCGGCATCATAATAAACTTCCGCTTCATGCATAGCCATGGAGAAAGGTTGTAGATACATAGAGTTACTGGCCAAGTGCTGTGACTACTGCTCTGCTCACCGAAAGGATTCATACCATCTGTACTTAAGGCGAACCGCAAGTTTCTAGCATTATCTGCAAAATCTAGGAATTCTCTGTCTATCGCTCTCCACTGGGATCCATCGGCAGGGTGTCTCAGCATATTGTCTATCTTACGGTCTTCTTTATGCCACTGCAACAACTTTGCATTGTCCTTATTTCTGAACAGACGTTTTAATCGTGGTATTATAGGAGCATACCACATAACTTTGGCAGGAATTTTCTTCCTATGACGTTCTTCACCCTCAACATCGCCAGGATCATCTCGTCTAATCTTATACCGTGATGCCTTACATACTGGACATGCATCCAAATTCTCGTATTCCTCCCCACGGTAGAGGATGCAGTCATTAGGACATGCGTGTATCTTCTGGATTTCTAATCCCAAAGGGCAGACAACCTGTTTTGCTTCATACGTAGTGGTGGGCAATTCGTTGCCTTTCGGAAGCATCTTTTTATGATCTTCAATAACTGCCCAAATGCCTTGTCAGATGTACCATTCTTTGCCTTCCATTGCAGCAATTCTAGTGTGGTACCCAGCTTTTTTTGCCCCTCTTCAGCGGTGGGATATAGCGATTTCCTGTGGTCCTCTAGCATGCGCTCGAACTTGGCTTTCTCTTTATCACTTTCACATTCTCTTTGTGCATCACGGATGGCATCACCAAAAGCATCATCGCCCCGATCATCTTCTGCTGCTACTTCTTCTTCATTATCTCCCCCCATTGCAACATCATTGAAGCCACCGTACTGAGCAATAATATTGGCATGGTCCAATTCTTCTTCTTCTTCTTCACCTTCATCCATTATAATCCCGCTTTCTCCATGTTTGGTCCAACAAATATAGTTTGGTACGAAACCAGACTTTAATAAGTGTGAATGAAGAGTTCTTGAGTTAGAATATTCCGTCAAATTCGCACACGGCACATGGACAACACATGAAACCGTTCCTCTTATTTGTCTCGGCCACACTTAAGAAATAGTGTACGCCATTAATGAACTCTTCGGAGCGCCGATCGGCATTATACATCCAATTACGTGTTACCATCTGTATTAAATATAACATATATATTATGAAAACTATGCACACATATAGTTTCTCATCTTATTACACAACATGTCTAAGATACATAGTTGATTAATTCAGAAAAGCTTGGCTACAACAAATACAATCGCAACTAGCACTAAAAAAACCAAAACTAAAATGCACTTAAGCAACATAATTAGTTCGCGTCCGATCCCAACTATAATAGAATGATCATTCGCTTGATCAACATCATTGAACTCCTTTCGTCGGCTCACTGCCTCACCACCTTCAGCCTCAACCACCTGTGCAAAAGATTTCTTAATGTGTTCAATGTATTCTTCCTTCCAGTACCAACCTGTACATCCGCCGGTACCGTCCCACTGAAATTAAAAGAGAGAATCAAAAGTTTAATTAATATCATTTAAAAAAATATGCACATATATAAGCAAATGTCTGGAAATAACTCACATTACGATCCGGACACTTGTAGAATATACAACCCTTGTTTACTCCCTCTTTCGACACTTTGTACTCCATCAAAATTTTCTGCCCACACTTGCCACAAGTAATGAGAGGGAGTTCCGAACGGTATCGCTTTTGAACCCGTTGAGAGACCGAAGACCCGGTCACGGTTGCCATCTACTATCCATACTCAATTTTTAAACAATTATAAATTCTATATTTACTAGTAAACATGTATGATACAATGGACATTATGTAGTAATAAAAATAAATCAAGTGATATTAACAAACCAATTAATTTAAACTATCCTACTTTCTAATATCATAAAAAGATACTATAATTCATTCTTGCAAACTACATTAATACTAGGTCAACCATGAAATATGATATATATATATATATATATATGTATATATATATATACATATATGGATACTAATTCATGTGAATGATTCAAAATAACAAAGTGGATTTGAGCTAAAAAATGATGGGAACATCACAAGCCAAAAACAACATGAAAAAGACAAGAAAGGCTGAAGTTAGTCACCTCCAAGCACGAAGAGACGATGACGGAGTCGAAGAAGATCAACGATGGGCGTTGGAGATGAAGAATAAATGAAGAACAAGCAAGAAGAAGCTCAAAGAACAGCAATGGTGCTCTCGGTTTCAAATGGGCAGAGGGGAGGAGGGAGCCGGCCTATAAACCGGACCTTTAGCATCGGTTCAGGGCAAAAACCAGTGCTAAAGGGTCACCCACAAACCGATGCTAAAGGCTTTGCCTTGGCCCGTGGCACTGGCCGGTGCTAAAGGGGACCCTTTAGCACCAGTTTGTAACACGAACCGGTGCTAAAGGGTCCCTGCCCCGACAGCATCTGTCAGTAGCCGTTGGGCAGGACCCTTTAGCACCGGTTCGTGTTACGAACCGGTGTTAAAGGGGCCTTTAACCCCGGGCTGTAAAAAGGCCGGGGTTTTGGCGATTTTGGGCATCGACCAATGCCTCATTCTGTAGTAGTGAGTGCTACATTAATCCACATGTGCTAATGATAGATTAATTATACTTAATAGATTTGTTTTCCAGACGAGCTATGTAATTTATTTTTTTTATTAGTTTCTAAAAACCCCTCCCGATATTCTTCCGACACATCCGATGTGACACCCAAAAAATTTTCATCTCCAATCTAAACAGGGCCTAAACTAGTCAACATGCTCACTAATATGATCAACATTCATATTTATTCACCACTTAACTGTCAATTTTCTCTTTCTCTATTCTGGGCATTTGTTGGGAAGTAGAACAACCTGAGCACAACTAGAACAGCAGATGATCTCGCATAGATTCTGACAACGGGCAGTTTAATTTATTAACACTTCCTCCCCAATTTACGATGCAAAAAGTGCTCTACAACTTCTATTCCGGTACAGATACTGCCACTATAATGTTCTTTTACCATTTCGAGACTGCATACATGCTCAGCCACGTGTTCATCCTGTTTTATTCCTGCAAAAATAATAAATACCCCTAGCACCGTAGCACGTATCGAGATGACACCACATAACGCGACAACCACAACAAAACAACACAGCAATAGGAGCAGCAGCACTAGTAGTTTTTTTTTAAAAAAACTTGTTATTAAAAGAGATGCCCTTTTCTGAACTCTTTTGGAAAATGTACTTTTACGAGTAGTATATACTAGTAATTCGCACTGTTTTTCTTTTTTTTTTACTGCATCCATGTGCTTGTGCTTTCGTGCGTCCAGCGCGGCGCTGCGTCCTGCCGGGCTCCGCTGGTTCGAAGGGGACAAGGATTCCGTCACCGCGGTAGGTTCAAGCGCATAGGACAAGCCGGAAAAGTGGCGTGGAATTTAGGCCTTGTTTAGTTCCGAAAACTGAAAAGTTTTCGAAACTGTAGCACTTTTGTTTGTTTATAGTAAATATTGTCCAATCATAAACTAACTAGAGTCAAAAGATTCGTCTCGTGATTTACAGTCAAACTGTGTGATTAGTTTTTGTTTTCGTCTATATTTAATGCTTATCGCAAGATTCGATGTGACAGAGAATCTTGAAAAATTTTTAGATTTCGGGGGTGAACTTGCTCGGTTTTAGCGCGACGGCCTCGGTCACGCCCCGGCCTCAGCGCAAGTACCACCCCGGCCGGGCGTTGTCTAGCGTGAGACCCTGACGCTGAAAAAACAGACGCCGCCACGACGGTCAAGAATCTTTGGCTTAGGGTTTCAAAAACTGTGGCCGGCCTCGAACAGAACACTTGGAGAAGAGAACATCTTTATGTTAGTACGAACATTGGTACTGAGGTTGCACTCGTGGCTTATATGGTAAAAAAGTATTCATCTTCTTCTGCTATTTATTATATATTTTCACTTTGAAAGATTTTGCAGCTAAATTGTCAGTGTCCTCCTTTGATACGGAACGTCACTACGATAGTATAGGGTCTAACTGGTTGACTGCAATACATTCGAGACAAATCTCGTGATACGTTGGAATGTTTCAATATTATTATATACCTGATATTAAAAGAAGAAGAAATAAATCAATATATATATATATATATATATATATATATATATATATATATATATATATATATATATATATAGAAGAAGAAGAAGAAATAAATCCCTACCTGCTTTTTTTATCCGTCGGCGTATTCTATCCCACGACGCCTCACTCTCTCCCATTCGCATCCGCAAGTTTCCGATCCAAATCCAGATCACGTTTTCAGTTCAAAACTAGGACAGTCTAAATCCATAATGAGACCAACTTTCAAACTTCGCGTGTCTAGCCATGATATGGAGTCTGATCCAAGACGTAATTGAACAGATGAAGTAATCATTATGTAGATAAATCAGTGATCCACAAGCCGTCCAAGCGACCAAGTAACAAGTTGTATGTTCTATTGCTATACACAAACTTGTTTACTAGTATAGACAATGCAGTTAGTAATAAATATTGATACGTCCTCAGCGTACAAACCAAAACTCCTCTTTTATTTTATTTAACAAAAATTATGTCTAGTAACTAATATAATTGATATAATAATGGAACTATTTTTTTGGGACATTTACCATTGTACACAAAGGAACTGATAACCCTACTTCGCATCTTCACAGCATTCAACCCAAAACATGCAGATCCTGGGTTGGAGCAGCAGGTCGGTCAAGTGAAAAATCATTCTCAAAATGATTGTTGACCCCTGATGAGGTAACCATCACCACAAGAAAGGTTATCGTTGCACTGTAACCAATTAGCTAAAGCAACAACCAGCCAATCAACAGGACAGGCTGCACAAGACCTTCTCATCGTATTTCATCGATTAAGAACTCGTGAACACAAAAGCAACTGTTCAGTTATTACATTAAATAACACACTCGTAACCCGTGAACCCATTTTTTCTAGCAGGAGGCCGCGAAGGATCTTGATGACAAACATAGGCAAAACTTTGTCTGATGTCACCGAAGTTGTTACCTCATAGTAACAGTGTTAAAGGCACCTTGTTACTGTTAGGAGCAGATCGACTCTCTCGTAGCATGATTTCACTTCCCCCAAATCATTGGATAGCAACATCTGATCTGTTCGAGCAAAGTTTTTCTGATTTGAGGTAGATGGGCGGGTGTCATTTATCGAGCAATGTCTTTTCAAGTCCGGCACCAGTTGCTATCGGTAGTACGAAGCTGAGATGCAAAGCAGAACGGATGGAGCTGTAGTCGCAATCAACTCCTGGAATGAGATACTGCGAATTAGTTTCACTATTGCTGAAAACAGCATTTGACAACTGAAAGCAGCACCAGGATACATTTTGCACTGATCCATGACTTGTTTTCCACCGGAAAAGCAGCATCCACTTATTCTAGGGCCTTTCTGTAGTAGTTAAAAGGATGAAAAGTTGACGGTTTCTAGTTCATGCTAAACTACCAACAAATGGTCCAAAATGGAATTGTCAAAGAGAAGCAAACAGACAATGTTTGTTGTGTATGATATTATCCTACATCATAAAACCATCCAATATGCAACAGAAAATATCAGTCATGTTACCTGAAAATGATAAACAACATATGGAATAATATTTCCCAGACATTGAGAAAAAAAATGCAAGTACAACAGGAAACTCAGATGCAGTTAATGGAGCTACAATGTAGCACTCGTTTTGCCATATGTATACCCAGACCTCACTGCCAGGAATTACCATAAGTAGGTACTCCTAAATTTCATCACTGTGCAAATAATAGGTATGGGGTGATAAAAAAGTTCAGAACCAATCTATGAACAGCATCCCCTTATTAAGAGTCTAAGGCATCATATATTTGAACATGATGCATTAGTGCATAACAATCTACTATTTCGAAACATAGACTGGCTGGCATTATTCCTTCTATCTATCTATATCAGTTATGCATCCATCAAGCTGGACTGCAAGGTTAGGAAACTACTGACCTACTAACCAGAGAGACTTCTTTTTTTTTTTTGAACGAAATGGCAGGAGCTCTGCCTTTCAATTAAGAGAGGAAATAGAAGTTTATATACAGGTGAAGAGGGCGCGCCCTCTCAAGGAAAACAATTACAGCTTTATAGATTATCTCCTCCCAGCTAATGCCCTCTTCCTTTGTTGAATTAGGGTTTAGGGTTTAGGGTTTTATGCACACAAGAAATAAATTTCCCAGACCTATCATCAAAAGCAAAGAAAAAAATCATCCCATGGTCCCACCTAGCCACCCTGTCACCTTACTGTACTTTTGTTTGCGTTATATATATATCAGAACTACCATGAGTTAAAAAATAAAATCTGCACCAACAACAGAACACTTCAGTTCATGCCAACATTACATATAGAATTTAGAAAGTAAAAAAGGCATGAAACATATCAACATAGGAAACTGCCTCATGCCCCTATGGAAAAGATATAAATTTACGATATGCCTCGTGTTCAGAAGTAGACTCACATTATATACAGGAGTGATATGGCTAGCTCTGTAGCCTTCAGCTTCACAAGCATTCGGTAGAAATAGGCAATACCAACAGTATTTTCAGCTAAAATGCTAAGCTGTTCCAATTAGTACCAAAGTTTGAATCATTTTCCATTCTCGTTCCTTCCAAGTCAAGACTTTTGTGCAGCCAGCAATGTGGTGCAGAGTTGAAGCCACTCTTTTGATAGGTTCAGAAGCTGTTTGACTAGAAAGACACAAATACTAGCAGCTGCAGAGCATTTGGGAATTCAAGATTTTGGAATAACTTCTTACAAATGCTGCTGATATTGCCATATTTATGCAGATCAATCATGGTGGATCTTGAGTTTATACAAAGACAAATGAGATTATAAACAGCACCACTCAAGAGCAATAGAGCATCAACCAAATTATCAATCTTTTGCAGTGAACCTATTTTCTCCTACACTATATTTCCTTTTTATATCAGCAGGGGTCCTACTTTTACTTTTACGGTAAAAAAAGAGGGAAATATATGATATTGGCAGTATCATGTCTAGAAAGCCTTCAATGTACAGCATTGTGAATAACCAGCTGTTATATTGCACCTAATTAAAAATAAGATTTGTTTGTAGGAACTGATGTTTACTAGATAATTGCTAAGAAAGCTGCCATAATGCAAGCAGAAAGTCCCAGACTTACATGACTTGTATGTTGGGCATCACTGCAAATGAAACTGTACAATAATTATGTGGACAAACGTAACAAAGACAGGTTCGCATTGAATTCAAAGAAAAAAAATAGGTCCCCAAGGAACTATTGGTTGGTAATTAGCATGTTTGATCTCCTTTGACACCTCAATAATCAGTAAAGATAACAAAAATTAAAAATAGTAGATGAGGTAGCCAAGAGGCTTTTATTTAGTTCCAGAACTCTCAATCTTACCAAGCAGCGAACATGTCCAGGAAACAGCCCAGTCAAGTAACACAGTATAATACATAATTCTTCACAGAAAGTCATCATCCTAAAAATTAATCATAAGGCCAGCAGCAGCACATGGTTGGGCATGGCCTTCTAGTTTCTTGGTTGTGTTGCTATGTTTCATTTCAGACTATGCAGCCTGCCCAATCTACAGGCACAAAGATTTGTTACATGAAAATACAACGTGAAATTTTTCTATATGCCATTGGCTAAAGCCTGTGTCCCTGATCTGCCACCTAAAAGACTCAAATCCTTGCAATGCTACTATCCATAAATTTTAATCTCTTTCACGCCATAATTGATCACATTCCAATAGTCTTGGCTATTAGACATCAAAGAGACCAATTTGTCCGTCCTCTCAGTTGGACACAAATTAGTTGCTCCCTTGTATGCACCCCAACTGAGCACATGATGTAGATTATTGTACTAGTAGAATTTACTCAACAAAATGAACAATAAGTAGATGAGTAGCATATAGTATAGAAAAAGGCAAGTCCACAGAATTATCCTGGATTGACCCATGTGTCACCCATTTCTTCTGTTTCAGCAGCTGATCTGCCATTACCATATCGTGAGCCCTATCCAACTGAAACCCAAAGAACTGCAGCACTCATCACTTGCTAATACGCAACATCAGTACATCACTGAGCTGCCAATAATACGACCAGCAAAATGACAAAAGTCCAAAATTACCTTCATCAAGTACTCCCAATCGCAGCTAGTCCCGCATCATTCCGTTCCGCCTCCTCTTGCAGGCCATCTTCACCTGGTCGAATTCATCAAGTGGACTGATCCCCAAAATCTATCAACAGTGACCACCAATTAGGTAATAATACACAACAGGACTACATCCTAACTCCTGGATACTGTACCGCAGAATGCAGGTCCTAAGCATGAACAGTTGAACACATCCATAAATGCAGCTGACCAGCTCTACCTCAGTGCCGAATCCCTACCAGTGCCGCAGATGCAGCCACAACACCACCTCCATGACGTCTGGCCGGCGTCGTAGACAACCTTTTGTCAACCACGATTCTGCACAAACTTAGTTGCGAAAAATGAAGGGAAAAAAGGAAACCCCTTCAGCCATCGGAAACCTACCAAAGTGCGAGATAGGAAATTTAACCAGATTGTAATTGCGGGAGCGCCTGTCTATTCTAAAAAACGCTGCCAAACGGACGCGTTAGTAGTTGCCGTGTAGAGTTCATCCCCAGACGAGGGAGGCAAGGAAGAATACCAGATTGCGGTTAGTGCGGAAGGTGGACGAAGAGGCAGCCATCATCCCCAACATTGTAGGGCCGACGGTGGTGGCGGCCGCTACCGCCTTCATCTGCGGCCTGCGGCGTTGGAGAACCGGAGAAGAGGCCTGAATTGATGGGCCGCATAAGCAATTGGGCCGAGTTTTTGTTTTTGGACCTTGTTGGAAGCTCACTCGTGTGATCGTGTCGAAAGTCTGAAAGGTTGTTACTGTTAGCATTTCGGGTCGTAGTAGAGACCTTGGTATCTTTTGGAATACTTATAGTGGAGATTTTAATGTACTCACAATGTCACATGGATGCAATCCTATGATAACGAGTTGAATCTCCCACGTATTGTTGCAGAATTTTTTTTTAAAAAAAATGATAGCCAAAATTGGTACATATTAACAATGTTGGTTATCTCCTCGAACAATTTTGTACTTTAGAAGTAACTAGCAGTGTATTTTTCATGTGAATCAATGCTTGCTTGTAAAGCTGTATGAGACCAAAACGAAAAAAAGATATTTGTATTGCTATATAATAATTCATTGTTAAATCTATTTTCCACTTATATATATATTCAATAGTGTAGTTGGTGCTACTCTGAAGGATATAACATATATATCCAAGCAAGTCCTTAATTTGCAGTGTTCCTCCCGACATCATCAAATTAAGATGCATAAACAGTATAATCATGTACGACATGCAAAAACTGAATCGATGAGGAAATTTGTGACAATGGAAAAGAAACAAATGGAATTATTAGGGCCTTGTTTACTTTTCAAATATTTTGTAAAAATTTTTAAGATTCCTCGTTACATCGAATCTTACGACACATACATGAAACATTAAATATAGATAAAAAAACTCATTGCACAATTTGTCTATAATTTACGAGACGAATCTTTTAAGCCTAGTTAGTCCATGATTGAACAATATTTGTCAAATACAAATAAAAATATTACAGTTTTCATTTTGTAAAAAAAAATTGCAACTAAACAAGACCTAGGAACTCACATAGTGAGTCAGAACCTGACCACTGCGAGATGGAAGTATATAGTTTTTTTTACATCTAGATAATTATTCATGAGAACATGTGAAAGTGCAGAGCAATCATAGAAAAAAAAAGTTTATCTTTTCATCCGTATGAGGAATAGTTGACCATTAATAGACCCTGAGATGAGGATCTGAACCTAGAACAAATTAAAAAATCAATCAAACTCTATGGAGGATGGAAAATCAAAATAATATTATAACAGAAGAAACCCAAAGAAAGGAATACTAACATCAAAAAGACAATTGTTTGTTCTCATAGGGTCAACTCGGTGTAGATTAAGCATGCACAATGATTAGCTTGCAGTGGTGCCGGAGAAATTTTCTACAGGCTGCGGCAGCTGCTCTTATCTCAGGCCTTGATTCTCTGCAGCTAGGGATGAAAATGGTACGGATATTTTCCGACCGTATTCGAGACCGAATTCGTTTAGAGGGATTCAGATCAGTCCGTATCCGAGTCCGAATGTTCAACATCTGATACCGTATCCGTATCCGAGTACTTAAATCGTATATTTATGATGTCGACATCCAATCTGAAACGACCTAGATTTTTCCAAAAAGGGAAAAATCCACAGATTCGAATTATAATGTGATAATTCAAAAATTGAACCATCTCATTATCATATATCAGTCGTTATCATAGTCATACATCGTGAGAAACAAAATTATAACACATTTACTTTACAAATCTTGGTCAACAAGCCTATTACATCGTTTTTCTAGCGGAAACACACACGTGTCTTTATCAGAGTCGATGTAGCGCGTCAGCGGTGAAGGCTCCTCCTTCACGGGCAATCATCAGAGTCGGCGTAGTTTATCAGCGGGCGTAGTCTTCATCTTTGAACCAAACTTGAGCGCAGGAACGAGACCATCTAATCCTTCTATTCTCCGTAGTTATCATCATAGACCACGTTCAAAACCTGCTAAACAATTTTCAGTACGATTTGTACTGGCCACTGGCTCCCACCCTATGCTTTTGCGTAAGCTTTGTGGTAAGTGGAATGCAAAGAGTAGATCAAGAGGCCTGTATATATGGTTGTAGTCTTTCCTATGCAAGTTCATCAATATTTAATAATAATAATTCATCAAGTTTTATTCCATCTCATCCACACATCCATCCATCCCATCACACACATCTCACCACACTCTCACTCTCTAGGCGGCAAGTACGACTCCCGCTCGTGCCTTGCCTCAACGGCCAACGCCGGATCCAACACAAACCCAGGGGAAGGTAGAAGGGACTCCTCTCTCTAGTCAAGTGAAGCTGTACTTAGGAAGGTCCATAGCCGACGAATCGGCATATGTATCGATCGATCAACCAAACTCTGCAGAGGTTTACACTAACCACAAGATCACCATCATCGACGGTGGCCCCCGTCTAGGCTGATTCCGAGCTGCCTCCCAACTAAATACGATGCCACCCTACCACTCAGAACTGGGGCCATACCGGAGTCCCACCGGCATGCTGAGACTGTGAGGCGTAGTACCGGGCCCCAAAGGTCACTACGCTGTCCTAGGAGGGTGTGGGTCCTCATGCCCGTACCTCCCTACACTATCCGCTAACAACCTAGTAGTAGTGGCACCGCACTAGCTGGTCGTACATCCGTCCCGCACCATATAAGGCGAGTGGCGTGTAAGGCTTCCTAAGACCCGGTCCACAGAACATCTCAGTCCTTAGGGTGACCAAACAGGATATCTTCACGAGGGGCCAACCGATGCCCCCGCTCGACGGGACATCCGGTTACCCCGTGCTAAACAGCACCTCCCATCCCGGCGCTTCGTCCCACGAAGACACTCCACTCCGGGACCTCTCCCTGTCACATGTACCCGCCACAGGTCACTCTCGTGGAGAACGCCCAGGTAGCGTCCCCCGGCAAGACTTGTCCCAAGACTCGTCGTAGATCCTGCTCGGTCGACTCGACCCTCACCACACACCCAAGACTCACGCCAAGATCTCCCCAAATCCATTACCATCTCATTATCCAATTATCGGCACCACGTGCCTCATCCACTCACATCCAATCTCCCACATTGCATCACATCACAGATATAATGCGTAGTAGAAGCAGTAGCAAGTAGTATGCAGCATCTAACCTAATAGCGGGTGTGCGAGGGTTATAGGTTGCAACAAGGCAATGGCTCACAAGCATTTCTACCATGCAACCTATCACAGTTCATTTGCATAAAAGTAAAGCACTAGCATCTACATTATTGCATGTCTAATAGGATTCTACGAGGTTGGGTGGGACGTGGCACCTGTCGAGTGACATTTCCAAGATCCTCAGTTCACTTGTAGTTGTACTCATCCAAGGTCTTTCTTCCATCTGCATGTCCTTCCTTCAACGGGTCCTGATCCGATCAACGCTAACCGAAGCAACTAACTCGAAAGCGACAAACAAGGCGAAACAATCAAACCACTAGACCTAGAAAGACTGTGAAAGGAGATGACAGAACACTGAGGAACAACTACACTAAAAGGACACCGAAAGGATAACGATTTAGCCCTCTCGGCGGATGTCCGATCCCTGGGCTAAAGGAAATAGGAATGGTTGTTCACCAAGTAAGTCAGAGTCTCAGCCTAGCCGATACTTCCCGGGTCAACTGAGTCAACCTGTACGGCTTTAATAAATGGCTTAGACTCTAACTCATTCTAAGCAAACACCACGGCTTACGGTCTTTCGATCCAAGCGTCACAGAGACTGATGAGAACCAAACTGTTGTAAGCACAAGAGATTCGGATCTCTCTCAACTCATACGCCATTATGATTGACGAGAGTCAAGAGAGGGTGGAACAAAGAGAGAAGAAAAGGGAAGTGGTCTATTCCTTCCAATCCACCCGCCATGGTAAGAGACGGGGAATCAGAGAGAGTGACACACAAGTACACGAGTGCTCGTACTACTTGTAGGGTACCACGACCTAGGTGCACTAAATGCACTAAGACATTCCTAGGGTTCTTAGCAGTGCGGTTGTCACTGCGAGAACCAAAGAAATGCTACGGTCGAATAGGTACAAGCATACAAGAGTTTAAGCCCGAAGAACCAAAAAGGCGGGAAAAGACATGGGATTCACCTTCCTTTGATCCGCTCGCCATAGTAATGGCGGGAATCGCGAGATTGGAAACAAAACACCAAACAAACAAAAAGGGCTCAACCCCCATCTTACTGGATCGACGGGGATTGAGATCAAGAGCGAAGAAGAACGAAATCACACTCTTTCAACCAACTCACCATGGAACAAATGATAGTTGGAGAACAAGAGACATGAGCCCACAATCTACACCAACTCATAACACTTCACGACCTAGGTGCTTCTGAATCAGCACAAGGTCATTCCTATAGTTCCAGGCGATGCAGTTGTCATCGCGAGAACTAGGGAAATGCCTGGGTCTAGGTGGCATAAGCATACGAGACAGATAAGATAAACATGTGAGAAAAATAGGATAGGCTCGATGGCCATGGCGAGGCGTCTTGCGACCATGAGTTTCACCTAACGAGTTGGCTTCCGACTGTTCTACCAGGGTTGCTCCTAATCTGTATCCCACTAGACTAGATCACAGAGAACTCGAAGGTGCGTGTAAGAACCGCGTCGATAACGACATCGAGTCCACAATGGCTATGTCCGAGGGACGGAAATAGGAGCTAACGAGCGTAGCGTGACGAAGTCAACTGAACACGGGGAAATGAGTTATGCTCGGCATCGCGATCACGACGGGACGTACCCACGATCGAAATGATCAAACATACTACGATTTCCCCGACCGGCTCGAAGGCTCGGTTCTCAAGCAAATAAATAAAGAAGAACAGCGACAACACGAGAGAAGGGACATGCTTGGCACTACGACCATGGCGAGACGAACTCGCGATCGCATCATTCAAACACGTCACTCTCTCGACCGGCTCGACGGCTCGGTCCACAACCAACCAACCACACCACACAGGAAACAACGCACAAAGATCCACAACACAAAGACTGGCAACACAATCGACGCAAGGACAACACAGAGTGGCACATTTCCATAGCTCAGGAGAGAGATAGATAGATAGATAAATAGACCGGCACGAAGGCACGGCACAGGCAACAATGGATAAAGATAGATCATGCATTAAACAAGGCAGGAGATGTATGATCATGTACAGATGATAGGTAATGGAATGACAAGTATGAACAAGTATGATTTAATACGAAGGAGTTTCGTCAATGTCGACTAGGGTTTAGGGGGGGTTTCGACCTTGCCGAACACGAGGAAGGCGGCGGAGGCCTGCTGCTGCCACTCTAATCCAGCTAGGATCTGCCGTTGATCAGCTGTGGCTTGCTGCGGCCGGCCGGGAAGGCGACGCACCTTCGGCAAAAGCACGACAAGGCCACTGCTTCCCTGCACAGTGAAGAACACGGCACAAAGGCCGGTTTCAGCAAGGCAAAACAGAAAGCTAGCAAGGAGGGCACTTGGGCACTGGTGGCTCACCGACGGCAGGAGCAGGCTTGGCGAGTGCGCGTCGAGGTACTGGTTGCGGTGGCGCAGCTCTGGAACAGCTCGGCGTGGTGGTGACCATGGCAAGGTGATGACGTGGACGTGGATGGGGTCGCGGGGCTTGGTCACCGCACCGACGTCGTGGACGAGCTCGGGCGACGTCGCGGACGGAGCTCGGTGCAGAGCGTCGCCGTGGGCAGCACGGCGTCTTCGTGTGGCTTCAGCGCGGCGGTGCTCTGTGACGTTCGCGACGGGGACGGCGTCCTGGTGCTCGCCGGGCGGAGACGGAGGCGTCGTGGCCGGGGTCGCGGATGCTCCAAGCAGCCGCGTGCTCGCGCAGAGTGGCCGTGGCGAGGCTCGGGCGCAGAGGAAGGGCGCGGGGGCGAGGTCGCGGCCACGGCGAGGCGTTCCTGGCCGCGGTCGAGCGCGTACGTGGCGAGGTCGGCGACGTCACAGTGCTTGGAGCCGAGGCACGACGCGGGGCGATGGGCACGAGCACGGCGTCGGGGTCGCGGTGCGGCTCGGCGGTGGATGCCAGGGTCGGGGCTCGGCGCGGCCGGCGTCGAGGCTTGGCGAAGCTCCTGCTCGGTGATGGGGTCGCGGGTGCATCGAAGCTCGACGCGGCGAACGCAGCATGGCGAGGCCGGTGGTGGCGCGGGCGCGGACGTCGTGGGCTCCTGGTGCGGGGTCGTGGCGATGGCGTGCAGCTCCAGCGTCGCGGATGGCGAGGCTCCGGGCGAGCTCGTCGGCGAGGTGACGCAGGTGCGCGGGGCGAGGTCATGGCCACGGTCGTCGGGGTTCGGCCGGGGCTCGGCTGCTGGATGGAGGGGGCAGAGGAGGAGGGCGGCGCCGTGGGGGAAGAGCAGAAGGCGGCGTCTGCGCTTTATAGGGCACGCGAGGGCTAGGGTTCGGGGATGGCCGTCCATCCTCGACGTCCGTGTCGGGGACGGGACACGCGGCACGGATCACGGGGTCGGCACGGACGTCCAGGGCGCGAGGCGTGGCCTCCCGATTCGGAGCGACGGCGGCGGCTGCGGTCTGGGAGGGCAGGGGCGCGCTAGGGCTAGGCGCTGGGGTGGCTTGGGCCTTGGGCCGGTGGCGCCCTTGTGTACGTGGGCCGAACAGGGAGAAGGGGAGGTGGAAAGATGGGGAGTGGGCCGGCTGGTTGCTTCTCCAGCTGGGCTGGCGGGGCGACTCGGGCCTGGCTCGGTTGCTGAGCCACAGGGAGGGAGAGGGTGCTGGGACGGTTGGGCCAAATGGGAGAAGAAGAGAAATTCGGCCCAAGGGAAAAGAAAGGGGTTTTTCCATTTTTGATTAAACGCAAAGGAAAAACAAAAGGAGATCGGATAAAATCCGATGGAGTTTGAGACGTACTCCAACAAAAAGTTGAGAAGGGATTCGCTTCGCCTTTGAGATAGGCTCAACGAAGATTCAGAAAGACTTTGCTTTGAATTTGTGCACTCCAAAAGAAACTCAAAACCCTAAACAAGACTCGACTCAAGACGACTCACGAACAAAGGTAGTCGCCTACAAACAATTCTATATATATGCCACGATTTGTTAGCGGGTTAGGATCAAGGTAGACCTAAAAACTATATGTTTCACACGATTACAGGAAAAACTTTAAAAAGCTCGTATTTTTGGTTTTCATAAAAATCCGGGATGTTACACAATCGTATATTATTCGTATTCGAATCCGAATTCGACCAAAAATACGAAAACAAATATGATATCGATGATATCCGTCCGTATCCGATCCGTTTTCATCCCTATCTGCAGCCCTGCAGGTGGTTGGATGGCATCAGCTCATGATTCAATGCTAAAATGGCAAGCAGAAGTGGGAAGAAAACACGAACTTTACGTGGACGACAACAATGGCTACTGCACAACAGAGGAGAATGCATGGGAGGCAAGTCCAATAGACGTCCGGTTCAGACATAGAATTAGTCTTTTGGTGTTTTTTTTGGTGGTCCAATGAATGAAGTTAATGCATATCTATCCGTCAGTTACTGCTAAAGAATCATTGACTTGTTTATTCTCAAATTTTTTGTAAAATGTTCCGTCACATCGAATCTTACGGTATATGTATGAAGCATTAAACATAAATAAAAAATAACTAATTGTATAGTTCATATATAATTTGCGAGACAAATCTTTTGAGCCTAGTTAGTCTATGATTAGACAATAATTGTCAAATATAAATGAAACTGCTATAGTATATTTTGCATTTTTTTTCTAGAGGTAAACTAGGCCCATGAATGGTGTACATAAGCTGTTCATGAAAAACTGATGGATATAATTAAGGTAATTGCTCTGGTACTCCTCCTTTTAACAATTGCGCACATCTTAAAGCAACTCATCTAATTAATTAAATATTTTTATAATTATTTCTCATGGCTCAACCCAGCTCAGTTGCACTCTAAACTCATCTCTCATCGATGCTCTCCGTTTTGTTGACGCACCTTCCGGTTCCTTGTGCGCTGGCGATCGACGACGGTGCTCTACAGACATCCTCGCCACCACAGAAGCGTCAAAGCAAAGTAAAATCCAATACAATCTCCACTTGCCTTGATCCTGTTTGTTCGGATCTTAGATTTTCTCTATGCTGGAAGCCGGCAAGGAGAGGACGTTACGGTCTAGATATCGTGACCGCTGACCACGCTGTAGGGAGGCCAATGACGCCGCCAAGCAATGCTCTCCATGCCCGGGCCTCTTTCTCAAGCCGTTAAGCGCGTGTCGTAAGATGTGAGAGGAACCGCCGTAGGCGCGCAGCCACAGGTTCATAGATGGAAGCCACAAAAAAGAAGTTGTGAATTCATACGTTCAGTTCAGAAATGGCCGTGCACATTCAAAGAGATTAATTATATGAGGTTCTATAGTAGTCTATGATCAGTGCGTTTGTTGAACGTTTTGGTTCCTACACTATCCTCTCCCTACGTCGTCTATCATAATAAGTGGTTAGAGACTAGACTCCAGCTAGGCGTCTGGATCTCTCTCAACGAGCATGCATTCTTATTCTGCCCTGTTTCTTAGGCCCTGCTTAGTTTCCAATTTTTTTTGGATTGGAGGTACTCTAGCACTTTCGTTTTTATTTGACAAACATTGTCCAATCATAGAGTAACTAGACTCAAAGGATTCATCTCGCGATTTACAGATAAACTGTGCAATTTGTTTTTGTTTTTATCTATATTTAATGTTTCATACATGTACCGCAAGATTCGATATGACGGAGATTCTTGAAAAGTTTTTGGTTTTTGGGTAAACTAAACAAGTAGTTAATTTCTCAATCGTCTGAATCTCTGCCAGGAGTATATGTCCCGGTGACCTTCACTGCGGCGATGGTCATGGTAGGCACTACAGTTTCCAACACACGAGAAAGCAAGATACGAACAAAAAGTCCATGGAGTTTGGACTAGATTTTGGCTGGAACGCCGCTCCTCCCGTGCCCATGCGACGAGCATCGCCGCCGGTTGCGAGGAAACGAAATGAGGATGAACAAAAGGGACCAGGGATGGAGACTTGGAGAGATGAGTTTGGCACAAGGTTTGTGGTGGGTTCGAACGGGCGGGCTGGCCCATGCCTGACCTAGATGGAAAATAATTAAGAAAAAATGTATAATTAATTAGATATGCTGCTTTGAGATATGTGCAATTTTTAAAAAGAGAAGTACCAGAGTAGTTCTCATTAGGGTCAGTCTCAATGGAGAGTTTCATGTCCCAATTTTCAACACATCTGATTTTAGAAACAATGCATAAGAATTTCATGAGGATGAAACTCTCTCTGCTCCAATGAAACTCTTATCATCTCTCACTTCATTAATACGGTGCCACATCAACATATTTAATGCCCATGAAACTCTCATGAAAACACATTGAGACTAGCCTTAATTAAAATTGCACTGAAGATCTGACGGTCTTAGTTTTAGCGGTGATCGACATGCCTCAACATTGTTGTAGAGAAATCAAAATTAATAAATCTTAATGGTTTCCTTCTATATAGGTTATATCCTATAGATAGATAGATAGATAGATAGATAGATAGATAGATAGATAGATCGATTGAGAACATATGTACGAGGAAGCACACACTCTTGAACGTTTCAAGATGTGGGATATGTACCGATGCTTTCAATGAAATTTCACTTCGTTTGGAACATGTTGAAGTACAAGCATGCACAAAATTTAGAGTTTCAAGAGATGATTGGCCTATTCTAAGAAATGATTGGCCTACACCTACGGCTACGACTTCGGCCTCCAAGTGCTACAACCGCGTGCATGGATGAGGTGACACTCTAGGCACTGGTTGCGGTAGCCACTTGCGAGGGTGATGCAACCTCTATTTAGTCACGTGTTGAAGGAAGAGAAAAGACTATGAAAAGAATAGAGGATTACATATAGAGCCCTCATATCAGACGTTCTCGTCCGATTTTTAATATCTGTTAACCAAATATAAAATAAGAATCATTCCATCCTATAAAACAACACAAGAAATATGATCATCTATTTCTATGAATCAGAGACGGAGCCATCCCATCTTTTAGATTTCTTCAAACCAAATAGTGTCGTATCCCTTCCAATCAAACGTATGCTTTTATATCTTGGACGTGTGGACAAAAAAAAACGCCGAGTCACCAAAGCCATCGGTACCTATCACCACTTCAATCGTGATGAAAGAGTGGCATCTTCTTCACGCCACGTTTCTCGAGAGGCATCTTCTTCTCCACAACGATAATGTCGCCGCAAAGCTTCGGTCCTGTAAAACAGATCGCAAGAAATTGAAGAAAAATGCGATCCAAATGGAGCTCCAGCTTGCCAAGCTGCCATGCTGTCTATCTGACAGTGGGACCCACCCTCGTGCTCCAGTCCGTAACGATCGTCAGTCGTCTGGTAGTACTGTACTCCAGAGTCCAGGATCTTGTTTAGTTTTAAAATTTTTTGCAAAATAGGAATAGTACCACTTTCGTTTGTATTTAACAAATATTATCCAATCATGTACTAACTAGACTCAAAAGATTCGTCTCGTCAATTTCGACCAAACTGTGCAATTAGTTTTAATTTTCGTCTTCATTTAATACTTCATGCATGCGTCTAAAGATTTGATGTGACGAAAAATCTAGAAAATTTTGCAAAATTTTTTAAAGTAAACAAGGCCCAGATCTCATCGCCGAAGCCGTGGGCGGTGGGCCAGCGCCCACAGCGTCACGCCGTCACGTACACTGCTCGCAACCCGCTTGCCTACACACCAACGAAAGAGCTCAGATTGCCACACTGACGACCCGGACCCACAGTGTCGGGCCGATTGTCAGTGACTGATGAGCAGTTGCCCTCATCATCGGGGCGAGTGGCAGTGGATTCCTTCCCAAGGCTCCCCGTCACAGCGACGTTGTTAAATAGCGGCCAACCATTGTGGGCTGTGGCATCCCCTTCGCTATCCCTTTGTTGCCGCCGCCTCCAAAGCCACTCCCAAACCCCCGCTTCCAGAACCTTCTCGAAGCTCACCGCCTCCTCCTCCTCCTCCTCCTCCACTCGCTCCGATGGCGAAGGACCCGATGCGCGTGCTCGTCACTGGCGCCGCAGGTACGGTGTTGAACCCTTCCTTCCTTCCTGATCCGCGTAGTATCCGTTGTCGTCTGCTCCCTGCTCGGATCTCGCCTAGTCCGCCCGAGCCCGATCCGATCCGATCCTGTGGGGTTTAGAGTCTGCTTAACTCGCTAGATCTCGGTTTCTGTCGCTTGATCTGATGGTGTTTAGGGCGTTAGGGTTGACGTAGATTTGACCAGTCGAAGAGCTCACTGTCACTGTCCTTGTTCAGCTGGTGAAGTTGAACCGATACGCGGTGCTAGCTGATCTGATCGGTGGTTGGGGTTGATGGGTAGATCCTCGTGGTAGCCACTTGATCCAGTTAACTCGCTAGCTGCACTTAGTGAATTGCTTACTCTTTAGATAGTTGATTTCACAGCTGTGATCTCTAGTTGAACCCTAAGGGTTCTATTATGGAAGGTTTCGGGAGCATGTTCTGATCTGGGTTAGGGGTTTTGGAGTCAGTGGTTACACCAAACGAGTGGATTTGATACATTTCGTCCCATCAGATTATCTGGAGGGACTTAAGGTACAGATCTAGTTACTCCATGGATTTTACATGTTAAAACTTGCATGAATTCTGTCTACATGATCACTGCCTGAATCATGTAACCTTTTAGCTGTTCAGATAGATGTCTTCATGTAATGTAATTAATAGAACTTCCTCAAACATTAAAGGCTGTGGTGTAGGCATCCAGGGGTCCAGGCTGCATTTGTTTGGGGCCCTCAATCTGTCACCACCAAAAATTGGTCATGCCAAATTATATGGCTGTCTTGACTTGTTCACTCTTTTGTAGCATGGCATCTGAGTTATTCCATTTCTGTTATCATAACAACAGGGCTTGGTATGGATTAGCCAAAATTTAGTTAGATACTCTGCTTATCCGTTTATTCTAGCTTATGCCTAGCATTCATTTATAAAATTGCACAGCATGCTTGACACTTCCTTGTCTGTTATGGAACTATTCTGATAAGACTATGATACAACAATTGTCTGCTGCTTGTGTCATATTTCATGGTATTAGAGCTGGTGTACAATGCATATTTACTTTCAGTTCCATAACTTATTTGTTTGTACCCAGTTAAAATACGATGCTTCTTGTTGTGATAGCGACCTTCCCTCACAACAGCTCCGGTACCATGTTGGATGATATTTGCGACATTCAATAATTGTCATATTGTTTTAAAGATGTATCAGCAATAAAGGTGTGTCCATGTACCATGATAGAGTGAGGAGCAATAATATGTTCTGGCTTTGAGGTTTGCCACATGCTTTGATAGGATACGGTGTTGTATTCTGCTTTGCATGTACATGTGCATTACTGTGCACTCCACAAACGGAGCCATGCATGCCATGTGCTTTCGTAGCAAACAAATTTGTCTAGTCAATGAGTGATTGTCATTGTGATAAGGATGAATTTGGATCCAAAATCTCACTACAGATTTGTCGCCCAGGATATGGGTGGTAGTTTGATTTTTTTTAAGTCATAAACCCAATTTCATGTGGTAAGCCTGAGCATGAAGGAGATCAATCATTCCCAAATTTAAGCAGCATGACTAAATTTGGAGGATGCTGAGGCTGTGAACCAACGATCTGTTAAAAATTTTCTGGTAGTTTTACATTCGAGGAATCTTTTTATTATAGGATGATCTCACTTTCTGGAGACTGGAGTATATATTGGTATATTTGTTTGTTTGGTGGTTCCTTGTTCAGAGAAGTACTGTAAGATGTGCAGTTAGGTCATTCGCTTAACCTAATAGAGGCATACGACCTCTCTCTAGGAACGTTTGGGGTTAAGAAAACTGACTCTGGTCATTTTAAGTAGATTTTCAAGTGAGTTTTCCATTCCCACAATGTTTTACATTTTATTTATGTAAACATTTGAATATTATGTGATAAAATTGCTTGCTTGCTGTACTGGAAATCGAGTGGAACTAGTCTGGTATTTAAGTTCTCAGAAGTTAGCACTGAACCATACTTATTTGCAACTTTAGTGCTGACTTCATATTATGATTCCATTCTCTCGCTGTTACCACAGTAAAAGCGACTTGTACAGACATTTTACACTGATCTTTCTCTAATTTTTGGAAGGCATTGTGGGCTAATTTGTTTTTTTGTTCGATAGGACAAATTGGATATGCTCTTGTTCCCATGATTGCGAGGGGAGTTATGCTTGGTGCAGACCAGCCTGTTATTCTGCACATGCTTGACATTCCGCCAGCAGCTGAAGCCCTTAACGGCGTTAAGATGGAGTTGGTTGATGCTGCATTTCCTCTTCTGAAGGGTAAGCTGACATGCTAATTCAGAGAGTACTGCCTCTTCTGTCTTCTATATGTGAACTGTTCTTGCTGCCTTGCTGGTGTATAACTTTTGGTAAACTATAGGAGTTGTTGCAACAACTGATGTTGTGGAAGCCTGCACTGGTGTGAATGTGGCCGTCATGGTCGGTGGATTCCCCAGGAAGGAGGGAATGGAAAGGAAAGATGTTATGTCGAAAAATGTTTCAATCTACAAAGCCCAAGCATCTGCCCTTGAAGCCCATGCGGCCCCCAACTGCAAGGTATTGGCTACCTTCCAATTTTTTAGTAGCAGGCTAAGAGTCATCATGCAGTAAAATTTGGTTATTTTGGTGCTGATAGTGTTGTCGATCACTCATGTAAGTGGTGATCTTGTCATCACACACTTGATTTAGCTACTAATCTGGGTGGGTCAATGGTGATGTACATAAATGGTGTATTACATGGGCATTATAAAATGGACTTGCCCTGTTTTATGAGTTTTTTTTTTCTATTTTGCATGCTCCAGTGCTCCACACTATGCCACTGCCGATCTGCAATTGTATGCCTTAAGGCTGTCTCCAATAGGAGACCCATTTGGGAACCCAAACCCAAAATGGGTCTCCAACACAATACCTATAGCCTCCAACAGAGTACCCATACATAAAACCCATTTTAGGTATCAGGAGAGGCATAAACCCATTTTAGGTATCAGGAGAGGCATAACCCAAATTTGGGTATTCTCTCTCCTCGAGACCCATTTGCAGAGAGTGTTTTCTTTTAGGTCTCGTTACTGGAGAAGACTAAATATAGGTATGGAACCTTTTACCTGTAGCGCTACCTAAAGGATAAATGGGTCTTGTATTTTGGGTGATGATTGTTGGAGATAGTCTAACAAGTAGCCTCAACAAATACTAATCAAATGATCTTATTTTCAAATGATCTTAGTTTCGTGAGAAGCCATGTCTGGTTCATTATGTTTCTTTCCTGTTTCATCTGTAGACTTCTCAATACCTGTTCTGTGCTCTGCAGGTTCTAGTGGTAGCCAACCCAGCAAACACCAATGCTCTTATCTTGAAAGAATTCGCTCCATCTATTCCTGAGAAGAACGTTACTTGCCTGACCCGTCTGGACCACAACAGGGCTCTTGGCCAGATTTCTGAGAGACTCAGTGTCCAAGTTAGTGATGTGAAGAACGTTATCATCTGGGGTAACCACTCATCCACCCAGTACCCTGATGTTAACCATGCCACAGTGAAGACTTCCACAGGGGAGAAGCCTGTTCGTGAGCTTGTTGCTGATGATGAGTGGTAAATCAGAAATGCTAATAAAAATACTTGGATATAACTGTTTATTATTTTCCTGACAGGTTGGGAACTAATGGTTTCACCCTTTGTTCTAACAGGCTTAATGGCGAATTCATCACAACTGTCCAACAGCGTGGTGCTGCAATCATCAAAGCGAGAAAGCTCTCCAGTGCTCTCTCAGCTGCTAGCTCTGCTTGTGACCACATTCGTGATTGGGTTCTTGGAACCCCTGAGGTCAGCTTCAGTTCTTTGCACCTTTCGATTCTTTCAGTTTTAAATGTGAACTTGTACCAACACCTTCAATTCTTTTTATTGTAGGGAACATTTGTTTCCATGGGTGTGTACTCTGATGGCTCATACGGTGTTCCTTCTGGACTTATTTACTCATTCCCAGTAACATGCAGTGGTGGTGAATGGAAAATCGTTCAAGGTATGATTGTTGTAGGGTTGAAAGGAAGACTTGACACAGCTATTTGGTGTCTTTGTTCATTCTAGTTATTTTTGTCTATAGATAGCTAGATGTTGTAGTTTCTTCCATAGCTCTTGGTGTCTAAAAGTCTTCCATAGCTAGATATTTGGCCTAAAGGATTTCAATAAGAACTTGCCATCCTACTCAGTAGTGATTATGCCCCCCCCCCTCCCCCTCTTTTTTTATCAAATAGAGCTAATAGAAAGGTGCTAAAAATTCTGGAGCTGATCCAAACAATCTAGATTATACTCCACAGCGTACGACCGAGCTTGAACTATCCATTATTCAACCACTCAGGCCCCAGTTATTGCAGCTAATAAGTTTATCCATACAGGGCCTATGCTGCGCCAAGCTGATCTGTTTTATCAATAGTCTAATAAGCTATTATCTGCCCGAAACCAAATTTCAAACATAAGTGTTTTATATCATAAATTACAATGCACCTGGCTTCCTAGAAATTGGACTTTAAACCTTCTAAGTTGCCTGATGTTGTACCTACCATGTAGGCCTCCCGATTGACGAGTTCTCAAGGAAGAAGTTGGACGCCACTGCCCAAGAGCTGTCGGAAGAGAAGACGCTTGCTTACTCATGCCTCGAGTAAATTCTACCATACCCCAGACCACAATTGCTACCCCTATCTTTTTGAATAAAAGAAACTCCAGATTCTCACTCAGAACTGCTGCACTGCGATGTGCAGGCGTGTTTGCTGGCTTCGTCCAGCATGTATGTCGTATGAGGCTTGTAGCTTCTTTTTTGCCTGATTGACTTGCAGGACATTTATTGAAAACTTGCAATTGAACCGCTTGACGATTGAAGTGGTAGCATAGTTTTGTTGCTTTCCTGGTGCCCAACTATATCCTCAAGTTTACTGTTACTTGGTTCCTTTCTGGATTCTATGGGTTCTCTCTGATTTTACAGTTTCTGTTTTTATTTTCCTGTTGCAAATTCATTGTGGCCTTGTTTACCTCCACCCTAAAATCTAAAAATTTTCAAGATTCTCTGTCACATTGAATTTTTAGGCGCATGCATTGAGTATTAAATATAGACGAAAATAAAAATTAATTGTACAATTTGGTCAAAATTTATGAGATGAATTTTTTGAGTCTAATTAGTCTATGATTGATAATAATTATCATAAATAAACGAAAGTGTTACAGTATTATGATTTTTTTTCTTGCTGGAGCTAAACACGGCCTGTGTCCCAAACGAAAGTTTTACTGCTTGTTGCGTCCCTGCTCTGTTTTCTGTCCCTGCACATGACCGAACTGTCGCAGTCTTCTGGCACACGATCTTGCGGGAATGTTCAGGGCGCTTATTTGTTCATGGTATCAAGACGTGATACTGGAATTAATGAGGAGATAGATGTGATACCAAGAATAAGAGATAAGATAGATGATTAGTCCCTTGTATCGTGTTTGCATCAATTGAGAAGTATGGAAACTACAGTGTTAGTTTCATGTTTGGAACTGCCCTTAGCATCGTTTGCACAGTTCTACATGAAATCCAACGAATCAAATCGCAGGTCACAGCGTGTCAGCGCTAAGGATATGTAAGGTAGTACAGCTTGATCTTGGGTTTCTTGGGTTCTGCTGAAGATATTTGAAAAGCTTATATAATATAATCTGTTCAACGGTAAACAAAGCCGGCCTATATATTAACTTTAAAGATTGTCTTTTGGGAGGGTGCCTGAGCAATCAAGAGAAGAAAGGTACAAGTACAACAAAGCAAACTTAGAGCATCTCCAAAAGATTAGCCAAAAACACTAGCCAAATTTACTGATTTAGCTACTCTCTAAAATAAATTTGACAAAAAAATATTAGAGTACTCCAACAGACTTTGTAAAGGATGGCTAGTGAGATAGGCTATCCAAAAATAGAGAGCGAATAAGGTGGGATGGAGAGCTACTAAATTTAAAGAGTCGTTTACAGAGTTTGTTGAAAACTTTTTTCCTTCAACAATAGCTAAATTTACCTTTAGAGCATCTCCAACAATTGGCAAAATTTGGCTTGCCAAATCTTGAGTTTTGGCAAGTTGCTAAAATAGATGGCAAATGAAATTTTATGTCATCTCCAATAGTTTGCTATTTTGAGTTGCCAAATTACAAAATCTAGGGCCCACTTGTACCTAAACCCAACTACCGACGATCGCAATGGGACTGTTCTGCTCAGGAACTGATCTGCTCTCGAACAGTAGCGGATCTCGAAATTGTTCAAAATACTATACTAGTGTCATACTAAAACAATACAAAAGTGCAAAATACTATACTAGTATTCGGTGCATCGGTCATCCGCCTTCATCGATTGGATGAGCTCGCCCCGGGTGTGCAGATCCGCCCCTACTCACGACTGATCTCTCCATGGCAATAGCGATCAAGGAAGAAGCCCGCCTACAATCTCTACGACCTAGGCTTCCAGCAGAGAACTTGGAGTCGCGGCCAAGGATACCCTAGACTTCTACCAGAGATCGAAATTACCTCCGAGTCGTGGCTTCTGCTCCGAGTTGGCCCGCGCCGGGATCGTGGGGATGGGCGGGATCGAGGCCACGGGGAGGTTGGGCGAGGTGCTTGATCTGGCCGGCGAGGAGGTCGGCCTGCTTCGTGGCCTCGGCGGCGAGGTTGATCTGGTCTCGAGTTCGAACGCCAGGAAGGTTCACGGAACTCGCGGCAACGAACGAGACGACGCGGGGGAGGAGATGCGCGACGAGTACGCGCGTGTAGAAGTCCGCGTGCGGATCAGTAGGATGGCAACTCCAGATTTTTGGCAAACATGTTTAGCAAACTGTTGGAGAGAGTTTTTATCATTGATTTGCCAAAATTTGTGAGATAGCAAGTGTTTTAGCAAACTGTTGGAGATGCTGAAAATGATTTGGCTAATCTCTTGTAGATGCTCTTAAACAAGTCTAGCCAGGTAGCCAAGATCAGAACATACTCCATCCATCCTATTGGAACTGTTGTTTTGACTTTTAGATTTCTTGTTTGGCTGTTCGTCTTATTTAAAATTTTTATATAAATATTATTTATTTTGTTATGACTTGTTTTATCAATGAAAATACTTTAACAATAAAAAATTAAATAAGACAATGGTCAAACAAGAAATCTAAAAGTAAAAAAATGACAGTTTCAACGGAATAGAGGGAGTACAAGCCTGAAACAATGGTCGTGTGTAGCAAATTTATTTGACATAATGTGACTTGAGAGTGGATAGTCACATCATCCAACACATTAATACTCCATCCATCCTAAATTATAAGTCATTCTGAGAATTTTAGAGAGTCAAATCATCTCAAGTTTGACCAAATTTATATGGTAAGACAATAATATTTATGGTGTCAACTTAGTATCATTATATTGCTTATTAATTATATTTTTATATTATACTTATTTGATGTTATAAATCTTTGTAATTCTCTATATATTTTTAGTCAAAGTTGAGATATTTTAACTCTCCAATATTCTTAAAATGACTTACAATTTATGATGGAGGAAGTAATATTTATCACGACTCAATCATTTACAAAATTCCGTGTATCACGGCAGGACAAATGGATTAACTCAATTTGCCATATACTATAGCATAGGATGTATACCATGGCAGAGTCGGGATTGTTTTGGCTTCAGGGATCGTAATGCGGATTATACTAGCTAACCAGCCGGTTGGGTTTCAGAATTGGTGTAGTTGCATATAATAGGAAGATAAGTTTGTCCTTTGTAGACTCCGATCCTAGTCCTACGTATGGCAAGTTGGAGTTGGCAATATGCATCGATGCCGACGTCGTGGTCATCTTGCATAGGGCCTTGTTTAGTTCACTCCGAAAACCAAAAAAATTTCAAGATTTCTTGTCACATCGAATCTTTCGACACATGCATAAAGCATTAAATATAGACGAGAATAAAAACTAATTACATAGTTTACCTGTAAATCACGAAACAAATTTTTTGATCCTAGTTAGTCCATAATTAGATAATATTTGCCACAAACAAACAAAATGCTACAGTAGCGAAATCTAAAATCTTTTCACATCTAAACATGGCCTAGGTCTTGTTCTCCATTCTAGCTTTGGTAGCAGACTACTAGCGACGACAGAGGCGGCGGCTGGCTGCCCTGATCGCTGCAGGAGGGGAAGAACGTGCATCAGTGCATGCGCGCAGCCTCGGTCACGGCTGAAAACACGCACGGATGCATTGGATCTTATTATCAGATACACTTATCTTTGTATACTACTATAAGTCGTTGCGGCAGCTAACCTCAAAAAAAAAAAGTCGTTGCGTCAGCTGGATCATGCGCGCGTATGCATGCAACTATGCAAGCATGGATGGACGCGCGGCAGCGGGGCACACATGGCATCGGCATGGTCAGAGCTTGGACCCTTCACCAGCTCACGTGCCTTATTGAGGGGGTGTTTAGTCTCTATAGAATCAAAATTACAAAATACTAACTACTTTGAAGTGATGAAATACAATGCTAAAATTTTTAGGATTATGTTTAGTTCTATCCATAATACAGAATTTATTGTCATCGTGAAGCTTCTTGAGGCTTATTTTAGATTTTTTGGCATCTTGAGGCCAAAATCTAAAATGAAGAATAACTACATTTTTACCAAAAATTTTGCATAGTGTTTAGTTCCATTTTGCAAAATGATGGACCAAAACCTAAAACTTTTTTGGGAAAAAATAGGAACTAAACACCCCCGTAGAGTACGTTTCATATCTTAGTTGTAGTACCTACTCCCTTGCCCTGAAAGCTTTAACTCTTAGAATCCGTGTCAGTTAAATTTTTTATATTTAACCAATTTTATAGAAAAGAGTATCAATATCTATAACATAAAATGAGTATCTTATAAAAATATATTCTATGATAAATCTAATGATATTAATTCAATACTATAAATTTTAGTATTTTTTTTCTAAAAATTTAGTTAAAATTTTAAAAGTTTAACTTAAAATAACATTAGAAGTTAAAGCTTTCAGAATAAAGAGAGTAGTATATTAGTACTTCCCCACATTAATTGCATGGCTAATGCTAATGTAGCCGGCGCGCGACGCCGACGTCTTCTGTCGTCGTCGTCTCGCCGCTCATGACCCATCCACACCGCAGAGGCAAGAAGCTAGCTGATCGGCGGTTAGCTCTGATGAGGACATCGTCACGCTGAATACATTGACACCATCTTCTTGTCTAAGTTGTAATTCATCTCCAATTCAGCTATCACGTCATCTTTAGATTCAGCAAACATGTCGTCAGTGTTTTGATTATAACTTCTTCATACGACATCAAAACGGGGTGATCTTGGACTCGTTGGAAAGGGGACAACAACGCCGTTGTTTTGGATCTGGTCCCAGCTCTAGATCCTTTGTGGATTAAACGTTATGTTCACGTCAAGGTGCTGCGTCATCTATTTTGGGCCAACTTGGTCATGTATCGAATTCGGGCCTTAAGCCCATGTAGTGGGCGCCTCCCCCTGGACGTCTCCAACCCTAGGTCGTTTCTCCTTTATATTCCACGCAGCCGCCGCTGTTTAGACTTGGGTTTTGTTTAGAGTTTAGTTTTCCATCGAGAAACTGAATCGTTCATTGTAACTGTGGTGACAAATCCTTTTACAGTGATCCAGGCCCCCCGTTCTTGATCTCCTCCACTGTGTCGATTAGTCCTTTGGAACCGAGTTCTTGAACCCTCATTGAATATTCGCGTCATTTACATCTGCAATTTCAGATTACGTGTTTATACTTTCTTGCTTGTGTTCTTCGATTCACTTGCAGGAACAGCTTTCTTGGCGAGGTCAATCAAGTTGTGCTTGGTTGATAACCAACGGAGCAGTGGTGTAACGGTTGCAGGGTTCGAATCGTGTTGATTTAAAGCCGGATCGCGAACGTCGAGTTCTCCACAATCGAATTTATTAACTACCTCTCGGAAGATCGGGCCTGGTCTCATCAATTGGTATTAGATATCTCGGAAGATCGCGAGGTATAATGTCGTTTGCCCTAAATTCATATTTGTTCATTACCTACAGTCCATAAAAAGCCCAAAAAAATTATATAGTTTAATTTTTCCGCTGTCCTATCACCCATTGTGCCTTGCAATTTCGTTTTTAGATTTGCTTTGTTGAGTTTGTGTCCGTGGTTGAGTCTAGTTGCTGGTTTTGATTGTGTTCGTCGTCGTAGTTCATTGCACTGTTGCTGTTCTTAGTTTCCGCCGCTATCCCATCCACTGTTTTTCCAAACAACAAGTCGAAGCCACCACTTTACTCGGCTTGCCCCGCTAGCCGCCTTGTGTGATCTCTCGCCGCCGCGCTAACCCTAGATAGTTTGCAAGCCGTTGTTATTTTGCCTGCTTCGCAGCCCTCCTTACATCATCAGGCGAATACCTACAGCTGTTAGTTACAGGGACGATTCATCCTGTGATCGGTGTTGGAGTTTAGGAACGCTTTGCCCTAACTGCCGCCGCCGCCGCCGACATCGTATTGTGCCTTCTGAAAAACATAACCTGAGATACCTTCGATAAAACATGCATAACTTTTCGCTCGTTTATCAGAAAAATCTAAATTTTTTACAGCAGCTTCTTGATATCATTTGGACCCGACCCAAACTCGCCTTCGGCCTGTTTGGTTTTAGCAAATTTGCCAAAAAAATTCAGGAAAATAAAAAAAATTAACAAGAGTTTTGCACGCTTTTCAGAGAACTTACTGATTTTTTGTAGACCACATCTGACCTCAGTTGCAGTTGCCAATTTTTGTGGTTACATCTTGTGTGATCCTTGTTCAGAGAAAAATATAAAAAAATAGTGAAAAAAATAAAAAATCTTGATTCCTACTAGTGCCTTTTGGTAAAATCCAGGAAAATCAAGATAAAAGAAAAATCTGCTCTATTGCTTGTTTGTTGAGGTTCTTCCATCATACCTTGTTTCACCTTGTTGCGCTACGTCTAGACACGTCTTAGCCAGCAATTATGATTTGTCCTTTGGATATTTATTGAACTTAGCTAACTCTGCATTCGAATATTGCTAATCCTTGCTACTCAAATGGTGTATGTCCAAAGCTCCACATATACTTCTGTCTGCACAGGTTCATCTTGCAACTATTTATCCAGGCTCAACAACAGATTACTTTGTCAATTTAGTTTTTGCTCCTGTTTGGCTTTGGTAAGACGGTGGTAAGCCACTTCTGATTTTGTATTCCACTTTTACCACCACCACCACTTGGTTCATTTTAGTTGATAGGGATAATCCTTTGCTGTTGTTTTTCCCTATTTTCTAACCATGGTAGGATCTCTGACGGATTTCAATGATTGTGTGTCCAAGGGAGCGTTCATCACTGAACAGCGCAATCTTATGACCGAGCTGACACGCAATGTGAACAATCTGGTCACCTGCATTGAACAGGTTGAGCAACGCCCTCATTCTCATCATGGTGATGATGAAGATGCAGATGGAGATCTATCTGATCATGAAGATATGGATGATGACGGTGATGCACGCAACCGTCGCCGCTACTACTTCAATCGTCGCGGTGTGGGAGGTAATAACCATGGTAATAATGATCCCTTTGCTAAAATTAAATTTAGCCTACCTCCTTTTGCTGGTAATATTGATTTTAAGGCCTTGTTTAGTTTCAAAATATTTTACAAAATCGACACCGTAGCTCTTTCGTTTTTATTTGACAAATATTATCCAATCATGGATTAACTAGGCTCAAAAGATTCGTCTCGTCAATTTCGACCAAACTGTGTAATTAGTTTTTATTTTTGTCTATATTTAATACTTTATGCATGTGTCTAAAGATTCGATGTGACGGGGAATCTGAAAAATTTTGCAAAATTTTTTGGGAACTAAACAAGGCCTAAGGCATATTTAGATTGGGAGCTTGCTGTTCAACAAAAATTTGATTCCCATAATGTGCCTGCTGAGCATAGAGTTAGACTTGCTACTAGTGAGTTTACTAATTTTGCTTTGTTTTGGTGGAGTGATCTTTGCAATACTAATAATACTGCTGCTGTACCTCAAACTTGGAATGCTTTAAAACAACGTATGAAATCTTATTTTATTCCTCCTTATTATAAACGTGATTTACGTCTTAAACAGCAAACTTTAAAACAAGGAGATAAAAGTGTAGAAGCATACTATCAAGAATTGCTTATTGGTTTAGCACGTTGTGGTGTACATGAAGATGATGCTGATGCTAGTGCTAGATTCTTTGATGGTTTAAATCATGATATCCAGAACATTCTTGATTACAAAGAATGGCGTAATTTTTTCCAATTGTATCATCTTGCTATAAAGGCAGAACGTGAAGTACAGGGACACAAGCAACACCAGACTTTCAGGTCTAATAATGGAAGAAATTTTCAGCAACGTTCCGAGCCAGAGACGCTCACGCTCACACCTGCATTTTCTTCTGGGGTAAGTAAATTGTCTAATGTGCAACCCCCACAGCTGAA
This sequence comes from Sorghum bicolor, assembly GCF_000003195.3. NCBI lineage: Eukaryota > Viridiplantae > Streptophyta > Magnoliopsida > Poales > Poaceae > Sorghum > Sorghum bicolor. The sequence goes on along the minus strand of NC_012870.2, from coordinate 20,436,090 downwards.
GAAAGGTGCCACTCCAGGTGCTTCCACTAGTTCCTCTTCGCCCAGTGCTAAAATCATTTGCCGTCGATGCAAAGGCATGGGACATGTCAGGAAAGATTGCCCCAGTCGTCGCGCTTTCATTGCTACCGAGGACGAATATGTAAGTGCTAGTGATGTTGAAGACGATTTAGCCCTTGCTGCTAACATTGCTGCAGATCCCACCGAGGGCGATCAAGACACGGAGACCATCGCCATTGACTCCGTTACTGCCTCTGCGGGCTACCCTAGCCTTCTTGTGCATCGTGTGTTGAGTTCACGTGTGGTACATGAAGAAGATAAGCACATTCAGCGTCACAATTTGTTCCACATATATCTTATTGTGCAGGGTTGTCGTGTTCTCACCATCATTGATAGCGGGAGTTGCAACAACTTGGTGAGTTTAGATTTGGTTGAGAAGCTTGGCTTAACTACACGACAACATTCATATCCATATAAACTTCAATGGTTCAATAATAGTGGTAAAACTAAGGTCACTAAATCAGCCCGCATTAGTTTCTTCACAGGTTGTTATCATGATACTGCTGATTTTGATGTTGTGCCTATGCAAGCTTGTTCAATTTTGTTAGGACGTCCATGGGAATTTGATACTGATGCTTTACATCATGGTAGAACTAATACATACACTTTTATACATAAGAACAAGAACATTACTTTGCTGCTTTTGTCACCAATGGATATTGTTAAACATGTTAAAGGGATTAACAATAAATCTTCCACAAATATTGATAAAAATAATGAAAATAAGTTACATAGAGGTGCTTTACATGCTACAACTTCTACTACTACTGCGTTATGTGATAATTCAGATGCAACATGTTATACTATGCTTTGTCAACCTATTATGTCTTGTGCATTGCCTGCTGTCACTAACCTTTTTGCAGGAGTTTGTTGATGAGGAAGAGTCGAGGACGACTCCAATTTTAGAAGGAGGGGATGATGAGGACATCGTCAAGATGGAGTCGAGGACGACTCCAATTCAAGAAGGGGAGGATGATGAGGACATCGCCACGCTGGATACGTTGACACCATCGTCTTGTCCAAGTTGCAATTCATCTACAACTCAGCTACCACGTCACTCTCGGACTCAACAAATATGTCGTCAGTGTTTTGATCATAACTTCTTCATACGACATCGAAACGGGGTGATCTTAGACTCGTTGGAAAGGGGACAACAACGCCGTGATTTTGGATCTGGTCCCAGCTCCAGATCCTTCGTGGATTAAATGTTATGTTCATGCCAAGGTGCTGCGTCACCTATTTTGGGCCAACTTGGTCATGTATCGAATTCGGGCCTTAAAGCCATGTTGTGGGCGCCTCCCCCTGGTCGTCTCCAACCCTAGGTCGTTTCTCCTTTATATTCCACGCAGCCGCCGCTATTTAGACTTGGGTTTTGCATATAGTTTAGTTTTCCATCGAGAAACTGAATCGTTCATTGTAACTGTGGTGACAAATCCTTTTACAGTGATCCAGGGCCCCCGTTCTTGATCTCCTCCACTGTGTCGATTAGTCCTTTGGAACCGAGTTCTTGAACCCTCATTGAATATTCGCGTCATTTACATCTGCAATTTCAGACTGCGTGTTTATACTTTCTTGCTTGTGTTCTTCGATTCGCTTGCAGGAACAACCTTCTTGGCGAGGTCAATCAAGTTGTGCTTGGTTGATAACCAACAGAGCAGTGGTGTAACGGTTGCAGGGTTCGAATCGTGTTGATTTGAAGCCAGATCACGAACGTCGAGTTCTTCACAATCGAATTTATCAACTACCTCTCGGAAGATCGGGCCTGGTCTCATCAAGCTCGATCTCGATGACAATAATGGCATGAGCGGATGGGTAAAATAAATTTTGCCTTTAAGGTACGTCCTCATAATTTGGATCACAGATTTTTACTGAGATTTATGTTTATTAGTAGAGAAATAACTTTTTATTGTTTTTTTACTATTGGGTATGAATCTCAGTATAAATTCTATAGTTACGTTGTGAGAGCATGTAGCTTTAGAAAAAAAAAATTGCGTTTCGAGCTGATGAGCCTGAACAGGCACCGCGTGTCCTTGCCACATGCGCAGCAGTACCAAGTGTAGCGCTGGAACTGGGGTCGTTGTGCATGCATCATCCTGTTGCCTTGTGTGAACGAAACGGTGGCAAGCACTTGATGCCATGGCCAGAGCCCTGGGCCATTATCCAATATTAACACCTCGTCGTCAAGTAGCAGGTCCAATTCATCGAGCATACTCCCACCATCCTATAAATAATTATATTTCTTTTACTTCTATGATTCATTTTTTATCGTTCGTATTATTCAAAAAAATTCAATAAATATTATTTATTTTTTCATGACTTATTTTATTGTTAGATTATATTTCTTTCACTTCTATTATTCATGTTTGATCGTTCGTCTTATTCAAAAAAATTCAATAAATATTATTTATTTTTTCATGACTTATTTTATTGTTAGATTATATTTCTTTCACTTCTATGATTTATGTTTGATCGTTCGTCTTATTAAAAAAATCAATAAATATTATTTATTTTTTCATGACTTATTTTATTGTTAGATATTTTTTTATAATAATTTATTTATTTTATTATTTGTATAAAAAATTTAAATAAGACGAATGGTTAAATATAAATCGTAGTAGTGAAAGAAATACATTTATTTTTGGGAAGACCTTATCCTCAGAGTCCGCAGGCAGGAATAATTACTGCTAGCTATAGCTATGAACTCAGTCATACGGAGTACATACGTACCTGTATGCCGTAGTACGCTTTCGTCGTGTGGTTCGTGTCACCGTCGTCAAATCGACCGTACAACGGCGTGCACAAGTTTGCAGTTCCTGCATCCTTGACCCGGACCAACAGGGAGTACGTACGCATGCAGTCTAGTACTACTCCAGTCTACATAAAACATGAGAAAATACTGTAGTCATACTCGCAGGACAGGACACAACCGAGTCCTGCGTCTACGACAGCGCAAGTTTTTACGTACACGGATGATAGTCTTGATCTTAGGCGGTTTGATTGGATGTTAAAGTTATTATCTGATCATAAGCTAATTAGATTTAAAAGATTCGTCTCACAGATTACTCTCTAGCTGTATTTTTAGTTTTGTAAATGATCTATATTTAATACTTATCTAAATATTTAATTAATGTGATAGAAGTTAAAATTTAACTCTGTAAACCAAACAGAGCCTAATAAGCCGAGTCTGCCCGTGTTCACGTCATGCATGCTGTTGCCATTGCGGTCGAGTTGAATTGAATTCATATGTTTAGTCGACTAGACGTCCGTAACCCGTGTGTACTCCTATACTATGTAATTAGCAGTTTATTTATTGATCGGTTATATAGGTGGATGATGATATGCTGCTAATCTGCTATATATACAGTATATGAGTACGTATCTCCTTTGACTGAACCCAACCAACAAATCCGCGTGCATGCATCACTGCGCTTCGAAGCACACAAGCTACTGATGTCAGACCGATGGAGCTGGGTCAGCTCCGTTTGGACGTCGTCCCGGCGTTGATAAACTGTATGACGCCTTCACATTGGTTTTTTCTATCTGAACTTGTCTGGTCGATATATACACGTTTTCACATCTTTCTTCAATCGCCACTTCTTATTACGTACTATACTACTGTTTAATTTCTTCCGTCCGGTGGCCTTGTGTGTTTAAGTGCGTACACGTACGTACCCGTGCATAATTAGCTGCTGCTCGTTCGATTGATCGGAATGCTGAAATAAAGTTCAGGAGAGCTTTGTACAAACTTTACAGGGTAATATATATATATATATATATATATATATATATATATATATATATATATATATATATATATATGCATGCAGCTAGGTGCTGCGTACTATATAGGAGTATAATCCATTTGTTAATGTACATGTCCGTCGATCAGATCAATTTGACAAACCGTGGCCTTTGAAACCTTTGTATAATTCAAAAGAGCCGCCCATGCACAAAAGCGAAAGGAAATTTGATGGGAATATACTAGCTAGCTGTTCGTGTGGAGCTGCATGGCTCATTCAAAAAGCTGTATGAAGCTGTCCTTTTGATTTCTAGCTAGGGAAAAACAATATTAATTAGATGTACTCCATCTGTACCTATAAAGAAAGTCGTTTAGAACAATGATATGGTCTCAAACCCTAACTTTGACTCTTTATTTTTATAAAAATATTTATCAAAAAATGTTATATGTATATTTTTATGAAAGTATTTTTCAAGATAAATCTATTCATATGGTTCTTATATTTTCAAACTCAATAACTTAAAAGTTATTTATGATTTTTATTCCCAATATTTAATGCAAATCTGATCTAAAACGACTTTCTTTGTATGTATGGAGAGAGTATGAAACTGTGACCCATAGCTTTTCCTATGATAAGCTAGCTTTGAGTTGTCTGTCTGCAGCTACGACCTAGGGCATATTGATTTGGCCATGACCTAACTGTTAGCTGCTAAATTAGCTCTAGTAGATCTAAACATCTCTCGGCTAAGGGCACTCACAATGTAGACTTTATCATAGAGTAAAGTTATTTATTAACCCGAACAATGTGCACTTGAAGTCTAAATAAGACATGTAGTTTTATTTTTTCTACCTCTTTCTTTAATAAATATGCTGCCACATCAGCAAAATACCATAAATAATATGCAATTAATTGTCTTGGACTCTGTGATAGAGTATTGCATTGTGAGTGCCCTAATAGTTCAATTAATAATTCAAAATCCATTATTAGGTAATGAAAAATTATGAGCTAAGGCATTAACTAGGGCTTGTTTGGATGGACGAGGTCCAGTTATCAGTCCAAATTAGGATTAGAACTACTTGTCAGCTAGTTGGCTAATAATAACTAGTTAAAATTTAGTCATGTGCTGTTTGGATTCTAAAACTAACGGATAGTACTGTTACTGTGCAAAGACATTTATACCCCTTGTCCACCTACTCTTATTTCCACACGAATATCATGGAGGGATATTTTTTACTTCTTCAATATTGATTGCGCCTATTAGTCCAATCTCCTAACTAGCTGGATTTTACCAACTACTCCCTCCATACTCATAAAGAAAATCGTTTTAGACAAAGTTTATGTCAAACATTGGAAATATAAATTATGAATAACTTTTAAGTTGTTGAATTTGGAAACGTGAAAATCATATAAATAAATTTGTCTTCAAAAATACTTTCATAAAAATATACATATATCACTTGTTGATAAATATTTTTATAAAACATAAAGTCAAAGTTAGATTTTGAAGACCGTATCGTTATCCTAAACGACTTTCTTTATGGATATGGAGGGAGTAGTAGCCTAACAATTAGTTGGGATCTTAGCTAAAGTTTAACCCACCCATTAGCACGCTTGTTTGGATCCTTGTGGATTAAAAATTAGTCAACTAATTATTAATCTAGTGGATCCAAATAAGACCTTAGGTAAAGTATCCATAACTATTAGCTAGGAGATCCAAACACGACTCAACTTAATAGCCCAGCTAGTAAAAAGCTATTAGCACTAGTAACAATTAGCTGTCCAGATCCAAACAGGCTTCTGATAAGGTGCCTAATTTAGAAAGTAACAAAGTCCAAGACTAATTCTCCACCTTTAATATAAATTTGCAGCACCAGAAAGCAGTTTACACGTTCACTTTAGTTCATTCAACTTACTGTGTGAACCCCCATTGTTGCAATCTTCAACTAGCTATACGTCATCTTATTACTGACATGGTCAACCAAAGAATCCGGTCCACTCCGTTAACCACAGTGGATTTGTTGCCTTCAGTTTGTTGCAGTTGACATTTCGGGCACTCCGTATGTATATAGTCATTTGACGGAATCTATTTGAGCCTAACATTTTGAAACTGAAATGTTCAGTCACTTTCTTTCGTCGACATTAAAGCATATATATCCACCTAGCTTTGAGACTTCTAAAACTATGTCTGCTGCTACTATACTACGCAGTCGATCGAAACAAAAAGCAAACAAAGCATCCAGTGTTTTTCTTTAAAAAAAATGCTAAAAAAGCATACGCACTCACGCATTTAGGCCTTGTTTAGTTGCAAAATTTTTTTGGAAAACACTACTGTAGCACTTTCGTTTGTTTGTGGTAAATATTATTCGATTATCGACTAACTAGGCTCAAAAGATTCATCTCACGATTTACAGGCAAACTGTGTAATTAGTTTTTGTTTTTGACTATATTTAATGCTTCATGCATGTGTCGCAAGATTTGATGGCGGGGAATCTTGAAAAATTTTAGGTGAACTAAACAAGGCTTTACGCATTTTTTTATCAGTCTCTGAATGCAAAGGCTGGAGGTGCAGTACAACGAGGCCTATTTCTCTTCATACTCTAGATGTGAATCGGAAAACATTTGGTGCCGTATCCCCACAGTGCACCCAGATTTCTCATGCGCTATTTTATTCCGTCATGGATAAAACAACGTTTACCTTGTGCTGCAATGAAAAGGGTCAAGGACATCAGTACAACGAGCGGTGACAGTTGTGGTACTCTGAAACAATGCCTCTTAGTTGGGACCGTCTCTTGCTTTACGAGTAGTTTAGTTCAGTGCTAATTTTGCAGGACATTTGTTTTTCCTGCTCAATACATTGAACCTGATGTGCCACCATCTGTGAATGATCTTAGCTTCATCTGAGGTAATTAATTTAGGAAGGTAGTCCTTCGATAGAAGCAAGAGAAGAATTAGCTAGGAAGGTAAAAACTGTAGGCAATCATATTTAACCGCTGCGGCCATCTCATTTATGGTATATTTATAGGAGTACTATTTATTTATAAGCACGAACTGCATGCATCTGATTGTGACACCACCAGCGAAAGAACGAACGAAATGGTGCTAGTATTCTTTTTCTAAGGAAGGTGAAAATGAAATCACCCAACCGAGTTTCATTCCCAGCATTTTCTCATCACCGGAAAATGGGGGGAATTCAAGATGACAAGAGGGGGCAAAAAAAGAAAAGAAAAAGAAAATACGATGCTCTAATCTTGCAGGTAGCAGGCGCGTCTCCTAAGCTTGGATTCTGCATTTTCTAGTTACAAGACGCTCAAGTCCCTCATGTCGCCGGCCTCCAGCAGCATCTTGAGCCAGAACTCCATGTCCTCGTCCCTCGTGGACGACGACGGCGGGCCGGCGAGCGCGAGGCCCAGCTCCTCGTCCATGGCGCCGAGGCCCATGTCCATCACGTCCGCCGACGACCAGAAGGTGTCGTCGATGGGCGGGAACTCGGCGGAGCTGATGAAGCTCTCCATCTCCATGTCCATCTCCGCCTTGCTGGCGCCGAGCTGCTCCTGCTCCTGCTCTTGCTCTTGCTCTTGCTGGTGGCTGGTGGTGGCCGCGTTGTCGGCCGACGACACGGCCGCCGCGGAGTCCGTGGCCGTGGAGAACGTCGTCACGCCGCTGCTCACGCTGCTCGACAGCCCCGGCGACGCTGTCAGGAACGGCTGCTGCTGCTCGCTGTTGTTGTCCACGGCGTTGGCGTCGGCGGTCTTCTTGGCGGCGGATGATCTCTTGGCGGCAGCGGCGGGCTTGCTTTTGCGCGCCGCCTTCTTCTTGTCCTCCCCGTCGTCGCCGTCCTCCAGGCGCTTCTTGATGTGGGTGTGCCACACGTTCTTGATCTCGTTGTCGGTGCGCCCCGGCAGCTGCGCCGCGATCGCTGACCACCTGTTTTGTGTTGCCACATAAACGTTCAGCTGTCAGCGCCAGGAACACGACACGACGAGCAGGAACAGTTTTCAATAAAAAAAAAAGGAATTCTGCTCGATGCAAACGATGCCGCAAAGATTTTGATTCCACGAACGTGCAGGCGCAGGCTGTTGTTTCGAAAACACAACTCCTCTTTGCCAAAAGCCAAGCTCGTGAATAAGCACTTACTTCTACTACTAGTTTATTGTTATGGCAAAACAAAACTTGGCTTTGCCAATCGCCATCGAATTCAGCAACTGAAGGGTTCTAATCACACTGCATTTTTCTATGCCATCCAATACAGTGAGTGCAGCAGTGCGTGTGTGTGGTCCAGCCGTCCAGGGCCAGGATCAGCTTGCAAGTGGTGAAATGGCGTTGCTGCTGCAGGCAGGCAGGCAGGCAGGCATAGGCGCATAGCAAGCGCAGGCAGGCAGAGGAACCCATTTTCATATGACACCACGAGAGGCCAAACGAGATGGAATCTCTGGCGACTTTGATGGCCGCGATTGGTTAGCTCGCAAGTGGGGGCTTAAGCTAATCCCGCAAGCTTTTGTCCTCTCTAGGGGGTGGCCGGGCGGGGGGATAAGTTATGGTTTCGAGGCGGCTATGGCCATGGCCGCCGAGCAATGATAAAAGCCGTACGAAAAAAGCTTGAAAAAGATGGCGAGCAGAGTATCTTTCCATCATCCATCCGAACCACTGTTGGTGGCCGCAGAGCGCACTGCAGTGCAGGCCCTTTTTTTTTTTTTTGCTCAAGAGAGGAAAACAAAAATAAATAAATGCCGCCTTTGTTTTCTCTCCAATCCATGGGGAGAAATGCTCAAATGCATGAAATGGATTTTCTAGGCGACATTTATTTTTTTCCTTTTCGCGGATAGAAGGCCAAAAAAGAGAGGGAAAAAAAAAGCTAAAAAAGGGTTTGAGAATCGAAACCGGAATATCTGGGCGAGCAGAAGCAAACAAAAATGAGTGCGGAGGGGAGGCGGGGGTGTTGCTGACGGAGACGGAGACGGAGACGGACGGACCTGTTGCCGAGCTCGCGGTGGAGGCGGACGATGAGGGCCTCCTCGTCGGCGGAGAAGTTGCCGCGCTTGATGTCCGGGCGGAGGTAGTTGATCCAGCGGAGGCGGCAGCTCTTCCCGCAGCGGAGGAGGCCGGCCTGCCGGGGCAGCGCGCGCCAGTTGGGGTGGCCGTTCTGCTGGATGTAGGCCACCAGGCGCTGGTCCTCCTCGGGGCTCCACGCGCCCCGCCGCAGCCCCTCCTTCTCGCAGCACGGCGCCCTCCCCATCGAACCGCCCGGGCCTCGAGACGATCGCTCTCCAAGTGGCTGGCCGGCTGGCGCCGCGAGAGTGGGAAGGTGCTCGCTAGTATCCGGCCGGCGGCGACGGCAGCAGGGCGGCCAGGAGAGTGGCGGAGCGGCGAATTTGGAATGGAGCACGACGGGGACGGGCTGTCCCGTGTCCCCGGCGTTCAGGGGTATTTATGGAGGGAGTGGGGGGAAAGCGAGTGGGATGGGAGGATCGCCGTCGCCGGGGCAGATTTGGAAAACGTGCGATTGCTGCGTTGCGCGAGCGAAGCGAGGTGTGAGACGCGACTGCGCGTACGCACGCTCGCTCGCTTGCGTTTCGCTTCCACGGGTACGGGTGGGGCCCAGTCGTCCGTGTGCGTGTGTGTGCGCTGGCTGCCTGGCTGGGCCCGCAAGCGGCAGCGCTGCGCGTTGGCCGCAGCTTTGGACTCATGCAGCAGCGCTGAGCTGAGCAGAGCAGCTAGCAACGTTGTTCCAACTTCTTTCTCCTTATGGCCTTGTTTACTTCTTTAAAAATTTTGCAAAATTTTTCAGTTTCTCCGTCACATCGAATCTTTAGACGTATGCATGGAGTATTAAATATAGATGAAAATAAAGACTAATTACACAGTTTGGTCGGAATTGACGAGACGAATCTTTTGAATCTAGTTAGTCCATAATTGAACAATATTTATCAAATACAAACGAAAGTGCTACTATTCCTATTTTGCAAAAATTTTTGGAACTAAACAAGGCCTATCTGATCCGATGATGAAGGAAAAAGGAGTGTTGGGGCTTTATTTTTTCTTTCCAGAGGTTTATGAAAAAACGGAGGGAAAAAATATACTTTGGAAAAAAATCATTTCTTTAGATCCTTTTTGAAATGGAGAAGTGAAGGAATTTTGAAGGATTGAATTCCTACAGGAATTTTTTCCTACAAATTCCATTGAAATTTCTATGGAATGATCTATCCTGTACGACTTTTGGAGGGAGAATAAGTATGGGGTCCAACTTCTTGTTTTGTTTTCCTTTGTGTCTTAGGATTTTTGTGTCATTTATTCCTGTGTGCCATTCAGATGCTTCATTCATAACTTCTCTGCATTCTAGTTTTCTATAGGATTTCAACTGCATGGTCATTTCGATCTTGTGTTTTTTTTCATATTCTTGTATTTTGGTAATCCTGCGCTTCAAATAGGGCTTTATTTTATCTTCGAAATAAATGGAAACCAACTAAAAAAATTATTTTCTTCACTCAATTTTTTTAAGGTGCATTCATAAAAATAACAATTTTCAAATGCATGTCCACTAGAAGACAAGTTACTATAATTTTGTTTTCTAGTGTACATGAACTTGAAATTTATTATTTTTCATATGATTTTACAAATAATCTTATATTCTAACTTTGGAATGTGAGCACATACTCATACGTTATGGATGTGCCAAGTTTTACAAGTTTTCGAGGGACAGAGTGAGGGAAATATGATTTTTAAGTTTTGTATCCTAACTTTGTATATGAGTATAGATATCGATAGATTATGGATGTGCTATTTTTTTAAATCTTTCAAGTGGTGAAGTGATGGAAATATGTTTTTTTACTAGTTTACATGTTTTAACGGAGGACTATTTCCTCCTGATGTCATGGCCGCGGTGGGCCCGCAGGGCAGGGAAAGGGGCAGCGGGAAGGATGGGTGATTTTCTGTGACTATAGGAGCTGTACCTTTGGGGGAAGACGTATAGGACGTGAAGGTTTTATTGTGTCAGCCCTCAATGATGTTTGCTGCTGTTGTCATCTTTGTTGATTTACTAAGCTTCATGTAAGTGTTGAGGACTTGTGCGCCCATAAGTTGAGCGATACTCTTCAAAAGCGTGTTTTCATACAACGATGTAATAGCGACTAAAGCAAATTATTTGACGCATATATTAAGTGTGTCCTTTTAAGGAGAAACGGTCGTTTGGTCGAAATGGATAGTGCTCATAAGATAAAGAAACGGTCGTTTAGTCGAAATGGATAGTGCTCATAAGATAAAGAAACGGTCGTTTAGTCAGAATTTATAGTACTCAATAAGGAGAAATGGTCGTTTGGTCGGGATTTACAATGCATTTGGCATGATTATAGATTTTCTCAAAAAATATTTCAGATGCTGTATCAAATTACTTGAAGAAATCGTTTGGCTAGTAGACTACATTCTGATGAAAAAAATATTTTTCTATAAAAAATTCTATAAATAAAATTATTGTTAAAAAATCTAGCACTTTCTATAAGTGTAGAACAACTTAAATACAACCCATTTTAACTTATTGCACATAGAAATTATTAACTAAATAAAATAGGCAGCAGAATCACATGAGGTGGTAGAAACATCATACAAAACCACCCACATGCCGTTTTAGTCTTTTACGAAGGAAATCTCTTGACCACTAGAAACGTTTTACCGGGCTGCAATACCGTTTTGGAATCGTTTCTACTGATTCTCAAGAGAAATGGATTTGACTCTATCATCTTAGACTGGGCCTAACCACGGTGACATGTGATGCAACAGTGACATACTATACTAGATTACTATTTGGATGTATTAACCGTGTGTACATTTTCTCGAGGGAGGAAATGGTCGTCTGATGATGATTTAACCTTGAAGTGTAGGTAATTCTTTGTCAAAAGGAGAGCACCTTTACCATGTCAACCATATACATCCAGATCAGCCAGCCAGCATCATCCTTGGCTTTGATTAGTGCCAGCCAAATGCCCATGCCACACTGCCATTTAACCAAAAGATGACGACAACACCCACTCATTAATTTATGACCTATTATAACTGACAACAAGATCCTAAGAGATTTAGTGCCCTGATTTTAAAATTAGAAAGCCAGTAGAACCCAGTTTGGACGACCAAATAAAATATAAAAGGTATTTCATGGACAGCAGTAGCATGCTAAGAGCAAGTATAATAATAGACTTATAGCCAAGCTAATGCTGATGTGGAGGAAAGAAGAAAGGAAAGAGATGATAACTTAGCTTTTATGTAAGCACCAAGCTGGTCACGGATGCATAGGTAGTGGTGGGCCGAAATAGCAAGTGTTATAAGAAGGAATAGAAAAGAGAAGATATTTTAGAGACAAATATGAAACAACTAGCTTATTGTATAACTTGGCTCTAATCACTTGGTTTATAGCCAAGCACTTGGCTTTATTATTGATCTTGCTCTAAGTTGCTAACATTTGAAGCCAGTCCCAACAAAAGCTGGACTTGGATTAAGAAAAAAAAGAACTGGACCATTCGTGAAATTAAAGGGACCAATTTGCAGAGCTTGTAATAGCACTGCTGGAGGCGCACAGTGGCAGAGGCCTGGTTTACTGAATACCACCATGTGGGATGCCGTAACGAATATTCACTTTTCGTTTTGGTTTAATTTGACACGACGGATCAACGAATATTCAACCATATGATTCTTCCAAGAACATGACAGGAATATTGTCAAGGCAAAAAAAAGATAAAGATGCCATATATTTGCCACTAACAATAGAGCCTATTTCTTAATACCGGGGCACTACCATGGTAGTGTTGCATCATGATCCTTGTTTATGTGCTGGTGTTGGAACGACGGATTGCGTTCGTACATCTCACTACTGAATTAACAATATCACACAGTTACGTGCACATAGCCATTCATTATTAGGAAACATCCATTTTTTTTCCTGGACGAAAATAAATGAAAAAAATCCAGGTAATATCCCAGCAAGTGCCATCTGATTCATCCAATCATATAATAGCATATACGTATAATCTTACATTTGACACCTGAGATTAAATAAATGAGTAGCAGCACTCATTTAAAGTGCTGGGGGCTAAATAATGCATGCGTTCAATTAATTCTCCGTGCTAATTACGTACTGGTCAAAATATGTTTTATCTGACATTTTTCTGATTATTAATAAAAAAATTATCATTTAAAAAACGGAAGGAGTACTGTTGGATGTCCAACCCATCTTTCCATTTCGCAGGAGAAGAAATCCATCGTATCACAGAAATTTGGATATCCAACCCATCTTTCCATTTCGCACAGAACACGCTACTTGATAGATCATCTTGTAATATCATCGCCATACTAGTAGAAATTTAAATATGTATTAACATTTTTCATATCAGTAGTTTGCTCTTTTCTAAAAAAAGATCAGTAGTTTGCTTAGAGTAAAACTATGCATTGTATCTAGCCAATCCAGCTATTTGTTAACTCTGCTTTTTCATTCCTGCAGTGACAGGGCTGGTCCAGATGCACAGATACCAAGCTGGGCACGACCCATGGAAGCCAAATATAACCTGCCTGCATGTGTATCTTTTAAGTGCAAATAAAAGATATATTACACAGAGAAGGTTGTGAGCAAACTAATTATGTTCTCTTGTGTTTTCAAACAGGAATAGTCGGGTCTGCCGCCGTCGATAAAGTGAGGCGCAAATTTTTTATTATTGCTACTCGTTTGCCTATTGAACTTAGCTACATGCTACAGTTGTTTTGGCCGGGTATTTTTAGGAATACCCAACAATTTTGCCAAAACATTATATATATATATATATTAAATATACACGTATGTATATATATTCGTTGTATTTTATCTTTGATATTTCCTTATCATTCACTTATAAAATAACTGAAATAAATGCAGTGTACTCGTCTCTTCCTACCACACTCAACAAGCTTTCTCAGGTCCATCCAAATTGCCATTTGACATAAAGACACCAGGGTTCAAAATTGGTGAAATTTCATGAATTTCCGCAATTTCTCTGGTGGCCGAAAGAAAAATCCAAAATTTTGTAACTAATACATGTGCAATATAACTTATATTTTCTATTATTTATATTATATTTTTTAGAAAAAACATACTATGTGCTTGCAAAATTGTGGCCGAATTTTGCGAAATTCGGTAATTTTAGTGGTGACTCAAATTTTTGCAATACCAAAACTAAAAACCATGTAGATGACAACTAGAGTCTTCCTTAGCCTCAATCACATATGAACACATCGGCATCGCATGCATCTATCACCCTTTGCCCATCCCTAATTCCCTCTTCTCTCTCAAATCCCAATCCCATATGAACTAAGGATGACCATGCCATTATAAAAGAAATCTTCCGACTCTTATATATCTAAATTACTTTTTTTTTTTGCAATTGTTCATATATATAGGAAAAAACTAATAACTCAAGGTATACAGACCACATAGACATATATATGCAGGAAGTACAATGCAAAGAAGAAAAGAATTTGACAGCCGAAGTGGATCATAACTAAATCGCGAGACGAATCTTTTGATCTTATTTAGTCCATGATTGGATAATATTTATCACAAACAAACGAAAATGCTACAGTAGCGAAATTCAAAATCTTTTCGCATCTAAACAAGTCCCGCCTAGATGCATATGGTGTTCTGGGAGCGGAGATGTCCAGCCCGGCTCTGCCTAGCGAGAGTAGTGGCATACTGGCACTTGCTTGATAGCCCGAGGTGCCCCTTGACCGTTTTCGCTGAACCAAATGTCACTATCTTGGATGATATCACGTCCCTTTGCCTTCCTACAAATATGCTATGATGTGACCATCTGTTGTTCTCAGAGTAGTTGGTTGCTGATATTTTGTCATTTTCTCATGTGAACGCATGGCTCGTCGATGGACAGTACGTGTCCTCTCCTTTTGACCTCTTGGCTCTTGGGACGACGACCGTACCGACCGACGAAACCAGCATAATTAAACATCACTACAAAGCTATGGCCTTGTTTAGTTCCAAAAAATTTTGTAAAATTTTTCAGATTCTCCGTCACATCGAATCTTTAGACACATGCATAAAGTATTAAATATAGACAAAAATAGAAACTAATTGCACAGTTTGGTCGGAATTGACGAGACGAATCTTTTGAGCCTAGTTAGTCCATGATTGGACAATATTTGTCAAATACAAACAAAAAAGCTACAGTGTCCATTTTGCAAAATATTTTGGAACTAAACAAGGCCTATACTAAGGTCTTGTTTAGTTCTAAAAATATTTTGCAAAATTTTTTAGATTATCCGGCACATCGAATCTTTAGACTCATGCATGGAGTATTAAATATAGACGAAAACAAAAACTAATTGTACAGTTTGGTCGAAATTGACGAGACAAATCTTTTGACCCTAGTTAGTCCATGATTGGACAATATTTGTCAAATACAAACGAAAGTGTCACTATTCATATTTTGTAAAAAAAATTTGGAACTAAACAAGGCCTAAAGTGTATATACTAGCACTGCTGACCCATAAACATTTACTTGACCAGCATGGAACATACAAGGACACAATTTACATGTAATCCCTCGTGCAAGTTGTTGGAGTATATGTAACACTTTACATATTTTTTAAACAGGTGTGCACTGAGAACTTAGAAAACACCCGTGATTTTGCAACGTTTCTGGTGGAAGATGAGAGGAAACACAGGAGGTCTGGTTGGACTTGTTGCTACTATAGGAGCTAGCTATACTCCATTTCGGCTACTAGTTGCTGTGGAAGATTGCAGCCGAGGGGCCCGGCTTTTCAAAGCTCGGTGAAGCCGAGGGTTCAAATGCCATGGCGTTGAATAAGGACGCGTGTATGTGCACTGCATGCGTGCATCCATGCAATTTTTTTATCCTCTCATTGGATACAAGTTCGGTGCGGTGTGCTTATTAGATTGACTGAGATCATTGCTTTTAATTTTACTCCACTGTTTATATCTGATCTAGTCCTTGTTAGGGTCTTTAGATGTACCCAACTAAAATTTAGGTAGCTCAAAAGTAAAACTTTAACCAGCTAAAAGTTTCCTAGCTAAACTTTAGTTGAGGTATTTGGATACTCCAGTTAATAGACTCAGTTAAATTTTAGCTGGCTTTAGCTAGATTAAAAATAGCTAAACCCAGCTAAGCTTTAGCTGGTCTTTTAACTAGGCTGTTTAGATACCTAGCAACTAAATTTAGCTGGAGCATCCAAACAGGCCCGGCGCTGTACGTACTGATGCCACTCTTTCAATGTTGACGAGCGACTTCTTGTTCCTTTTGCAGCGCGTTGTGTCGAACAACAAAAAAATGTCTTGAGTTAGTACATCACTAAACAATCCATACAAGAAAGAGCACGTCTTTGAATTCTACTAAAGTAATGATTAGGATTAGGGCCTTGATATTACATAAATCTCATCACATCAACAAGAATATTTTTACAATGGTTGGAGAGACGATATGATAAGAAGTAATTGGTGTATCTATGGTCGGTGGATCCAGAACATGAGAAACGATAAGAGACGATGGGAGGCGATAGGTGTCTATGATTGGTGGGTCATAGACGTCACATCACCTCCCATCGCCCCGAAATTATGAGAATTAGGACCCTAAATATAGGAGGGTAATTCCTTTTTTCGTATTTCTTTTTTAATGAAGGGTAAAAGGGTAAATTTATATTTAGAGTTTTAGCGTTTAGAGTTTAGGGTTTAGGGTTTAGGGTTTTAGGATTTTAGGGTTTAGGGTTTTAGGGTTTAGGGTTTAGGGTAATTGTAAGAATAATATTTTGAGTAGCATAGTTAGGGTGTATGATTCAAGTACTATAGTTAGATAAAAATCTTCTTAGAGTTCCACCCGCCGACATCCACTAGTGCGTGTTACAGGGAGCCGTCGCCGCTGATGATAGGGGTTAGGGTTTGAGAGAACCTTGTACAATGACGTTATTACCTTTTCACGAATTAAATCAAAAAACAAGTTTTTTAGTGGAGACAATGGAAGGCGATTGTAAACGATTCCAACCATTGTAAAAGGTCGCTAGAAATTGAGCAGCAAAATGCTTTATGATGAGATTCATGCACGAAACATAATTTTGGGATCGAGAGAAACCAAAGGATTTTCAGATACTCACAATTGGCCACTCGTGCGGCTACGAGCGTCGTTGAGGTCTTCCTGTATATGGGAGCTCTAAAATCAAGAGAGGTTCTGAGCTTAGCGTCGACATGTATTTTTACAACAAAGTAATGAGAGAAAAGACCACATCATAGCGGCATATCGCAAGCTAGAGTCTGCAGTGATGACCAGCTGGGGTGGAGCTCACCATCAAGTTCATTTAAATTTGGATCATCTCTATTGTATTAAATGGAGTCATCGCTAGTGATGATGAATAGTAGATTTTTTATAGGATTAGCAACAACGTTTTGTAGGGGTTAATCAGCTGACCTTGCAGACCAACCCCTGGCGATGACCTTCTTTGCCTCCCTTCAGATGAACTTAACTTATAGACTTACTACATTTAAACTAAATGTATCTGAGAAGTGTGTGTGACTTTTTATATGTTGATGAGTTAATCTTGTAGTAAGTGTGGTATAATTCCTCTAATGGGAGGATGAACCTGGCGACATATACTACTTTCCATGGTCTAAAAGCAACGTGCATTTTTCAAATCATTGTCACCTCTCGGGTGAAAACTCAGCAGATAAGCTAACCAAGGAAAGAGACAGATATCCTTGCAATAATGATTGAATGAACTGAATAAACAGAGTCTGCATGCAACTATCAAATAAACAATCCACAACGCAGTTCATGAACTAGCTAGTATCTAAATCATACAAAATGAGCTATCATATGTACCATAAACTATTGTTTAACCGTACACAATATGATTTCATCTATTGATAGAAAGAACATGTGGAAGGGCCTTTAGTTGGCAAACACTTAACAATTGTGCCCCTTTGGCCAAAGTCCAGGGTGTTGTATATTTCGAGAAATCCATAGGCCCCACCAACAACTAAACCCACTCCTTTCTCTCTCAACAAAAAGCAAAACGAAGCTGTGTTTTTCTCTCTATAGGTTGGTGGAGAGAAGAATAAGCGAGAGGCCTAATCATTAGTTTATTTTTGCATATACTCCCCCGTCCCAAAATAACTATCATTTGTGCTTCCCGAGAAACAACTTTGACAAATTATATATTAAAAATATTAATATTTATGGTACATAATTGGTATCATTGGAAAGATTTTTTAATCTAGTTTTTTAAGAAAAATTTATTTAAAGATATAAATATTACACGCATTTTTCTATATATCAAGTTAAACGTGTGGCACGAAAACCGAATATGACAAATAAATTAGAAGAAAGGGAGTAGACATATGGAAATCTAAAATATGTATGGTCAGTGTCTTCAATGGTACCCAAGTCCAAGCTGGTCGTACTGATATCAAATTAATGGTCCTTGTTTGTGGCCATCTGCATAAGGCTCACGTATGCTCCCTAAATATCTATCGTTTATGTTTCTTGAAAAACAACTTTAATTAAATATATATAAAAAATATTAATATTTATAGTATATAATTAGTATTATTTAAAAAGATATTTTAATTTATTTCACTACACCACAACACTTAATTAGCATCTAACTGCGGTTGCTAAAAGTCTATAATTAGCATTGAACAGTCGGTTGCTATATTGTTTTCTCGGATGGTGAGTTGCTAATTTTGGATACGGAGACGGACGGTCCGTTGCTATATATTTTTTACTTTTGCATTGGATGGTCCGTTGCTATATATCATCAGTTGAGTTGGATCGTCCGTCGCTGAACAAATTATCCAGTGGGCGCGAAGTTTTTAGCCCGTTCCCGCGAAGGCCCGCGAATTGCCGCGAATATTTTGGCCCGAAATAATCTAAACCCTAACAGCAAAAGGGAGATACCCCCTCAGTCACTCACACCCCCAGCCCTCGACCACACACGCGCCGCCCACCGAAAAAACGCCGCACACGCGCAGGAGGAGCCCGCCGCCCGCCTCCCCACCTCCGTCCGCGCAGGAGGAGCCCGCCGCCCGCCTCCCCGCCTCCGTCCGGGCAGGAGGCCATCCCGCCTCCCCTCCGCCGCCTGGAGGAAGCCGCGGACGGAGGAAGCCGCCGCCTGCCGCGCACGGAGGAAGCCGCCGCACGGAGGAAGCCGCCGCCCGCCGCCATCCCGCCTCTCCGCCAACGCTGCGCATCCCACCTCCCTGCCTCCCGCGCAGGAGGCGCATGAACCCGCCGCCCCGCCCGTCTGGCGCAAAGGAGAGGAACCCGCCCCGCCCGTCCGGTCTGCATCCCGCTTGGACTGCGCCGTCGCCAGGCTGGCCACCCCTCCCCACCGGCTTCCCGTCGGCGGACACCGCTTGGACTGCGCCGTCGCTTGGACTGCAGAGGAGCTGAGCCCACAGGTGACAAACTCTTTGCCCCCGATCTGCAATGAGAGATTGTGGATTTTTTTTTGTTTAAATAACTTGTACGTACTGCTGGAGATGTAGTGCTGCTAGAGAATGTGGATCTTACCTCTTTTGTGTAGGAAGTAAACAAAAACATTAGAGCCAATTGTAGAGGGCTGTCAGAAGCAATTGCTGAAAACAGATAAGTAACATGATGCTTTGGAAGGTACTGACATGATGCTTTGGAAGGTAATGATAGAATAGGCTGATTAGTTTATCAAATGAACTAAACATGGAAGCAACTTTCTGTGGTTGCTTGTAAACAACTGGGTACTACTTATGACAGTCTTATTGTCCCTGGATGAACTAACTTGAAACAGGTTAGCCATAAACAACCAGATATGACATGCAAATCTAACATTATGAACCAATGCTTGAGAAGACTGCATAAACTGTGATTTTTACTCCCTAGAGGCGTCACTGATCTAAAAGTAAAGTCACGCAGACCTTTTTTTTTGTTGTTTTTCCAGAACAATCATAGCAGCCAACCTTTGTTGTTGAGAAGTTGTTGGTACAAGGAGCTTCTGTGAAACGGTAAGGTTTTATTTATCTAGTTCTCATTCATGACTACCAGATTGCCTTGTTCTAAGCTACAAAATCTGCCTTGTGGTTTTATATTGATGTGTGCTGTTGTAGTGTGAATATATATATATATATATATATATATATAAAGAAAGCTTCTTGCTCTCCCTACAAAGTTCAATGGATAAAACGTGGATTGAGAATGAGCCTAGGTACACACAAGAAATATTTCTTAAGTACTTAGACATGATCTAAGTTAACATGGAATTTAATTAACGTAATGAATCCCATGTAGGCACACCAAGGCATATATACAAGGAGTGAATGGTTTTATAGCTTATGCATTTAAAAATTCAGCGAAAGAAAACAAGATATTATGCCCATGCAAAAAGTGTGCTAACTTATTTTGGAGAGAGGTGTGTGATGTACGGGAACACTTGATATGTGATGGGTTTTTAAATGGGTACACAACTTGGAACTTTCATGGAGAAGGTAGTTCATCCAATGTGAATCCTAGGAGTAGTGATGGTGTTGTCCCTATTGAAGAGGCTGAAGATGATGAAATATCTGAATTGGTTAGGGACCTAGCTGGTGGTCTAGATGATGGAGGGGATTTTGAAGATAATAGTTCTGATGAGCAGCCTAGTCAGGACCTACAAGCCCTCCAAAAGTTGGTAGAAGCCAATAGCCAAGAGTTATACCCTACTTGCAAAAAATATAAGAAACTGCGTTTCTTGATTAGATTTCTTCACACCAAGCTTCTTGGAGGATGGACTGATAGAAGTTTTGACATGCTACTAGATCTTCTTAATGATGCATTACCAGAGGGTTCAGCACTACCAAGAAACTTCCATGAATCTAAAAAATTGATTAAATCCATAGGTCTTGGGTACAAGAGTATCCATGCATGTGAAAATGATTGCATTCTCTATTGGAAGGACCATGAGAATGAGGATATATGTCCAAAGTGTAAGGTTTCACGATGGAAATCAGTTAGGAAAAGTCTAGATGGGAAGCATGTTTATAAGGTTCCTAAGAAGATTCTTCGCTACTTTCCAATAAAGAGGTGTCTCCAAAGGCTGTTTTTATCATCAAAAATAGCGGCTCTTACAAGATGGCATGATGAGGAGCGAACAAGAGATGATTTTCTTAGGCATCCTGCAGATTCTCCTCTTTGGAAATATTTTGATGATAAACATCCAGAGTTTGCTAAGGATAGCTGCAATATCCGTCTGGCATTTGCCACGGATGGATTTAATCCATATAGGAGCCAGAATGTTACTTATAGCATTTGGCCCGGTATATGTATACCATTAAATTTTCCACCTTCAATGTGCATGAAGCAACCAAACTTCATCCTTTCCTTCTTGATCCCTGGGAAGCATGCTCCTGGTCATAATATGGATGTGTATTTTGAACCACTTATTGATGATTTGTTAGATATGTTTGTCAATGGAGTTAGAACTTATGATCCTTCAAAGGGGGAGCATTTCCAGTTGCGTGCTGCAATACTGTGGACTATTACAGATTTCCCAGGTCTAGGATATGTGTCTGGTTCTGTTACATCTGGTGAAGCAGCATGTCCTGATTGCCACTCTTATATATGCTCAAGTAGACTTGGTAATGGCACCAAGACCTGCTATATGGGTCATCGTAGGTTCTTGGAAGCAAAGCACCCATTTAGGTTAGATGAGAAGAAATTTGGTTCAACTGAGCTTAGGCAAGCACCGACTCCACTTTCTGGAGAGGAAATTTTAGAATGTACTAAAGATCTTGTCACAGTTTTTGGCAAGGATCCATTTGGAAAGAAACCAGCAAGCAAGAAAAAAAAGGAAGGGGATCCGCTAGTCATTTTCAAGAGGAGATCTATTTGGTTCAAACTTCCATATTGGAAAGATTTGATGATGCGCCATAACTTTGATGTCATGCACATAGGAAAAAATGTCTATGAGAACTTTGTTAATACTTTCCTGGTACCGATGGGAAATCTAAGGATAATCTTAATTCTCGCTTGGACCTTCAAGCTCTTGGTATTAGAAGTGACCTTCACCCGGTTGAAATTGAAGACCAATATTATTTACCACCAGCTCCATATTCAATGAGTCATGATGAGAAGAAATTATTTTGCCAAATACTAAAAGGGATAAAGTTCCCTGCTGGTTACGCGTCTGATATTCGACACAATGTTCATGTTAATGAGAAGGTGTTTGGGCTAAAGAGCCATGAGTGCCACATTGTTCTACAAGACTTGCTGCCGCTAGCTATAAGAAAAATATTGCCAGAGATAGTTAGTGCGGCAGTGTCTCGTGTTAGTCATTTTTTTAAGAAGATTTCTGCACCTGTTTTTAGAAAAAGTGACATGGATAATCTAGAGGCTGATATAGCTGAGACCTTGAGCCTTCTTGAGACCATATTCCTTCCATCTTTCTTTGACATGATGGTACATTTGATGGTTCATCTTCCTGCCCAAGCAAGAATGGCTGGTCCAGTACATTTTCGTAGCATGTGGCCTGTTGAGAGGTAAATTTCTTTGGTAGATTTGAACTTAATAAACAAACTTAACACTAATTTTAGAACATGATGAGGCTATTATATATGGTTATAGGTTTCTGATGCGACTTAAGGGTAGTGTTCGAACAAAAAGCCATCCGGAGGGATCTATCATGGAGGGCTCTTTGTTTTACAGCAGCCTTGTCGGTGTTTTTCCCCCGGGGGGTCACACCAACGAGTAAATTTGTATGCGTGCTCCCCTTTCCGGATGGTGATGCAAGAAGACACAGAGATTTATCCTGGTTCGGGCAAGAGAAGGCCCTACGTCCAGCGGGGGGAGAGAGTTTGTATTATCTTGCACCTAAGTGCTTGTACAGGGGCGAATACAAGCGTGGTATGAAGTGTGTGGCTCTACTATGTGAGTGTGTGTGTCTTATGTTGTGATGTCCCCCTCTTCTATTCCTGAGTCTCTCCTTTTATAGCTCCAAGGAGAGACACAGGGTACATGCGTAGATGTTAGAGTAGGGATCGATAGCCGCATGGAACGCTGACCTACTCGAGGCTTCCGTACGGCATGGCCTCGAGCCGTCCCATCTTGATAGCCCGGTGATGATTACGCGTGCTCCTGTGTTTTGCCCTGCCAGCCGCCTTGTGCTGGTTCTGAGGTCGCATGCTTGTACGGTATGGTGGCGGACCCGGCGGGGTAGCTGTGGTGTTGTCAGTCGACGCCCAACTTGTCCCTAGGAAGGGACCCTGTTCGGTCGAGGGTCGGACGCCGTGTAACATGCTGGTATCTGGAGCGCTGACCTTGGGTGTCTCGAGGGGGTCCCGATTAGACGTTCCATCCTTGTTTCCTGCATCCTGACACGCCCTGGGTCGTTCGGTGGGAAGGCTGCAAAAAGAACGATGGGACAGAAGCTTGTTCCCTATCACGCCTTCCGTGACCTGTGTGTTAGGTGGGGAAGCGTCAGGTGCATTTAATGCTCCGGCCCGCGTGCGCGCGTCGGGCGGCGGACAGTGTCCTTGCGCCCGACGCCTCTCGGTTCGTTCGAGCCCGCTTCCGTTTTCGACGGCAGTCGTCGCTCGACCCCTGACCGATTCGCTCGACGCTATTTCCGTCTTCGAGGCTGCGACCGTCGATGGCGGCGCATACGTAAGATTAGAGCGTCGAATTAAGGGTCTCGACCTTCGTACGGGCAATCTCATAATGCGCATCGCTGAGGGTACCCCTTACCGATACCCTCGACAGTAGCCCCCGAGCCCTCGGAGGAGTTTTTGACTCCTTCGAGGGCTATGTTGTCTAATTCGCAGAAACGCTTTCGACACCAGTGGTGGGAGATTCTGATTGGCTCGTTTTTGCCCGGGGGTTTCGACGTACTCTCGATAGAGCGAGCGTCTTCCATCCCAAATTGAGTTCCTAGCGGGTAGTCCAAGTGAGAACCTGTGCCCCTTTCGAGGGGGTCAGCTGTAGCCCGGAGGCGTCCTCATAAAGCAGGGTCGACGTGGTCGGGGATACCAGTCTCATTCGATAGAGACCGGCGGCTCGATGCCTCCCGTCGGGGGGATTCCTCTCGACTGTCTCGACCCTACCTTGAACATCGCCAGCGAGTCCTCGAGGCGGGCCTCGATCTTCGACCGCTCGCTGGGGATCCCTGTCTCTGGCGCTCGAGATCGGCTGTCGAACCCTTTTGGCGGGCCAGCCATCGACCTCTCGAGACTTTTGTGGTTACGTCCCTTGGCTTACGAGGGAAGGAAACGGCCGTGGCGGTTCGCCTTTCTGCCCGTTGGGCGCGCCTTTTTAGGCGGATGACGTTATGACACCGTATCGGCGAGGAATTCGGAGAGTCCGGCCTGTGAGGAGAGAGAGAGGACTGTCAGGCGGCGCATTTATGGGGGGAGTTACCTTACTTCTTGGATCTGTCCGTTGGCGGACAGCTGCCTATAAATACGTCGTCGCGTCACCGCCGTTCCTCTCCCTTCCGCCTTCTCGCTCTTGTTCCTTCGCTGCCTTTGCTTTCTCGCCATCTCACGCGCACACGCCCCCTCGAGCTGTAGCGAACCCACCGTCCCTTTAGCCGAGATGCCTGTAAGACTCGTCGCCGCCGACGACTGGCGCCCGTCGTCGATGACGGAGCGCCGGCTGTTAGAGCTCGAGAAGGAGGGACTGCTGCGCCGCCGCACCTCGCTGTCGTCGCCAGAGTGGATCGCGCCGCCGGCGAGTCACAGGGCGCCTCAGCCGCCCGAGGGCTACGTGGTGTCGTTCGCCAAGTTTCACCGCCACGGTCTGGGCGCGCCTCCAAGCCGCTTCATGCGGGCCCTCTGCTTCCATTATGGGGTGGAGCTCCAGCACTTCTCTCCGAACGCCATCACCGTAGCGGCGGTCTTCGCCGCCGTGTGTGAGGGCTTCCTAGGGATGATGCCGCACTGGGAGCTGTGGCTCCACCTCTATAGGGGCGAGCTGTTTCACGCCTCCACCGGAACCACGGGCGTAAGGAAGCCCGTGCGGGCGGGTTGCCTCAATCTGGTGCAGAAGACGGGGAAGACGGACCGGCCGCGGGAGTACATCCCGGTAGGGTTGTCGACCAACCACGCCGGCTGGGACTCCCAATGGTTCTACCTGCGGAACGACGACAACCTCCTGCCTTCCTACTCGGGCCGTCTGATCTTGGAGCGTCCAGCGGACTGGACGTACGGCGTCGTCCAAGCTCATCAGTCTCGGCTCGACCCTCTCCTCGACGCCCTGAAGAAGCTTCGCCAGGAAGGTTTGACCGCCGCCCTCGTCCTCTCGGCCGTCCATCATCGGAGAGTTCTCCCTCTGATGTCAAGACCGTTGAGGATGGACGAGATGGGCCCTGGCGTCTCATCTCGGGACCTCGAGGCATGTCGGATGTCCAACGAGCCTCCGGCGGACGACGAAGTCGCGGCCCGAGTCAGGGCCGCAATTGCCGGTGATTTTCAGCCGGAGCATGTCAACGGCTTCCCCATGAGACCTGACGCAGGCTCGATCGATCTGGTACGCTTTCTTCTTACGCGCATCCCCGATTCTAGGTTTCCTTTCTCCCCTCTCTTTTTTCTAAGTCTACCTTAGTTTTGGCAGGGTCGGATTGATGTCCGGTCCTCGAGGCCTCCGGTAAAGGAGGACGAGGTCGATCGCGACAAACGGCGCCAATCCGCCGAAAAGCTGAAGTCTGCCAAGGACTCCGCAAAGAAGGGGGAGAAGAAGAAGAACCTCGACCGCCAAGCATTAGAGGCGCGTCGAGCCAAATCCAGGCAGAGGGGGGAGCCTGAGGAAGAATCCCCCAATGATGACGACGATGACGACGAGGGCAGCGACGACTCCGAGGGGATGGCGTCGCGCCTCGATCGGATTCTCGAGGGCCCGCCTCGAGGCGACGCCGACGCCCCCCGGACAGAGGCGCCAGAGGAGGGTCCGAGCGGATCTCGTCGTCCCCGGGCCGACACCCCTCCCGCGCCCAAGGCGGGACAAGACGCACCGCGCCCTCCCCCGGTGCCCAGGGGGAGCGATCCGGCTAGGTCCCAGGCGTCGGGGCCGCTAACCCGTGGTCGCGCCGCTGCCTCTGAGAGAGGAGACGCCGGCCGTAAGAGCGCGGGTCCCGGCGTCCGCCAGGCGGGGACTGACGTACCTAAGCTGGTTCGTGCCCTCGAGGGGCCCGGAGCCCCGACGCTGGGTGGCTCGAGGCCCGCTGGTCGGGGTGGCGGAAGGCGAGCCGTTCTCCCCGTGGGGTAAGCCTTTTTTGATGTTGCGGTTTTTGTCTTCCCATTCTTCCACCTTTCCCCATATGCCGACCTTTTCTCAGGCTGAAGCGGACCCTTGAGCAGGCCCAACCGTCTATGGCCAAGAGGCTCAGAACGGGTGCCGCCTCCACGGAACCAGGTTCGTAGTTAATTCCCGGGCGTCGCGATATTCTTGCGTTGGTTATCATAACGTCTGACCCTTACCCTTTGTTTTGTAGGCTCATCCAGCACCCAACCTCCAGCCGGCGTCGAGAGGGCTTCATCTCGTCCCGCGCCTACTCCGGCGCCGCCGACTCATGTTGCGGCCCCCCAGACGCGAGCGTCAGAGGGAGCCCCCGAGCCCTCTCGATTGGGGGTCGAGGGGGAACCCATCACCATCAGCGATACGTCTGATGGCAACGAAGCGTCTGGGGGCGCTCGACCTATGGAGGAAGATGCATAGACCCCCAACGTCGCGGGACGGACTCCCTGGCCTGCAGGCCTTCGAGCTCTCGAGGCGCAAAGGAAGATGGTGGAGGAGGAGGAGCGGGAGCGCGAGGCGACGCAGCCGTCACTGGAGCAGCAGCAGCAGCGACCCCAGCCGGAGGAGCAGCTGCAGCATCAGCAGGAGGAGCAGCAGCAGCAGCTGGGGCAGCAACAGCAGCTGGGGGGCCAAGAGGACGAGCCACTCGAGCCCCCGCCTCAAGTTTTGGCCGAACCGGCACCACTGGCGTCGCAAGAGCCCGGCGATCAAGAGGGAAATTTGCCGGTGTACGGACCTCCCACCCCAGCGTGGCTCCTCCCGGGGGCGCCTGCCGCGATCCGGGTAGAGTCGGGGCGAGCGGACGGAGTGGTGGCGCTCGCCTGCATGATGCGCACCCCCACCGACCCCGAGTCCGAGATCAAGAGGACGATCTACGGCATGGACGGGATCGCCCCAGGGTTCCTCCGGGAGCGTCGAGCATGGGAGGACCGCTTTCCCTCTGAGGAGGATGAGATCGGGTCGTCTGGGAGCAAGGACGGTACGTGGAAGACGGTGGACGACGACGGGCGGTTCCCTTGCCTCGCCGACCTGTTCTTGCGCCACGGGGGTTCCCTCGAGACCGTCGAGAACTTTCTCCGCGGCGTCAAGGTGCGGGCTGATCGGGAGATGGAGAACTGGTGTCCCGATCGGATTCGTATCCGAGCTTCCAACGACCCGTCCGAGCCCAATATCTTCCTCGATGACAAGAAGGAGGTCGAGAAGTGGGAGCATGTCGAGGAGCTCCGCCTTTGGATGAAACACGTGGTGGGGCTCCTATCGGACGTCATCAACAACGGGCTTGGGCCAGCTTATTTTGTAAGTGTTTCTCGAGCTCCAATCTTTGTGGTGCTTTCTGGTTTCTGTGTTCTAATCCCTCTGACCCCTGATTCGCAGGATATGAAAGAGACCTCTCGCATCAAGTCCAGCTTCATACATGCCACGAGGGGCGGATGGGAGCAGCTTCCCCTCCTCAAGGATCAACTCCTCGAGTCGCAGGAAAAGCTGCTTAAAGCTTACAAAGATCTCATAGCACTCGAGGAGGAGAAGAAGGTGAGGGAGGCTGCTTTGGCCGAGGCCCGAGAGGTCTCGAAGAAGGCGGAGGAGGAGGCGATGCAGCTACGGGAGCGGGCTCTTACGGTCGAGGAGGCCGCGTCCAGAGCCCGGGAGGAGGCCCTGTCCTACAAGAGCGTCATTGCGGACCTGGACAAGGAGAAGGGCCTTCTCCAAACCGACCTGGACTCCCTCCGCGATACCTTCCAAAAGATGAAAGTGGCGTTCGTGGACAATGAGGTCGCCAGGGGTGCCGCCGAGGACGCAAAGAAGAAGGCCCTCGAAGACCTCGAGATGGAGCGAGCTCGATCCCGCAGTCTCTCTGACGACGTCGAGCGTCTGAAGGGAGAATTGCTGGAGAAGAGTGGAGCCGTCGCTCAGGCTGGCAGGGTGATCGAAGATCTCCGCGTCGCCAATACTGAGCTGGCGCGCTCCAACAGAGAGATCGAGCGTGCCAACACCAGATTGGTCGGCGAGAACACGGCCCTAGAGGAGAGCATCAAAGGTATGTTTCCTTTGTCGAATTTCCTTTTCGAGGTGTGCTTGAGTTTTTCCTAAAGCTTCTTTGTATTGGCATTTATAGGGCTCAAGGACGAACTCCTGGCCGCCCAAGCCGAGGCTCGCAACGCCAAGGCTCAGCTCGAGGCTGAGGTTGCTTTGAACCGTCGAGTGCGGACGGCGATAAGCGATCTCTCGACCTCTTGGGAGGTCGAGCCTATGGATGAGTCGAGGGAGGACACTCGAGGCGACGCCCTGATCGACCAGTTGTGCTACATAGGCGCAACGCTGCGAGATCGGGTGCGGGATGCCCTCCACATCGGGGTGAAGCGGGCGATGGCGGTTGTCTGCTCGGGCTTCTCCTACGACATGGAGGTGGTATCCCATGGCTTCGTCACCGACATTTCCAAGACCGACGCGGAGAACGAGGAGAGGCTCCATGCCTTGATCGACGACGCGGAGGCTCCTGGGGAAAGGTTGGCCAAGCTCTTCGAGCCTGAGGTGCTCCCTCCTGAGGCTAGCTCGGGCGGAGGCGAGGGCGGTGAGGATCGTGCCGTTGACTGAGGCCTGCGAGCCTGCTCAGGGCGCCTGAGGCCCCTTGTACGATACTTTATTAATTTTGCTGTTACGTGATATAGTATCTTTTCGTAATTGTTAACTGCTTATTTGTCTTTCCGCTCGAGGTTCCTTTATTTCTCTTTGTTCCTACGTTTGTATCCCTTGCTCGACCTTTCGTCAGAAACAACCTCGATTTCCGTAGCCCAGGGGCGTGGGAGTTTTCCGGCTCATTATCCCTCGGCCTTTGAGGGGCTCGAGGTGCCTTAGCTACTCGAACCGTGCAAGGTTTACCAAGCAAGAAAAGAAAATTTCTTGGCTTTTTCGACGCTTGGGGAGGGGTCGTCCCTCTGGTAGCCCCCGAGGGGGTGCGGACTATGATGGGTCATGGTCGGCATCCCCTTTTGACGTCGAGACTATAACTCGTAACTATTTTTGGCCCCCGAGCTGCTCGAGGGAAAGACTTTATTTATTCATGCGTTCATTTACAAAGTCTTCGTACAAAAAGTAGGATCGTAAGTCTAGGACTTCTAGGGGTAGAATCGACGTAGCTGTTCGATGTTCCATGCGTTGGTGAAGACTGCCCCCTTTTCGTCCGCCAATTTGTACGTTCCTGGCTTAAGGACCTCGGCCACCACATACGGGCCTTCCCAAGGTGGGGTCAGCTTGTGGCGTCCTTGGTTGCTTTGCCGGCGTCGTAAGACAAGGTCGCCTACGTTGAGGTCCCTCTTGCGCACGTGCTTGTCGTGGTAGCGTCGGAGTCTCTGCTGATATCTAGCAGAGTTGAGGAGGGCCATGTCTCGAGCCTCCTCGAGTTGGTCGACCGCGTTTTCCTGAGTCTCTTTGTTCGATTGCTCGTTGTAAGCCTTGAGTCGTGGTGACCCATACTCGAGGTCTGTGGGGAGGATAGCTTCAGAGCCGTAGACCATGAAGAACGGGGTGTATTTTGTGGCGCTGCTTGGCGTTGTCCTAAGGCTCCATAGGACTGAGGAAAGCTCCTCGACCCATTTCTTGCCGAATTTCTTCAATCGATTGTAGATCCTCGACTTGAGTCCTTGCAAAATCATGTCGTTGGCACGCTCGACCTGGCCGTTAGTTCGAGGGTGGGCTACTGCGGACCAGTTCACACGGATGTGATGCTGATCGCAGAAATCCAAGAACTTTCTGCCGGTGAACTGGGTGCCGTTGTCGGTGATGATGACATTGGGGATCCCAAACCGATGGATGATGTCGGAGAAGAAAAGGACGGCCTGCTCGGAGCGGATGTTGGTGATGGGTCGAGCCTCGATCCATTTGGAGAACTTGTCGATGGCCACCAGCAAATGGGTATACCCTCCTTTCGCCTTTTGTAGAGGTCCTACTAAATCGAGCCCCCATACCGCAAACGGCCAGGTGATGGGGATCATCTGAAGAGCGTGCGCGGGCAGATGCGTCTGTTTGGCGTAGAATTGGCACCCATGACACGAGCGTACGAGCTCGATGGCATCCGCCACGGCCGTTGGCCAGTAAAAGCCTTGCCGAAAAGCATTTCCTACAAGGGTCCGTGGGGCGGCGTGGTGGCCACAAACCCCCGAGTGCAGGTCATCGAGGAGTTTTCGGCCTTCCTCTACGGTGATGCAACGTTGTAAGACCCCCGTCGGGCTCCGTCGATATAGCTCGTTGTCTTCGCCATAGATCACATATGATTTGGCCCGTCGAGCGATACGACGAGCTTCTGTCTTGTCTTCTGGCAACTCACCGCGGATAAGGCAGTCGAGAAACGGTGTGCGCCAATCGAATGGTCGACCCGGTCGTCGTTCTATCTCCATCACCTCTTCCTCCATCAAGAGCGCATCGACAGCATTGGTTGGTTGGGCGATGGTGGTGTCGACGCCAGCCCCCGTGCCTAGGTCGACGGATGGCTCGTGAAGATCCTTTGAGAATGCATCAGGCGGCACTGTGCCTCTGGTAGATGCGATCTTGGCGAGTTCGTCGGCTGCCTCGTTGTAGCGTCGAGCGACATGGACAAGCTCGAGGCCGTGGAACCTGTCTTCGAGTCGACGGACCTCCTTGCAGTATGCTTCCATTTTTGGGTCATGGCAACTCGAGGTTTTCATTACTTGGTCGATGACGAGTTGGGAGTCACCTCAGACGTCGAGGCGTCGGACTCCTAACTCGATAGCGATCTTAAGACCGTTGACGAGGGCCTCATATTCTGCGACATTGTTAGATGCGGCAAAATGAATCCTGATTACATACCTCATGTGGACGCCCAAGGGTGAGATGAACAGCAGGCCGGCCCCGGCCCCAGTTTTCATGAGTGACCCGTCGAAATACATTGTCCACAGCTCCGCCTGGACCTGAGTCGGGGGAAGCTGGGAGTCTGTCCATTCCGCGACGAAGTCTACCAGGGCTTGCGATTTGATGGCCTTTCGAGGCGCGTAAGTGAGAGTCTCGCTCATGAGCTCGACCGACCACTTAGCTATCCTTCCCGTGGCCTCCTTGCTCTGGATTATCTCGCCCAAGGGGAAAGAAGAGACCACCGTGATAGGATGACCAAGGAAGTAATGCTGCAATTTTCGGCGGGCAAGGATTACAGCGTAGATCAGCTTCTGGATTTGGGGGTAACGCGCCTTGGTC
Source organism: Sorghum bicolor (assembly GCF_000003195.3). NCBI lineage: Eukaryota > Viridiplantae > Streptophyta > Magnoliopsida > Poales > Poaceae > Sorghum > Sorghum bicolor. The sequence goes on along the minus strand of NC_012870.2, from coordinate 20,404,826 downwards.
TCCGAAAGCACCTCGCTGACGAAATAGACTGGCCTTTGGACCGGCAGCGCGTGACCCTCCTCTTGTCTTTCGACCACCACCGCCGCGCTGACGACCTAGGTCGTCGACGCGACGTAGAGGAGCAGCGGCTCCGCAGGTTGAGGTGGAACCAGGACTGGTGCCGAGGTCAGCGTCTTTTTCAGCTTTTCGAGTGCTTCCTCGGCCTCGGAGGTCCAAGAAAAGCGCTCGACCTTCTTTAGGAGTCGATATAACGGTAATGCCTTTTCTCCTAGTCTCGAGATGAAACGGCTCAGAGCCGCCAGGCACCCCGTGACTCTCTGCACACCCTTGATGTCTCGGATTGGCCCCATTTTCGTGATAGCCGAGACTTTCTCGGGGTTGGCCTCGATACCGCGCTGCGAAACGATATATCCTAGGAGCATGCCTCGAGGCACGCCGAAAACGTACTTCTCGGGATTGAGCTTGATCCGGCTGGTGCGTAGGCAGCTGAAGGCAACCTCGAGGTCCCGGATCAGGTCTCCTCGTCGCTTTGACTTGACGACAATGTCGTCGACGTAGGCCTCGACCGTTGATCCTACATGTTCGCCAAATACGTGGAGCATGCAACGTTGATACGTGGCTCCGGCGTTTCGAAGCCCGAATGGCATGGTCACGTAGCAATACATCCCAAAAGGCGTGATGAAAGAGGTCACGAGCTGGTCGGACTCCTTCATTTTTATTTGATGGTAACCGGAATATGCGTCAAGGAAAGAAAGGGTTTCACATCCCGCGGTAGAATCGACAATCTGATCAATGCGTGGCAATGGAAAGGGAACTTTTGGACATGCTTTATTCAAACTAGTATAATCGACACACATCCTCATTTTCCCATTCTTTTTCTTAACTAATACAGGGTTCGCTAACCAGTCGGGATGATGAACCTCCTTGATGAATCCGGCCGTCAAAAGCTTGTGGACTTCCTCGCCAATGATCTTGCGCTTTTCCTCGTCGAATCGGCGCAACCGCTGCTTCACTGGCTTGGAACCGGCTCGAATCTCCAAGGAGTGCTCGGCGACTTCCCTCGGTATGCCTGGCATGTCCGAGGGACTCCATGCAAACATATCAGCATTTGCATGGAGAAAGTCGACGAGCACGGCTTCCTATTTGGGGTCGAGGTCGGTGCTGATCGTCAGCACCTTGCCGTCGGAGTTGTTGGGGTCGAGCGGGATCTTCTTGGTTCCTTCCGCCGCCTCGAAGCTGCCCGCATGACGTTTAGGCTCTGGGGCCTCAGCGGCCATGGCCTCAAGCTTTGCAACGAGCTCGGTGGAGCTCTCGACCGCCTCCCCGTACTCGACGCACTCGACGTCGCACTCGTACGCGTGCTCGAAGGAGGAAATGACAGTGATGACGCCTTTGGGACCTGGCATCTTCAGCTTCAAGTATGTGTAGTTGGGTATGGCCATGAACCTGGCGTAGCCCGGGCGCCTGATGATGGCGTGGTACGTGCCTCGGAACCCAACCACCTCAAAGGTGAGGGTCTCCTTCCTGAAGTTGGCCGCCGTGCCGAAGCAGACCGGTAGGTCGATTCGACCTACTGGCAGTGCCTTTTTCCCTGGCACGACGCCATGGAAACCGCCGGCGCTTGGCTGGAGGCGTCCTCTATCGATGCCGAGGAGATCGAGGGTCTCGAGGTAGATGATGTTGAGGCTGCTGCCACCATCCATCAGCACTTTCGAGAGTCGGGTGTTGACGATGATGGGGTCGACGACGAGCGGGTAGACGCCTGGGGCGACTACCTTGTCAGGGTGGTCTTCTCGGTCGAAAGTGATGGGAGTGCTCGACCAGCTAAGGTATTGGGGCACCGCCATTCTTGCTGCAAAGACTTCGCGACGCTCCCTTTTGCGCTGCCTCGTGGTCAACTGAGTCGAGGGCCCGCCATAGATCATGTAGCAGTCGTGGACGGCGGGGAAGCCGTCGTCATCTTGGTTGTCCTCCTTGCCGCCAGCCTTCTCCTTCTTGGAGTCATCACGCGTATCTTTTTTGAACCCCTGACCGTCGAAATGCTTTCTCAGCATACGACAGTCCTTGAGTTTGTGGTTGGTGCCCCCCTTGTGGTAAGGGCACGGCTCCTCCAACATCTTGTCGAAGATGCCTCCCTCCGGAGGGCCTCGCGGCTTCTTTCGATCCATGGCGGCGACGAGGTTGTCACCTGAATCTTCCCGGTGGAACTGCCGCACTTTCTGCTTCTTTTTATTTTTCTTGAGGCCTCGACTGGAAGTCCCATCTTCATCGACGGGCTGCTTGCCTTTTCTTCCTTCTGAGCTGAAGAAGGCGCCGACTGCCTCCTCCCCTGCCGCGTAGTTAGCTACTACGTCCATCAGCTCGTCGACGGTCTGAGGTCGATTGCGACCTAATTCCCGCACCAAGTCTCGACTGGTGGTGCCCGAGACAAACGCCAAGATGACGTCGTGGTCAGGGATGTGCGGCAACTCAGTGCGCTGCTTCGAGAAGCGTCGAGCATACTCCTGACTTCTGCTTGCATTTGCTGAGGTCCCACGAGTTCCCTGGCCGTATGTAGGTCCCTTTGAAGTTACCCTCGAAGACTCTGTCCAGATCAACCCAGTTGTGGATCTGATTGGCAGGGAGTTCCTCGAGCCATCGACGGGCGGTGTCGGAGAGGAAAAGGGGTAGCTGTCTGATGATGGCTCGATCATCACCTCGAGCGCCACCTAGCTGACAGGCCAGCCTGAAATCGGCCAGCCATAGCTCTGGCTTGGTCTCTCCATTGTACTTCGCGACGCTGGTTGGGGGTCGAAATGGATTGGGCAGGGGCGTGCTGCGAATCGCCCTGCTGAACACCAGTGGGCCCGGTGGCTCGGGGGCCACCCGGTCCTCGTCGCTGTCGTATCTCCCACCGCGATGCGCGCTATAACCACGTTCTTCCGCGTCTCCGTGCCGGCGGCGTCTATTTTCTTTGACGTCGTGCCGCGCGTCGTGTCGACGTTGATTGTCGGCAGGGAGGATGAGAGCGGTCTTTCTACCTCGAGGGGGAGGTTGTTGATGGACTGACACCTCCTCTTCGTTTAGAGGCTGTTCGTCGCGCTTCTCTGTGGCAGCTCCTCGCCGTCGAGACGCCGAACTTTCGGCTTGTTGAACCGCTGCCACCTGGAGCAATGTCTGTACTTCATCTCGAATGCGTCGGGCCTGGGAATTCGACGGCTCTGGCATGTTACGTAGCAGCATCGTCGCTGCCACTACATTCTGGCCTGCTCGAGGGAAACGACTGACAGGTTGCTCCGCCTCTGCGTCGCCGACGATCTGTCGATGTACCTCTCGAGCGCGTCTGCGGACACTTCCGCCAGGCGGGTAGGGTAGGTCTTGTTGGAGGATTTGCTCGAGCAGGACGAGGCGCTCGCGATCTTCGTCGAGCTTCATCTTGAGCTCCCGCAGCTGCGCGAGCTGCGCAGTTCTATCTTCCTGAGGAAGAGGGTCGAGTCGTCCGTCGTTCCCAGGCGTCCTGGGGTCTTCTTGCGCCGCGGGGGCTCGACCACCCGCAGCAGCATCCCGTGTCTCGTCGGTGGTTTCTGCCGCCCCGTCGATGTGATAGCATTCCCTCGTAGGGTCATAGCTGTCTGTCTCGGAGTCGGAGTCTGGTTCGGCGGCGTAGAAACACCCACGTCCTTCCTCCAGCAATCGTTGCCTGAGGGAGGTGATCGAGTATCGTCCGGGGCCTAGACGACGGAGGCCTCGTACTCGGGAAAGGTCCGGCAGCTCGGACGCCGGCCGCCGTGCTTCAGCGCTATGTGGGGGGACCATGGGTCTTTCCACGTACGTCTGGGCGTTTGGGCATATCGTCCTGGCGAGCGACGCCGCGGCGTTGTCCATTCCGAACGGCAGTGCCGCCCTTGGAGAGAACAACCCGTGTGGAAGTAGCCTAGCTGCGGTGGGGGAGGGCGCGCGAGACGCGTCCCCCCCCGTCGTCGCGCGGTGCTGAGTCGGCGTGCTTGTTGCTCCGTCACACGGTGTTGCCGACTTGTGGCCCACATCCTGCCTTGCACGAGTTGTTGGTCGTGCTGAAGCAGAGGGGCCGCGGTGGTGCTGCTCGCGCCTCTTCTTAGGCGGGGAGGCGTGGTGGTGAGGGCGTCTCGGGGCCTTCAACCGTGCTGGCGTAACGCGGACTCCTCCTGGTCCTTTGTCTGAGAGCAAGATCATGTCGTAGCCGGAGCCCGTAGACATGAACTCGAGACTTCCAAACCAAATCACCGTGGAGCGCGGAAGCGGCGAGGCAAGAGTAGCCATCCGGAAAGTAGTGGGAAATCGATGAAAAACACGCAGGACCCCTACCTGGCGCGCCAACTGTCGGTGTTTTTCCCCCGGGGGGTCACACCAACGAGTAAATTTGTATGCGTGCTCCCCTTTCCGGATGGTGATGCAAGAAGACACAGAGATTTATCCTGGTTCGGGCAAGAGAAGGCCCTACGTCCAGCGGGGGGAGAGAGTTTGTATTATCTTGCACCTAAGTGCTTGTACAGGGGCGAATACAAGCGTGGTATGAAGTGTGGGGCTCTACTATGTGAGTGTGTGTGTCTTATGTTGTGATGTCCCCCTCTTCTATTCCTGAGTCTCTCCTTTTATAGCTCCAAGGAGAGACACAGGGTACATGCGTAGATGTTAGAGTAGGGATCGATAGCCGCATGGAACGCTGACCTACTCGAGGCTTCCGTACGGCATGGCCTCGAGCCGTCCCATCTTGATAGCCCGGTGATGATTACGCGTGCTCCTGCGTTTTGCCCTGCCAGCCGCCTTGTGCTGGTTCTGAGGTCGCATGCTTGTACGGTATGGTGGCGGACCCGGCGGGGTAGCTGTGGTGTTGTCAGTCGACGCCCAACTTGTCCCTAGGAAGGGACCCTGTTCGGTCGAGGGTCGGACGCCGTGTAACATGCTGGTATCTGGAGCGCTGACCTTGGGTGTCTCGAGGGGGTCCCGATTAGACGTTCCATCCTTGTTTCCTGCATCCTGACACGCCCTGGGTCGTTCGGTGGGAAGGCTGCAAAAAGAACGATGGGACAGAAGCTTGTTCCCTATCACGCCTTCCGTGACCTGTGTGTTAGGTGGGGAAGCGTCAGGTGCATTTAATGCTCCGGCCCGCGTGCGCGCGTCGGGCGGCGGACAGTGTCCTTGCGCCCGACGCCTCTCGGTTCGTTCGAGCCCGCTTCCGTTTTCGACGGCAGTCGTCGCTCGACCCCTGACCGATTCGCTCGACGCTATTTCCGTCTTCGAGGCTGCGACCGTCGATGGCGGCGCATACGTAAGATTAGAGCGTCGAATTAAGGGTCTCGACCTTCGTACGGGCAATCTCATAATGCGCATCGCTGAGGGTACCCCTTACCGATACCCTCGACAAGCCTTACACTTTGTGCTCGCTATTTACATGGGCCAACTCAATTTTATCGACAAGTTACAGTTAATGAGGGGCTGCACATAGAAAAATCAAGTATATTTCATAGCAGTGGGCGGGATTTGGCTGGGAAGAGCTTGGTGACTTTAGACCACAAGACTTGGCTTCAAGCACATAGATATGTCCTATTCAACTATGCTAATATACAATCTTACTTGGAGTAAGTTTCCTAATTTACTTGACATCACATTTTTACTTTCCCATGGACAGTAAATTTACAAATTGACATTTGCAGCAAGTATACTCATTATTTAACCTCAATTGGAGTTCGAAATCAACGAGATATCAGCCGCATGCAACATGAATCCTTCCATGAATGGTTTAGGTCAAATGTAAGTAGGAAAAGAACTTGACACATGTTATCCTGTAGTTCATTTCTAGCTTAGTAATTAATCAAAGTATTTTGTTTAACCTTAGGTGGAAGAAATGTGTGAGGAAGCACCAAATGAGATTAAAATTTTAGCGAGGATGCCAATGATGGCTGCACGAAAGTACAGTAGCTATAGAATAAATGGATTTGATTTCCATACATATTCCTATGATGTAGGTAGGTCTGTTCAAAATAGTGGGGTTGCTCTAGTTGCAGAGACAACATGCTTTGAAAGAGGAGATAACAATAAATCTGTAATGGGAAAGAAAACTTATTATTGAGTTATAAAGGATATTGTTGAACTAAACTATTCACATGAAGGTAATGTGGTTCTTTTCAAGTGTGATTGGGTTGACAACCGTGTGAAAGATAAGTGGGTTAAGACCGATCAATTTGGGGTCACCACTGTCAACTTTAAGCATTTATGCAATACCGGTGAAAAAATTTTAGATGAGCCTTTTATTCTAGCATCACAAGCAGTTCAAGTCTTCTATGTTCCTGAAGGAATCGATACTGATTGGGTTTATGTTTCTCAATCAAAACCAAGAGACTACTATGACATTGATAATTTGGAGAGTGAGCACACTGAAAATGGCAATGGACTAGTTGTGCCATTGCCTAATTTAAATGTTGGTGTGACTGTGGATGTTGTTAAAGGGATTGTCCCTGCTGTTAGAACAGATATAGATGGTATACTTGTTGATCGAAAAAAGTCTAAAAAGCAATCTTAGAAGTAAGTCTTGTTTGCACAATGTGCTGCCATGTTTTTTGTTATTATTTACTTGCAAAATAGTTGCATTTATTTCTGCAATGTAAGAAGTCTTGTTTGCACAATGTGGCTAACTTGTTTGTTTCCTATGCAGGAGAAAAAATGTCAAACGCAAGAGGAAGCAATAAGGATGTCTTTATCCATCCATATCAGCTGCAGAGAATGGCAAATATTGCAAGGAACCAAAAGAAAGTCGATGAATTGAAACTGCGACACCGCAAAGAGGCCCTACAGGAGTCAATTCAACCAAGGAAAGAGGCCCTACAGGAGGCAATTCAACCAAGGAAAAAATAAAGGTCAGTCTAATCTTCATGCATTGAATTATCATGGTACAGTAGTACTTACAGTAGTACCAAAATGACATGATGTTTTTGCAGAAAACTCAGGGGACAAGGGAAGCAGAAGGCAACACTCATAATTTGCGTCCAAGGCCTGAAAGAGCAAGTTCTGAGATTGAGATTGCAATTGCAAATGAGGAAATTGCTGACTGTGAAACAATTGGAGACTTCTTAAGTGATAACGAAGGTGATGTTTGTAGCATGTATTGTAAATGACCCCATGTGATCTTGTAGCTAATTCCTCATGAACCATTGCAGATATTCATAGTAGTACCAAAAGGAAGAGGAAAGGAGGAAGGAGTGTTACTAAAATGGAAGATATCATATTGGAACCTGGCAGCGTGCCTAAAATCAAAATAGAACTAAATGACAAGTTCCAGCCTATTGGAGAAAATTACAGGAAGCTTTCTAGTGTTATTGGAGTTCAAACACGTAAAATGTTGCCAGTGGGATGCTCTGATTGGAGGCTTGTGGATCCTGATAAGAAGATGGAACTTTGGGCTGACATACAGGTACTGTACTCCAGTGCGCACCTGATCTCTAGCTTCAGTTTAGCAGTATATGTTTCTGTTACTCAATGATGAAACAACCAAGCTTCAGTTTAGCCTGATGAAATGTTTAGCTAGCTGCTAGCATATGTCACCCACACTATCATGTGAATTCAGTTAATTGGAGTTTAAAATATGACATTACATTGGTCTAGAAATAATTTGGGCGGCTAGCTGCTAGCTGCTATCATGATACTTAGGCCCTTATTAGGCTCCAGGATCCGGTGACATTTGTATCTGGTATCGCTTGGAGAGCACTTAGGATCAGCAGGTTTAGAAAACCGTTGTTGTGGTCTCATCTACATGAAGGCAGCCATTCTGTACTCTGGATTGGTGAATGGTGCACACACATGTACAACACGTAGGTGATTGGTGAATGGTGCACACACCCATTAGCTGGAGATTATTAGACCGTGCTGTTCCTGTGGTGCCCTCTTCATGCCCAACAGCTAACAAGCACTAATCATCCTCTTTACCTTATATAGGCTCTTTTACTCATTGGTTTATTGGCTGATTTTTTTTTGACTTTCCAGAAACGATTTGATATTGATGATAAAGCCATGGAGTGGGTTATATCTAGTGCTGGAGCAAAATGGAAGCAGTTTAAGGCAAAACTAAAGGAAAATTTTTTTGATGAAACAAAAACTGATGAAGAACTGAAGAACTTACATGGTCATAGAATAGATTATCATAAATTCGATTCTCTTCTCAAATATTGGAGGTCTCCTGAGTCTCAAGTAAGGACTAACTAATATGAATCTCATGAGTCTCATGCAGATGTAATGTAACACTTCTTATGATAGGCTCTGGCGGCAAGAGGAAAAGAAAATCGTGCAAAGCTGAAGTTTCTTCACACATCAGGAAGTGTGAGCTATGCTTCTACTGCACATAAACTGGTATAGAAACTTATCATTGTCATCTCATTTGAATGGATCATTTTGGGCCATTTTGACATGTGCAAAATAAAAACTTATAGGGCAAACAACTTGGGCGCCCTCCTCGAAGAGATGAAGTCTACATAAAACACATACCAGAAAAAAATGGAGTGCCTTTAAGCACAGCAGCATCAACAATTGTAAGTTTTTGTAGAAAGCATGGACATACATATTCAAGAACAACTAGTATGTAGTAGGTGTGGCTTGGTGCCTTGTTTGTTCAAGCATTCTGAGTTCTTACATGAGAAACATGTGAATGCTTGCCTGCCTTTTATGCCTATATTTCTGGTACATGAGAAACATGTGAATGATTCCATACCTTGTTTGTTCAAGCATTCTGAGAAGCATTCCGGTACAGTACTGCATGAATAGAAGGCTGAATAGTGTAGCACTCTTGTATTTCAGTTCTCTCAAATATAGCAGTTTACAGTTTATAAATATTTCTTATATGCCTATATTAATTTACTCAGTTTTCTTCCCTACCTTTTTTTGACTTGGATAAATTTGTTATTTCCAGCAATGATTTATCCTTAGTCATTACCTTATTGCATCGATAGCTAGTTTAAATTATCTAAAATCAAAGATTTATAAACATACATGTTCATTATTTATAGGACCAACTGAAAGAAGTTGTTGCTGTATATCCGGAGCTGATGGATAAGACAATTCAGCAAGGTGATATTCTTGCTGTTGTTTGTGGAAAAAAGGAGCCAAAAGGCCGAGTCCGTTGTTTGGGTCTGGGACCAACTCCTCAAGACATTGGTATCCCAGGACTTAAGGCGTACACATCGACAAGGCTCCAAATACAAGTTCTGGCACGTCAGAAGGCTGAAAGTGAGATTCTAGTGCTACAACAACGTATCTTGGATATGCAACAAAGGGAGGAGCAAAGGATGGCACAAGGATCTCCAAACGTCGAAATATTCTCACACAATGGTTCAAACTCAAGACAGCAATTGGTAAGTTACTTCAAAAATGCCTTTTCATAGCATGGTTCTAGTATACAAATCTAAAATTTGACCACTTATTAATATGATCTTTCTATGATTGATGTAGAGCCCAAGATCTGAGGAACTTGGTGAGGCCAATCAGCATGTTCAAGGTGAAGAAGATGACTATGTAGAGGCAAACAACTATGATCAGGAACCGGATGATGAGGCCAATCAGGAAGTTGTTGCCCCTGCAGTCTCGCCTGCCATTAATATTACAACATCACCAAGCAATGATGTCCCACAATTTACGTGTGATGCACTTGTAATCTTCTCAACCTCTCATGCATATATATACTTGTGATTTAATAGCTGCTGAACCTAGCATTAATCCTTTTCTCATAAATTCATCATCTACTTCAGGCTGGAAATGAGGTCATATTATTTGCCATGTCGAGTAATGAAAAAGTGGCTAAGGCAACTGTTGTTTCAGTTAATCCACACAATAAGCTAGCGGGTGTGGCTCTTGGAGCTAAATTCTGTGAAGTTATTGTCAATGTTGTCCTCTGGCGTGAAACATTAGTGCCACGTCCTTATGATGAAATAAAGACACTAGGGGATGCTGTAAAGATGCCGATTACCTGGCCCTTTAATCGAGTAATGTCCACTTAATTCTGTTCTCCTTTTTTTGATGTGTGTGAGTAAAATATCTATAGTTTCTGACTATGATACTTGACAGATGAAGGTCTGCAGTCAGCAACCAAGACGTTCTCAGGATGTTGCTGCAGGATCATCTCAGAGACGCTAGGCGGCGCTAGCTTTGTTGGAAGGAAGGGTGTTGGGAGCAAATATGCTGCAGGATCTTCTCATCGGGTTGTTGCTAGCAACTTGTTGATAGGAAGCCACTGAATTATCAAATGATGATGACCTAGATGCTTACTTGCATGCTTTTGGACTACAATATGGTAGTTTTAGTTTGTGGACTCCAACCTATCTTTTGCTCCATGTTGGATCACTTTTGGCTAGTGGCTTTCACTCAACAGGAAAACATTGCTTGTTGTACAACCTAATGACTTAGCTAGATTTTGTATTCAGCTACTATATATGTGCTTGTATGTTGCCTTGATGGCAAGAGGCTTGAGCTAGCTAGTGACATGATTATATATGTACTCATTTAATATTGATGAATGAGAGTATGATTATGCTATTGTGTATGTCATTCAATATTGTATTTGGTTCTGAATGTGGTTCAGGTTTAAATATACATTTATTATTTTTTTCCCATTTTAATTGAGCTTGATGGACTGCCCGTTGCAAAAAATATCTTGCTGCAATGGGCTGCCCGTTGCTGAAAGTTCTAACATGCTGTCCGTTGCTGAAGATGGAATGATGGACGGTCCGTCGCTAAATATAAGGTCCGTTGCTGTATACATACAACGACGGCTTCATTAGCGTCTGCTAGGGTCCGTTGCTGTAAGATTTAGCGACGGACCGTCTATCGCTGTACACCCCCTACAGCAACTTCATGTCAGTCGCTGATTAAGGGTTGTGGTGTAGTGTTTTTTAATAAATTTATTCAAAAATATAAAGTTGTATGTATTTTTTATAAATAGAGTTAATTTATGATATAAACATGAATGGAGACACGTATTAAGGGACGGAGGGAGCAGGTGAAAACGGAGTGATCGATTTGATGGGATGTACGCCATGTAGGACGAGAGAACTTGCAGTGATTGATAAGAGGCAAAAGCAGCTTCTCCTTTCTCGGCCACCAGCAGCTGCTGCAATCTAAAATTCTGAACCTGAGGAAGGTCATGGATGCTCTCCTGCCTCTGGTAACGGCATTGTTTAGTCTTCGTTGAAAAACTTTTCACCTATTTTATTGAATTTTTCCATACATAGACCATTTAATATAAATAAAAAAACTAATTATACAGTTTAATTATAAAATCACGAGACAAATCTTTTAAACCTAATTAGTTCATGATTAATCATAATTGCTATAGTAACCAACATGTGCTAATGACGAATTGATTAGACTTAATAAATTCGTGTCGGAGTTCAGGTGAGCTATGTAAATTGTTTTTGAATTAATCTATATTTAACACTTCAAATATACTAGGAGGATTTCCCGCGTGTTGTCGCGGGTATGAAGGAGAAAACTTAGTCCTAGATTCATGCGCTGTCGCTCAAGCATGCCGGTGACATGCCGACATACAACTCACGACGTCGTCCATGGTCAGCCCCAACACCATGTTCAGCCACGACTTGCCAAAGCTGTTAAATAAATAGGCAATTTCTATACCATTTCAATTCCATAAATTAATATTATGGTAAACTCATTCCTGTATTTAGACTTTTTGCTTGTTCGTAGGGTTTAAGATAAAAAAACTGCAAACAAGTATAATATAAAAAACAAATGAGTAGTAAAAATCAATCTCAAGATTTATATAGACTTCGTCTTCTCAATAAAAAATGTATTGTTAGCTTCTTGTCTTTTCACAAACAATGTAGAAATTGACAGAAACTTATAAAATCTATATAAAATAAAAATCAAATCTAGAAATTATAATTCAAAAGTTTATTAGGCTCCTTTCAACCAGAGAGTGTAACGTGCCATTGCGCGTGAAATAAAAATCCTAAAAAGTCTAAGAGCATGTATATAAACTATATATAGACAGTCTGCTTCAAAGTCAGTTTTAAAAGCTTAAAAATTGTAAAATTTAATATAAAAGATAAAACACAAATAAATAGAATAAAGTGCTCATTTTCTACAAATGTCTGTTTGCTCCCGTAGCAACGCACGGGCATATTTTGCTAGTCTATATTTAACACTTCAAATATACTAGGAGGATTTCCCGCGTGTTGTCGCGGGTATGAAGGAGAAAACTTATTGTAGTCTATTAAGTATATATATATATATATATATATATATATATATATATATATATATATATATATTCCTTTCTACACTTACGTGTAGTTACTCTCATCTTCAAAAAACTACATTGTGTATGTATTCATACTTGTTTATCAGTTTGAGTATGTTTATATACTCTTATTAAGATACTCTAGATCTTACCACGCGAAATTTTTTTAAAAAAAATTATATTTTAAATATATTACTAAAATGTCACTACTATATTATATACAATAAGTATAACCATATACTCTATGTATGTTTGCATACTTAACATACATATCACTCTAGATGGTCTAGTATGATCATATACTTTGTCTATATACATTTCGTCCGGTCATATACACCTTAAATCTAGAGATACATAGATGAGAGTAACTACACGCGCGTGTAATATATATATATATATATATATATATATATATATATATAGTTTTAGTAATCTGTTTCTAAAGAGGAAGAAAAGAGGTCATATAAGAGAATAATTATCAGCACTATGCATGCATGGTCACGTGTAGGTAGCTGCATCTACTACTAAAACTATTTGTAAGTAGACACTTAATTGCATGCGGCAGCAGGAGAAATAAATAATGACGTGGCGTAAAGAGGTGCAAGAGAATTAGCTTAGTGAAGTTTATCTTTATATGATATGGCCGGCTGCTGTCCACAAGAAGGTATTTTGGGCGACGTGGCTCAATGTGGGAATTGTAGGTGACGTGGCCACTTGGAGAGACTAGGGTCCAACATACAATTGATATAGTTAATATTAATATAGATACTAACATATCTAATATGACATCTTAAAATTTTCATTTCACAAACTAGACAAGGCACTGGAAAACTTAAGACCACGTCTGCATACGTAGCTGCTTGCGTCACTCCACGTCCACTACCCAGGAAATTTCATAGGCAAGAATGAGCTGACCGTAGGTGTGTCAATATTATTCTACGGAATCAGATGTGCCTATGTTAGTACGTTAGACTTGGGCTTTGTTTAGTGTATGGACCATTAAATAATATAGATGAAAACAAAAATTAATTGTATAGTTTGTCCTGTAAATCGTGAGATGAATCTTTGAGCTTAGTTAGAGCAACTCCAATAAATATGCTATCCATATTATTTAGGCTATTTTTACATTTTTAAAGAGCTTAGTTAGAGCAACTCCAATAAATATGCTATCCATGTTATCTAGGCTATTTTTACATTTTAAAGCAAAAATTGAAGTCCAACGGGTGTGCTATCTGGTTTGCTAAAATAGCAAGTTTACTATCCCTAAACTTTCGCTTGTCGTATATAGCATGTCGTTCTCACTAACTATCCTATACAAAGGTTGTTGTGGAACTCTATAATTTGAATAAGTTTTTTATTTTACATAATGGCTAAATCTTGTAGTTTAAAATATAATTTTATCTAGTCTCTTGGAGATGCTCTTAGTCTATAATTAGACAATAGTTGTCAAATAAAAACAAAAATGATATAGTATCTGAAACTAAAAATTTTTGGAACTAAACAAGGCCTTGATTGGCTGCCGCCAAATCTTGTACTAGTATGTATGATGGTTTTTCTGAGCATATTAGAGCAACAAATTAGAAGCAATTTTTAAACATTATATCGTTCACTGAAAACAAGCTACGTACACTAATAAACCACTTATTCATTACACTAGTACACTCACTCTTTTTTATTTTATTTTTATTATAGACAATATTGTAACACTTAGCTGTGTGCAGTTGCTGGATTTTTCCATTTTCTAAAATTAGTACACTTGGGGGTGGAGAGGAAGGGCCAATGCTCATCGGCCTTGTCGGTAGATTATAAGAGAATAGAGAGACGGTTGACATGGAAGACACCCGTCACAGTTTTATGATAGAGGATGTAATGCCTCAGAGTCCAAATGGTTGACACCTGTCACAGTTTTTGACAGCGGATGTAACACCTTATAGTGTACGCTGAGCGAACCACACCTACCACCATCTGACTTACAATTTCATCCTCACTTCGCCTAAAAAAATAGAAGCCTTCTACGTTGGTCTAACCCCTCTTTAACAATCAAAGTGGGACTAAATTCTCCATAATTATCTCATAATATGTACATGGGTCACCACGGGCCAAATTTCAAATTAGGCCGGGTGTAACATACACCCCCCCTCAAAGGACCCAACGTCCTCATCGGCCCAACATACCCACAATCGGGCAAACAATGACCAGAAACATTCCCTCTTAGCATATGCGACCGTACGTCCACTGCCGACACATGTGTCACGTTGTGCACCCCGCAGGGCCTACACGCACAATGAACCCCATGTTCGCACCCCTGACTCGCACGTCCCCATGACTGCGAAGGTCGGCTCCGACACATGTGTCATGTTGTGCACCCCGCAGAGCCTATACGCACAATGAACCCTATGTTCGCACCCCTGACTCGCACGTGTCCGTGACTGCGAAGGTCGGCTCCGATACTATTTGTAACGCCTCAGAGTCCAAATGGCTCATATCCATTCTGCACGCTGAGCGAACCACACTTACCACCATCCCACTTACGCTTTTGTCCTCGCTTCGCGTAAAAGAATTAACCTGAGGATGGTGAGATGGACTCTAGAAGCCTTATATATTGGTCTAACCCCTCTTTAACAATCAAGGTTGGATTAAATCCTCCACAATTATCTCATAATATGCACATGGGCCACCACGAGCCAAATTCCAAATTGGACTGAGTGTGACTGTGGAAAAGATAGGGATCGGTATTGGCGCCATAATCATTGCCGCGTCGCTATTGGAGTCGTGTACTAGGTCATCGTTGAGCTCGGCCCCCGTGCTAGCGGCATAGTTATTAGGACCGGATAGGACATCGAACCGCTGAAGGCTTCGGTTCATGGTTTGATTGGTCCAACCGGTTGAACCGCTGGTTTAACCCGGTTCAAATAGAATGAAGAATGATATAGGAACACAGCTGAATTCATAGCTCAGTGGTGGAGAACTTGCTTCCAACCCTGCAGAGCAGAGTCCCCGAATCCCCTCATCCCCCTTTTTACACATTTTCCCATCATTTCTCTCCTCTACTCCCCATTCCCACGTTCAACTCCCACCTTCAGTTGCTGGCCGATCGGTTTTCCACAGTCCATAGTTCGGTTTTATACCAGTTTCAAGGAAAAAACCGCCTGTTCACCGGTTTAATACCGGTTCGATTGCTTACCGGTCATTTAAGGTGAACCGAACCGGTCAAGGCTTTGGTTCGATCTTTTACCGGTTCGACTACCGGTCCGGTCCGGTTCAAATAACTATGGCTAGTGGTGGTGGTGACAACAGTAGTACGACTAAGGGCAAACTCAGTACACAAGGAGCGGGTACATGTGTCTCAGGGTGGGCATTCGGTTCTCGGTTCGGTTCCCTTAGTTATTTATAAAATTTGGTTCCTAGAACATAAGAACCAATCGGTTCCAAAAAAATTTAGGAACCGAGCATTTCGGTTCTCGGTTATTTTAGTTCGGTTCCGGTTCTTACTGAATTAACCGAATTTTTTCAGCAAAGATTAATACAAAAAAATATGTAGGTTTTAAAGCAAATATAGGCAACACCACTTCTAATTTAGATAATAATAATTCATAAGAAAACAATAGCAATATAGTAACAAAAATACATAGTAATTTAGTATGAGACGTCACACAAAAATCAGACTTTGTCTTACAAAATACTAGTAAGTAAAGTAAAATTCATGAATTTTGGTTCTTTCGGTTAATTCGGTTAACCGAGGGTAGGAACCGAATTGTTCTCGGTTATTTCGGTTTCTCAAAACTTAGAACCGAATAAGGAACTGATTTTCTCGGTTCCGGTTCTTTTGGTTCGGTTCCTCATTTTCAATTAATCGTGCCCACCGTGACATGTGCCCCCCCTCAAATTCTAGGTTTCAAAAAATATGTGTTCTTTCATGTAGCTGTAGAGGCATCTATATAACCGTCACTCAAATTTTGTGCAAATGCTGCCCCTGGGTATAATGGATAGTCTAAGGACTATTATAGTTGTCCAACATATCTCTGTCATCCCTCGGTGACGATTCCACCAAGGGTTTGCCAACTTCGTCATCCTCCCCTATTGAGGCGGTGACGGAGATGATGATCTTGTGGATGACAACCGATGATGAGCGACAACAACGATTGACGATGAGCGTCATCTCACCGCACGCATGTTGTACTAGTAGAAAACAGACTTTCAGATTTTGGCTTTAGTCCTAGTCATCTTGGGGCTTGGGGCTAATGTCAGCATTAGCATAAGTCCCTGGTCTAACGACTAGGGCCACAGAGAGACCTTTGATCCTAGTTGATGGCTCTAACCAAAACTACCTGGGTCCAATGATTAGGGCCACAAAGGGAAATTTAGTCTCAGTTAGTGGCTTCAACGCAACTAAAGGTCACAATTTAGTCCTGGGTGGTGGCTCTAAATTGAGACTAAAGGGGCACCTTTAGTCCTAGATTGACCTACCAACCAGGACTAAATATCCATGCTATATATTCACCTTTTTTTGTCCCTTGGCCCATGCCATCTAGTACCATTTGAAGCTCTTATTCTTACTTGGGTGAAGGAGTTCATGTCCATTTTTTGTTTGAGCGATTTGTAAAGAGTTTGTTCCTCCATCCATTCTAGGGTTTCTAAGGTTAACAACTTCATCCTCTTATTTTTCATTGCTAGTATTGCTCATTTCATGGTTTAGAAATAGAGAAATAATATATGATTTTTTAGATTGGGAATAATGGTGGAGTTTTTTTTATTTGTACATCATTTTAGCTCAAATTTTCTTGATAGTTTGCATATGTGGATGTGGTTTACTTATAGTAGTAATTGTAGGATGAGAGGTTGGCATTGGAGAGGAGTTGCTCACTATACGGTGTCACGCCTCTAGTGCCCTGGAGGAGCTTCTCACCACATGGAGGCAGATTTACGTAGCGGCTCAGAACAAGGTGGAGACAAGGCAAGAGTACCAGATATGTCACCGTCTCCAACCTAACCTCACGTGTTGCCGTGCTTAGGGGATGCACCATGTGGGGGAAGGGAGTCATATCCACCATCTTCATCAACATAGCCCCGCGTGCCACCGCTTGGGGTCCGAGGAGGAGAGGGTGAGGGCGCCCTGCCACTTGAGCGCTGTCTCGGGGTGAAGGAGCCAGATCCACCACCATCTCGGAACACAGGAGGTGACGAACGGGTGGTGGAGTCCACGATGACGGCGAATGGGCGGTGAAGAAAGAGACAAAGTGTTGCTGTGTTGGGCTAGGGTTCGGGGTGTTGCTTTTATACATCCGTGGCATAACGCGCCCGCTTTTAGTCAGATGAAAGGTCAGCATAGCCTAGGCCTGGGTTGGCTAGACATTTTGGTCTCCAGCGCCCCACAAGATGAACTTTTAGACACACAAGCAAATTAGATTTTTTTTGTCCATAGTCAAAAAACTGACTATCGAACTGCTTTATTCTGTCGGTTTTTGTATTTTCTGTCAATTCTATCCGTGTAAGGCGAACTATTAGAGAAATTTTTGTTTCTAGTAATGAATATAATTCTAAAAAATAATTCTAATAAAAAAATAGGTCTACGACTCATAATTCAATCCATTTTCCAACCAATTCAGCACTTCTTCTATTGTTTAGCTCCCCTTATCTAGCTTGTCTGGTTCCGCCACTAAATTCACTGCTACAAGATATATTAGGAACACGATAAGAGATGCATTTAAACGAGAGAAAGAACAGAAGCTAGCAGTGGATTATGTACCTCGTTATTATTTTATTTTATTTTGCCAAAGCGTGTACGTATAATATATGACGGATATATCATCATTGATATATCTATTTTTGCGAGTCATCGTCTATATATCTAGGATATATATACACTCTCCGTATATGATTTGGAAGTCATCGTGGACAAGGTTTAGGTCAAACATTAGAAATATAAATCATAAATAATTTTTAAATTGTTAAGTTTGTAAAAGTAAAAATTATATGAATACATTTGTTTTAAAAATACTTTTATAAAAATATACACGTATTATTTTTTCCTAAATATTTTTATTAAATAAAAGGTCAAAGTTGTATTTTAGAGAATGTGTCGCTGTTATAAACAACTTCTAAATCCTATACGGAGGGAGTATTTACACATTTGTTGAATCAGCGATATATTTACACATTCGTTGAATCAGTGCACGCAACTTTTCTTTTGCAAAGGTTTGCATTAACCCGCCGACAATGTATATATTTCCTTTGTTTGATGCACACGCATCTTCGCTCCCTCCTAAAATAGTCTGGAGGATCTCCAATCCGATCTCTGAAAAGGGGAAAAGCGGCCACATACAAACAGCCTCCGGAGCTCCTTTTCAACTCCTGTGAGTGTGTGATGGCGCACGCTTTACCTAAACCCGCCGCCATGATTGGTCACTATTAGTAGTGCTTATGGTTACATGTCTCCCTCTATCCTCCTCTTGCAATTGGGGCAGGGCCCAACAAAATGCAGTGTTTATTACTAATGATAATGGAGTAGATTATGGCGCGCAGCCCTTATAATAATGCCGCTTCGCCCCTGCATGCTTCTCACATGGGCATACACGTTACGTGCTCAGACGCGCGGCCAGTAGCTTCCTGCTGGCAAGCAGCTTATATACACACACGCGCACACACACACGCTCATGTGCACAATTGCGTATTGCGTAGCGTATACGGCTGTGAACGAAGCTACGACCGTATGCAATGCAACACGTACCATGTATTTAAATGATGGAAAGGGTAAACTGATGGTAGATCAGTTGGCTGGATTTTGGTATAACCTGTCTAACTACACAACCAGATTTTTCAAATTCTCCTAGTGACGTGGGGTTTTATAATGTTTTAGCATTCAAAATTTAGTATAAACTTTTCCGAGTAAATGTCTCCTAGTGAGGATTCCCTAGTGTTTTGACTATTGGTAGTGTTTTATTACTAACTAAAAACACTAGGAGAACTCCACCATTTTGGTAGTGCTAGATTTAAGTCTTCGACTTGATATGGGTGCTCGAGTTTTTCTAGAATTATTTTAGAATTTAATAGCGTTATGCTTTTAGTGCTAGATGACGTGCCCGTCGACAGCGAGATGTCTGTGGTGACTTCATCGACCTCAAGATTTGATGATCTAACTCGGTTTTTCAGATATACTCATAGAAGTAGGATGTATGTGCGCGCGTTTATAGGTGTGAGTATGCCCTCGTATTTGTGAGTGTCCAAGTCTATAATTAGATCTCGCAAAAAAATCATGGCAGGGGCTGCGTGTCTGCCGTCTTTTAATTTATTACTAGGTAGCGTGCCCATGCGTTGCTACGGGATAACTAACATTTTTTATTAAAAATACATGTATCGCACAATAAGATAATAATATTATAATAAAATTTAAATACCAGCTATAAAGTTACATTTAACTTAAAGAAACAAAGTTTCTGAAATCAAACATAGTCACGTAGAGCACGACGTTATAGCCTCACAATCTCTACTTTATAAACCTTTTCGTGATACGACCAAGATAATGTTTAATATCGGCAGGCAGAAATCTTTGATATCTATTTCTTTCGTGCGCTAGTAAATCCACAAATAAGTTCCGCCGTATTTTCATACCATCCTGTCACACATTTGAGTATATATATAAATTTTAGTGTGTGTCACATGGATAATACTACGTTTTTATGAAAAAACTTTTATAAAAACTAAGACAAAGTGTGGCTTGTGTCTATTCCATGTAGACATATACTGTAGGATGAAAAATCCACTTAAGTAACTGTATCAAGATTCACGATCAGCAATATATAGAAATAGTTAAATCATAGGTATTTGTTATTGTAAGCGACGATGATTTTGAGTTATTTACCCATCTCTGTCCTCTGCAATGTTTTCTGCCCGTTTAAATTTCCATTTGTAAACATCCTCATCCCATCCAGGAATATGTTTATTTACTGCGGCCGTGTAGTTGTAGCTAAATCCAAGAGTGTATTTGGCATACATAAGCGCTGGTGTGTCTTTACACCACTCTTCAACAGGTCTAGGGTCAATCATGATAAGTATTTTTTTCTCGCTGATCGAAAACATAAAGCATATATTTTCGAAAGGATAACCATGGCAAAAGAAACTGCAAACACAATAACGATTAGAATAGTCTATAATGCTGAGCAAAAGACTTACGTATCTGTATTGTGCTAAGTTGTACTCCATATCCTCACATATACCAGTGGATAGTTTTATGATGTTATTTTTAAGACTGTCATGTCATATAGAATGAAATAAATCTTGAATGAAACACTCACTCTCAATGCAAAATTTCATCCTTTATAGTTTCGTAGCCATTTAATTTGATGACCCATAAAGAGTTGAAATCGTATCGAGAGAGTTTTATTTAAATGAAAATTATTTCTTATCTCTTCTTAAATATACTATTATACCATAAAATATCTATATGACAACTTATATATGTAATGCCATAGAAAGTCAAGTTGAACAAGAACTTTTAATTCTAGGTCCAGAAATTTTCAGGAAGAATAAATTATTATTCGACTACATATATGGCAGCAAGGTGACGTTGAAAACAAAAAAAGCACAATACACGCAGAGAAGAGATGATGATGGATGTCTATAGAATTGTAAACACGACACGGCTGCACTGCCTTGGCTCCATTGTTGATGAGCTTCTCGATGGCCTGCAACGCCTAGACGGCGGCCTGGATGTAGAAGGTGATGGGCCCGGCCAACGGCGCGAGTGGGTTGGCGGTGACCTCTTCTTTCTCGTCCGCATCAGCCGAACTTCTTGGCCTGCTCCAAGTACTTGTCCATGCGCGGCGTCGCGAACAACCTGTTCTTCTCCATGTCGCCCCTCGCCGCGAACCGTTGCCGGTCGTGCGACGTCTCTGAGGACATGGCGTACGGCCGGCCCTGCTGCTCGTACACCGCTGGTGACTTCATCAGCTTCTGTAGCTCCTGCAGCTTCTTCCTTAGCACGTCCAGCAGCGGGTCGTCGTACGGATCCGCCACTGGCACGTCCCCCAGCGCGTTCTGCGCCTCCACCAGCTTGGCCAGCGCGTCGTCAAGCTTCTTGCCGTCCACCATCGTCCTCGCATGCTTGATCATCGTCGTCGTCTGTAGCCGGGCCTCCTCCTTCACCACGTCCACCGGAGGGTCATCCGCTGGGAACGCACTGCCGCTCCGCCGCACGGTGACCGTCGAACAGCTTCCCCGCCGTCTTGTACGCGTAGGTCACCTCCAGGATGTCGGCGCCGCGCTCGGTGTCGATGGCCGCGAGGAGGAGGTCCACGATCAGCTTCCGCGCCTCCTTGCTGTAGAGGTCGCCGAAGGCGACAGTGACCAACCTGGCGTCCTACGTCTGCGGGTAGTTTCCGACGGCCACCGTGGACTCGTCCTCGACGGGTGTCACCGTGACGGTGAGGTCCTACACCAACACGGTGAGAAGGCCGGTGAGGCACTGGGAGAAGGCCATGGTCAGCTTGTCGACGTCGTTGACGACGGAGAAAGTCCCTCCCATGCTGTTCCCGACGACGGCGGTGAGCACCGTGGGGTCGTAGTCGGCGCCGAACCCGAAGGTGTACACCGGCGCGTTGCTGATCTTGACGTCGGCGGCGTTCCCGCCATGGTTTTGCTGCCCGTCGGACATGAGCATGACGCCAATGACGCGGCCGGAGCTGAGGTTCTGGTCGGCGAGGACGGATCGAGATTGTATTTTGTTTCCTGTGACCAAAATTTTTGCTACGTACAAGGATCTACCAAGGATTGGAAAGTGCCCGAAATTTTTGTTGTTACGTTGATGAAAATTTTATATCAGGAATTCTTTATTTTTTCTTATTTCATTTCGCACTCTTCCACATTCCTGATTATATATTATTCTCTATCGTAAATTTGCAACAGGAATTCTTTTTCTGTTTTTTATTTCAATTTTCACCCTTCCACTTCTTAGAGGTATAGCAGGTACTTAGGATTGAAAATTTTATATCAGGAATCCTTTATTTTTCCTTATTTCATTTCGCACCCTTCCACATCCCTGATTATATATTATTCTCTATCGTAAATTTGCAACAGGAATCCTTTTCTATTTTTTATTATTTCAATTTTCACCCTTCCACCTCTTAGAGGTATCGCAGGTACGGGAGGGGGAGCGACCAAAAAAAGTCATGTGGTGGTCTTACTTTTGTTTTTTTAGTTGTACAAATAAAACAGCCAAAACTTGCAGCACGCAGGAGCCGCGCGCAACGGCTGTTCCCGTCGTCCCGCGTACGTGCGGGCTCTGGGTCTCCCATGAGTACACTACGGACTACGGACTACGGAGTACACGTACTCATCACAATCACAAAGAAGAGGAAAAGTCTATTTCCTCCCTCTCCTCAACTTTCATGATAGTCTATTTTTTTCTCTAATTTAGAACTGGATAAATTATTTTTCTCAACTTTTTAAATGGTATATTTTACCTATCTAGAGCGGTTTTTGAACATAATTTTACTATAGTGAATGAGGTTTTGTTATGGTGACAGTGATTTTGTCTTTTGTCTTTCTTTATTTGGCTAAATTTTGAAAAATCATAGTAAATTACAGAAAAATCATAAAATAAAAAATATAATTTGTTAAGGCTGTCTCCAACAGAAGATTCATTTGGAAACCCAAACCTAAAATAGGTCTCCAACACAATACCTATAGCCTCCAACAGAGTACACATACAAAAGACCCATTTTAGGTATCAGGAGAGGCATAACCCAAATTTGGGTATCCTCTCTTCTCGAGACCCATTTGCAGAGAGTGTTGTCTTTTAGGTCTTGTCGTTGGAGAAGACTAAAAATAGGTATGGAACCTTTTACCTGTAGTGCTACCCAAAGGACAAATGAGTCTTGTATTTTGGGTGACGATTGTTGGAGATAGTCTAAAGTCCACATGAGTATATCTACATATTAAACATATAATATGGTATATTTTAGTATAAAGTTTTTGCTATGAAGGTTTGTCTTTTTCTTTTTTTATTTGTTTCGACAAAATATTTAGAAAATCATAGTAAATTACAAAAAATCATAAAATGGAAAAAAAATCTAATTTTGTTAGACTCTACGTGAGCATATCTACACAATGAACATATACTTTTTCTATGCTTTAGTATAAATTTTTTGTTGAAGCTTTAGAACTATTTTTCTATAATTAATTGAAATAATTCATAGTTGTTGCTTCTGTAATTATTTTTTTGAACTAAAATATATCATATTATATGTTCTCTGTGTATTACTCATGTAGAATACACAAAATTAGATTTTCTATTTTATGATTTTTCTGTAATTTACTATGATTTTTAAAGATTATATGTTTACTTTATACTAAAACATATCATATTATATATTTATTGTGAGAGAGGTGATTTGTCTATTTTAGAGTTGAGGAAGAAAAAACAGATTTTTATGAAAGTTAGAGGACAAGTAGAAAATGACCACACTCGTTTTAGATGGACATCGGATTCATTTTGTGGATACGGCCCGGCCCATCCCCTCCCCGCGGCCATAATCTCCAGAATGGCGCTAGCTCGGAGGACCGCAACCCGCACCTATCACCGGGCCACATGACAGCCTGCATTGCGTGGAGGAGAGTGCTGTACGGGGGTTGGCGTGCTTCACGTAGTCATAGAAACTTTTTCCCCATTGGAGCTTATTTTTCTCTAATATTGTCAAATCGAGTAAGGTTGCTAGTCTATAGAAACTATGAGGATTCTTTATACGCACCGATATGGAGGAGAAATATAAATATATTTTCACTATAATCGATCAAGTCATCTATATATAGCTTAACTATTAGTAGTTTGTTTTCAAAGAGAAAGAGAGGAAGTCACGTGAGAGAATAATGCTAGCAGTATGTATGTATGATCATATATAGGTAACTGCATCCACTACTGAAACTATTTATGAGTAAATACTTGCATGCGGCAGCAAAGAAGTGAATGATGACGTGGCTCAAGGAGGTACCAGAGAATTAGGCTAGTGGAGTTTACTCCTAGAAGGGTCGAGATGGCGGACTAGAGGGGGTGAATAGTTTTTTCTAAAACTTATCGTGCCGGCTAACCGAAACAAATACGGAATTAAAACTATTAGTCTAGCCAAGACTACACCCCTTTATCTAAGTTCTCTAGCACCTTGTAAAAGATCCTAAACAAGTAAACAAGGTGCTTCCTTAGCAAGAGCTCACCTAATCAATTTTAGAAGCAAGGTCACACAAACCTATGCCACTAGTACTTTTTAAATCGAGGGAGCTTCTACACAACTAGTAAGCAAAAGCACAAAGCTTCTAAGCTCACTAGCAATGCTCAATAACAAAGCAACCAATGCCAAATTAGAGAGTGCAAATTACTTAGCTACACAAACTAAGCAATGTGACTAACAAGGTTACACAAACCAAATTAGTCACGCAAGGGGAACTACTTCTAGCTACACAAGCAAGAAGGTAACTAGCAAGCTACACAAGTTAACTAATTACAAGAGCAACTATATAAGCAAAAGTATATGAATATAAATACAAGCTTGTGTTAGGAACATTCAAACCAACGGGAAGAACAAAGTTGACACGATGATTTTCTCCCGATGTTCACTTGGTTGCCACCAAGCTACGTCCCTGTTGTGTCGACCAACACTTAGTGGTTCGGCGGCTAAGAGGTGTATCACAAACCTCGTCCTCACTAGGACACTACAAGAACCTACCCACAAGTGAGGTAGCTCAATGACACGTACGATCCAATAGAGTTGCTCTTCGCGATCCCCGCGGGGTGAGCATCGTACCCCTCACAATCTCTTCTTCGGAGCACCGCACAATCTCCTTGCGTGCTTCGATAGAGTCACAAGCCACCAAACCATCTAGGAGGTGACAACCTCCAAGAGTAACAAGCACACCTGCTTGCAATACGAACACCTAGTGCCACTCGATGCAATCTCTCAATGCAACGCACAAGAATCGCTCACTCACACAATCAGATGATCACTATCAAGCATATGCGAGTTAGATGCTTCTCTAGCACTCCCCAAATATGGACACTAAGTTCCAAGGGTGCCAAGCACCAGCCAAGGCTGGCCACTACTTCTATTTATAGCCTCAAGGGCTAAACTAGTTGTTGTCTCTTTACTATGCAAAATCCGTGAGCACCGGACGCGCTGTAGGGAGCCACCGGACGCTCGAACCCTAGCATCCGATGCTCGCGAAACAGCCACATGTCACTAGCCATTTGAACTCGACTGTTGCCGCCAACGGCTAACTCGCACGACTACCTGACACAATGACACCAGACGTGTCTGGTGCGCACCAGACCCAAATGTAGAGAGGAACGCAAACTCGTAGGGACACCGGACGCACCCGATGCAACCTCATCGGACGCTCAAACCCAACGTCCGATGCTCAGCAGTCAGAAAACCCTCCCTTGCATAATTGCTGACGTCAGACTCCACCAGATGCACGAACAGTGTCCACCCTATGTCTAGTGTGAGCGTCCGATGCTCACTCTACGCCCATGCCGGAGACTGACAGTACACCGAATGCTCTGGTCCAACATCTGATGCTGCCAACACGAGTGTCCAGTAAGTGTTTCTCAGCGAGAAACACTTTCTCGACTTCTCTAAATTTTCCACCGGCACAATAGAAAATATGCACTTAATTTTCTCAAAAGCGCCAAATCCAGCCTCGCATGCTCCACGGGAGGGAGAGAGGAACCCAAACCCCTCTCTACCCTAGAAACTCCACCTCCTTTGTAAATGTGCTAACACCACCAACTGTACATCACTTTGTGCAAGTGTGTTAGTATTTTCATAAACATTTTCCCAAAGGAGTTAGCCTCTCAACTTGCCACGCCACTCGATCCTAACACGTATGTAAAGTTAGATCGCTCAAGTGGCACTAGATGACCGATATGTAAACAAGTTTGCTCCTCTTGATAGTACGGTCATCTATCCTAAATCCGGTCATAAACTTCTCTACACACCTATGACCGGTCAAATGGAAATGCCCTAGGTTATACCTTTGCCTTGTGCATTCCACTCCATCTCCTCCAATGTTGATGCAAGACATGCACCAACCAATCACCAAATGATATGATCCACTTCATATCATCACGTGACCGTATTGGTTCATCGATCTTGACCTCACTTGCTCTTCACCGTTGCCTCGGTCCATTGGCGCCAAGTCTTGCTCAAGCTTCACCGTCACACGCGGTCCCTCGCTTCAAAGCCTCCGACTTGCCCTTCACTCTTGCAACCGGTTCATCGAGCCAAGCCTCATCTTCATCTTCTCCACCTTGGTCATATGACTCCATGTCATGTCTCATATGCAATGAGCTCCTCCATCATCACATCATCACCTGCGGACTAATCTCCTATGTATCTCACATAAACACTATTAGTCCATCTAAATTGTCACTCAATTACCAAAATCAAACAAGGACCTTTCACTCCCTCCGTTCTAAAAAGAATGTAAATCTCGCTTTCCAAGAAGTCAAAAGATCTTTAAGTTTGATAAAATTTATATAAGATGTTATATATAGTTAGATCTCCAATTAAGCTTATTATGAAAATATATTTCATGACTAATCTAATGATACTTATTACATATTATAAATATCAATACTTTTTAAATAATATTTGGTCAAAATTAAGAATCTTTGACTCTTTGAGATGCGAGGATTATATTTTTTAGGATGAAGATAGTATTTTTATATTACAGGAGATATTGATTAGTCTAATGGGTTATACCTATTCCTTACCTAACTCATCCTATCCATAATCTTATCATTTTAACCCAACGTTCACACTTTAAAGTTTAGGAAAATTTGTATGATACGATTCATTGTGACACGAATCAACTTCAGGGCATTTAGACTTAAAGTAAACTAGGTGAATTTCTCATGCATTCCTACTAGATTTTCTTAAAAATAAACCATTATATATGTAACATTACTATAGTATTTAGTATATTTTGTATGCATATATATATATAAATTTGATTTGTATGTTATTTTGTTGTATTAGATCTGGTAAACAATCGCTAAGCTAATAGAAGAAAAAAATTAGAATATTTGATTACATTAAAGAGAAATAGGTGATCAAACAAATAACATATGTAGATGACTTATATGTTAATAGATTAAATATTTAAAATATTTCACATGATATAAATGATATGAATATTTTCTGTAATTAATATGAGATGACATAGACTTAGTGGAGAGTGATGTGGACACGTTGCTTGAAGAGATAAAACATTTCGTGGATCACTAAGGCCTTGTTTAGTTCGCAAAAATTCTAGGTTTAGCTACTGTAGCACTTTCGTTTATATTTGGTATTTATTGTCCAACCATGGACTAACTAGGCTCAAAAGATTCATCTCGTAAATTGCAAGCAAACTGTACAGTTAGTTATTTTTTATCTATATTTAATATTTTATGTATGCGTCCAAAGATTCGATGTGACGAGGAATCTTGAAATATTTTAAAAACTAAACAAGGCCTTAGTTGGGATGATGTAAACACCTTACATGAAAAGAGAAATCATGTAGTTGGGTTTAGCTATGTAATTAGCTAGGAGAATTCCCCACGCGTTGCCACAGGTATGAAGGAGGAATATAAATATGACCTCACTGTAGTCTATCGAGTCATCTATATATAGTTTTAGTAGTTGGTTCCTGAAGAGGAAGAGAGGAGGTCACGTGCGAGAATAATTGCTAGTAGTATGCATACATGATCATGTGTATGTAGTTGCATCAACTATTAAAACCATTTTGACTTGTGAGTGGACACTTGATTACATGCAGCAGCAGAAGTGGATGATGACGTGGCGCAAGGAGGTAAAACAGAATTAGCTTAGTGGGGTTTGTCTTTATAGGATATATAGATATAGATATGGGATGACATAGACATAGTGGAGAATGATGTGGACATTTTGCCTAAAGAGATAAAATATTTAGTGGGTCACTTAGTGGAGAATGATATGGATATTTTGCATAAAAAGAGAAATCATATAGTAAGATTTAGCTTTATAAGAGTATATAATTTGGACCAGCCCAGCATCAACTTGGCCCAAACCCGGCCGAGTTTGGCCTGGCCCGTGAACCTTATTGGACTGACTTTGGATCAAAATGTCATCGTCTTAAAGCTAGGCTTCAAGTGGCCCATGGGATGCTACTTTAGGCTTGAACCTCAAGTAGTTCAATGCTCGTTCAATGCCTCTGTCCGTCAAAAGACTAATGAAACAGTGGCATATAGGGTTTTTTTTGCAATGGTTGACAGGGAAATTCAACAGTGTTAAT
The DNA here is from genome assembly GCF_000003195.3 of Sorghum bicolor. Classification (NCBI taxonomy): domain Eukaryota; kingdom Viridiplantae; phylum Streptophyta; class Magnoliopsida; order Poales; family Poaceae; genus Sorghum; species Sorghum bicolor. The sequence continues at coordinate 20,376,271 of NC_012870.2, read as the reverse complement.
GGCACACAGAGAAGTCACAAAATACTAAAACCCCATTTCACATCTAAAATGGATTAAAATTTATTGGAATAATTCTAGGTGATAAAAGCTACTTTGTGCCAATTTATGCAGCAAAATCAATATGTGGACCTCACTAAAAGAACATTAGAAGTAAAAGAATCATGTTGACACTTTACAATTTTAGCTAAATGGACTAAAATTTTCTAGAAACAGTTTAATGCAACACCAGTATATTGTGCTAATTAGCACCTCCATATGAGCATATGGGTTCACATAAAAAAACCAGACTTTGGAAATAAAATCTCGTTCACATCTCAAAATTTTAGCAAAACCAATTCAAATTTGTTGCAATTGATTTGATGTAAACGAAGCTAGTTGTGACAATTAGCACCTCCAAAATGAATATATGGGTCCTGCAAAAAAAAAACAAACCCTCAAAGTAAAAGCTTGCATTCAAAGTAAAACTTAGGCAGTCATTTGGTTAGGCTCCAAAATCTGTCTAGCCAAAACTAGGGCGGACCCAATACCAAGGGTCTGTTTGGTTCCCCTTGCTAAATTTTAGCTAGCTAAAACTATTTTAGCTACTCTTGGGTGACTAATGGAACTATTTAGCTAGCTAAAATTTAGTTGGTGGACAAACAGGGTCTAAATTTCTTGCCTAGGTTTTTGGCAACCAGATGAATGCAACAGGTCTAATTGCGGCTGTTATAGCTGTTTGGAGTACAGCTTTGCAACAATATGTACATCTGACCATCTTAGTATACTGACTTCTTATATATTGGATCACCACTATGCTGAATTTAGACCCTTTGTGAATTTAGTCCCTCCTGCTAGTCGGACCATTTGTGGATTTCTTGTTGACAGGTCCCAATAATGTTTTTGTTTCTGTGAGCATATGGTGATTTGTGCTCTGCTACTTTCCATGATTGTGATGGTGAGTAGCTGTATCCGAATTGTGATGGTTTATATTAGCCTGCATTATATTAGCTGGTTGAAAATTTGCAATATGATGGTTTATAAGTTTGTGGATCACTTGTATTGTGGCCGAAGTTTCTCCATCTTTCTGCTAGCCCTCTTGTCAATAATTTGGTGCAACTCTAGCTTCATCTAAGTGCCATCCTTTGTTGACAGGAGTGCGTAGATGAAACTAGAGTTGCAATATTGTACCCTTAGATGAAGCAAAGGATGGCACTTATTGTACCCTACTACCCTTATTCTGTAGTTTTTCTTGACCCTCTTGTGCTTCATTGCCATTGGCGTCAATCTAAGCCAATTCATCTGCATTGGTCGGTTTTCTGCTGTATCCTTCCAAGTCTTGGGCCACATGAAGACTGTTCTTGTGCTGTCCCTCGGGTTTCTTTTCTTTGGCAAGGAGGGCCTGAATCTTCAGGTAGTTCTTGGGATGGTCCTTGCAGTTCTTGGAATGGTATGGTATGGGAATGCATCAGGTAAACCAGGTGGCAAAGAGTGGCGTAGTGTCCTGCCAGTGAGGTCTGCCAGTCTCAAGCGAAGCTCAGATGAAAAGGTTGGTGCCGAGAAATAGCCACTTCATTTGAGCGGACCATTTTTGCTTTGAGGTTAAATTTCTGGTAGAGCAAACGTCACAAAAGTTGAATGCTTTGTGTTTACCGCGGAAGCTGAACTGTTCCCATCTAGAAAGTAGAAACTCAGTTACAGGTATACAGCGCCTCAATTTTGGCTTTCCCAAGTCCCAATCATATACAGTGAGGGGATGATAGATGTTTTACAAGACTTGAAGACATTTAACATAGTGTAATTGTTTGTGAAGCATTGCTTCTTGTATTTGGTGTGAATTTGTGGTGGCCTAGTACCTTTTTTGGACGACTAATTTTAGTGACGAATTTGTGCTCACCCTTAGGTTGTCTCCAATAGGAGACTCATTGTGGAAATCCAAACCTAAAATAGGTCTGTAACACAATACCTATAACCTTCAACAAAGTATCTATATAGAAGATTTATTTTAAGTATTATGTATCCTCTTTCCTCGAGACCTATTTGCAGAAAGTGTTGTCTTTTACGTCTTGTTGGAGAAGACTAAAAATAGGTATTAAACTTTTTGCCTATAGCGCTACCCAGAAGATGAATACTCTCTGTGTCTACAAATAAATGCACATCTCGTTTTTTCGAGGAGTCAATTTTTTTAAAAAATTTGACTAGAAATATATCAAATAATATCAATATTTGTATCTGCGAATAAGTATATTATAAAAGTATATTTAATGCTCAATTTAAAGATACATATTATATATAATAAATATTAGTATATTTTTGTATATATTTAGTTAAATTTAAAAGATTTAACTTCTCGGAAAATGAGATGTGTATTTATTTATGCACAGAGAGAATAGGTCTTATATTTTGGGTTTGTTGTCGGAGATAGGGCAGCAGTGATCTTTACGGATCAGCCACCGCCGCCTCCTCGATCAGTTCACCATGTGGTATGACACATATCCATCTAGGGGGCTTGACCTATAAGAGTAGCAAATGCTTGAGAATTGTTTGATGAAGTCCACAGGCACCCACAACCACCAAATCTCTGAATCTAACCCATCAGATTTCTCAGGAATCACACAACCCTCACAAACTAGGGTTGAGGAGAGCCCTATTAGGATTTGATGCATTGATTCAATGGTGATTTAATCCAAGAGCCACCAAGATGTTATACATGGTTTGAAGGATTTACCATTCAAACTAGCTTTGACCGCTAGAAACCGCCTTGGAACAACTCTAAACCGACCTTATGGAGCAATCTGGAGCATTGGATCAAGAGGTGGTTGGATCTAAGCGCACAAGCCAGCCAAACCGCCTCAAACTAGTCTATAAATACCCCTTGCTCCATATGACTATATATATACCACTGTTGACCCCACTCTTGAGAGCATAGAAGCAAGATGGAAAACTCGAGTACATGGTGAAGACATGTCACTGTAGTCCACTCTTGAGAGCATAGAAGAAAACTCCGAGTACGTGGCGAAGACATGTCACGTTAGTCTTGGAAAGTAGGGATATAGTGAGGGAAAATTTAAGGACAAATCTCAATGTGGTCCTTTTATTTCTATGTTTCAGACATGCAAGGGGTGAGTAGAATAGTATAGGCTAAGATTAGTTGCACTAAATTTTCAGAGCCTATTTACCCCTCCTCTTGGCCCATTTAGTTCTTCCAGCTTATCTACACGAACATGACATGAATTGAGTAGGTGCGGACGTAGAAAACCCGAAGCAGTGGCTAGCGCCAGGTCGCCAGCGATGATCGTCCTCGTGTACATTAGGAGAAACGTTGCTCCCCGAACAAGCAGAGTACAGGTAAGCACTGGACAACGGCCACAGAATAGATCAGCAGTACAATTCTTAGTTTTTGCAACCTGTGTCGATAGTCTCACAACAGAGTTCTTTGATAACAGGGCACTGAGTGTACTTGAGGTAAGCTTCACATAACTTAATACTTAACTAGATAAGTGACATTGGCACTAAAAACATGAACTCGGCATGTTATTAGCACACAACGTTTTGACTTTTGAGTTCTGGAACAGGAAACACATGGGCCACAGGAACATGACTCGCACAGAATGCTACTACCTTTTGCCATTATTTTCAATGAAACAAGCACAGCAGGAACCCTGTACTAAAAATACACAAGGCAAGATCAGTGGCTGGACACGCAAGGTTGTCATCTGTAGCCCCTGTGCTTGCTCTTGCTCCTTCTCCCCCCCCCCCCCCCCCAAGATTTTAAGAATATATGAGAAAAAAATTGTGGTCAAAGATATGCATTGAAAACCATGCACAAGTCAAATGTGTCAAATATCTTTGACAAGAGGGAGCCCTCTTTATGTTTCTGAACATGAAATGCCAGCATCAATAGTCATTACATTAAAGAAAACAGTCAAAAAAGAAACAGCATGATGATATGTGATGTTTTGCCTTTGCATAATCGATTCTTCATATATATAATGCAGGTGAGTATGTATAATTTTCCAGCTGGAAGGCTGAAACCACATGACAAAAATGCAACTAATAAGATTTAAGTAAATAGCAAATATTTTGTCACAATTATGACGGCCTAAAACTCATCTTGTAGTCTTTTCATGCATTGCTAAAGCCTAGCAGTAGCTAGTCAATCAATCTAACAGAGTAATAAAAGGCAAATAGACATATGCAAAGGGAAAAAGAACATGGCTGGAGTGTAAGTAGCAGCAATATGTAGCTGTCTTCCATTTGACACATATAGTTGCTTCGACCTTAAGTAAATGCATACAGGTGATGAACCAACAGAAACAAAAGAGAGCCAATGCTCAGGGCCTCAGATAGTAGTTTACATTATTGCACGCAATTCACAGAACATGAGTTCTGGAACAGGAAACAGATGGGCAGCAGGAACATGACTTCACACAGAATGCAACCTTTCGCCATTATTTTCGATTAAACAAGCAATACACAAGGCAAGATCAGTGGCTGGACAAGGTTGTCATCCCATAGGCACCCCCCCCGGAGGTTGCTTCCCACAGAAGTGAGAGAAACATACAAATGCTGCGTTGGACTTCAGATATGGGACTATACCAAAGTCCACCTTGACAAAGTAAATATATTGTTCTGAGTACCATCTTAAGAAGTGGTACAGAGTGAATAGCATAGTGTTTTCATTGAAACTAGACTATGATGATTATTTACTCCCTCTAGCCACGTTTAGGGCAAGAGTTGGATAAACCTTGAAAACTACCAACATCAATAACTATTACATTACTTAGTTTGGAAACATGTAAGCTATATGTGTAGATTTGGATTCAAAATACTTGCAAAATCTTTTAAAGATTTTAAGAATATATGAGAAAAAATAGTGGTCAAAGATATGCATGAAAACCATGCAAGTCAAATGTGTCAAATATCTTTGACAAGAGCAAGCTCTCTTTATGTTTCTCAACATGAAATGCCAGCATCAATAGTCACTACATTAAAGAAAACGGTCAAAAAAGAAATAGCATGATGATTTGTGATGTTTTGCCTTTGCATAATCAATTCTACATAGTATATGATGCTGGTGAGAAAACATAATTTTCCAGCTGGAAGGCTGAGAGTACATATAATTTTCCAGCTGGAAGGCTGAAACCACATGATAACAGTTCATTTAATAAAATTCAAGTAAATAGAAAACAGTTGTCCAATACTCCAATTTATGACGACCTAGAACTTATCTTGTAAAGTAGACTCTTCATGCTTTGCTAAAGCCTAGCAGTAGCTGGTCAATCAATCTAATTGAGTAAAAAAATGAAATCGACATATGCAAACAGAAAGAAATAACATGACTGGAGTGTAAGTAGAAGTAATTCATAGCTGTCTTGCATTTGACATGTATAGTTGCTTCGACCTTAAGTACATGCATACAGGTGATGAACCAGCAGAAAGAAGAGGGCCAAGGCTCAGGGATATACTAGTTTATGCACACTTGTGGTACAGTATAATTACATTATTGCACGCAAGGCACAAAACATGAATTCACAGCAAATGAAACATATAATTCACTTATTTGGTGAAAAAAAAGAACCATGCCCCCATAAATAAACTCTAAATAATAGGTCAGCCAAATATCATCTTTTAAGTCGATCTTATTTTTCTGAATATATCTACATAAATGTATAGTCATGTATAAACTTGAACATGCACAAACCAAAATGGAACTGTAACAAAATAATAAGAGCACCTATTTGTTTGGGTTCGGCGAACCCGGACATGACAGGGGAGCCACTGCACAATTAACTGCAAGGGCCAACAAGGTTGTAACTAACATGACAATACTCTTACAGTCGATCCAAGAATGTGCATATACCTTCTAACCCCCAGATTTATATTGCCAATTTTAGGTCCATCAATCAACTGTTGCTTAAAATATGGACAGAATAAAGGATCAGAACAGGGTGGCATGAATTATCCAGGTAGCTAAAAAGATATAGGAAAACATGAAACCATTTACTGGTCCAGGACTTTGCCCATAAATAAAATGCCCAAGACATTATGACCATGCATTATACATCAATCAGATAAAAGTAATCATTATAGAGGAATTCAATCATGAGCCAACCACATCTACAAGAGGGTTATGAGATGGGATTTGGAAGGTTTTTATAAACAGAAGGGCGGATATCAACAAAGTATACCCATGATTGGATGTACATCACATGTTTTGACCTATTACCCAGAGAAATTTTGCTGGCACAACACAGGTATATAAACTTCACAAATCATGTTGCAGCTACATCGCCTATTACCAGGCATCTTGCTTCTAACCTTCCATGGAAAAGGGGACCAAACAGCCTTTCTTTGTATGCCACTCTGAGGCAAAAACTGTACATACAACATTGTCAAGTTCTCTTTCTCTCATCCGAACCATTTACCATCTCAGCAAGATTTAGAAGATCAAGATAACTACAAAAACCTCTACTTTGCCAAGATCAGCAGCGTTTCATCAATAAGCACTATGGGCCATGAAATATACCTCTCTTCAAGTAATGATGATCCAAGCGGCAACCGACAACTGGACACTACCTAAATCCATCAAGAGCAGCTGCAACATCCTCCAGTCCAAACTGACGACCACCCAGTCTCACCTCCTTACACCTTGCTGCAAAGTAGAAAAGCAGCCATACCACCATGAAGTAGACCTGCGCAATCGAATGCAGGAATCCACCAAAAACCTTTCCACAAAATGTCACCATGATGAGCCGCCCCATGCTGCCACACATAACTGTTTCCCAGCACTTGAGCAATGTGGCATCAGTTGCCATCAGAGACACAAGATAGCACCCTTCCTTCACAGCATTGCGCCCAGGTGGACGCGGATCACGGTCCATGACAACCACCCAAGGCACCACAGTGAACAAAACTGATACGACTGCATCAAGAACAGCCCAGGCAACAAAGAAACCATCGAGCTCTGGGCCTGCAACCGCTGCACCAAGCCACGGGTTAACAGAGGCGGAGAATGGCATGAGCTTGGCGACCACAAAGAGCCTGAACAGCTGGGCCTGGTCGTGCACATCAGCAAAGAACCAGAGACAGAGCATCTGCACAATGGCGTCCCGCGTGGCCCACCGAAGGAACGCGAACCCTGTGAGTCTCTTAGCGCCCCTCACAGCACCGGTGAGGAGGAACACTAGACGCCGCCCAGGTACGTGGTGCCCCGCCACGGACGCAAACACTGCGCCCAGCGCGGCGGAGTGCACGGCGATGTACCCGAGGATCGCGAAGATATGAGCGGAGGAGAGCAGCGCGATGAGGTTGACGATGGCCGCTGCGTCGCGCCTGGTCAGGTCAAGCAGGCCGAGCTCGCTGCCTCGCGGTGAGGCGGGCTTCGGAGGCGCCGTCTCATTATAGACGGCGAGGAAGAAGGGGGAAGTGGAGGCCGGAAGCGGGTTGGGGAGCGGCAACGGATAGGGTTTGGGCGCGGCGGAGTAGGAGGTGAATAGGACATGGTGGTTGGAGGTGTTGCGGCGGCGGGAGGGGGCTGAGGCGGCGGGATCGAGGGGGCTGACCAGGATATCGTCGTCGGAGAGCGAGGACGACGGGGAGGTGAACGGTGAGCGGCGCCGCGGGAGGTGGTGCGAGGGAGGCGGCGGCGATGGCGGGCTGGGAGGGGAGAAGCGGGCGAGAAAGGAGCGGAGGGCCGGGTCGCGGTCAGCGAAGGAGGCGAGGCGGAGCGTGCCGGCCAGGAGAGCGGAGCGGAAGAGGAGGAGGAGGAGCGCCGCGAGGAGGAGCGGCGGGAGGGAGGCTGGGTGGAGGAGATGCCCCGCCGCGCGGCGCAGGATGCGGCCGCCCGTGCGCGCGTCCAGGCTCGCGGGCGGTGGATGCGGTGCGCGGGCGGGCGCGGCGGCGGCGGCCGGCATGGCGCGTCGTAGCGTGGATCGGCGTTCAGCGAGGTGAGCGAATGGGGAATTCGGGCCAGGAGGAGGTTGACGCGCGCGTGACGAAGAGGACTGCAAACGTGGGTTTGGGCTTGAGCTTGGCTTGGGCTTGGTGTGGGCTCTAGCTAGGCTAAATGGTAGCGGGTCGATCTCAAGATGGCAATGGGGAATTCCCGATTGACCCACCATCTCCGTCTCCATCCCCGCGAAGGCCATCGGAGGACATTTTTCTACCATCCCGTTCCCCGCGGGGAATTAGTCCCCGACGGGGATCCCCGTACCTTACACTAAACAAGATAAAAGCAATGGGACAATAAGCATGACTAAGACCGATTATCAATTGTCATCTAAAGTTCATATACACATCATAATCGTAGCATACAGCCAGTCACATATTCAAATTCTTAGTTTCTCAGAGCAATCCAAGTCCAAGCTACTAGAACAAAAGCATACAAGATACAACATCCAGCAAGGCTGCAAGGCTAAGCAAAGCAAGCACATGTTGTCATGGCACTTGCCTTAGTAGCAGCAGCACAAAAGCATAGCCATAAGTTTACAAGTTCGTGATAGTGGCACTTGCACATTGGCATAGGATACAACAAACACTAAATAACTAAAAAGTGAGAAATGAGAACACAAAACAACATTGAGCAGTCCTCCAGGGAGCAGTCCAAGACTTCACATCTTCATAGAAGCGCAAGTCCCTGCATACAACATGCAACAATGAATATATAAATACAAATTGACCAAGTATCTTGTAGAGTAGCAATGCATGTCAATTATCATTTTATGCATTTAATACCTCCATCCCATCTTGGATTTCTTGAAGACAACTCCAAAAGCTTGTTGTTTCTTCCTTCTCATCACCTAAAAAAACAATTACAATGGTCATGCAACAATGATAGTAAGAAAATGTATTAATGATAGTCTATAATTGGTACAACATGTATACCTCGATATTTGTTTCGCAGGCCATTTTGTGAACACATTAAGGCCTCCAATATTTCTAGAGTGAGGCGGCTCCAGTGCTCACTAACAACCCTTCCACTAGTGCTAAATGTCAATTCTGATACAACTGTGCTAACTGGAATAACATATATATCTCTTGCTACCTTCCTCAATATAGGATAACGTGTGCCAACCACCTTCCACCAATCAAGAATCTGAAAGTTTTCTGTTTGAATAGAGACCAACTCATCCTCTAAGTACCTATCTAGCTCAGATTTGAACCTAACTGCTGCTGGTCTTCTACTAGCAACACGTGCACTGATTGTGGACAACACACCTAAATTTGCAAGTGCAGGGGTTGACGATTCTGTGTTATCTTCATCATCATCCATTTCATACTCTCTCATCAAATCATAAAGAGTGTTTGTAACATCACTAACTCTCTCTGCACTATCCTCACTTGAGTCACCATTAAGTGTCTCCATAAACCCAAGGAGTAGTCAGTCTTAAACCGAGGATCAAGAATGGTGGCTAATCCCATATATCTTTAAATTTCCTTCCAATACTTGTCAAACTTTGCAATCTTCTCTACTGACATTTCTTGTATAATATGATTGCCACATGCAGCCCATTGCTTCATTTGTTCTTTAACCTCACAAATTTTTAGAAGTTGCACATTGGTTGTCACATAATTTGTTCCAAAAAATACTTCGGTTATGTTATTGAACAAATTTAGCCTATCAACTACCTCTTTAGCAAAAGCCCATTCTTCCTCACTAGGAGCACAATCAAAAAGCTTCTCAACACATGTTGCACGGTTAAAAATAGCCTTTAGAGGTAGAGCAATGCTAATCATTAACCGACTCAGTTTGTGGGGTGGACCGGTGGAGGGTTGCTCTGATTCTTGTTGGATGCTGCTTCCACAAACAGGAACAAAATAGCACAATTCAGGTTTAGCATACATAAAATCGTATGACAAATATAAAATCTGCAGCAATTTAATTATGTAACATGCTAAAATTTAATTAATCAGAACCACATGTTAAGATGTAACATGCTGAAATTTAATAAATCAGCACCACATTGTCCACATATGTTTAGGATCAATAGATAAGCTTATGCAATATGCGGCAATGTAATATAAAATTCAGAACTTCAATCAATCACGAACTGCAATCATTCATAAAACATCGATCTTACATAGGCTAAATTGTTAGAACAGATAAAATACAAAAAAGAGTAGCGTGCTTGAAATCAAACCCTAGAGATTTTATTAGTTGAGCGCCGCCATCGAAGCTTCTAGAGTTGTCAGAGCAGATGGAGCTCCTTCGACTGCAAGACGACTTTTCGTCGTGGTAGCCAATCTTTTCACACGAGGCTGTGGCATCTGCCAGCGGGACTTTGATTTAGAGCCGGTGGAAACTCTAGCATTGGCGATAGCGGGCGCAACACTTGGCACAGTGGCAGATGCAACAGGCACACGCTGCACCGCAACAGGTGCAGCTGCAACAGCAGGCATAGCGGCTACAACGCTCGTTGCGGATGGTGTCCCCTTGGCGTCCGATGTGGCGTCCCTTCGCAAGGACCCTCGGATGTGGGTTAGTTAGGCAAGCAGCGATGGAAATCAAGTATACTACGAGCTCGACATAGTCATTAGCAAGATCCCTTCAATATCAATTTATGAAACAAAAAAGATGTGAAGTTGAGCTCACTGCTCACCTAGCATTGTCACCATCGGAGCTCATGGTCACAGTCATAGGCGAGGAAGAGGAACCATTAGACGAATCCATGTTCAGGATTCAGGAAGAGGAAGCAGGGAACCTATACCAGTACCACAGTAGGTCTGGAGCTCGAGCATCGTGCACTTGCGCTGTGGACCCACGCGCCCACACCTGTGCACTCGCGCGGCCGGCACCTGGGATGTTGGGATCCCTGTCCGGCTATCCCTGGTGGGTGCTGACGACGGTGGCCCGCGACCGACCTGCTGCTGGCGCTGGGAGCCTGGGATTCACGCGGACGGCGGACGGCGGGTGGCGCCCTGGCGGGTGCTGTGCTGGAGCTAGGTGGCGGGCTGGCGGCTTGCTGCTGGAGCTGGGATGCTAGGTGCTGTGCTGCCGTGCTGACTGCTGAGCTACTCAATCTGGATCTAGGGTCTGGCCGTCTGGGGACGTCGAGCGCTGGGCCCTTGAGGTTGAGGCGGCTGTCGGCTGGGGACTGGACTGGAGTCTGGTCTGGGACTAGGGTAATGGGATTAGGGTTATCTGGTTGCAAGCTCTCAATATATACTCGTTGTTAGTTGGGCTAGATGGACCTAGCATCTTGGGCCTCCACATCCACATTCTGCACATATATTTCTATTAACGGGGCGGGTATGCGTGTTTCAGGTAAGAGGACAGGTTGAACATCTCCGAACCCGCTAGACCCGATGGGGAGGGAATTTTCTCCATTAGTCTTTGTGTGGGGAGCAACTCTCTCCCATCCCCGATCCACAATGGAGGAAGTCCCGCGGGGAATCGGGCTTCGAGTCCCCATTGCCATTTGGAGATCGATCTGAGATGCGAGCTGGTGCGGTGCAGTCGAAGCCTGGTCCTCCATTTGCCAAAAAAACCCCTGGAACTTGCTAAAAAAAAGAGAGAGGAAGGAACCCCTTGAAGAAATGCAACTCTTTGCATTGTTCCTTGGAAAAAGATTGCAACTTGAAGTTGTGCTGACAAAGGATCATCGGTGTGGCACTGAGACTACATGGCCGCAACAAGAACAAGCAATGTTTAACGCGGGGCGGTTAGTAGACACGCGCGTGCCTATGAATTCTAGGATCGTTTAACGCACGATAAGGATACGCAGGTACAACATGCTTGGACGAGATACTAATTAAGGCCTTAAGGCCTTATTTACTTCCACTCTAAAATCCAATTTTTTTCAAAATTCTTCATCATATCGAATATTTAGACGCATGCATGAAGTATTAAATATAGACAAAAATAAAAACTAATTATACAGTTTAGTCGAAATTTACAAGACGAATCTTTTAAGCCTAGTTAGTCCATGATTAGACAATAATTACCATAAATAAATAAAAGTATTATAGTGTCGTGAAATTTTTAGCTTTGAGAACTAAACACACGGCCTAAGGTCTTGTTTAGACGCGAAAAGATTTTGTATTTCGCTATTGTAGCACTTTCGTTTATTTATGGCAAATATTGTCCAATTATAGACTAACTCGGATCAAAAGATTCTTCTCGCGATTTACAGGTAAACTGTGCAATTAGTTTTTATTTTTGTCTATATTTAATGCTTCATGCATGTGCCGAAAGATTCGATGTGACGAAGAATTTTGAAAACTTTTTGTTTTCGGGGTGAACGAGGCCTAAGAATATATGATGAAAGAGGAGGGGAGTCCGGATTTGCGTCGTGTGCTAGCTCCTGGTACGTATATATATATATATATATATATATATATACGGCAATCATGGCGTTTCAGCCGGAAGAAGCAGCGCGGCAAGATCTGATGAACGACGACGTGGTCAGCGAGATCCTGCTCCGCCTCCCGTCCGCCGCCGTTCTCCGCTCCCGTGCCGTCTGCAGGGCGTGGCGCCGCATCGCCAGCAGCCCAGCCTTCGCCGCGGCCCACGCCCGCCGCCGCCCGCTGGAGCTCATCTTCCAGCGCCACGGTCCGAGCGGCGCGCTCGAAAGCATCCCGGCGGCCGCCCTCGACGAGCCTCAGCGCCGGTGCCTCGACGTTGAGTACCCCGAGGAATCTAGCTGGCGAGGCTACAACCTGATCGCTTCCTGCGACGGGCTCCTGCTGTTCCAGCGAGGTCGCGGCGGCGGCACCTACTACGTCTGCAACCCGGTAACCCGGCAGTGGACGACAGTGCTGCCTCGTCCCGCCGGCACCTTCACGCTGCCCTGCGGCTTCTACGTCCACGGGCCAACCCGCGAGCACCGCCTGCTGTGCCTCACGAGCGACCACCAGGGATCGCACTACGTTTACTCGCTCGAAGCCGCCCAAGCCCGGCGGCTGGGACAAGCGTTGCCGGTCGTGGGGTTGTTGGTTGACCAGCCAATCTGCTCCCTCAACCATCGCGGGAAGCTTCACTGGCTGCGCCATCCCCGGGTCATCTTCTCGACAGAGAACCTCATGGCGGCCGAAGACGACGACAAGTACAAGATCTTGGCGTTTGACACCATGTCGGAGACGTTCCGGCGGATCTCCCGCCCGCCGCTGAGGAGGAGGGACGGCGTCGCCGAGTTCTTCCTGCTGGAGATGGACGGGATGCTGGCCATGGCGGATTTTCTCGATGGTTCGATGCACCTTTCGGTGCTGGAGGACTATAATGATGACAATAGCTGGACACGTCGTCTCCAGGTTTATTTGCCGGCACCGTTGCAGCATGCATGTTGGGCGGTGAACGCCGACGTGGAAGGAGCAGCAGGGCAGGATGTGATTCTTCTAGGAGACAGCAGGACATGTTGGGTGGGGCTATACCATGTCAAGCAGAAGAGGGTGTTAAAGAAAATTCTACTTGCTGACAATGAGAGGCGTGGAATTGCGCCTCCCACGCTGGTGCATGCCCTCTTATTTAGGGACAGCCTTGAGCGACACAACTTCTTCCATCTTCATCATAGTCCACAATAACATAGTAATTATTCTCCCATCTTCATTTTCCAAATATATATAGTAAAGTCTTGCAAAAACGTTTGTAGAATTTTTTTCAAGATAACTTTTATGAAAGTTGTATTGAAAAAAGAAGATTTATATTAGATTATAGCTGCATATATCATGTTATAATCATTCTAAAATACAATATGTATATCTAGAAACTAATCTTCATCTACATTGCACCCACACTTTGTGTAGCTCCAAATCTCAGTCTCAAACTTGTATCAGAATCGTATGGATGACCGTACAGACAAACACTCAGAAAAAGGCCCGAGAATAGATGTCCAACAAACAACAACCAATATTCCTACATGCATTTGAGAAGCTTTTTCTTTCTTGTGTCTTCTTTCTTCTTCCTACACCGAAGAATAAGGAAGACTAATCTAAATCTTTCGAACTCAATGTACCAGTAACTGCCTTGAGGGGGCAGACTTATTCTCACTAGTCTTTCATTGTCGTCAGATTTAACCACAACAAAATAGAGAAGAGACTAAAGAAAATTATTAATTCTATGGTGGCAATATCATTTTCGTCTTGATGTCGTGTTCGGAAACCTATATCTCAATGTCGTCATGCTGAGGAATTTGTTGGCGCTGCAATTGTCATCCCCATATTCATTAGAGCCGCTGACCAAAATAATCCTACCCCCTCACCATCATCGGGAAGGAAGAGCAGATGATAAATCTTCACTGCCAAGAAACTTGGCACGAAGAGACCCTAACCCTAAAGGACTTGATCATATGAAAAAAATACTTATTAATACAATGGATCCTCACTCGCTCCGATCTACAGTGAGATGCTGGAGGGGCAAGGGGGGAAGATTAGCGGTGCTGGAAGAGCACGCGTAGGGGAGGGGGGTTCCCTAGGGCAAAACTCAAGAGGGAGGGACTTTTTTTTGATACGTGGTGAGGTGGTTTTGTCAACAAAGGTGAGCTTTTGCAACAAAACATCTTATAGGATCAATATCATAACCTAAATGATGTAATAGGGTGGTTTTGTAAGTTCACCTAATTTTTACCCCCTCTGTTCCATATTATAAGCCATTGCAAGGATCTTGGAGAGTCAAAGTATCTTAAGTTTAGCCAAAATTATAGAGAGATACAAAGATTTATGACATTGAATAGGCATATACTATAAAAAATATAACTAATAAAGAATCTAGCTATACTTAGTTGGTATCATAAATGTTACTATATTATATTATATAATTTGATCAAACTTGAAAAACTTTAACTCTCCAAGATTGTTGAAGTGACTTATAATTTGCAATGGTGGGAGTATGAAAGGTTCTTGTTTGGTTTTGGTAATTGTATGACAACCTAGGTGGATTAATATGTGTTTATGTGAGATAAACAAGAGATTAGTCCACAAGTAAATATGCGATGGAGGAGCTCATTGAATATGAAACATGTCATGGAATTATATGACCAAGGTGGAGAAGATCAAGACAAGACTTGGCTCGATAGACCGGTTGCAAGTGAAGGGCAAGTTGAAGGCTTTGAAGTGAGGGACCGCGCCCGTGTGACGGTGAAAATTGAGCAAGACTTGGCGCCGATAGACCAACGCAACGGTGAAGAGCATGTGGGGTCAAGATCGATGAACCAATACGGTCATGCGATGATATGAAGTAGATCATATTATTTGGTGATTTGGTTGGTGCATGTGTTGCATTACCATCAGAGAAGTTGGAATAGAATGTGCAAGGCAAAGGTATAACCTAGGATATTTTTTTTACCGGTCATAGGTGTGTAGAGAAGTTGATGACCGAATTTAGAATAGATAGTCGTACTATCAAGAGGGCACTCTTGTTTGCATATCGATCATATAGGGCCACTTGAGCGATCTAACTATGGATACGTGTTAGGATTGAGTGGTATGACAAGTTAAGAGGCTAACTCCTTTGGGAAATTGTTTATCGAAATACTAACACATATGCATATAGTGGTATACACTTCAGCAGGATTCGGCGAAGTCGTGAAAGTTTTTTTCTTTTAGACACCAGCTGCTGGCGTCGGGCGCACCACATGCTAGGGCAGCGTCTGGTCAGTGTTGTTGGTGCAACACTCGCTCTCTGTTTCGCTAGATTTGAGCACCAAATGCTAGCGTGGCCTAACTGGCGTGTCCACTCACCTTTTGGAGTTGAACAAACACAAGCGATTGGACGCCGAGTGAACTCTTTTCAGCATCTGGTCATAGTGACTTGGCTTCGCGTGTTGAAAGGTCCTAATTGGCTAGAGGGGGGTGAATAGCCTATTTAAAAATTCTACAAACTCACTAGAGCAAAATGTTAGTAAATAACAAAACGAAGTTTTTTGCTCTAGCTCTAATGGGGTGTTTGTAAGCCACCTAACCAACAATTCTAGTTGCTAAAATCACTAGGCACACAAGTGCTATGTCACTACAAGCTACACTAGTGAACTATGCTATACAAGGCAAGACTAGCAACTAAACTAGTTACACTACTTTGCGGTAAGTAAATGGAGAGGATGAGATATTTATACCGTCGTGTAGGGGATGAACCAAACACCAATATATGAACAATCAAGCACCGGGAGAATGCCAATCAAACACAATGAGACACCAATTTTTCTCCTGAGGTTCACGTGCTTGCCGGCATGCTATGTCCCCGTTGTGTCGACCAACACTTGGTGGTTCGGTGGCTAAGAGATGTAGCACAAACCTCGTCCTCACTAGGACACCGCAAGAACCTACCCACAAGTGAGGTAGCTCATTGACACGTGCAATCCACTAGAGTTGCCTTTGGCTCTCCGCCGGGGTAGCACAAACCCCTCACAATCACCGGGAGATGGCCACGAACAATCACCAACTCGTGTCAATGCTCCTCCACTGCTCCAAGCCGTCTAGGTGGCGGCAACCACCAAGAGTAACAAAAAAACCGCAGCCAAATCGATCCCCAAGTGCCACTAGATGCAATCACTCAAGCAAATGCACTTAGAATCACACTCAATCTCACAAAGATGTTTAATCTATGAAGAAGATGAGTGAAAGTTGTTTGCTTAGGCTCACAAGGATGTCAAGTATGCTAGAATGCTGAGAGAGTGAACCCCAAGCCAGCCAACATGTATTTATAAGCCTCTCAAACAAATAGAGTCGTTGGCTCCTTCACTGGACAAACACACGGGGCCACCGGGCGCACAACCAGTGACCACCGAATGCACAACCCCTATGTCCAGTGCACCAGAAGAGGCCACGTGTCAACCTTTGAACCAGGCGTGTTGATCTCTAACGGTCAAAACTGAACCACCGGACGCGCTCAAGTTAGACACCGGTCACATGCACAGAGAGGTCTGCAAATGCACGGGGTCACCGGACCCACACCACCAGACGCGCTCCTGAGCGTCCGGTCCCTTACCGCATCCAGTGCACACCGGTCACGTGCACAGAGAGGTCTGCAAATGCACGGGGTCACCGGACCCACACCATCGGACGCGCTCCTGAGCGTCCGGTCCCTTACCTAGAGAACACTGCAAACGTGCAAGGACACCAGACGCGCACCACTGGACGCACCCTTAGTGTCCGATGCTCTCAGTCAGAAACACCCAAAGAAGTCAGGCAACATCGCACACGCCAACAGGGTTTAACCCGCATCCGGTGCCTAACCCTAACAGGGCCAGGCACTGACAGTACACCGAACGCGCAGGCCTAGCATCGGGTGCCTTCGCAGTCAGCGTCCGGTGAGTGTTTCTTAGTGAGAAACACTCACGTAACTTCTCTAAACTTCCCACCGGTGCAACAGAAAATATGCATTTTATTTTCTCAAAAGCGTCGAAAACTTCCCATCGGTGCAATAGAAAATATGCATTCCGGTGGTCTCTCTATTCTCTTCCCACATTTAGGGAGAGAGGAACCCAAACCCTCTCTACCCTTCAAACTCCACCTCCTTCTCAAAGTGTGCCAACACCACAATGTGTAAACCAACATGTGCACGTGTGTTAGTATTTTCACAATCATTTTCTTCGAAAGACTTAAGTTAGCTCACTAGGTTCTAAATGCATGCACATAAACAATGACACCTAGTGGCACTTGATAACCGCTTAGTCAAAGAATTCCCCTCTTTATAGTACGGCTATCTATCCTAAATGTGATCACACCCTCTATGGTGTCTTGATCACCAAAACCAAAACCCTACGCAATACCTTTGCCTTGATCTCCATAGGGTTTTGTTTTTCTCTTTCTTCTTTTCCAAGTTGAGCACTTGATCATCCTGTGGTCATCACCATGATCATCTTTTACTTCATCACTTGGCATGTACCAACCTTATTAAGTCTACACACACTTAGTATAGAGGTTAGTACTAGGGTTTCATCAATTATCCAAAACCAAACTTGGGCTTTCACGTGTGAGTAGAGAGACCACCGGACGCTAGGCTGCGTCCGGTCCTAGTCTAGTGGACGCATCTTGGCGTGGAGTTCACGTTTTTGGAGCTCTCTGAGTAGCGACTGGGTGCTGCTTGTCTGTGTTTGGTCATTTTGTGAAGTACATACAATGTGAACTTGACTGTTGAGATCTAACATGCAACATTGAACGCAGTCATACCTACGCGTCCGGTCGACCGTCGACGTGTGTTTTGCCCAGTGAAGGAGCAATGACTCTTTTGAGCCATGGGGGTTTAAATAGAAATGGTGGTCGGCATTGACTAGCAGGCTGAGCACACTAGGGTCTTGGTGGCTTATGTAGTGGTGTTTGAATCCCCTCTAACTCGTATATGCTTGATAGTGATCATCTGATTATATGAGTGAGTGATTCCTAGTGCATTGCATTGAGAGATTGCATCAAGTGACACAAGGTGTTTGAGTTGCAAGCCAGTGATGTTTGTTACTCTTGGAGGTTGTCATCTCCTAAATGGCTTGGTGACGAGTTCTCCGTTGTGAAGCACGTAAGAAGATTGTGCGGTGCTCCGAAGAAGAATTTGTGAGGGGTACCATGCTTACCTTACGGGAGCCGCAAAGAGCAACACTAGTATAGTGTGTCATTGAGCTACCACACTTACGGTAGGTTCTTGTGGTGCCCTACGTGAGGGCTCGATTTATGGGAATACCAATTAGCCGTTAAACCACGAAGTGTTGGTCGACACAACGGGAGGACTAGCTTGGTGGCAACCAAATGAACCTTGAGAGAAAAATCATCGCGTCAACATTGTTCTTCTTGTTGATTTTGCAAATCCTCAACACAAGTTTGTATTTACTTTCATATACTTGTGCTTGTATAGTTGTGCTTGTAATTAGTTGGCTTATGTAGCTTGCTAGCTACCTTCTTGCTTGTGTAGCTAGAAGTAGTTGTCGTTGCGTGACTAATTTGATTTGTGTAACCTTGTTAGTCGTGTTGCTTAGTTTGTAGCTAAGTCATTTACGCTCTCTAATTTGATATTAGTCGCCTTGTTATTGAGCACTGCTAGTGAGCTTAGGCTTTGGACGATTTGTATCATTAGTTTGTGTGCGTGCTCCTCCCTTTGGTTAAAGTACTAACCGCATAAGTTTGTGTGACCTTGAAAGCTAGAATTGGTTAGGTGAGCACTAGCTAGCACGACACCTTTATTGTTTTTTTAGATCTTTTATGGTGCTTGTGAACTTAGATTGAGGGGTGAACTCTTACTAGACTATATTGGTTTAAGTTTGCATAAGTTTTGGTTAGCCAAGCTTTTAAGAAAAGAATATTTTCCTCCTTTAGTCTGATATCTCGATCCGTATTATTTTTTGATTGAACGTCAAGTAAATTTATACCGGCAAAGGTTTTTCTTTTATTTTTCGGTATCCATAATGTCCGATCGGAATTCAAATAGGTTATTTTTTTTAATTCTGAAATTTTCTATGTCGATGAAATCTGATTGGAACTCAAATAGATGTTTTTTTTCTTTTCGAATTTGGTAATCTTATAACGGTATCCGTGTCCTAGACCCTAGGTGAATGTAAATGCTAGATCTTCATAAAATCCGACCGTATATATCCGTCTCTTTTTTTTTGATTAACGTGAAAATTTCTTGGTCTTCTCGGCGAACGGTGGTGGCTTCTTTAAACCTTCAAATATAAAGAAACGTTAATGTTTTATGTTGTGTTTGTGATTTTCCACGTCGCCTACAAGCATGCCCTCTAGATATATACATAATAAATATTCTTGTAGACTGCCACCACTCTATGTATGCATAGTTTTAAATCTCCCGCTATTGCTGATTGCGCTATTTGTGTTCATGTACAATTTAACCGCTATATCCCGCTATAGCCCGATTTAGCTCCGCTATTAGTTGTTTTATACATAAACCGCTAAACACCTTAGCCCGCTATTTAAAACCTTGTATGTATATAAGGAAATTCCAAGGACGCTATCATACTAGCACATTTTTCATACATTTTGCTTATCTGAGACAAATTATGTGACACCCAAAATCTGGTTTCCAAGTTATAGGAATTAAATTGATTTATTTAAGTATTTTTGTGAGCATTTGAATCTAGCAAATAAATAATTTTGTGCAAATTAAAAATTCATCATAAGTTTAGAAACATGAATTTGCATTCATGCTGGGGCATATTTTTATTTGTGCTGTGAGATTTTGGATTGAAGTTAATTGTGTTCAAAATTCTATTTGAAAAGAGCTTTGAAAAATAAAATAGAAAAAAAGAGAAGAAAGGGGAAAGAACCCCGCAGCCAACCCCTCTCGGCCCACCTTCCCTCCCGCGGCCCGCTTTTCTCTCAGCCCAGCAGACCAGCCAGCGCGCACAGCCAGCCCAGGCCGTGGCGCGTCCCCTTCTCCCCTCCCTCCTCTGGCTGACGGATGGGCTCGTTCTTCTCTCCCTGACGCGTGGGGCCCGCGGATCAGTGCTCTCTTCTCCTTCCTTGCGTAACTGAGCAGGACACCGGCTGCGTCGAGAAAGAGATCCGACCCGATCCCGTCTTAGACGGGATTTGCTATCCCCGAGGCCCTATAAAGCATCCTGTGATGCCCTGCGTCGTGTTTTTGCACCTAAGTCGCGAAACCGAGCCCTAGCCGCCTTCAACTGCGTGTTTCGGAATCTCCCCGGAGCCGAGCTTTTTCTCCATCGCGACGCGCGCTCCCTGCTTTCCCTCGGGCCAAAACAATCTCCTAGACGAGTCCGTGGTAAGCCTCTCGTTCTCCCGATGTTTTTCTTTCAAACTTTGGTGCTCGGAAACGCCCGGACAGCAAGCTCCGGCGAGCTTCGAGGCGGCAGCAATGGCGCCGCCGCGCCGGAAGTCTTCCTGGCGGCCGGCCCGCCGCCGCCTGGCACCCAAACGCGCCCAAAGCCGTCCATTCTCAGATCAAGGGCCCAAATCGGGGGCATTTTTGTTAAAGAGCCCTCACACTTCTTTAGAATAGGACCCGCCGTCCTTGGCGCCCCGAGCAGGTTTGCGCTTTCCAAAGTCAGAAAACGTATTCTCTGGCGGTTAAACTAAAATACGCTTTCAGATAATTACAGAATTGCCATCGAATTTGTTTTATTCATAAAATATTCATTTTAACTCCGTTTTTGTCCATCCAAGTTTCGTTAGATTCGTATTTACGAGCTCTACATGTTAGAACTTTTTATTCTCTGTTTTGAAACTTTCTAATTTTCTGGTACTATTTAATTAATTATTTCTCTATAGGAAATCTTGAAAAATTCATATCTTTCATGTTTTAATTTCGATTTTCGTGAACTTTACGTTTGTGTGATCGTAGCGCTGCGTAGAATGTTTTCATAAACTTTTATATTTGTTTTACCACTGTTGGTGTAATGTTCTAATCATAGCTTGTTTGCTTCGTGTATGATTGTCTATATTGGATTGCGTGTTGTTGATTGATGATTGGGATTAGACGGTTAGCCGTACGTTGGTGACCAAGACCAAGCTTTTGAGGACCAGCAGGCTCAGGAGAGCTTTGACCAAGGCAAGTATAACTTGGGATCATCCTTGTTACCTATTCACTTATAACTACACATATATATCATATGCATGCTATCACCTTGTCGACCTTAGCAAAATCATAGATGATTGTTACCTGGATTCCTTGTTACCTACTTGATATGCATTTGGTGTAGATGTGCTAGTGCTTGATATAATCCATGATCTTGCAAGATGATTAATAGCTATGCAATGAACATAAAAGAATGACAAATAACTGTATGAGATCTTGTCTGTAAGTGATCACCAGGACAACAGTGCAACCATGAGGGCTATAATGGCTCTGGCTTTAGCTCAGTATGAAGCACTTTTCTAGCTTGTTAGAGGTTACCCGAAAGGGCGGAGGGGCTGAACCGTTTTGGGTATAGTGTGGCCTCTGTCTGTATGGGTATAGTGTGGCCTCTGTCTGTATGAGTATAGGCTCGAGTCATTGTGCCATCGGAAGGGGGGCTCTATATCTACGCGCAAAGGAAACCTTGCGGCCCTAACTTGTTAGACGAACTTTTGAAAGGCTTCATAGTGATCTCTGCCGACCTCTCTAGGAAGGGGGTTAAGAGATTAGCTACCTCGGGCGAAAGGGTAAATCATGACTCATGGGTAAAGATGTACAACCTCTGCAGAGTGTAAAACTGGTATACTGGCCGTGCTCATGGTTATGAGCGGCCTTGGGGGTTCTTGCTGCGCCGACGATGAGCTTGTTAAGTTGTTATATTCATTTGATTATCGTTTATGCTATGAGATTAATTATGCTTACACTTGATCATGTGATTAATGGATTATTTATGCTACCTTGACAATTGCTATTTAATTATGAACATGCTATCCACCATTAAAAGCTAAATACAGTCAAACCAGTGTCAGCTATTTGAGCCTCATGAACCCCTGGTTATACTTGTTGAGTACGATATATGCTCACTCTTGCAATTTTCCAACACCCCAGGTTATGATAATGAAGATGACTGGAATGAGGATTACCGTTATGAGTACTAGGTTTGGAGTCAACCAGTCAACAGTGTCCCTGTGTGGAGCTTCCGTCGAGAGCGTTGTTTACTTTATGCTATCATTTTTGTATAAGACTATGTGATTTATTATGTTCCGCTATGTAATAAACACTGCAATGGTACATTTGAGATTTGTCTACTTATGTGTGCGACTGTTTCTAGGGCACACATGAGTCTTTTGTGCATCCTATTTTGTTCTTAAAATATGGGTGTGACAAATTAAAGATGCGATTGCGACCGATCCACAAGCTCGGAACGTATCTGCATTCAGTGAGAACGGGCCATCAATCTGAATGCAATCAGGAACTACATGACTACCTCATAAGCAGTGCTCTGCAAGTCTGCAATCCACATCCATCCAGGTAAAGTTAAATCTGCCCTTAGGGGCATGAGCTCTTACATCCATGAATGTAATTGAAACAAGTTTTGACAGACTAAGGCAACGTTCGGTTGAAGGGGAACATACTCCCTGGAAATATTCTGGCAGGATTCGTTATACAATTTAAATAAGCTTTAGTGAACAGGAATTATTCCTGGCCTAGATTCAGCTGAAACGAAGGAGCCCAAATCAGATTAAGTGGTAATCATTTTGTTCAGAAGTATTTTCAAAAGAAAAGGTAGGTAACTGACATGGCTTTTCCAACATGAAACGAGTAGCCCTGCCTTCCATCAGTCAGGTATTGCAGGCTCTGTAATTCAGATTACAATCTCAGAGCCTTTGCCTATTTGGTACTTCAGTAAAGACAAGCATATAACCTACATGCTAAACTTGTAGCCATCAGCCTACAACCAGATGAATAGAGAGAGTTGTAAGGAATATACAAGATCAGTGTTCAAATTTCCGTTCAAATGCGATGCAAATCAAACTAAAATTTCAATTGCTTCACATGAAAAGTCCACAAACGGCACAAATCTCTGCATTGAGTTTACAAGGAATCCAAGATGAAGGGAATGCAAGAATTATCTCAAAGCGATCAACCAGTGTCTGATCAGTGGAACACTCAAACTCAATATGATTCATCAGTAACATTCAGCAGTCGGACGCCTGGACGGTGCCGCATCATGGCAGAAGCCAAGCAAGAGGTGAATAGTCAGAGTCTTGTACCTCAGGTGGGAAGCAATGGCTAACGATGGGAGGCATCATCGTCCATTTACCCATGTCATGACATGGGAACGCCTGAATCTGATGACTCTCATGCAGATCGTCCAGGAAGTAGATGGCATCCTCCAAGTGCAGCGATGGGAAGTTTGCCAACTCGTAGGCTCTGGAGGAAGCCCGTGCAGTGAAGAAGATGCGCCTATCCATCTCAAGCACCTCTTCCCAGACACAGGAGACGACAATCATTCTTTCGGTAATAGTCTTGAGCGGCCTCATGCGGAACACCTTGAATGATCCCGTCTGGCCAGGAGATTCAGCTTCTGAAAGCTTGACGATCATGAGCAGTTCGCCACGGGACTCCACCAGGTACCGACCAATGACCTCGCGATCATAATGGTTTGGGGTCGCATAGTAGAAGATGTGCCCCGCTTCAATCTTTAGTTCTCCGTTGGGAAGCAGCACCGGCTTCATCTCCTACACATACTCAGCTGGTGTGAGAAGGTAGTGTTGGTTACTTGGTTTGATCTCCTACCAATATGGCCCAATGACCTTGTTGGGCCTTGACTCGCGACCTGATTAGGGACGCCCAGCCCATCTATGGCTGGAGAGCCCCTGTCACACTGCGCTATATAAAGAGGTGAGGGCTGGCAGGCTCTGGTTATGAGGTTGAAATTTGATAAGTAGGTTTTAGAGATCTAGATTTAAGCAGCGTGAAGATAGTAACACTTGGCAAAACCATAGTGCAAATTTATATAGTATCTTGCATAGATTTTGATAAGTAGGTTTTAGAGACCTAGATTTAAGTTGCCTAATTCATCTCTCTATTAGACGTCATGATCTCTTCATAACATAAATCGAACATGTAGCAAACACAAGATATAAATAGTTCACCTCTGTTACCATAGGCCATGACTAGGTATTGATAATGGGGCCATAATTGTCACTTAGGTGATACTCCCAAACACATAAGGGCCTTATTTCTCACACAAATAGCCTCGTGTTTATTCACAAGTGGATGGCCCAACAAAAGTGATATATGTCTTCACAATGCAGTTTGATCCCACAACCACAAGACTCCAGCCTGTTCGCTTGAGTGTATCAACTGAAACTGCCAGTCATTCAGCCGTATTTTTCTCTCACAACAAATCAGTCAATAGTATTTTCTGTCATGGTTTATCAGCCAAACGAACAAGACGTGAATAATAATTCCACTATAAAACTGCGATTATTTTTAGCTCTCCCTCTAATACCCATCTGATCTAGGCATCATTTTATTTGAGCCTCCCTTCATCGATGTAAGATGTAGATCATTAAGATGTCCTACACCCTCACGCCTCCGTTCAACGAACATGGCATCTCTAATCGAATTTGAGTTCGTTGAAGATGTAACTGATTTTATAGTCTAATCTAATCTAAACGTGCCTGGTTGCTCGGCCGAGGGGCCAATAATGGCTAGTGTACACACCTTATAAATAGCTGAGACCCTGAGAGGTACGGTGTTTAGTTCTTTATAAAATAGCCGAGACCTTGAGGGGTACATGATTTTTTTTTTGATTCATGCGCACCTAGCAGAAGTTCACACAGCGGTCGGGCTATTGCAGCCTCACATCGCCAATATGAGAATGAATGGATCAGTTCATCAACTAGAAACTCAGGTCTAGGATCCAGCATAATCTTCTGTCCCTTTGTCAATAGTATATAGCTACATGGGTGGTTCCTCCTGAGAATGAACTCTATTCTTTTCTGATACACTGAAGATATACCAATAATTGATACATAAGGTTCATGGAGTTTTTAATGCAGTTATGGCAGCAATTTTGGTTAAGCTGCTAAAGCATATAAAACATACTCCCTCCAGATATATATCTGGCGTACAAGGCCTGATTCCAGATACCAAGATGTTCATGGAAATATGCACATAGTATTAACTGTTGGGTCCTAATAGCACACGCGCCGCTAAAAGTGAAAATACTAGCCAATGCATGCAGCATGCATAGCTTCGTAAGTTGAGAGCAGTCTAGAGAAATAATTATTCAACCTTCGGTAATCTGGCCTCGCCTGTTATGTACGCCACATATATAGGACCGGAGGGAGTAGTTAATTTTTTTTCCTGGAACTGAACCATCTATTTTGCACTTAGTTTGGCCATAAATGATGAGACCTTTGAGTATTTGCAGGCACGCATTCACAAGGCAAGTCAACGGGACTATACAGAATACAAGACAAACTGATCCAGTGAGACCAGCTCACAATCATGAATCGTCTGATTAAGCTGAATGCAATAACATATATGCAGAATTATTTTACGATTTATAACTGAAGTTAACAATTGGTAAACACAAGCCCTGTATTACTCCCCATGCCAATAATATGCACACGAGGCACATTATCCTTTTAGAGTTCCTGAACCTCTATAGCTCAGCTTACGTGCTGATACCATATATAATAAGACAATGCCTAAGCATTAGTATCACATATCACATATGCATTATATATATAGGTGTCTCTGAAAATAGTTTAAGTCGCCAAAGCCATTGTTCCTTCCCAAGTCCATCAAAGGTCTATCCGTGTCTAACCGTCATTGGATGACCCGATGATGGTGACATCTGCCTTCAGCATACAGTTTGCTCCCACAATATAGCAGCTAAATGGATCCATGAGTGTCTTGAGAGGAATGAAGTTGGGCCATCCCCAGCCATTCTTTGCTGCAACTCCAAAAACAAAGCGACCTGCATTTGCGGCAAAGTAAGGTTGTATCCAAACAAAAGTAGCCACTAGTCAATAGTAATGTTGATAGATATTATGGAGAGCTGAACCTGTAACTGTGTAGTGTCTGTCATGCTTCTGGTCCAAGATGGAGAGAGTCAGTTCAATCACCATTCCAGTCTCAAGAGGGATCTTGTTCAGATCATGCAGGTGTAAGTAGAGGGAAAGTGAATTGGTGCTGCATTGGTCACCAAGTGGGTACATGTTGATGTACCTGAGAAGGAATGAACACAATCTGTCTTAATGCTTGACAGGTAAGAAAAGAAAAGAAGAAAGTATGATGCTAGGCTCCTTGGAAGGTGATGCTGTTGGCAGACTTGTGCCCAAGCCAAGTGACAGTTAAACAAGATTAAGCTTCCAGAAACAATAGATCTAACAGACTGGAAATGAATATAAATGGCTGTTCAAAACATACTAGTACTAGTGCTTGGCTCCATACATGGAGATAACACTACAATTTAACTCGAATACAAAAGTCTCCCTCTATCCCAAATACAAGGCGTGGTTTGACTTGGTACAACCATTAAAGATCACTTTTTTGCTGCTATTTTTTTTATAGTATATCATTTGCGGCAACAAAAGCTTAATCATTAGAAAGTACCTGTGAGTTGTAATGGAACATTCAGCCTGTTTCAGGGTTACCTAGAAGACTTACGACTAAGAGATTTTTGCAACTATTGCATCATCTAATCCAATATGTCTTGGAACCAGACTCCATACTGTGGCTAGACATGTGTTGTTCTAACTCGTATGAGCACATGTCGTAAGTTTAGGTCATGGACAAAGAAGAGAGGTGCACGAGAGCATTGTAAGAAGTAAAATATGATGGACCGAAGAATCCACTTTGATTTTAATAAAATTAATTATGATCAATAGATTTCTAAATATGAATCCAGTGTAACCACTTTCGTAGTACACACTTTGCACATGTTTGACTAATTTTTTTGTCAACGATAACAAAGTAGTCTTGAAATATGTGCCATTATGTTTCAGGATAAAGGAGTAGTGAAAATATCTAAAGGAGCAAGAGAGATTTTGTTGCAAAAAGAAAACCACACATGATTATATAGTATACAACATTCACTAGCACTACCTCCATTTTAAATTATAAGTCATTCTGGCTTTTCTAGATACATAGCTTACCCTTTATTATGTATCTAGACATAGCTTATAGAGGTCCATAGCAAAGTTAATGTACCTAGAAAAGCGAGAATGACTTATAGTTTGGAAGAGGGAGGAGTAAGTAATAAGTAATAAAATAATGTTGGTGGCATGAATAACTTTTTTTTTTGATGAGCCAGCATGAATAACTATTACTACCACCTGAATGGAAGGTTACTTGCACACTGAATGGTTAATGTCAAATGCATATTATATGAACCAAATACACTGGAACAAAAATAGATGCATACCATTTATGCCCACCAGCTTCAAATGCAGGAGAACGGACTGGGACAATGTCAGGGAAGTTGTTCATGGTCCAGGTGTAGGTTCCTTTGATGAACCCCTTTTTCTGGAGGAAGATGTTCTGAACTGTGCTAGGCTTCTTTTGAATCACAATAGGCTTATTCTGAGAAGAGACATGTGCCTTTAATATCCTCACACCAAAGACACAGCTATCATCAACCAGAAAATCAGATGATTTCAGTAGTTCTTCAAGAGGAATCAAGCATTGTTTCTCTGATCGCGTGTTCTTGATATCAAAGTGGTAGCTAGCTGCTCATAGATAAAGGAAATATAACAGTATTAGAAATATATTAGAAATACGCATTGAAAATTAGGTACTCATATGCAATCTGTTTCCACTCCTAGTTAATTATTTTAATTAATTTAAAAAGTATATAAACAGCTATGCAGGGCTAGGTTTTTGTGAACTGCAACTACAGAATGACCAAAATAGTAACAGCAGCATGTCTATTTACTCTGAAATATTGATCAAATAAGAAGACTATATGAAGTGAACGAAATAGTGAGAAAATCTAAAAGATAATGTGCTAAGTATTTGACCATATATCAAATTCCATACCAATTGAGTTGCAAGGGTAAATTATAATATGATGCTCAGTAGTTTCAGTTTCAGGGAGCTATGGCCGAAGCTTATAGAGCATGAATAAGGACTCCCATTTGTAATATGTTTGGGCTTGACAAAAACTACCTTTGCATCCATGATATGTCCCTTTTGAATGGTTGTACATTGACAACTCGAACACAGCGCTCAAGATGTCATCTGCCTTTAAGCTGTTTTGGTACACCGAGAGCGAAAGAGCAATATGTGGAATCTTGTGACCAGTTTTTTTCTGCATTGGGCTCACTTGCAGGAACCTGTTAAATGAATTAATGAGCAGATATGTACACAGATTAGTAATCAATGCTGAAGAAAACAAAAGGCTTTTCTTAAGGACTGTGAAGGGAGTTTGAAATTTTGGAGCCATGATGTTTAAATTTACTAAAACATCATTTGCGACTACCTGACAGTCTAATTAATATTTTTGGCAGACAACTATGTTATCTTCTCAAACAAACTGGACAAGATTTTGAGAGTGTGTGCATGGTGCCTTCTTAACATGTATTCATTTCGAGTATGGTACATACCAACCATATCCACAACAGCGAAAAATGGCAGAATTGGCTGATACAGCCCCCCTATCAAGTAGAGCTGAGAAGCCATAGAACTTCCATTTGAAAGCTGGATCATGGGTCTTTCCCAGCAGTGCAGGAGCTGAAATCATTACAAGAACAATCACAAAAAGTTTGAGAAAGGCAAAGGGAAAATGTAGAGATTACATGATATGAGGAGATTAGGGAGCATGCTAGTTCAAAATAATAAACTCCAAAATAGAAACTTTAAGAAAGGAAATGACAGACAGAAGAATAGTTCTGTATAGTAATATTGCATTCAACTTCGAACTGTCTGGATCAAAATATACGCAGGTTACTTGTGATAGATGACTCAGCTTATACCGTGATAATTGGTTACTTGGCTAAACAAAAGTAATGATCTATGTGCTTTTGCAGAGCTTACCACATAATACACACACTACTCTTTCTGCACAATCCATAGATAAGTAGATATCTTAGAAAGTTAAGCATTTTCATATATTTCCAAAATAAATCTTCTAGGCAATAGCACACGCACATGCCATTATTCATAGTATTCTACGCGTTGTAACATTGGTAACGCAAAATCATAGTAGTGGTAGGTGGCAGCGGTGGCATTAAGACCTAAAGTATTGGTTATGTTTTTTTTTCGTGCATCAAACAAAAAAAGAAGAAGAAAATTTTGGAGAGCGAGGGTTCCAGTTTTGCCCAACTATATATTCAAGGGATTATCTTAATTTCGTTTCCTGATAGAAGGATTATCTCAGTTTCATCAAAAACACGTCATATGAGGAGGGATCTGAATCTAAAACACAGATCAACCAAAAGAACTATGATGAAAAATTGACCATTCAAAAAAAAGTATTAATCAACGTTCTAGCAGAATAATTCAATCGACAAGCAAAGGAAGCTCAATTGGATCCTTACAGGCACCAGTGAAGCAAGAGTTGCCCATGGCTCTTCCAACTCCTCTACTCAGAAATCCCTGTAGGTGAAATCAATCGCCGTGCCATGAGCAAAAAGTGCAGAGTTAAGAATCAAGAGCAAATAGTGGTTATAGGTAAAACCCCCATCCTACAAACAAACAGGTAGATCAAAACTTTATAAGAAACGAACTTTACTCTGGAGAACAAACCCCTCCCCTCTTATTGCCACGGAAGCTACGAACTTGCGTTGCCGAAAACTCAAAGAACCGGCGGGCACTAGATCGCCACTACAGAAACCGATCAAGTCCCAACTTTCCAATTCCCCTCGATGTACATTTTACGGACCATGATTGCAGAAGAAGGTAAACCAAAAGAGCAGACTTTGCTACGGATCGGGAGACGACTCGAAGAGAAAGAGGGGATCGGGAAGAGATTGAGCACACACACCTCGGCACCTTGCAATGCTTTCCGCGGCGGGTGAAACCCTTGGCCGCAGCGGCGAGGGGGTTTTGGAGGCGTGCAGGGGAAGGGAGGGAGGGCTTTGCCTTTTTAACACGGAGAAGCGGAACAGATCGTGAACAGAGGAGGGGGCAAAACTGGCATTTCAGCGTGTACTCAAGGACAGGTGGCTAAAGTTTGGTTACATTGTTTTCACCCAAAACCAAAAACTTTTCACGATTTTCCGTTACATCGAATCTTGTAACACATACATAAAGCATTAAATATAGATAAAAACATAAACTAATTACACAGTTTGTCTGTAAATCGTGAGATGAATCTTTTAAGCCGAGTTACTCTATAATTGGACAATGTTTGTCAAATAAAAACGAAAGTGCTACAGTGTTAAAATCCAAAAAAAATGGATCTAAACAAAAAGTTTAATAGGTGTCACATCATATATTATATGAGGTGGTCTATAGGGTATTCAGATGCTAACAGAAAAATAAATTATAGTTAGTACACCGTGAGACAAATTTATTAAGGCTAATTAATCCATCATTAGCACATGTGTTACTATAGCAATTAGTGTCTAATCATAGACTAATTAGGCTTAAAAATCATCTCATAAATTAGTCTCTAGCTAAATTTGAAGTTTTGTAAATAGTTTATATTTAATACTTCATGCATGTATCAAAATATCCAATGTGATAGAGACTAAAGTTTAGCAGCAGGAACCAAACGGGGCCTCAATTTGGTAGTTAATTTAGCCTACAATAGTACTTTCTCATATAAAAGATGTAATAACTATCACGTTTAGAAGATAAATTAGTGAATAACTTGAATTGTATGTCTTTTCTTCGAAGATTATTATTAAAAAGTTATTTATAAAATCTGGGTTCATGGATGTTTAGATCCCTAGATAGTAAAAGCTTGAATGAGATGCTTTTGAAAGTAAAATATCCAAAGTACCCTTACTCTTTAGCTGTAGCACAACTAGGAGAAAAACAGAAAGACGAGATGATGTTTTTGGATCTAGCTACAATTCTCTCAACTTATGGACTACAGAAGTTGGTTGTAATTGAATTATAGAAGCTAAGATAAAAGCTAGGCTTTTTGGACTATCTCCTACCCCCCTCCATTCCAAATTATATACAGTATAAGTCATTTTAATTTTTTAGAGAGTTAAAACATCTAATACCAAATAAATATTATTAGATTTTTTTATTAATTATATTGAAGGAATCTTGTGGCATCCAAATAGATTCAAAATTGATGTGTATGTTTCTTCTTTTTTTATTATCGTAATGTATTTGATCGAATCAAGATAAATCACTGCATCCACAAACA
This sequence comes from Sorghum bicolor, assembly GCF_000003195.3. NCBI lineage: Eukaryota > Viridiplantae > Streptophyta > Magnoliopsida > Poales > Poaceae > Sorghum > Sorghum bicolor. Next base: position 20,344,661 of record NC_012870.2, on the reverse strand, counting down.
CAATATTTCTTTGTCCCCAAATTATTTAACTTTTAGAGTAGTCCTAAGTACAATATAAATATATTTATAGTATATTTAATCATATTGATTTTGTGTCATAAAACATTGGTGTTTTCAGTAAATTTGGTCAAATCTATAAAAGTTTGATTTGATGACAATTATAGAATTCAATTTATTTGAAAAATGAGGGAGTAGTTTGTTACCATCACTCCATCAGGCATCTACAAGACACTTTTTTAGATGTCATACATACTTAGAGTTGAAGACCCCACCAGTTATGCTTTATTGGAACAATATTTGAATGTGACATTTGTATACTTTGTTTTAGATCCTAGGTAGTAACAGAAACTCATAACAGAGCACTGTAGTGGTACACAAGCTATTGTCTTATTTCACCTAAGGCTTCGTTTTGGCAGAGCTTCCAACCCACTTCCACCCGTTCCTGCTCTAGCTTTCCCACTAGTTTTGGACCTGTTTGGTGGAGCTCCCTCAACAACTCCCACTCCTAACATGCTAGAGGAAGAGGGGGCAAGCTAGGATGGTGCAAGGAGACGGTGCAAAAAGGAGGACAACAATAGGCTTGGTCACGGTTGCCTCGATTGCAACGATAGCGACAATGACAAGTTGAATCTTGATGAGCTCTGCGATAGAGAAGAGCTGCCTGACGAAAAAGAGTGTGACAAAGGCGGGGGAGGTTGCAACGAGGTGAAGAGATGCGTGGGAAGGCAAAGAGGAGCACAATAATGGAGAGTGGGTTTTTTCGCTCTTGCCCATAGTGCAAAAGAGAAAGAGGTGGGAGCGCTTCTCGGGTAGATACACAGAGCGATGGTGTTTGGCAGTGCTCCGCCGATTCTCACAAGAGTGGAGCATAAGAAGTGCTACCAAACTAGGCCTAAAATAGAGAGAAGAGAGTTCGTAGGCATACGTCGGTTCTACCTACATGAGATTTTTTCCACTAAGAACCTATTGTTAGTAAACTTATCTTATGTAATGTACTTCCTCGCTTCTACAAAGATTGTAATTCTAGATTTAGGGTCAGTTAAACTTTTTAAAGTTTAATCAAGTTTATAGAAAATACTCTCAATATTTATATATCTAAATAGGTTTCCTATGCAAAAATATTTTATAATTAATATAATGATACTTCTTCAAATCATAAATGCTACTACTTTTATACTTTTTTGTCAAGCTTAAATACATTTTATTTCTTTGGTAAGTGAGGACTTGTTTAGTTCACCTCAAAACCCAAAAACTTTTCAAGATTTCCCGCCACATCGAATTTTACGGCACATGCATGGAACACTAAATATAGATAAAGAGTAAATTACACTCACCATACGACAAGTATCTAAGTGAGTGCATGTTAGTCCAACACCTTATAATTTGTCCAATTTAATACAACAACAATATAGGTGGGTGCATATTGATCCACAATCTTCTCACAAGTTTAATTTGATACAATAACTTGCTTATTCGTGCATATACGGTCCAAGTATTGTAACAACGCATCTATGTACACTATGAATCACTGTCATTGCAAGCTATAGACCCAAATATGCTCATCTCATCCATCAATCAGCTTGAAGCGTTTACTATACGATATCATTTATGAATTTGGCCAAATATAAAAGTTGTCATTGATTTCATAAATATAAAAAATTCCAAACCGATTATTTTTCTTTCTATACCATAATATTATTTTAATCCCAACTTATTGTCATTCATGGCTTACTTGAACTGATACGTGGGTTGTCCATCTCATAAGAATCAAGAACCAAGAGTTTTTTTCAAAAACAAGAATCAACAAAATTTGGTTTTGGTTTTTTTGTTTGGTTCTACCTATAACCGAACTATATAGGTTTACCAAGCTAAAAAAAGAAAATAAAAAGCGGTTGCACCGTTTAAAGGATGTAGTAGACACAAAAAATAAGATGACGCAGTAGACAAAAAAAAAGAAGATGATGCACCGTCCAAAGGATAGGAAAAGCCTAGAGAAGGGGAGGTTAATTTGCTTTTAAAAACTTAAAACTCGATTCAACGGATTAGCATAATGCGGAGGTTCCATAAATTCTCGCGGAAGTTTTAGAAGGATAGGTAGTGAACATTTGATTCCTCATAAGCTTACCACTTTATGTCTCTCTTAATGGTATGACTTTTTCTATACTCAAATTTAAAATAGAAATTGAATGTAAGCTTTTATTTGTGGCCAAAGTCAGAGAAATGATATCATAATATAGTAAATAATTCAAGTTGAGTGATGGACGAGATGAGCGTGCTAGGGTGTGTAGCTTCTGATGATTGAGATTCAGACTTCAGAGTGTATAAAGACACTACTTGGAACATACACACATCAATGAACTAAGTTCTTGCTTCAAATTAAACACATTAGAAGATGTTGGACCAATAAACACCCACCTATATAGTTGTCATATTAAATTGGACAAATTAAAAGATGTTGGACTAACATGCACCCACTTAATTAGTTGTTGTATGGTGAGTGCAATTTACTCATAGATAAAAAGGATAACTAATTGCACTACTTGTCGGTAATTTGTGAGACGATTCTTTTGAGCCTAGTTAGTCCGTGGTTGGACAATAATTATCAAATAAAAACAAAATGCTACAGTACCTAAAAACTTTCTAACTCCTCAACTAAACAAAGGTCGGAGAATTGTTTTTTCTGGAGGAAATATGTACAAACTTGGCTGCAAATCAAACACGCCCTAAAGCAACCAGACCGTATCGGTTAAAAAATTGCCAGGTGGCAACACGGACGCAGCAACCCTCTGCAAATGCGTGAAGATCTACAACTAGTGAATCAACGAAACAATCAGTATCAGGTCTTATTTAGATCCAATTTTTTAAATTTTGACACTATAGCACTTTCGTTTCCATTTGGTAATTATTGTCCAACCATAGACTAACTACGTTTAAAAGATTCGTCTTGCAAATTACAGGTAAACCGTGCAATTAGTTATTTTTTATCTATATTTAATGCTCTATGCATGTGTCGTAAGATTTGATGTAATAGGGAATCTTGATTTTTTTTCTGGATTTGAGAGTGAACTATTAATGTAGAATCTATTGATACTTATATGATCATGGATGGTGAGTTTTAACAAGTTGCGCATGGGCCTTTTTCTAGTTTCTGTTTTTGGAACAAAGGCTATAACTGACTGACGTGGAATTTGTTGGTGATGAAATCAGGCACAGCACTACACATGCTTTCTGTGTTCGTCTTCTCTATCTTCTATCATCTTTGCAACCACAAATTTAATGTGAATGACTATATATGTTGTGGGCGCTCTTGTAGGCAAGGCCTAAGCGCCGCAATAGGAAGCCGGTGACGCTGGCGTTGTCCACAAGTGGCAGAAAGGCCACGTTTTTAGTTCAATTTGTTAGGCTCTGTATGCATGTAGATTAGTTGGAAAGAAGAGAGTAATTTGTGAAGATTAGTTGGCTTGTGGTTATAGCCCGTCCGCTTCCATCAAATTTATTGGCCAATAGTTTTCTCTCACAATAAATCAGCTAAGACTTATCTACCAAATAAACACTCGTTAACAAATTCCCATCTCATCGGCAGTTCAGAGGCTCCTAGAGGATCGAAGGCAAGCACATGCCCTCTGTATCTTGCTCTTCCCCTAATCACCATATATATCATCTTTGGTATCAAAGACCTTCATCCTGGGACCTGACAATGGGTGACCATCTCTCGACCGCCAAATTCAAGACTACCATGGACAAGCTATTCGGTGAGATCCTCTCTGTCAAGGATGAACTCGCAACACAGAAGAGCCGCATGTGAGTAGCCATCAACTGGCTGCAGAGTGACAAGATCGACACCGGTGACACCTCCGCTTGGCCCGAGACAGGGGTGCCGCTCCAACCGCTCGCTGTTTAGTTTCCAATTTTTTTTTAAGATTTCTCGTCGTATCGAAATTTTAGACTTATTTAAATATAGATAAGAAAAATAACTAATTACACAGTTTATTTATAATTTACGAGACAAATCTTTTAAGTCTAGTTGATTCACGATTAGACAATAATTATCAAATAGAAACAAATAGCTAAAATTTTAAAAAAATCCAACTAAACAAGGCCTTAACAACCCGCCGTCCCGCGCTACCACGATGCCACAGATCCCGTCATCTGGCTTCATAAGGCGGAGCAGTTCTTCCGCACTATCAAACACAGAAGAAAGTCTGACTCGCCTCCGTCTACATGGAGGGTGCAACCTAGTTACTCCCTTTATTTTAAATTACAAGACATTTCAAAAAAAATTAGAGAAAAAAGTATCTTCAATTTAACCAAAATTATAGAAAAAATTACAAAAATTTATAACATTAAATACGTGTACTATAAAAATATAATTAATAAAAAATCTAATGATACTTAGTTGGTATCATAGATATTATTATCTTATTATATAAATTTGGTCAAACTTCATATCCTTAAACTCTCTAAGATTTTTGAAATGTTTTATAATTTTTTTAGAAACGAATCTCTTATAATTTGAAACGAAGGGAGTATAATAACTTATAATCGTTTTAAATTTTGGCTAGTATGTAACACGTAGCCATGTGCATGGATGAGCCGAGATAGGTCACCACGTGTCCACGTTCCCATGTAGTATTTACATCTAAATAAAGAGCTTCTTCCTCCACTAATGCATCTGAGGCATTATGACACCCACCTCTTCCTGTCCAGCTCCCTCTGGGTAACTTTATCTTGTAAAAGTCTAGGACCTTACAACCATTTGTAACTGGATGAATTCCCCGCGCGTTGATGCGGGATTTTTTTAAAATAAATTATTATATATATACCATTACTATATAGTATTCAGTCTATTATGTATGTATACATTTGAATTTGACTTGCATGTATTTTATTGTATTAGATCTAGTAAAAAATTGCTAAGCTAATAGAATAAAATCTAATATTTGGTTACATTATAGAGGAATTAATTGGTGATGAAACAAATAGTGTATGTACATGACTTGTATGTTAATAGATTAAAGATTTAAAGTATTTCACATGATATAGATGACATGGTAATTTTTTGTAATTAATATGGGATGACATGGACTTAGTGGGGAATGATGTGGACACCTTGCATGAAGAGATAGAATATTTAGTGGGTCACTTAGTGAGAAATGATGTGGACACCTTATATGGAGAGAGAATTCATCTAGTGGAGTTTAGCTTTATAAGAGTTATAGATTACAGATGGTCAAACGGGCTTGACTCATTAGGTAGCACTAGACATAATCTGAAAAAACATGGCCCCGCATGAAAAAGTTCCTAGTGCCAGTGTCGGCAAGAGCATGACCATAATGTTATGTCTGGGCCGCAAGTCTAGTCCTGTAGTGATGGCATGAGCATGGCACGATTAGTGGGCTAGCACTATTCTAGCACCATCTTTCTCAACTCTAGATAACCTTATAAAAAAACTCCTAGATATAAATGGCCTCCTCCATCTCCACCTATTCCCAATCTACCATCTCATCAGGTTGTCAACGTCATCTCCCAACTCGGGAGTCATAGACGCGTTCCGAATCCACACAATGTTGCAACAGGCTCAAGGTAGGGTGTGGAGACACGACTACAAACTATAGCATGACATGGACTCGGGCTTGCATGGGCCTGATGGGCCATCGTGCCCATCAACACGACTAAGTGCCTATAGGGCCATGCCTAGACCGAAAGTTGGACACGACAACTATAGATGGCCAGCGGGCCAGCACGGCCCGGCCCGACACGGGCCCGGGCTAGGCACGGCCCGCAGCGTGCCGTGCCGGATTAGCCCGCGTGCCTGCCGTGCCGTGCCTCAGCAGCCTGCGTGCTTGGCCTTCGGCCCAAGCATGGGCCCACGGGCCGAATTCGGGCCGTGCTCGGCCCGAGCAGCACGAAAAAAATAACGTGCCGTGCCGGCCCATGGCCCATGTAATTCAAAATGCCTCAATCAACTCATCATTTCATCAAGATTATAACACAACACAGAAACACAGAACAAAGAGCACACAAGTTAAAAGAAAATGAGTTGTGTGCAATGCTGCCTCGTTAAAAACCTTTCTGGGTAAAACTCGCCCTTGTGAGAAACCCCAGAAAGGAAAAAAGAGTGCAGCACAGCTCTTATATAATGAAAATGTTCAAAGGTTCACAGATACATCACAAACTCACAGTCACAGTCATAAGTACCCCTCAACCTCTCAGAGTCTCAGTCTCACTTAAACACTCTCAACTCCCAACTCTAATTCTCAAGAACCAGCAACACTAGGACCAGGAGCAGAAGCCACAGACACAGAACCACTAGGAGTTGCAGCAGATGTGCTAGCATTACCAGATCCACCTTGATCTTCAGGAACATCAAGGTATAAATTCTCAAAGGAATCTGCAAGATCTTGGCTGCCAGCAGAGTGTTGAAGCCTTCTATCACCGAGCTCCCAGTCTTTGATGCAAGCAAGCATCTCCACATGTTCAGGTAGTAGTCGTCGGCGCCGCTCCTCGATGATCCTGCCTGATAAGCTAAAACAAGATTCTGAAGACACAGTTGAGACAGGAATAGAGAAAATATCTTTTGCCATGATAGACAGAACTGGAAATGTAAGCTTGTGGTCTTTCCACCAGAGAAGCAAGTCAAAGTCTTGCACATATGCAGTGACATTGTCACAGTCCAGATATGCAGATAGCTCACATACACAGGGTGCAGCAGAAGAAGTTGGGACAGAGGAAGGAGCAGGTCCAACAACACCAGAGGCTCCAGGGCCTCCAAAAACATCCTCCCAGGGATTCTTTTTCTTACCAGTGGTTGGCCCAGGCTGAGTGAACCTCCTTTGAGTCCTTGAAGACCCATACTTCTCATCATATTTGTTAAACAGTTTAAACAGCTCAGTTCTAACTTTAGCATAGTAAGCAGTGTAATCATTACCTGTTTTTTCTTGCATTATTTGAAGAACATTAAACATGCCTCTCATTTTAGCTCTAGGATCAAGAACAAATGCAAATGAATATAGCAAAGGTATGTCTTTCCAATATTTTAGATACTTAAGTTTCATAGGGTAGACAATAGGGAACATATCAGTATCTTTTTCAGATTCATCCATGTGAGAGATAATTTCTATAAGATTGTGCATCACTAGTGGGCTAGTTGGGTAATAAACACCAGACAAAGAAACAGTTGCATCATAAAAAATCTCAAGAAACTCAAGTATTTTTGCAGCTACCTTCCAGTGTTTTGTAGTTAACAATGTTTTACCATAATTTGTATTAATGAAAGCAGTAAATGGCTCTTTATATGGCATCAAGTGTTGAAGCATCAAGTATGTAGCATTCCATCTAACATCCATGTCTACACCAAATTTCCTAGGTCTAAGACCTTCACCTTGGCAGTACCTTTTAAAAGATGCAATTCTAGTATTAGAAGAGTTCAAGAAAATAATAGCAGTTCTAAAGTCCTCAAGGTAGGATTTGATTCTTTTTAAGCCAGATTTAACTATGAGATTAATAATATGGCATGCACAACGTTGATGTATAAGATGGTACTTCCTAGCATTAGGATCTTTACCAGTTGGTGCAGGTTCAGAACCAAGATAACCAGCAAACATAGGATTTAAGGTTTCCATGGCTTTAGTATTAGAAGAAGCATTATCAAGAGTAATAGCCATAATCTTATCAAGCAAACCAAATTCTTGAATCACACAAGCAACTTTTTCAGCAATGTATTCACCAGTGTGCCTTGACTCAACCAATCTAAGACCAATTACCTTCTTACACAACTCCCAATCAGAATTGACATAATGAGCAACTACACTAATGTAGTCTTCTTTTGCATTGCCAGACCAAATGTCTGAAGTCAATGAAATAGAAGAGGCACCAGACAAGATATTGTTTCTAATTGCATTACGACGTTCATTAAACAACTTAGCAAGATCTCTAGTAGTGGTCTGCCTTGAGACCTTTACAAACCTAGGGTTATGAGCTTTAACAATGTATTCTTCAAAAGCATCAGACTCAACAATACATAAAGGAAGATCAAGTCTAGCAATCAGCCTAGCAGTTTCAATTCTAGCAACTTCAGGTTTGTAATCCCAGTTATAAATAGAGCCATCAGGATTGTATGAAAGCCTAGACTGAACCCTAGCACGTTGGTCAGTTTTCATTTTACATGATTTTTGATGCCTTATTAAATGACCAGTGCCAGCGGCTGATCTTGCAGACAAAATAGTTTTGCACATCTTACAAACAGCCTTAACAACAGTAGGTTTACCATCTATCTCCTCTTGTATCTCATCAAAATCAGCCCAGACAGGAGATTTGCGCTTACCAGAACCTTTAGGTTTACCAGCAACAGAAGGAGCAGAGTCTACCGTTGCTGTCGGTCCTGCCACTCCTCCGCTACGGTCGCCCTCCAGATCGATGTGGACAGGGGCACCAGAATCGTCCCCATCCACAAGATCGATGCCAAATAAAGCAGCAGCACCGTCAGCAATGTCGTCGTCGTTCTCACCCTCTGGTGCAAGGCCAGGAGGCAGCATGCCCTCATCTTCAGCCATCCTTCCAGCCCCGTACCTCGACGGTGCGGGTGGCCGCCTTGCTCGCTCTAGATCGTAGCTAGAGGACGCAGCATCGGCTACCGACCTGCAAAGAAAACACAAAGATTAGAAAACACAAAAAAGATGAAACGAAATGTTAGGGTTAGGCGATTAGGGTTAGGGTTTCAGTGTACCTACGCAACCGGAGCCCGGTGCCGGATAGGATGCCGTAACAGAGGCCAGAGAGAGAGAAGAAGACAACGATACACTGTCAACGACGGCGAGCAGTGGCGGAGGACAGACTAGGATGGACAACAGAGAACAAACTCACATATCACCAGGATCTAGATAGGGGAGATGGGAAGGAGAGCTGGAGAGGGAGGACGTAGAGGCAAACTGCAAAGAGGAAGCTCAGGAAGGTCGAAGGTGACATGCGGTCACCGGAGTCGTGGAAGAAGACGGCAACGGGCCGCCGTGCCGACGTCCAGCACAGCCAATCGTGAGCGTCGAGAGGCGGCTGCGGTCCTATGGAGGTCACCGGAGTCGAGGTCGACGGTGTTGGCTCAGGCGAGGGAGCGAGGCGAGGCGAGGTGCCGAGGTGAGTGCTGAGTGGGGAATGACCAGGGAGCGCGCGGCTGCGGCTGCGCTGCGGGTGGGGTGGGCTGGGGATTAGGGTTAGGGCACCCGTCCCCCGTCCGCATCGAATTTATACTGGCAAGGGGGGGGTGCGGGGCGGGGCGCGGGGGTGCGGGGCGGGCCGTCGCCGTGCCTCGTTAAAAAGGCCGTGCCGGGCCGTGCTCGCCCGCGGGCTCGATAGGCGGCCCAGGCACGGCCTGTGCCGACGTGCCGTGCCAGCCCGGGCCCGGTTGCCTACGGGCCGTGCCGTGCTTGGGCCGGGCCGAAAAACCGTGCCCCGTGCCGGGCCGCCGGGCTGCGGGCTGCATGGAAATCTATAACGACAACTAGGCACCATGCTGATCAGTGTTGCGCCATATTATGCTAGGGTTAGACCATCCGTTTGGCCATCTTTATTTATAATGACCTAGTGTCCAAACAGTTAAGATCCACTTATATTTTCGTCCACGATTCATGTAAAACCTAAAGTTAGTGGTATATTGCAATATGGAAAGTCTTATGTATTAGTCTAACCCACCATCGCCATGTAAGGTGAGATGAAACCACCGCAATCTCAAGTGAATACACAATAAAAGTCATCCTAGGCCAAATTCAGACGTATGGACGCAGGAGAGCGACCTCACTTCATATTGTCACACAACAAATAATTGTCAACCATTTTGTAGTGTACAGCTACATTTAGATTCAGAGTTCAGAAAGACAATATCAACAAGACAAAACCCTTTCTTCTCCGGTGACTTAGCTGTTTTGTTTTAAGGCGGTGTGTGTTTGTGGGGTCTTGCCTCTGTATGGGTTTAGCCCCTGTAAGATTTTTCCTTTTCTTCTATTAATATAATGATACGCAGCTGTCTGGGTGTTCGAGAAAAAAAAACAAGACAAAACCCACGCCTGCACAGTTCCAATTTTGGCTCGACACACGCACAACTAGTAAGTAGAGTCGTATGATCCTTATTCCAGTTTGGACGAGCTAGCGATGGCAACATCTGCCTCAATTAAGCAGCTGCCCTTCACAAGGTACCAGTCCTTCACAGACTTCGCCGCCATGAACTTTGCCCATCCCCAGCCATCGCCGTCGTCTGTCGCTTGGAACTGGCACCGGCCTGGACGCACACACACAATACATATCCCAAATTCATACTACAGCATAAATAATCGTATATCGGTCTGAGCATCTGGATCATGTTACAGTAGGAGCAGGTACGAGTGACAAACCTGTCATTGCGCTGCGATTGCTGGTCACCTTGTCTTTGATGGATAGACTGACTTCTACCAGCACCCCTGAGTTCTGGAGGGAAGCGTCTCCGTCTGGCTTGGCCATATGAAGGTAGAGGGAGAGGAATTCCTCATTACCACCGTCGTCGATGCCGGAAGGGTACATGGTCAGGTACCTGAAGGATCACAGGACTTAGTGCATATATATATCATGGATGAAAGGTTAACAACTTAATACTCATCTAAGGTAGGTTTTATTATTAAATTGAGTATTTATATTTGTTATGTTATGTATGATAGTACTTGGCAAGTGTGTGGTACAGTGGTACCATTTGCGTCCACCGATCTCGAACTCCGGTGAGTAGCACCGGCCTTTGAGGGTTAAGAAGTCATCGATGACCCAGGTGTAGGCTTCCCGGGCGCTGAAGCCATTTATCTTCTCAACATCACTCAGCGTTCCTGAACTGTGCTTGGCCTTAGCAGCAGTGGTGAGCTTGATGAGCTCCACGCCGAAGACGCAGCTGTCGCCAACGATGAAACCAGAGGAGGGTTCCTTGAGTGTCTCGACGGGGATCGTGCATGAGATCCCGGAGCTTCTGCTGCTCTCTGTAGTCTGGAATTGGTGGCTAACTAAAGCAAAACAGTGCAGCTATGAGCTTAGTAGAGTTCCATGTGCCAGCTATAGCCTACCAGATTAGAATGTAATTTGAATCTTACATTGATGTTCTCTATGTCGTCCGTATTCTTGATCGTATATCAAGAGCTTGAACGATGCTTCGACGATGGTGTCGGGATTCAGATCATAAGTTTTTGACAGCACGAGGATAAGAGAGACGTAGTCTCTTTCGTCGCCACTCTTCCTGTCCTTCAGGTTCAACTGCAAGTACCTGCAAAGAGGTCATAACAAAGAAATGAAGGACTGCTCATCAGATGTTTGCAAACATGCATTGCTTGCATTCTGCAATTCTAAAACTGAGCGGATTTGAAAAAATGTTCTACTGAAGATGGAAAATATAGTTTTGCGACAGATAGCTCGGTAAAACATAGGCAAAGGCACACTGTATGGAAGATTACCATTTAAGCTTCTTCATCTCAAAATATCCAGAGTTGGTCCATCCTTTTTGCTTGTCAAGAAGCGAGGAGAAGCCATCGATCCTCCATGTGAAGCTGCTCTTTTCTTCCATCCCAGAAGAGGCAACAGCACGGCCTGCCTGCGCTGCTGGAGTAGATGGAATTGCCGCAACCTTTGCGGATTTCTGGTTCTTGCCATGGTTTGAGCGACCTGAAAGGAAACCACAATCCATATATATGCATTAAGTGATCATATGAAGTGTATAGCAGAAAGTAGTAGAAGACAGCAGAAGAGAAAGCCAAGTCGATGTGTGTTAGTGTTACCACGAGATGAAGAGGCGCAGGCACCCATGATTGCTTGTTGGAAGAGTCTTCCTGCTCTTGCTTCAGGCACCTATGATTGCACGTTATTATAAGTACAATACAACTCTCTGTAAGTCTTTCAGAATTTCCGGGTAATTGAGGTGAGGTTTCTTCTTTTTGGCCACTAGGACCAACTCAAAAAGGACAGAACCCAACAGATGTCTACGCCACATGAAATTTCCTAGCATTGGCATTAGAAGTCTACTATGGCGTCTAAATTTTATTCAGCTTCACGACCCAGAAAAAAAAAATCTCCCTGTAACTGAACAAACTTGGACATATTAAATCTTTTATGTCATTAGCGAATAACCCTAAAAGTCCAGGTCAACCCTTTTGTGTCTCCCAACCCAAAGTGCTTAAGGAGATATGTAACCACTAAGCAGAAAATAGTCTATATATGATTATCTACCTTGCTTGCGAATGTGTCATCTAGTCATCTGACAGTCACCGCTGTGTTGATCATCAGTTGCACGGGTGTAGTTTTACAGATTAAAATTTCACTGGAAAATGAAGGGTGGCTATGTTAATAATTGGAATCTTTGACAAATGAAGCCTGAGATGGTTTGTTCCGTTGTTCAGCTTTCAAATTTCTACACAAGCTGGTGCCGTCCCAACCAGTTTGTCATGGTGACAGGTAATCGAAGGTTCTATAGAGTTAGGCGGTTAGCTAATCCTAACTGTTCATCAGTTATAAAGTTATCCTTACAACAATTGTTTTTTTTTGAAAGATCCGGCAATGCCGGCATTGATTAATAAGAGGAGCAAGAGAAACATCAACGTTTTACAAGCGCGAGCTGCGCTACCCGACACTGCCTAAGCCGTGCGGGGCTTATTACATAATTAACTACTCGCTAAGGATTGAATCGACCATAGGAGACCTCAGAGGCTTACAACCTGCTAAAGACCACTGCAGCATTGTTTTCTTTATCTCAGCCACAATCATCTGGGGTGTCTTCGTGCTCCTTCTGAAAATTTTGTCATTTCTTCATATACTCTAGAGGGTTAAGATTACCAAGGTTTAGCATTTCTTTTCATTGTTTCTGTAGGCTTGGCTGTACCAATCTTCAAGTTCTAGTTCCTGGCCATGAACCCAAGCTGTTTGGGTTGAGGGTGCTGCAAGCACTCCATGTGGCTATCAATTGCCAGATCATCCGCGAGCACGGGCATTCGAAGAACAGGTGCAGCGCCGTCTCCAAACTGTGTTCACAAAGAGCATAAAAATAGTTATTCTCCCACCCGCGCAGTTATAGTTGCGCCGCCATCCAAAGTCTGTTATGGAGGAGCAACCAGATGAAGAATTTGCACTTCGCCGGAGCCCGCACCTTCCAGATCAGAGATGGATAGTTTGAAGAAATTTGACCTGCAAACTATGCTACGTAAGCTGACTTTGCAGAGTATACTCCAGAGCTCTCAAGTGTCCAAGTTATCATGTCATCTCCGGTCTCATCATGATCGAAACCAACCTCCTCAATATCAGTAGTCTAACATACTCGCTTAGGAGATCATGATTTAGGTCGTAGGCTACGTCTCGGACCCAATTCTAGCTTGTGAGTGCATCTCTGACCGAACGATTTTTCTCCTGCTATGTCTGTACAACAACGGGTAGAGTTTTGCAGGTGGTCGACCATCCACCAACTAGAGTGTGAGAAAGAAGTTTTAAGCCCATTCCAGACCGTAACCGTAGTGGCAGCAAAGAGGGCCATATCCAATGAATCTACCGGCAATGTTGAGCCACTCTAAGGTCGTTCTGGGTTCGTCCATTGAAACCACACTCATCTAAGACGCAAAGCTCTGCTAAACTTTTCTAGCTCAATTAGACCCAGCCCCCCAAAGTCAATTGGTTTGGCTACTGACGTCCATGCCACCTTGCACTCCCCCGTTAGTTCCGTGTCACCAGGCCAGAGAAACCTCCTTTTGATCTTGTCAATGTCATGCAGCATTTTGTCCTTTCTTTGTTTCTTGACTTTCTCCCTATCTTTCTTTCTTTCTTTCTATCTAGCTTTCTATCTATCTATCTTTCTTTCTTTCTTTCTTTCTTTCTTTCTCTCCTTTCTTCTTTGTGTACCTCTGTTCAAACTGTAACCGACCTTCTATTCTTTCAATAATTCAACTGTAGGGGCTTCGTCCCTCCAGATTTTTCAAAAAAAAAATGTCATGCAGCATTTGCTTTGGCACCCTCACTGAGGTCAGCAGGTAAATAGGCATAGCACTTAGCACAGACCGAGTGAGCTCCCTTCTGCCTGCTTGGTTCAAAAGTCGCCCTTGCCAACCTGCAAGTTTGGTCCTGGATCTGTCCACAATACTTTGCACATGTGCCACTTTTAATCGCCCCAGAGTTTTATAACAATTGTTGATTACAGGAAAATCTGTATTTGTTAGGTTTTGATTTTTTTTATTCTTAACATAAAACCTAGACATGGAAAAACGTTGGTAACTTGGTAATATCAGGAAAGTGCATGCCAATTCCGTGTCGTAATCTATGTAAATTTTTAGATATTGATGAGGGTATATCTGATCACAATTAAATTATTATAATAGGGATTATGCATATGGTTATTATAATCAGAGTTATGAATTACAATAGTGTTTGAGTCCTTAGATTATAGTGATTGATTATGGTTGGTTAAAATGAGAAATTTTTATCTTATCCTTCAGTTTGGCAAGTTGGACAATCAGTTGGGGACAAATTGCACTTTCATCACTCATAATCCCCTATAGCCTAGTCTCACCCGCCAGATAATGAAATTATGGTAACCAGGGGCATAATTATAATAATTCAACATATAATTAGTCATGTTTGGATCAAAACTTAATTATATAATCTGACTATTATAGTCGCTAGTTAATCATGTTTGCATCAAGCTAAAGAAAAAAAAATAACTTAGAACAAGCCTAGATAGAGTTTTACACTATTTGCAAGGTACTATCTGGAATTGCCGAAATGATATTATCTTCAGAGGGGTCTGGAAGACAATCCAAACAACACTCACGGTGATAAAGGACATGGCACAACAATGGAACTGGGCAGCTGCAATGCCCTCAGGGTCGACCATGTAATTAGCGAGTAATCCGTTATGTAACTAAGCCCTACGTGGCCTGGCAAAGTTGGGGGGCGCAGCTCGCGCATGTATTTGGATGTTTTGCTTCCTCTCTTATTAATCAATCGAAGCCGGTAATGCCAGATCTTTCAAAAAAAAAAGAAAAAAAAAAGGCTACCGCTACCCGGCTAGAGGGCTGATCATTCGGAGTTAGACAACCGAAACAAACCTCAGGGCCATATACATGACTGTACCTGAAAAACATTTCTATGAATAATAAATTTATAACACATCTTTTAATTTAAAAAAATGGAGAAAAAGTTCGAGGCATTTGTAGTGTTGAAACACTTATATGCAGTGGCATATGCAGTTGTCCTGTATTCGAGAAAACAGGAATTTTAACATTACAAATGGATGACAGAAGATGCTGACCACCATGGTGCCGAAGAGGAGGCCCAGGATCGGGAGGTCGATGGCCTTGATGGCGGGCAAACTGAACAATATCTTCGGCGCCGAACCTTTATTTGGCACTTTACACTTTCAGTATCTTCAGCACGAACAAAACAAACACAATACAAGACACATTACACGCACGTCGAGAAACCTCAGCACCATTGCGATTCAGCCCACAAATATAGACAAGGATACACACTACTCCATCTTTGATGAACCAACGATTGCAACCTCAGCTTCGATGCAGCACTTGTTTTTCATGAGATAGCCATTTGAGGAGTCCTTGAAATCCTCCAGCGAGATGAACTTTCTCCATCCCCAGCGACGAGCGTTGTTTGTAAACTCGCACCGGCCTGTATTTTTCCCAACCAAACAAGCCAAGAACATGTTATATATGATAATTAACTTGGCATGTGCAATATGTACTGTCCATTGAGCAGATTTCATTCCTCTAGAAGGTACGCGAACCTGTTCGTTTCCAGTGATTGCCCGCGGCTTCCTGGTGTTTGATGGACAAGCTGAATTCCACCAGGTTCGCAGAGTCATTAGGGAGATCATTTGTGTTTTTCATGCACAGGTCCAAGGTGAGGTGGTTCCCATCGCAAGACGTGTGGCTACGGATATACCTGCAAATTGGACAGCACGTAAAAATTCAGTTAGACGAAATTAACATGAATCAGTAGTGTCAAGCATTGCGAGCTGGGCAGCAGGCTGTCACCATTTGTATCCTCCAACTTCAAACTCCGGTGAGTAGCCGAATTTCTTCAGTGCAAAGAAGTCCTCGATGTCCCAAGTGTATGTTTTGGCCTCGTTGAAGATGCTCGGCTTCTGGACAAATAGCGTTTCTGACGTCGTGCTCACTTTGGAAGTGGTGACTTTGATGAACTCGACACCAAAGGTGCAGCTGTTATTGACAATAAACTTTGAGGGCCGTTCTTTCAGTTTTTCAAGGGAAATCATGCAAGAGGCTCCGGAGCTTGTGCTTGCAGTCTGAAAATTGTGCCTAACTGCAGGGACAAATCATGGCATAAGATGAAATTCTCGTGTATGGAAAAAGTATTCTAGTGTACAGAACAAAACAAAAACATGGAAATGTTAGAGATATGAATATATATATTGTTGATTAGCTTGATGTTAAAATTTTCACTGCAGTTTACCTTGATACTCGCTGTGGTTTCCGTACGACTGGTCATATATCAGCAGCTTGAAAGAGGCCTCCACGACAGTATCGGGCTTCACTGAGCTGATATCCAGCTCAAGTATAAGAGAGACGTACTCCTTGTCATCACCACTCTTCTTGTCCCTTGGATTCAGTCTAAGGTACCTGCAAAGAAGCGAATAGATCACTGAGAATCTGCAAACACTACTGTAGTTACAGGAACTTTGTGATGCAACCAGGCTGTTAAAAAGAGCAGCCTATTAATTAGCATACCAGTTGTGGCCCATAATCTCAAACACTCTGGAGTAGGTCCATCCTTCACCCTTGTCAAGGAGTGAGGAGAATCCATCGACGCTCCACTTCATGGTCGTCTGCGGGCGCTGACTCAGCTTTGATCGCCCTGAAACAGCAATTAGGAGATAAATAAACGGTACGAAAGATCACAGCAAGAGCAAAAATCAGCAGCAAATACAGAAGAATCATCCGAGTGCATACCTCGAGAAGAAGAGTTACCCATGACGTTTCGTCAATTAAGCCTGGTATTGAGGCTCTTGGTTTGTGCACAAGGTGTTCCTTTTCACTATATGTAGAAAGAGATTGATTAGGTGTGCGAATAGTTTTGTCAAAAAAAAGGTGTGCGAATAGTTTCTCGGCAAATAGGGTGAGGTTTCTGTCTCTCATAGGAGACTTTGGAATTTGGACAACTCTACAAGTGCAAAATAATGCAAGTAGAGGTAGAGGGGGGTGCGTAAGTCACGCTAGCAATTTCCAAGCAATGGACGAAGTAAAACCATGCAGCAGTGTAAGTGTACGACCGAGCCTGTTCGCTAGTTTAAAAAAACATAATTAAAAGTATTGTTTGCTGATTTACTATGAGATAAAAACGCTATTATCTGGCATAAAAAATACGACTTATAAGACAAGCGAACTGATGTAACCTGCATGCCTGCACAACTCTGTTTCCTCGCAAAAAAAGAAAGTCTCAAGTCAGACTGAAACTGGAAGGTAACCCACACAAATGACGACTTATTAGAAAAAACCTACACAAATAACGCGGCTGGTTCAGCTGTTGTTACATTTTTTTTGTGTTTGAGTTTTGTTTTTTATATCTATATTTGTACTTGCTACTTAGCAACGATTTTAGAAATTATGCTCTCCTTTTTTTAAAAGAATCTACGTGGTCGGTCCCATCAAGTCTTCCTTCTTCCAACAGCTCATAGCTTCACCTCTATGACTATTAAATTTTGCAACCGTGTTTACAACCTTGCAATTGACCACAAATTGAGATTTGAGTGCATGCCATTGATGAGACGACCTCCTTTTCCTTATCAAAATACATATAACATTCCGGCTCAGGCTTAATGAGATTAATAAGATACTCATACTAACATACTAACAAGTTGTAACTTATTTTCTGAAAATCTATTTTCAAAGAACTCTAAGGTTAAACATGTTTGTTCTGGAGCAATTTTGGGATGAGACCGAATGAGAAGTCTTTCCCGGGTGCGCACGAATGAGGATAAAGCGTGCAGAAAAGACTGATGTTGATTTGTGAGGCCAGTCTATATCCTAGAAAAGCTGCCAAATGCAAGTGGGCCCGGCTTTAAAGATGTGGGACCATTATAGAATAGCATTAGAGCCAACTCTCGTGGTTTACGGGCACGCATGTGTCGTAGTTGCGCACGTATGGTGTACATGGCTGGTGTGGACCTAGAGTGGTCATGCAACATGGCACATGTGCTGCCACTAGACATACGAATGTGGCCAAGAGAGGATGTTTCTGGCTTGGGGTGATGTAACATACCAGCCTAGGGATTAATAGGGTATTCATACCAACAAGTTGCAACTTCTTTTGCAAAAGTCTATTTTCAAAGAACTCTGAGGTTAAGCATGCTTGGCTTGGAGCAATTTTGGGATGGGTGACCGACTAGAAAGTCTTTCTCGGTGCGCACAAGTGAGGACAAAATATGCAGAAAAGACTGGTGTTGGTTTTGAGTGAGGACAGTGTGCACAAATGACTGATGTTGATTTGTGAAGGCAATCTATATCCTAGAAAAGCTACCAGATATTAGCAGGCCCGGCCACAAAGAGGTGGGATGTTACAATACCAAATATCCTCATTGTTGCACCACGCTTAAGATTTCCTATCACTTAGTATCCTCCATGAATTTAGATAATTTTCATAATTAACTTCCCTTTATAAGTAACTTGCATGACTTGGCCTTGAAGTGATAAACCACAACCTTAGAGTTCTAGTGACCTCACATATATTAGATTATTTTTTAAGCCTAGGATATACTAATCTCTCATCAGTGTGATCCATTATGCATCTCCAATGAAACCGTAGTGACTACACACTCCTTGCAATCTGCTATGTGAATAGTTCCATTCACCAAGCATGTATAGATCCTTCACCAAACATCTCCCACACCGAGCATATATGGAAGCAACTCCCTGAATCAAGTATCCACTCATGAATAGCACCTGATGGACTAACGATAAGTACATCACTTTCATCCTTACTTGCCACTAAGCATGCTCCTCTCATAGTCTTCAAACTAGGATAGTCCCTCTCATGTGATCCTCTATGTCACACAGATATAACGTTGTCCCTTAATCATGTCTTTCTTCTTCCATGATAGTTTACATTTTCTTTTCGTCTGAAATAGTGAAAGCTTGATCACCCGAGAATTAACTAAAAGTTGCAATTTTAAACTTTCCAACACTTGGAAGGGATGAGTTTAAGTATGATCCTGGATATTTAGAAGTGCCCAATAATCTTGAGAGATAGGACAACGAATGAAGAAATACTCAAGTGTTTCTTTCTCTTGGTCTCCACAAAGAACACAATTATACAAAGGTAGGTGCATATTTTTTCTTCGGAAAAACTATGTGTGCTAAGTGTGTATTTAAGAATAAACTAGAAGAACACTTTGTGTAGCAGCACTTGGATCTTTTAAACGATATTGCAAGCACCGACGGATCTCGTAGAAACCCCTAGATGATGATGTTGAAGTAATCAGGACAAGGCATTAGAATTTGGCAAAGCCAACCACAAATTCTATAACCTCAGCTAAAAAGAATATGTGTGATTGTTACTCTCTCACAACCCTATTGACCCTCTAGGACCCACTAATTCTTTCTCTATACAAGATTCTAGTGCAATAGAGTTGTGTAGCCTAATTATCTTAAGTGCTTCTAATTACTCCTTAGAAGCCCTGGTGAGAGCCTTGTGTGTTGGCTTACTTGATGCATATGGCTTTCACCCCTTGTTTATATAGCCTCCTCCAAGGATCTTATACATACAAGTAGAAGTCCGATTCCTAGTAGGATTCTACACTCAAGTCTTAACAAAATTAGAAGTCATAATAGTACACCTATTTTGAGTTTTAGTCCAACTAGGATTTGAGTCACCATACAACTTAGATAGTCTCCACCATGCTACACGAAAGGACTAGAGCAAACATCGTGCCTTGAAGATACTTTGTGGTTCAGGAGCGTCGTTATGTCCTGAAGAGACTTTGTGTCCAGGAGCACACCTGGATAGAGCTCTAGCACAGATTAGAGGTTATGATTTGGCAACTGATGCCATGGGGAAAAACCTGGTTGTCTCTTTGCTTCTTTATTTCTTGCATTACTAGCTTGTTCTAGCTTAGTAGTTAGTTCTAGTTTGTGTGCTAGAATCTCACAAATATGGTTGTATGCTAAAGTGTACGTGTAGGGCTTAATTCTACAACTAAGAAGAATATCTTAGGGTTTGTTTGGTTCGCTTCTTAGCTAGCCCATATCTATTCTATACCTATCTATAAAGAGAGAAAATTTCAGTCTATCTAAAACTTTTCTGTCTGCCCCGCCAGTCCGAAATCTGCCCTGATACGTAGTGGAAGAAGAAAAAAAGAATAAAAGCTTTTCTAAGGTTCCCAATATAAAATTTTCTATACACATCAAAGCATATTAAAAATAAGAAAAATGCAGGGGCCTAAGTGTAAAGTTGTCCCCTCCCCTCCGTTCAAAATCGCCCGGCACGCTGGCCGCTCGGCCTTCGTTCGGAATATCCCAGGCACGCTGATCGAAGTGTAAAAAAATAGAAGTTTTTCTAGGGGTTTTCAATGCAAAATCTCCTATACACATCAGATCGACCACGTCGAGAATAAAAAAAGTATAGAAGCATATATACAAAGTGTTTGTCCTATTAGTTTACTTTTCTTTTATTCTTTAAATTGGGTGAAAATTGATAAATGTACAGTAATTTATAGAAAAAACAAAAAAATACAACACAAATTTTGTTCAGCTCTATATATGTACATCCATGTAGTAAACAAAAAATATCAGTAATTTATAGAAAAAACAAAAAATTACAAAACAAATTTTGTTCAGCTCTACATATGTACATCCATGCAGTAAACAAAAAATATCACAAATTTTAATATATTCTTTTGCTGGAGATGCTTGCTATGCTTTTTAGTGTAAAATTGAAATTATAGTTATCTTGCTCCAATTATTATGAAAATTTCATGATAACCTATTTAATGTGATGCTTGATTTGTGATAAAAGTTTTAGTATCATTTCTGCATATCTCACTGATTTACTAATTTACCTAAATTTATGCTTGAGGATGCTTCCACTACCTTTGCACGATGTGTTGTTATGTCATATGAACACTTTATAAGCCCATGTGTTCATAATCTACATACATTTAACTGATATATCATATTTCATAGAAATTCTAATCTAAATAAAAAAAGTTAGCAACAAACTTCTCATGTTTTAATATAATACTAAGGTATATTAAGAGGTAATATTAGAGTAAGATAAGGTTTAACTAATTTCTATTTTTATTATTAAATAAATATGTCTCCAAGCTATATATTATTGTAAATATTAACTATCTAATATCATAATACTATAGATGTCATGGTTATCAATAAAATAAATTACGAGCTTTAAATTTTATAAAAAAAGATAAATATAACTAGATATACAACATTATATCATCACTTTCTATGGTCATTTGATGTTTTTCTCCTATTACAACGCTCATCTAGATAGCCAAGTCGATGCTAGGCTATGGTCATGCAACCCATGTTTGTTTGTTTGCCTTGTTCTGTTGTGCCAGGATCCAAAGAACAATAGGTTGGTTGCTCGTTCATTGTGCTCGCTCTCTCAGTCAAGATAGCACGCTCACACCACCATGAGCCAGGCCTGTGAGAAACGAAATCAAAATCTATTTCCCGAGAACCAGGTCCGGCGAGGCTTTTTGCATGCCACCAGCCACGCTCTGGTGACCGTCCAAGGAGCCAAACGCGACGCTCCTTAGGTTAGGTTAGTTTAAGTGGAAGTTTCATCTAAGTTTTATTCATATTAAATAGGCTGCTATATAATTATTTTGGATGATATGGCACTGTATTTAAGAAGAGAGAGAAGAAATGAGTTTCATCTGGATGAAACTCTCTTGACGCGATTACTAACTCTCTTGAGTCTTGAAATTAAATGTCCATGAAACCATAGAATGAAACTCTCCATTGAGAGTGGTTGTTTTATCCAAGTTTCATTTTATTTCACATGATATGGCAACCTTGGAAACAACGCTATGAAACTCTCCATAAGGACAGTCTCAATAGAGTTTCATGCACATTAAATATGCTGATATGGCGCTATAGTAATGAAGAGAGAGATGATAAGAGTTTCATGGGAGCAGAGAGAGTTTCATCCCCATGAAACTCCAATGCACTGTTTCCAAAATATGGATGTGTTGGAAACTGGGTCATGAAACTTCCATTGAGGATAGCCTAATGCATGTTTAATGAAAGTGTCATGGACATTAAATAAGGTGCCCCATAAGCAGAATTGCTAATTTGGTAGAGTCATTAAATGAATAAGTTTTATCAGATGAGAGAGGAGTTTCAGCCCCATGAAACTCATATGACTCGGTTACCTAGTTTATAGTCTTGGTAAGAGCATCTCCAACAACTTGGTAAAATTCACTTGTCAAATCTTGAGTTATAGCAAGTTGCTAATTTGTTTAGCAAAAGAAAAAAGGATGTGTCTCCAATAAGTTGCTATTCTCACTTGGTAAAAATAGAGGATGACAGATGGGACCCGCTCACTTGGTAAAAGAATATGTGTCTCCAACAAGTTGCGCTCGGGATAGCAACTTGGGATAGCAACTTGACAAATCTCGGCAGTAGAAACCTCTGGATAGCAACTTGGAAAATTTAGCAAGTTGAGATAAGGAGTTGTTGGAGAAGGATTTTTATACTTTTAGCAAATTTGGTAGGATAGCATGTTGAAACTATACATTGAGACTGGCCTAATATGACCTTTTTAAGAATATGTTTAGCGCAATGGCTTCGAGAACTTGTTAGGCCAGTCTCAATGGAGATGTCATGGGAGTGTCATGCACATTAATTAGGATGACACGTCAGCAAAAAAAGTAATCTTTGCATGATTTGAGAAGGAGAGAGAATGCAAATGTTTCATGGCCTTGACACGTTTGGGCACCGTAACCAAAACAGCATGAAACTCGCGTTGAGGTGGGGAGGTTTCATCTCGTCGATCCCATGCGGGCGAAACTCCGACGCGCGCTCCTCGGCCTTCTTCCTGCCTCTTCCCGCGCCACTTCTACCTCCGCCCTTTCCCTTTTGATTCGTGCGTGTAGTCTGAACTAGAGCAGAGCGGATCCAGCGCTGAGAGGTCTGGGCGGCATGGTAGAGGATGGATCCACCGCCGGGAGCTCCGGGCGGCGCTGCATCTAGCAGAGTAGCAAAGGGACACAGGGGCAGTCGGCTAGGACTCAAGAAGGCGCCGTCGCATGCGTCGTCGCTGCCAGTTCCGCGGCCGGTGATTTCCGCTGCCGGGGCTGACCCAACGGTACCGCGAGGAGGATGGACACCGCAGCAAGCACCAAATTCATGGTAGCACAACTTCGATCTGTGCAAGTTGATGTCTGGTAGTAGTTGATTTTGATGCCTGCAAATCGATTTGTGCTTGTGCAGGTAGTTGATTTTGGTGTGTGTGTTTGCCTGGTTGTCGATCTGAATGCAAGTGCTTGCCTGCAACTAGCTGAGTTTAATTCTGAATGCAAGTGCTTGCCTGCAGCTAATCTGGTAGGGTTGCGATAGCAGACAAGTCTAAGTCTAGGAGCATGATCTGGTTTCGGTTGCTGCATATTCTGATTTCTGACGATGACGTGTCCACTGTATGTTCCTGATGGTTTTCCTCTAATTAGAAGTAGCCATTTTGTTAATGATCTTGGCATCCTAGTTATGCGAAATTGCAGGTTCTGTTGGGTGCGTGTGCACCTGACGCCGGATGAGAAATGGCTACAGGATTACATGAGTACATATAATCCCAACAAGCTGTATCATTTAAATACTTTGTTTGGTCTTGGAAACGTCAAAGTGAAACTCTTGCATTGTTGGGATTATTTCATAGATAGTTTCATTTGAGTGTTGATGACATGTTAATTTTGGTAATCGTGTAATGACACTGGCTATTGAGATTGACCTTAGTGTGATTCTTAATTCTAAGGCAAGTACCGCAAGTGGGTTGTGATGGAATTGCATAGTCTAAGATTCGAGGCTAGCCAACTAGAGGAGCTCCTAGCCGCATACTACTGGCCGGTTGGGAAGATCAAGGACCTGTTTTGTGGTTGGCTAAGGCATGGCTGAGGGTGGCCAGAGCGGCGTTGGTGTATCAAGGGGTGGCAGCGGTAGGCGTAGCAGCCTAGCACACAAATGAGGACCAAGTGTAGCGTTCAAAAAAAAAATCTTCGAGTTGGCTAGGTTTTTGTATTTTTTTTAATTAAAAACAGTTGGAGAAAAATAAATTAACGAGCTCTCTCTACATACATTAGCCTCTTGGAATACTCGTTAATTTACCAAGTATTTTTTAGAACTCTTGAAAAACTCGATCCACGGTGGCGATAGCCCCTAGATATTTTGGCTTAAGAAGAAGATTTTTTCATGCAGATCAGAAAACCCTCGAATTCATGCTTCACTCATACACATCGGCATTATAGCTATGTGAGATGAGATGACTAGACCTGTGCTTTGGATATGGAATAGACTAGAGAGCTTCTTTTTCCCTTTGATTAGTGCGGCTGAAGCCATAAATAAAGAGTGAGTCCTCTTGGACTCGAACTCTGACCACCCTAAGGGGAGGTACTCAGCCTGCACTTTTAGAACTCTTGGAGATGATCTAGTAACGTGGTATTACTGTGCTTAATTTTCTTCCTGTCACTTCTTACTCCTCAAACTAGAATTTCAGTTACACATCTGTAAGGGACGAAACTGAAAATTTTCTGGATTGGGTTTCTTCACTGGAAATGGGATCAAGAATTTCAAACACTACAAACAGATGGCGATTGCCAGTAGATGAAACTAAACCAACAAGTATGACGTGCAATTGGGCAAATCGATCGAGGATATGTTCATGGCTGAACCATTATCTGGCATTTATACGCACTTTCAGTGTCTGTGGCACGAACAAGCAAACACACACGCAGAGATGGGCACCTTCGCACAACTGCGATTCAGCCAGATTCCATCCTGGAGGAACCAACGATTGCAACCTCCGCTTCAACGCAGCACTTAGTTTTGACGAGATAACCATTTGACGAGCCCTTGAAATCCCCCAGCGAAATGAACTTACTCCATCCCCAGCAACGTGCCTTCCGTGAGAACTGGCACCGACCTAGATTTTCCCCACAAAATAAGTTACAAATACGCAAAGATACTTTGGCATCTAAATTCTTGCGCATCAGCAAATCTCCAAATCCTGCTGGGTAGACGAACCTGTTCCTTTCCGGCGATTGCCAGCTTCCTTGTTTTTGATGGATAGAGTGAGTTCTACAAGGTTTGCAGTGTCGTTGGGGAGATCATTGGTCTTTTTCAGGTTCAGATACAAGGAGAGATGGTTCCCTTCACGGGATGGATACATACTGATATACCTGCGAATCGGATAGCATGTAACAATTCAGTTCATGATAATAGCATTGAATGACCAAATCTTTCTGGTAAAACAATTCAGATAAAATCAACAGGATTCAGTCATGTCAAGCGTTCGAAGCTGAAGATGGCATCACCATTTGTTTTTTTAGTCAACGGGGGGAGGCGATCCCCACCTGAAAAGATTTTTATTTTAGCCCGAAACGGCTCGCGGGATTGTAGAGTTTACAGAGGCTAGAGAGGTTACAGAGGAGATAGTGGGGGGTAAAGAGTGCGACAGAGTTACAAAGCAGCAAACACACGTTGCTGAGGTTTGAGAGCTTGGCTACCAACCTCTAGCCTAGCCCTTCCCTAGCCATTACTAGAATGGAGCACCATTGGTCTATGACTGGTTTCTTCCTTGTTGGGAGCCTGTGCTTCCACAAATTGGCATCAGATAAGCACTCCTGCAGTACCTGAGATACTGTTTTCATTTCATTCCTGAATATCTTTGCATTCCTTGCCTTCCAAATCTGCCAGCAGATCAAAGCCACAAAAGACGCCAGCTCTGGGAGCGGGTTAGAAGAATGAGCTTGAACTGAATGGAGGTCATTCATATCCACTGAGATCATGGACAGAAGATTCAAGCTTGTCCAAACACCGCGACCATGGGAGCAGCCATGGATGATATGTTCCGGTGACTCGTCGGCTGCGTTGCAGATTTCACAAATTCCGGAATCAACGATGCCTTTCCTCAAGAGCACCAAGCGGCACTGTATCCTCCTTTGCGTTAAGAGCCATAAAAACAGTTGCACTCTTGGCGGAGCCAGGCTCTTCCAAACGAAGTTTGCCCTTGGATTGTCCTCCTGTCCCCTTGCTTTGAGCATCTTGTAAAGCACACCACTGTTAAGACTGTTGTCTGGCCTGAGGAAAGTTGAGCTTCTCTTGTCATGTTCTGCGGTTAGGTTTATCTGATCGATGATATGGAGCACTAGTTGTAGTTCTTATTCTGCTGTGGATGACAGACGGGGCACCAGGGTCGGCAGAATACCGGTTGTTTTGATTTCCCACACCGAAGCCTGTTTTAGGGTGCAATGAGACAACGAGGTGCACTTGCCGTCGCCGAGCATGACAGAAGTAATGGCTTGGTATAGTGGGATGATGGCCCTCAAGGTCTCCCAGTGATCGCCGTGGAGATCCCCATTTAAGGTTATGACTGAAGCCCTTCTCTGCACCCATTCTGCCCAAGCCGACGATTGTGGGCAGTGTAGACGATGCAGTAATTTGAGAAGCAGACAGATGTTTTGGATTCCCAAATCTCTAACGCTCAAGCCACCAAATTCACGGGGGTTGCAGACCTTCGTCCAAGCGACCAGGCACCCGGCCGGAGACGAGAGCCCTGACTTGTCCCCCACCAAAGAAAAGCTCTCCTTTTCCTATCCATTGCGTGCACAGCGGACGCAGGTAACTGCAGCGAGCTCATCAAGTAAATAAGTAAGGAGTCGAGCACCGAGTTTACCAGGACAGTCCGTCCCATTGGGTTCAGCAGGTCAGCCTGACAAGATGCAAGGAACTTGTCGGACTTGTGGATGTAGATGTTGAACGCAGAAGCTGGAAGCTTGTGTGTCGACAGAGGAAGGCCTAGGTACTGTTGAGGGAAGTTTCCTTTGCTGCAACCCAGGATGCGGACGCACTGCTCTACGAGCTGGACATCTGCATGAATCGGAACCAGGGTACTTTTGGCAAAGTTGATGTGCAGACGACCCGACATGGCTGCAAACTGTATCCGCCGACTTCGAACTCCGGAGAACAGTCGGGGTTCTTCAGTGCAAAGAAGTCCTCGATGTCCCAAGTGTAAGTTTTGGCCTCGTTGAAGATGCTCGTCTTTTGGACAAACAGCGTTTCTGACGTTGCGTTCGCTTTCGAGGTGGTGACTTTGATGAACTCGACACCAAAGACGCAGTTGTTGTTGACGAGAAACCCAGAGGACTGTTTCTTCAGTTTCCTGAGAGAGGTCATGCACGAGACCCCAGAGCTTTTGCTTGCAGTTTGGAAATTATGACTAACTGCACATACACAATATCTCAAAGCTTAATCCGTTTCCTTTCTTAATGACCAGAAACTTGTATACGAAATCATGAATACTTTTGCAGAATAACAGAAACTCGAAAACGCTGAAACATCAGTGGGTTGTGAGTATAAAGCTGAACCTAGCAGAACTAATTTGCTATTTTACCTAGATGCTTGCTGTGGTTTCCGTGCAACTGGTCATATATCAAGAGCTTGAAAGATGCATCTACAACAGTGTTGTGTTTCACTGAACTACTCGCTAGTTCAACCTGAAGAGAAATATACTCCTCCTCGTCGCCACTCTTCTTGTCCCTTGGATTCAGTTTCAGGTACCTGCAAACACGTCAAAGAGGGATCATTAACAATCTACCACTCCCTCTGTCTTGGAGAAAATACAATTCTAGCATGCTGCCAAGTCAAAATATCTTAAATTTTACCATATTTATATAAAAATATACTAATATTTATCCTACTAAATATGTGTTGTTAGACGATTAGATTAGTCATGTCGTGTATTTTCATAATATATGTCTATTTGGAGTCATAAACGTCGATAATATTTTGTAGTCAAATTTAAAATAGCTTGATTTAGACCAAACATAGAACTGCATCCTTTTTTAGACGACGAAAGTAGTAAAATTCTAGACACAGGGACTATGTGAAGCAATAAAACAATTAGAAGGAGCTGTTACTCTGCTAATACCAGTTATGATATGACCCATGATCTCAAACACTCTTGAGTAGGTCCATCCTTCACCCTTGTCAAGGAAGGAGTAGAATCCATTGATGCTCCACTTGAAAGTAGTCTGCTGGCGATTCCCTTCTCGCCCTGATCGCCTGGGAGTTATGGAAGGAACGGAACGCTAGATGCTTCCGTGGAGCAAACACACAGCTCAGCGCGGTTAAGGACACGATCAGAGGACAGGTCGAGCTGTGGATCTCTGCAGGAGCCAAGAACCTGGGGCGTCTAGTTCAGAGAATAGGCTAGTCTAGACTGAGCTGCGAGGAAGAGCGATCCTGCATATGTAAACCGCCTCGCTTGTACTCAAACTATCCTTCTTAATGAAAATACGCGCAAACCTTTTGCGTGATTGAGAAAAAAGTAGTCTGCTGGCTCTGCTGAGCTGAAGAAGAAGGCGCCACCTTAGATCCCTGCCCCAGCTTTGATCGGCCTGAAACACAGCAATCGGACGACAGAACAGCAACAACTAAACTCAGTGCTGTACTACAGAGGGGGTGTTTAGTTCTCTTTTTTTTCCAAAAAAATTTGAGTTTTAATCTATTATTTTGCAAAATAGAACTAAATACTATGCAAAATTTTTAGCAAAAACATGGTTATTCTTCATTTTAGATTTTAGACTCAAGAGGCCAAAAAATACAAAATGAGCCTCAAGAGGCTCTCATGAGGACAATAAATTCTGCATTTTGGATGGAACTAAACATGACTCTGAAAATTTTGGCATTTTACATTTCATCACTCCAAAGTAGTTGTCATTTTGCATTTTGGATTCTATGGAAAACTAAACACTCCAGAAGAGAAAACTCCAAATACCGCTAGACGAAGAGTTCCCCATGATGTTCGTTCGGACGTCAGTGCAGCCTGGTTTTGCGCTGATCCTTACAATTGAACAAGAAAGTGCACTATATGTACTATGTAGTAGCTGGAGAACCATATTAGATGGTGCCAAAATTACTGGGCAATGAGATGAGGTTTCTTCCTTACGCGGAGACTTTGGAGCTTGGATAAGCCTCAAGTACACATATAATGCAAGCAGATGGGTGCGTACACCGGGAGTTTCCAACCAAAGTGACGGGTCAGGTCGTCTCAACCTCAGAGCATCTCAAAGAGATTAGCTAAATTATTTTTTAAAAATAAATTAGCTATTGATGAAAGAAAATTGTTTTCAACAGACTCTATAGATGACTCTTCAAATTTAGTAGGGTCTTGTTTAGTTCACCCCAAAAACTAAAAAGATTTCAAGATTATCCGTCACATTGAATCTTGTGACACATGTATGAAGCATTAAATATAGACGAAAATAAAAACTAATTACACAGTTTACCTGTAAATCACGAGACGAATCTTTTGACCCTAGTTAGTCTATGATTGGACAATATTTACCACAAACAAACGAAAGTGCTACAGTAGCAAAATCCAAAATTTTTTCACATCTAAACAAGGCCTAGCTCTCGGATTCCATCTTATTCACTCTCTATCTTTGGATAGTCTACCTCACTAGCCATCCTTTACATAGTCTATTAGAGTACTCTAATATTTTTTTTTTGTCAAATCTATTTTAGAGAGTAGCTAAATCAGTAAATTTGGCTAGTGTTTTTGGTTAATCTCTTGGAGATGCTCTCAAGCATGATGTTTTCTTCATAATTTAACAATTTAACGATATACTTCCTCTATCCCTGAATGCTTCAACTCCTAGAATCCGTATCAGTCAAATTTTTCAAAATTTTATCAGCTTTATAGAAAAGAGCATCAATATCTATAACATGAAATGAGTATCTTATGAAAATATATTTTATGATAAATCTAATAATATTAATTTAGTATTATAAAACTTAGTATTTTTTTTCTAAAAATTCAGTTAAAGTTTTAAATATTTGACTTAGGATAACTCTAAAACTTGAAGCTTACAAGAAAGTACAAATGACCAGCCCATAGTTGATAGATTTCCAAGCCCACCACCTCAAGGCCCCTAAGCACACACTCATGTCCTTCTTTTTTTTTGTCTATAGCTTTCAAAGAGTTGGAGCCAAACCGAGCTTTCGTCACCCATATTGTGTCGTTCTGGCTCCAACCCAAGCTCGATCTGACTCCAACCCTTCGAAAGCTATGGGAAAAAAAAAAAAGAAAGACGTGTGTGCGCGGGGGACTGCCTTGACACTACTTCTCGAGAATTTTTTTTAATTTTTGCACGGCACACTTTCCTGGCGGGGGAGAGCGGCGGCGGACGGGGCGTGACGGGACTAATCCGCGCGACCTGGGCCCGTGCCGTGCGGCCCGGTTTAGGTGCACCAGAAGACAGCGGCACGGCACCGAACCCAACCACCGCGTCCGTGCCGTGCTCCACTCCCCATTGCCTGCCCCTCCGATCTGAGTCTGACCGGCGCAGAAACGCAGGCAGCCCAGCCCACGACGCCGCGGGGAAAGCCTGAGAGACCGAGAGACACCCAGAGAGACAGACAGAGAGTGAGCAAGCGTCACGCACGCGACGCGAGAGCTGGTGCTCCGGACCACGCTCCACGCGGATGGGCTCGAGCGACCCGGCGGCCGACCCTCTCTCTTCCTTCCTCCGCCACCCCGGCGCCTTCTCCCTCTCCCGCCGCGTCGCCATGGCGCGCGACGCCACCGCCACCGCCGTGCCCGGGCTCCGCCCCTGGCTCGTCGACCTCCTCCCGCTCCTCGTCGTCCTCCTCATCGCCGCCCACGTCCTCGCCCTCGTGCGTCCTCTGCATCTCCTGTTATTGCTTGCCACCTGCTGGATGAGATTGGAGGGGGTGTGAATTTGGCTTCCCGTCGCAGGGTTACTGGATCTACAGGCTCGCCACGGACGGGTCCAGGCAGCCCGCGCGGAGCAAGAAGCACTAAGGAGAGGGCGCCCTCGGCTGGATGTAAGGCTATTCACATCTTCTCTCTCTCATGAGCTCTGATGCTGTCACTGAATGTTAATTATCGGAGGACGAGGAATTCCTGATTACGTAATTGCTGCCTGGTTCCTGCTAGGCTCAGGCAGGTGCTCGAAATGCTGGTTGCCGAAATGCTACGTTGATAACAGGGAATTTTGTTGTTCTTAACAATTCGCAACTCTGATCTGCGCATTTTGGTGATCTTATATATCACACCAGTACTAGTTCGGTCATCTCAATAGCAAAATTTTACTTGGTTTCTCAAGATTCTTTTGGTGGCAACTGGTTTGGAGCTTTAGTCCAATTTTACTTCCTTCTTTATTAGGGAAAATAGGGATGATTCATTTTAGGTTTGGTCCCTTGCTTGTTTAGCATTTATTGAATAAATATGTAAGACTGAAGATATCTGATACATATTTGGGGGTCCCTTGGATTTGGATATAGATGCAGTGTAGGACATTGGATGGTGATGGTACGGTTGGTGGATTAGGATTGCTTTCTTCGTTGCCACTTCAGTATGCAATTATTGAACCCTTTTAGGAGAACAATTATTGAACCCCGCTCATTTGTGTATCTTCTTTTTATCGGTCACTGATTTGTTAAGCTTTTTATCAAGTTATCCTGCTGAACTTGGGGTTTGTTTGTCTAAATTGCCGGAGGCATAAACATTTTTCTGTGGGATTCATGTTTTGAAGAGAAGTATTTGATCTTCTGAGTGTTTCATATGCTCCCGCACATTATTCTTGGATTTGGTACATTATGCTGTTGTAAGAGGAGTTAATTTTCTTCTCTCCTCAAATTTTGTGTGTTTCTAATCAAATTTTGAACTGGTCTTGAGTGCATTAACTTTGTTTGTTGGATCATGTACTGGTAGTAAAAAGAATTTTCCAAATGTTTTTATCTTCACATTTCAATATTTATTTTCTTTTCTTTTCTGAACCATCTATCGTGCTGTGCTTACTATATGTGCTTTAACTGAAGAGAAACAAACATATATGAAAGAAAGAAACATTACTCTAGCTGTATGTTCTCTGAAACAAAGAGTAAATAGCCATGTTCTTTGAAAAGCCTCTCTCAGAAAACAATGATTTCGAGCTCAGATGAAATCAGCAACTTGTATTTTGACCTAGACAAAACCTAATTATTTCAAAACAATATGGCGTGCCCTCGAAATTGTTAATTTGCTAGTTCACTCTAAACTACGATAAGGGATACGTATACTGTCTTTTACGTTGTACATTAACTTGGAAACGATTGATGAGTCAAGATTTTAATGTATTTGTATGTTGTGTCCATTTGTGAGCCTTCTGTATGAGGATTTGGAGAAAAAGTCTCCTCTGCAAAGTTTAATGTTTGGTCTGTTGCTTTCTTAGGCTTGATGACAGACAAATCCATGGTTAACATCTATTTTAACTTTCCTACTTCTATGATGGAGTCATGTTGGTATTCAAATAATCTAACAGCACAACTCCCTGTTGCAAACATTGTTACATTACTTGACTGAGTACAACATCATTCGAGCAGTAACCAGGAGCACGTCCCATTGCCCATTTTCACCTTAATGCTAAAGTCACTGTGTTCTGTTTCTGCATTTTGTCTTTAGAAGAGAAGGGGCTGGCAAAACTGTCTCTGCTTTTTTGTATTTATTAAGTTTGTAGTTCATTTGACTATAAAACAGAAAATTGGTGTTTCAGTTTCCTCCAAATCTGCTTAGTGCTTGAGTAATATGCAACATCAGACAGCCTCTCAAACACCACCAGTAACCTTTTGGGATTGACCGATTCCATCCATTTTGTTACAGGCTTGCAACCAGTGTTTGCTATTTCAGTCATGCATCCTTTGCTTGCTGATCTCCAAGGCTTCCAACGTCAGGTGATGTCGTGGCAAAATTCCTGAAAGAACTAGGACAGGGAAACCCGATCTCATCCAGTGGTTTGTTCAGATGTTGGTATCAAAAGTGACGATACACTTCAAAAAAACAAAAAGTGACGGTAGCTGATATTTGAAAGGTGGCCCTTTTGGGCATAAATAGTTTTCGGTTGCTGGGAGGTCTGTCATCTGTCGACGTCTCCGTGTAAAGAACAGTAGCTAGACAGGTGTGCCGTTTCATATGTTGTTGGCTTTTGTAATCTAATCCATGAGCAGCATTTTATTCGGGCTAATCCATGAAAAGGGAAATTTCAGGTTCTAAGCTTCTTGGGTGCCTGTTTGTATCCTGCTAAGTTTAGCATCCTAACCCATAGCACTTTGTAGCAATCTCTACCTTAACAATACTACCTCTGTTTCAAATTATAGTTCATTTTGGTTTTATCCTAAGTCAAACTTTATTAGCTTTCTCAAGTTTATACAAAACTGCACAGACATCCAGAATATCAAATTTGTTTTTGTTCGATTCTTCAAGAAATATATTTCGATAATAGCATTTATTTTAACTTGCCCATGTTGACATGGTCAAAATTAGAGAGTTTAATTTATGTTACTAGTTAGCTCACCTTTTTAGCAGGTGACATATTTGGATAATTCTGCTAACTTTTAGGTGTTCACTGTTAGCACATTGGGCCTTGTTTAGTTCTAAAAAATTTTGCAAAAAAATTTAGATTTTCTGTCACATCAAATCTTGCGGCGCATGTATGGAGCATTAAATATAGATAAAAAATAATAATTAATTATATAGTTTATCTGTAATTTATGAGATGAATTTTTTAAATCTAGCTAGTTCATAATTAAATAATATTTGTCAAATACAAACAAAATAAGTGTTACGATGCCTATTTTAAAAAATTAAAAAAAATTAGAACTGATCCGAAAGCCTAGTGCAGAGTGCCGGTATGCCTGCTACTATCACGCCATGTGGCAGCCTAGCTCAGCAGTCAGTACAGCAGGAGGCCTTCTTCAACGCGGGCCACAACTCATATATGCCTCACACTGAAAATCCAAGGCCTTGTTTAGTTTCCAAAAAATTTTGCAAAATTTTTCAGATTCTCCATCACATCGAATCTTTAGACACATGTATAAAGTATTAAATATAGACAAAAATAAAAACTAATTGCACAGTTTGATCGAAATTGACGAGACGAATCTTTTGAGACTAGTTAGTCTATGATTGGACAATATTTGTCAAATACAAACGAAAGAGCTACAGTGTCGATTTTGCAAAATATTTTGAAACTAAACAAAGCCCAAGCCACATAGACATCAATGATTTGGGCTGCCAGAACTCTTCGCGGAGGATGCAGATGGCGTGCTTGCTCCGTGTGAGAATATGTGTCATCAACGTCTCCGCGTATGTACGTCGCTCGATAGCAGTGTGGCTCCATCTCCGCAACGCTTTAGAACGGTTGCTTGCAGCTTTTGTCAGGCCTTGTTTAGTTCCAAAAAATTTTGTAAAATAGGTACTGTAGCACTTTTGTTTGTTTGTGACAAATATTGTCCAATTATGGACTAACTAGGTTTAAAAGATTCATCTCATCAATTCCGACTAAACTATGCAATTAGTTTTTATTTTCGTCTATATATAATACTCCATGCATGCGTCTAAAAATTCGATGTGACGAGGAATCTGAAAAATTTTTCAAAATTTTTTGGAACTAAACAAGGCCCAAATAAGACCATAGACTCTTCTGCAAGAGTCTCTGCCAACCTGCAAGGCCACCATCTGCTGTGACATGGAGGCTGGGTGAAGACGTGGAGGACAGGGCAGCATGCCCCCATGTAGCGTTGGTGAAGCGCTAATCTGTTTCTAAGATGTCTGTCTGTCTGTAAAGTGTCGGCAACGCGTTGTTGGATGACTGGATCATCAGTTCATCAGCTTCTCTTTGCGTTTCTTGCTCAAACAAATAGAGGATTCTTGTTCCAGCGTTGCGCTTTTCCGCTTTCGTCGTGGGGCGGCACGACAAACGACACAAAACCGCAGCAGCGCACGTCGCGGATTCGCAAAGCGTGTCGAGTCGCATGCCTGATCCCCTCAAAACACATTTCTCGGGTCTCGAAGGATGCAGAATAACGGAAAGGCAACCAATCTGACACGCGGGATCGAATCGAAGCCTCTTTTTTTAGGGGAAAAAAAAGAGAGAGAAGAAAAAAGAAACAATGTATAGAGCTACAGCCGATTAATCACATGGTAATGCAGAGAAAAAAAGGGTTTTATCAGGTCATGTTGTACAAAGTCAATTTAGCACTAGCACATGGTATGATGATATGATCATCACAGCAGAGACGGGGCTGATGAATATTTTTCTATGTGCATGTTCAGCCTAACGGCAGATGATGCAGAGGACGACGGCGACGATGATGATCAGGATGAGCAGCGGCAGTGAAATGATGAGCACGAACTCCATCTGACCTCCCTGGCCCTGCAAAATGAGATGGAACCTTATACTTTCACGACTAGCAAATGGCAAAAAAAAAAAAAAATTGCCACCACCTGTATACGGTGGTTTTAGTAGTTAGACTGGCCAGATTCTATAACTTGCAGGGCTGGCCCATTATTAGCACAACGAGTTAGGAGTATAATATATTCAGAATGGCATCCGTATTCTTGATCATCAGCCACTACATTTGATTTGAGTGTCTGTTGCAAAAACAGTCACGGACTCGCAGAGAATTCAGGCGCATTGGACCTCTAGAGGAACCTGTCAACCGCCTCGATCTTTGCTGCTTTTTGCTTAGACAACTGACAAAGGCACAACAGTGCCTTATTGTTGGAAAGGTAATGGATCCGATTCCCCAATGGAAACGGCGCACCTTGCCCGCCGGCCGGTACGAATTGATTCTTGATCAGTGTGGCGCTTTGGGTCAAATAAACCTGCCTTTGGATTTTCAGAACAGAACAACACATCACAGAAGGCTGTTAGGAGGTGTTGGTTCACTACTGGTCCCCCTCTAGTCTAGGACTTGGCTAGCTGACATGCGAGTAGAAGGTATCATCTTCTTTCTCTCCCTCAGCCAGTCGCACTAGAAGTGCAGTAGGTTTTTTCTGCTCCTCGTAAGAGGCTAAGAGCTTATGGATCACTACTGCTTCGCTAATCTCTAGTAGTTGGACGCAGTCAAACTTGGACACCAAAGTCTCGCCTAGATCAGTCACCTTAGTCAACACATGACTCTTGCGTCTGGAACTTTGTCCAGAATAATAGTGAGGCACAGTTCTTGCTCCCTCAACCACTCCATTTCTTAACCTAAGCCGATATAAAATATGCTGCGTGCTGGCTGCTGCAGCTAGCTCTCTCTAAACAACTGTTTTCGTTTCTGCTGAAAGCTACTCAAATCGATGTGAAATTCATGAGCACACGTACTAGCGTTGGTTGATCTAACAAGGACGTCGTAGGCGTAAGCGTATCCCCACTCGCAGGACTTGACTACAAGCTAGAGTCGCCAAGGCATATATGGACGGTGGCAACCAAGATCGATGGGTGATTTTGTCGAGAACAACAGCAGGTGGGAGGGAGAAGCCACGGCTACGAATTCAAGATTCCATGGGGGGGCCAGATCATGAACAACCCTGAAACCTGAACCTACAGGATCAAAGGCGGAGCCCCTGAAACTGCCGAGGTAATAAAAGCTGCGACGGCGAGCGGACTGGAAAATAATTGAAGCGCAAGAAGGACAGAGTCGAAGGGACCAGTACCTGCGCGCGAAGATGGAGCTGTACTTGCTGCTCTTGCTGGATCGGAGCAGCGAGGTGGGGGAGGGAGGCGACAGAGCGCAGGAATGTATGGGGACTGCGATGCGACGGAGGAAGAAGAGCTGGGCAAGATGCCTGAGAGCCGATAAAGCGGAGGAGAAGGCGATGGGCGATGGATGCCAACGGGTGCGGTGGTGGGAGCCCGTTAAATTATGTAATCGGCTAAGCGAAAACGCGTGCCACGTGCCCCGGTGGCCGGTGGCGCCGCGCTGGGCGCCTGAATCTAGCTGGACGGTGCTATGCTGCTGCGTTGCTTCACACACAGTACACGGTGGAGAGTGAAGCCAAGCCAACCGGTCATTGGCCATTTCGTCACTCATCAGTGATTCAGTGAACTGATACAAGACTCAAAAGGGCTTGAGAAGCCTCTAGTTGCTTAGGTACGAAGACAAGCTATTAGTGCAGACACAGCATGCACACACAAACGGTTCTGATGATGCCTTTGGAGTCAAAGGATAAAAAGAAAAGAGAGACAAGGAAAAGGACACGAAAGGACCCAAATAAAAACCAATCAATACCCAAATCGTACTAATACACACCGAAGTGGAGACACACGCACGCTGTTTATGTCGTGACAATCACAAAACAGTCAGGTGCTGATGCGCAGGCGACGGCGACGTTGCAGCGCATGATTGTGTGGTGCTGCGGCCTGAAGACGCGATACCCGGCGATCAGCGGCAGATGATGCAGAGGACGATGGCGACGATGACGACGAGGGCCACCAGCGGCAGCGAGATCACCAGCACCATCTGCATCTCGACGCTGCGTCTGTGTACGCGACCGACCTGAGGTACAAAAACGAGGAGCTGCTTCCTGCCTCTGCTCCTACCGGCGGCGTTCTTGCTCTCGGGAGGGACCGTGGCGTGCAGAGCTGATCGCTTAAATGGCGCGGAAGGGCGGTCGGCCCAGGACAGGACTTCTTCTGGTTTGGCTTGCCGGGGCACCTGCCGTCGGTGAAGTTAAATACTAGTGTAGTACTACTGCTAGCAGGAGTAGGAAAAGAATCGAAGCGGCGAAAGGGGGGAAAGGGCGCGCGACGTGTTGAGTTTTTGGGCCTTGGTGCTTTCCATGCGTCATTCCGTGTGTCCATGCATGTCGCGAAGCATCTGAGCCGCGCTAGACGCATCTGTCCAACACGGGAAAAGTATATGTTAGATATAAACCATCCTCGTCAGGATTCAATGTATAGAGTGATCCCGGTCGATCTTGACAACTAGCAAGTGCTCGATCGATCTTCACCGAAGCAAAGCCGTTTGAGATCGGGGACACCTGAAACTGAAAGGTGGTGGCGTGGCCTCGTGGGCTTTTGTGGCCTAGGGGTTCAGACTCCAGCCCCGCACGCGGATTGTCGGGGGTCGTACGGAAACGCGGGCCTTGTGTGTGTGCGGTTTGGACGTTTGGGGAAGGGTCTGACTTGTTGCTTTCTTCATCCACGTACTCGACCGTGGAAGTTTGAGGACGACTTTATTCAAGTAACGTAGTAACATGGTGGGAAGACACCGGATTTTTCTTCATTATTTAATTATTAAGAAAGATAATGTTCCAAATCCCACCACTATCTTGTAAAGTGTCATTTTGAGGTCTAATGTTGTTGTAATTCTCTTTTTTAATCCAAACCCCACAAGATACGTGATGCCATTTATAGAAACGTCACTAAAGGCTATAAATAGATCTTTGGTGGGGTTTGTATTTTTATAAAAAACTATCATTAAAGGCTTCAAAGGGCCCCCAAACATTATTTTGTAATCCCTATATATGCAATGTAATTGAGCCCTAAACATGCTAGTGGGGTCACAAACATATAATACACATGTCATGGGCCTCTTATGGCAAAGAGTGGGCGCTTGAAGGATCATGTGAGCACAACAAGTTCTTACACAAAAATTATACAAAAAATTTGTATACTAGGTGATAGTAGTTGTTCCACTGCTATCGTGAAGTATGTCTGTGGCATATAAACCCATTTTGTACCTTAAACTCCAAACATTCGAGGTGTTCAGATAGCTATCTATATAATGCAAAAATAGAGTACCACAGTTACCTCAACAATCATCCTACCATGGACCTCATGTCGTTGGATCAAGGACTCAACCAGGGACTTCAACTTTGAGCGCTCATTCTCCAACTTAACCAATTGTGTCCTTGCCTGATTAAACTATGAGTCAATTTTCATCGTCCGTTCTTTATATTGTCATAATCTTCATGAGCCTTTCGTAAGACTTTATGTGCTATGTTGCGAGTATAGAGAACATGCTTATCAGATTCAGTAGGGCAATGTGTGCTTTCTCCATTATTTTGCTAAAGTCAGAATGTCTTTTCTATAATGTTTTATCCAACAGGGCACGTTGAAGCGATATTTTCTATGCATTTAACAAACTCATCTATGAGATTTGGAAAAGCCATACAAAATTTAAGCAACCACACAAGGATGCTATTGAGACTATGAGATTTGGGGGGCTGCTTCATATGTCAGAGATGAGTCTCACGAGAAACATGATACTAGACCTTGCAGATGCATACGAAGTCAGCAACGAAAGTTTTAATATATATGATCAAAATATTATTATTCATCTTGTGGATGTCAGTAATATATGGGACTCCTGATTGAAGGCTATCATGTAGACGAATATGCAATGGAAGCAATGAATAGTGAATAAAAAACTTTGGACAATGAATGTATAAGAGGTATGCCGATGGAAGCCACAAGCTAGAGCTAAGAAAGCTGCAACACATGATTACTACATCAAAAACTCCGGATGATGACTTCAAAAGAGCCTTTGTCTTGTTCACAACTGGTGCCATTCTAGCACCAACTACACAGATCCATGTCCATTGGAGGACCATCAATTGGAGTTATATACAAGTTGTTCGAAAAGCATCAGTCATTCTAAAATTCAATTGGGGCCAATTCACTTTGACCCATTTATTAGACTCATTCCATAATTACAGGACATGGCTCTACTGCATGTCAATTCTATATGGTATAACCAACACCTATAAACAATGTTTATTTTTGGTCTTACGTATTTTTTGTGGCAATTTGGCTCAACTACATGTCAGTTCTATATGGTACAACCAACATCTATAAACAATGATTATTTTTTATCTTACATATTTTTTGTAGCAGAGTCAAATTGCCCTATAAGGTGGTTTGTTTATGTGTCTTATAATTATGGAATGAGTCTAATAAATGGATCAAAGTGAATTGGTGCCAACTGAATTTCAGAAAGACTAATACTTCTCGAACAACTTGTATATAACTCTAATGGACATGGGTCTGTATAGTTGGTGCTAGAACGACATCAATTATGAACAAGATAAAGGCTCTTTTAAAGTCTTTCTGATGTAGTAATCATGTGTTGCAGCTTGCTTAGCTCAAGCTTGTGGCTTGCATTGGCATACCTCTTATACAATTTATTGTTAACAGTTTTCTATTCGTTGATCATTATTTTCTTTACATATTTGTCTACATCATAGCCTTCAATCATGGGCAAGGTTTTAAATAGCGGGCTAAGCCTCTTAGCGGCTGCCTCTCCAAAAAGCTAAGAAAGGCTATAGCGGGCTAAATAGCGGGCTAAGCCATTTAGCGGTTGAGCAAAAATTATGTCAAATATCAGGTAATTTTGCACATAATAAACATAGAAGATGAAGACATTACAAATACCAACTACCAAGTAGGGATAGATAATTCAAAGTCTTACTAACACATTAGATCATAACTTCATAGTTCATACATGATACATCACATAGACACGTACACACGAGTTCAAAGTGCATACAAAGTTGACAGACATTACACTGCATAGTGATAGGTAGACAAACAAACATAAGGGCATGGATCCATATGCCATAGTGGCATAGTCTGATACACACATCACACATGCATTTCAACATCTGATAGTTAGTTGTACTCACCTAATCATCTTTAGTATCAGTAGATACCATAGCATCTTGATTTTCCTCTGATTCAGAAGTAGAGGCTGCGGACTGAGGTTTCATTAGAGATGCCACAGTTCTAAATTTTTTCGTATGGCGCACAGGTCTTTTCCTTTTCGCTTTTGCTTGAGATGTTGCTGCTCCTTGTGAAGCTCCTTCTTGTGCTTTTGTTGATGTTTCTGCACATCCCTGATCTTCTTGACTTTGATTTGCACTTGGTTCTAATCTAGTAATAAACTCATTGTTGTCATCCTCTAGCACATCATTAATATCCTTCTCTATAGGATCTCTACTCTTGTTCTCTTTCTTATGCCTTAGTTTGGAGTTAAATTTGACAAATACAAGGTCTCTCATCCTTTCATGAAGTAGTATGTTGCGCCTTTTTGTGTGCACCTAGTTTTGTTTAGATAAATAAAATTAAAGGAATGAACAATGATGCAAAATATATTCATGTAGGTGAGTTGTGGAAGTAGAATTATTTTTATTACCTGTTCAAATACTGACCAATTCCTTTCACATCCAGAGAAGCTACATGTCAAACATAGAATCTTTATCGCCAACAACCTCAAATTAGGTGTAGTTGTGCCATGATTCAGCCACCATGTTGCTGCATGAACAAGCAAAGAGTTAAACTCTTGTGATAGCAAAAAGGATTATATTGGATAATTCTTCAATCACATTAGTTTTACAATTTTCCACCTGGGTTGAAGTCTTTATTTCTCCTCCGCCTTGTGGCAATGTCATGTCCAAATGACCCTTGTTGTTCTGTATATTTGTTGAGGTCTTCAATGATATTATCTTGAATTTCTTCATCATCAGTCAGCGTCGTAACACAATCAATTACATCAGCTCTAAATGAGCTATCATTCTCAATGTCTGCCTTGTTTGGGTACTAATAATAAGGGTTCAAATAGTATCCAGCCAAGTGTAGTGGACTCTTTAGCTTGCTGTCCCACCTTTTGTCAATTATTTCCCAAACAGATTTGTATCTTGTCTCATCATTGTCAAACCTCAAAGCAATTTCTTTCTTTGCCTCAAGCATATATCCACATTTCTTCACCTCCTACGCACGACGTCTGTCTCCCTCGAGACTCCCACTCTTTGTAAACGCAATTTGGACGCAATTGCTCATGCTGGGCCACGAGCGATTAATGCCCGTCCGTCCACGCATCCGCACAACGCTTCGACTCGCCTCTCATGCACGCCGCCCGTCTCCCTCGGGACTCCTCCTTCATTAATCACCACGCAAAAGCGCCATGCAAAACTTGTGGCCAATACGAAAAAATACACCGACTTCTAGGACTCAAAACGTGGAGCTCTAGCCTCGGGCCGTGGAGCCTTTGCCAGCGGTCTATGATGGTACAAGTACCACCCTTAGCTCTATTTAATAAGGGCAAGACAGGAAAACTAACCTCTCATTAATCACCCCTTGGTAATCGTACTCATGTCCTAAACAACTTACTTTTCCTATATGGAGGGAGTACATGGAGCACACGCATAGGCTCAGTACCTATGCCTAGAGATTTGGGATAAGCATTAGCTCAGGGGAAAACATATGCTTAGCAGGGTGTGAGGTGCTTTGCTGGGGGTGGTAGTGAAGTTCACATGGACAAATGTCGTGCCATTTGCCTCGGAAAAGCACTTGGAAAGCAAGACCCTTGCCATCACAAACTTATTTTGTGTTATTTTGGTAACATTTGGTAAGCACAAGATGTATTGCAGAAGCAGTTTGAAATAAAAACAAGTTAAGAAAGCTTGCAAATATACCATCTTCTTGGTGCTCCAAGGCAAGCATGGCAAAATGGCATGCCCCGTCCATCTCCTCTGTAGTTAAGTGCTCCTCCTGCGAGTGGCATATTAGGTTAATTTAGTTGCATCTAAATGCACTCTAAATGTTACAAAGGTTGGGCATGCTACAATCCAAGACTGCATTCTTATGCAATACATATGTGAAGGTTCTGATTTTGTTGTTATCATCAAATACAGTTATTATTAGGTATTTAGGTCCCAGATATCAGTACATCACCCAGGTCTTCCACACATCAGGAGATCAAAGAACACACTAGACTCAACTCGAAGGAGATATTTCTACTGCAGATCAAGCAACAGCTATGGAAATTTTTTGAAGTATTGCCCTAATACTTATCAATTTTTTCATGCAAAAAGACATGGCAGAAGTCATCAGTAGTGGTGCTTAGAGCACTCACAATGCAAACTTTATTATAGAGTCTAAAGTTATTTATTACCTCGAATAATGTAGACTTAGAGTCTAAATAAGACTTGGAGTCTTATTTGTTCTACCTCTTTCTTCAATAAATATGCTGTCATACCAGCAAAATATCATAAATAATATATAATTAATTATCTTAGACTCTGTGATAGAGTCTTGCATTGTGAGTGCTCTTCGCTGGGTGGTCGGTCCCTGAAGACAACGTCCTCGGGCTTGGTGGTGACAAGCTTGCGGTAGACGACGACAGTGGCCTTGAAGGCACGGAAGGCGACCTTGTCCTCCTCGGTGTCGCACAGATCCTCGTCCGCCTCCTCTAGCTGCTTCGCATGTTCCAGAATCTCCCGATTGCCCCGATCCATCGCCTCCAGCACCTCCTTGGACCCTTCCATGCCAAATACCAGTTCCAGAAACTTGGACTCGGCAACTTCTCCCGCTACCGCTTGTCGTCTGACCCTCGAGGCAGAGGGGCCGGCACAGGGGACCAAAACGTCCACACAAATGACAACTTACTTAGCCCTGTCGGCACCAAAGTAACTTTCACGGGCTGGCATGGGATCCTCCTCCATCGCCCGGGCTTCCTCTTCCTCCCTGCCATCGCGCGCCGACATGTAGGGATAAAAACGGATTGGATACAGACGGATATCACTGATATCATATTTGTTTTCATATTTCTGGTCGAATTCGGATTCGAATACAGATAATATCAACCATGTCGGATAAGATAGGATTGGATTTCGACATCATAAATATACGATTTAAGTATTCGAATACGGATACGGAATCAGATGTTGAATATTCGGACTCGAATACGGATAGATCTGAACTCCTCTAAATGAATTCGGTCTCGAATACGGTCAGAAAATATTCGTACCGTTTTCATCTCTACCGACATGGCACCCGGCGACGACCCGCTCCCCGAGAATCCTTCTGAGCTTGAGGCCGCCGCCGAGCCCGGCGGTGCAACAACGTTGCCTCCTTCCACAAGATCGGCTAGGGTTTGGTCTTTCATGTCTGGGTCGGGTTGATCGATCTACCAGACCTGGAGGCGGTGAGCGAGGGCGGCGACGATATGGGGCTTTAGTCATAGCCGAGGCATGATGGACCTTTCTTTCTCAATGAGACCCAAATAAATCTTAAAGGAGGTTGTATTTGGATGAGCATTCAGCCCACTAAGAGCAAGTATTATAGTGGGCTGTAAGCTGGCTAAATGCTGAGGTGGAGGAGAGAAGGGAGGAGAGAGAGGAGAAGCAGGCTGTAAGCTTACAGCCAGCTTAGGCACAGGAACCAAGAAACCTTGTGAGAGAGATAAGTGGGCCATGTATTAATAGTGAATAGCTAACTATTGTATGGGTGGGCTGGGAGAAGGCTGCAAAAAACCTGCCAGCAAATGGGTTGTATTATTAAACTTGCTCTAACCCGATGCCGTCTGACGGCATGTCATTCAGCCCACTA
Organism: Sorghum bicolor; assembly: GCF_000003195.3. Lineage (NCBI taxonomy): Eukaryota > Viridiplantae > Streptophyta > Magnoliopsida > Poales > Poaceae > Sorghum > Sorghum bicolor. The sequence goes on along the minus strand of NC_012870.2, from coordinate 20,300,263 downwards.
ACTCCAAGCCCAAAAATCTTTTGGCCCGTAGTCATTTTCACACTTTTCCTCTCCCCACGACCACACACACAAGCAAAAACCCCGACCGCAGCGCCGCCGCTAAGCCGCCTCCACATGCTCGCCGCCACCGCCGACAAGCGCACGGAGGGCGTTCCACAAGGCTGCCGTCGCTCTCCCCCGCCATGAGACCCTGCCTCACTTCGGATGCCCTTTCGACCACGCATCCCCCTCCGCCTCCTCCTGCCTCACCTCCAGCACCGCACTAGTCCCCGCCCACCCAGACCTCCACGTAGACCGCTCTCCTACTCTCCCGCGGCGGCGTTGTCGGCGGCTGGAACAGAGTCCGAGGAGGAGGCGGTTGTGGGTAGGGACGCGCCGCTAGCCCCTCCCCGCGCAGGCGGGGCGGGAGGTGGACAGCCTGGGGGTGGCTGGGCACGGCAGGGGACGCTCGATGAGGACAGGGCGGAGCTCGAGCGGAAGACCTCTATCGCCGCACGGTTCAGGCACTGCCATGAGCTTCTGTGGCAGACTAGGTGGCGGGAGATGCGCGACGGGTTGGCCCAGATGGTGGACGAACAAGGTGAGCTCGGTGTGAGGGCTTGACTGCTTGTGTTTGTATATCCAAGTAGTTGTTGCTCTTGCCGGGAACATGAAAGCACAGTTATTCATCAATCGTAGCTGCAATTGCCATGCTCTTCCCTTAATTTTGTCTGAAGGAAACAGTATTTGCCGAGACTGGCTTGCATTTTCCGTGCTGTTAATTATATTTTTATTAAATCTAGGATAATCTGTTAATATACTGAAATTCCTATGCTGGTAATCGTATTTGTTTGAAATTTGTGATCATCTGTTACCGAGCTGCAACTTCCATGCTGCTAGAGTGCTAGTTGTATATTTAGTGGAAGTGTGAAGAGGCAAACTATGTATCTAGACATAGCATATATCTAGGTGCATAGCAAAAGCTATGTATCTAAATCTAAATAAGCCAAAATGACTTATAATTTGGAATGAAAGGAGTAGTAGTTTTGTCTGCAGAAAGCAAACTCATAGCAGGATCACTAGCATGGAAATTTTGCAGGTTGTCACTTAGTGTATGCATAGATATTCTTTCACATCTCTTGAAAATGGTAGGATTTGTATCTCAATGCATGCAACCACAGAAAACGTTTAAACGTAACCTTTTCTGCATTCAATTTTACCATATCTTTTGCTGTAGGTTCTGATTCTGCTCCGACTCTATGTGATATTCTGTGGAGTGGATTCAAGGAGTGGGATTCAAACAGCATTGTGTGGGACGCTCTAGCAAATAGTTATGCTAGAGCTCAGATGAATCATGATGCTCTTTATGTTCTTAGTAAAATGAGCAGCCTAAACATGCAAATCTCAATAACCACCTATGACAGTTTGTTGTACAGTCTAAGAAAGGCAGATGTGGCACTGGAGATTTTTAAAGAGATGGAGTCATGTGGTATTCCCCCCAGTGATTATTCCCATAGCATTCTCATAGATGGCCTCTGCAAGCAAGATAAAATTGGAGAAGCTTTATCTTTCCTTCAAGAGATTAGGAAAGAGGGGAAATTCATACCATTGGGAATGACCTTTAACACTCTCATGTCTGCATTGTGTAATTGGGGGTTCATTCAGGATGCAAAATCAGTTTTCTGCCTGATGTTGAAGTATGGATTAAATCCGAGCAGGCACACATATTCAACCATTATACATGGTCTATGTAAAATAGGTTCTGTAAGTGAAGCATTCAATATCTTTCAGAGTGTGACAGAAGAAGGAATGGAACTTGATATTGTCACTTGCAACAGCCTTATTAATGGCTTTCGCTTGCATGGTCATACAAGAGAAATTCCAAAAATGATTGAGATGATGAGGGGCCTAGGTGTCGAACCCGATATTGTTACTTATACTATACTTATTGCTGGCCACTGTGAAGGTGGTGATGTTGAAGAAGGGATGAAGATAAGAAAGGACATCTTAGGCCAAGGTATGGAGCTGAATATTGTCACATATAGCGTCCTTATCAATGCTCTCTTCAAGAAGGGCCTGTTTTATGAGGTCGAAAACCTACTTGGTGAGATATGCAGTGTTGGTCTGGAATTGGATGTTATTGCATATTCCATCCTAATCCATGGGTACTCCAAGCTAGGAGAAATTGGAAGAGCACTTCAAGTCTGGAATCTAATGTGCTCTTCTCAGAGGGTAACTCCAACTTCAGTAAACCATGTATCTATTCTTCTAGGCCTTTGCAAGAAAGGATTCCTTGATGAAGCAAGGTCATATTTGGAAACTATAGCTAGCAAATATCAGCCATCCGATGTAGTCCTCTACAATGTAGTTATTGATGGTTATGCAAAAGTGGGTGATATTGGTAATGCTGTTCAGCTGTATGATGCGATTATTATGGCTGGTATGTGCCCAACCATTGTAACATGCAATTCTCTTCTATATGGTTACTGCAAATTTGGGGATCTGCATATGGCAGAGAGCTATTTTACGGCTATTCAGTTAAGTGATCTGCTGCCAACAACAGTTACATACACCACCTTGATGGATGCACTCTCTGAAGCTGGGAAAGTTCATTCCATGCTAAGTCTTTTTAAAGAAATGACTGGAAAAGGTATCAAACCAAATGCAGTAACTTACAGTGTAGTTATTAAAGGACTTTGTAAGCAGTTCATGTTCCATGATGCCAAGAATGTTCTTGATGATATGTGTATAGAAGGTTTTGATGCAGATCCAATACCTTACAACACGCTTATACAAGGTTTTTGTGAAACGCAGGACGCCAAAAATGCTTTCGGTGTGTATGAACTAATGGTATTTCGTGGAGTGATGCCCACACCTGTTACTTATAACTTGCTTGTTAACGTGTTGTGCTCAAAGGGACTAGTTATTCATGCTGAAATGCAACTGGAGTCCTTCAGAAAACAGGGTGCCAAGCTGAGAAAATTTGCATACATAACACTTATCAAAGCTCAATGTGCAAAAGGGATGCCTTACAAGGCCATTATGTGGTTTGGCAAGCTTCTAGATGCAGGGTTTGAGGCATCTATTGAAGACTTCAGTGCAGCAATCAACCGACTATGCAAAAGACAGTTCACCAAAGAAGCTTTGATGCTCGTACCAATCATGCTATCTGTTGGTGTTTATCCAGATGTTGAACTATACCGTGTATTGGGTACAGCTGTACAGAAGAAAAATGAGTTATTCTATTTACCCATATTGCAAGCCCTTGCTATTAAAACTGGTATTTAGTACTTTGAGCATGTAAGTGAAACTGCCTGGTCACTGTTCTTAACAAGCCACATCACACAGGCTGACTAACCCCTTTTGTATTTTGTATCCGTGTTTGTTGCTCTGCAGCTTGCGGTGTTCAGTTGCAATATCTGCCATGTTTAGATGGGCATTTAGGGCTGTTGCCCACTGTCAATCGCTGGGTCAGCATGACTGTGCCAAAGCACAAGGTTAGCTAAAGTTTTGACATCCATTTACATCATTACATGATGCGATCGGTATATTTTACTAAGAATGCTAAGATCCTAAGAGCAACTCCAAGAGCTTAGCTAAAGTTAGTAGCCAAATTTCATTATTTGGCCATTTTGTAAAATATAAAACTTCTTAAATAAGAAGTCCACAGAAGTCTTGCTATTTTACAAAATCAGATAGCCAGTGTGGTTGGCTATATATGGCCACCGAAAAACAAGGGATAGCCAACTTTCTATTTTACAAAACCAGATAGCACATTTGTTGGAGCCTACTTTCTACTATGTAAATTTTAAAATAGCCTCCACAACAAGAATAGCCAAGCTCTTGGAGTTGCTCTAAGATCATAGTTTGTATTTGGTTTTACCACATGTTCTTGTGCAATTAGTGCCAATGAACTATCCATTATCTTTCAATTACATGTTTATGATACTGATTCTTATCATGATTTCTGAATTCAGACTTTACTATTACTGGATTTCGCTGTCTTGCCAAACTATTGACCTGCATGTAAAGCACATAGTCACATAAAATGGGTTCACCACCTTCGACAAAGGACCCAGGTTCACGGGTTCATTTTCGACCCTAAGTGTGAAAATATCTCGCAAGTAGAGTATCACGACCCAGTACATCGACCCCATCAACCCAGAAACTTTGTGACTATGGTAAAGCACATGTTCATGCAGGCAAATGCATGCATCAGCTATAAGCTATCCAGCTACACCTGCACACAAGCAAATATTTTGCCTAGTTATATGTGTCATGAAATGACTTGTTTTGTTTGAAAAAAAAGGAATTCTTACTTTGCTAGTTTGCTTATTCCTTAATCTTTTACCAAGCAAGATAGGCAAACGTGAACTTGTATTTACGGTCCAATGGTGATGCAGAGATGGTGTGGAAACTAACTTGTTTCTATTGATAGGTCAAAGATATACTTTCCTTGGCTGAATTTATCTTTTAGCCCTACTTGACTCTTCCTATGTTTTCATGTGCCGTGGCCTTGTAATGGGCCGTCATGTTCTAAGGGCTGAACTTGAATCCTAACTCGTGGGTTGTTTCTTTTGGATCATGTATGGGCTCTTCAAAGAAAGGGGCTGGATTATATCAGAATTTATGTTAGAAGGATTGGATTCTCGACGTGGCCCATGTAGCCGTGTGGATCTTGGATAGGAGGGAAAGGCCTTTCGTCGCAGCACCCAGCACATAAGCCCGAGCAGAGGCTGTGGCACTGTGCATCGCTGTGAAGCGGACTGCTCCTCCATCCTCTCCAAGATCCTGCACCATTAGGGGTTTGGGTGACCCCTGAGGATGGTGGTTACCTTGAAGATCCCGGTGCCATTGCTTCTTTGCTACTTGGCCTCTCCACCGCCAGCAACCGTCCCAGGTACGTACCATTCCTGCCCCAGTTTTCTCTATCATTGATCCCTCCTATCTCACAGCTGCTCGTGATGCCCTGCATGTTTCACAGCTCTCGCAAGTGTTTGCTTCAAGCATGGACTGGGGAACAAATCTAGCTGCCTGTTCTTGACCCCTTCCGGTCCAAGGAGGAGCAGGCAGGAACTCCGGCATACAGTGGTCCTTGGCGGCACCTTCGAGCGTCTCCATGGCGGCCACCGCTGCCTTCTCAGAGTTTACTTGGATGCAGAGCAAAGCAGGAGAGATGATCTAGAATCTCTCGGTTATGTCTTATGTACTTTCTTAGGGGCAGGTTTGTTTGTTATCGATCTTTTCACCCATATGTTGTAAACATGTAATGGTTCCATGCATGCTTCTGTGAATGGATGTAACATTTCATTGGTCTTTTTGTCTTTGAACAGCCTACCATGGCAGGAGCTGAAAGCAGGACCAAGAAGCAGAAATATGACAAAATCAGAGAGAAATAGATGCTTACTCCTGTCTAGGTGGCTCATAAATTAGCTCTCGACATTCATCAATTCTTTATTATGGGTTTGGTACTCTGCAAATCGTATCCATCAGAGTTTATCTCCTACTTTCACTACTGTCGTTCATCGTGGTTTGAAGACAGGCCTGATTATTCTTACCTGAAGAGACTATCTATGATCTCTTTATAGGGGAAGGTGTGATTTTAGTGCGCATGTTTATTTTTCTTTTTGCATTTTCTACTAGAACACTGTAATTGGTATTTCTAATTGTGTTACTTATGCAGGATACCAGTTTGACTGTGTGTTTGCTGGACCATTTTGAAGTATCCTCAGGCTGCAACCCCCGGACAATCTGATAAAAATTAGCAGTTGCTAGAATTCTAGCATCGATTTGTGTTTTTGTACGAACACCTGTGTGTCATGTGTGTCAGATTAGTTGTTTTAGTTCCCTTTTTTCTCTATAAATTGTAATAGGTAGCAACTCATCTCGTTATAGTGTTGTACACAACCATTTAATCAGCTGGTGATTGCTTCCAATTTTGTCTTATCTTCCTTATGTGCCCAATGCTCTTGCTGAGGACCAAACCTTCTAGTGACAAACCGCGGAAGGTGCTATTTTCATGTTCATTGACAGTAGGTTTACATACAAGTGTCTAGTGAGTACATTTGATGATGTGTTTGTTTAAGGGTTTTGTGGGCTTTCTATAAAGTTTGTTGGGAGCCATGTTAGGGCTCCATTGATTGATCGCTGACCCCTTTGTTGCTGCAGTGCAATGTGTGAAAAGAAAATTGTTGATCCTCCGTTCAATCCCCGGCAAAAAGAAGAAACGTGATGAGCTGTTGACTGTTGAGATCCCTAATTAATTTGTTCTTCGTCGTTTCATTCCATAAGGCTAGTCTCAATGCATGAGAGTGTTATACACATTAAATAGGGTGCCAAATAAGTAAAATTATTTACTTGACATAGTCATTAAACGAAAGAGTTTCATCCCCATAAAACTCATATGGCTCAGTTACCTAGTTTATAGTTTTGTTAACTGTGACATGAAACTATAGATTGAGCCTGGCCTAAGAGCCGTCATAATAATGGGCTATAAGTGGGTTATATGCTGATACATAGAAGAGAGGTGAGGAGAAAGAAGAGAAACAGGTTGTGCACAAGAATCAAGAAATTATTACGTGAGACAAACAAGTGGGCTATAAGTTCTTGTGTACCATGTACGTGTACTCCTTTCATCCAAAAAGAGTGTCGTTTTAGAATTTCAGACATCTTGTTTGATTATCCATCTTATTCAAAAATTTTACATAAATATTATATATTTTGTTAAGACCTATTTTATTATTAGAGATACTTTACTAATGATTTATTTATTTTATAATTTATATAAAATTTTTGAATAAGACGAACGGTCAAACACGATTTCTAAAAGTCAAAAACGTCATTCTTTTTTGAGACGGAGTAGATTTTTGTGCAGCCATGCACTATTCCACACGGTAATGAATTTGTGCGGCTGCTCAATTCACATGCGAGAGCCCACGGATTCAGGTACGCATGTGGCTTGCTTGCATGTCAGGTGAACTCTTTGCTGTGGTGGCCCTTGTTCCTATCTTTCTATTTCTATTTTAATATTTATTACTTGAACATAAAAAACAAGAAAAAAATCATGAGATATCTAAATACGAGTTTGTAAAAAAAAAGAGAAACTGATCAGAGAGGAAACGTTACAGGAAAGAGAGAACAAAATATAAATAAGAGAGAACGTGTGCTCTCTACCTTAATTATATGGGACCAGGGACCAGCCAGTAAATAGAAAAAAAAAAACTGTTCTTAAAAGAAAAAGAAATTGAAACGTACATAAATAGACATCCGGAATGGACTCCGTTACGAAGGGACGGAGTTGATGTAGGGATGCATTCATGACTCGGGAAAGAAAAAGAAGATAGCCGGACCAAAAATGAGGGGGTGAAAAGTTTTACCTTTTTATTATTATGTATAGATAACTACATAATTTTTGCAATATCTAACTAACGTCAGATCTATGATCGTCGATATAAATCTCTTACTGATAGGAATGATGTTCTGTATATCCTGTTGCACCATCAAGTATTCAAGGAGGATTACTAGTCATAGCAATTAAAGAACGGGAAATGAAGTGTCATATGCCATTTCATATCTTTCTGTTTTGCTTCTATTCAAGAGTCAGAATGCATGTCTGCTTTCGATGAGCAGAGTTTACGAGTCCTTTAACTGATGTGTTCTCTTCTTCATAAAACCACTAATGAGACAGGCTGGCAGATGGTGCTGAGAATTTAATCTGAGTCATCAGCATCAGGCACCACTTTCACGTCGGTGGCTGGAGCTTGCAATCAAGAAAGATAGCACAACGTAGGACGGTAGGAGGGTGCAGTCTGCAGTGAGGCTGTGGAAACAATACACCGGCACCAGAAGCTCACCAGACCAGAGGTGCGATCGATTCTATGAACTATTGCAACCCATCTCCTTGGTGTTCGCAGCATTGACATGTCATCACTCCAACACACTGCAGGACGCGAAATGTGTTCCAGCTTTCAAACTTGACAGGTGCCAAACCCGTTGGTCAGGCAACAACAATCGTTGTGTGATTCAGTGATGACTGTGTGGGCATCATTGCTGAAAACCAAGTTGATCTAGGGGAATCCATGAAGCAGATCACGTACTTGTTGGATGTGGACGAGGACAAAGGACATGGCTGCTAGGCGCCTAGGCCGGCCTCCCCACGGAGGGGCATATGGGCAGGGTGGCCCCGACCGAGATCTATATCGTCCAAGTCCCAGAGATCTCATCACCAAGCTAGCATCATGTCCGGAGATCTGCTTGAGCATCTGGCGCATGGCCGAAAGCCAAAACTTCAGGGCTGAGCAGGTCGGTGGTTGTCGACTAGCTCTGAACAATCGCCCTCCTTTCTCTTCCGTTTGCTCTCGTCGTTTTCAGTCTTTTACTGAGCGAGATTCTTGTGTTTCCCTCGCTATCTATCTATTGTGTGCATGTAAGTTGAATACTCGATCGGTTGTTGGTTGTTTATGATGTATAGTTGCGTTCGTGATGATCGAGTTCGTGACTGCAGGTCAGAGAGAAATAGAAATAGCACATGTATTGCGATGTAGTGCAGAGTAGACAGCTGCTGAGCTGCCCAGCATTCTGTTTTCAAGTAGTGACAGTACATTCTGTTTTCAAATCATCTATATTCCATGCGAGTAAAACGTACAGCTCGGTAAACATTTGGTTTGAATCTTTAGCCTTTTGCGTAGTTTGTCTTTTTCGCGTGAAAGAACCAATTCAACGAGTTGATTTGTTACCCATCAGCGTCAGTCAAATTTCCAACCACATCTGTAGTCACCGGCAGGATTGCGAGGCTATAGATATGCTAAGGATAGGCATGGAATGGCGCCAAAACGTCGAGGCGATGCCCAAAAAGCTCGAGGACGTCGTGCTAGAGGACAGGCTCCCAAAGTTGGTTTTGGAGACGTGTGGAGGGGCATGGACATGGCCACGGTAAAACAACAAAAATGTGGGGCAAAAATGTGTTTCACAGCCTGTGCGAAGGGTAATTTTCGTCAGCTAACTCATACAATTCGTGATCCATACGACGCCAAAGCTTTCCGGAGACAGAGCAGCAGAAGATCGATGGCATCCACAGAGTTGGTTCCTACAAGTTCTCTGCTGCTCTCCTCTGAATCTGGGCGGCGTCCGTCTTGGCAGGGGTCGAGCAGAATGATGCGCCAGGTGCCGCGCCGGCATGAAGGTGTCCCGACCGCCGTGCGCGCACGCCCCAGGGCAAGGAGACACGACGTGCTGGCTCATTTTGGTGCCGTGCCCGATCGCTGAATGTTTGGTTTCTGGCCAGACACAGCTGTCCTGGCACATGCATGCATGGACCCTCGGCAATGGACGCCTAGGGCCGAGATCAGCAGAAACAAGCACTGTGGCTGGGATCAACGGAAACAAGCACTGGACATTAGTTTAGTTGAGCTGTTTGGAGGGGCTCTCTCCAACAAAACAGTCAGTGGACAGCATGACACATGACAGACAGCTGGGCATCCATCCATCCCTGGTTAGGCCTGGGCGCGAGAAAGTTCGGGACTCGGGGGGCACTGTTCTGACTTCTGACTGTAGTACTTTGCACGCAAATGGTAAATTCAAGAGTGAGGAAAAGCACTACTCCCAGACTTGTTTGCCTAATTGCCTGTCAAGCTTGCATTGGCACTACTGAAGGAAACAGGTCACTTTCGAGTCCAGCTAGCCGAGCGCTCCAGCTCCCGCCCGCCATTCGCCTTGGGCCGGCGCCGGCGCGGCCGCCGGCCGCTGGCGGTGGGTGCTGAGTTGGACCGCCGGTTCAGTTGAGTGGCTAGCTAGTAAGCGCTAAGCTAGACACGGCCCTTTGCGTGCGTGGCTGCCTACTCGCTACTCGGTCCGTCTACTCGATCGCCCGCTCGAGTGACCGGCGGCCGGGTTCGTGTCCGAAATGATGCCGCGGGGAGAGCGAGCAGATGGAGCCGGCACCGGCAGGCAGGCACGCAGCGCTGGACGCCTGGCGTTCCTGTCGCCGGGCTGCCGGGCGGGGCGGGGCGGGGTCGGTCGACCTGCCTCTCTGCCTGGCCCCCGTACGTCGCGGCGGGCTGTTCCCGGCTCCGGCCTGCCCCCTTATCTGCTCTGTCTCTCACCCGGCCCCTTGCCGGCTGGCCTGCACGCGGCCACGCGCTCGAGTGTGGCCAGCCCAACCAGCCGGCCACTGCTTGCTGTCGATCGCCGTGATTCAGCACCTGATCAGTGCCGCTGCCGCGCGAGAAGATCGGTAACGCTCATAGTATGATGATACTACGGGTCGGAAGTACGTTATTCTTGCCTGCTAGCAGGAAGGGCTTTAGCCCTAGGCCTTAGGGGCCTTTAGTCCCGGCTACGTAACCGGGACTAAGGTTTCGGGACTAAATGTTCCACCTTTAGTACCGGTTCCAAGAACCGGAACCTAAAGGTGTAACATCCCAGACTTTTACGTAAACCAAAAATACGAGATTTTTAAAATTTTTCATGTAATCGTGTGAAACATATAGTTTTTAGGTCTAACTCGATTCTAACCCGCTAACAAGTTGTCGCATTCATATAGAATTGTTTGTAGACGAGTGCCTTTGTTCGTGAGTCGATTTGGAGTTGAGTCTTAATTAGGGTTTGGAGTGCACAAATCCGTAGCAAAGTCCTCTCAAATCTCTATCGTATTCCTTCGAGTCCGATTCCATATCTATATATTTGAATCTCCCTCAAATTCCCTTGCTCATAAATGGAGGATTTCCTTTTTCATTTCTCTTGGGCCGAATCTCCCTCCATTTCTCCCCGCGGCCCACTCCTCTCCCTCTGCCTGCGGCCCGCTCCCCTCCCCCGCCTCGCTCGGCCCAGCGCGGACGCGGCCCAAGCAACCCCGCCGGCCCAGCTCCTGTGCGCCTCCCCAACCCTAGCTGGGCACTCCCAACCCCAGCCAGGAGCAGCCGCCACCGCCTGAGACGCCGCACCCCAGCGCCCCGATGCCCGCGACGCGCGCCTGCCCTCTCCCCTCGACGTGCGTGCCCGGATCAACGCCGCGTGTCCTGCTCGCGGCATGGACGTCGGAGATGGCCGCCCCACCACGAAGCCCTAGGGCACTGCGCTATAAAAGCCGACCGGCGCCGCCGCCACCCTCTCCTGCCTGCGCCGCCGCTGAGCAGCACCGAGGCCTCGCCACGCACGGCCTACCGGCCATGGAGAGCCCCGACGCTGACAGCACCGCGAGCTCCTCCTCGTCATGACGCCGCCAAGCACCACCTCGCCCCCGACCCCGACGGAGCTCCACCTCCGGCGCCACGACGAGCCACCTCGACAAGGCAGCGACGACGTCAACCGACCAGAGCTTCCACGCCGAGCACCTCCCCATCTACGGCCTCACCGAGCGCGACGTCGAGCCCCGACGCGTCCGCACCCTCGACCTCGCCGCGCCCAAGACGCCGTGCGCCCTCGCCCTCGCCCCGGGAACCCGCCGCGACGCCGAGTAGGAGCTCCGCGCCGTGGAGACTGCGTCCATGCCGGCCGGGGTGACCGCAACCCCGACCCCGACGCCGGTCTGCCCCGACGCCGCGACGTCGTCCACGGCCTCGCCGAGCCCGTGACGCAGTCAGCACCGGCTCGGCCCTGCTCCACCACTCCGTCGAGCGCTGCCGCCCCAGCCTCAGTCCGCGACCAGGAGCCGCGACCACCGTTCCCGCCACGACGTCGCCTGCAACCACGGCGCCCGAGTACCTCAGCTGCGACGCTAAGCCACCAATGGCCAAGCTCTACCCTTTTCCACTTTATCGTTAATATTGCCACTGTCCTTGCTGAGATCGGCCTTCGTGCCGTGTTTTACTGCGGTTGCAGGGAAGCTTTGGCCTCGTTGTGCCTTTGCCGAAGATGTGACGCCTTCCCGATGCCTGCTGCACATTCCGGCCAGCCGCAGTGAGCCACAGCCGGCCAGCTGCAGGCTTGCAGTTGATCTACGCCTATCCTCGGCACACCAAGGTCGAACCTTGAACTGAGTTGACGCCCTCCGTGACGTCGGCAAAACCCTTGCCCTTCATTCTTGTACCTTTGTATATACTTGTTAGTTATCGTCTATATCCATCTATCTACACTTGTCGATACATGATTTATCTCTATCTATTTATGCCTGTGCCGTGCCTTCGTGCCGGTCTATTTATTTATCTATCTCTATCTCTTTTGGTCGCTATGGAAATGTGCTACTCCGAGTCGTCGTCTTGTTAGTGTTGCAATTTGTGTATTTGTTCTTGTCGTTGTGGACCGTGCCGTCGAGCCGGTTGAGAGAGTGACGTGTTTGAATGTTGCGATCGCGAGTTCGTCTCGCCATGGCCGTAATGCCGAGCATGTCCCTTCTCTTGTATTTCCGTTGTTCCTTCTTTTGTTATTTGCATGCCTGAGGACCGAGCCTTCGAGCTGGTTAGGGAAAATGGTAGAGCGTTCGATCATTTCGATCGTGGGTTCGTCCCGCCGTGATCGCGATGCCGAGCCTAACTCATTCCCTGTGTTTAGTTGACTTTGTTGCGCTACGGTCGTTAGCTCTTGTTCCCGTCCCTCAGACGTGGTCATCGTGGACTCGATGTTGTTATCGACGCGGTTCTTACCCGCACCTTCGAGTTCTCTGTGATCTAGTCTAGTGGGATACAGATTAGGAGCAACCCTGGTAGAACAGTCGGAAGCCAACTCGTTAGGTGAAGCTCATGGTCGCGAGACGCCTCGCCATGGCCATCGAGCCTATTCTATTTTTCTCGCATGTTTATCTTATCTGTCTCGTATGCTTATGCCACCTAGACCTGGGCATTTCCCTAGTTCCTGCGATGACAACCGCATCGTCTGGAACTATAGGAATGACCTTGTGCTGATTCAGAAGCACCTAGGTCGTGAAGTGTTATGAGTTGGTGTAGATTGTGGGCTCATATATCTTTTTCTCCAACTGTCATTTGTTCCATGGCGAGTTGGATGAAAGAGTGATTTCGTTCTTCTTCTCTCTTGTTCTCAATCCCCGTCGATCCAGTAAGATGGGGGTTGAGCCCTTTTTGTTTGTTTGGTGTTTTGTTTCCAATCTCGCGATTCCCGCCATTGCTATGGCGAGCGGATCAAAGGAAGGTGAATCCCATGTCTTTTCCCGCCTTTTTGGTTCTTCGTGCTTAAACTCTTGTATGCTTGTACCTATTCGACCGTAGCATTTCTTTGGTTCTCACAGTGACAACCGCACCGCTAAGAACCCTGGTGATGTCTTAGTGCATTCAGTGTACCTAGGTCGTGGTACCCTACAAGTAGCTCGAGCACTCGTGTTCTTTGTGTGTCACTCTTTCTAATTCCCCACCTCTTACCATGGCGAGTGGATTGGAAGGAGTAGACCACTCCCCTTTTCTTCTCTCTTTGTTCCACCCTCTCTTGGCTCTCGCCAGCTACAATGGCGTATGGATTGAGAGAGACCGGAACTTCTCGTGCTTGTAGTCTCTTCGATTCCCGTCGATCTCTAAGACACTTGGATCGGAAGACCGTAAGACGTGGTGTTTACTTAGAATAAGTTAGGGTCTACGCCTTTGTTATTAAAGCCGTACAGGTCGACACGATCGACCCGGGAAGTAACGGCTAGGCGAAGACTCTAGCTTGTACTTAGTAAACAACCATTCTCATTTCTTTTAGCCCAGGGATCGGACATCCACCGAGAGGGCTAAGTCATTATCCTTTCGGTACTCTTTTAGTGTAGTTGTTCTTCAGTGTTCTTTGTCTCTTTTCGCAGTCTTTTGAGGTCTAGTAGTTTGATTGTTTCGCCTTGATTGTCGTTTACGAGGTAGTTGCTTCGATTAGCGATGATCGAATCGGAACCAGTCGAAGGAAGGACATGCAGATAGGAGAAAGACCTTGGATGAGTACAACTACAAGTGAACTGAGGATCTTGGAAATGTCACTCGACAGGTGCCACGTCCCACCCAACCTCGTAGAATCCTATTAGACATGCAATATTGTAGATGCTAGTGCTTTACTTTTATGCAAATGAACTATGATAGGTTGTATGGTAGAAATGCTTGTGAGCCATTGCCTTGTTGCAACCTATAACCCTCGCACACCCGCTGTTAGGTTAGATGCTTGCATACTACTTGCTACTGCTTCTACTACGCATTATATCTATGATGTGATGCATTGTGGAGGATTGGATGTGAGTGGGTAAGGCACGTGGTGCCGATAACTGGTTAAGAAATGGATAATGGACTTGGGGAGATCTTGGCGTGTGTCTTGGGTGTGTGGTGAGGGTCGAGTCGACCGAGCAGGATCTACGACGAGTCCTGGGGACAAGTCTTGCCGGAGGACGCTACCTGGGCGTTCTCCACGAGAGATACCTGTGGCGGGTACATGTGACAGGGAGAGGTCCCGGAGTGGAGTGTCTTCGTGGGACGAAGCACCGGGATGGGAGGTGCTGTATAGCACGGGGTAGCCGGGTGTCCCGTCGAGAGGGGCATCGGCTGGCCTCTCGTGAAGATGTTCTGTTCGGTCACCCTAAGGACTGAGATGTTCTGAGAACCAGTTCGTAGGAAGCTTTACACGCCACTCGCCTTATTATGGTGCGGGACGGATGTACGACCAGCTAGTGCGGTGCCACTACTACTAGGTTGATAGCGGATAGTGTAGGGAGGTACGGGCATGAGGACCCACACCCTCCTAAGACAGCGTAGTGACCTTTGAGGGCCCGGTACTACGCCTCACAGTCTCAGCATGCCGGTGGTACTCCGGTATGGCCCCAGTCCTGAGTGGTAGGGTGGCATCGTATTTAGTTGGAAGGCAGCCCGGTATCAGCCTAGACGAGCCGGTTCGTCGATGATGGTGATCTTGTGGTTAGTGTAAACCTCTGCAGAGTTTGGTTGATCGATCGATACATATGCCGTTTTCTCCACTATGGACCTTTCCTATGTTCCGCTTCGCTTGACTAGTGAGAGGAGTCTCTTCTACCTTCCCCTGGGTTTGTGTTGGATCTGACGTTGGCCGTTGAGGCAAGGCACGAGCGGGAGTCGTACTTGCCGCCTAGAGAGTGAGAGTGTGGTGAGATGTGTGTGATGGGATGGATGGATGGATGTGTGGATGAGATGGAATAAAACTTGATGAATTATTATTATTAAATATTGATGAACTTGCATAGGAGAAACTACAGCCATATATATAGGCCTTTTGATATACCCTTTGCATTTCCACCTACCACAAAGCTACGCAAAAGCATAGGGTGGGAGCCAGTAGCCAGTACAAATCGTACTAAAAATTGTTTAGCAGGTTTTGAACGTGGTCTATGACGATAACTATGGAGAATAGAAGAATTAGGTGGTCTCGTTCCTGCGCTCAAGTTTGGTTCGGAGATGAAGGCTACGCCCGCTGATAAACTACGCCGACTCTGATGATCGCCCGTGAAGGAGGAGCCTTCACCGTTGACGCGCTATATCGACTCTGATAAAGACCCGTGTGTTTCCGCTAGAAAAACGATGTAATAGGCTTGTTGACCAAGAGTTGTAAAGCAAATGTGTTGTAATCTTGTTTCTCACGATGTATGACTACGATAACAGCTGATATATGATAATGCGATGGTTCAATTTTTGAATTATTATATTATAATTCGAATCTGTGGATTTTTTCCTTTGTGAAAAAATCTAGATCGTTTCAAAAGGTCCACCTTTAGTTCCGGTTGGTAACAGCAACCGGGACTAAAAGGTGCGCCAGGGTGTGTCATCTGGCCTCCACTTTTAGTCTCGGTTGTTGCTACCAACCGGGACTAAAGACTTTTTTTCATTTGGTTTTTCATTTAGGGTTTACAATTATGTTATTATTATTTTCGAATGCGTATTGTTTGCTGGTACTTTATGAAACGCGCACCTATAATTTATATAATTTAAAGTATTACATATAAATATACTATAAAACACTATATATATAATATGTATCTATAGGTTCATAATATAATATTTACACATATGTTTCACGGACAAAGTATTTACAACACAATTTATCTCCGCCACTCAAGCATCGTACAAATGATCATCGTTATTTGGTTTCATCGGCTCCTGAGGGTTGAAGTAGCGCTAGCCGTCGGGATTCAGGACTTGGTCGTTAAAAAATCATGCGATTGTCTCCTGAATTCCTTTTAGGCGCACAGCATCCAACACCTGCTCCTTCAGCCACATCTCCTTTAATAGACATTAAAGAAAAAAGTTAGAGGTATGAATAGAATTTATTAAATAGCAACAAATAAATGAAATAAACTTATTATATATACATGTTACATACTTTTAGGTGCTCAAGATTAGTTCTTTTGGCATAGACCGTCATAAACTCGCACACATAGTAGCCACACAAATTGTTGCCCGGTGTCTGCCGTAGAACCCACTGAAGTAAGATGGGCTTTGAAAGTGCTGCGTTCAACTCTGGACGGTGTTTCTTTATGAACCCAGCCCAAACCCTAGCAATAAAACGATCATTATTAATTATCTATTACCAAGTTAAAAGAGCAGAATTTAATATATAGAGATCGGAGTTACCCTTGGATAATATCTATTATTTTCTGGTAATCGTCCCGTGGTTTTCTCAACGAGTCATAGATTACCAATTGACATTGCCAGAGATCAATGACAATTAGTATCCAATGAAAGTTGTATTTGTGTGTATATGTAGGCAAAATTAGTATATATCTTCATATTGATCTGATTAATTAGTTAAATAGAATGTACACACGATAACGACACTTACTTAAAGTTGTAGGAAAAGAGTATATATCTTTTATCTTTTTAGTTGATCAAGAACCTTCGTAGATTTCTCTCCGTTTGAGTTCTCCATAAGACATACGGGGTCTTGTGGTCTTTGAATACAACATTTGGATCCACAAATACAATCTCCTTGTCATTTCTAACTCTGAGGTCCCTCATCATGTTTCTGCATATGTATAGCGGGTTTCTGTAATTAGTTATATATATACATGATAAGTTACAGTGATATTATTGAAAGAAAGAATCACTTACAGACAGAAGCAACTCATTAGAGATTTGTCAAGAGCGTCCATGTGACATAGTTGGTGTAGCTCATTAAATTGAACATAAATAATACCATCACCACGGAAGTAATGATAGTTTCTAATTCGGACACAAAGATAGTCATCTGCTTTTCTGACGCACGCTGCCATGTACCATTTGTTTAGCATGTACATTTGCGTTCCAAGCTTGCTGAGGGCCGCAGGGTTGTATAAACTCTTGCCATATGTATATTTCTTTTGCCAATGATCAATTTATGGAGCACTTTCAATTGGTGCCCCAGCTATCATTTGGGCTAAGCTAAGACTAGTTTCCGCAAAAAAAATTCAAGCTCATCAAATTTTAATTCTGCCGGTATCTGCTGGTCTAGCACGTCAATGTTTGAACCATATTCATTTCCAATGACTAGCGGAGGCACTGATTGCTTTGATTGTTCCCCGAGCTGTGCTATACCCTTGCGTGCTCTTTTCTCTTTCTTCTTCTCTTCTTCTATGGATTTCGTTAAAGTGCGATCATAGTCCGATAAAGATGATGATTCTTTCTGAGCTTCACGCCTCTTTTTTTGTTGAGCCTCAACCCTTTGTCGTAAATCTTCTGGCCGTAGTAAGAGATATGGCTTCTCAGGGTTTCGCTTGGCTTCTCTTTCAGTCTTAAGTTTCTTGAAGAAACTATCCATGTCTGATTTTACTGAAGCATTTATTTTTGCATCAGTCTTCTCATAGGACAGCTTCTTAGGAATGATAGCTTGTTTCTTTTCGGAGGCTTTCTTTTTTGGCGGCGGGGCGGCTGACACATTTGATTGTGTGGCTGGCCTCTTCTTTCGTGCTGGAGCCACATGTGGAGGCGATGGGGTGGCCGGTGGCGGTGTTGGAGCCCGAGGAGGTGGCATTGGAGCCTTAGGTGGCGTTGGAGCCCTAGGTGGCGGTGTTGGAGCCCGAGGTGGCGGTGTTGGAGCCCTAGGTGGTGGCGTTGGAGCCTAAGGTGGTGGCGTTGGAGACCGAGGCGATGCAGCCGTGTCTTGCACTCCCTCGTCATCACTCGCAGTACTATGACATGTTGGTGACCACCTGTGAAACGAAAAGATATATGAGTAAACTGCTAACTAAGAGAATGTAAAATAAAGTTAGTGAACAAATGTATAGTCAATTTTTATCCGCACCTAGGATTAGGTTCATGACGAGGAGGTGGTGGTAGACTACTAGGTGATGCCCTAGGAATAATGATGTAGCGCTTGCGCCAACAAATAAAAGTCTTCTTTGCTTCTCCTAGAGTCTTCTCTCCATCACCTCCTTCTATCTCAAGCTGCACATTACTGAAGCCTTTGACAACTCTATCCACCGAGACACTAGCATATCCAGGTGGAACTATCGCCCCATGGATTCTTGGTGTCCTCATAGGGTCGACAGGAGTTACAACAGCGACAGCAACCATGATTGTGGCAGTCCCCTGTGGAATGTGCAGCTCACATGTTGTCAGAGGTTCAGTGATGTCATCCACCGGAAAGTGCAGCCCCACGTCGTCTTGAATAGTTGGCATCTCCGTGGAAGCGCAACTACTTTTCAACTGACCGGGGGGCTAATGTTGACTCTAGGCTCTGATGCAGTTTTCCCTTGTATAGAACTTACTGCAATCTGCACTTGTCTTTTGATCTCCTCGTTCATTCTCTCTTCAAGCGCTTTCTCTCGCGCTATCGCTTCACGAGCCGCTTCGCGTGACTCCATCATCATTGCCTCCAACCTATACAACCGCTCTGCTTCCTCTTTCTTCTTTCGTTGGCGGCTTCTATAAATCGGTCTATCTTTAGGGAAGCCATGCTCCCACGATACCTCCCCATAGCCTCTGGTTCGCCCACCGTGTTCAGCAGTCTCCAGGGCGTATGTCAGCTCATCCTTTTCTCTATTTGGCCGCCAGGTGCCGCTTTCAACTAATCCTCTAGCATAGGCCATTCTCTGTCCTACTCTCTCGAGCTTTTCGCCGTACACTATCTTTCCGGTCTCTAGGTCTATGATTCCTCCGTGACCGAAGAACCAATACTTGGCGCGCTCAGGCCAGTGCATTGATTCTGGTTCGATCCCTCTTCCAAGAATCTCCTAATCCAGCTTTTGCCACTTAGGAATAGCAGTCCTGTAGCACCTGAACTCAAGTGATGGTGGTATTGCTTTTGTTTAGCATTTTCCTGATTCTTGACCATCCGTGCCTGACCCTCTTCTGAGTTCTTAAACTCTACGAACTCATCCCAAAAAGGCCTCAACTTGACGTAGGCCTTGTTGGTGAAATCTGGTGTCCGGCCTTGTGCAACAAAAGTCTTGTATAATGTCTTCTTCCAAGCCTGAAATTGTTTGGCCATCTTCTGCATAGCCCAGATTTTAACCTTCTCCTTCAAAGCTTCATCCTGTGTATCGAGCGTGAAATGTTGAAGGATATCTAGCCAAATTAATTTCTTATCACGATCTGAGACAAAACTAATATTAAGGTTATCTTTCCGTTGCCTCCATTCACGAGCACTGACCGGGAGCCTGTCCCTTACAAGGTAGCCACAGTGCGTAATAAATTTTTTAGAATTAGCCCCAAGTACTTGTCCTGTACCCTCATCAAATTCCGACAGAATGTACCGACCCTCCAACGGCTTCTTCGGGCCGCGCACTTTTCTACTCTTCTTAGAAGTTGTCGCCGATTTAGAGGGCTACACAAACAAGTATAAATATATTAGTATAAATGTCATTTATTTTAATTTCATATATATACATATATACTAGATTGTAGATAGTCCTCATCAAGATTGTCTCCCACAAGCTACGTTACACGAGTACGGGTACGAGTATCGGATACAATACGTATCGAATACGCGGATACACACTTTCTAAAAACAAAACCCACTAAAATGGTGTATCCAAGTATCCGTATCCGCGTACCCGACGAGTATCGGATACGGATACGTCATCCCTCTTGGAGTATCCGTGTAACATAGCCCACAAGTTCTTCATAATCAGCAAAGTACTGACTCCCATCATCTTCGCCTTGGGAATCTTGATTGGCGCCGCTGTTGATTAGGTCCATCATTGCATCATCCATGTTGTCATTCGGATTGGCCATTTCTACAATAAGGGCTAACATAAACTAATTACAACTAAGAGCTAACATAAACTAATTACAACTAAGGGCTAACATAAACTAAGGGCTAACATAATACAAAAGATAAAATATAAAATAGAAATTATACATCTCATCTCAATATCTATCCCTACTAACTAATCATACTTTTCACATTTTGTATAATTTTTTGCAAGTAAACATGGCCAGGAACGACAATAACTGCTCGGTGCCGGCTGGAGAAGATCGAAGCTCGGCACGGCGCAAGGAGGGTCCTTGGCTCGGGCCAAGGACGAGGGTCGGTGCAAGGAGCTCGGCGGTGGCGGCGCTCTGTACGTCCTCGGCTCGGGCCGAGGACGAGGGTCGTCGGTGCCGCGCGTAGAAGAAGAAGGTCCTCGGCTCGGGTCGTCGGAGCTCGACGCGACGCTCCGTACGGTCCTCGGCTCGGGCCGGGGACGAGGGGTGGCGGCGGTGGCGGCGGCGGCGCTCCTGGGCTCGAGACGACGACGGCGCTTGGCCGGGGACAAGGGCGCGATGCGACGGCAGGGAGCGGCGCGCGGCGGAGGAAAACTAGGGCTCAGTCGAACTAGATCGAGGAGAAAGACGACTGTTTGCTTATATACACGCGGAGACCTTTAGTCCCGGGGGCCAGCAAAGCGGACCACTGTCCCGACCTTACCAGCACCGTAGGTTTACTGATCAATGAAGCCCTTCAACCTACTATCTTTTCTTACAAACTCAACCAAGCCTAACCAAACCCCATGCTAACGACATGTTCTTGATATTGATTGAGTTTTGGTCCCGGTCGGTGATACGCATCGGGACTAAAGGTCCACCTTTTAGTCCCGGTTCCTGGCTAGAACCGGGACTAAAGGCAACTTTTAGTCTCGGTTCTAGCCAGGAACCGGGACTAAATGTATTTTTGTTGTTTCATATTTATTTATGCTTATAATAATTAGATTAATGTTGTTAATTGCATAGTAAATAGAATAATAGGTATTAATTTGTTAAAAAATAATAGTTCCATTTCTTTTTGCCTAATTGCTTACATAATAAATTTGAAAACATAAAATCTTTTCATCACTTATATTAGCAAACTTAAATATAAAAAATAATTAGTATTTTGTTAGTGCAAAAATGTATTATTTAATTTTAATATCTTAAAGTATATGTTTTTGATAGAAAATTTGTTTATGCATTATTTAAACATAAATTTTGTTTATTTATCATCATTTATCTCCAAAATCATGATATACGTGATATTCAACATTACATCGGATTATTTTTTAAAGATTTTTCTCTATTTCTTATTTATTTATGCTTACAACAATATTCTCCATTACATCGGATTATCTCTACCAACTTTGTATTCAAATTGTTTTCATTTCAAGTCATCAAATGGGTTATTTGACCAAGTTTGACCAAAGTCAAAGCATTGCTTTTTAGAAACACACACTTTGACCGAACCCTATATGGTCCCAAATGGAAAAGTAATGAATACAAAGTTTGTTGCACTCATCAAGTTCTACATTTGGTCTAATGGTCAACTTTTCTTTTGGAAAAGTTTGAACCGCTCAATTTTAAATTTTGAAAAAATTCATAGCCACGCATCGGTTTTCGGAACCCTAGATGTTCTCGAATGGAAAAGTCATGAATACCAATATTGTTGCACTCATCAAAATCTACATTTAATATATAGACCATTTTTGCATTTGACAAAGTGTTGGGAAGGTGTAGTTCAAAATCCACAATTGACACATATAGTTTCATATAGTTTGTGTGAGATTCAAGAATTGGTGGGTATTGTGAACTTAAACTTTCTCAAATGGAAAAATTGTCTATATAAAAAGTTTAGATCTTGATGATATCTAACAACTTGGTATTCAAAAATTTTTCATTTTAAGTAATTTAGTTTGTCATTTGACCAAGTGTGACCAAAACCCGTCTTGGATTTTGAACAAATGTGCTTAGGATTGGCTCAAATTTATCCAAATGGAAAAATGGACAATATATCAAATGTAGATCTTGATGATCTCTACCAACTTTGTATTCAAATTTTTTTCATTTCAAGTCATCAAATGGGTTATTTGACCAAGTTTGACTATTTTTGCATTTGACAAACAATTGACACATCTCTTATAATAGCAAACTTAAATGTCATTTCATTATTTGAAATGATATAAAATAAGAAAAACTAATATAAACATCTTAAGTTACAATTGTGACATACACATACTCTATTGCAATCTATTTATTAGGCGAGCACAATAGTGATCTTCTTTTTGACGTATGTTCCTTGGTCATGATCTTGTAACCATGGAGTGTCCTCGGCATTTATCAGTATGCTCGGATCTTTGGTCACATTGAAAGGCGTGATTCGGTCATCCCTTTCATAATCTTCTGAAATATCTGACTTGTCCTCAATTCCCACAATGTTTCTTTTCTCTGAGAGAACTATATGGCGTTTTGGCTCATTTATTGATTTGTTGTCATTTTTCACTCTCTTCTGTTTTGTAGACATGTCTTTCACATAGAACACCTGATTCACATCAGCAGCAAGGACGAATGGTTCATCTTTGTAACCAACATTGTTGAGGTCCACTGTTGTCATTCCATAGTCTTTGTCAACTGTCACCCCGCCTCCGGTAACCTTCACCCATTGGCATCGGAACAAAGGGATTTTAAAATTAGGTCCGTAGTCTAGTTCCCAAATCTCCTCTATACGACCATAATATGTTTGTCTGTTTCTATTCGGGTCTATGGCGTCTACGCGAACTCCACTATTTTCGTTCGTGCTTTTTTTATCTTGGCCTAGGGTGTAAAATGTATTTCCATTTATCTCGTACCCTTTGTACGTGAGGATGTGCCATGATGGTTGCCTAGCCAACAAATACAGTTGCTCATCAATCTGGTCATTACCCTGACATTCTTTTCGTAACCAATCACTGAAAGTGTCTATGTGCTGACGCATAAACCAAGCTTCATTCTTCTCTGGGAATTGGGATCGTAGGAAGTCCTTGTGTTTCGTGACATACGGCTCCACCACGGATGAGTTTTGAAGAACTGTGTAGTGTGCTTTATTGAAAGAATCGTCCCCCATACCGACGTATGTTTTCTTTCCTAGTGTTCCCTTTCCACTCAGTCTCCCCTCGTGTCGCGATTCAGGAACACTAATTGGGTCAAGTTCAGGAATGAATTCAACATAGAACTCAATGACCTCCTCTGTCCCATAGCCCTTTGCGATGCTTCCTTCTGGCCGAACACGTTGGTGCACATATTTCTTCAGAACTCCTATAAACCTCTCGAAGGGAAACATATTATGTAGGAACACAGGACCCAGAATATTGATCTCCTTGACTAGATGAACTAGGAGGTGTGTCATGATATCAAAGAAGGATGGAGGGAACACTAACTCAAAGCTGACAAGACATTGAACCACATCATTCTGTAAAGCAGCTAGTTCTAGTGGATTGATTGCCTTCTTAGAAATTGCATTGAGGAATGCACATAGCTTTACGGTGGCTAGACGTAATTGCAACTGGAAGCAATTGCGTCATAAGCACATGGCAGTCATGCGACTTTAAGTTCAAAAATTTCTTCTCAAGCACATTAATTATACCTTTTATATTAGAGGAGAATCTAGATGGGACCTTGATGCTGCTTAAGCATTCAAATATGATTTCTTTCTCTTCATTTCTAAGAGTGTAGCTAGCAGGTCTTAAATATTGGCGTCCATCATCTGTCTTCTCTGGATGCAGGTTGTCTCGTTCTTCCATGCGTTGCAAGTCTTGTCGTGCTTCAAGTGAATCCTTAGGCTTACCATATACACCCATGAATCTTAGAAGGTTCATACAAAGATTTTTTGTTAGGTGCATGACGTCGATCGCATTTCGGACCTCTAGGACTTGCCAATAGGTTAGCTCCCAAAATATTGACTTCTTCTTCCACATGGGTGCATGACCTGCTGCATCTTTTGGAACTGGTTGGCTGCCTTGTCCCTTACCAAAAACTACTTTCACATCCTTAACCATCTCAAATACATCTTCTCCAGTTCTATTGCGAGGCTTGCATCGGTGGTCTACCTTACCTTTAAAATGCTTTCCTTTCTTTCTAACTGGGTGATTCATAGAAAGAAATCGATGATACCCAAGGTACATGACCTTTCTGCATTTTTTCAAATATATACTATCAAGGTCATCAAAACAGTGTGTGCATGCATTATATTCCTTGTTTGTCTGCCCTGAAAGATTACTTAGAGTAGGCCAATCATTGATTGTCACAAACAACAGTGCTCGCAGGTCGAAGTGTTCCTGTTTGTACTCATCCCACACACGAACACCTGTTTCACTCCATAAAAGGAGTTCTTCAATTAATGGCCTTAGATAGACATCAATGTCATTGCCTGGTTGCTTCGGGCCTTGGATGAGCACCGACATCATAATGAACTTTCGCTTCATGCATAACTATGGAGGAAGGTTGTAGATACATAGTGTAACAGGCCAAGTGCTATGACTACTGCTCTGCTCACCAAAAGGATTCATACCGTCCGTACTTAAAGCGAACCTTAAGTTTCTTGCGTCTTTTGCAAACTCTGGAAATTCCCTGTCTATTGCTCTCCACTGGGACCCATCAGCAGGGTGTCTCAACATGTTATCTACTTTACGGTCTTCTTTGTGCCACCGCAACAATTTTACATGGTCCTTATTTCTAAAAAGACATTTCAGACGTGGTATTATAGGAGCATACCACATAACCTTTGCAGGGATTTTTTTCTGGGACGTTCTTCCCCCTCAACATTGCTAGGGTCATCTCGTCTGATCTTATACCGTGATGCTTTACATACGGGGCATTCATCTAAATTCTCGTAGTCCTTGCCACGGTATAGGATGCAGTCGTTAGGACATGTATGTATCTTCTTGATTTCTAATCCCAAAGGACAGACGATCTGTTTTGCTTCGTATGTAGTAGTGGGCAGTTCATTAGGCTTCGACAATATTTTTTTTGGATCTTCAGTAATTGCCCAAATGCCTTATCGGATACACCATTCTGTGCCTTCCATTTTAACACCTCCAGTGTTGTACCCAGTTTTTTTTGCCCATCCTGGGCAGATGGGTATAGTAATTTCTTGTGATCTTCTAACATGTGGTCAAACTTTGTCTTCTCTTTTTCACTTTCGCAATCTTTCTGTGCATCACGAATGACATCACCAAGAGCATCATCTTCAACAGATGCGCCTTCTGCACCTGCCTCGTCTTCAGCTTCTCCCATTGTTGTATCACCGAAGTCACCGTATTGAGCAATAATGTCGTCAGGCTCCAACTGTTCTTCTTCACCTTCTTCCATCATTATCCCGTTTTCTCCATGCTTGGTCCAACAAATATAGTTTGGCATAAAACCCGACTTCAACAAATGTGAGTGAATAGAATATTCCTTCAAATTCTGACACAAGGCACATGGGAAACATATGAATCCATCCCGCTTGTTTTTCTCGGCCACTCTTAAGAAATAATGCACACAATCAATGAATTCTTTGGAGCGGCGATCGGCATTGTACATCCAATGACGTGTCATTGTCTGCATTGCAACGTAAAGTATTATAAGTTTCTAATTTTTATACAGAAATTAAAGTAACAAATAACCTAAAATTCTCTATTTCTAGTTTTTCTAAACTAGCAAAATTAAAAAGACATAAAAGTTCTCTATTTTCTAACTAATCATGAAATGTGGCATGCATACTAGTTATAATTAACTAATTAACCATGTCATAAAGTGCAAATTAAAGAAATATAAGTTTCTAATTTTTAATAGAGAAATTAAAGTAACAAAAAACCTAAAATTCTCTATTTCTAATTTTTCTAAACAAGCAAAATTAAAAAAGCACAAAAGTTCTCTATGTTTCTAACTAATCATGAAATATGGTATGCATACTAGTTATAATTAACTAATTAACCTTGTCATAAATTGCAAATTAAAGTATTATAAGTTTTTAATTTTTAATAGAGAAATTAAAGTAACAAAAAACCTAAAATTCTCTATTTCTAATTTCTCTAAACAAGCAAAATTAAAAAAAGCACAAAAATTCTCTATTTTCCTAAATAATCATGAAATGTGGTATGCATGCTAGTTATAATTAACTAATTAAATCGGTCAAAAATTGCAAATTAAAGTATTATATGATTTTAATTTTTTTCTAAACTAAATAAAATAAAAAACATATTATCACTATTTCTCTAAAAAAACGTGTCGCTGTTGAGAAGACGATGAAGCTAATAACCTCTTAAAAAAACCATAAAATAAAAAACAATATACATAACACTAGGAAATGACATATGCCGCTGCTAAATGTTGAGAAGATTAAGCTAGTGACCTATTAACAAGTCGATGACGGCGTAGAAATGATGAAATGAATCAATAGCCGGAGATGAGAGCCAGAACAAGCAACTCCAAATGAAGAACACAGCAAAAGAGTGAAGATCGATGGGCTCGGCCAGGGGAAGAAGAGTTTAAATATGGAGAAGGACATTTAGTCCCAGTTCCTTTTAAAAACTGGATCTAAATTCCAATACTAGTCCCGGCTGGTGAGACGGATAGGGACAACAGCTTTTAATCCGATTTGTAACTAAAGGCTAGGCTTTTGTCCCGGTTCGTGAGACCAACTGGGACTAAAGGTCCCCTCTGCCGATGTCTGACACCATAGCTGTTGGACAGGGGACTTTTAGTCCTGGTTGGTCTTACCAACCGGGACTAAATATGTTTTTGTTCTGGACGCTGATTGGGCCGAGATTATTATTCATTTTGAGCAAGTGACCAAATGCCTCTGTACTAGTGTAGCAGTGTGGAGTGCACAAAAGGGATGGATGTTCAGAATTCCCTTCTTTTACCGACGAACACGTTTTATCAGTGGGCGACACGCGAAACACAGGCTCAGAAGCAAAAAATGCTACGGTTGGTCAGGGTCCTAAGACTAAGAGTGTTTGACAAAGATGCTACTACCAACTCCTATTCTCGCAAATGCAGGTATGCTAAATGCAGTAATGCGCGTGCGTGGAGACCACAGACGAACGCAGAACGCGCGCGCGCGCTGCCAGTGGCCAGTGGCCGGCGGCGATCGGGACCAGGGCCAAGCCAGCGCTGCACGGCATCGATCGTGTGATCCACGCGCATGGTTATTGGGTGAGCCCAGCCCTCCACTTTAGCCTGGGCCGGGGGGGGGGGGGGGGGGGGGGGGGGTGGGGCAAGGCCAAGGCGGCGACGTTTGACTCCGATCCGCTGCTGGAACGCTGAGGCCGGATGTCTCGCTGTCGTACGTGCCGTGCTTCCGCTCCGTCGTCGGCGCACTGACTCCGGCGCGGACTTGGATAAGGATCAGCGCGCGCACCGCGCAGCAGGCAGGCAGAATCCGTGCGTGCTCTCCTCGACGCGCGTGTTCCAGTTCCACCGCGACTCGTGTTCATTTTCATGTCTTCCGTTCTCGCGTCGCCGTCGCCGCTTTTTGGACTAGCGCTTTTAGCTTTTCACCGTGCGCACCCCAACTCATCGTGTCGTCTTGATGCGGTTTATGTTGGCGCGCACGTTTCTGTCCACCAGGGTAGGTTTGGGACGATGGAACTCTCGATCGATCGCCAGGTTAGCAATGTATAGTAGTAGGAGGAGTGTGCACGCATGCAGTGGGGTCTCCATTTCGCAGCACCTACCTCTATTTGCATTGCACGTAGTAGATGGCATTTTAATGTGGTGCATTGAACTCAGATTTTGAACGCAGACGTTACACTCTTCTCCCCTATATATCCCAAAAATGGCACCACGTGACTTATTTGGTGACCACTATTTCTGTTAGTATAATATAAGTACTCCAGATTCTAGAAGAGGTGTTGTTCTACGGTGGTGTTATCCTATGGTCTTGTTTAGATGTGCATGTATTCCGCTCAATCTACATAGATTAGAGTGGACTAGATGTGCATATATTCTGCTCAATCTACATAGATTAGAGTGAATTAGAATGAAACTCTTCATTCAATACATATAGATTGAAGTGGATATACATGCATCCAAACAAGACCTTAGGTGATTTGAGTTGAGTGGAGCTGACAAATTCACGTGGAGTAATTTGATCGCGCTACCCAACATACCTTTTAATATTTTGATGTCATATTAAGTTGTATAAGCCGGTTAATTCAATCGAATACGTCAAACGTAACTGAGTATTCACTTATATACTTTAACAGCTTGGAAGAGATCTCTTTTTTTTTTAACGAAGGGAAGAGATCTCGTTTGATCAATATTATATAGTAGCAGTTCGGGGGGGGGGGGGGGGGGGGGCATCCCTACGTACTGACTTTACTAATAAAAGAAGGAAAACAGGTTCAACAAAGGGGACTTCCACTTTACTTCAACACAGTTCGCTACAACACGTCCCTTTTTACTCTGCACAGTTTGTAGCTAACTCCTCATCCACCTGTCGTCGAAGGCTCTCCTAATACTACATGCTCCATCTATACCCATAAAACAAGTTGTTTTGGACAAGATTTGAATCAAATATTGGGAATATAAATCATGAATAATTTTTAAGTTGTTGAGTTTGAAAATATAAAAACCATATGAATAGATTTATCTTGAAACATACTTTCATAAAAATATATTTATACCACTTTTTGATAAATGTTTTTACAAAAATAAGAAGTCATAGTTAGATTTTAGAAACCGTGTTATTGTCCAAATCAACTTATTTTATGGGTATAGAGGGAGTACTACACCATCGTCCGATCCCTCCACGCTCTACGACTCTATACTATACCAACAAACTAATTTTGCACTGTCAACACAACTCCCCAGTGGATCATCTACCTCTCCAACCATTAGCACCCTGCACAGTGTATAAGAGCAATTCTAGGTGCTTCATATAATTAACTTGCTAGTGAATGAATAAGTTTAGCGAGATAACAAAATAAGTAGCGACCTCAATTTATTTTCTTCTCCAATAATTTCCAATATTAGCTTCCTAAATGATTTTGCATTAGGAGCCTGAACTATTTCTAATCAACCAAACCTTTTTAAATAGTTTCTTTGGCTCTTATCGTTTTCTCACTTGAAACACATTATTTTCTTAGTTTACTTATATGTCCAATTTACCCCAATCTCCTGAGAAAAACACCAAATGGAGTGTGAGTGCGGAAACTTATGAGTTGATGAAGAGGATATTACAATTTTCTATTTTTAAGCTATTTCATCAAACTGTTAGAGAAGACTCTTTTTCTTTTACTAAATATAAAAATTAGGAAACTATTTTACAAAACTCTTAGAGATGCTCTAAATTTGATCTCCGTAGCCCTCGACCAACTAACCTGTCTCCCAAGCCTTGCCGCAAATTCGGCAAGTATGGAGTGACTCCTTTTCTAAATCCAGACACCCCAATCGAGGTTCAACAGGTCAAACTCAATTGTAGTATTAAAAGCTTTTGAGTGAGGAGTAGGTGTGAAATTTATGAAATTTATGAAGTTTTAAAAGTGTCTTTCAAAATGCTCATGTCCTCGTTGGGTAGACAACACTAGCGTTGAGGATTCCAAGGGCGGCCAACCTATAGCGACGTACTTAGATGTTCTTCAGCGTCCAACGAAACCTTAGCCTCACCCAACCGAGGGTCTGAGCTATTGTGGTGCGATCAGTGGCCAGCCACAGACAGAAGCAAGCTGGAGTAGGCACTAGTCGTTAGCGAAGACGGAGGAAGCACAGCTAGCTGCGCCCACAATTAGTGTGTGGACAGCCTCATCAGCCGAAGAATGGTTGCATGCTTGCTTGCCAACACCTTGGTCGCTGTGGATGGGTCTCCACTCCCAACGCCGATAAGTGGCATAAGATCCTCCCCTGACAGGAGAGGGGACCTGTGGCCGCCTCAGTTGAGCCTCGCCATGACTGGTAGATCTCCACGACATGTGCTTCTATTGCCTCTCCTCCACATCGGGTGGCAACATGGAGGCTACCCCATCGTTGTCTACTCTACAAGGGTCTTCGACACATTGCGCATGACTGCAAGCAGCCATAGTTCGTGGACTCAAGATGCTTGGGCATTGTAGGGGGCATGGGTGGTTGGCCACAACAACCTGTCGATCCTGCCAGTGACAGCCACCGACAGCGACTGATGGAGGCACCAACAGTCTATCGACAGCGGCCAGCTCGAAAGAGTCGAGCGACACCACTACTATTGTTGTTGGAGCTCGACCCAGATGCAGACGTAGGCGACGAAGACGCCATGGTTGGTCGGCAGGGGACGTGCCCACAGCTATGGGCAACACCTTTGACGCTACTGGAGAGTGAACCAGTGAGACAGGCCTTGTCAAGCTCAAGCCACTAATGCTGATGTCGTACTCAGGTGCCTCACTAGATCACAACATCATGGAGGACCCGATGCTCATGGAGCTCACGGCCTCACTCGCTAGTAGTCGGTTCGTCACATGCCCTCTTCCTAGGCACCCAACTCACGTGCTCACCTAGTTGGGGGCGAGGCCTCGGTGGTGATCACCTAAGGGGCGCAGCAGACGCCACCACCAGCGACCACACCCCTGGTGACACAGGTCACGCCAAGGTAGCTAGTGTTCAACGCCACCTTGAATGTTGCGCCCACGGTGGGCGAAGAGGGCTACCTACCAGACTTCGGTCCAGTTGACCTCATGTCGGATACTAATCTTGACATTACACCGTGGTGGGTGGTCACAAGATTGTGGACAACGATGACTCCTTCAAGCGTCGTCTCGACAACCTCACCAAGAAAGTAAGAGGGACCCCTCGCTGATTTGTGAGCCACCCAAGCAGCCGCTTGCGAAGGCACTACTTCATGGCGGAGCAGGCGGTTGGCAACCCAAAGTCTCTCTCGAGTATGTGCCTCCAAATGAGGTGAGGTCCTAATTATGCATCGTATGGGCTACACCAAGGATTCATCAGCGTTGTCCGCATCGGATCTAGAGGCCTTTGAAGGGATTTTTGACGGAAACTGAATGCATCCAACGCCAAAGCACTCGATGCGCTCTTCGTGGACAGTCGAAACGGTTCATCCAGGAAGCTACGAAGACACAAGACCACTTCCTGAGTTGCACTGCTGAGACGGTATTGGTTGTTTTTCATCTATGTAATATCGAAACTTGATTTTTCTTGTTAGGATGGTTTAGCTATGGCTGTTCTAGGAATCTAGGTCGACCTCCTTCGGCGCTCGATAGATACGCGTTGTTTGTAAGTTCAAACTCTTCTTCTTAATACAATTGATACAAAAATCTTTTGTGTGTTCAAGAAAAAAATTCATGTGGACCAAATACTTTTGAAATTATTTGTTTTCAGAATTTTGGCCAAGTACCATGGCAATATACATGTTTTCACTAAACATGTACTTTTGAAATTATTTGTTTTCGGAATTTTGGCCAAGTACCAGGGCAATATACATGTTTTCACTAAACATGTTTTTCTCGGATGCAACGAATTTTCTCCCTAGAGTAAAATGGTTTTTGTTCCTACCATTAAAAAAGGTTGTTCCAGACAGAGAAGGGACAACAGATATCTTAATGGATGTGCAACGATATCTTATGCGAGACATGACGTACATCTCACAAATAATACTGTCCAAAGCACCAGAATGAGTAAATAACCACTATAATTGGTTTGGGTGACAAATGAATATTAAATTAAAAAATAACCTAGTTTTTTTTGTGAGACCCAGTTACAGACGCAGACACTCACAAACACGAGCGTACACTCATCCCTATGAACGCACGCACACACCCCCTACTCCTTCCTATGAGCACCTCTGAAGAACCGAGTTGGACCGGCAAATTTTGAGATTGATGAAGTCATCATAGGCGCCTTGTTGTTAATGGGCACGTCGCCTACCACTTAAAGTATAGCGCTGTTAATTTTTTCAACACGCAAACATGTGTGTGAACCATCTCATAAATAATCATGTTTAAAGGGTAATTTAGTCGTTTCATAGCATTTCTACTAGACATCACTTCTTTGATCAATTAAACTGGAGACGTCGTTTTCTTAACTTATCCGATTTCATGGTGGCTCAAAAGTGAGCTAGATTTTTATGTTGGCACCTTTTCAAAGTTAGTCGTAGTTTTAGGGGTGGAATGTCACATGATTTCCAATTAGAAAAGGTACAATTGTTCTCGACTATCGGAGTCAACATAATTTTACAGTTTTGTTATATCATGCCCGGTCGAACAAAAGTCCCTTATACTTCCTCCGTCCCCAAATACTGCTATTTCTAGCAGATTTCAGACAGATTAGTATGGCAAACAAAAGACCATTCTACCCTCAATTAATTTGGGTTCCACCATTTAATCATGCACGTTAAGCCATAGTTCTCTGGTTCTAACAAGCTGCATTTAATGCTAACTAAACAGACTCAAAACAATTACCATGCGCCAAAGTACTACTCTCTGAAAGAAATTAAATGGGCTGGTGGACCACGGAAGTTCTGAGGAGAAATTAAATGGGCTGGTGGACGAGTATGCTAGTAGAAATAGCAGTATTTGTGGACATTTCTCTTAGAAATAGCAGTATTTAGGGACGGAGGGAGTACATCTGGATTTTGTGAGCATGTTATAAGGAAAGATCTCATGCATCTGAATTTTGTGAGCATGTTATAAGAAAAGATTCAGATGTTTTAGAATTTAGAGAGGTTTGACACCTAAATTAAAGGTTTTGCAGGAATCGGGTCAAATATTCCCTCGCCGCATCTAAACTTTTAAAGTTGTGCCAATTCTGCTAAGAAATTACGTCGAAATAGTCGTTGTAACTCTAGTATATACAAGTCAACTGTAGAACTGTAGATCCAACATAAGTTGGTGCAGTAACTAAAACTGTAGTGTGGAGCTTGTTCGCTTGTCTTTTATAAATCGTACTTTTTCTATCAATTAACAGTATTTTTCTCTTATAATAAATCAGCGAACAGTACTTTCAGTTATGACTTTTTAGACCAGCGAATAGACTCGTACGAGACTTATCCTTCGCTATTTTGTTATTATTTACTCATCTCTGGTTCGGAAGGGTAGAGTTTAGAAGTCAATAAGGCTGCATTCAGTTACTCAGGATATGAACCGGGAACTATTTTAGCTTTTCAAAACTATACAAATTAGTGAACCAATTCTAACTGGAGTCATTACAGAGACTCAATCCAAAGCAACCAAACGAGCCCTTGAAATACTTCACCTATAGCAGTAATGGCCTAACATCAATACTGTAACGAGCTCATTCGAACTGGCAGTACACCATATCCACAAGGAAAACAAATTAATCATCATCATCTTAGAGAAAGTATAATGACAAAAAGGACGGGAGAAAAGGTTTCACAGGGAGAAAGAAAGGGAAGGCCGGGGCCTGGTTGGAGATTCCTGAGCCCTATGATTTTCTCAATATTATAGTGCCGAGCACACTAGGGGGCCGAATCATTCCCGGCAGGTGCAGATGTTGGGAATGGCAAGGAGCTCGATCGGAGCTCCATTGGCTGGTGTCCCAAACTGACATTGTAGTTGTAGTAGTCGTAGAGTACTGTACTCTCCAAGAAGAAGGCTAGCTAGCTGATTATTCTTTCAGTCAGGGTAGCTTAGCTGGTGTCCCTGTGTCTGAGTGTCTGTCTGCGTCGTGCTGTGTGACTCCCAGCGGGCGCACCAATTCAGAGGCTGAGGCTCATCATCATATAGTTGCAGAAAAGTCGAGCCCAATTGTCATTGTAGTCTGTTGAAAATTCCAATTGCCTCTAGGGGAGAGCAATAAGGGATAAAATGAAATGGCAGCATGCATGCAAAACTACTCCTGGCAAGTGTGGCAACCGACTGGTTCTAGTAATTCCATCTCTCTTTGTGCAGTGCAGTGCAGTCTTGAAGGCCGCGAGCAAGCCAGGTATGAGGTGTGTCGTGTGCAACAGGAAGAAGAGGCCTATACTGCAGGAACGTGCCGCTCGGTGCAACGTGCAAGTTCCCTTCCATCCCAAACGGGACGGAAGCCACACTTGCAGCCTTTTTGCTTGGTTGATAAATAATGGTTGAAAATGTTATTTATTAATTTGTTAGTATAAAAAATATTGTTGAATAATTGATAAATTTAGTAAATAATCTAAAACGAATAAGCTCAGGGCTAGGCAGAGCCCAGGGCAAATTAAAGGGCAAGTGCACGCTCGCCTGCTCGGTCAGACGCCCATGGCGTATCGA
The DNA here is from genome assembly GCF_000003195.3 of Sorghum bicolor. Lineage (NCBI taxonomy): Eukaryota > Viridiplantae > Streptophyta > Magnoliopsida > Poales > Poaceae > Sorghum > Sorghum bicolor. The sequence continues at coordinate 20,266,014 of NC_012870.2, read as the reverse complement.
TGGACGAGAAACGTACAGTACGCTAGACGAGGACGTCGATCAGGACAGGGGGTGCCGGCCGGCGCGCGAGTGGGATGGGGCGAGGCTCAGCCTGCACGCAGCATTACCCAAAAGGCGCGTGTCCCCTATCACCGGGGCACGAGGGGGGCAACAGGATGACCGGCGCATACAATAAGACTACTCCTAGCTAGGCGGCTAATGCTAATGCTAATGCTAAGGCTTTGTTTAGTTTCCGAATAAATCAGACACCGTAGCATTTTTGTTTGTTTGTGATAATAATTGTCTAATTATGGACTAACTAGGCTCAAAAGATTCGTCTCGTCAATTCCGACCAAACTGTGTAATTAGTTTTTATTTTCGTTTATATTTAATATTTTATGTATACGTCTAAAGATTCGATGTGACGAGGAATCTTGAAAAATTTTAGATTTCCAGGTAGAAGTAAATAAGGCCTAATGCTAAATGCAGTGCAGCATCACCAGCCATCGTTTCATCGATCGCGTGTGCCGCCTTGGCTCTTGTATCCCTCCTCTCGCTAGCTCCTTAATTGGTTGGCTATATGCGTGGGCACGACGCATGGGCCACGGGCCATGGATGGGTGCCTGATGAATGTGTGACTGATCGACCAGCCGGGCGACCGCTGTGTCCTCCACGATCATTGGACGGTCGACCCGTTTCTCCGCCATCATCTCATGTTCTCACTCACCAGCGCCGCCCTCCTTTTTCCGCAGATGTGGCTGTCTCCCTACTCTCTTCTTCCGGTAATCAGTAGCGTGAAATTGCATGCATGCTTCCATGGGTGCCCTCATGAATGTGTGGTATATGTAACTGGAAGATTAGAGGCCAAGCTACCTGCGTTTGGCGCCTTGTGGCATGCTATGCGATGCGCCGATGCGACCGCGAGCTCGTCGGCACTCGGCAGTGGCACAAGCGCACACCGCGCACAGCCAGTGTACTACTCGTAACTTCTTGTCTACTACGGGTAGATGGAATCATTGGAACCTGGTCGGTATACGACGACACTCTCGGTGGCCCGTTGCATGCTCTGTCGCTCTACTAGGCTGCATCAAGGCATAACTGTAGGGCTATGAGCGGTGGTCGGGAGCCGCCGGTCAAACGGCAGTCAAATCCATGTGTCAGGGCGTGCAGCGGCGTGTCGCGATATTCTTATCCCAGGGTCCATCACCACCCATAAAAAATGCGGTTTCTGATGGTCTCATCATCTTCATTAGCACCGGAAACCGTGAGCAAAGCCCCAGCTTTCCGCAGGTGGTGGGTGCAACATTTGATGCACACATGTCTGTCTCTCATCAGAAAGGTGGCAGTTTTTTTTTTTTTTTTACTGCGATGCGTGAGCCTGGCGCAACAGAGGCCACCAGCGGTCCAGCGCAGTAGCGTCGTCGTGCCCTCCGTTGATAGGATTTTATTTGGGGGCGAAGGGCGATCCACCATCAGAAATTCAGAAGGGTATCCTGCATGGATGGTTAAAGGGAAGCGAACCTGCCAAAGGCAAACCACGGCGCCTTTTTCCGGTGTATCTGATCCTTCCTGCCCGGTTGTGTTTATTTATTAGCTCCAACTGATTGGATAATTAGATTTAGATCATGTGATGAACAAAAGTTTCTTTTTCTTGTTAATATAAACAAAAAAGGGTCATGTGTCGATCGTAATAAGGAGGGAGAAAAGTTCAGTTCCGCTTTTTCTGATGCTTTGATCAGATTTGTTCCCTTTTTTTTTGTCTCGAAATAAAATAAAGGAACTAATAAAGGGTACTAGGTTAGTAGAAAAAATGGCACTCAGTGAAGTGTTCCTTATGTTGGATTCTGTCCACCCACATTTAAATCCTCGATTTGACACGGCTGTTCATATTTTTCTAGGTTATTTCAGGATTTAATGGTATTGTGTTATTAGTAGGCGATATTTCCATCGACGACGAAAAGAGCCTTTTAGTGGTAGGACGTTCCAAGTTGAGTAGACGAGATTTCTATTTTCGCGAATACCCTTTCAATTTTTCCATTTGTATTTCTACTTAAATTAGAGGGAGAAAAGCATTTCTTACACTACAGGAAACGCGAGCTTTGCCTAGGGCCTGGCTTTGCCGAGAGCCAGACCCTCGGCAAAGACTGCCTTTGCCGAGAGCCAGGTCATCCTCTCGGCAAAGAGCCTTTGCCGACGGCCAGGCTCTCGGCAAAGAAAGGCTCTCGGCAAAGGTCAGCTTTGCCGAGAGCCTAGCTCTCGGCAAAGGCAAGCTCTCGGCAAAGGTACCGCGCCGTGAACGCCTACCATAGTCGTCACCTTTGCCGAGAGCCACGTCGTTAAGCTCTCGGCAAAGAGGTGGCCTTTGCCGAGGGCAACGACTGGCTCTCGGCAAAGACCCCCTTTGCCGAGGGCTAGCACTTGCCCTCGGCAAAGAGTGAAGTTTTTTTTTTGAATTTTGGGTCTAGACTTTTTCTATAGCTCTTGCATATTATATACAAGCACATGTTCAAATTTGAGAGCTTTTTATAACATTTTGCTATATTTCATAAATTAATTTATTTTCTTTGCATTTTTTGAAAAAGTAAATTTGAACTATAGGTGTATGAAATAATAATATATAGCCATTCAAAAAATGATACTCATATTTGAGAGTGTATTTTGAGGCTATATCCATAAACTCACCCAAAAGTTTGAATGTCTTTTATACGAAACATAACCATCCATGTGTCGTTGATGTGATTTTTAATTATATAAATTTCAAATGAACTTCAAAAATCACAAAACTTGGGGACATGTCTTGTTATCGTATGTGGATGTTGTGGTAAAAAATTCATAAAGTTTCGAGCAAGTTGCGACTCCGGATGTCTAAAATCCAAACATCTCCACATGTGATCATATTTGATCACATGTGGAGATGTCTGGGTTTTAGACATTCGGCATCACAACTTGCTCGAAATCTTATGAATTTTTTACCACAGCCTCCACATGCGATAACACGACACGTCGCTAAGTTTCGTGATTTTTGGACTTCATTTGGAATTTATATAATTAAAAAACACTTTTCCCTCACATTCCTCGACATGTTATGTCAGCGAAAGGGTTGAGATTTCATGTGTGGTTGTGGGTACAACCTCAACATACATCAAATATCTTGACTATTATTTTTTGAATCACTGAGTTCCAATATTCCATATACCTGCAGTTCAAATTTGAATTACGTGAAAAAATTTAAAGAAACAAGATTAATTTGTTAAATATAGCAAAAAAAGTCAAATTGATGCCAAATTTTGAAATGTATTTAGAAATTGGGTCACAAGGACATAAAAAAAAACTCAAGTCTAAAATAAAAAAAAATTAAAAAAGTCAAATACCTCTTTGCCGAGAGCCTGCACATCTGGCTCTCGGCAAAGTGTCTTTGCCGAGAGCCTACCCTTCTGGCTCTCGGCAAAGGTGTTTTTTTAAAAAAATAAAACTATTTCTTTGCCGAGAGTCTGTCTCTGTGCCTCTCGGCAAAGGATATTTTTTTTTAAAAAAAGGAAAATCTCCTTATCCCCACACGGCCCAACCCCGCGCCCAACCCTAACGCACAGACGCGCCCACCCTGCACGCCGCCGCCCGCCCGCAGCCGCCGCTGCACCCCGCGCCCCAACCGCCGCCGACCAAATCTGCCGCGCGCCGCCGGCCCACACCGCCCCCGCCCCCGCCCCTAGCCCGCCCTTCCCCGGCTCCGTGCGCCACCGCCGCCTCGCCGCATCCCGCACGTACGCAGGACGCCGCCGGCCGAAGGACGTCGCAGGAGCCCAGGACGCCGCATCGACGCCGCCGGCCGCAGCACATCGCGTCGCAGGAGCCCGGGACGCCGGCGGCCGCACGGACGCAGGACGCCGCCGGCCGCAGCAGCCCAGGACGCCGGCGGCCGCACGGACGCCGCAGGAGCCCCGGCCGCTGCCCGCACGGACGCCGCACGGACGCTGCGAGGTGAGAATTGAGATGACTCCCAGTTTCAATTCTGCGCTCGTTGATTTCTCCTCCCTCCCTCTCCTTGGGTCCGACTCCAAATCTGCATCTGTGTTTTTCGGTCACTCTGTTTTGTTCCTCAGATATCATCAGTAGAAGAACAAAGGAGCACACTACGCAGTTTATTTAGTTATAGCCTAGTAGAAAGTTTTGTTTTGAGTGCAGCATCGTAGAGTCAGCAGGGGCGCTTCATATTGGTTAGCAAAATTAGGTGTATCCTAGCTGCAGCTGCAGTCTTTTCCAGCCTTTTCCTTCACGATGACAAGCCATGACCATTGGAATTAAATCACTGCTCTTACTTGTAGTTTTTTTTTCAACTGAAATACTAATTTAGAAACTAGTATTGGTTTTGGCTGTTGTGGCATTGGTTTTGGCTGGTTCCTGTAAGTCATCATCGTTGCTCCATTTTTGTTTCTATGTTCATATATTAGTTTCATTCATTTGTGTCAGGCAGCATTGTCGTTCAGTTTGATATACTTAGACAGAATTCAAGGTACAGCAGTTGCAGTGCTGCTGCTATAGCTTTGTGTCATTCCTTTGGTTTACTCTTCTTGTAACTATAAATCTCTTGCGCTTCAAGGTTCATATTCGGTTTCTTTCTTGGTGCCATTCCCTGGTACATTGGAGCCCTTCTGTTATGGTGTTCCAGAGTTGATTACAGGGAGAAACCAGGCTATGTCGCATGCACAGTAGCGGTGAGTAAACAGCTTGTAGTATTACACAACTCATGTGTCATGTGGTCCATCATCAACAAGATCAGATGGTACTAGTAAATAATGTGGATGTGTGCCATATATGTGAAATGTGGATGTGTGGCCTTCGTGTCATATATGTGTTGTTGGCCATCGAGCCGGCTTTCTTTTGCAGGTTTTGGAAACCTCCCTGTGCAGGGGAGGTTTTGCCGAAATTTTGTACTTATAGTGTTGTTTTTCTTTGTAAGTACTTCTTGTTTAATTGTACTAATTGGTTTAAGCTTTGTCATTGCAGGCACAGGACAAAATGTCGGGCGGAAGGCGACCACGGCGAAAGGGGGTCGCCTCGACCTTCATGAGGCACGACGACACCGATGACACCGACGACACGGACCTTCAGCCTCAGGGAGTCCGGTGAGTATATATATGTTTAATCGTCCACCTCCTGTTCCATCCCCTGTTCCTGCCCCTACAGGGAGTCCGGTGAGTATATATATGTTTGTCTGTTGCTTTGACTTGTGCGGTCGTCCTGCAGATACTAATGAGATTGGTTTTATATTATGCAGCATCAGTCGTGGGGTTCGAACCCGACCCTGGGTTGTCCGGCAGCCCTCCTCCGCGCCCTGGGTACTCGTACCCGTACCAGTCGGCGCCAGGGCAGGCCATTTGGGCGCCGTGGGAGCTCTCCACACCTTGGGGGGCACTCACCCTGGTCGGCGTGGCCAGATGGGGGCTCGGGACACGACGGAGGCCACGGCGACGATGGGTCAGAGTCACAGCACTAGGGGTAAGGCGCTAGCGACTTCGAGCAGTGATATTCATGTGGCCTTGTGGTTTATGTTATGAACTTGTGTTTATGTTGGACTTTATGTTAGATTTGTCATATCTATGTGGATTTGTGATATCTATGGACTTCGATATGTTTCATGTGATATATATGTGGAGTGTGATATAGACATGTGGATTGTGATATATATACATATGTGGCTGTGCATGTAAAAATCAGGGAAAAAATAAAAAACAGAAAAATTCCCACCTTTGTCGAGAGCTGTCCAGAGAGGCTCTCGGCAAAGGTTTTTTTTTTAAAAAAAAACAAAAAGTCTTTGCCGAGAGCCTGACAGCACGGCTCTCGGCAAAGACGACGTCAACATTAGCGGTCATCGACGGCGCCGTGGGCTTTGCCGAGGACGTTTCTGGCCCTCGGCAAAGTCTTTGCCGAGAGTCTGCCAAGTGGCTCTCGGCAAAGAATTCTTTGCCGAGAGCTTCTTTGCCGAGAGCTCTTTGCCGAGAGCCACGTGGCAGGCTCTCGGCAAAGCCTTTGCCGAGGGCTTTTAGACCTTTGCCGAGGGCTTCTGGCTCTCGGCAAAGAAGGCAAATCCAGTAGTGTTAGTTTATCAAATGACGATACATAGTGCAATATGGTCACAACAAGGCGTTGCATAATACAAACCTAGGAAAGAAAGGAAATCTAATCCATATAATTTTTTCCGCTCCTTTTCTATCTAATTAGTTTATGTTTATTCTAATTACAAAACAAACAATAATGAATGTTTTAATTTTGCAAGCCAATCGCTCTTTTGACTTTGGAATACAATGTAGAGTGTGCTATGGATATGTAGTGCAATATGGTCATAACAAATCTTTTATGTATTATTTATTTATATTTTCTTGTAGAGGTGCAAACTCCTCCAGTTCCAGTAAAAAAACAAATCTTTTATTTTTTGGTGATAAGTGACATTCTCATCGACATGGAGTATCTATAATGACTTCGTCAATCTCGAGATGTGCCGGCAGAGTCTCTCGGGGTATTCAGAGGTACTGTTTGCATGCTTATGTTTATAGAGGTGACATCGCGCGGGGGTCGGGGGTTACCGTGCCAGGCGGCTAAGTGGGCCAGTTGCTAGCAGCCATAGACGGCAATCGTGTGGCGCCGGCGCGGCACTCTAGCCAAACGAACCGTACTGTGCTTGTAAGGGTAGGGTGTTTGAGACTGTTCTGCTTCATATTTTTTTAGTTCTGCTTTGTATTTTTTAGCTAAACGGTTTTAGCTACATGCACTCAGTTTAAGAAAAAAAGTGAAGTTGTGAGAGCACACATAAACTCTAATTTTTTGTAGAGCTGCTCCATGGTGAAGTTTGTGGAGCAGTCACAAACACCCTAAAACTTCTAACAAAACAGGCTTCGGACCTACAAAAAATGCAACATGCGCAGGTGTATAATTTAAACAGTAAACGGGTGGGGTAATCGACCTACCATCTCCTACTCCAGCCGTCAGATTCCCGTCGACCACGACGTACACGCGAACAGCACACATGTGCACGGGCGGGCAAGCACAGCCCCAACACACCACTGATCAGTCCCACTCCGACCTCACACACACGCATCTCGATCGGCATCTGTCCAAGTCCAACGCTGGCTGGCTCCAATAATCCATCACGCGTGCAGCCGTGCACGTATGGGCGAGGAGACGGACAGATGCCGCGTGCCGCCCGGCAAGGGGACGCGCACGGGTACATCCACGACGATGCCGCACACACGGACCTGGACCGCCCGCCGACCAGCCAACGGACCGCGCAGAGGCGGCGTACTCGCCGCCGTACCGGCCCCCTGGCCCGGGGGCGCGGACTGCCGGACTCGAACGCGCGCTGCAGCGCGCACGGAACCCCACTCCGCCCCGTTCCCGACTTCCGGTCACCGCGCGGCGCCCGCGGCCCGCCCATCACCCCGTGCCGGCACCGGCAGTCGCCGCGCACGCGCGCGCAGGCTCTCTTGCTCCAGGCGACCAAGCTCCGCAGGCTACGTTTTACGTACGGCATGGCCAGGAGTGCGGGCGCGCGTCGGCCCGCGTGCCGCGCCGGCGCGGGCAGGATGGCCTCGCACGCGGGCGTTCTCCGCATGTGTGTGCGTGCGTGCTTTGTGCCTTGTGCGCCGGCCCGGCACCGATGCCGGATGTCCCCACGGCGGCGCGCGGCTCCTCCTGCGCAGCGCAGGGAATGGCTCGCTAGTCGCTCCTCCCATGCAGATGGAGCGCGCATGCATGGCTGCCTGTCGTGGGCTCGAGCCGGAGAGCCTGTTTGTTCCAATTATCTCGGGCTTTGTTCCCGTTCCGGCGTTCCTTTCTGGTTTTTCAGAAGCAGCAACGACAAACGGCAATCTATTTTGTCTGACTTTTTCAGTTTATAACCAAATATAATTATCATTTCAGGACATAAAAAATGGAGTCTTCTCTGCTAAGTCAATGTACGAAATCCACTAAAAATTAAGATTTTCTTGTGGCATTGGTAGTAAATTTTGTTGCTTCTATTGTAAACATGAAACTATCAAGCATATCTTTTTTTTGTTGTTATGCCAAATTCATTTGGCGTGTCATCTATATTGTTTTGGCATTTGTTTCCCCCATCGACTGATATCGAACACTTGTTTGGTACTTGGTCAAAATGAGGAGGATGAAAATAAAATATTTACTGTTTGTTGATTTATTATGAGAAAAAAAAACATTGTTTGCTGGCAGAAAAAATATGACTTATAAGATAAGTGTTACTTTGAACTTCTTGTCTGGTTTTTGTTTCACTGCGTGTGGGATTTTTGGGAGGAGGGTGCTTGGCAGCAGCATATGCGGTGTGTGCGGAGGTTAACCATCGGAGGAGGATAAGATCGTGATCGGGAACGTATGGAGCGCGTTTCCGTATTCAAAGCTCGGGGACCATAGACGATTTGTCTATTTTGACCTGCTTCCCACTCACATGTCATCACTATATATATAGCCGAATTTCTATGCCAACCGAGCATGGAGAAAAAAATATTAAAAAAGAAATAAAAAGTCGTTAATCTATGAGTAACACATATCCTGCATATCAGTTTGGTGAAACTATGAGCACGCTGACACAATATTTGTCAATTTAGATCCATGCCTGCACATGCAAAACTATAAATCATTAGTTCTAGATAGAACATAAGGGAACAAAGATTTTGGTTAAAAAAAGGTTTCAGCAACTTCTTTTTATTGATTATCCAAACATAGTCATCTTCTATTTCTAATTTCTCACTAGCCAAAAATATAAAACGAGAATGGCTCTCTTAAGTACAAACAAGATATATAAAACTGTCAGAGAATGAAAAAAAATAGAAAACAAACTTTACACAAATAACTCTTCCAACAAGAGAGCGACTTTAGATAATTTTTTGGAAATGATCTTATCTCGTACAATTTACTACTAATTTATATACTATGGAATATACCAGCAGTCAAACACAGCACCTCCACGAAATCAAGATAGGAGCTATCAAGTACTAGTATGTCAGCGCACGACTCTGCCCCATGATTATGCTTTTTCCTAACAAATTATATAGTATCAGCAAAGATAGCCAAGCACGCATGATTTTGCCTTGGCCGCAAAATTTTACACCGGCAAAACCGATAAGGTGAGTCAGCCGTCAATAACCAACCCAACCAACCTGCCCGTCCGTTTCACTGTAAAGCCATCCATCCATCCATCCGGCCGGCAGCTAGCGTCGCTCGCGGGCCCTTTGTGGCGGATGCTGGGAGCGTTTTCTTTCTTTTCCTTTCGTCCATGTCCATGTGCATGCATTTCTTTCTCCACTCGTACAACACACACACACACACCACTCCTGTCCTGCTGCTACCACCACCATCCGATCCGGACACCGGCCCGGCGGGCGTTTCTCTCTCCTCTCCCCCCGCGCTTTTATATAAGCCATGGGTGGCGCACTCGGTGCCGGGCATCAGCTGCTCGCCAAGAAGGCCAGGCCATCCATCTCTTCTTTGTAGTAGTGCGCGCTGCTCGCTTGCACTAGCTAGCCAGCGGCGCACAGCCACAGTGCACCACCTCTCGCCGCCGCAGCAGCAGCAACGGGAGCGGCGAGAAGCTAGCTATAGCACAGCGAACTCGAGCCTGTAACTCCCTTACACACAGTAGAGAAGCAGTACAGCCGCCGGTAGAGATATATAGACAGCGGCACCGAGAGTGAGAGAGGCATCAGCCATGACGATGAGGCAGTCGAGGTTCAAGAGGATCTGCGTCTTCTGCGGCAGCAGCCAGGGGAAGAAGCGGAGCTACCATGACGCCGCCATTGAGCTCGGCAACGAGCTGGTAACCAAACTCTCGCCTCGCCTCGCCCTGTCTGTCACTCACTGACTCACACCCACCCACGTCCCTCTTGGTGAATTCTACTGCTCTCCAAGACGTACTGTACGCTTCGTTCTCTGGTGGTTCTGTCGCCTGCTAATCGCCTCCTTTTGCAGTTGCAGGCTTGCAGCTAAAGCTAGTAGTACTAGTATGCATGACTTGACCATCCATGATCCATCCATGCATCTTTCATACGAGTATCTTCAAAAAAAAAACAAAAAACATCTCAGGTAGGTTAGCTAGCTAGGGGCCGGAGCCGGACACGGTCTCTCAAAACCGTAGTGCGCGCACACACTTGCACAGTAAAGTCGTATGCAAAATTCGTCTGTAGTACGTAGTACCATAACCAGCAGCCAGAGGAATCAATCGAACCGGCTTTAGTCAGCCCGGTCACCGTACGCCATGCGAGCGTCTCCAGCTTTTGTTGAGAGCTTGAACCGGACCCGAACCAGAGGCAGGGCACACGGTAGCACTCTGCTTTTCTGGCTGGGTGCCGGTCACGCTCCGCAGCCACTGGGGATCCTCATCCTGGGTCCCTGCACCCACCCTGCCCCCTCATCCGATCCGGCTGCCTTGCCGTGTTTCCCCACACACGTCGTCTGCCTGGAACCCCAAAGTGAAAAAAAAAAATCACGAGTTGCCATCAGCGCGGCATGGGCAGGGCATGCGCGAGCGGCTGCGCGGTCACCACTCGCCACCGGTCGGCCCGGGCCTACCGCATTGACGCGTCCATAATGAGACCGGACCGGCGGCTACCACCAGGTCACGAGACAGAGGCAGAGAGCGAGAGTCGGGCACCGGGGGGGAGACATGCCATTGCCGTGCGTACGCCGGCCCACCAGTTTAAACAGTTAAACTATAACTCCGACCAGTAGTAGTAATCGATGGCTTTTCTTTTGTGTGTGGGTGCGCTCTGCTGCAGGTGGCCCGGAGCGTCGACCTGGTGTACGGAGGCGGCAGCATCGGGCTGATGGGCCTCGTCTCCCAGGCCGTCTACGACGGCGGCCGCCACGTCATCGGGTAAGCAAAGCAAAGCAAGCAGTCACCGTCGCCTCATCCCCAGAAGAATGTTTGTGTGGCTTGCCTTTGGCCTGTCTTCCTGTGCTGATCGCTTCTTTTTGTCATGTTTGCTGTCCACGCGCATGCAGGGTCATTCCCAAGACGCTCATGACACCAGAGGTATGTCTGCCTGCCCTGCCGTCCCCTCCTGCCCTGCATAGCACGCCTGCCTAGCACTCCCACTACTACATATATTCGGTTCCATGTCAGTGTCACAGCTGCTTAACACTAAACTAAGTAGTAATAAGGAGAGAAAAAAAATACTCGTCAAATCTGGGCCGGGCCCTCACAATAATAATCATGGAGCACGCACGCGCTCACGTTGGCGACTTGTTTTTAGCATTCCGAGTGCGTGTAGCCGTGTAGGGCGTCGTACAAGTGGTTATATGAAATGGGGCTTGGGAGTTTGGGCTCTGCTGCTGGAGTCCCGGGGGGCATGGCACTTGACGCATAAAACAAATTGCAAATCTGACTGATGACCAGCATGCGGCCGCGATCGAGAGAAGCCTGCATGCATGATGCTTTTGCATTGGCACGAATCCCAGATCTTGGCGTGAGGATAAACTAGTGAGCAAAAGCGACGCTTTTTATGGACAGGTGTTTGTTTGTTTGTTAATTAGGGCTGAATAATTCCTTTCCTTTCCTTTCCCCCCAAAAAGTCCTGCTGTGGCATCATCCGTCCCCAGCTGCCTGGTCGCCTCGCCGGGGAAATGGTTTGTACTACTACTAGGGCTACTTCGTTTAGGCTATAATTAGGCTAGAGAGATTTGTAATGGTTTACTCAGTAGGGTTTGAAACAAAGCTTTATTAGCGGCCTGGCCTCCCAATATTTTGAGATTGTTTTTACTTCGGCTCGTACTGTCATGTCTCTCTACAGAATACTACTGTAGTAGTACCCGATGTCATATGATAAAATTAAACCATTGGTCCAGCTTGATGTGGTCCTCTTCCTGGTTACTCAAACATATACTGTCCGACCTTTTACCATTTCCAAAGGGGGTGAAGTGAAGAGGGCCAGTTTCTGTTCCGATCTCTCCAAGCAAAATCATACTACCATGCATGCTCGTCATTCCCCAACCATAAAGTAGAGAGACCAGGCATCGTAGAGTATACGTAGCATGCATGGCATGGCAAGAAGAAATATCTGCTTGCACTTGCTGTAGCATTAATTCGTACTACGTGGTGGTCGTATCGTATCTGAATTAATTCTTAAACTAAGCAGGAGGTAATAAATTGCATTGCATTGTGTTTCTTGGCATGCAGATAAGTGGCGAGACAGTCGGGGAGGTGCGCCCGGTGGCCGACATGCACCAGAGGAAAGCAGAGATGGCGCGGCAGTCCGACGCATTCATCGCCCTGCCTGGTAAAGCAAGCTAGCCACGATCCATCAATCATCCATGCATCACCACCACTGCGTTTTTACTGTTCTATGGAGTATTTACAAGTACAAGTACCAGCGGTGGTAGATGGATCTCTAATGTGTACCAGATTACCAGTGGTACAGTGACTCGTCGTGCTTCTTCATCTGGCGCAGTGGCGGAGGGAAGGGGGGGCTGAGGGGGGCTGGCACCCCCCAACCTTCCCATAACTCCCTTAATATACCCCATAGATTAGATGTTGAATTGTCTAATTAACTAATTAATAATATTATCTGTACTAAGATTTTTATTCTTATTTCATATTAATCTCTAATAGTTTCTTATACAAATAAAATCTAGATCTTTCTAATATTTTCTTTATATCTTTTATTTTTATTATTGCCTATCAAACATTAGTTTGTCCCTACTACATACTCTAATTAGCTAGTTAATTAAAAATCAGCGTTTTTCTTGTTTAATCCTTCTGAATTGATCCCCAACAATAGGATCTATATTATTTAGCATTAGTCTTCCTATTATCTTTCTTATCTCCTAAGTTTTTGTCATTATTTATCTAAACTCTAAACGGTTATTTAGCTCGTGTACTCAACTTTTAAACACTAACAGTGGTATGGTGTTTCTGTTTAACCTTCTATTTAAATGACCATTTTACCCGTTTAAGTGATCGTCTTGGCTGAGGCTAAACGACATGCAACTGATTGTTTGTCATTCGATGTTAGGATCTAGTGCTGATTAATTTTGCCCTCGTTTAACTACTTGTTTTATTGTGATTCTTTTCCTGGCCAAAGAAATAGATTTGATTAGGTGAAGGTTAGAGGCCTGAGACTAATTAATTTATCTTTATTTTTTTAGTTTTTCTTCTTCTTTTTTGTATCGTAACACAAACGTTATTTTGCTGCTATGTACACCTTTGTCATGTAATATTTTGATACACATGATTGTTCTTGGTTTGCATGGCCCCCTCTATATTTAAATTCTAGCTCCGCCCCTGATCTGGCGTGCATAGTGGCACGCACCACACGTACAGCGCCTCACATGCCACATATACTGCGTACTGCTAGCTCGTAGCGTGGCCAATAATTGGCACCGAGCTGAGACGTTGTTCTATTCACCGGGAGTTAGCAGGAGTACAGTACAGATCGAGTACTCCTACGTAGTAGTCGAGTGGTGGTAGGCTGGCAAGACGCATGGACTGTTTCATTCAAACTTGATCGAGGCCTTGTTTAGATAAAAAATTTTGTAAAATGAGCATTGTAATATTTTCGTTTGTATTTGATAAATGTTGTCCAATCATAATAGGCTTAAAAAATTTGTTTCGCAAATTATAAATAAATTATATAATTAGTTATTTTTTATCTATATTTAATACTTTATGCATGTACCGCATGATTTGATGTTATAAGAAATCTAAAAAAATTCAAAATTTTTTAGAACTAAACAAGGCCCGAAGGCAGCTCTGAGCCCATCTTGATGGTTTCGTTGCATGCATGCAGGAGGGTATGGGACGCTGGAGGAGCTGCTCGAGGTCATCACGTGGGCGCAGCTGGGCATCCACCACAAGCCGGTAATTTGCCTAGCTAGGCGCCTGCATGCGCCGTTCCGTTCATTCTGTGCTACTACTAGCTAGCTACTACCACACCCTGCACCGATACAGAGGTTTTGGTTTGCTCTGACGAACGCGCTACGTATATAACCTTCTCTCCATAATATGCAGGTTGGGCTGCTGAACGTGGACGGCTACTACAACTCGCTGCTGACCTTCATCGACAAGGCCGTGGAGGAGGGCTTCATCAACCCCAGCGCCCGCCGCATCATCGTCCTCGCGCCCACCGCGCAGGAGCTCATGGACAAGCTCGAGGTTCGTTTGTGCATGCATGGAGGATCGATCGATCATATCGATCGATGACCAAAAACTTGTTGCTCCCAAATTCAGTTCATCATTCCGTTAGGTTGCTAATATTCGTCATGCATTGCATCTTTGTGCAAATGCGATCGATCGATGTGTGCAGGAGTACGAGCCCTACCACGACAGGGTGGCGTCCACGCTCAACTGGGAGATGGGCCACCAGCTGGGCTACTGACACTATACTGCTGCTACCCACGCAAAGAGCCGCCAGAGCCAGCGCGGCAACGCCTGAAGCAGCCAAACAACGGGGCAGGCGATTGCGACATTTGATCATCGGTGAATTAAGGAACAAGATTAGCTAGCGCCGTCATCGGATTGGGATTTTTCTTCTGTTTTTTTAACTTGATGCAGATCGGTTTGGAGTGCCGGCCGGAGGGGGAAAAAAAGAGAAGGGTTTGGTTGGTGTAGCCGGAGTACGTACGTACGGTTTTGTATATGATGCCTTGTGTTTGCTTCCACTGGGGATGATGGATAATGGCTTGCAGTGTTGTCTGTAGTAGCAGTAAAAAGACTTGACCGGTTCGCCCCCTCCCTGGTGTACGTTCTAGTAATAGTATTAGCAGCCAGTACCTGCTATGTATGTTAGCTTCAAGATGTATGCTGAATTCGATTGAATACAGCAAATCAAACTCAGCAAGTGTGTAATACAATTCAGTGCATGCAGATCTTTTGGATCGAAATCTCCCCTTTCGTTTTTCTTTTGCAGACTTTCTGAGTTTCTGTTTCTCTAATCTTGTTGCACTCTAATTAGTGTTGTGTTCCTCCCATAAACCAAAAAAGACAGTCGACCACGACTATAAATAGCTAGCCGTACATGTGCCATTATGTAGTCAATTTTTTAATTTGTTTTTGTCAATTTTTTGGAATTTTTTTTACCAAGCTGCTAATCCTGAAAAAACTACACCTTGTTTGCTTAAGATTAAGCTTTGTTTGGCACAACTCAACTTCACTCTAATTTTTTAGAAAATAGCTTTATGAGCAACTTTCTAGATGAAGCTGAGCTGTTTCGAAAAAAGTACTTGGTAAAAGATTTCATCAAAAAGAAGTACTTGGTAAAATAGCTTCATCAACTATATATATAGATGAGAGAGAGAAATTAAGGAGAGAGCTGTAATAATCTAGTTTTTTCAGTTTTATCCCAACTCATGTCTTTGTGAGAGGAGAAGAAAAATAGTTTCACCCATAAAACTATTTTAGAAATAAATGTTTAGTAAAAAACAGCTCATAACAGCTAATGAAGCTATTGTGAACTGTACCAAACAGACTCTCACTTCCAAATCTACCAATCATTTAATAATATCTTTTATAACAAATCCGCGAACAACTAGTACATTTTTCCACCGGCCTCCGGTGGCTGCTGCCAGAGCCTAGGAAGACGAGAAGATGCTGCACCGCCGCAAAGGAGAGAGATCGCGAGGGGGGGGAGCACATTTGCAACGCGCCGTTAGCCAGTGGTCAGACATCTCAAACAGAGATGCGAATTGCGTCAGGTCCCGAGGTGCACATGTCCACGAGCCCGCAAGGCCGCAACGAATTGGATCGGCAGCCCATACAAGAAGAACTACCGAGCCGAGCCGGGAAGGGAGCACTTGAACCTGGGCCGGGCCGGGTCGACCGAGCGGAGCGAGACGCTTCGTCGTCCCCTTCTGGAACCTTCTCCCCTCCTCCTCCTCCCCCAACCAAACCGGCCCAGCACGAAACGACACCAATCGCGTACCTCCCCTTCCCCTCCAGGCCTCCACTCTCGGCGTCCGTCTCTCTCTCCTCTCCGGCAGCTGCGCGACGGGCTTGGCTTGGATCGCACCCTCGTCGGAGCTACCATGGTCAGCCCTCATCCTCCTCCTCTCTCCCGTCCTCCGCTCAATCTCCGTGTCGCGCTGCCTATGCCACGCGCCGGCGGTACAAAACCACCCTGGCTTTGCTCTCAATCTCATTCGCCTCGTTGGGTTGAGAGGAGCTGCGATCCGTAGTTTCTTTCCTCCTGTCGGGGATAAGGCTAGCGTTCGCGAGATTTGGGGTCCGTGGGGTCGCGGATTGCTTGCTGCACGTTCGAATTGCTGGCGCCCTCGTCGTGATGTGGGCGGGGCGCTGTGGTTCGGGCAGCACGATGGGACGAAATGGGATTTTCAGTACATTTCTGGGTAGATGAATATAAGCTGCTACTATCTTTCTATAGTCTTACGCGCTCACGCTGTAGGTTCTGACAGTTTTGAATTCGACAACATGTAAAGAAGCAGAATACGATGTTACATTAGCAACCACCTCAAGGAAACAAAGAATTTTGTAACACCTAAGTAAGCTAAAAAAAATTCACGACAAGGTTGGGACAAACTTCTCACGTGCTACTGTGTGAAATCGAATTGCCGAAAACCTTATATTCCACAAACTGCCTCTCTATCATCAGGCTAGGACCTGTGTGCTTTTGCTTGGTGGTTTTTAGCCCTAAAAGGTTATATTGGCCGCATTTATAATTTGAACCAAAATAGGTCTATCATATTCGCTGGCAACTTCTCATTTTCAGGGGGTTTCCTAAGAGTACTTTCTCCAGTCTGATCCGTTTTGTGTTGGATAGGTTCTTGAGTTGTACTTGTACCCCCTCTGAAAGTAGACTTGCACTTATTTAAATGTTTGATTTACACATTTACATTTGGATGCTCATTTATGTGCTTCTTTTTTCTTTCTCAGGCTGGGAAGCTTATTGCAAATCTGATTGTCATGGGCTCTACAATTATAGGAAGAGCTATGCTTCAGGCATATCGTAAAGCACTTGATAGTAAGTTCTGCTGCCATGAGCTTCTTAATGACCCACAAATAGTCTCTGCCAGCTCCCTGTTCCTTTTATAGATAAAAATGATAGGTGGTAGAAGGCGTTCATCAATTTTGCAATCAAAGGCTACTTAACTGTTACATTGATTGATGAGGAAATTGGTAATTCTGTTTTTACTGCATCTGGCATGATGGATCAGTTTCATAACAATGATAGACAAAATTATTGTCATAACTTACTCTTACTGAACCTTCCGTGTTCTCATCTAATCATCTTGGCACAATCCAGAAAGGATAGGTCTCTCTGTTTCTCTTAGCTTGGAGCCATTTTTTAATCATTGTTTTGTTTATCAATAGATCTCTGGCCCTGATAAGTTTTTGGTAGATAGTCTGTTAGTTCCCTAATTTTTTCTACTGATATGCCAAGTATGTTCATGCTTCAGCATGTAGCCTCCAGCAACATAAGCCTGTCAGACATACTTGAACTGCCAACACTTATGCTCAGAGTTGGGTTATGCCTGGTATGCCAGATATATGGATACAGTGAGGCTTGCCTTGATATCAAACTTATGTATTGCTTTACATTGGACCAAATTGAAGTATATCTATCCAAAGAAAAATGAATTTCATGAGAGCTTTGTTTCCCCGACTTAAACAAACCCCAAGAATGAAGTACTGTACAGCATGTTCTCTGCATTCTGATTTATGATGGCAAAAAAGAATTTCATGAGAGCTTTGTTTCCTCGATTAAAGAAATCACCAGAATGAGTCAACATATATGATAAAAAATTTTACTATGTACTGCTTAAAAATAATCATTTGATCCCTCCAGGTTTTGTTTGTGTACATAAAGAATTGAGAAACTGAATTTAGGAAATTCTGCATTTCTTTGTTGTCTATCGAATGCTCTCTCCTCTCTGGACAAATGTCAGTTCATTGCCTTAAGAAATATGCAGACAATTTATTCAGCAAATGAGGTGGTTTCTAGAAAAAAAAAATGTTAGACACAATATATAAGGACCATAGTCACAATATTCCTGGGTGACTGTGAGAGGTTTACAAGGCAGGGTCGAAAACGACCCCACGTACCAAGTTGAGTTGATGTTCTCGGGTCGAAGGTCGCTGCATTCAACCCCGTTGTCCTGACTAGTATGATCAGGACTTCATGTGCTTTATTAAATGATTTAGTTCATTAGTTTTTGGTGAATGAAATACCATGTGCTTCATGTAATGTAAGGGGGTATATCGGTGTGAAACTATATTTTAGTTCAAACAGTCAAACTGTTTTATGGTTGCTGCTTTCTACACATTATTTGCTAAATATCACCAATCTGCTACTCGTCCAGTGGACCACAGAATTTGCAATATTTCACGTACACCTTGTACATCTTGTAGATGAAAACTTATAATAAGGTAGCTGGTGGCAATATACTGATTTAGTGGCTAGATTGACTCATGGACATGAGACGTTGTGTGAAGTGCCTTTCATTGTCATCTTAGTATCACACTGATGCTTTGATTGCTTTCCACTCACTGCGAGTCAACAACAGACAGATAGTACCTTCTGGATGATATTTTTGCTATTCGTTTAATTTTCCAGGGAAGAGTGACATTTAATTGCTTTATGCACCTCCTTATTTTGTTACCTCCTACCTCTGCCAGATGCAAATAAAACCGGTGTGGCCCATGAGGCAATAAACAATATTCGTAGAGCAAGCAAAACAATGACCGAACAAGAAGCGAGGCAGATACTGGGTGTCTCAGAGAATTCAACGTGGGAAGAGATTGTACAGGTCTGCTACTTCCCTTTTGTTTCATTTCTCATACGACTTGCTATTATTCGGATGCACAGTTGTCCAATCGAAGGTACACTGTTTCTCACTCCAATGCAAACAACTATGTGTTATGCAGCGATACGATAACTTGTTTGAAAGAAATGCCAAATCTGGGAGCTTTTACCTCCAATCGAAGGTTCACCGGGCCAAGGAGTGCCTAGAAACAGTGTACCAAAAGAACAAACAAGATGAGCCTCCTAATTGAAATCCCACCCCTTAACCGCTTCTGATACTCTTTTTCCCGTCATAAGAGAAGTGTACATACAAACAATGGTCGCTGCTGTTGTATCAGTAGTATGCAATGTAGAACCAATAAGCTTTGTGTGCAGCGACTGCAAACCTACCTGTATAAGACTGATCTGTAAGGTCTCGCTGGACCACCTCCTTTCTCTTTTTGTTTTCTTTTTCTTTTCTTTTATTTTCTTTCTTTTTTTTCGACCAGGTCTCGCTGGACTTGGGCTTGGTGGCGCCTACAACTTTGTTATTTTGCCATATGATGATTGTACGAAACCATATTCTTGTACTGTGGTATTCTTGATGCTATCTGCATTGATTCCTGAAATGAACAAAGTTCTATAATTTTTTGTACTTTGGAAATTTCGATTGAGGGTGTCTCTGGATGGAGACATATTGGAGGATGTAGGTTCCGCTTGCGTGTTGGAAACATTTGTCCTTTAGCATTGACCATTGACCAATGTTGTAGTTACGTTCGAGTACTGGTTATAAATTTGCATCGGTTATGCTTGGCCTTGCTGTTAGGCTGCCAAACGGGCATGCTGTCGTTTATGAGCAACTAATAATAATCAGGTGAACAATTCTGCATGCTTCCAAAGTGTTTGGTCCTTGTCCCAATATCCAGTTGTTGAATAACGTGTTTGCTTGCTTGTTTTTTTTTTGTAGACGAATATTTGCTTGCAACTTGCGCTGTTACATTTCATTTTACGAGATTTGGCAGCAGGTTTGGAATAGTTTTTCTTACATGTATGTTCTAGCGTAGGCTGGTCATTCCTCAGCAGGCCCTCGCTGTTCACTGCCTCGCTCTGAGCGATCAAAGGCTTCACCTCTTGATCGCACAGGTTTCAGAGGTTGGGCAAGGGCAAGCTGTCTGTAGCCTGATAGTGGGTGTGTCTCCACTTTGGATCACCAATCGTGTTTCTGTTCCAGTTTTGCCGTGCAGAAAAATTCAGTATCGGTCATTTTCATCCATCGCTGATGTTATGAAGTACGAACAGAAGACTTGTACAGATTCCTGTAGTTGTCTGCTCCTTTTTCATTTGACGAGATCGCCGGAACGGAACCCGTCGTGGTCGTGCATGGCGCTTTGTCAGGATGCAATTGGTGCCTTTTTGTCTGTAGAGTGCAAGGTTGGATAGCAGCGTACGCGTACGTGATGTATCGAAGTGGCACGATACCTGTACTTAATCGTGGAATGAAAATTGGGGGGCTCCCACCCAGGGTTCAAATCCTGGGTGCGGCACTTTATTCTGGATTTATTTCAGGATTTTCCGGCGCTATGCATTAAGTGGTAGGCGACGTGCTTGTCGACAGCGAGGCGCCTGTGGTGACTTCGTGAATTTCAAGATTTGCCGGCTCAGTCCTTCGAAGGTGCTCATAGGGGTAGGATTCGCGTACGTGTGTTCATAGGGGTGAGTGTGCGTGCGTGTTGAGTATCTGCGTTGTACTGTGTAATCTCAAAAAAAAAAAACTTTCTGCGGCCTCCGTCCTCCGAAACTGGTGGAAGAGAAAAACAAAATAGAAATTTTTCTAGGATTCTCGATGCAAAATCTCTTGTACACATCAAAACATGTTAAGAATAAGGAAAGTATAGAGGTCTAGATACAAAGTGTTTGTCATATTAATTTACTTTTCTTTTATTTTTTAAATCGGCTAATTATAAAACAAATTTTGTTCAGCTCCACATATGTAGATTCATGCAGTAAATAAAAATATATCATAAATTTTAGTACTTTTTTTTGTTGGAGATGTTTGCCTATGCTTTTTAGTCTAAAATTGATCAATTGAAAATTGATAAATGCGTAGCGATTCATAGAAAAATCTAAAAATTACAAAATAAAATTTGTTCAGCTCCAAATATGTAGATCCATGCAGTAAACAAAAAATTCACAAAATTTAATACATTTTTCTTTTGCTGAAGATGGTTGTCTATGCTTTTTTTGTAAAATTGAAATTGTAGTTATCTTACTCCAATTATTGTAAAAAATTTATAGTAGTCTATTTAATGTGATGCTTGATTTGTGGTAAAAGTTTTAGCACCATTCCTGCATATCTCACTGATTTACTAATTTACCTAAATTTATGCTTGAGGATGCTTCCACTACCTTTGCACGATGTGTTGTTATGTCATATGAATACTTCATAAATCCATGTGTTCATAATCTACATACATTTAACTGATATATCATATTTCATAGGAATCCTAATCTAAATAAAAAAATAAAGCTAGCAACAAACTTCTCATGTTTTAATATAATACTAAGGTATATTAAGAGTTAATATTAGAGTAAGATAAGGTTTAACTATTTTTATTTTTATTATTAAATAAATAGGTCTCCGAGCTATATATTATTATAAATATTAACTATCTAATACTATAAATGTTATGGTTATCAATAAAATAAATTATAGACTTTAAATTTTATAAAAGAATCAATATAAATAGATATGTAATATTATGTCATCACTTTCTATAACTATTTATTATTTTTCTCTCATTACACATACGAACATATTTGCTAGTACAAACAAAAGGCCGAAAAACCCTACGTGTTCCGGGCTCTGTGTTTCTCTTGCTGTCAGGTAGGGCCCGTGTCTCAGAGGAGAGGACTAGTATAGGACTACTATTATGCTAGCATATTTAGCGTTAGGATCCAATGAAATCGTGGTCTCGTGGGTGGGACACCACAGCCTCGACACGGCGGCGAGGCGAGGAGAAGGAGAAGGTGAAGGTGATGCGGCGCGACGCGATCATGCGAGCGACGGCGGGCGTTTGAGCTGTTCGCCCACCTAACCCTCCCTCCATTCTCTGGAAGAAGACTTCCTCCGCCTCACGCATCTCCTCCTCCACCACCACCACCACCACCCCTCCTCCTCCTCCTCCAATCCAATTCACAGATCACACGGGCAATCGATCACCAAAACCCGCGGGCGCGAGACAAGGGAGCGGCCCGCCTCTCTGTCTCTCTCTCGGTCTCTCCCGTTCTCCTTCCTCGCCAGAAGATCCGATCCATATTCGAGGACTCGCCGGGAAGAACCACGGATATATAGATAGATAGATAAATAAAGGATCCTCCGGACCGGAGGCGAGGCGCAAGAGGTGCGTACGATGCCATCCCCCCTCCTCTCCGTTCCCCCATGTTTTTCCTCCCTCCCTCCCTCTTCCGGATCGCTCGCTGGTTTACTTGTGTCTGTTCGTCCCATCCATTCATTCGTCCATACGATTGCTCGTTTGTTTGTTTGTTTGTTTTGATTTATACCGTCGAGAACCAGGATTCTGATTTTCCTTTCATGGGGAAAAGGAATCAGGATTCTGTTGATGCGGGGCATGCGTTCGAGTTGGTTGTCTGCCAAGGAATGAATCTCGCAACATCTTGGCAGACTCGTTTGATCCGTGGCCGCTATACCGTCCGACGCCTTTCAGTTACGGGCGCTTGTTTTGATGATCGACGCGCACAAGCTCGGCCGGTTTCATGAATACATTGCCAATTTTAGAGAATGTTGCGTGTGCATTTTTGTGCGTCATGCTACTGGAGCGTGCGTATGGCTTTGCGCGTTATCTGGGTGCACTTGCATATTGCAGAGCAAGTGGTGTATAGAATTAGCAGCGCGGAGTTGGTGGCCAAAATGTGTGCTCCCTCCGTAATCCGTATGAACTATAGTAAGTCAAGTTGGTACTAGTACTAGTTTCAGAGTAATCTTGGTTAAACCAACTTAGATAGACAAGGGCCTTGTTTAGTTCTGAAAAATTTTAGGAAATCGACATTGTAGCACTTTCGTTTGTATTTGACAAATATTATCCAATTATAGACTAACTAGGCTCAAAAGATTCGTCTCGTCAATTTCGACCAAACTGTGCAATTAGTTTTTATTTTCATCTATATTTAATACTTCATGCATGCGTCTAAAGATTCGATGTGACGGGGAATGTGAAAAATTTTGCAAAATTTTCTAGGAACTAAACAAGGCCAAGGAGGGTGCGTGGTCGTCATTAGATGTGCACTCCAAATCAATACTAGCAGTAGCAAAAGTTTCTGAATGGACAGACAATAGGTGTGCAACAACTCGGTATTCTGCTCACATGACATAAGCGTGCCTCGTCTCTGTTGCCAAGCTGGTAGTCAAACCAACGAAGGGGATCAGAACAAGGCTTCCTAGTACCTAGTCCGACGTGGCAGCATTGCACTGGCCTGAGGAGCCCCTTGTTCGCCCCTCCCTGTGCCGCTGTGCCTGTGCCATCATAGCCTTGCTCATCGCGTGTGGACGTCGCCGTCGGTGATGGAGAGATTGGAAAGAAAATATCTCTGACTCTGATCTTGTCCTCGCCACCGTGCTTTGTCTGCGTTCCCTGCGAACACTCTGTTTCAACGCGTTAGGCTTTGTTCAGTTTGCGAAAATTTTTAGTTTTTTCTACTGTAGCACTTTCGTTTGTATGTGACAATTATTATCCAATTATAAAGTAACTAGGCTCAAAAGATTCGTCTCGCAAATTACAGACAAACTGTACAATTAGTTTTTATTTTCGTCTATATTTAATGCTCCATGCATGTGTACAAAGATTCGATGTGATGAGGAATCTTGAAAATTTTTGTAAACTAAACCAGGCCTAATTTCGTGGAAATGGTCCAGAATCTGCAAATGGTACTGCTGCCTGCGGTACCTCATGTTCTGTCCGGCAGTCTCTGGCCTCGTTTACTTCCAAAACTTTTTGCAAAATATGAATAGTGATACTTTCGTTTGTATTTGACAAATATTGTCTAATCATGTACTAACTAGGGTTAAAAGATTCGTCTCATCAATTTCGACCAAACTGTGCAATTAGTTTTTATTTTCGTATATATTTAATACTTCATGCATGCATCTAAAGATTTGATGTGACAGAGAATCTAAAAAATTTTGCAAAATTAAACAAGACCTCTGTTGTCGCCCTGAAATGGCAAGGCCTCATCCGTAGGCCCTACGATCACTGGGATCTGGGCCGATGGAAGTTTCTCTGACACCCTGCACATTAACCGCGGGCTCCACCTCGTGCACGCACGCAGTAGCCGGTCGCAGCAACGAAGCAAGGCCTTGTTTAGTTCAGTCTCAAAATCAAAAAAATTTCAAAAATTTTCGTCAAATCGAATTTTATGGCACATACATGAAATATTAAATATAGACGAAAATAAAAACTAATTACACAGTTTAGCTGTAAATTACGAGACGAATCTTTTGATCCTAGTTAGTCCATAATTATATAATATTTGTCACAAACAAACGAAAATATTATAGTACCGAAAACTTTTCACTTTTCGAAACTAAACAAGGCCTTGGCACGCCTTCACCCGCATCTCGCCGGTTTCCATGCCGGGCTCCCGTTGACCTGCCTCTTCTTTGTAGGGCCATACGGACCTGAATTATCATCCCGACTTCCCGAGATCTCCGAAAAATGCATTGCAGCACCGACTAATCAATGGATCGTACAGTACTTCACTAGGAGTACTGCTATTATTATTTATTCATTTTGACGTTTTCGGGACATGTTCAGCACTTCAGCTTAGACCTTGTTTAGATATAAAATTTTTTTAGATTTCGCTACTGTAGCACTTTCGTTTGTTTGTGGTAAATATTGTCCAATCATAGACTAACTAGGGTCAAAAGATTCGTCTCGCGATTCACAGTTAAACTGTGTGATTAGTTTTTGTTTTCGTCTATATTTAATGTTTCATGCATGTGCCGCAAGATTAGATGTGACAGAGAATCTTGAAAACTTTTTGGATTTCGGAGTGAACTAAACAAGACCTACCATGTCGCCTTGTGCTAGCCGATTTACCTTGGTGACTGACTGACTGTAGCTGTCGTTTTTCTTTCTGTTCACTAATCAGACGTACTACAACTATGATGCATTGCCATCTTCCTTCCTGGTTTGATAGTCTAGAAGCTCCAGTGGTACTCTCTCCATCCCCAAAAAGAAATGAAAATTTCACTTTTTGGAAAATTAAACAATCTAAAGTTTAAGTAGATTTATGGAAAGAAATAGTTTCACTGATTATTTTTAAAAATATGTTTATCTTAAAAATATATTTTATAATTAGTTATTTGATATCTATTACGTATTATAAAGTCAGATTTGAAACTTTGGCTCCACAGTAGGCCAGGCTGGAGAGTACATCGTGTCATGTGTGTGCCACTCCATACTGGTGTGACACTGACAGGTGTGCCGGTGACTAACCACCTAACGAAAGTAGGCAGACAGAATGGTCTCAGATTAGCACAGACACACATGGAGGGGTGGCTACCTACTTGAACCTGCTTTCTTCCAATTGTCTCCTAGCCACTAAGCACCAAATCAATGATTTTGGTCCAGGTCACACTCTACCTTTTGTTGGACGGTAGTACGTAGCACTCACACATGTGTTCAGACTCACCAAATGCAAGTTCCTGGCCGATGGATTCTTGCAGCAATGCACTAACAATCTCGCTGTGGGAATGGGATGTACAGACGCGAACACGACTAAGGCTTTATTTAGATCAAAAAGTTTTTAGATTTTGATACAGTAGCATTTTTGTTTTTATTTGACAAATATTGTTCAATCATGGAGTAGCTAGGTTTAATACAAGCAAACTGTGCAATTAGTTTTTATTTTCACCTATATTTAATGCTCCATGTATGTGCCGTAAGATTTGATGTGATGGAGAATCTTAAAAAGTTTTTTGTTTTTGGGTGAATTAAACAATGCCTAAACATCGGTTCAAATGTTTTCTTTTTGATCTAGACTGACACAAGTGCAGCAGATCATGCCACATGAACACACGGTACCTTTTCCGCTCCCTTAGCCTCGGGATTTGCTGCCGGTCCGTCTGACGCGGCGATGTCAACGCTATTGAGCGAGCTTATCACGTGCGGGCGTGTGTATCCAATACCCTGATAGTGATACCTAATGAGCCTCCAGATTCACAGCCGAAACAAGCACGTCTAGGGTATATTCGCCCACATCAATCGCTGTTCATTTCATGACTTCGTCTGCACCAGCAGGAGGGAAGTCACCGGCCGCCGTCGGCGGGGAGGAGATGTCGGACGGCGCGGGCTCCCGGACGGGCGTCGCTGGCGCGCTGGGCCTCTCGGTCACCTCGTCGGTGGCCATCGTCATCTGCAACAAGTACCTCATCAGCACTCTCGGCTTCTTCTTCGGTCAGTATGTGTAACCACACCTCTACGGCAAAGTTTTTGTCTACTACAAACAATACTATATACTGTTGCTGTGCGTGCAAGCCAAAGTTTCTGATTTTGTGGCTGCTGGCGTTTTGGGTTCTGAAAAAAATGCAGCGACGACGCTGACGAGCTGGCACCTCATGGTGACCTTCTTCACGCTGTACGTTGCGCAGCGGCTGCATTTCTTTGAGCCAAAGGCAATTGACGCGCGGACCGTCATCTCCTTCGGCCTGCTAAATGGCATCTCCATTGGTCTCCTCAACCTCTGCCTCGGATTCAACTCTGTTGGCTTCTACCAGGCAAGCATACACTGACTACTACACTTCTATTTGCTGACCAGTAGTATTATGTTGTTGCCTCTGAATTTACCATTGTTTCTATTGTACTGAATTTACCCTTGTTTCTTGTAACAGATGACCAAGCTGGCCATCATACCCTTCACCATAGTCTTGGAAACCATCTTTCTGAACAAGAAGTTCAGGTCATACCCAAAATCCTTGCCACATTCTGCCCAGTGTTTAATTTGAGCTGCTCCTGCTCCGTGTTGTGAAAAAAAATGACTTCTCATACTCGACAAGCTTGAACCTTTCAGTCAGACCATCAAGGCCTCCCTCATGGTCCTGCTCCTGGGAGTCGGCATCGCATCGGTCACAGATCTCCAGCTCAATCTCCTCGGCTCCATCATTGCCGTGCTCACCATCGCCGCGACATGCGTCGGGCAGATTGTATCCTTATGCTTGCTGTTCTCACATGAACTTCGTCGTTCAGCAGCTCAAGCGAGCTGCTGGATCTTACAGTCTTTCATGCACCCTGCATACGCTGCATCCACATGCTGGCCTGTCATCCTTAACCTTGGTGTTGAACAAAGCTGACCAACCAAATCCAGAGGAGGCTGAAGGTTTCCTCGACGCAGCTGCTGTACCAGTCGTCGCCGTACCAGTCCGCGGTGCTGCTCGTCACTGGTCCGTTCGTGGACAAGCTCCTGACCAAGCGCGACGTCTTCGCGTTTAGCTACACCACCCAAGTCGTGGTAAGCACCCTTGGCACAATAGATGTCGGTTCACCCGACCGACCGATTGCAGCATTATCAGTGTAACCGTGCTCGAATAATGCTCCGTGGCGCGCGGTGTGCAGGCGTTCATCCTGCTGTCGTGCTCGATCGCGGTGTGCGTCAACTTCAGCACGTTCCTGGTGATCGGCACGACATCGCCCGTGACGTACCAGGTTCTGGGCCACCTCAAGACGTGCCTGGTGCTCTCCTTCGGCTACATCATCCTCAAGGACCCCTTCAGCGCCCGCAACGTGGTGGGCATCCTCATCGCCATCTTCGGCATGGGCCTCTACTCCTACTACTCCGTCGTCGAAAGCAGGAAGAAGACCGAGGCCGCCACCTCGCTGCCGGTCGCCGCGCAGGTAACTAACTACTCCCTCCATATATACGAATTTATAGGTCATTTCAAAAATTTTGGAGATTCAAAGCATTTTAAATTTGACTAACAATAAACAAAATAAAAAGATTTATAACATTATATAGATATTACTATAAAAATATAATTAATAAAAAAATGTAACGATACTTAGTTGATATCATAAATATTATTATGTTATCATATAAATTTAATCAAACTTAAGGTGATTTAACTTTTCAAAATTATTAAAATGACTTATAAAGCACATGCATCATATCACTCGCTTCATTCGTCTGAAACTGTGGAAACTCCGGAGGCCAGAGGCGATATATAACGACTTGGATGTCCATACATTATTGCAGATGAGCGAGAAGGACTCGTCTCCACTCCTCGGCGCCAAGAGCTCGCCACGGACAGAGAACAAGAGCGAGGAGACCTTCGACTACATGCCGAGGACGGCGAAGAGCGCATTCACCGGCCGGTGAGCCTGATGTAGCTTGTACCAAGTACGTACTTACCTTTTCTAGAGTGGTGGTAGGCGACGAACAACACGGCAAAACGGGAATGTGCTTGTGAAAGATGTAACGGAGGCAAGTGAAATTCCAATTATCATTTTGCGATTTCTCCTCTCGGGTGGTGATGGGTTGCTAGAGCCTACTAGGTGACAGAATGTGTTGTTTCTCGAGCTTGAAATAGCAGATTGGATTGGTGGTAGTACAAGACGCGTCCTGTAAGGTTTGCGCCAATTTTAAAGGAAGTTGCAAGGTTACTGTTTTCTTCGTTGTCCTAATACTGATGGTACTATTGGGTACCATAGTCGGATTGGTGATGTGAATTAGGGATGAAAGTGAAACTGAAAGATATCCAAAAATGGTAGCGGTAATTGTAAATACCGTACTTCTAAAGATAGAAAATATAAAAACAATAATTGTAGCAGTATTTACCGTTACCTACTGTATAAGTGTGTTATTGTATTAAAACGGTAAAATACTATTTTATTTATATAGAGATAAAAAAGAGACTCTCTAACTTCGGGAGCCTAGGCCTAGCAGGCCATCAACATTACTCTCAGCTCCGACTTCTCTGTTACACCATACACCTTGTAAGCTCTCATCTTAGCAGGCCCAAGTTGTAAGTGCCACATGCCCACACTCTAGTCGAGCCACTAACTTCAAGAGTCATTAGAGTCAGGGTAAAACAAAACGGCTTTACCTAGAAAGACCCTTAAATCGTGCTCTCACAAAGGTTTAAGGTGACATGAAGCGGAAAAAAAAAGTATTTTTGTTTGGCTTCACCCCATCCTACGTGGCATTCTATGAGAGCATATTTTAAGAAACTATGTCTATATGTGAAGCTATTTTGCCAAACAATTTTCCAAAATGACTCTAGCGTGGAGCTATGCCAACGGAGCCGCATAGGCTCTGTAGTCAAGAAAGGTGTTTATCTAATTTTTTTCATCTAAAATGTGGGTCTCACTTAAATACCCTAACCCAACATAGCTATATCCCAACAAGTGACTGATCTTCGTTAAAGTAACGTGAACGTGAATGTATGCGGCTGTGTCATGGACATGTTAAAGTAATGTCTATGTCTTAATCGTCAGTTCATTTGTATGATATACAGTAGGTTATATACTTGCATGGGTAGTATCATATTATATTAATTGTCGTGTTTATCGTTCTTGAAGTATCGTTTTGTTGATTCTGATCATTATTGATGTACTACTTTCGATCGTATGGTGTCGCCCTCGACATTACTAAATATCGACACCATTCTTATTTTCGATGATATCGTATCGATCGCTTTTGTTTTTGATTGATAGAGAAATGTGAAACTGAAAGTGATAAAGTCTTCTTCCTATTGTTTAGTGTGGATCGCATTGACCGGTAACAGTAGTGAAAATTGGATTCGAGCATAACTCACCAAACGCCAAGTTAAAAGCATGAGCTAAGCAGATGAACAAATGTAGGCCCGGCCCAGCATCATTGCAGCAGGCCCGGGCTGTTCTTTCGCATTGAAATTTTATGGGGACAGGGCCCAGACCTGCGGACCAAATTCAGTTTCGTTTCCCCACCAAGAGCAAGAGGACAAGATAAGCAAAGCATACACATACAGCAGGAGCAGCTCCAAAACAAGGGGAAAAATAAAAAAGAATCGACCAGAGTGTTACTGAAGCTTCCTTGCGTGAAGAGATGTAAGTGGTCTAACTCATCAACCTATACCTACCTACTTATTATAGGTTTAATTAATTGTACAGGTTGCCTCTAAAAAGTAACATATACTGATTTAGACAGCAGGTACTTAAGTTGATAGATTAGCCTCCTCATCCCCACACAATGGCTTAAAGCTATCGACATGGATGAAGAGCATCAATTCCAGCCCTGTGGTACCTAGTGGCTAGTGGTGGAACACATCTCAGGGGCCGAGCTGCCGGCCGGGGATCCAGCATCATATTCATATCCGCTTTCACCGTCTCCGTTCACTTAAAAACCAAAAAAATTAAAATTTTCTGTTACATTAAATTTTACGGCACACGTATCATTAAATATAGATAAAAAATAATTAATTATATAGTTTCTTTGTAATTTGTGAAACAAATCTTTTAAATCTAGTTAGTTTATGATTAAACAATAATTATCAAATATAAACGAAAGTGCTACAAGACTCTCAAAACCTTTTTACTCTAACAACTAAACAAGGCCTAGTGCGGGTCGGGCACGATTATTCCTAGCTAGCGGGAAGGGATGACCGTTTGTTTCGACGGCCACCGGTACGTAAAGTGCCAATTGCACTGCCAACCGGCGGATCCTCTGCATGCCAATAATTGCTCCGGTGATAATCTATGTGAAGGAATCAAATTGAATTTCACCAATCACCAGGACCGTCGATGGATGCCGTGTCGTGCTGCCGGCCGGCCGGCATCGGCAGGTGTCCCGTTCCCGTGTCCGGTCCTTTGTGTGCACAAGGTCGGTCCGGTCCGGTGGGTGCGATGGAATAACGTCTTTTCTTTGCATGCCGTGTGAGCTCAGCGGCCTGTGGGCACGCGGAGCGTACGCACAGCTGACGTACGTCGTCGAGCTGACCGCGCCAGTCAAGTCTACAATTCCAATGCGGAGCGTTGTCGTCTCCGCTAGCCGCCGCCTGGCCTGCCGCGTCGAGACGAGAGCGCTGAAGCAAGGGAAGGCCTCGGCGCGCCTCGGTTCGGTTGGTGCACAGCACAGCCCCCACACCACACCACACGCAGCAGAGCACCAGCAGCGGCGGGAGGGTTTCCGACTTCCCACAAAACTCATTCACATGTATGTCACGTGCTCAAGCCATCGATTAGGGTCACGGCACAACAGGAGGCGCGTGTTATGTACGAGAGGCCTGTTTAGATCATTGAAATTAGTTGTTAGTATAACTAAAGTTTAGTGAGTACTCCTAAAATTTAGGCTTGTGTTATTTAGATATAAGAACTGTTATAAGAGACTAACAATTAGTTGAACTAAACTAAAAATCACTACACCTTTCAGTCCATCCGTTTAAGTAGCATAAGTAAATACTTATAGTAATATTCCTTCTATCATAAAATAACGTTAGATCTCATTTTGATCTGTTCAGACAAGGTCCTGCTCCGACTCTGTCCGCCCTGACGACGCCGCCGCCCTGGCACCTACGCGGCGCCCATAGCCCCCCACCTCCTCCGCCTCTCCCTCTCCCTTCCCCTCCACCTCCCCCTCCTCCACCTACCCTTCGCTCCCGGTGCTCGATGAGCCCTGTCTGGCGCCGGCACCGGCCTCTCCGTCGTTGATGGCATCGGCGAGCTTCGTCGCCACCCCTCCCTCCACCCCGCTTCTCCTCCGCCACAGCCTAAGGTCGACGTCGCCATTGTGACCCTGCTCGGGGGTGGTGGCCCTAGGGTGCAAACGCTGGACTCCGCACAGACGGGCCATGGGTGGGTGGATCCACGACCGCCTGCGACACCAGCGGCGCCGAATCTAATGGCCTGTCAGCATCTCCAGCTTCATCGTCGCCCCCTCCCGTGGTGCCCACGACAACGCTGCTGGGGGATGAGGGCGCTGCACGGTCGTGGCCACAACACCGGTGTCTGAGGTGGCCACCCCTAGCGCTTGATCCCCTCCACTGTTGGGGCTAGATGCTTGGAGCGCCGGCCTTGGCACGACATCGCTGGACACCCCAACGCTTTTACTGGTCGCGGCACCGTTCTTCCTCAAATGTTTGGGTGGGCAGTTGAAGAGGCGGCGGTGGGCGGAAGAGGATGGTGCGGAGACTGACGACGACCATCCCACGACATACCTAGAGACCGCTCGTCATCCGGCAAGGCCGGCCCCCGCGCCCCCTATGCGTGCTCAGTTTCGTTCGACTGCTGGTCGGCGGTGCGGCGGACCAGACGCTGGGTAGAGGCCTATGCGGAGGCGAAGGAGGCGTAGCCGACCACACCCTCAGCATGTGCACGGTCTGCCAATCCGGACAGTGGATAGTCGAGTACCTGCCTGCCAACGCCTCGGCATGCGAAGACAGGTCTCTGCCCCAACGCCAATGGGTGGCGTGAGATTCTACCCCAACAGGAGGACGAACTGGTGTCCGCCTCTGTTGAGCCTCAACACAGCCCTCGCTCGCGAGCACGAGCTCACAAGATTCCCGCACAGCAACACAACAGATGCTTCAACTGCCTGTCCTTCTCGCACCATGTGGCGACTTGCCAGATGCCTTGGCGTTGTTTGCGCTGTCGTGGCATCGGCCACATCGCTATGGACTGCTGTCGATCAAAGGCAGCATCGACCGGCGTGGGCTGTCCTCACTACTCACGCATCGACAACCCACCGCCCTCCCCACATGCACCTCTCAACAGTCCATCAACTACAGAAAGGTCTGTGATGGGGGTCGTGGAGGGCGCCAAGGGCACCCGTCCTTTCTGAAGACGACGTCGACGCCATGGTGGTAAGTGTTGACACTTGCTAACACCACCTAAATACTAGGTTGTCATCCCCAGCATGGCACTAGAGTGTACTATGGTATTTATACGCACACAGATAAATCCGCAAGCGCACGGATACCGTTGTAGCTTTTACCCGGTTAAAGGTTTTATCGTATCCGCAGGGAAACAGGAGAACTGATCTACGCTCTAACTCAACCTAGATAGATAGGTAGGTGTAAATAGGAAAGATGGTAGAAATGAATAGGAACAATATTAAAGGTAAGATAACAATGGGTGATAATATGGGAATAAAGAGTAGAGCAATCTAGTATATGGGCGATGGTAGGAGAACAGAGAGGATAACTATGGTTTCTCTACTTCAAAGGGGTATGTCTATGTCTGGGACGAACCACGTGATAAGAATACACCACAAAGGATGCTTATCCATAGGCCGATAAACCCTACCAGTCCTGCTAACGGGAGGTGGACTACAGAGGACCAACATAGCTGTCACATACGTGGCCTACCACACGATCCGGCTAGACAGGGGATATCCACAAGTAATCTAGGTCTAAGCACCACGCTTACACCTATACTACAACTCTCACCTATAGCGTCCTATAGATTCAAGTACTCAAAAGAGTTGTGAACCAGAACATACATGGATAGTAATTACATAATGAAATAAAAGTAGATTACCAGAGTCATCCCATGAGCAAGTTTGATTAGAGCTTGATCATGGCGAAGTACAACCGGAGGAAGAACCGACAGGCCGGCCTCTCCTCCAATCCTCCCTCGCTATCCATCTCGCTACTATCTAGATCTATTCTAGTTTAGGGATGAGAGGAGAGCTCTCATCTCCAAACCCTAGCTTTTGCTCTGTCTATGAATAATGAATAAGGATGAAGGGGGTGCCTCCTCCAGGGGCCAGGGGGCCTGCTTATATAGCCCCTCCAAACGAATGTGGGCCGTCGGATCAAACCGACCTTAATCGCACGGTTTTCCTTGATCCTTTAGGTCGGTGGAGCATACTCCGCGAGGCGGAGCCTGATTGGTCCAGATGACAGGGTGGGTGCCCAAGGGGGGAGGGCGGGCGCCCTGTCCCCGGGCCCGCTCGGCTTCTCGTTCGTTCTCGTGGCTTCTGGAGTCTTCTAGATGATAGAAAATTGCGCGACACGTTAATATCTCTATGTAAACCCGACATGTGGGCCTTTCCTTCATATTTCTTGATAACCCCCTGCAGAAATAGACAAACACCAAAACTCGTGGAATTCTGTCAGATAAAACTCTAAGTCTGGGTGTTGGTTGCATTTGAATCCTTTTCTTTCCTTATTTAATGATTATATTTGGTACTTAAGGACCGTCAACAGCAAGCTGGTGATGGACACCACCATGGACGCACCTGCGGACTTCATCGAAGACACCACTGCTTCAACTATCGCACGCTACTTCCTAGAGCCTAACCCTTTGGTGGAGGCAATGTTGTGCGAGTGTGCATACTCCTCTACTCAGCTCGTCTCAAGTGACCCAATGGTAGACGAGCTTGACGCCCTGGTCGATGTGACTCGACTAGTGGCCGCACGAGCTCATGACTGCCTATATCCGATGGGTCAAGCGTTGTTGTGGGATCCTACGTCGTCGGCACCTCTAGGCACGGCGGAGTCGCCCTCGGCGTCGCCTTTACATGGCACACCTATGATGACGGGCGCTGTGGCACCGTCGGCGGATGACTCGCCTTCTCCTAGAGAGGTCGCGGCGCGGCTGGCTAGGTTCAACGTGGAGGTCATGGTGGTGAGGCAGCCACCCCTCATCAGCTCCCCTCCTAAGCTGTTGTCCAAGCGAACCTTGCCCCTTAGGAGCACGCGGATTGCTACTCAGCAGATGGACCACATCCCAACGTCCAAGAGCGGTGAAGTGCTACTCACGAAGAAGTTGGGGTTTCTAGAACAGCGCCGTCTTCCTTTGGTGCCAAGCGTTCGTACGACTCCTACTTCAAGGGCGACCTGTCGGCTACAGATGTTGAAGCCCTCGACAAGTTGTTCCTAGCATGCTGGGGGATGTCTGATGACTGAGCTCGCTGACCTTTGGCCATGGGGCCATAGGCCGCGCGCGTAGATTAGGTTGACCCTAGTGGATCCTAGGGTTGTCATATTTAGAATATAGCCCCTTCGTGGTTTTGGTCGCGCCGATAATGATCACTATTGTATTTTATTAAACTTCTACCTTCTTAATACAACGATATGCAACACTCTTGCCTATTCAAGAAAAAACATTAGATCTCGTTTTCTAAGAAGTCAAACTTTTTATTTAACTATATTTATAAAAATATTATTAATATTTATATATCTTAATATTGTTTATCATGAAAAATATTTTATTATTAATCTTACAGTGCATATTACGAATCGCAGATGTTGATATACTCTTTTTTATTTACCTAGACTTCAAAGAGTTCATTTAGTTCACTCATCTAAATAATCACTAGCAAACTTTAGTCGGTTAGTTAGGTTTCTTGTGCTAGAACTAAATCAGCCGAAGAAGTTCTCGATGTGATATACCCATATTTTTCTTAATTTATTTTATAATAAGTTGTTTGACGCAAGATGTCTGCACTATCTTCGTCAACCTTAAGTCAGGAAGAAAAATCTAAACAATCACTAAGACTCGTCGTATATTCAATTAGCGTGGGAGGGGACAAGGCGCCGCAAGAGCTCGTGCCAGCCACAAAGCCAGCTCCGGTCCAATCACATGTGGCGGGGCTGTGCACATAGATAAAGATGCAGTCTGCACATATATGGCCTTGTTTAGTTTCCAAAAAATTTTGCAAAATTTTTCAGATTCCCGTCACATCGAATCTTTAGACACATGCATGAAGTATTAAATATAGACAAAAATAAAAACTAATTGCACAGTTTGGTCGAAATTGACGAGACGAATCCTTTGAGCCTAGTCAGTCCATGATTGGACAATATTTGTCAAATACAAACGAAAGAGCTACAGTGTCAATTTTGCAAAATATTTTGGAAGGCCTATGCATATGTAGACACATACTGTACGGTTTAGACTATAGATACCGGGTGATATTTTGTATTTCCCGCGGAAATCTCACGGAACTACGGAAGGCAGTTGCTCGTTTATCATGTTGCGCGAGGGCGCGCAGGGTCTGGCCGACTGGTCCCCCTCAAGGGCTAGTTTTTTTTCCCCAAGAATCAACGGCTATAGTTTGGATGCTAAGAAAATAAGGATTTGTTTGGTTTCTCTTGCTAAATTTTAGCTAGCTAAAATTATTTTAGCTATTTTTGGATGACTAATGGAACTAAACTATTTTAGCTTCTTTTAGTCAATGTGTTTGGAACTTTAGCTAAGTGACTAAAATTTAGCTAGCTAAAATGTAGCAAGGAGAACCAAACAGAGCCTGAAACCAGCATGGAACCAGACAGAAAAATTTACATGTGCATAGCATCTCTTTAACCCACGTGAATAATTTCTTTGGATCTTTGAAAACGTCAATGGAGGGGGATAAAAGTTCATGATCTGTACTTAGAGTTTGCATGGAAGAAACAAAATGAGAGAATTCAGAAAAGTTGAAGCAGATATTTATGAATACTGCTCACTGCACAAACATTAACCAAATCCACACCAGAAATGTACTATGTACATCTCTACTCCATTTTGTGTGAATAATTACCCATTAGATTATATTTATTCAAAGCTTGAATGTTTGAAAAAGGAAATGTTACGCTCACATTGGGAGAGGGGGATCTTGGCCGCTCCATTTCTACTCTCGCCTCCATTGCTTCATCTTGGTGAAGCAACTTTGCCTCTTGGCATCCACAAGAAAAGAAGCAATGGCAATCCGCATAACCGGCATAAGGGGAGTGACTTCAAGGAGAGAGGTAATGAAGGCGGCATACACGGAGGGACATGGAACAAGCAGTTGTGCATGTAGATGTGGAGGCTCTGAGCACATCATCGACAGAGACGAAGAATCGAGATGTAGTTTTAGCTTGACAACGATGCAGATGTGGAGGCTACGAGCATATCGACAATGGAGATGAATCAAGATGTTGCTAGACAATGAGAGGGATGGAATTTTTGAGGTCGCTAGATGTTTTTTCTAAAATCCATGTGGATGCATGGATAGGGAAAGAAAGGAAAGACATGTGCTTTTATCAACCTCTGTGGTTTCGAAAGGTCGATGAGGCTAAACATGGGAGCCATAGCAGATGTAGATGCTCCTAGGGAATGGACCTTAGCAGTCATGTTCCCAGAAGGAAATAGAAAAAAAAAACTAGAACTTTAGGTGATTTTTATAACATGGGAACACAGATGTTCTCGAATCGATTCAACTAAAGAGTGGACTAGGGTTGACCGTAGTTGACTTAGCTTGATCAGAGAGAATCAAGAGAGTTGATAAGCGAATTTGGATTCTCTATCTAGTAGAAAGCATAATAAGAGCCTGAAAGGGCATGATAAGGTCATTCATAGCTAGGGAAGATTGGAGCTAAGGCTACGATCCGAATCTCTTGTTGAATGAGTTTGAATTCCAAACAGACGATGTGGAAATCCAAAAGCTTGTACCAAGAGTTGAAGAAAGTTTGATGAGAGTTTCAAAGTACGATGGGTGTATTAAAATAAAATTTTAGTTAGAACGCCCGTTGAATCATGACACAGTAATCGTTCCCCTCGAGAAGCTATATACGGAAGGCTCGAGCTCGTCAAGATACATGAGAACTGCGATACCATAGCTCTTTCCAACCCTCACTCGTTTGTAATCCTTACTGCAAACTTCAAGAACTCATGCTCAAAGAGCACGAGCAGACACCACAAACTAAGGGCCTGTTTGGTACAGCTCACAACAGCTTCATGAGCTGTTGTGAGCTGTTTTTTTTGCCAAACACTTATTTCCAAAACAGCTTCATGGGTGAAGCTGTTTTCCTCCTCCTCTCACAAAGACATAAGTTGGATGAAGCTGGAAAAAAGTAGCTTATTGCAGCTTCTCCCTCATTTCTCTCTCTCAACTATGTATGAAGTAGTTGGTGAAGCTATTTTGCCAAACCCTTTTTCCAAAACAGCTCAGCTTCATCTAGAAAGTCACTCATCAAGCTATTTTTTAAAAAACAGCTTTACTAGTGAAGTTGAGCTGTGCCAAACAACCCCTAAACGCATATTGTCTAAACTAATATGTGGGCCTGTTTGGGACGGATTTTTTCGCGGTGGTGGTGCATAGAAGCAGGTAATTCCACCTATCGGATTACAGTCTCCTCAATTCCTACAACCACACCAGACTCACCACCACAAGATTTGTACTGCATGGACGATTTTACTAGCAGCTTTCCTAGGGCACCACGCGGCCAGATTACATGGTCCCAATCCCAAACACTTGAGTCCTTTGAGTGCTAGCCATGCGAAGCCACACATCTACAAATTTCACCCTGTTACTGCTGCAAAAAGTTGACAAGAATCATCCCCGCTATTGGCTACTTCATTCGTCCGTCTTCGCCAATGTCCTCAACAACATCACCGCTCCTCCACCACTAGCCACGATGTCTTCATCTACAAATCAGAAGTATGTATGTCGTGATCCAATCTGTTATTTCAATTCGCTGTATATTGTTTACATCATGCTGTTGTTTATGTTGATGTTATCCGGTTTAACTAATGTGATATAGATTTACAAGCTAGTAAAATTAATCATGAATTTGCACGCTTTTTCATTGTGTACATGTGTCTACGGATGTACCGTGGGTTCAGGGAAAAAAGAAAATTTATCAAGCTACACGTATATAATCTGTATTCTCTTAATCCTGAAGTAAATGCATATTTCACTTTTTAGGAAATTTTTTAAGCATGACTGCGTGTATAGAAAATAGTACAAATATTTATATATCCAAATAAATTTATTTAAAAATTTATTTCATGATCAAAATAATGCTTATTATGTATTATACATATTAATACTTTTTAGAAGTATTTTCATTGGTTAACTTAAAAAGTTTGGCTACTTGTACTAAACTACTACTCCGTCTGTTTCAAAAAGATTGTTGTTGTTGTTGTTGACTTTCAGACATCTTATTTGATCATTCGTCTTATTAATTTTTTTACATAAAAATCGTATATTTTAATATGACTTATTTGATCATTAGAGATACTTTAATAATGATTTATTTATTTTATAATTTGCATAAAAATTTTAAATAAAATGAGCAGTCAAACATAATGTGTCGAAGTCAAAAACATCAATCTTTTTTGAGATAGAGGAAGTAATAAGTAACACTAGTTTATTTTTTAACGAGGAGTATCTACCAGTCTAAGATCAGAATCGGAGTCGGACCAGCTATGTCGCTTTCTCGATGAGACGTAGACAAGTCACCTGTTGTCTGGTGAGTGGTGGGTGGTGACTGCGGTTAAGACTTCGTTTAGTTCGCGAAAATTTTTAGCTTTTATTAGTATAGCATTTTAGTTTATACTCCCTTCATTCAAATTATAAGATATTTGATTTTTTTATTTTAAGTTTGACTATCCGTCTTATTCAAAAAATTTGTACAAACATAGTCAAATTTAAGTTATTCTTGTACAATTTTATTAATAAACCAAGACACGACAAAAAAATTGAAATTTTGCACAAACTTTTTGAATAAAACGAATGGTCCAACTTGGTGTAAAAAAATCAAACGTCTTATAATTTAGAATGGATTGATATTTGTCCAATCACGAACTAACTAGACTCAAAAGATTCGTATCGTAAATTATAGGTAAAATTGTGCAATTAATTCTATTTTTGTCTATATTAAATGTTCCATACATACGTTCACAAATTTGATGTAATGGGAAAACTTAAAAAAATTTAGGAACTAAACCGGGCCTAACTTCGGAATAAACTTTGAGCATCTTGCCCGTCTCTTTCCGTGTGCGCACACACACTACGCACGCCAAAAACATTTTTTTCTTCTCTGATGAGTCCCGGTTATACTAGTGTGTGTTATGCATCAAAAGTTTGGCCTTGTTTAGTTGCGATTTTTTTATTTCGCTACTATAGTAATTTCATTTGTATTTAGTAAATATTGTTCACTTATGTACTATCTAGGCTCAAAAGATTCGTCTCGCAATTTACAGGTAAACTGTATAATTAGTTATTTTTTTATCTACATGTAGTGCTCAATGTATGTGCCGCAAGATTTGATGTGATAAAGAATCTTGAAATTTTTTTGGATTTTGGTGGGAACTAAACAAGGTCTTTGTGTGAACCAGTAGTTACAGTACCATTCTTAGGCCCTGTTTAGATTGGAGATGAAAATTTTGTTGATGTCACATCGAATATGTCGGAAGGATGTCGAGAGGGTTTTTTAGAGACTAATAAAAAAACAAATTACATAGTTCGTCAGGAAACTGCAAAACAAATCTATTAAGCATAATTAATCTATCATTAGCATATTTGAGTTACTATAGCACTTAAGGCTAATCATGGAGTAACTAGGTTTAAAAGATTCGTCTCACGATTTGCAACCAAACCGTGTAATTAGTTTATTTTTTATGTACATTTAATGTTTCATACATGTGTCCAAAGATTCGATGAGATGGATGAAAAAAATTTAGGTGGGAAACTAAACAGGGCCTTAGAGTACACCGGATCAGAGCAACAGTGCGCACGGTCACAGTGTGGCAAGGGCTTGTTTGCATGAGCCGTAAAAACAAAATTCATTGGTCACGGAGAAGGGGGCCTTGCCGTAGCCCGTAATAATAAAAACAAAATACATGGTTGTTGTCGCTAAAAGATGAGAAACTTGAGAGCGCCAACTTTTTTAAACCTCTGACGGGGTTAACTGGGTCACCAGGTAACCAAGTCCGTAGAGCCGCCCTTGAAGTCAATAGGCGCGCCCTTGAAGCTAAGCTATAAGCGCAGGGGAAGAAAATGCAGCCAAATCAGAAAGAAGTCGTGAGACGAAAAATGGAGGAAATTTTATAGAGATGGAGTACATCCATTCAGGTGTCAATTATGTGAGCACACGCCACCTGAATTGCGTGGCGCTTCATAACGTCCCGCCTCTACAAGGTCGAGCCCGTTTATATCAGTCAGTTTTTCTAGGACATAGACTATTCTCACAGACCAACACTAGTATTTTCTACGTATTTTATCCTCACTTGTGCACATTTTGAAACACTTTATCATCATTTGTGCGCATCCAGGAAGAATTTTTTGGTCGGTCACATATCACTAAGTTTTTCTAGACCAAGCACGCTTAACTCATCTCTAAATTTCTCTAAGCCAAATACGTTTAATTTTAGAGTTCTT
This sequence comes from Sorghum bicolor, assembly GCF_000003195.3. Lineage (NCBI taxonomy): Eukaryota > Viridiplantae > Streptophyta > Magnoliopsida > Poales > Poaceae > Sorghum > Sorghum bicolor. Next base: position 20,225,185 of record NC_012870.2, on the reverse strand, counting down.
TGAAGATGAATTTCTAAAAAAAATTATAACTTATTAATATAAGTATTCTATTAATTCTATTAAACCATAGGCTGGAATATTATACACTTTTCATATGTCACGTACGAGAAAAGGGTACATTGAAGGTGACTCTACATGAGCTTCATCTTCCACGTGCGAGGCACCTTTGCATCCTGCCATCGTAAACACCAAAACCAAAAGCTGAGTAGTAGTACTCATCAGGATCAGGGGCTTGTTAGGGACGACGCAAAAGCTCCATTATATTCTCTCGGCACGTTTGTTTGTTTGTTTGTTTGTCAATTCCTAATCTGCGTCGCCCATGTGCCGGGTCAAGCCATCTCATGACTCGCACGGGCTCCAGCCTTAATCAAGTCCGCGCGAGTAGATTAATTAATTAACATGGTTAACATGGTGCGCGAGCTCCACGGCTCCAGCTTTAATTACCTTTTCTCCGAGAGGACTGCTGTCTCACGGACGAACAATCTGGACTACTAGTTTGATCTCATTGTACAAATATTAATATAATAGTACTCTCTAATCTTAATTAACAGCTAGCGGCCTGCAGTCCAGTCTCCAGATGGTTTGATTGATGACGACGGACGCGAAAGATGTAGTGATATGATGATCTCGGCAACGTGCCTAATGGTCTGCCCCGGAGGGTTAGCTAGGACAGAGAGAGAAAGCGACTCTTGAGAAGTGGAGAGTCTACACGGAGAGAGAAATTAAGAATTAAGGTCTGTTTGGATATATTAGTACTAAAAATTACTAGCTTAAAATAATACTAGTGGATACGAACATACTTGTTATTTGTTAAGTATTAGTTTCATTATCCTATTTGAAGTTGCTAATACACTAAGTTCTAAATAGTTTATATAGACCTTCAACTCACCATCCAACCATATATATATTAGCAAGTAACAAGGGTAAATCTAATAAACAGCCATCTGGGTAAAGATTAACTAGTGCTATTGTGCTAATGGATCAAATAAACTTTTAATGAAAGATTATCGGCAGGCAATAGCAATGCATGCATGCACGTCGTCGGTGTGCCGGTCGGGCTCGAACTCGGACGCGCGCACGCTGATGATTCATTTGAGGCTGCCGAACACGTCTCTCCGCTTTTGCTCGCATGCCTGCCTGTACGTCGTGCAGGAATTCGTTTGGGCGGATTCCACGAGATCATGGCCCTGTTTGGTTCCCCTTGCTAAATTTTAGCTAGCTAAACTTTAGTCACTCTAGTAGCTAAAGTACCAAACATATTGACTAAAAGGAGCTAAAATAGTTTAGTCCTATTAGTCACCCAAGAGTAGCTAAAATAATTTTAGCTAGCTAAAGTTTAGTAAGGGGAACCAAACATGCCCCATATCTTTGTAAGATATTTCCTCTTCAGGAATTGATCGAGTTCTATACTTCTATCGTATCGCGATTGCACCGTTGGTTGGCGGTTTAGCAGTGGTGCGGCGGTGCAAAGACGGGGCAACACAGCCATCATAAATTAAGCGTGCATGGCTATCTTTTCTTGTCCGGGACAAAGATGGAAAAATAGTGTACGATTCCGTTTCAATTCGATCTCACGATGAAGGAAGGAAGCAAAGGGGTAAAACGTGTGTAGATAGATAGGTAGATGGAGGTGTGCCATTTGGTGGTTTGCCAATTTTACATGTCACTACTTTGGAACATTATCAAGGTGTCGGTAGGATATATAGGAATTCTTTTTTTCCCTCACTACTCCTACCAGACATGTGAAAAAAATAGGCGTATCTACCTACTAGACATATCTATAAAATTTATGTGCCCTAGCTTCACCTTTGTCATCAGTGTCACGTCGACTTGGTACCCGCCATCTAAGTCGTTATCGGACAAAATAGATGAATTTCCATTATTTGGAAAAAGAATATGAAGACTATTCAGAATATAAAGAAAAAAAAAAGACTTTGTCTACCGGACACACTAGTGTTTTGGAGGCCAAATACATTCGGTGTTTCTCACAGCTTCTTCTTCCTCAAGCCCAGCGCGCGCCGGAGCTCCACCGCTGTAGGCAATAGCTGTGGAGCTCCAGCAAAACCTTACCAAGCACTCACGGTGGCCTCCTCTCTCCCTGCAGCCGTCATGGCCATGGGTGCTCCCTCCCTGAGTTGGCGTGGTTGGATTCTAGGTCATCGAAACCCTAACTGACGTCTTCTTGTTGTCTCCACCGCCTAGCCACCTAACCTCCTATGAAACCTTTCTAAGTCTACCAGAGTTGGAGAAGAAGAGATAAAACAGCCAAGGCCTTGTTTAGTTCCAAATTTTTTTTGGAAATCGACACTGTAGCACTTTCGTTTGTATTTGATAAATATTATCTAATCATGGACTAACTAGGCTCAAAAGATTCGTCTCGTCAATTCCGACCAAACTGTGCAATTAGTTTTTATTTTCGTATATATTTAATACTCTATGCATGCGTCTAAAGATTCGACGTGACGGAGAATCTAAAAAAATTTGCAAACTAAACAAGGCCCGAAAATGGAGCAAAATGAGAAGGACACTTGTGTCATTTAGCATTTCTCAAGAAAAATCTAAGAAGATGAAGAAGCAAAGGGTTCATTTACCTCCTCAAATAAACCCTTCCCCTCAAAACCCAAAATGGTTGGGGAATTGTTCGCATGCCAATTTGCCAGGCCAGCCCCATATAACGCCTTCACCAAATCAAACGACTCGACTCTTTCCCGCAGATACCCGTCACAGTCACCAGAGCCCTCGTTTTCCACCGAAAATTCCGAGGCACGCACGGCAGAACACGACCCCCGAATTCATCACGGTCTCCCCCCATCTCTCTCTCTCATCATTTCATCGTTTTGCATCATCGACTTTCCTCTCCTCTGATTGTGCAAAATAAATCCCAACCACCAGCCAAGCCAGCCAGCGGAAGTAACAGCTCATCCATCACAGGGGAACAAAGAAAAGAAAAGCACGGCAGGGGCCCACCGCCGGCGGGACCCGCACGCGGGTAGACGGACTACTCGCTCTGGGCGGGCCTCTGGCCCTGGCCACCCCACCCTGCCTGCGTGCCTGCGCTCAATTCAATTCGACTGCGGACAACGAAACAAAAGCGCAGCGCAGGGAGAAGGTGCCCCGCGGCCGCAAGCCAAGCCAATCCCAAGCGAGGCGTGGCGAAGCGGAGGCGGAGCGGAGGCGCGCGCGCTGCTGCGGGCTCGTCTCGTCCTTGGCGAGAGGAGGGGGGGGGGGCCGGCCGGGGGATCGAATTCGGCGGGGGAGCCAGCGCGGTGGGGGCGAATGGCTGGCGGGGCGGAGGTAGCGGTCGTGGAGGACACGGCGGTGGTGGGGGCGCCGACTGCGACGGCGACGCCGCCACCGCCTGACGCGGCCGGTGGCGCGGAGGAAGGGATGCGGATGGAGGGCTGGCTTTACCTGATCCGATCCAACCGGTTCGGGCTGCAGTACTCCCGCAAGCGCTACTTCGTGCTCGAGGACGCCGCGCTCCGCTGCTTCAAGTCCGCGCCATCCTCCAAGCGCGAGGTAAATAACGCACGCACGCCTCGTCTCCATGTACCAGTGGTGGGTTTCTCCTCTGTGTTGGCGGGGGGAATCGCCTTGGTTTTTCCTCGCATTTCGTGGGTTGGTTGGTGGGGGGATCCTGGGCGTTTGTCCGTTCCGTGGACGCAATCGCTCGATCGGCCCTGACGCTTTCCTCCACTGCACTGCCCTGGTGCTCGGAATTGGGATGTTAATTCTGGGGAAGAGAAGTTGATTTGGGGTTGGTTTCTGTTCGTTACACGGCCGTTGGGTTGTTATAAATGCATGCGAGTTTATCTAGGTGAATTGCATCGCGCGCCTGCCGCTGTTTGTTCCTCTGTTCTGGATTATACTGAGGATTAATGGCACTCCGAAAGTAGGAAGCAATGATTCGATGCCCTGACCCGGAATGGCACTAGAACAGTGGTCCCATACCCAGTTTGGACTGTTTGTAAGCCAAGTCTTGTCCAAGGCTCTTTTATCGGGACAATGGTTGCTGAGACAACAAGTGTCATGGTTCGTACCTTCACGCAACGTGTTAAGATTTAGGAGGAAAACAAAAACGTGTTGTTCAATTCAATTATCAGAGTGTTGAAATCAGGGAGGGTCGCTGTTGTGTGGGATCAAACTAATGGTACTTAACATTTGAAGTTGAAAGGTTGCATTCATTGAACTCTGTACTGCCTCTGCCTGAGTTTTGAGTGGCTTCCATATAAGGATCAGGGAACACGCATGCTGCCCCTTCTGAAGGATATGGCATCTGTACTACTTTTTTTTGGCTCTCCACATATGCGATTGCAGAATCCTGCAGTGATTCTCAGTTTGTAATGTTTAGGCAATTAGGAAGAGAGCAAGGGATTACGAGTATTACAGCATGCTGACTTGGCAATATAAACTAGATCACTAGGATAAATGCTGATTGTCTATGTGCTACTCCGAACTTAAATTGAATTTGGAATATTTGAAGCTATCTATTGGCTACATTCAATTCTTGCATGAAAGTTTGGTTTTCCAATTCTATGTTCATTTGAACCATGACAGATTTTCCTTTTTCTCCGTTTTGGGTGCAGGATCCTGTTAGAAGTGCAATAATTGACTCTTGTATTCGTGTGACAGACAATGGCAGAGAAAGTTTACATAGGAGTGTAAGACCTATTCTTTTTTTGTTACTTTATATAAGGCTTATGCAAACACTGTCTTAAGCATTTTCCTCATCTTCTATTTGACAGGACTTTTACATATTCACACTTTATAATGCTTCCAATCATTATGATCAACTTAAGGTAAGGAGTAGTGTTCAACTCCCTTCATTGGACAGCTTGTATTGCTCTACTTGGTTGTGATAGTAAGATTTCCCTTTGTCTCTGTTCACCAATGTTTTCCAGTTGGGTGCGAGAAGTTCAGAAGAAGCAGCTAGGTGGATCAGGTGCTTAATGGAGTCTGCCTTAAAGGTTGAAGTTTGCTTATTTTATTGTTCCACTTTGCTACCATTATGTTCAATAAAACACTCACATGTTTTCCATTCTGTTAACAGTCCCCTAGAAAAGATGAGCACATTGTTGCTTGTTCACACAGAAGATGGCAGGCTTTCAGGTACCTGCAGATCACACTTTGTTTTGTAATTTATTCAGCATATGAGCTTGAAGCAGTGTTATAGAAAGCTAGTTGAGTTTTGTGGGATTGCTTAGGTGATGGATTGCTGTAACAGTGACCATAGGAACATTCATATAATTTAGTTAGTTTTATGTTGCTTTGGCTTGATCACTTTTCCTTTATTAGTTGCAGTTCAAAATTTATGCAGACTAAATTGTAAAGGATGTTATCAGATGGTTGAGATACATCGGTCTTAGGAATCAGGAATATTAATAGCATAATACTTGTTGTGTATGCTATAAATTCTTGTTAATGCCTGAAAACAACCATAAATATGGTGATATGTAATGCTGTCCCTTTTTCTGCAAGGTAGGGATATGCTATTGTGCTGAACACAAATCATTGTTAGGGTGGTACAATTGCCATGACATCTTTTTGTTTCAATTGATACTTGGAGAAGATGTTTATAATGATTAAAAGGGATGCGATGCAGAGCTATAGTTTCGATTATCCTGATTTACTTCTTGTAAAACCCTTGTCCAGTTGGAGTGGCTATTGTGGCTCAAGTTGGGTAGAGGCATGTTATACTCCCACTGAAATTCTACAGTTAGTGGCTGCATATAATGTCATGCATATATAATAACTCTAGATTTCTGTTCCCATGTGAAGGAAGGCTGAATCCAAATGAGTTGCTAGGCGTCTGTAGCTTGTCCCAGGGCAGGATGCTAAGAGTGTGTTTGGTTGGGTGGCCAACCTTGGCCCTGGCTTCCTAGAGCCAATTTTGATTTGTTTGGTTATCTGCATAGGGGCTGGAGCCTGGCTTAGGCTGGCCAAAAGTATCCCTTTAGCCTGGCTCCAGGAGAACGACCAAATTGGTGATTCAATCCTGGCCAGGCTAGGCTTAGCTCTGATGCTTGTTCCCCTCACCGCTTGGCTTGTCTGTATTTTTCGTGGAAAAAGATTTCAGGACCTTTCATGTGATGGTTCAGTATACGCTGCTGAAGAAGCTCTCCCATCAGTGCATGCAAACTAGCTAGAAATCATGAAGAATAATACAGAGATGTTGTAGGGTATGATTATTGCTATTGATGTTAAGTCAGCCCTGTATGATTGTCTGGTCGTCTTTAGATGCTCCGCTAAAAATCCTCTTTGATAGTTCAGAATGATAATTAGGAAAGGTATCATATCTGTTCTTCAGACTTGCTATCGATGTTAATTCAGAAAATCCTCATGAAATTAGCTGTAATAGTAAGCCATAAAAAAACAAGCGTGAAAAATAAAGGCAAGTCAAAGAAGGTGCAGATGCCTCCATTCTTGCATTTGCGGATTGCCCATTTTTCAGATATTTTTGCTCTTCAGAATCTATTTTCTCATGACAAAGTCACAAAAGCCTTTTAAAAATTTGGTTCAGGAATCAGAAATGGCCAATGGGCAATCGGCACTACTGAAATGTCTTTGCATTTCATCCATTTTTTTTACTTAATTAGATTTGCATCCTACTCACTATCCAAACACCATCCAGAGAGGTAACCTTACCAATTCAGAGAAAAGGTAAGTGTATCAAAATAAAACAGGCAACCAAACATAGTCTGGCAACCAAACATAGTCTGAGGCTAGCCAGGATAACACAGTACAAACAACCAAACAGCTAGTGGTTGGTTTGATGAGAGCAGGCTAATTCTGCCCAGGCTAGAATCCTAGCCAGGCTAGAAGTTGACCATGAAACCAAACACACCCTAAGTGAATTCTGCACCTCAGAAATGGATGTGGTGCCAAGGGGGTGGTTCTTGAGTCTTGGGGCGTGTTTGGGACCGTGATGTGGTATTGTGACCGCGGCCTCCAGCCCGTGACATGGAAAACGTAGGCGGTAGTTCATTCTCACGGTGGTGTCTTGCGCAGTGAAAATAATCATCGATACCATGAGGCGTTTAATGGGATTTTTTCGATCCTTGTGGTGGGGTGGCCGAAGATCTGATTCTAATTGGAAACAAACAGGCCCTTAAGTATTATCGTGGGAAAAATTACAGAAGGGCACTGGTTGTCACTGTCACTACCTGTCCCAACTGAGTACTTACCTCTAAAAGATGTTTTGGTTTGTATGCAGCCAACCAGTGTAAACTTTGATTGTCAAGTGTGTTTTGTCTTTTGTATATTGGATCTGAATATTTGAAAATGGTTTCGAGTATTTTTTTTCTTCAAAAAATAGTTTCATAGTACTGCTTCCGTTTCAAATTATAGTTCACTTTAGCTTTGTCCTAAGTCAAACTTCTCTAACTTTGACAGTTTTTAGAAAAAATATATATATATATTAACATCTACAAGTTCAAATTAATTACTGTTAAGGCATATTTCATGCAAAATTTAATGAACTAATTTGATGCTGTAGATGTTGGTACATTTTTCTATAAACTTGGTCAAAGTTAAAGAAGTTTGACTTAGGACAAAGTTAAAGTGACCTATAATTTGGAACGGAGGAGTATTATGATGCCCAAGGAAGCACTTATTGTGACAACTAGATTTGGTGAAGTGAGGACAGAAGCCCAATTGGCTATGGATGCGTATTCTGCCTCATGTGGAGGCTGAGTGTTAAACAAACTCCCAACCCTAATATGTTACACTTGAACATGTGTTTTGATCTGACTGAGTTTGACTGTTTGCCTGTAGGATGCTAGCCATTGCAATTATTTGCTCTGTGTGAGGTTATAAGTATTTTTGGGTAGAAATGGCATTATAATTTGTATTCATAATTTATGTAATAGTATGTGTAGCTTCTCTATTGTCTAATTGGCTACTATGGCATTGCAGGTTGAGCCGCCGCAATAGACAAATGCACTCAATAGGTATGAATGAGCGATTTTAGTAAAATAATTAGCTTTTGGCAATGTTTGTAGAAGTAACAGATCTCTTGTGCTCTTTAATGCCAAACTGTTCTTATTTTCTCTTTGTGTGAAAATTTTATCAGATTGGACTTTATTTTCATCTGCTCATAACGATCCAATGGCATCTGATGTTATTGCACCTTCTCCATGGACAATATTTGGCTGTAGAAACGGTAATTATATAAATTTCTTTGTTTCCATCAATGAAATTTTCTTTGTTTCCATCAATGAAATTTTTTTTGTTTCCATCAATGAAATTTCTGCTAAACTCCAATTTACTTGCTTTAGGGTTACGTTTGTTTACTGAGGCAAACGATGGTGGCTCTCGTGGGAAGGTATATCTTATTCTCAGCAATGTATTGTGCATGCATATGGATGTATTGTTAAATTCACAATCGTTTTCTTGTTTCCTCAGTATTGGGATGATCATCCAGCTATAATGGCAGTTGGTGTGGTTGATGCGAATTCTGAGGCTGTCTTCCAGACTCTAATGTCCCTTGGCCAATCAAGATCTGAGTAAGACAGTTGTTCCCATGTTCAAGTTTTTGATTTATGAAAAAAAATTGCAGTACATTTTGTCATATATGTGTAAAAGCATTAGTTCGCAACTTCTGGTATTCACATGCCCATAAAATAATGTATGCTGGAAGTCGATGATTTGCTGCTTACAGAAAATATGGAAAAAAAAACACTCCGTCAGGATCGGCTTCCTTGTGTTGTAGTAACTTCCTTGTATCACTGTGTGATTCCCATACCTTTCTACACTCTAGCTTCAAAGCTTACATCATTATCTAGAGAGGGAATGATACATTGTTTTTTTAATAGTTTGCCCCTGTTGATACTCACCTAGCTTTCTAAAAGTGATAACAACAAGCAACAAATAGGTGGTGGCTTAAACAACTTCCTAAACTAGCATCTATTCTAAACCTGATGTTATTAGTGTTACACTCAAACTTGGCATGGCGTGTTTACTAGCTAAAGTAGAGAAACTCTTCAAGAACCTGTATTTTTTTTCTTAATAAAATGCCACCTATTTCTTCCTAGGCTGCTCTAGTTTTTTTAGACTGTTAGTTATATTTCCAATTCCAATGTGTTTAGTTAACTACCAGTTCTACTGTTCTCTCAGTAATAAACACAAGGCCAAATGACAATGATATGCATACGTCTGACTTTAATTGTGTTCCTTTTTCAACCAATTAATAGTTGAGATTCTTTTTTAGATGGGACTTCTGTTTGCGGGAAGGAAAGGTGGTCGAGCATCTTGATGGGCATACAGACATAATCCATAAGAAATTAAGAGGCGACTGGTTACCATGGTCTGGTGCTGGATTGATTATCCTGCTATTTTTATATGCATGATTTTTTATGTTGTAATTGTATTATATTTAGTTTTCAGGGGAATGAGAAAGAGAGATCTATTACTTAGACGATATTGGAGGCGAGAAGATGATGGAACTTACGGTACTATTGTTTGACTATATATATATATATACACACACACACGCACACACACACACACACACACACACACACACACACACACACACACACACATCTAGATCTGACACTTATCTTGAATTTTCAGTAATTCTATACCACTCTGTTTTCCACTACAAATGTCGTCCTGAGAGAGGCTACATCCGTGCATGTCTTAAAAGTAATGTATGCTTTACTTTCAGTCAAATCTCTGTTGGAACTAAACTTGCTATTGTATTTGCTTACACTTAATTGATATGTGCCTTTTTGGATATTTAGGTGGAGGTTATGTAATATCACCAGTCAATCAAGGAAGACAATCAGTTGTAAAGCACATGCTTGCCATAGATTGGAAATTCTGGAAGTCTTATCTGTTTACATCATCTGCCAAATATATCACTATACGTATGCTAGGCAGAGTAGCAGGTATGTCTTGTATTACGTCAATACATCTTTGCCTGATGCAACCATGGAATTTCTCTTTTTGCAAATTTTGATAATACTCTGTGAACTTACATTTTTTCAGCACTACGAGAATTCTTCAGAGCAAAAAATGGTAATTGTGCTTGCATGGAGTTCTCATCTGGTGAGTTGACCAGGGACATGGGACTACCACAAGGTGAAAATCAGCGAATAAATTTGGAGATTCAGCAAGAAAATGAGAACAGAAGACTTGAGGGTCCTACTGAAGGATCAGTGGGTGGTTCTAACAGGCACTTAAACAGTACCAGTTCCTTTGTTCAACTTAATGACGCGACAGACGAGTTCTTTGATGTACCAGATGAATCAGAATATGATCAAAGAGAAGTTATGTTTCCTTCTGATGAGAGCACACATGCTTCGGTGAGTTCATTGTATTTGCATGATCAAAGTTTGCCATGCTAATAACTTACCATTGTTCTTATTCACAAAGTCAGTTCTTCTACATCGCGTCTTCTGAACTATTATCTTCTGGTCATAGTACAGATGTGAGCCTGTGGTACTATTTATCTTCTGGTCATAGTAAACATGTGTCTGTCTGGTTTGTATCAATATGCTGACAACCTATTTTTCCCCCTTGAAAATTCTGTGGCATTCAGATTTAGAGACAAATAGTGTTGAATGACTCATAAGAAAAAAAGTTCGCTCTGAATATTCAGCTTACATTGAGTGTGCTTGCAGCCCTCTTAGTACATACTATAGCTTCTACATTTTCAACAATTAAAATAAGAGTTGAGCATGCTGAATGTGTCCATGGTTGAACATGTGGAACCTTTTATGTCAGAGCAGTGAACTATTTTTAACGGGACAAAGAATGGCATTACTTAATGGGACAAAGTAACTATTTTTACATGTCATATCTAATGTTTTGGCATTTCTTATGCAGGATCAGCGTCATGCTAAATTGTCCACCGCTGCTGTTTTTGTAAAAAGGTTGCATGATCTTGCAGGTGTATTACAGTTACTGCCCAATGACCTATGTTTTTTATTTTTTACTTTGTTCTAGTTTTGATTTTTCCTCTCCTCCTTTTCCTCTATTTTAGTCCAGAAAAGAGGATATGTTGACTTACAGGGAGCTGCAGATGCTGATAATGGGCCATGTTGCTATGGATATACTCTTCCCAAAGATTCGAGCTATGCAGTACCTTCTACTTGGGCAATGACAGATCCTACAACATTCTTAATCCGGGGAGAGACTTATTTGCATGATCGTCTAAAGGTTGCTTGATATGCTGCAAAGATCAAATCCTGAAAAAAAAAGAAATTTAAATATCTTAGTTAGGTGCAAAACAATTTAACCTCTTTGGTAGTGGATTACTGTGGTGAAGGGCAGCTTACAGGATAATTGTCACCAGCCATGTTATCACTACTGCTACCTTTTTGAAAAGTAAACTGTAGGGAAACACCGTGGTTCCGTATAAATCCTAAATGGTTGGTTGAAGTTACCATAATGATGCTGATACAACTTACATGTGTAACTTTGACAGATCAAGGCAAATAGTACCCTGATGCAAATGGTAGGTGCTGATTGGATAAAGTCTGATAAGCGTGAGGATGATCTAGCTGGTCGCCCTGGGGGACTAGTCCAGGTATCTTATGCTATAGCCAGTAATTTTGTTTAATCAGCAGTAATGAAGATATTTACCAATAGTTTTTTTGTAGAAATGCGCAGCACAAGGAGGCACCAAATTCTTCTTCGTTGTAAACATACAGGTGAGATATTTTTGTGGTGTATATATGGGTTGATACTTCATATGCCACATGCTGTATAACGATTTAATTCCTTGCTTATAATCGGATGGATACAGGTTCCTGGTTCAACGACATACAGCTTAGCTTTGTATTATATGATGGATACGCCATTAGAAAAGGTCCCTCTGCTTGAAAGATTTGTAAATGGAGATGATGCTTTCAGAAATTCAAGGTTCAAGCTCATCCCTTACATCTCAAAGGTTTGTTTTGCACTTTGAGCCTTATTTGATTTGTTTTAAGCTGTACTAAGTAAACTGTCGATGTTGTCTTATGTTTGGAATGTGTGTCCATTTAGGGATCTTGGATTGTTAAACAGAGTGTGGGCAAGAAAGCTTGCTTGGTTGGACAAGCATTAGAAATCAATTATTTCCGTGGAAACAACTATTTGGAGGTAATCTATATGCATGTCATATATTAACTTCTCTTGTTGCATTCTACTATGATTTATCATCCCAATGCAGCCTTGAAGTGTGCTTTTCGTTCGTACTGGATTTATGATTATATTTCTCCCTGCATAGTATGCATGGCAAAGTAATGTCAGCTTCGATTTCTTTTACCACTACTATATTTTCTTTTTTGATGAGGACAACAAATATTCTTGGGGTTGCTTTTGACTTGTTACATATCCATTGGATTTAAACTTTTCTGACAACGTTGCACGTTAGTACAACAAATATATGTTCTCTGTGATCCCAGAAGGTATATTCAGCTCTGAACAGCTTTGCCTATAATTTTCCAGCTTGGAGTTGATATAGGTTCATCAACAGTGGCCCGAGGTGTCGTGAGCCTAGTGCTTGGCTACTTGAACAATCTGGTGATCGAAATGGCCTTCTTGGTACAGGTAATAGATCGTACATCTAGCTAATTCACAAAACACTTGTTCCCATAAAATTTTGCCTTGAGGTTGGGCATACATTAGTAGAGATCACAGAAGATTTATGATGATCGTGCAACTAGCTAATTCACAAAACGCCTGTTCACATGAAAATTGCCTTGAGGTTGAGCATACATCCGTAGAGGTCACAGAAGCTTTATGTTTCTTTCTCACTCTCATAGTACATGCTTTAATTTCATGATTTGCCTCATGCAGGGCAACACATATGAAGAACTCCCAGAATTCCTCCTAGGTACCTGCCGACTGAATTACCTGGATGCCTCCAAGGCAGTATCGATAGACGAGTGCTAGAAGGACCCCAACTGACCTCATTCTTTTTGAAGACTGTACATCAAAAGACCAAAAGGCTGAATCCATTCCTTGCTGCCGACACAATCGGCAGCCCCAGATGCTCCTTGTATTGCCCCCGCCAAAAGTGGGGATCCACTGCAGACGTTGTACATTCTCCTCTCGCCGACTGCTCAGGTATTGTGTTGTAATGATGATAGCAATCCATGATAAAAGGCCCCCATTCTTTGGCATCTTATCACCACGAAAAAAAGAACGGAAAGAAAAGAAGTGTATTCTAATCCTTGTACCATGGTGTCCCATCTGACCTGAGTGATGTCAGATCGTTGGATCTAACAGCAAGCAAACCATTAACTATGCATTGACCAGGAGAGCAATAGCTGGAATGATTGTATTTGAGAACTCGCGGTTCCCCCACTTTGAACTGAAAGGGATCCCCAACCAAAATAGCAGTGATCATGGGTGCTCAGATCGCTTGAACCGAAAGCATCAACAAGGAGTGGAGCTTGCGTCTATCCCTTAAGTCCTCGCTCCTCTACAAGGACAGCATGATAAAACGGTGGTTTCATCATCGCTGCATCATCGCGCTCGGGCGCACTGTTTTATGCTAGCGGTAGCATCAGCTTTTCGAATGTTCATTGTTCGCCACGCTGTGTGGTCCTTCAAGTGCTTGGAGCCGCCGATGTGACGGCTGAACGGCCGGGATCGCTTTTGCTGTGCCAGTCGCACTTTTGATCCAACGACGTGTCGGTCGCGTGCAATCTTGGTTCTGAGGTTTCGGTCAGCGTGCGAACATGGCACGGACGGTGGGATTACTGAACTGGATAGCGCGATGCACGGGCGCGTGCCGGTCCGGCCCTTCACGTGTGTCCGGTGTGCAGTGCAACGTAATTAGGGCACCTCTAAGGACACCTCTGCTAGCTCTTATAAATCAAGGCAGCAAATTGCTGCCATGGAACACCTCTGCTAGCTCGTAGGCAGCAAATTGTAATTGAAGAGAGACATTTTTTATTCTCATGTTAGGTTCAGAAGGACTACTAAAATATATTTTTCGTGGGAGACCTATGAAAGTTGCCATCTAAAAAAGATTGAGAAAAAGAGCTCACTGGAGGGTTTTTGCACTAACAGGATCCATTAGATGTGCACCATGAGCTGATGAGCACCGGAGAGCTCACCGGAGTTCGAAGGTTAGTTTAATTTAACCATGAAGTTACCATTCGATGTGCACACTAGAGTTCCCACATCGGAGCTCTCCGGTGCATCCTTTTTAGGGCCTGTTTAGTTATACACCCAAAATGTCAAATATTTTGGGTTTATGCCACTTTTTTATTTGGTAACTAAACAACACTATGTAAAGTTGTCAAAAAGATACATTGTAAACTTTTAGGTTTTAGGAGGTAGGAAGTCCAAAACTATGTAAAATGTTCTTGGGTGGCGTGCATGTTCTCACACTTGTTTGCTACAGACCAAAAGATTTGGCATGCATCTAAACACCAACCTGTAAAGGTTTTGATATTATTTGTAAAGTTTATGGCAAAAAGATTTGGGTTGTAAAGTTTTTGTGTTATTTGGGAACTAAACAAGCCCTTAGCCTACCAAGTTTCAATTGGTTAGTTTTGTGTGTGGATTATGAATAGAGGGTAAGGTCATGCATGGTACATCTCTTGGAACCTCTTGCTGGATACACACTAGAGTTCGAGTTAAGTCTCTACTCACATTTAGTTGCTAGTGAGAGATCAAGTTGCACTAGAGATCAAAACTTTGTGATTGAATAGGGTAGCATTGGCATGTAAAGGTGAATACATGCCTGTTGTATTTTCGCTGATTTGGCTAGAGTTAAGTAACATATGAAGCTGAATTATGAACATTAGGATTCATATAAGGTGCTAAATTTGGAAGTGAAACCTCAACTAACTAGATAACGAGTATTAGTATAGCCAATTCTCTCATTCACCAGCATGTTTTGTGGTGAAACCACACATTGCAGATTTGTTGATGATGAATTAAAGGAAACGCCTTGCTGCATATTAGCAAAATCATTCACATATAAATACTCATAAGAATTGGTTGAAACATTTAGTTTAGCATTGATAATTCTCCATCGGCCTATGAACCTTTTCTGCTACCGATGCACAAGGATATACCTATGCATGTTGTATGTTTCTAGTAGCACTAAAACTCAAATAATGCATCATTGACATTGGCTTTTGCTTATAGTATTCAGAACTATAATTTGCATGATAAAGACTATTGCTTGAATGAATATTAGCTAATGTAATATGTTTACGGTGACTATGAGCAACACCAATATGAGAATTCATGGCTTGTTGTCCTAAGACTGTGGTGCAACACCTCGCTACTCCATGATCACTAAAGCTGACCTCTGATTGCTTCTTATTAATCTTCACAGCAATAGTGACACTATAGATGATTAACAGTAGGTGCAATCAGCTTGAGGGTCTCGATGCAATTGTTGAAATGATGATATATCAATAAGTAATTGGCTAGGGGAACAAAATTTAGCTACAAGCAATAGGTGATAAAATTGTTCTCCAATGGAGTCACAAAAGGTGTATTGATACAAATCTAGTACAACACCCAAAGAACTAGAACGCTTGGATCACACGATGATCACCTCAAGGCGAACTAGATGAACCGGTCTAGATAGTTTTAGAGGCCACCTTAGCCGGTTTTCACAGAGACATCTACAAGAAAACTAGAAACAACTCTTGAGAAGGCGCACGTAGGATTGTTCTAGATCGGCAAGTCACCTAGAATCCCCACAAACAGTGTTGACATGTTTGTAGAATAGCAAGCATGGATGCTGAAAAGGTTAAAAATAGTGATTTTATGTATACTTTGGCATGATGACAGACGAGGGGATCTTTTATATTACCCTCAAGACAACCCACTAACCAATTCGGCTAGAGGACCTTTCGCGATCAACTAGATATCCTCTCATATTTATAGGGTGGGTGGTTTTTTTATCCCATTTAGAAGTGTTTACGACTCGAGATCCGCACCAATGGCCAAAACCTATTAGAACTAGCGAACTCGGCTTAGCGGGTTTCATC
The DNA here is from genome assembly GCF_000003195.3 of Sorghum bicolor. Taxonomy (NCBI): domain Eukaryota; kingdom Viridiplantae; phylum Streptophyta; class Magnoliopsida; order Poales; family Poaceae; genus Sorghum; species Sorghum bicolor. Next base: position 20,209,232 of record NC_012870.2, on the reverse strand, counting down.
AAGTCAGTATCAATGGCGAGTTTCATGGTATTGTTTTCGAGACTGTCATGTCATATGAAATGAAATAAAACTTGGATAAAACATCCACTCTAAATAGAGAGTTTTATTCTATGGTTTCAAAAGCATTTAAATTCAAGACTTATAGAGAGTTGTTAATTGTGCCAAAACTTAATTTTTCTCTCTTTTTAAATACACTACCATGTCATAAAAAATGACTACGCGGCACCTTGTTTAATACAAATGAAACTCACTTAAATCTCTTATTGAGACTGACCTCAGTGATGCCACAATAAGACAATTTTAATCGTCAACACTACCATCCTGGATCAGCAATTTTAGAACAGGCCGTAACCGTTGTTGTTCACTAGATATAAGCCAGTGAATATCCTTGGCTACTCCGGGTTCATGGGAAGCCGCGGTGCTAGGATCAGCCCACAGGTCACCTGGTTTGCTTCGTGTACCCATTTGTTAAGTGCATTCTCCTCCTGCGTGCCGAGGCGCCAAGCTGCATCGTCGATGACAATTGACAATAATCGATGATAAGAGGTGGCCGGTTCTTTGTTGACTTGTCATCATCAAGGAAAGAAATAGAAAGAAAAGTGTGTCCTAATCGTCCTCATAATAATCTGATCTGATACGGCACGTGTCGTTCGTTCTCACAGGAACGCTTCATGATCGATCAGGTCGATTAGATCTGACACCAATATAATGCGATAATTAAACCCACTAAGCCACTGACCAAGTGCGTGTTTGCCGGAATGGCTAGTAGTATTCTGGGACTCGGGTTGGTGCCCAACACCAAACCACAGTATAGTACAGTCGTCAAGAACTGAAAGGGGCCTGCAACCAAAATTGCAGTGAGATGATGATCGAGCTCATGACCACCCTACTTTTTTTTTGTCCTGTTGGCTACAAGTCAGATCAGATCCCTTGAACATGAAGGGATCAACGAGCTAGCAGAAGTACTGGAGCTGGCAGGCATGCCCTTGGATCTCTAGGCCTTGTTTAGTTCGCGAAAATTTTTAGATTTGACTATTATAGCACTTTTATTTTTATTTGATAAATATTGTCTAATCATAAACTAACTAGAATAAAAAGATTTATCTCCTAATAAACTATGTAAATAATTATTTTTTTATTTATATTTAATATTTTATATATATACCGTAATATTTGATGTGGCGAAAAATTTTGGAATAGAGGCGCCGGCCGGCAAGAGGACAGCGGGATAAAACGGTGGTGTCATCATCGTCGCTAGCTGCCGCGTCATTGCGATCATAGGCCACTGTGTGTTTGCTAGTGCTCGCCACCTGCTGCTTTTGTAGCCTGGCTGCCTGGGCACGTAGTGAGATGGAGTAGTAGCACGTCACGCGGCCGCGTCGCTGTGCGAGCGCAATTCGGGCTGTGCCCGCCGATCGACGTGACGGACGAACCGCCGCGCGCGGCAGCTTTGGCGAGCCGGCGGCCGGCGCCTTTTGTTGGAGCACACGACGTGCGTGTCAGCCGCTGGTGGGATGGATCATTGGACATGCATGGATGGTGCCATGCGCATTGGCCCCTACAGGATCTCATCTCTCGCTAATTTGCCGTTGACCTGAGCCGCGGATCGCTAGGCGCGCTGCCGGCGGCGGCGGCATGCGCACCTGCAGGGTCGGTCGCGCGATGCACGGGCGCGTTGCCGGCCCGCCGAGGCGAGGCGAGCGATCGAGAGGACGGACGGCGACGCGCGCGAACGCCAGGCCAGCGGGTGTACTACTCCCAGCCAGGATCCATATCGGTTGTTGGTCGAAGCGGCTGGCCGAGGCACGCACGCATGCATGCTGCGCCTCTGATTTCAGGGCGCACCGCACCATGGCTGTGTGTTTGTTTACGCTCGGGGAGAAGACCGGGATGGCCGTACGTGCAGACTGCAGCAGAATATGGGATTCGAGACGGCAGTTCCGAGGGCGATGCTCCCCAGGTTGGGTCAGCTCCGGGCGACGTCACGCACGCATTGCATTGGTTGCGCACCGAAGAAATTGCTGGTGTTGGGATTCATTAAATTCTGTGCGTGCCCCCACCTCGTCTCGCTCGCTGTCCGCTGCGTGCTTGTGGCTTCCGGTCAAAACCGCCGATCCCGAGGCAATCTTTGAAACCCTGCCACTGATTCCTCTTGAGTAGTAGTAGTAGTTGTTGTTGTTGTTGTTGTAAAACTGTCACAGTAATCGCCACTCGCGCGCGGTCACTCACAACAATGAAGGCCAGGCCCGGCCCGGCCAACAGACGCATGTGATGTGAGCACGCGGCGCGATCCAGACCGTACCTTCGAAACAGCGGATGACCTGTTCATGTCGCCCTGTTTGTCGTCTGTCTCTCTTCGCTTCCAAGTGGGCCACTTGCACATGACATGACATGATGCCCCGCAGCGAACGCGGGCCAAAACGGGAAACGCCGGCACCGGCGGCAAACGACGATGGAGCGAGCGAACGAACAAATGAAACAGACATCCGGGGGATCCGGCATTCCGGCCCCGCGGGCGTCACGTCGCGTAGCGGAACATACACTGTACTGTACGGTGGTAGCATAAATGACGACGCCAACTGGACACGAAAACGACGACGACACCCACCATACGATACGTACGCACCATCGTCGCTACGACGCCACGTACGTAACGTACGCAGTTCGTTCCTAGCACTCTATATAGTACTCTACTACACGTAGAGCTACTAGTGGCGCGGTGTACAGTCAGAAAGGCTTGGCCGGACGGACGGCCTGCAATGGCAATAGTGGGTGGTGCGTGTCCGGAACGGAGGAGATCGCTGTCGTCAACAGTGGAGACTAGGAGTGTTCGTCTGTTCCACGTACTACACCGTAGGATGTACTGTACTTACTACTACGGTACTACTACACCATAGGAGTACCTCTTCCTGGATCCTGGAAACTAGCAGTACGTACTGTACTTACTAGTTACTACTACTACGGTAATAAATCATGCGTGAGTGTAATAAGTGTTTACTGTTTAGTACTCCTGGTCACACTTTCGAGCACATGTGTAGCTGAACTCGCAGATTACTCTTGACATGCATGCATGGTACAGGACTTCATCATTTGTGTTTACTCCTAATACAGTACGTAGTATATACAACTGTATCTGACACTGACAGGCGGCTAGCCGCCGCCGAGCACACAAAAAAACCGTACAGAAGAGTCACTGCGCCGCGACAGGAAAACGTCCTTGCAGATAACGCTACAGCGACGTCGTCGTACCGTACGTGGTCCTCCTGGTCCTGGCCGGACCCGACCCGACCCAACCCGACACGGCCCCCGGCCCGGTCCACCCCACCACGACGTCCCGGTCCGACCGGCGGACCCAGGGCAGGTCCCCACCCGCGAACGCGAACCCGCCGCGGCGAACAACAGGAGCCAAAAGGCACCGGGCGCCGGCCGCTGCGCCCGCGCCACGTCAGCCCGCAAGGGACAACGCCGCGGGGAAGGGAAAGCAACGGGACGGGGGATCCATCGGGGTGGCGGTGACGGTGACGGTGACGCCGGCGCGCCCGTGAATGAGGGGTCGCTGTCGGCTGCCGCCGTGGGGCCACGTGCGCTTGGACGGGCCTTGGGTGGTCGGTGACGTCACCCCGCACGGTGGGGTCCCAAGCACTGTTCACGGGTCAAAGGAGCCTTGGCCTTTTCTCGCGCTTCGGTTCGTTCTCGCTGATACCGGAGGTGGTTGAGATCCGACGGTTGGGGTCTGGGGCTTTGGGGATGGGGATGAATGAGAGGAACACGGCGACGAATTGGGAAAGGGCATTTAATTTCTACCAGTAGTTTCAACAGTACAGGGTCTACTATCTACATCCTGTTTGGATACCTACCGTTTTTATTGGCCTTTCAAAATATTTTGCAAAATATAAATAGTACCAATTTCGTTTGTATGTGACAAATATTGTCTAATCATAGACTAACTCGGTTCAAAAGATTCGTCTCGTCAATTCCGACCAAACTGTGTAATTAGTTTTTATTTTCGTCTATATTTAATACTTCATGCATACGTCTAAAGATTCGATGTGACGGGGAATCTGAAAAATTTTACAAAATTTTTTGGGAACTAAACAAGGCCTTAGTTTTTAAGAATCTGGCTTTTAGAAATGTGAGGGATCCAAACACCCCAATTTTTTGTTAGATTCTTAAAAAATAGGAATTTATTGATACCTAAGTTTTGCTAGTTTTTGTGACCTACAGAACAATAAATGAAGCCCGATTTTTAGAAAACTTAGGAATCCTAACACCCCACCAGGTTGAGCTCAGAATCTAGATTTTACAAACTAAAGGCAAAAATTAGTTTTTAAGAATCTGAAACTGATTCAACATGCCCTTACGACATATGCTACTCCATTTATCCTAATGTATAAGGTATAAATGCTTTTAACTTTATATTTCAACTTATAAGTTATTTTAATAAGTTATTTTAAGTCCAATGCTAACAATATGTGCCTACCTGTTAAACCACATTTATGAATACCTTTTAAACTTCATATACATAGATGGCTCGTGTAATTGGTAGTCGAGATCAATAACATGCATGTATTCCTTTCTAAACTATGTGTCACTAGACAATTAAGCAAATTGGCAACTGAACTAAATAATTAGTGAGGGACGAGTTAATCTTTTATTGGGCACTTTTTTGTCTAATACCTTACATTTTATATTGGAGGAAGTAAGTAGAGTATTTAGTGCATGTTTGGTAGAGCTCCTCCTGCTCCTAATTTGCTATGGGAAGCGAGTTGTTGGAAGTGATTCTCTTGGATTTTCTAAGAGAAACTATAGGTAAATATATTTATGTGCAAGAAGTGAATCGGAAAAGGCTATTTCTTTAACTTCCAATCCCTTAATTCATTTCAGTATATCATTTTATGCAATTAGCATAGAATCACTTCTCCACAAAATACTATTTGGCATAGTTTATTTGGGATTTATCTAGAATTTGTTTTTTTGTAAGCTCCACTAAGCAAACTTTTACTAATATAAGAGCATCTTCAAGAGACTAGGTAAAATTATATTCTAAACTATAAGATTTAGCCATTGTGTAAAATAAAAAACTTACTCAAAGCATAGAGTTCCACAACAGTCTTTGTATAGGATAGCTAGTGAGGACGACATGCTATATATGACAAGCGGAAATTTAGGAATAGCAAACTTACTATTTTAGCAAACCAGATAACATACATGTTGGACTTTCATTTCTGTTTTAAAATGTAAAAATAGCCTAGATAATATGAATAGCATATCTGTTGGAGTTGCTTTAATAGCAGTATACAGTCATCTTGAGACAAAGGTACTTCATTTTAGTTTTGATACATTATTATCGTGAATATACGTCAAGGCACAAGAATGAAGAATCTCACATCACAAGACAACACACCAAAAAAAATGCCGAGAGGTAGTAGAAGCACCGGTTGCTTGCAAGTAAATCCACCGAACCTAAGAGGGGGTGGCACCATGGAAGAAAGACGCGACAAAGATGGCTAGAGTTTGATGGAGTTTTCTTTCCCAACTCCCAGATTGTTTCTGGAGCAAGGTCTTAAATAGTAGACTAACCTATTTAGCGGCACCCTTCTTTAGAAACTACTCCCTCCGTCCCTGAAAGCTTCAATTCCTAGAATCCGTGCCAGTCAAACTTGTTTAACTTTGACCAACTTTATAGAAAAAAACATCAATATGTATAACATAAAATGAGTATCTTATGAAAATATATTCAATGATAAATCTAATGGTATTAATTTGGTACTATAAATCTTAGTGTTTTTTTCTATAAATTTGGTCAAAGTTTTAAAGAATTGACTTAAGACAACTCTAGAAATTGCAGCTTTCAGGGACGGAGGGAGTATAACTATAACGAGATATTACATCTATCACAAAAAAAATAGATATATCAAATTCTAAAGTCAATAAATCTCAAGTTTAAACAAATTTATTATTATAATATTAAAGAGCAAAGTATTTTGTTCGTCTGGTTTTGAACTTCTCAAAGCATCCTCACATATCTTCTACTGTAATCTGTATTTGAGCTAGACACATCACTTTTATGCTTATGCGAGTTACAACCGCACATATGTTTATGTGCTTAGCAACGGTACAAAGCTTAATTTCAATACATATTAGAACATATGACATAACTGTTGCATAAATTTTCAAGCCACAAGATGTGTGCTCTTTGCAACACACATACATATTTGCTAATATATACTAAAAATAATAATATTTATTGGAACATATGAGACAACCATGACATAAATTTTTTAGGCATAAGGTATACATTCATTGCAAAGAAGGCCACATTTGCCAATATATATTCTAAATGATAATTATTAGAGCATCTCCAACCATTATGCATTTGAAGTTATGCATTTTTAGCAAATTGCAAACCCCCAAATGAAAATGGCAAGGCTAAAATCGGGTGATCTCCAACCGTTATGCAAAATGCCAAGTCGATCCCGCGCCAAACTTCCCGCGGCACTGCATCCCGCGCGGCACTGCATCCCGCGCAGCTGTCCTTCCCGCGCAACACTCCTTCCACGCGCGGCCAAACAGCCCGCTGCCGGCGCACGTTCAGCTCGCCGCCGGCGCACGTTCCGCCCGCCGCCGGAGCACGTTCAGCCCGCCGCCGGCGCGGTTTCCGGTCGCCGCCATCTCCATCATCGCGAGCAGCAGAATTTTGTGAAACCAACATGGGATCGAGGGTACCGGAGAATGGATCTAGCCGTATTGCACAGCACATCCCTTCATCCGCCGGCGCACGTTTAGAATGGATCCACGTGCTCCCTTCGTGTAGCAGCCATGCACGCGTCCCCGTCCCTCGCGGATCTTGCCTGCCCCAGTGCCCCCCGCCATTGCGCCACCAACCACGCTTGCCATCGCCCACCCCCATCGCCGCCATAACCCAGATCGCCAGGTCCAGGATCAGCATCGCCGCCGTCGCCCTCCGCTGCACCCTTCTTCGGCGAATGAACATCCGCCGTCGCCCTAAACCCTAAACGACCTAGGAGCCGCGGCCATGCTCCGATCCACGCTCAGCTACTCTATATATGATGAATATGCATGATTACCTGGCCGGCGTTGATGAGGAAGGCTTCGTCGCGAGCGAAGCTGTCGAAGAGGACGCGCGAAGCTTCTCTATCGCGCGAAGTTTGTGGCGGCGCGAAGCCAAACCGCGCGAAGGGAGGGGTTTTGCATAGCCGGACTCCTTTGGCATATATGCCAAGTTTCTCCCTCCAAATGCATAGCTATGTAAAATGCAAAGTCCAAATGCATAACGATTGGAGGGGTTTTTTTTGGAGTTTTATGCATTTTGGTAAATGCCAAGTCCATTTGCATAATGGTTGGAGTTGCTCTTAGTCTATCTATTTTTTTAGTGTTACATTTGGCTTGTCCTAAGTCAAACATATGTATCTTTGGCCATTAACTTCAAAAAATTTATTTAGTTTCATATCATAAGATTTATACTTTTAGATTTACTTCAAACTATAAGTATTTTTAAAAATGGTTGGTCAAAAATTGCAATGTTTGACTTAGGACAAACTAAATGTGACACTTAAAAACATAGGGATTATGATATTAAATAGATATTATTGATTAATCATGCAACATTTTTTCATACTAAACCCACTGTCGAGGGTATCAACAAGGGGTACTCTCACCAATACATGTAACGACACCATCCGTACATAAGACTAGATCTTCGATTCGACGCTCCGTCCATACATACGCGCAACCATCGACGGCCGCGGCCTCGAAGACGGAAGTAGCGTCGAGCGAATCGATCAGGGCTCGAGCGCCAACTGCCGTCGAATACGGAAGCAGGCTCGAGCGAATCAAGAGGCGTCGAGCGCAAGGACACTGTCCGCCGCCTGACGCGCGCACGAGAGCCAGGGCATTTAATGCACCTGACGCTTCCCCATCTAACACACGGGTCACGGGAGACGTGATAAGGGAACAAGCATCTGTCCTATCGTTCTTTTTGCAGCCTTCCCACCAGACGACCCTGGACGTGTCAGAACGCGGGAAACGAGGATGGAACGTCTAGTCGGGACCCCCTCGAGACATCTGAAGTCAGCGCTCCAGATATCAGCACGATGTACGGCATCCGAACCTCGACCAGACAGGGATCCTTCCAGGGGACGAATTGGGCGTCGACTGACTACATCCCAACCACTCCGCCGGGTTTGCCGTCGGGTCGTACGAGCGTACATCCGGTAAACCAATCCAAGACGGGGCGCAGAGCAGGATAACAGGGCACGCGTAATCATCGCCAGGCTACCAAGACGGGACGGCTCGAGGCCACGCCGGTACGGAAGCCTCGAGTAGGTCAGCGCTCCATGCTGCTATCGACTCCTATTCTGACGCCTATACATGTACCCTGGGTATCTCCTTGGAACTATAAAAGGAGGGACTCAGGAATAGAACGGCAGCCGACACCACGCTCACACGTAGTAGAGCTCCACACTTCATACGGCACTTGTATTCACCCCTGTACAAGCACTTAGGTGCAAGATAATACAAACTCTCCCCTCCCCCCCGCTGGACGTAGGGCCTTCTTTTGCCCGAACCAGGATAAATCTCAGTGTCTTCTTGCATCACCATCTGGGAAAGGGAACACACATACAAATTTACTCGTTGGTGTGACCCCCCGTGGGGAAAACACCGACACCCACTTTAGTATATAATGCCTGCATTATTTTTTTATAAAAATAATTAAATTTGAAATTGATTTGATTTTAGAAAAATGTGTGTGCATTAATTTTGGGAAAGAATGAGTACCGTGGAAGCTATTATATAGTATATTGATAAAAAAAATGTTTTGTAAAAACGGGCCTCAATCCTCTGGCTGGTTTGGTGATCGCTCGCTGAGAGCATAGCCTTCAGCGGCACACCGGACCGCGCACACGCACGCAGGCGCAGCGGGACAGGGCCGTCATCGACACAACACGTACGAGTGGCCTGGGTGCGCGGCGCACGGCGTTCCCGAGCATCGCATCATCACATCACCCCGACCCCGTGCCGTCGGCTCCGCTCGCAGTCGCAGCTGAAATCCGACGACGACACGCAACCACGACGCGATGGGATCTCTTTCTTCTCTTGATGATGATGCGGACGCTTCCAGTTTGGGCCTTGTTTACTTTCAAATTTTTTTTGTAAAATAGAAATAGTGACACTTTCGTTTGTATTTGACAAATATTGTTCAATTATAGACTAACTAGGCTCAAAAGATTCGTCTCGTCAATTCCGACCAAACTGTGCAATTAGTTTTTATTTTTATCTATATTTAATACTTCATGCATACGTCTAAAGATTCGATGTGACGAAGAATCTGAAAAATTTTGCAAAATTTTTCGGGAAGACCTTGTTTTACCGCACCAGCAACCGCCGTTTTCTACGACCGAAACTATTCTCGGTCCCGCGCGTTAACCTCAAACAAACATTCGCGAGCCTCCGATGTGATTTTTTTCTGGTGAAGTTAGTTACGCAGTCCAAATTTGACCTCCTGTCTGTCAAATGAACATGATGGTCTGGGGCAGTGCTGGACCTCCTCCCTCCCCTGTGCTATTTGTCAAAGACAGAACACACGTTCCAGTTCCACCCCTCGTATTCAATCGCCGCATGCAACCGTGTCTACAAATGTGAGCCAGACCGCCCTGGCCCATGACCTCTCATGATCGGGGCGTCGGTTCCTGCGCCGGTGGAAATGGCGTGCCGTACGCTCAAGATCGGGGCGTCGGTTCACGATGCATGCTCTCGCCTCGGTCTGAGATAGATCGAATGGACATTCCACATGATGATCCGGTCCATTTCCAGTCCATGGTTTGCTTGTTCAGGTGACCACACAACACAAATGCGTGAGCTTTCTACGCAAGGGCGAGCAGCGTTCTTCATCAGTCCAGCTGGAGTCCCGTCGCAGCAACTTTGGCATCATGCACTGGGCGTCCCCATCTGTTGCTGGCCGTAAAATATAAACGTTATTTCCAGTAGATCATCTAATAATTAATTAATTAATTAATTAATTAAAAAAAAAAGAAAGCAAACATGACTATTAGTAGTAGCACGTTGTGTCCCCGTTACGAATAATCTGTGGGTCAGTTGAGATAAACCAGGAGAGGCTGTTGGACTGGTAGTGGATGATCGATCATCTCGAGATGGAATTCAAAAAATCTCGGCATGAATTCAAACAGGACACGATCTCAGAACGAACCGGCAAAAACGGAACGGGATCATCACCATTCACCACCGCGCGTTGCCCGGCGGGCCGCACCCCCACCACACCACACCCCCACCGACAGCAGAAAATCCGCCTCCCCGGCAGGCGGGCCCAGGGGGGGCCCGCGCGTCATGCCCTCCCCCCGGTGGTGGTGGTGGTGGGAGTAGGTAATCGTTCTGTCTCGTCTGCTGTTCGCTGTTCGCTCGGGCGCGGCGGATCCGGTGGGGGGCCGCGCTTCCACTGGGCTGGCTGTGGTGCTGCGTGCTACTGCAGCTGCAGCGGGGCGGGGCGGGGCGAGCGGCACTCATCACCAACAAGGAGAGAGAGACTGGCGTCGTCCGAGGCCGTCCCTCGCCATAATTCCAGCCCACTGTTTGTGTGTGTGTGCCGCTGTAGCAGCGCTAGCGCGCGCCACCACCACCGTCAGCCTCTTTCTTTCTCTCTCTCTCTCTCTCTCTCTCTCTCCACCTCGCCGCCGTCGAGATTTCGTCGTCTCCTGGGGCTCGGGCAACCGAAGCAGCAAGCTTTGGGGAGGGAGGTTGTCCTCGGCGGACAGAGTCGTTGCCCGGGCCGATGCCGGCCCTGATGTAGATTGCTCATCCGCTTCGCCCGGTTGCCAACGTCTCTTCTTCCGGAGTAGCGGTTCCGGCGCGCCCCCATGATCTGCCAGTTGGAACCCTTGGGCGTTCGTGGAGGAGGTATCTATCGCTCCGTTCCGTTCCAATTGCTTGCTTTTCGTTTCGTTTCGTTTCGTGGGTTGCGTGGGGTGGTTTGGTACTTTGGGTGGGTTCGTGTGTGAATGAATGAATGAATGAATAACGGGGGACGTGGCAGGTTGCTCTGCCGGACAGTGATCGCATTTGGTGGCGGTGGAGGAGGAAGACGACGGCGAGTCGACGACCATGAAGGAGGCGCGCGAGGAGGAGAGGTGCCTTGACCCGCAGCTGTGGCACGCGTGCGCCGGCGGCATGGTGCAGATGCCCCCCGTGCGCTCCCGTGTCTACTACTTCCCGCAGGGCCACGCGGAGCACGCGCACGCCGGCGGCGCCGCCGACCTCGCCGCCGGGGCGCGGCCGCTCCCGCCGCTCGTGCTCTGCGCCGTCACCGGGGTGCGCTTCCTGGCCGATCCGGAGACCGACGAGGTCTTCGCCAAGATCCGCCTGGTGCCGCTCGCGCCCGGCGAGGTGGAGTTCCGAGAGCCCGACGAGTTCGGCCTCGGCGTCGGCGGCGTCGGCGTCGACCCCGCGGACGCCCGGGAGAAGCTGTCCTCCTTCGCCAAGACGCTCACGCAGTCCGACGCCAACAACGGCGGCGGCTTCTCCGTGCCGCGCTACTGCGCCGAGACCATCTTCCCCAAGCTCGACTACCGGGCCGACCCGCCCGTACAGACGGTGCTCGCCAAGGACGTGCACGGGGAGGTCTGGAAGTTCCGACACATTTACCGGGGCACGCCGCGCCGGCATTTGCTCACCACGGGATGGAGCACCTTCGTCAACCAGAAGAAGCTCGTCGCCGGGGACTCCATCGTCTTCCTGCGCACCGAGCATGGCGAGCTGTGCGTCGGGATACGCCGTGCCAAGCGGGTGTCCTGTGGTGGCATGGAGTGCATGTCTGGCTGGAACGCCCCGGGGTATGGGGCCCTGTCGGCCTTCTTGAAGGATGAGGAGGGTAAGATGATCAAGGGTCCTGGTGGGTACATGAGAGGCAGGGGGAAGGTCAAGATCACGGATGTTGTTGAGGCCGCAAGCCTTGCGGCCAGCGGCCAACCATTTGAGGTGGTGTACTACCCGAGAGCTAGCACACCGGAGTTTGTTGTCAAGGCAGCATCGGTGCAGAACGCGATGAGGAACCAGTGGTGCCCCGGGATGAGGTTCAAGATGGCATTTGAGACAGAGGATTCATCAAGGATCAGCTGGTTTATGGGGACCATAGCTTCTGCTCAGGTTGCCGACCCAATCAGATGGCCAAATTCACCGTGGAGGCTTCTTCAGGTTTTGCTTGATCCCATTTTTCCTCCCATACTTATTATATGCCATACTGCATTATGAACTGATGCATGCTATTTTTAACTTCCTTCCTGTTTGGGGTTAACAGTGTTGTGTTTCTGGTATCTATGAGACTATGAGTGTTTCATGCTCTGTGAAATTAACTGCTGCTATGGAACTATTGGTTCGATGTTAATATGGAATATGCATAAATTGCTTCAACATGATGTTTGCTTGAGGTGCTCTGGTTCACACTAGAAGGTGCACCTAAAAGATGACCAGCACAGAGTGCATGGTGCTTGGTGCTCAACCGTTTGTAGCCCACATGAAGCATCTGGAAACCTTTAAATTACTAGACAAAAATTCAATTATGAATTGGGCATCTGAGGAATTATTGGGAGAGAATACTTAGATGGGCAAAAAGCCACATCTCTAGTTGTGTTAGACTAGGACAGGAACAAGGTTTGTACAGGTCTAACCATAAAGAACAGCTTAGAAAACACAAGTGTACTACTTTACCTATAGCTATAATGAACTATATCATCTGTTTGATTCAGTTACTTTCTCTTCTGGAACGTATAGTTTTTGAATTTTTAGTATGTTTTGTCAGTCTCTTCTGGTCAATGGTCACTGAGATCACTGTTGTCATCTTCTACAGCATTGTTTCTCATCTCCATGTATCCTATCATCATAGGTGACAGATTCAGTTTGCAGCATCTTTTAGCTATGTAGCTATGTAAAAATAAAAAGATTTTACCAATCCAATAGATCATGCACATATCAATTAGGGCTAAAGAAAGATCTTTCTATCTAAAACTTTCCTTGGTTATCATATTTATAAAATTAAAAGTTAAATAAATATATATTTTACATATCACCTCCTAGAAAGTAATAGATCATTTTAACCATCCGATCTAATTAAATGAACAGCTTGCAGTTATTTGGGGGCACAGCAAGCCCCAACATTGTTTTGTTAGCATCAGGAGGCATTAGGGAACATTGAAGGTTTTGTTTGATACATATGAATCTCCCTTACAAACTTGATCTGCTTTATATGTGTCTAGCTAAAATTGAAATGTGGAGAGTGAACTGATTAACATTCACATATTCCAACAAAACATCCATTTATGTATAGGTCTCTCGGTCCTGGACTCCTGAATCAATTGGTCCTTTTCTTCCAAGTTTATGTCATCAGTACCTTAAATTTCCCTATATGATCAATGCCCTTATAAGATTGCTACCTGATCTTTAATTGCAGCATAGCATTGTACATCCGTACCTTAGAGATAGAGATTGAGGTACCAACGATAATATTGATCTAGCATTAGTTTAACTTTAATGTGCTACCTGGTCTTCATCTGTCCTTACCCTAGCATGTTTTTGTTTCTTGGAATTGCCTTGGTACATAGCTTGACAGGCAATGCAGGAATACAAATGTAGGTGTCTTACTAGCAGTGTTAAGTGAGTCATTTGAAGCTCGCCAGCTTGTCTTGTCTGATGTTATCAATTATAGCAGATGCAGAAAGAATTTATTTTTGAACACTAAAAGAATTTACTTGTGAAATTGGTAGACAATTTATTGTTAGATGATGCTTCCTTTGTCCTTATTAGCTCTGCAAGCATCAGCACATTGTCTTTTTGCCACTTCACATAGTTGCCAATTTATTGCAGGTGACATGGGATGAACCTGACTTGCTGCAGAATGTGAAATGTGTCAATCCATGGCTTGTGGAGATTGTATCAAGTATTCCACCCATTCACCTGGGACCATTTTCTCCACCTAGAAAGAAGTTGCGGATGCCCCAACATCCAGACTTTCCATTTGACGGTCAGCTGTTGAATCCAATTTTCCACGGCAACCCACTTGGTCCAAGCAACAGCGCTCTTCGCTGTTTCTCGGACATTGCTCCTGCAGGCATACAGGGAGCCAGGCATGCTCAATTTGGTTTACCCCTAACAGACCACCAGCTTAGCAAGCTGCACCTCGGTCTGTTCCAAGGCGGCGGTTTTAACCGGTTTGATGCTATCACTCCGCCATCCCATATATCCAAGGGTTTTGTGATCAGCAGTGCACCAGTCAATGAGAGTGTCTCTTGCTTGTTGACAATTGGCACACCACAGGCCACAGAGAAATCTGATGACAGAAAGAAACCCCATATAATGCTGTTTGGCAAGCCGATCCTTACTGAGCAGCAGATGAATTCTAGAGGATCAAGGGAAACATTCTCCCCTGAGGTTACTGGGAACAGTTCTTCTGATGGCAATGTTCAGAAGACAGGAAATGTATCTGATGGTTCTGGTTCATCGATTTGCATCGGTTTCTCATCCCAAGGTCACGAGGCTTCTGAGCTTGGGTTAGAAGCCGGGCACTGCAAGGTATTTATGGAATCAGAGGATGTTGGTCGCACCATTGACTTGTCTGTCTTTGGTTCATACGAAGAGCTGTACGGTCAGTTAGCTGACATGTTTGGAATTGAGAAGGCAGAAATAATGAGCCACCTTTGTTACCGTGATGCTGCTGGTGCTGTCAAGCATACTGGTGAAGAGCCATTCAGGTGAGTGTTTCCTTAATGTCATCAGCTTTTATTGACCTTGTATAATAATAAGTGTATACTAGTATATACTAGTACATTTAAACTATATATTGTGTGTGTGTGTGACAGTGACTTCATGAAAGTAGCACGGAGGCTCACCATAATAGAGAGCACCGAGGGGAGACTGCAGAAACCTCTCATCGAATACATGATGGAGCGGGCTTGATTGCATGACTGGTTCAATAAGGCAATCTGAAGCTTGTGAGAAGACTGAGCTTAGAGCGAAGTAACTGCTGTGTTTGCATTTGTGTTTGTCTGCCGTGAAGCAGAATCTCGATGTTTTCTGGTCATGTGGAAAACCTTGGTGTACGGATCTTCATCAGTCGTGACTTGGGTCGTTAGAACTCTGTCGTGATCAGTTGTGTTGTGCTTGGTCGAAGTTGATAAATAACCTCTTTGACGAATTATTAGCTTGGAATAAAGTTCGAGTTGTGCTAAGGAATGCCAGTGCCATGGCAATCCAGTTGTCATTGTCGATTTAGTTAAAATGTTTGTATCTGCTGCTGCAGTTTGATAGCACTTGCCTCTGTATGTTAAACTTATGGTGGTTATGTTTATTTCATCAGCTTGAAAATCACCATACCTGTGGTTGGTTATCTGAGAATCACCAGACATAGAGTTGGCCTGAATTGTGAAGCATGCATGCAGATCGCAGAGGATGCTCCGGTGCATTGTGCCATGCGCTTGTCGTTTTAAGGACTGGATCCTTCACGTGTTTTACACGGGGGTGGAACATGGAAATGCAGTAGTGGAGTCCCTTATTTGCTACGCGTAGCCTGAATCGATCGTACGGGCAGCGATGGCGATGCAGTGCCGATAGCTGCACGAGGCCTAAGGTCAGGCAGCACGACTGCAGACGTGATGCGTGATCTAGTGGCTGCAATGGCACCACACTACACACATCGATGCAAGTGTTTAGGCGTATGGGTTCCTTGCTGCACTCCTGGTGGCTACATGCATCTCCTATCTCCTGCGCTGATCCTGGTAGCTGGTAGTACTACTACGTTCAGCCATAGATGTGACGCATAAACCAAGGACCCAAGTCTAATTAGCTAGCATAAGCCCTCGTGCTCTAGATGAGGCAGAACCGTACCTGGTCCTGGTTGCCAGTGCCACCACGAAGTAGCGTTGTGGTTTCTGGCAATGGCGTCTGGATTTTCTTTATGGTTGTTGATTCGTGGTCGATGCACCTACTAGTTCTGCGCTTGAGCGTGCCAAGATTCTTCAGGAGGCCTCCACGAAACACAATGATTTTTGAGCCACACGCCTAAGGCCTTGTTTACTTCCCAAAAAATTTTACAAAATTTTTCAGATTCGCCGTCACATCGAATCTTTAGACGCATGCATGAAGTATTAAATATAGACGAAAATAAAAACTAATTGCACAGTTTGATAGGAATTGACGTGATAAATCTTTTGAGCCTAGTTAGTCTATGATTGGATAATATTTGTCAAATACAAACAAAAATGCTACAATATCGATTTTTTCAAAAAAATTTGAAACTAAACAAGACCTAGTTCCAACCGAACCCGGTGTCCCGGACTCTACCAAGGCCGAAGGTGTTTGGGCCATGCCCTATGCCCCGCGGTAAATATGCTTGCCCCTGTCCCGTGGGCCGACCTTGGCCATTGGCGAGTTTTCTTTCTTATCCTTTTTATTCAATATTCTAATAATAACTGCGTCTAATTTTTTTTATTTGATCTAACCTTTTTATCGCTTACGTGAAAAATCCTGTCACGTCTTGTCTTATTTTGTCATGCCACCAGGAGCGGAGTGACAACACTCAACCTTTCAATACAACATTAGATGAAGATGATTTTTTATGAAAATTATAGATCTTAATAAGATATACAATTTTCTAGTTTTGAGTCTTTTTTACGTTTGAGGACGTTAAGATGACAAAAAAATAGCAGTATAATACTCGCGTACTAGCGCTTGTCACATTAAAAAATAATATCTTTTTATATGATGCCAAATAAAGATACTTTTTATATGAAAATTGTAGGGCTCAATGAGATTTAAACTTTATAATTTTTAGTTTTTTTACATTTAAGGTCATTAAGATGCTCGAGAAAATAATAAAAGTTTTAGCAGCACATTAATCATGCTCCAGGGCTGGCCAAAACGAAAATTATATTTTTCTTGAATGAAGATATTTTTCACACTAAAGTTGTACCTATTGACGAGACCTACAAGTTTTTTGTTCCGAAGTTTTTCATGAAATTGTTAACATACTCAAGAAAATAATACAAATTTAAGGGGCATATTAATCGCATAACAAAGTCGTAGCCCGTCATTGCTAGACTAGTCGGTGGCACTTCTTCCACCTTTGGGAGACATTTTCCATGTGTAGAGCCCTCGTAGTGTCATGATTGGGGTTGATGCTATAGTAGTTTTGTGTTATTGTTGTTGATTGAAGTGTTGGAGCATGCCTATGTCGTCATTTTCCTAGACATGGTGGTGTGAGTAGCGTGTCAGCGATGTTGTGAAGGCTTGGTAACTCCTTCTAGTGACGACGATGTTGTAGCTCGTATGTCTCGTAGCATATTTAAATAGCTTATTTGTTCGAAGACCGGGGCACCATTTGTAGCTGGCTCAAGTAATGCTACATTAGAGTTGGCCATATTAGTTTGAGGAATATTTTGAAGATGTACGTAGTCTTCTTTTGTTATAACAACGGTAGTGTTGATGATTGATGCTAGATTAGACATTGCTTCTTGGTCGTTGAGATTATTGAGGTCATCACTTTCGTTGGTGTCATATGGCCATCAATTATAATGGTGGTAATTGGTGTACGATCCATGATTTGTGGAACCTATAGAGGGACACCAAACAATCCAAGCGGATGATGCCTATTGCGAGTGATGGTGTTGCGTCATGTCGTGGCATCCATTGTTGATATGGATTTAGTGTAGTGGCACGTTGGGGAGGTTGTAATTGTTGTCTCTTCTCTTGCCATTGAAGTTGTCGAGCAGTAGATGGCAGAGAAGTTTTAGAGCTTGAGTTCATAAGTTCGCAAACCTGAGGATGTCCAGCTGTCAAAGGGGGTCATTGGCTAGTGTAGATCAGAGTTTGTCATTGTGGGAGTGTCGAGAAAACATTGAGGAATGACCCCACTAGTTGACGTTGAAGCACCAGTTTCTTGTTGTGGAGCATGATTCTCGTGGGGAATAAGAAGGATATGCGATGTAGAGGTAGAACTAGTTTTTGAGGCACTTGTGTTCTCTAATGTAGCTAATGATTGTGCTATAGCTTTATCTAGTCGTTATAGTAGATGTGCTGATTGTTGATGAAGCACTAGCTGGTGGTGAAGTAATATTATGTTTTTTTGGTGGATCTGCTTTGTTTTTTTCTTGTTTAGCGACGACTGTGGTTGGTGTGGGGGTAGGCGTCTATGACATAGATATGATTGTATTATGTGGTAGCAGTGTCGCTTTGTTGATGAAGGACGAGGCATGTGATGATGATCATGTTGTAGTTTTCTTGTTGTTGTTTTCGTTCTTGTAGTGAGAGCCTATGACCTATATGGTTGATGCTACTAGTGAATATGACATGAGGGTAGATGCTATAGGAGTATCCAAGGTCGCTCCTAGATTTTCATGAACCCTTCATGTAGAGATCGTGACGAAGATGGTTGCACTCGCATCAGATTGGTTATCACCGTTTATGTTGTTGTCACTGACAGTGTTGCAGCTGGCATAAGTAGTGCTAGCATTATGTCGATGAGGCAGGCTATTGGTGTAGCAGTAGATGTTGCTAAATTTGTCGTAGTAGCTGGCATCGTATATGTAGTAATATTGGTTGAATTTGTCATAGTAGCTGGCATCTTATATGTAGCAATGTTGGCTGATGAAGAATTCATGAGGTCAGATGTGGTAATGTCGGCCTTGGTTGCTCCTAAGTCCTTCGTAGCCCTCCATTTAGTAGTTGGTGGAGGTGATGCCAATTGCATGGAAATGGTGCTCAACATTGATGTTGCTAGTGCCTTATGGTGAGGTTGTAGGCATGTGACACAGTTGTTGATGCGCTAGCCCTATTGTTGTGGTGATCATTGTTGTAGGTTTCATCAGGGGGTAGTAATGGTGCTGATGTAGATGTATTCGACATATAGTATGGCTTGAGCGATGTACATTTGGTTGTTGTTGGTGTATTGTAGGTGCTGAGGAGATCGCATCTGAATACACTTTAGATGCATCTGTAGAAAAAATGAGGGTAATTTGATTATCAGATGTGGTGGATGTTGTCGTCGGTGTTCCTCTTTTGAGTGAGGTTGGTGCCCCTGGTGTGTTGCTCTTCGACTGATTTAGATCTATTATCCATAGAGAGCTTAGGTGCCATGCAAAAGTTTTGTCTATCTCCTTTTGCATATGCTCAGATGTTGGTGTAGATGGCAATGGTCGTGGAGCGACTACTAGTTTATATGTTCTCAACGCTGGCGATGGTTTGTTGTTTGATGCGCAACTGTTGTTGACATATTGGTAGGTGTTGTTCCCATTTCTAGATGCAACCAAAGACCGAGACAAAAAATTTGGTGGAAAATTTGGGTGTAAAATCCATCGGTTGCTGGAGGTGTCGACAGGCGAACGAAGGTAGATGCTTGTGTCCAATGATAGAAGCCGCCGCAAAAGTCTCCCATGGTAATAGATCAAAATCTTGCTATGGATACCAATTGTCATGCCCCTAACCTGAGGGGGTGACTTCCCCTTAATTAGAGGCAAAGTTTAGGGATTTGAGAGAAGGAACGGTAGCCCTAGGGCTGGCCACGCCTAGAGAGAGGGAGAGAGCAATGGCAGCAGGTTCTGTTGTCGATCGGGCACATGGAAGATGACATGTAGAACATCTTTAGGGGAAGAATTGGGAAGAGAAAAGGAATATTGGAAGAAGGAATTGCTTTAGAACAAAGTTGTCCTTTAGCAAGGGGAGGAGATGGCTGTAGCAAGAGGATGTGACTCGCCCGACCCGTGGTGTGTAGCGGCGTGGGAACTGGTGATGGCAACGTGGGCGCTGGCATGCGCAAGAGGTTGAGAGGAGAGGTGGCAACGGCAAGAGAAGAGAGGGATATGGTTTTACCCTGAATTATTTTTGCTAGATTGAAATGATACATCTCCCCTTATATTTAATAGAGAATACTAGACTTGACATTATAACTTGACTTACAACTAATCTTAACTTCTGGACTCTTCCTACTTCTTGTTCGCTTGAGCTTATCAGTCACAATAAATCAACCAACAGTACTTTCTGCCATGGCTTATCAGTCAAACAAACAAGGAGTAGATAGAATATGCCACTACCGTGCTCACACTATGCCCAACTGACCCGTCTCGAGTCCACGCCTTTGTAGCTCACATGGCTGGATTGGGTCATGACACTGAACTTAGACAGAGTGGGGAGGATATCTTAACTTGGAGGTAGACTGGATCGAGAGGTTGATCGAGGGTCCATGAGGAAGAGGAAGCTAGAAAAGACAAATGAATCCTAAACTGAATAGCTTTGTCTTTTTTCATGATGAAGGTTGATTGCATTGACTGAATGTTGATAGTGTTGACTTGTGATAATGAGTCAAATAAAAGAGAGAGAGAGCTACGCTAAATAATGCTACTGTATGTTTTGTGTAACTGAATCGTGATTCAAATGTGGCTATGATGTGAACCCATATTTTAGGAAAGAAACAACCCGTTTTGCGGGTATAGACACTGAAGATAGTTGTTGTTCTTGCTACTAAGTTGTGGCAGCCGAAGGCTAGTGGCGCCAGCTGAACAAGACCGATGGGGTCCTCCGTTGTAAGAGCACCCTCGCCTTGGTGGTCTTCTTCCACTTGGCCAAGATGGCACAAGAGTGGCAGGCCCCTCTAGCCCCGCAAGACGGCAGCGTACTCCTGTAGCTAGGTGCTTCATCTTCTTCATTGACCTGGTCTGATGGGATGCACACTGGTTGTGATTTTGCCTGAGCTTTTGGACCTGTTTAGCTCATATCGAAAAACTTTTTATCTCATCACATCGAATATTTGGACATATGCATGAAACATTAAATATAGATTAAAAAATAACTAATTATATAGTTTGCATGTATTTTGCGAGACGAATTTTCTAAGTCTAATTAGTCTGTGATTGAACATTAATTGTTATAATTCTAAATATGCTATAATACTTAAAAACTTTTATCATGAACTAAACAAGGCCGTGTCGGTGTCGCGGTCGACCTCCGTGCACAGTGCACGTGCTATATCTACCTATCAGATATCCATCTTTTAGGCCTTGTTTAGTTGGCAAAAATTTTCAAGATTCCCCGTCACATCGAATCTTGCGGCGAATGCATGGAGCATTAAATATACATAAAAATAAAAACTATTTGCACAGTTTATCTGTAAACCGCGAGATGAATCTTTTGAGCCTAGTTACTCTATAATTGGACAATGTTTATCAAATAAAAACGAAAGTGCTACAGTGCCGTTTTTCACAAGTTTTTGCGAACTGAACAAGGCCTAGATTCTCCATAAACCTCTCACTTACACATCTAGGCCATGTTTAGTTCTAAAAAAATTACAAAACAGACACTGTAGCACTTTCGTTTGTATTTAATAAATATTGTCCAATCATGGACTAACTAGGCTCAATCGTCTCACAAATTACAGACAAATTATGCAATTAGTTATTATTTTTATCTATATTTAATATTTCATGCATATACCGTAAGATTCGATGTGACAAGGATCTAAATTTTTTTACAAATTTTTTTTTTAACTAACAAGGCCCTATTCCGGAGTACCCATATATCATCATGAGCATCGTACTGTGTACGACGGCGCAGCTTTTTTCCTTGTCTCGCCGTCTGCGAGTTTTTGCATAGCTTTTAGAGATGCTTCAGATTCTTCTCAAGCACGAACAACCCAAGGACCACGTAGCCGGCCCCGTGGGGTAGTACCATCAGTCTTTGCTTGTCCGTCGTCGTCTCGTCTCGGTCAGATCGACAAAAGAGCAGCTAGAAATCATCCGTCGAGATCGTCCAAAACGCATGCCACTGCCGACCGCTGCGTGAGATGAGACTGCCGGACTAGAGGCGAGGACGACCACTTCTGTTGCCTTTGCCTCGTCTGGCTGTGCCGCCGCGCGCGCTGCGCTGCGCTGCTACCGCCGTGTTGGGAGAGCGGACGGAGGCTGCAGCAGTTGCATGCGTCACGCGGCATTTTCTTTCCTCGTGGCTAATGATCACGGTTCACGCGCGACAATGTGCTTCTGTAGCGGGTTAATGCACTGGCAGCAGGCCACCGCTTCACCGGCCGGCCCAATAGAATGATGGCCCCTTTGAAAAAAAACACGCGCGACGTGCATCATGGCGCCTGGCCCTTCCTCTGCCTCAGCCAGCGGGAAATTTGGGCAAAGCCGAGGGAATCTGTACACGGCCCAACTGTTGGGCACTGCCATAATAAACCATAAAGCCACACACTCATTGTTGCAGCGACGAATGCCTGGGCTCTGCAGATGAAAATGCCATCGTCCCAAATCATGCATGGATCGCCCAAGATTACCATGTCAGATATGTGTAATTGTCCCAAGTTCATATAGGAGTATATACCTCCGCTGAGTAAAATGCCTACCACAAATGAAGTTATTGTGCTGAATTAAACAGTCTAAGTACACCAAAACATGCACTCCTACATGGATTAGAATCTTATAATATTACAAACTCCCTCTGTCCCAAAAAAGAATACAACTATGGGTCGCGTGCTAGTTAAAGTAGTTCTATTTGATCAAGTTTCTAGGCGCTAGATTAATTTATTATGAAAAAAATATTTTATAATTAATATAATGGTATTTATTTCTCATATCCTAAATATTGGTAATTTTTTAGTTATAAATGGTCAAAGTTAAGGCACTAAAACATGATATTGTGCTAGAACCTTATGTTATCTTTGCGCTATCTTTCTTTCTAAGACAATACCATGTAAGCTCTATTTGGTTCTAATAAATTTTAGCTAGTAATTGGCTATACATTTTTTTCATCTACTAATCATACATTTCCCTTTACATCACCGTGTTTTTCAACAATATGTGTTTAATTGAAACCTTAGCTCTAATTATATAATAGCTCTTCATGTGCAACTTAAGTGGTATATTAAATTATCTTTCAGTAGATCCATGTGTAAATGCGATAGGTTAATTATTTATATTATCTTTCATACTACCATTGGTAGGTAATTCAGATGTAGAATTACTGGGTTACTTGTTTTCTCATAACATCAAAAGTGAATAATTCAGAAGCAAATCACACCAGATTGCTACTATTGTCAATGAGTTGAGTAGACTTCACTGAGTTGGTGTCTGTATGATTACTCATTCTTTCTACAGCACGCCTTTTCTTAATTATCACATACTCTCTCTGACCTAAAATAAAAGTACATCTAGAGTTTAAAATTTATTCCACAATTAAGATTTATTCTTTTGAGCATATCTGTCGAATTCTGATAGTCATTCAGAATAAATAGTAAATTCAGTCATGACTTTTCAGCCAAACAAAGAGGCTCGTCAAAAAGGAAAACTAACCTGGAAGGATCTTGAGCACCATTTGGTCACCGCTACCACCGAGACTCCCATCCTACGGCAGGCGGCACCATCTCCACGGCACCTGTACTGCCAGTTTAGCTCCACTTCTTAGGGGTAAAAATGTAATTTCCACAGCTACAGTAGTTTGCACATTTGAATCCTAAATATACTCTTATTTCGGGAAAGAGGAAGCACGTGGCAATAACATTAAGATAAGATAGAGTTTGAAACATCTATCGGTTCTGGAGTTCGAGTGTTCGCTTGAGTCTATCTGCCGAATCTGCTAGGTATTTAGCAGCGTTTTTCTCCCACTATAAATCACCAAATAGTACTTTCAGTCATGTCTTATCAGCCAAGCAACTCTCACTAGAAAAAGACTGCGGCGTTGCGTGAGACACACCCAATAAGCTCGTTTGTCATTCAATTCATCGATATAAGGCCTGGTTTAGATGGTGAAATTTTTGGTTTTGAGTATTATAGCACTTTCGTTTGTATTTAATAGTTATTATCCAACCATGGACTAACTAGACTTAAAAAATTCATCTCGCAAATTACAGACAAATTGTATAATTAGTTATTCTTTTTTATCTATATTTAATGCTCCATACATGTGTCGTAAAATTTACGATTTTTCATCACATCGAATCTTACAACACATGCATGAAGCATTGAATATAGATAAAATAAAAACTAATTACACAATTTATCTATACATCGCAAGATAAATCTTTTGATTCTAATTAATCCATAATTAAATAATATTTGCTAAATAAAAACGAAAATACTACAGCCTTACCTACTGCCATAGGCCTGCTTTAGCACCACGGGCATTGTTGGATACAGTCATGGGCCACGACATGGAATGCCGTGGGTCTATTTTTGGTGTCCGTCGTCATCTCTGATTGACTCCAAAATTTAAAACATTTTAAGATTCTTCGTCACATTAAAATTTATAGCTTTTATAAATTTAGTTAAATTTAGCATGATTTGATTCTCTAAAATTTTTAAAAATACTTACAAATTAAAATAGAGGGAGAAGAAGTGAGTGTAGATGAAGGTACATGAGCATGATGACCGCCGCGCCCGCTACTCTCGGCCAATATATAAAGAAACAAACGATTGCCCATGCTTTGGCATGCTAGAGCCACGGCCCCCCATTCTTGCCTTCCAAGGCAGGCTCATCCAACGTGGAGCACCAGGCAATGCCCTGCAGGCCTACCTGCATGCGTACGTACACCTGCTTGGCCCTTGGATGGATGGGTCTCGATCGCCATTCTTTTGTTCGCCGCCGGGCATTACTATTGCTGCTGCTACTCACCGTGCAGTGTAGGCGTGTGGAGCAAACACTGGGGTGAGGAAAATAACGACGTCATATTTTTCAGCGCTACTTTGTACGTTTTTCTCTCAAAACATTTGAATATAAATATTAACATAAGTCAAATTTTAGCGAAACAAAACACGTCTAATCGGCGAAAAGTCATGACAAAACCGGGCCCGGAGAAGGAGGAGGAGGTCCCTAGCGAGTAGCTCCGCATGCATCGTGGGGACTGGGGCTCTGGGGACACTCAAATTTTTTGACTCAAGTAAGGAGAATGCGTCTCACTTGGACACTCAGGACCGCCTGCGTCTGCATCACCCGTGCCGTGCATGACCACCACCGGTCCCGACCCAAGCGTCGGTCCGTCCTAGCAGTGTCCCAGAACAAACCTCCATTTGTTACGCATGGGTGTGGATCGGATGTCCGTAACATATAGATGGACGTGCGCCACGTGTATATATATATATATAGTCAGTTTCAATGCATGTTTCATGAGAGTGTCATGCACATTAAATAGGGTGCCACATAAGTAAAACTGCTGACTTGGCAGGGTCATTAAATGAAGGAGTTTCATCAGATGAGAGAGGAGTTTCATCCCCATAAAGCTCCTATGGCTCGGTTACCTAGTTTATAGTCTTGGTAACTGTGCTATAAAACTATGCATTGAGACTGACCTTAGGTCAGTCTCAATGCATAGTTTCATGGCACAGTTACCAAAACTGTAAACTAGGTAACCGAGCCACAAGAGTTTTATGAGGATGAAACTCCTCTCTCATCTGATGAAACTCCTTCATTTAATGACTCTGCCAAGTCAGCATTTTGCTTATATGACACCCTATTTAATATGCATGACACTCTCATAAAATATGCATTGAGACTAGCCTTATCTATCTTGCCTGCCCTAGGGACATGGATCGATCTGGTTTGTCCGATAATTTCGTCGGCTTGTGATACCACCACACCTGTATCGTATGCGCCCCGGCCCGGCCCACCGTACGTACCCATTTGTTCCGTGCGCATTAATCAGCGCATGGCGTGTTGCATGGAAAAGACACGCATCTCCCGGCTGCCGTACCAAATTGGTGCCCACTGGCACTGTATGGTATGGCTCTCGAACATGTCTCGACTCACTCCTGTTTGCATCCATGCATGCATGCATGCAATGCAGGTTCTCGTTCTTTTCTGGCCGCACTAGCTGAATCTGAACACTCAGCGTGCGTGCCATGCATGTAGACTATCTCCTGCTCGTGTTGAAGCTTCCATTCATCACAAAAGGCACAGGTTAGAGCTACAGGGAGAGCATTATATGTTGTGGCACACGCAGGCGCTGTAAGGCATGCATGCGAGAGGCGCCCCGGCCCGGTACGGTACGGCACAGCACGGTGAGATTGGCACAGCCCAACAATCAAAAAAAGAGAAAAAGAACAAGAATTTGGTCGACCCAACGGCCGTGCAACCTTTTATTAATTTTGCCTATCTACTACGGAGTACTATGATCGATTGCGAGAGCTGAGAGGCGGCCAGCCGGCCAGGCCAGGACGATCGAGCTAGCCAAGAGGACCACCGGTACGGCGGCTGCTAGGTGAGGTGCATGAGACCCCATCGATCCAACGACCAGATTGTTGCATGGTGTTGTGACCTTGTCGTCGTCGTCGATATGATGTTAGTTTACGCCTTGTTTAGTTCGTGGATGAAAAGTTTTCTCACAAATTCAAAATTTTCATGCAACACGTAGCTAGCTTAGGGCGGTCGTTTCTGTCTATCTGACTACGAGAACAAATCCAACGTAGGCAAAAAGAAGATGCGGATGTTCATCTCGGAAGCCTTCGCTCTTCTTAAAGCTGAAAAATGACCAGGACCACTTGCTCTTTTGATATTATATATGTATATGCAATTCCGGTGGCCATAGCTAGTCGTTCACGTCGATCGTTCCACGTACCATGGGCCTACCTGACGAACAAAGAAAGGGTTTTCATTTCGACGGAAAGGACCCCAAAGAAGCTGCCTTTGAAAATATGCCGAGATTTGAGCGGCACAGGGGGGCCCTGGGGAGGATTGTTAAACTCTGCCCTCAAAGACCACCGGTGGGTACGAAAACCCTTGAAAACTTCCAAAAGCTCGCATGAACATCAAGGGCCCTACGTGTGTTGTATTGTTTACAGTGTGGCTTGCGTTGCAGCTGCTTCGATCTTTGACACAGTACTAGCCCCCAGCAGCAATCTGCATCTTTCGATTGCACCGGTCCTTTTTTTGTTTTCCCCTTTTACTTTTGTGTATATATGTAAAGAACTTTGAGAGGCTAACATGCTGCTGCTTTGCTGAAGGCGCAGCAGGTCGGTCAGTCGGTTAGTTGGTTGCAGAAGTTGGGTGCTTTGTTGAGAGGCTACATGCTTTTACCGGGCCGATATCATCCCTTTAATTTCAGTCGGTTTGAGTTCGGTGCACATTGTTTCTTGCGCGACGGAAAGCAAAATCATGCCGGCATCCTGTAGCACTCCCTCCTACATTCCAATTGCATGCTACAGTAGTCCTAGGAGTATATATATATATATATATATATATATATATATATATATATATATATATAAAGAGAAAGCTTGGTCGTCGCAGCAGCATGAGCCTCTGATTGGCCGGGATCTACGCGTAGAAATTAAAGGGACGGCGCCAAATGAAAGGGATCACGACCAACGCTCGACACGAGTACTCGACGGCAGAGAATGTTTTGCCGTGGCCCCAGGGCGGCCAGGCCTGCGTGCACCGCAAAGCCGGCCCACTCGGGCAGGGCAAGGGAGGGGAGGGTCCGCCGGCAACGACGTGACCGCCTGTTTTGGTCCCGACCGGCAGCGGTGGAAGCTCGAACCCGGCCACGCTGCGCTTCATGCGACGCGAGGTGGAGATGACTACACCCACCAGCACCGCTCCGCGTCGTTTCCCGCCGGCTCCCTCCATTTCCCATCGGTTAGGCCTTGTTCAGTTCGCTAAAACTTCTGAAAACGGCACCGTAGCACTTTCGTTTTTATTTGACAAACCTTGTCTAATCATAAAGTAACTAGACTCAAAAGATTCATCTCACGGTTTACAGATGAACTGTGCAATTAGTTTTTGTTTTCATGTATATTTAATGCTCCATGCATATGCCACAAGATGTGCCGGGCGCCTCCTTCCTGTCCAGGCGACCCTGTTCGCTCGAACTACTCCAGCGGACATTTTAACGAAAAAATAATCTCTCTTAATAAATCAGTATTAACATCAGTCAAGTTTAAGCGAAGCGAACTGGTGGTGACACTAGGCGCCTCCTCATTCTACCTGCATCCGGCGCGTAGGATGGTGAGGTAGGGTAACGCAACGAAAAGAGGCCAGGGATGGCCTGCCTTGTTTAGTTCGCAAAAATTTTTAAAATTCCCCGTCACATCGAATCTTTGGTCGCATGCATGGAGCTTTAAATATAGATGAAAATAAAAACTAATTGCACAGTTTACCTGTAATTTGTGAGATGAAT
Source organism: Sorghum bicolor (assembly GCF_000003195.3). Lineage (NCBI taxonomy): Eukaryota > Viridiplantae > Streptophyta > Magnoliopsida > Poales > Poaceae > Sorghum > Sorghum bicolor. The sequence goes on along the minus strand of NC_012870.2, from coordinate 20,181,061 downwards.
CTTTTGAGCCTAGTTACTCCATGATTGGACAATATTTGTCAAATAAAAACAAAAGTGCTACAGTAGCCAAAAACTCAAAATTTTGCCAACTAAACAAGACCTGATTCGCTGATGACACCAAAACCAAACAGAGCTTAAGGCGGGGGCCACGATCGTGTGGAAACCATTCGGTAACTCGCTTGCTACTCTACTTCACCGTGTCGTCAAATACTAAAAGACTAGCACTAATTTCTACCAGCCCTGATTCTCGATGGTCATTTTGTCACATACTCCCTTTCCTTCGTCCACCGGTCATTTTAATAATTTTGGAGAGTCAAATTATCTTAAATTTAACTAAATTTATATAATAAGATAATAATATTTATAATGTCAATTTAGTATCATTACATTTCTCATTAATTATATTTTCATATTATACTTATTTGATGTTATAAATCTTTGTAGTTCTCCGTGACTCTTCAACATTCTTGCAGTAGCTTACAATTTAAGATGAAGCCAGTGACAAAGCCAACGGTGGAGCTACCGGAGCTCCAGCACCCCCTACGGCCGCTGAACCTATGCTTTAACCCCTTCTACAAATTTCTCTTATTGATACACTTTAAGAAAAAGTTGAAGTTATTTTAAAGTAGAAGAAGCCTCCTAAATATTTTTCTACATTTATCCCTGTATAGAGGAAATATTTAAGGCCATGTTTGGTTGGTGTCGGTAAAGTTTAACTTCTGTCGCATGGAATGTTTAAACAGATGCATAAAGTAGACTATTTATGAAATTAAAAATGACTAAAGAGTAATTTACTAGACGAATCTTTTACATCTAATTAATTTATAATTAGACACTAATTTTTAAAATAAAATAAAAATATATCCGTTAAACTTTAACGACTAAGAAAAAAGCCTGACCCGGACGAAGAGAGTGTGTGGGGAGCACGGCACGTGTGACGGAGCATCCGCCTCCTTTTCTCGCGTGCCTACTCCTAGGAGTACTACTGTACAGCCGAGAAACGTGAGATACCCGTAGTATTTGCATTGCATGCGACTGAGTTTGGACGGTGGCTCTTGCCGTGGTAAAGGGTACGGTGGACCGCCGCTTGGAGTTTGGACGACGGCAGGCGAAAGTACTGGAACATTTTTTCTCAAAGAAGCTGTATGAAATACTGGTACTCCGTAGGCCAAATTTCATCGCATGCATCATGCAAGCCAGCCCGTTCTGGAACACACAAATTTCGTCGGTCCACAAGGAGTTGCGACCGTTCGTTACTACGTACAGTTCGTTACCTTGTGCTCGACTCGTTTTTTTTTCTTTTTTGAGGGTAATTGTGCCCGACTCGTCGTTAACTCGTTATACAGACTCTCAATTCATGTTTCATCGTCCAGACCACCGACATGCACAAGGGGGAAAAGGGAGGTTGAGAGCCAAGCAAACCAGGGACTTGTTTATTTCACCCTGAAAACCAAAAAGTTTTCAAGATTCTCCGTCACATTGAATCTTGTGGCACATGCATGAAACATTAAATATAGACGAAAATAAAAACTAATTACATAGTTTAGCTGTAAATCACGAGACTAATCTTTTGATCCTAGTTAGTCCATAATTGGATAATATTTGTCACAAACAAACGAAACTGCTACATTACCGAAAACTTTTCATTTTCCGGAACTAAACAAGGCCCAGCAATAGATGCACCCAAAAACCCAAAACTTTACAAGATTCTCCATCACATCGAATCTTACAGCACATGCATGGAGTATTAAATATAGATAAAAATAAAAACTAATTACACAGTTTGTCTGTAAATCACGAGATGAATCTTTTAAGCCTAGTTATTCTATAATTAGATAATGTTTGTCAAATAAAAACGAAAGTACTACGGTGTCAAAATTCAAAAAGTTTTTGAATCTAAACAAGCCCAAAGCAAGCGGCAGAGGCCCTCCTCGCTGCTGCTGCTGCTGCCATGGTGCAAGCGTATTGTTGCAAGGGTACAGTAGTCACTTTTCCTGCTCCCACAGACTTTTCAAACTTTTTTTCCCCTCTCCTGTGTCTTGTCACGCCTCACGAGAAGTTTTCCATCTTTGCTTCCGCTTTACTCCTCCCAGTGGCAGGTGGGCCTGCCCGCACCACCCTTTCTGGCCCCACTACCCTGATGCAGCGTACTGTAGCCTCCTATGTTGCAATTCATGAGTCGTGCAATGCAACGAATGCGACGGTGTGCCACGCAACGCTAGCTGCGTGCTGTTCATGCACACGACATGGCAGCGCTGCGGCGACGTACGACTGACCGAAACTACTGGCCGGGTGACGCCGAAGCCGGCCGGGTCGATGGGAGCAAAAATCATTTTGAGACAATGCATGTGGCTACGGACGACCGGTATACAGCATGCATGCACCCGGACAATGCATGAAACATGAATCTATACAGGCTACGGCGACACACGATCACGATCAGTATTGTTCATCTGTGTCTCCAACGAACGACCACAATGCATGCCTATCAGTGTACTCCTACCAAGCATAGCATGCCGTGGGTCAACGATTATCGGCCCCATATACTGATATACACAAGCCTTATCTGACAGGGCTGAGCAACCACTCTCCCACTCCTCGTGACACAGTATTGCTGTTATTATCGGCCCCATGAACAACGCATTTAGGTAAATTTTTAAAATAACTTGTCCTCACTTAAGGCCTTGTTTACTTCTAAGGGCTTGTTTAGATTTAAAATTTTTTTGGATTTTGACACTGTATCACTTTCGTTTTTATTTGACAAACATTGTCTAATCATGGAGTAACTAGGCTTAAAAGATTCGTCTCGCGATTTACAAACAAACTGTAATTAGTTCTTATTTTTATCTATATTTAATACTCCATGCATGTGCCTCAAGATTCGATGTGATGGGGAATCTTGTAAAGTTTTGGGTTTTTGGGTGCATTTAAACAAGGCCTAAAATTTTTTGCAAAATAGGAATAATAGCACTTTCGTTTGTATTTAACTAGGTTCAAAAGATTCGTCTCGTCAATTCCGACCAAACTGTGCAACTAGTTTTTATTTTTATCTATATTTAATGCTCCATGCATACGTATAAAGATTCGATACGATGAGAAATTAAAAAAAATTATAAAATTTTTGGAAACTAAACAAGGCCTAAAATTGTACTGCACTTCTTAACACGGAGGGAGTACAGGCGGGTCCGCGCGGGTCGATGGCGTGGAAGGAAGTGTAGGGAACTAGGGATGGCGTTACCGAGCACGTGGAGCAACCGTTCTTGCCACGCCTCCATAGTAGAGAGTGTGTTTGCTTCCAAGAGGCAAGATCAACACAATTGAAGGGTCGAAGATCTTCAATCACCATTACTAGTGGTGAAGCCCCATATAGATTTAGAGAGATAAATAGATGTCAATAGGAAAGTTATTTACCCGTCTTCGGGCCTCGCCACTGATTTAGTACGGTAGATACGTGTGCAATGCTAGTAGAGCTGTTTGGTTTGATCTGTCACTACCAGCAACATGTTCGTTTGACTAATAAGTTATGACTAAAAATAACATGTGTTAATTTATTATAAAAGAAAAATATTATTATATAAATGGTAGATTCGACATATAGTTTGAAAGGAACAAGCGGCGACAGGGAGCTCCACCCAAGGATAGAGTTGTCTATGGAGGCTTCTACCACCTAGCAACCTCGAACAAAAAAGCAGCATAGCATCGTTTCTACGACCTGCCGATGTCAAATATTGCTAAACTCGTGCTAAAATGTTGACACTGTAGTATACATAGACTAAAATAATTGTACACTTTTTGTTCTTAAATAAATAGATTTTTAGAGTTATCTTAAGTCAAATTTTTAAATTTTAAATAGATTTTTAAAATAAAATATTAATATCTTATGATATAAAATCATTATCATTAGATTTACCATAAAATATATTTTTATAAGGTGCTCATATTGTATCATGGATGTTGCCTCCTTCGGCACGGCTTTACTTCACTAGTGAAGCTGTTTTTTTAGAGCTTTGGCTCCATGAACAGCTCTATCGGTGGAGCTAGAGTCATTTTGGTAATCTGTTTGACAAAACAGCTCTTTCCTTAAAATATGCTCTCACAAAACGCCACGTAGGATGAGGTGAAGCCGGGAGAAGCCACTATTTTTGGATCCTTCACACCCCAAAGCTTTGTGAGAGCAAGTTTTTAGGGACTTTATTGGTGGAGCCATTCTATTTTACCTCATTTGGCACAAAACGGCTTCAAACGACTCTTGAAGCCGCGGGAGAAGCCGTGCCAAACGGGGCATAACTGTTTTGATAAAGTTACTTAAATTTTAAAAAGTTTGACTAGCACAAATATTAGAAATTAATTTATTTAGGGACAGAGGGAGTATCAAGTTTTAAAAAAATATTTTTAACTTTAATTAAATATATAAAAATATGCTAAAACTTATACTAAATATAATTATGAGATACTAGTATTGATAACTTTAGAAGTTTGATTCCTTAAAAATGGGATGTATAGTTACTTTAGCAGGCCGGTGAGGATAGAGTTATGGAGATGAATTAGAACCTCACTCGCGATGGCTAATATTTAGTTGCCAAAACTTAGCCGAGCTAAGAGTTTAGTTGCCTTTTGGTTTACCCTATAAAAATTTATCAGTATACCACATTTGATGCATCAAATCTATAAGAGCATCTCCAAAGGCTTTGCAAACAAACTTTGCATTGCCCTATTTGCAAAAAAGAGTAGAAAATACCTCTCCAATGGTTTTGCAAACAAGATTTGCAATTTGGTTAACTTTGCAAATAGAGGTTGAGTCTTTGCATATATGCAAACTTTCTCACCACTTTGCATCTACAATTTCGGTCTTCCACGTCGGACTCCGTCCCCCCGCCCCCCCTCCCCCTTTGGGTTTGCCAAGTCTAAATGTAAAATCCCTTGGAGTTGGACTATTTTTAAACTTTACAAATAAGTTTGGGACTTTGCAAACAACACCAAATGCAAAATTCATTTGCAAAGTCCCTTGGAGATGCTCTAACGTACAAATTCTTTTTATCCCTAAGTTCAAAATTTAATGATGTTCTTTTGTTGGTAGGTGATATACTCGTCAATAGCAAGATGCTTGTGGTGGTTTCGTCAGTTCAATATCTATCAGCTCAGTTTCAATCTTTTTATAGAAGTTTATAGGAGTAGAGTGTATATGTGCGTACCTATATTCATATGTGTGACTATGACGAGTGTCTATATCGTACAATATTTCTTTTTTAAAAAAACATCCCTCGGAAATGCAATGGATAAGGCCTTGTTTAGTTCGTGAAATAAAATTTTTTGAGTGTCATATAGGATGCGTTGGAAGGATGTGAGAAACAATTTTTTGGATTTAATAAAAAAATAAATTACATAGCTTAATTAGAAATTATGAGACAAGTTTATTAAGTCTAAATAATGTATCATTAGCATACGTGAGTTGCTGTAGCAATTATGACTAATCATGGACTAATTGGCTTCAAAAGATTCATCTAAGAATTACAACTAAACTGCGTAATTAGTTTTTTCACTTATATTTAATACTCAGTGTATGTGTCAAAGATTCGATGACAGGGCCTAAGTCAAATAATTTTAAGTCTAACAAAGTCTATATAAAAGTCTACTAATATTTATGACACCAAATAAACATCATTAGTTAGTTACGCTTTGTTTAGTTCACCTAAAAACCAAAAACTTTTCAAAATTCTCCGTCACATTGAATCTTGTGGCATATGCATAGAGCATTAAATATAGATGAAAACAAAAAACTAATTGCACAGTTTATCTGTAAATCGCGAAACGAATCTTTTAAGCCTAGTTACTTTATGATTGAACAATGTTTGTCAAATAAAAACGAAAGTGCTAAAATGTCAAAAGCCAAAAACTTTTTGGATCTAGTTCTATAAGCTTCACCAAATGTGGAATTATATATATATATATATATATATATATATATATATATATATATATATATATATATATATATATATATATATATATATATATATATATATATATATATATATATATATATATAAGTGCTATTATACACCCTAGGTGTAGAATACTATTCTACACCAAACTGTTATACTGAACAAAGTTCAGTATATATATATATATATACACACGGCGGTAGCGCTATTCTACACCCTAGGTGTGTAGAATATTATTCTACACCATAAATCAAAACTGACCTAAAAAAATACTGAGTACTACTGAACTGCACTCAGTATCACTCAATACTACACCCCAGACTATAAAATACTGAATAGTACTGAAACACGGGTACTGAAAGATACTGAATTCTATTCAGTATAATAATTTGATGTAGAATAGTATTCTACACCTAGAGTGTAGAATAACACTTTTATATATATATATATATATATATATATATATATATATATATATATTGAAATGAGTACACGTATCTTTGTCAAATCTTTGGTAACCAACCAAGACGGCTGGACCTGCCGCAGGCACCAGCGGCCAGCGCAGGCGCGCAGCAACGCCGCGAGCCGACGGCTGTGCATGCCAGCCCTCCGGGCACCGACCCTCCGACTGGTCCGTTCCGGTAGGCGGTAGCCCTAGGGCCAGAAAGGTGTAGGAGTAATCAATTTTTACTGCCGCGGCAGGGCGCGCCACGCGCGTAGACTGGCCGGCGGCCAATGGAGCGCTCCAGAGTCCAGAACTCCAGGCCCCAGAGGTCTTGTTTAGTTCCAAAATATTTTGCAAAATATGAATAGTATCAATTTCATTTGTATTTGATAAATATTGTCCAATCATAGGCTAACTAGGCTCAAAAGATTCGTCTCATCAATTCCGACCAAACTGTGTAATTAGTTTTTATTTTGTCAATATTTAGTAAAAATTTTATAAAATTTTTTGGAACTAAACAACGCCGAAGTGTGGCCATGCTTCGGCCGCCTGTCGGTGTCGCGGCGGTGTACCGAGAGCGGGGTCGGCGCACGAGCAACCACCCGGACGCAGTGCCGTGCGGGCCGTGGGCGCTCCGCCGCTCTCTCCGTCGCCCGGTCGCCCCACCCGCGCGCCCGCCGCCTCAGCAGTCGCGTCCTCTTCCGGAGCGGTGGGGACCTCGCTCGCAATTCGCGTGGCAACGACCCAGACCCCACCGGCCACCACAGACTCTTGTCAAATCAAAGAAAGGCTTTGTTTACTCACGCATAAAAATCCAAATTTTTTTTAAAAATTCTTATTTAAACACATGCATAAAGTATTAAATATAAAAAATAAAAACTAATTGCACAGTTTGGTCGGAATCTACGGAATGAATCTCTTAAACCTAGTTAGAGCAAGTTTAATAATACAGTCCACTTGCTGGCTGTAAGGTTCTTTACAGCCTTCTTACAGCCCACCCATACAATAGTTAGCTATTCACTATTAATACATGGCCCACTTATCTCTCTCACAAAGTTTCTTGGTTTTTGTGTCTAAGCTGGCTGTAAGCTTTACAGGCTGCTTCTCCTCTCTCTCCTCCCTTCTTTTCTCCACATCAGCATTTAGCCAGCTTACAGCCTACTATAAGTTAGCCACAAACAAACAAAGTGGTGCTCGAGCTATCGGAGCACTTGGCGCCCGTCATCCCTTCTCCACGTGTTGCATTCTGTTGCTCAACAACAACGACAGGCTCAAGCAGCGGAGGCAGGTATTTCACGAGGTTTGGCAGCTGCCATACCTAAATTTTGTATAAAATACTTAATATATGTATTATATAACAGTAAATACACATAAAATACATAATGCGTTATACAAGCCCATATGTTTGTCCTTTTGTAAACTCCGTCACACCTATTTTTTTCCGTCTCTGTTACTGTTTGGAATAGCAAACTTTTGGTCCTAATCTTTTGCTCATTCAAAGTTTACATCTCGGTGTTTAAATACATAGTAAAACTTTAATCATATAAACAAAGCACGCACGCTCATGACGTTTTTGCCCAGTTTTAGACCTCTTGGGTCTCAAATACCAAAATAGCAATCCAAGTTTTGCTCTTTTTTGACCATAGCATTTAGATTCATTTTGCCAAAAGACAAGTTAAAACAGGAATTTTTTTTTTGGCAAAAGAAGAGAATTAAACCCCCCCCCCCTTATCCTCATTTCGTCTTGCTTCCTGTGGCCTCCCTCCTTTGGCATGCTCATTTTTTTTCTTCAACTCTTCCTGATTTTTGAATAAAAAAAAAACTCTTGCTGATTGACCCCATTATCACCTTGGGCCTTGTTTAGTTCACCCTGAAAACCAAAAAGTTTTGAAGATTTCTCGTCACATCGAATTTTATGGCACATGCATGAAACATTAAATATAGACGAAAACAAAAACTAATTACACAGTTTAGTTGTAAATCACGAGACGAATCTTTTCATCCTAGTTAGTCCATGATTGGATAATATTTGTCACAAACAAACGAAAGTGCTACAGTACCGAAAATTTTTAACTTTTCGGAACTAAACAAGGCCCTGATTGATTTTTTGTTACATCACTATGCTGAATCAAGAGGTGTTTTTCAAGGATATAATAACAAGCTTTTAAGACCTACGAACTACTCCTACAAGTTATCCTTTATCTCTCCATTGGACGATTGATAGCCTGCTCACTTGTCTGAAAAGTTATACCTAAAAATATTATTTTTTAATTTATTGTAGGAGAAAAAATACTGCTAAATGACTGACAAGTTCGACAGGTAATGAATAACCTCTAAAAATATTGTTTTGGAACTAGATAATAATTCATACATTTTCAAAGTAGAAACCGCCAGATATGTGGTGAATGTCTTTTTCTTTTCCTACTAATCTTGCTCTATATTTACATTTTTTCACACAAAAAAAACCATTTTAAATGTGGCTGTTCCTACATTTTTATTCTATATAACTTCTGTGTGATTCCTATAAATATTTCTAGGTTATAAATAGATCGTAATAACATGTAACACTCTCTCCATTATACTAGATCATAAAGTATTTTAATTTTTAGATATATAATTCGTATTATACACTTAAATATGTATTATATTTAAAGCCTTGTTTAGTTCGCAAAAATTTTCAAGATTTTCCGTCACATCGAATCTTTGGTCGCATGCATGCAGCATTAATTTTAGACGAAAATAAAAACTAATTGCACATTTTACCTGTAATTTGTGAGATGAATCTTTTGAGCCTAGTTACTCTGTGATTGGATAATGTTTGTTAAATAAAAACGAAAGTGCTACAGTAGCAAAAAAACCAAAAATTTTGCGAAATAAATAAGGCCTAAATTTATAATGAAATAATTTATCTATAAAGACAAAACAACATATTCCTATATATATATAATTTTAAAAGAGCGAGTAATCGGTAGTAGTGGCCAGGGTCACGACTCACGCGACATTGCAATGTCACGGACAAAATAATGACGTCTTTTCAGCGAAACAGTAGCTCGCGTTGCGGCTGCTACACTTCTGTCCGCGGGCCCCACTCCCAGCCCAGCTTCGGGGGGTACGTGCACCGAGTCCAGCTGCTCTCGTGGGCGTGTGGCCTTCTTCCGCCCTCCCCCGTCCTCACAACCTCTTCAAGGCCTTGTTTAGTTCACCCAAAAAGCAAAAAGTTTTCAAGATTTCCCGTCACATCGAATCTTGCGGCACATGTATAAAGCATTAAATATAGACGAAAGCAAAAACTAATTACACAGTTTAGCTGGAAATCGCGAGACGAATCTTTTGATCCTACTTAATCTATAATTGGATAATATTTGTCACAAACAAACGAAAGTGCTACAGTACCGAAATCCGAAATCTTTTCGCATCTAAACAAGACCCCGTGCGCCACAGTAGACGTGCTAGGCAGCTGCTGCTAGCTAGGAGTAGCTCGTTGCAGTGCTGCCATTCTCTCTCTCTCTCTCTCTAGCTCGTCTTTAAAGCTGTCGCCTTTTGCCGCTCTCGGCGGCTCGGCTCCTGTCTCCTCTCCTCTCTCTCTCCTCCTCCTGAACCCGCTGCTGGGTGGTTCCTCGTCTGCCGTCTCCTTCTGTTTCGACAGGATCCGGCAACCCGGCGCGCGAGCGAGCACTGCTGGTTCTGGGAGGCGTCGCTGGGCGGGTGCGCGCGTGTTTTCCAGCCGATGGCCGAGATTCCGGGCACCACCGCGGCGGGCGGTTTGCTCGGGGGTACGCTGTGACGCCGGTCAGTAGCTGGCGACGGTGCCCGTGCATCTCTCGGTTGCGATTGCGCGCGCGGAAAGCTGAACAGGTGACAACGTCATTCCTCAGAGCCCCGTTTCGCGTACCTCTGCGGTGAGCCATTGCGTGTTCTTGCGATTCTTTTTGGTTTCGGGATTTCTTGCGACTCTGTCAAGCGATCTTTTCACTGAGCTTTTATCTGCTCTTGCGTGGGAAACATGGGTGGGATTAAAAAAAAATGCGGATTTGAACTGCCGCTCATGTTGCGCGTTAAAGATTTCTCTGTGGCCTGCAATCTCGTTTTGCGTTGCGGAATCGTGTGGTTCCAGCGTCGTCTCCCCGGTCCCCTGTTCCCGCCGCGGCTAATCGGCCACATTTGCGTGATTCTGTTTCTGCAGTGGCCGCCCTTTTCCCTCCTCGGTTTCAAGCCAAAAGCTGACTCCTTTGCGTGCTTTTCTACGTTTCTTTGCCTGATGGTTGGAGGGAGGGTTGTTAATCGCCGGCATTTTTTTTTCAGGTTAAATCATTTCGGACACCGATTTCGTTGCAATCTCGCAGGTTTTGATCGCTGTGAGAGGGTGGAATTGAAGGTGCGAAGGGAAGTGGTGGTCGGAGGCGGAGAGGACGGCTGCGTGTTGGAGCTTTTTCTTTCGGTGGTGCTCGGCGGCCGGCAACAATGGCAGCAGCCGTAGCGATGCGGAGCGGGAGCAGCGATGGCGGCGGCGGGTACGAGAAGGGCGGGATGGACACGGGCAAGTATGTGCGGTACACGCCGGAGCAGGTGGAGACGCTGGAGCGGGTGTACGCTGAGTGCCCCAAGCCCAGCTCCGCGCGAAGGCAGCAGCTGCTACGCGAGTGCCCCATCCTCTCAAACATCGAGCCCAAGCAGATTAAAGTCTGGTTCCAGAACCGGAGGTGAGCGCCCACCGTCTTCTGTCAACCAGTCAGCAAATCTGTTGGAACTTACTTTATCTTCGAGGAAGTGAATCTTGATGAATCCTTTTGTTTCTATATGTCGTGGAAATTTAGCATGAACGACCCCCAGATGGGGGGGGGGGGGGGGGGGGGGGGTGGGGATTGTGCAAACCTGAAAGTCTGTTCCATGCTATTCTGAGCAAATGGCGAAAACGAAGTTTGTCTTGAATTTGCCAGTCCTGTGCATTGTCCGCTCTTAGCTGAATTCGGCGTCCATTCTTTCATGGTGTTAGGTGCCGTGATAAGCAGCGGAAGGAGTCTTCGAGGCTCCAAGCCGTGAACAGAAAATTGACCGCAATGAACAAGCTTCTCATGGAGGAGAATGAGCGATTGCAGAAGCAGGTTTCCCAGCTGGTTCACGAGAATGCGTACATGAAGCAGCAGCTACAGAATGTAAGCCCTGGTTTTGTTAACCAGAAGCTATATCTCAACATTTGTTTTGCATATCTGCATGGCCATTGCTGCCTATTGTTTTTCTCCTCTGTCCTCTGATACCATCAAACTGCTTACAGCCGTCATTGGCAAATGATGCCAGCTGTGATTCAAATGTGACCGCTCCTGCAAACCTAAGGGATGCGAGTAACCCATCAGGGTAAAGAACCAAAGCTTGCTGTGAAACTTTCTGACTTTAATAGAATTTAATAACATACTGTTTATACTAATCCTTTTCCCCTTTTGGGCCAGGCTCCTTTCAATTGCAGAGGAGACCTTGACAGAGTTCCTCTCAAAGGCTACAGGGACTGCTATTGATTGGGTCCAAATGCCTGGGATGAAGGTGGATTGATAACTTTAGATGTTCCAATGTTCCATGCTCTGGCATATAAATTAAGTTGATTGAAACATTCTTACGTCTCTTTTCTGTGATTAGCCTGGTCCGGATTCTTTTGGTATTGTGACCATTTCACATGGTGGCCGTGGTGTTGCTGCCCGTGCCTGTGGTCTGGTGAACCTAGAACCAACAAAGGTAGCTTATGCTTCAGCACTTTGTTCAGAACTTACTATTACCTCAAGAGTTTCTGCTGTTGGTTTCATGAATACGAATTGAAACTCTTGTACCTGTATTAAGCTATAGGGATTTTTCATCCATACCACTGTTTGAGGTGCACAGTGCACTCTTCATCAACACCACCAAGCTATCCAATGAGACGTGGGTCTGGTCTACAAGTCATTGAGAAAGGCTGGTGGTATAGATGAAAGGTGTACCTCAGGCGGTGGTACAGATGATAATATTCCAAAGCTACAACTCAGCTTTATCTAGAATTATATAAGAGAAGACTTAGAGAGGTTTTAAGTACGTCAACGCAAATTAAGCAATATGTGTAGGTTAAGGTTAAGATTGTGTCTGTGCTTGATTATTCAATTAACATCATTAAAACTGGTGGCTTAGGTGCCACATCAAAGTATTCTTTACCAAATATTCTGTTTATAATAACTAACTTGCCATGTTGAACATTGATCAACATTTTCTGAAACTTTTTGGACATACAGTCTGTAAATTATCTGGAGGTTTCTTATGATTGTTTGCTTGATAGATTGTAGAAATCTTGAAAGACCGCCCATCTTGGTTCCGTGATTGTCGGAGTCTTGAAGTCTTTACAATGTTACCAGCTGGAAATGGTGGGACCATTGAACTTGTTTACATGCAGGTTAGCTATATTTCGCTGATCATTCCATTTGTTAAAGAATAATAGCGCTCTTATATGTAGTTTTTTGGTTTTCCTTCAGATGTATGCTCCTACTACTTTAGTTCCTGCACGGGACTTTTGGACACTGAGGTACACAACCACTATGGAGGATGGCAGTCTTGTGGTGCGTATAGATTTGAACACTTTGTTTTTGCTTGACTTATTAACAAGGTAAATTGCTGAAATGAATTATTGTTTACTTTGTGTGTGTTCCTGTATGTTTCAGGTTTGTGAGAGATCTTTAAGTGGTTCTGGAGATGGTCAAAGCGCTGCCACAGCACAACAGTTTGTAAGAGCCGAGATGCTTCCTAGTGGCTATTTAGTTCGCCAATGTGAGGGTGGCGGCTCGATTGTGCGAATAGTGGACCATCTCGACCTTGACGTATGATTCCCAAATTCTACATGCTTGTTACACTGATGTTAAATTTCCTTCATCTAGTTACCAATTCAGTGTGACTGTACTTTTACAGGCTTGGAGTGTTCCTGAAGTTCTTCGCCCCCTCTATGAGTCGTCCCGGGTAGTTGCTCAGAAGATGACAACCGCAGTGAGTTATTGCAACCTTTCCATATCAACAGTTATATCTGACATTCCATAATATAATTTGTAGCATGTATAAAAAATGTCCACCTTTCTGATAACTCTTAAACCAATTTATATTGTATAATAAATTTATGTAATAGTATGTGGAGTTTGAGATGATTCAGGGACCTGAAGTATGTGGTGTTTGATTTATCATTCATTAACACTGTGGGAGCTACTCTCCTGGAGAAAACACGACCATCTATGGTTTATGTTTGCTGTTGTCTATACAAGTACCTCTTATTTGCATTTTTGGAGTGGTGGATTTAGGCCTTGCTACGGTAATCTGGTTACCTCCTTAGGAGGTAAGACCTAAAAAAAACAGCCCTTAACTTTTAGAAAATATGGAACAACTAAATAATCAGGCAAAGAAAAATAAATTCCTAGGATCACAGCATGATGAGCGCACATAGGTCTAAAATACATTTTTTTGGTCCCCTCCCTGTTTGCTCTGAATGGGGCACGTTTGGAACTGATTATAATCGGATTCCTGGACTGCTGACCGCAAGAATCAGAAACAGTCATGCCAAATGCCCTGCAGTACAAATGATTATTTGATTATTTCAACTGCGGTAGACACAGCGACCGCAAGAATACACTATCGGTCGCATTTTTTTTTGTGCTGCGAGCTATTGGCCGCAGTTTGGATACCGAAAAGTGCGCTGCTACATCGTGGTCCCAAACACGGCCATGATCAGGTAAAGAAAAAAAAGAAACCCCCCCTCCTTCGTTTGGTTTGCATGATGAGCGCATAGGTCCTCAGATAACTATATGTTTTGCACTGACTTGAATCATGTTTGAGTACTAAAGCTGGAATCTGACAAAAGTACTAAGCCAATTTCATTTCTACTCCTGAACTCGTGATCAGAAGTTCAGAACTGTACCAGTTTCTTCCCTTTGTTGTGGATCACTGCTGAAAAAATCATTGCAGATCACGTTAGTTTTCCTGTATAAAAATTGTTATGACTAAGTCACTACTTATTTTTTTCATGTTACAAAAATAAACATGTTAGAAACTACTTTAGATCTCATACACATGTCACATTATATCAAATAGGTTAGTTAGGTCATGCATATATATTAGATCTAACAGGAAGCTATTTTCCTTATTTCTCCTATTACCTCCTAGGAGGTATTAAAAATGATAATTTGCCTATGTAATTTACACTGTTTGTTGCTATCAAGGCGCTACGGCACCTCAGACAAATTGCTCAAGAAACAAGTGGAGAGGTTGTATATGCTATGGGGAGGCAACCAGCTGTTCTACGAACATTTAGTCAGAGGCTGAGTAGGTGAGTCTTAGATAACGATATTATTACTCTTGCATCCTCAGCACCTTTCTTTGGGAGGAGCATGCTGTTTATTATAACATCAATCTTATTCACTTCTAGAGGTTTTAATGATGCTATAAGTGGTTTCAATGATGATGGTTGGTCCATTATGGCTGGAGATGGCATAGAAGATGTTATCATTGCTTGCAACTCGAAGAAGATTAGGAGCGGTAGCAATCCTGCAACTGCTTTTGGAGCCCCTGGAGGTATCATCTGTGCTAAAGCATCCATGTTGCTGCAGGTGAGAGTGCACTAATTTCACAAATTAGTTACCTGTTGCTATATACTACTACCTATAATAGTTAGCTTGTAATTCGGGGCCTAAAAGTATTGATGCAATAGTTGACTTTTACATCTTTATATGAATATATATTAAATAGCTAATTTGATGCCATATGAGAAACATATATATTTACCGACCTAGTATCATGAATTTATGAATTTCATTTGGCTGTGACTTATTTTGCGTCTGTGCTGGGTTCTATATAGTGGTATTGTTACACTACTAGTTCATCTAAGTTTTGCTTTGCTGGCCTTTAGCGGAAACCATAAATACTGGAAGTTATAGTCAAGTAGATGAAAGCGTCTGTCCTAGTGAACAATCTGTTGGTTCATTCAAATATATAGTTTGAACAACCTGTTGGTTTATTAAAATATATAGTTGTGTCCTTACATATTGTTGTTTCATTGTTTGTTATTTCAGAGTGTTCCTCCAGCAGTCCTTGTTAGGTTCCTGAGGGAACATCGGTCTGAGTGGGCAGATTATAACTTCGATGCATATTCAGCTTCAGCGCTGAAAACAAGCCCTTGTTCCCTTCCTGGGTTGCGGCCTATGAGATTTTCTGGGAGCCAGATCATCATGCCCCTTGCTCACACGGTGGAGAATGAGGAGGTAATGTTCAGTTCTGCTGTTATCATTCACGGTCTACTCAGTATTGGAAATATTTTAGATTTTCTGTTGCTTGCCATTAGAGATTGTATAGCCTAACGACCTGTACGGACCTAGAGATTGTATACTTGTAACACAAATTGTATGAAGCAATATATAATAACCCCCTCCCTGTCAAAGAGTGTTTGATGTTGCCCATTCTGTCTCTCTAGATGGTACTATGAATCTGGGCTCCCACCCACTTGGACTCCTTCCGCTGCCTACTTCCAATGCTAATCTAGCGCCACTGTTTTTCTTTCTGGTCATGCTTGCTGCCCTATGCACGCCATTGCATCCCACACCTGTGTTCACCTTCCCTTCACATCTCTTGTGAGTGTGGCCACCGTCCTGGTCACCACGTAAGCACAGCCGCCACTAGCCACAAGCTCTGACATCATCAATGTATGAGATTGCCACCGCCCTATGTCCTCGTAACATCTGCATCGACCTCTCCTGCCTCATCTATGTGTGTCACCGTACGTGTGTTGCTGCTGCACCTACGTTCACACACCTCTCGGCATGTCCAGCACCGTGCCTTTGTGCCTGATCTGTGATCGCATGGCATGTTCACCTCCTGCATTATAATTTTTGATGTGTGTAATCAGATTTATAACCAGATCATAGTATTTGGACAAAATAATATATAATTTACAGGTATGAAAGAGAAATTTATGTGTTCTGCTGCATTATATTTTTTGATGTGTGTAATCAGATTGTTCCCTATCATGATTATGCAGATCTTAGAAGTTGTTCGGCTTGAAGGACAGACTCTTACACATGACGAGGGCCTTTTATCAAGAGATATCCATCTGCTTCAGGTAATAATAATCTGATTTGTAGGGTTTTCACGTGCAGTCTTGTTGCCGGTTTACTACAAATTGGTGCTAACATAGTTACAGTTAAACCCTAAAAACAAAGTTATAGTTAAAACAGATCCTTACTAGGACTAATCACTTGATAAATATGGAATTTTACTGTGTCAATTTTAGAGTATTGATATGCCTGTTGGATTTCTCATTTCTTATGAGCCATTCATAATTATAGTACCTTAAAAAAGGAACTATCAGAATCTCTAAGTTGAATATTTTTCAGCTTTGCACTGGAATAGACGAGAAATCAATGGGATCCTGCTTCCAGCTTGTCTTTGCACCAATCGATGAGCTTTTCCCTGATGATGCTCCATTAATATCCTCAGGCTTCCGTGTTATCCCATTGGACATAAAAACAGTTGAGTGTTTCTTACTTGTTTATCTGTTTGAGGTAAAGTTTGTGCTCATTTACTTGCATCGCTACTGTAGTAATGCCTTGTCTTTTCTTGCCACCACAGTAATACATTTTTATATGTCTGTTCTCTGGATTTAAACCACACTTTTTTCCCCACCTTGTTATGTTAGAATGTTTTCTATTTTCGCACGCTTAGCTTTTAAACATCTTTATCTTCCATTCCACAGGATGGACTATCCTCTGGAAGAACGTTAGATTTGGCCTCTAGCCTTGAAGTTGGTGCAACCACACAACAAGCATCAGCAGATGGATCTCAGGATGCTTGCAACCTGCGATCTGTGTTGACAATTGCCTTTCAATTTCCCTATGAAATACATCTCCAAGATACTGTTGCAGCTATGGCCCGTCAATATGTTCGAAGCATTGTCTCTGCTGTTCAAAGAGTATCAATGGCTATTTCTCCCTCCCAGTCTGGCTTGAATACTGGGCAGAAGATAATTTCTGGCTTCCCTGAAGCTGCAACACTTGTTCGCTGGATTTGCCAAAGCTACCGGTAAGTGTATTTGTCCATTTTAGGAACTGAGCCTATCTCAGATGGTTAAGGCCTAAGGGTGTGGATGTATGTTCACCACCCAAGTTGTTCCTAGGTCTGGTTGTGCATCGGTCCACATTTTTTTTCTTGAACACTGCAGGAGACCTGAGTATAATTTATATTAAGAAACATTGGTCCACTTTTGCTCTGTTCCTATCCAACAGATTGTTTGTTGTAAGGGGATAATGATGGACTTGTATGATGGTAATGAGCTTTCCTTCATGCTTGCAGGTATCACATGGGGGTGGATTTGGTCAGCCACTCGGATCAAGCTGGGGAATCACTATTGAGAATGTTCTGGGATCATCAGGACGCTGTCTTGTGCTGCTCTTTCAAGGTAATTGTTTCTCTGTCACTCATGTTTATCAAAACTGGTTGGTCCTTTGATGTAATCTGATTCCCATCTGATTCTGTAGAAGAAACTATAGCTAACTTGACATGGCAAGACAAACATGACTTTTCTTGACTCACATGCTTCTGTCCTATATTCTCTTAGGAAAAGCCTGTGTTTACTTTTGGCAACCAGATGGGAATTGACATGTTAGAAACAACTCTAATTGCTCTACAAGATCTCACCCTGGACAAGATTTTTGACGAGCCTGGCAGAAAGGCATTACACGCGGAGGTTCCGAAACTGATGGAACAGGTACATCTGCAGCTCTCACTGTCCAAAGGATAACTGTGTCATGTTTAGGTGTTGGAAACAAATAATCGACCTTTTCTTCTCTGTTAGGGATATGCGTACTTGCCGGCTGGGGTATGCTTGTCTGGGATGGGCCGCCATGTCTCCTATGAGGAAGCTGTTGCGTGGAAAGTTCTCGGTGAAGATGGCAACGTACACTGCCTCGCCTTCTGTTTCGTCAACTGGTCCTTCGTTTGATGCAATCTAGGCGCCCTGTGCAAACTTTACGATCGGCATCCATTTTTGCATTCTCTGTAGACGAGAATGGTACGGTGTTGCTGTTACTGTTAGCTAGGTAACACGATGTTCAGGTAGTCTTTGGGGAAAAGCCAGTATTGTAAAGATGTTTCTGCCTTGTAAATTTGCGCTCGTTTCTGCTAATTTAACCCGCTGAACTTGCTGCTGTTTGTGAAGGCAAGGGGCACTCGTACTAGCTTGTTGGTCTGAATGGTCCTACGTGAAATTATTTGTGAGTAGATTAAATGCAAGGAGCAGTGACCCAGATGGCTTCAAGTCATTTGCTCTGCCTCTGATTTCTTTCCCCACAAAATCCTGATCTCTTTCATACTGCTTGAATTAAGCAAACCCGTATATCTAAAGCTCTGTTTAGATTTGAAATTTTTTGGTCAGGTAAAAATTTTTGTGGTCAGAACTTTAGCTGAGAAGTTTAAAACACGCGAAAAATTTTAGGTGTTTAGTTTGACAAATTTTTTCTGACACAACTTGGGCGGTATGCAGTTGTGGTTACTATTGGTGAGTTTTTATGGAAGTGTGTGTACAGTAGCAAACCCCTATTTAGTTTTTAGACCTCAATTTCATAAAAAAATTACTCTTTAACCCAACAAATATCAAATCTAAATAGGCCCTAAATATATAGCAACGAAGCCTGGACGGGAGCGGGAGCTGCCGAGCCACGGAGGGCCGAAGCCAGGAGCGCGGTGCCACCGGCCCCTGCTCTATCGCCTATGAGTCGAATCGGAGTGCCTGCAACTATTGCTCAAAGGCCTCTCCTCTCGATGGGCCAATGCAGACGGCCCAGCCCCAAGGTCCACGACTCCAACAAGGCACCAGCAGCCCGCATAAACTCCGCTCGACCAACGACTTCAACCTCCAAATCAGTTCTTTAGAACGGCCTTGCAGTCACCGCGTCTGCCCTCTACCGGTTGCGCGAGCCACCTTTGGCTCAACGGTTAGATGTATGCTTTATGATAGTGTTATATATATTAAATAAGGTGTCATATAAGTAAAAATTGCTAACTTAACAGAGTTATTAAATGAAGGAGAGAGTGTCATACATATTAAATAAGGTGTTCCATAAGCAAAAATTGCTAACTTGGCAGAGTTATTAAATGAAGGAGTTTTATCAGATGAAAGAGGAGTTTCATCCCTATGAAACTCATGTGGCTCGGTTACCTAGTTTATAGTCTTGGTATCTGTGCCATGAAGCTATGCATTGAGACTGGCCTTAGGGCGACCGCTCCGCTTCGCCCTATGCGTTAACTGTGGCTCATTGGATAGTTTGAGCCACTATGAGTTTCCTGTTCTTCTTCCGCTCGAGTCCTCGATCGCCACCACACTGCATGTCGTCCAATATCTTTCCTCGGACCACCTGTGCAAGCCTTGAGTGTCGTGAAACATATCCATCACACCTCGCGATATTCTTTTACGAACATGACTCTAATACAACTTGATAGAGTGCACAATAAAATCCATACTCAAATGGATCTACTATCCGTAGAACATGATCACCATATAAGAAAATATGTAGGCGAGAATAACACTGAGGCATGATGTTTTTTAATGAGGTTCGACAATGTGCCTACATCCTTGGAGCATGACTATAGACACTCCTCCCTATAAAACAACAACTATAAAAACATACATATGGACGCTCCCATGGTTTCTCCACCGTCCAAACCAACTACCAAATCGTCTCATGATTACAACATGGCTACCTTATATTTGTGTCACCCTAGGGTATAGAGTTTGACTCCAACTCTATCTAGCTTCTGATACAAATTAAGTTATAGCATAACTAGACTGTACATGTATTCGAGACATATCTAACACTAGTTAAGTTTCTCAATGAAATTATCTATCCACAATGGAAACTTCATACATAACTCTATAGAAATGAAATCAGTATTGTCTTCTAAACCATCACATTTCTATGGTTTACAATATTGGATGGTTCAGATTCAAATTTGCTTCACTAACAATAGCTTTAACTGCACATGCGGATCTGCCACTATGATTGGGGGTGTGTTTGGGGGGGGAGGGGCGGAGGGGGGTGGGGCTCGGTCCCCTCCTACCTCGGTTGCGCCATTGGAGTTGCTGCTTAGCCCCCATAGAATTTTTGGCCATTAACACTAGGGAAGCAGGGGCATGGGCGAACATAGTGGAACTCCTTCAAAAATAATGGAATCCTCCATAGTGGACAATGATCCTTATAAACCACACATGTAGAGATAACAAAGCAGGCAACTCACCCAGTATGTAGAGTTCCAAAAAGATTCACAATGTTTAAATATTTCATATTTCTTAGCGTTAGTGAGATCCACTTTGACATTTTAGGAAATAAAAATTCGAGGTCATCCAAAATCTTTGGAGAGAATGGCAGAGAGGACCAAGAATCTATGAATTCCAAAGTGCTAGAATCTGAATTACAGATCTAGAAGACCAAAATGGTTTAGTGTGAAACTACCAAGCATGCATAGTGAGGACATTAACATCTCTTGATACCTCCTGTTCTGATCACATCTTTAAGCAACAAATTGAATACAAATCCCATTCAATTTTCCGAGTTTCCACATGTCGTCCACTGCAGTTGTCGAACTTGAGGTAATATCAAATCCTGAAAGAACTTGTAAATTCTTCATATTCCCAATCCCATCAGGTAACTTTGTTACTTCATGACTGAAACTTCCAACTAGTAGCTACCGAAGCTTCGTGAGATGAACAATACCAAATGGTAGCTCAGTAGCCCCCTTGTTCCTCTTAGGTCTAGTATCTCCAAGTCATTTAGCTTGACGATCTTGGATGGAATCTCTTGAAAGCCCTAGTTCGGTTTTGGATAATTGATGAAACCCTAATACTAACCTCTATGCTAAGTGTGTGTAGACTTAATGAGGTTGGTACATGCCAAGTAATGGAGCAAGGGGTGATGATGGTGATGACCACAAGATGATCAAGTGCTCAACTTGGAAAAGAAGAAAGAGAAAAACAAAACCCTATGGAGATCAAAGCAGAGGTATTGCCTAGGGTTTTGGTTTTGGTGATCAAGACACCATAGAGGGTGTGATCACATTTAGGATAGATAGGGGAATTCTTTGGCTAAGCGGTTATCAAGTGCCACTAGGTGTCATTGTTCATGTGCATGCATTTAGAACCTAGTGAGCTAACTTAACTCCTTCGAAGAAAATGTTTGTGAAAATGATAACACACGTGCACTTGTAGGTTTACACATTGTGGTGTTGGCACACTTTGAGAAGGAGGTGGAGTTCGAAGGGTAGAGAGAGGATGGGTTCCTCTCTCCCTCCCGCCGAGCTTGTGAGGCGAGATTCGACGCTTTTGAGAAAATGATGTGCATATTTTCTATTGCGTCGATGGGAAAATTGGAGAAGTTGCGGGAGTATTTCTCGCTAAGAAACACTCACCGGACGCTGGCCCAGAGGCACCGGATGCTGTGTCTGTGCGTCTGGTGTGCATACAGTCTGGCTCTGCTAGGGTTAGGCACCGGACGCCAGGCACCGGACGCAGGCATGTGCGTCCGGTGTTCTGAGTCCGGTGTCTGCGCGTTTTGCAAACCTCTCTGAGTATAAGTCCAGTGAGCACCGGACGGTCCGGTGACCCTGCGAGTTTGCATACCTCCCTGAGTTTAGGATCGGTGTGCACCGGACGCGTCCGGTGGCAACTTGCTCAGCGTCCGGTGCTTTGTAGGTTACCATTAAACTTCGACGCTAAGTTTCAAAAAGGTGACATGTGGCCATTTCTGGAGCACCAGACGCAGGGGTTGAGCGTCCGGTGCCTCCTGAGTAGTGTCCGGTGGCCCCGTTTTCTGCCCAGTGAAAGAGCCAACGGCTCTATTTGTTTGAGGGGCTTTTAAATCGTGTTGGCCGGCTTGGGGCTTACCCTTTTGGCATTCTAGCATACATAACATCCTTGTGAGCCTAAGCAAACTCCTCTCATTCATCTCCTTCATAGATTATTCATCTTTGTGAGATTGGGAGTGATTCCAAGTGTATTTGCTTGAGTGATCGCATCTAGTGACACTTGGGGATCATTCTAGCTGTGGTGTTCTTGTTACTCTTGGTGGTTGCTGCCACCTAGATGGCTTGGAGCAGCAGAGGAGGATTGACACGAGTTGGTGATTGTTCGTGGCCATCTCTCGGTGATTGTAAGGGGTCTTGTACCTACCTCGACGCAGAGCCAAAAGGTAACTCTAGTGGATTGCTCGTGTCATTGAGCTACCTCACTTGTGGGTAGGTTCTTGTGGTGTCCAAGTGAGGACGAGGTTTGTGCTACACCTCTTAGCCACCGAACCAACAAGTGTTGGTCGACACAACGGGGACGTAGCGTGCCGGCAAGCACGTGAACCTCGGGAGAAAAATTGGTGTCTCAATTGTGTTTGATTGGCATTCTCCCGGTGCTTGATTGTTTATATTGGTGATTGGTTCATCCCCTACACGGTGGTATAAATATCTCATCCTATCTATTACTTACCGCAAACTAGTGTAATTAGTTTAGTTGCTTACTTTGCCTTGTGTAGCTTAGTTCACTAGTGTAACTTGTAGAGACTTAGTTCTTGTGTGCATAGTGATCATAACAACTAGAATTGTTGGGTAGGTGGCTTGCAAACACCCCTTATAGAGCTAGAGCAAAAAGCTTCGCTTTGTTATTTACTAACCACTTGCTCTAGTGAGTTTGTAGAATTTTTAAATAGGCTTTTCACCCCCTCTAGCCATATTAGGACCTTTCATCTCTAATATCAAGGCATTACATAGGCTCAGGTATTTAAGGTGGGCAAGTCTGTCTACTATATCAAAGTTGTAGTCATCCATACCCAACCACCCCTCAAAATAAAGAAAATGAAGATTATCAAATTTAACAAGATGATGGATACTTTTAATGGGACCAAAGGCAGTCGAACATGGGCTAAATCCTGCCTTTGAAGAACATACATCTCTTTTTTGATGAAACAGGAGGGGTTTAACCCCCAACTAAAATTTTATTGAATTTAACTGAATACAGATTACAGAGACTTGAAATCATAAAACAAAGAAGAAAACAAAGAAAATTATAAAATATACATAATTCTGTAGCCATAAATCAATTTGTGGGTGTAATTTTGTTTTTGCTCATAGGATAACTAGAGCAAATTCCTTCTTGAACACCGATCTGCACCTTTGCACTATATGGGAAATGTTGCTGAAAATCAAGTCATTTCTCATGATCCAAATAGACCAACACATGGCGATAATTATTTCCATGAAGAAAGAGATCTGCAGCAGAATTTTGAAGCTCTCTATAATGGATGGAGGATCCAAGGTATTGGGCATAGTCAGATTAGACTGTGCTAGTAGGCTAAAGAGAAGGGACAATGAAAAAGAAGATGATTGAGTTCATCTATCCCATAGGCACACAGAACACAACTATAATCTTGCCATTGCATATTCTTTCATTTAAGAAGAGCCCTTGTATTCAACCTTTCTTGAAGGACTAGCCAAAAAAAGAATTTTCTTTTATTCTGATAGGAAGATCCAATACCACTAAAAAGAGGGGTGAATTTGCGTGTGTCCAATGAGTTTCCTATATGCTTTCCTAGAGGAGAATGTTGAAGTGCCCCAAATATAAGACCAAGTATCATTAGCATCCTGAATTTGGAAATTCTGCATGAACAAGTCGAGATCAAGGTATTATGTATAAGCTTCTAGGGACAAAGTAACTGAAACTGATCATGAAAGGAGCTAGAGGTGCCTACCAAAAAGACTGTTATGTGTGGATTCTTTGCAAAGGAGAAAAGCTCAGGGAAAACTTGACTTAAAATTCTACCATTCCAAAGATCCCGCCAAAAGAAGCATGATTTGCCATCTTTAACTATGACCATGTCAATTCCTTTAAATTTATCTATTAACTTTAAAATGTCCCTCCACCAATAAGATCCTCTGAAATTCACCCTTGCAACTGGAATTCTATTTCTTATGTAATATTTGTCCCAAACCAACTAAATCCAAGGAATTGGAACTCTGTTGAAAAATTTATGCATATGCTTGAGTAATAAACTATCATTCTGAACATAAAGATTAAGGGCACCAAGACCTCCTTTTGGTTTTGGGAGACAAACTAAAGGCCAAGCTTCTTTTGGGGGTTTCTTACTTGTCATATCAGAGCCTCTCCATAGTCAGTGTTTTTTTATATTTTTCAATTTGTTTGATCACAGTCTTAGGGAGCAAGAAAGTACACATTGCAAATGTTGGAAGGGCTATCAACACTGCATTGGTGAGTTCTAACCTTCCTACCTCATTTAGAAAGGAGGAAAAGACAAGTCTTCTTTCACATTTTGAGACTAAAGGCCAAAAATCAGTAACCATTGGCTTGGTGAGGCTTAAAGGCAAACCCAAATAGGTGAAGGGTAAGAACCCTTTTGAGCAACTAAAGGTAGAGGCCAACAAGTCAAATCTTTCATCAACTATGTTAATGGTATCCTCATGGACTTATCAAAATCAACCTTGACCAGAAGACTCTGCGAAGCTCTACAACACCCTCTCAGATGCATTAGTTCAGAAATATCACCTTTCATGAATATGAGTGTGTCATCTGCATATTGAAGTATAGGGAAATCTTTATCACTTGGTATTGAGGCAAAGACAAGCATCATTTAAAATGGTCTGAAGAAAATTGGTAGCTAGGACAAACAACAAGGGAGAGAGAGAGTCACCTTATTTGTCCCCTCTCCCGCAGTGAAAAACTTTCCCTAGTATACCATTTAGAATGAAAGATGTGCCAGATTGAAAAATAAGTCTCATCCAATGCAACCACTTAGAAGGGAACCTTTGTATTCCACAATTTTCAACATAAACTCATGGCCAACCTTATCAAAAGCTTTTCAAAATCAAGCTTTAAGATTATTAGCTCTTTCTTAGATTGATGTCGTATATGTAAATATTCCAAGGCTCAAGAGATACAATCCTGAATGGTTCTTCTTTTGATGAAGCCATACTGATTTTTATGTAGGAGTGCTCGAAGTTGAGTTTAGAGCCTATTGGCAATTAATTTTGTGATGATCTTGATAGAAGTATTCAAAAGAGAAATTGGCATGTAATCTGAAACTTCCATTGCCCCATCTTTCTTAGGAATTAATGTAATATAAGAACCATTGATACTTTGTAAACATATATTCCCTGAATAAAAGGCATCAAGGAGGTTATAGAAGTCCTCACAAATGATTGACCAGTAGTGCTTCAAAAAATCTATGTTGAAGCTATGTGGTCCTGGTGACTTATCAGAAGGTAAACATCTAACCACTACATCAATTCTAGTTCTGGTCAAAATTTCCACTAGACTACCTAGATCTGCACCTAGAGGGAAGTGGGTACTTAAATCAAATCCTAGGGAAGTGAAATCGCTTGTGCCTAATCTTTCTTTGAAGGCCAACCAAATAAGATTTGCTTTGTCAGAATGTTTAGACACTATAGAACCATGCTCATCTTGAAGTTGTGTAATTAAGTTTCTTCTATATTTGGTAGTTGCTTGTGTGCATGCAAAAACTTTGTGGTTGCACCACCAAGAGTTATCCACTTAATTACTCCTCTCTACTTCCAATAAGCTTTGTGTTGCTTCAGCAAAGAAATGAGCTTGTCTTCTAAGATTTTCCTAAAGTTCCATTCTACTAAATTGAGGTCATGAAACTCCAAAAAATCCATAAAAGTAAGAATAAGCTTCACATTGCTGATAGTTTCTTTGAGATTGGATAAAGTTTGCTTCTACTATTTGAGTGTGCCTCTCAAAATTTTAAATTTAGCAGTAACAATTTTTGCTACATCATTTGGCTAGAAGGGAGTATACTATCCCTGTTGGACTTGAGTGAAGAAATCCTCATGTTGTAACCAAAAGTTTTCAAACCTAAAAATGTGGCCTTTGAAATAACTATAGAAATATTAATCAAACAGGGGACATGATTAGAGGTTTCCATAGTCATAGTATAGGCATTGGTATTAGGTTAGGAAATAGTTCAACATGGAGAGGTAAAAACCAATCTAGTCTTTCTAGCAAAGGAGCGTGCTGCTTATTTGACCAAGTGTAGTGCTGATCCTTCAAAGGAATTTCAACCAAACCTAAGGTGTTAATGGCTGCATTAAACATGAGCATTTCTAAATAATCTGCACCAGGTCTATTACAGTCAAAAGGATTTCTATAAAGATTGAAATTACCCACGATTAGCCAATCAACAGAAATAGGCATTTGGACGTTTTGGATCCAATCAATAAAATCCTTCTTGCCAGTTGGTGTGCAAGGAGCATACATGTTGGTAAGAATCCATGTTGAGTTATTATGAACTAAGGAAGAGAGAATAGAGATAGCATAATCATTTTGGAAGAGAAAGAGAGCCTGATGTTGACGGTCCTTAATGCTCACATTTAACCGTCAACTAATCATGGAAAAGGATCCAAATGCAACCAACACCTAGACTTAGAGTTTTATCTGACAGAATTACATGAGTTTTGGTGTTTGTCTATTTCTGCACGGGTTATCAGGAAATATGGAGGAAAGGCCCACACGTCGGGTTTACATAGAGATATTAACATGTGTGGCAATTTTCTATCATCTAGAAGACTCCAGAAGCCACGGGAACGAGCGGGAGGCCGAGCGGGCCCGGGGGCTGGGCGCCCGCCCTCCCCTCTTGGGCGCCCGCCCTGGCTCAGCAGCCAATCAGGCTGAGTCTCGCGGATTATGCTCCACCGCCTTTGAGGATTAAGGAAATCCGTGCGATAAAGGTCGGTTTGATCCGACGACCCACGTTCATTTGGAAGGGCTATATAAGCAGGCTCCTAAAGAGGATATCTCTTCTACAGAATCAAAGTGTTGGGTGCCATAATAAGGGGTACCCAAATCAGAGCAGTTAAAAAACACAAAAAACATACTAATTACAATCATCAGGGCCTCGGACGCCAGTTCCGACTCGCCCGACCCCTCAGGGCCTCGGACGCCAGTTCCGACTCGCCCGACCCCTCAGGGCCTCGGACGCCAGTTCCGACTCGCCCGACCCCCCAGGGCCTCGGACGCCAGTTCCGACTCGCCCGACCTCTCAGGGTCTCGGACGCAAGCTCCGTTTCGCCCGACCCCGTCCAGGCTCGGGCACCGGACCCCACTCCACCTGGGTAACAAGACTTCCCCCGACATGACGGACGCGACGGCCCCCATAACGCGGCAGGGCAAGGCGACGACTGTTTCAACCACCCCGATCACTGTGGCCTTACCTCTGTCACTATACACCCTTACCCCTGTTCACTGTAGCACACTACCGCACAGGAGAAAGGGAATGGGTGAGGTAAATCAGCACCACTATTTGTGGTCATTTCCCACTGTTGACAGGATATGCAGCAGTACCGGCGATCCGACCCCCGCGACCCCTACAGGGCTCGGTAACCCTATACAGGAACAGCCATGCCGTCAACCATGCCTCAAGGACGAGATGGACCAGCCTCAACAGGGTCGGGACTGTGGTTTCACCATTCAACAGAAAAAATCTACTCTTGTAAAAACCGGTCTTCCCCTTGAGACTATAAAAGGGGAGCCAGGGTTCACAACTGGAGGAGAGACACAGGTCCAGAACACATACACTCACACGCACAACACTCTTTCATAGAGCAGCAATCCACACTCTGTCCATCACCAAGCCGAGACCTGGGGCTTACCCCTCTCTCGCAATCCGCTTGTAACCCCTACTACAAGCACCCTTGGGTGCAAGGTTATACAGGACCCTCGATCGCACTAGACGTAGGGCATTCTTGGCCCGAACCAGTATAAACCCCCTGTGTCTCACTTGCATCACCATCCAAGCTCGGTCGGTCACGTAGACTTATACTTGTTAGTGCCTAGACCACGAATCTAGACGCCGACAGTTGGCGCGCCAGGTAGGGGCCTTCTGCGTGACGCTTGCCAGTCCCTACTGGGAAGGCTTGGATGGCAGACGGATTTCGCCCACTCCGCCGCGGCACCATCATGATGTTTGGGAGTTTGGAGTTCATGTCCCTCGGTTCCGGTTACGACATGGTCCTCCTCCCGCCACGCAACGACGCCGAGCCTAGGCCCGAGCCGATCCCACCACAGTCAGTGCGTGGGAGACGTTCGGGACACCATGCGGGGGGCTCACGGAGGGGGCGTCAGAGATCCAAGATCTCCGACCCTACCTCTGAGGCTAGGACCCGTCCGGTCCTCCCCCCGCATATTCCTCACCAGGTCGCCCGTTCCTCTGGCCCGACAGGCGCTGGAGGAAGGGCTCGCGGGGCATCAAACCCCGGTCCCAGGACCAACAGAGGATCATCGCGGTCTCCCGTCCCACCCCGGTCAAAGGGGAAGGCACGGCCCGCGCCCGTCCCCCGCGAGGGGGACAAAGGGGCCTCAACATCCCGTCCTCCTCCGCCTACGCACGAAGGAGCAGCAGCGGCACCTCCTGAGTTACCTTTTGGGCTCAGGAATGCCGCCGCCACCTACGCCTCTTCCGTGAGCACTTCACTAAGTGCGTATGCGGAACTTCCAGGGCACCACTTGAGGTCTACTCTGGACCTCATCTCTACGCCGCCCATTTCGCCATACCCTGAGGATCCTACCTCAGGCGACGACGAGTGGGCGGGCGCTGACTTTTCCGGGTGTGGCGACCCGGAGACCTTCATGCGTTTCTTGGAGGCCAGCAACTATTGTCTCGGCTACTCCGACTCCGACGACGGAAACTACGACCCGTCACGAGAATGCTTCAACATTGAAGTCGGAGGCACGCCGCATAGCGCCCAGGGGGACGCAGGGCCCTCTAGGCAAGAGGACGCAACTCCACCTCCCAATCCAACTCCTGGAACCAATCCCGGAGCCCGTGGGGTAGCATCTGCCCCCGCTGGGGACACCACCCTGACCTCGCGCAACTCGATGAGCTGGAGGCCAGGCTCGAAGAAGAGCGAACACGCCTCCGCCAACTCCGCGAGGCCGTGGTCCGAGAACCGTCCGGCCGCGGAGACGGGGGTGAAGCCAGACGTCGCGCCCGTGACGTCAACCGTCGCATTGTTGCGGACCAAGGGGAAGACGCCCCAGTCTTCAGCACGGCCAGCCAGAATGTGATGGCCGCCGCGCTCCTCCTCAGGGCGATGCCCGAGCCTTCGACTCCTGAGGGAAGGAGAGTGCGCCAGGGGCTACGTGGCCTCCTGGAGCAGGCTGTGGTGCAGAACGCGGAAAGTTCTGCTTCACAATCCCATAGCACGAGACGTCGTGGGGAACGCCCCGCTCCTAACAAGGCACAAACAATACAGGGTCTGCCACCCCCTAACCCCCAAAGGGGCGACAAGGCCCCGTCGGTACACGAGCGTGTCGGAGCAGGCGCGGACGTGCGGGCCACCCTCGAGGCCAGACGACGCGACAGGGACGAAGCCGAGTTCCGACGTTACCGACCCCGCCGAGGTGGGAGGTACGACCCCGATCACGATCGCAGCACGTCACCAGAGCCTCCGGGTCCCCGCGTCTTCAGTGAGGCCATACGCAGGGCCAAGTTCCCGGCGCGATTCCGACAGCCCGACAACCTCGCCAAGTACTCAGGGGAAACGAACCCTGAGCTCTGGCTGGCGGACTACCGCCTGGCATGCCAGCTAGGCGGCGCGGATGACGACCTGCTCATCATCCACAACCTTCCACTCCACCTGGCCGATACGGCCAGGGCATGGCTCGAGCACCTCCCTGAACGCATGATCCACGACTGGGCTGACCTAGTCAGGATCTTTGTCGGGAACTTCCAGGGCACATACGTGCGCCCTGGGAACTCCTGGGACCTCAGGAGCTGCCGGCAGAAGCCTGACGAGTCTCTTCGAGACTTCATCAGGCGATTTTCCAAACAATGCACCGAGCTCCCCAACATCACGGACTCCGACGTGATCGGAGCCTTCATTTCTGGTACGACCTGCAAGGAGTTGGTACACGAGCTCGGACGCAAGACCCCCACAAGCACGAGCCAGCTGCTCGACATCGCCACCAACTTTGCCTCAGGCGAGGAGGCAGTTGGCGCCATTTTCTCCGACAGCACAGCCAAGGGGAAACAAAAGGCCGAGGCTACCGAAGCCTCGGGCTCGCGCGACCCGAAGAAGAAGAAGAAGGGTCGCAAGGGGAAGCAGGGACAGTCGGACGACAACCTGGTCGCTGCGGTAGATCGCAAGAACCCCAAGCGGGCTCCTGCTGGCCCCGGTCTCTTTGACGAAATGTTGAAAAAGCCGTGCCCCTATCACAGGGGGCCAACCAAACACACCCTTGAGGAGTGCACCGTCCTCCGTCGGTACTACACCGACATCATCACCAAAGAAAACGCCGAAGAGCCCCCCAAGGGCGACGACCTCCAGGGGGAGGATTTCCCCAAGGTCAAGAACTGCCTTCTGATCTTTGGGGGACGAACGGCTCGCCTCACTGCAAGCCAGAGGAAGCGCGAACTCCGAGAAGTCTGCGCAGTCAGCACGGCCGCGCCCTTGTACCTCAAATGGTCCGAGAGCGCGATCACGTTCGACAGACAGGATCACCCGGATCGGATCCCCAATCCCGGGAGCTACCCTCTGATCGTCGACCCCATCATCGCCGAGACCCGTCTCACTAAGGTGCTGATGGATGGAGGCAGCGGCCTCAATATCCTCTATGCCGAGACTCTGGCCCTCATGGGGATCAGCAAGTCCCGGCTAAGGAACGACACCGCGCCATTCCACGGAGTGGTGCCGGGGCATCGTGCCCACCCCCTTGGACAGATCGATCTGTCCGTCTGCTTCGGGACCCCTGACAACTTTAGACGGGAAGTCCTCACCTTCGACGTGGTCGGGTTCCCAGGGACCTACCACGCGATCCTAGGACGACCATGCTACGCCAAGTTCATGGCCGTCCCCAACTACACTTACCTCAAGCTCAAGATGCCAGGACCAAAGGGCGTCATCACCGTCAGCACGACCAGCCAGCACGCCTACCAGTGCGACGTCGAGTGCGTCGAGCAGGCCGAGGCTCTGGCAGAGTCTCTGGCCATTCTTACCGGTCTCGGTGACTGCGACCAGGACGTCCCCGACCCCAAGCGTCATGCCGAGAGCTTCGAGCCGGCAGAGGAGACCAAGCTGGTTTTCCTCAACCCCGGGACCTCTGAAGGCAAGGCGTTGAGGATTAGCTCTAGCCTCGACCCCAAATAGGAAGTGGTGCTCGTCGACTTTCTCCGCGCAAACGCCGATATATTTGCGTGGAGTCCCTCGGACATGCCTGGAATACCGAGGGAAGTCGCCGAGCACTCCTTGGAGATCCGAGCCGGCTCCAAACCCGTAAAGCAACGCCTGCGCCGCTTCGACGAGGAGAAGCGCCGGGCCATCGGGGAGGAGATCCACAAGCTGCTGGCGGCCGGATTCATCAAGGAGGTATTCCATCCCGAGTGGTTAGCCAACCCCGTACTAGTTAAAAAGAAAAATGGGAAGTGGAGGATGTGTGTAGACTACACTGGTTTAAATAAAGCATGTCCAAAGAATCCTTTTCCTTTGCCTCGCATTGATCAGATAGTTGACTCCACCGCGGGATGTCAAATTTTGTCTTTCCTTGATGCTTACTCCGGCTACCACCAAATCAAGATGAAAGAGTCCGACTAGCTCGCGACTTCGTTCATCACCCCTTTCGGAATGTATTGTTACGTAACCATGCCGTTCGGCCTCAAAAACGCGGGGGCTACATATCAACGATGTATGCTCCAGGTTTTTGGGAACCTTATAGGCAAAACGGTAGAGGCTTACGTAGACGACATCGTCGTCAAGTCCAGGAAAGCGAGCGGCCTGGTCGCCGACCTGGAAGAAACATTCCGATGCCTTAGGGCGAAAGGGATCAGACTCAACCCCGAAAAGTGCGTTTTCGGGGTCCCCCGAGGCATGCTCCTTGGATTTATTGTGTCTGAGCGGGGGATCGAGGCCAACCCAGAAAAGGTCTCGGCCATCGCAAATATGGGCCCCATTCGTAGCCTAAAGGGAGTACAGAGGGTAATGGGATGTCTAGCTTCCCTAAGCCGTTTCATTTCTCGCCTCGGGGAAAAAGGGCTACCTCTGTATAGGTTACTTAGGAAATCTGAGCACTTTTCCTGGACCCCCGAGGCCCAGGAAGCCCTTGACAAGCTCAAGGCTCTGCTCACCAACCCTCCCATCCTGGTGCCCCCCGCCGAGGAGGAGCCACTTCTTTTCTACGTCGCAGCCACTGATCAGGTGGCCAGCGCAGCAATCGTGGTCGAGAGGAAGGAAGAAGGGCATGCCCTGCCGGTCCAAAGGCCGGTGTACTTCATCAGTGAAGTGCTCTCCGACACAAAGACCCGATACCCCCAGATTCAAAAACTGCTCTACGCAGTGGTGTTGGCCCGACGCAAGCTCCGCCATTACTTTGAATCTCACCCGGTCTCAGTGGTCTCATCTTTCCCTCTGGGAGAAGTGATTCAGAACCGAGAGGCCAACGGAAGGATTGCTAAATGGGCCATAGAGCTCATGGGCGATGGAATCACTTATGAGCCTCGGAAGGCCATAAAGTCCCAAGTACTGGCGGATTTCATGGCAGAATGGATCGGGACTCAGCTCCCACCACCTCAAATCCAGCACGAGTGCTGGACTATGTACTTCGACGGGTCTTTGATGAAAACCGGGGCCGGTGCGGGCCTCGTCTTCATCTCACCCCTCGGGGTAAGGATGCGATACGCGATCCGACTCCATTTCCCTGCTTCAAACAATGCGGCAGAGTACGAGGCCCTGGTTAACGGTCTCCACATCGCGATCGAGCTTGGGATCAAACGGCTCGACGTCCGAGGCGATTCTAGACTCATCATCGATCAAGTCATGAAAGAGTCCAGCTGCCACGACCCCAAGATGGACGCGTACTGCAAAGCGGTCCGACGCCTGGAAGAAAAGTTCGACGGCCTCGAACTTAACCACGTGTTAAGAAAGTATAATGAGGCCGCCGACACGCTCGCCAAAATGGCATCCGAGCGGGCCACGGTCCCCCCGGATGTTTTCGTCAGCGACCTCTACAAGCCCTCCATCGACTGCAGGGACGACGTGGGGTCAGACGAACCCCCAAGCGAACAAAGTTCCGACCCCAAAGATACCGCCGCCCTAGGGCAGGGTGTCATGGACATCGAGCCAGAGCCACCTGCGCCTGACGACTCGCCCAACTGGCGCTACCCTTTACTTCAACGCCTGGTCGACGACACTTTGCCCATGGACCAGGCTGAAGCAAGGCATGTGGCTCGTCGTGCTAAGTCATTTGTCCTCCTTGATGGGGAGATGTACAAGCGAAGCCCCTCGGGCGCCCTCATGCGGTGCATCCCGCGCCAAGAGGGGGTCAAGCTCTTACAGGACATTCACTCAGGGGCTTGTGGCCATCACGCCACGCCTCGGACGCTGGTAGGAAATGCCTTCCGACAAGGTTTCTACTGGCCCACCGCCGTAGCCGACACCACAGAGATCGTCAGGTCCTGTAAGGGATGCCAGTTCTACGCTCGGCAGACACATCTACCCGCTCAGGCCCTGCAAACGATCCCCATCACCTGGCCTTTCGCTGTCTGGGGCCTCGACCTGGTCGGGCCTCTGCAGAAAGCGCCTGGGGGCTTCACCCACTTGCTTGTCGCAATCGAGAAGTTCTCTAAGTGGATCGAAGTCCGACCCATTACAAGGATCAAGGCCGAGCAAGCCGTGTTGTTCTTCACAGACATCATCCATCGATTTGGAGTACCGAACTCCATAATCACCGACAACGGCACACAGTTCACCGGGCGAAAGTTCTTGCAGTTCTGCGACAGACACCACATACATGTGGACTGGGCGGCAGTGGCTCACCCCAAGACCAACGGTCAGGTGGAGCGTGCCAACGGCATGATCCTCCAGGGTTTGAAGCCCAGGATTTTCAATCGACTGAACAAGTTTGGAAAAAGGTGGCTCAAGGAGCTACCAGCCGTGCTCTGGAGCCTGAGAACCTCCCGAAGCCGAGCCACAGGCTTCACCCCGTTCTTCATGATCTACGGGTCGGAAGCCATCCTCCCCACTGATCTGGAGTACGGGTCCCCGAGAGTGCAAGCCTACGACGAAAATAGCGGCAAGACGTTCCAAGAAGACGCGCTGGACCAACTGGATGAAGCCAGGGACGTAGCCCTCCTACACTCCGCCAAATACCAGCAGGCCCTCCGCCGATACCACGCACGACGAATCCGAGGCCGAGCCTTTCAAGTCGGCGACTTGGTGCTGAGGCTCAGACAGAGCAACAAGGGTCGTCACAAGCTCACACCCCCCTGGGAAGGACCTTTCGTCATCGCCGAGGTTCTCCGAGCAGGCACCTACAAGCTCGCCAATGAAGCAGGGGAGGTCTTCAAAAACGCATGGAACATAGAACAGCTACGTCGCTTTTTCCCTTAGAACTTTGTAAAAATTTCTTTGTTCATCCATTACCTTCAAGGAATAAATCAAAGTTTAAGTTATCAGAGAGCCTCGGACCTACCAAGCAGAGTCCGAACCTCCCTCCGGGGCTACATGGGGGGAACCCCCTATGCCGTCTCCGAATCTTCTTCTTTTTTCGCGCAAGTTAAAAGAACCCCGACCCGAGGTCTTCCTCCTCCCTCCTAAAAAGACTTAAGAAACCGAAAATCCGTCCCCTAAATCTTAAGGCATGAGCCCGAGGAAGGATCTGCGCTCACGATCAAAGACCGCCTCTACTCACCTTAGATTCGGGAACGAATTCGGGCTTCCAAGAGTTACTAAGGAAAAAGGAAAAAGCACTTAGGCTTGGGGACTCCGGTCAGCGCGAGAACTCTAAGTAGCTCACCCGACCCCGCGCTGCCGATGTCGGATCGGCATAAAGAGAAAGGAAATAAAATACTTAGGGAAAATGCTCAAAAAGAGCAGTTATATTTACATTCGACATTAACATTATATATATATTACAAGGCCCACCGGCCTCAACACCCAAAAAAAAAAGAAACCTAAGGGTCCTACTGCCCTGTCTACTCAGGTCCTCGAGCCCCAAGGTGCGGAAGCTCCACCTCGTCGTCGAAGAAGGTGGCCAAGGCATCTCCAGGGGTAGCCACGGCGTCTTCAAGCCTCTGCACCTCCTCCTGGGCCTCAGCCTCATCATCCGGGAGGACGTAGCCCTCACAGACTGCGGGCAAATCAATGCCGGCATAGTGAGAGCTCACCACCACCAGGGCTTTCTTCACCCCGGCGTGGAGTGCCTCCTTCATCCTCTCCCCGGCCCGGGAGTAAAGGGCTTCGACCCGACTCCGCAGCGACGACCCCGACGCCGATACCCCGATCCCCTCACACGCCGAGGTGACCACGGCTTCAAGAGCCGAGCGGTCTGAAGCCTCGACGTCAAGGGACCTTTGCAGGGCCTCGGCGGCAGAGGCAGCCTCGACCACCTTCCTCTCCAAATCTGATCAAAAAACAGAACAAGAAACAGGAAGTCAGGAAAAGCTAACTCAAAAAGTCCAGGGTAAAGGGCGCAAGTCTTACCCTCGGCACGCTTCTCGTGCTCCGCCGAGCTCTGATGCCAGCGGGCCACCTCGCTCAGAGCCCCGGACAGGTCGGTCTGAGCTTGGTTCAAGGCAAGGTCTTTCTCGGCGAGCAAAGCTTCAAGCCGAGCGACCTCACCCCTGTACCCCTCAGCCGCCGCCTTTTGCGCCTCGATTTCCTGGGCGAGGACCCCAATCTTCTCCTCCAGGGGGCAACCTTGTCCCGGGCCTCCCGAGCCTCGGTGGCTAGTACCGAGCACTTCTGCCGAAGCTCGGCAGAAATCTCGCACTCCTTCGCGAGCTCCCCCTCGGCCGCCTCTCTGGCAGCCCTCTCCTTTTCAAAGGACGACCAAGCATCCTTCTCCCGACGGAGAAATACCGATTTCTCCTGGGAGGTGGCCTTGAGCGCCTGCAAGATCAGAGGTCACACAGGGGGTTAGTACCGCAAAGGTAAGCACAAAACTACTTTATAACACGGATAAAAATCTTACCTGAGCCAAATTAAACATGTCGCGACCCACGAGCTGGGTAGCTCGGTTAAGGGCCTCGACCCCGGCACGCCCACACGCATCCAGACCCTGCAAGAGGTAATTCTCTGACGGATCATCCAGGACAAATCTGGCTCCCCCCTCGGCATCGCCGAGGTTGGGCCAGATTACGGGGCTCTTGCCCCATCCGGTTTCCTCCTCCCTCCCCGCCGCGGGGGCCTCGGGCGCCGCGTTGGACACCACGATGGCTCGCCCCTCCTCAGCGCACGTAGGACGGGCCGCGCCTCCGAGGTCAGCGTCCTCCGGTCCTTGGGGCTTCGGCGCCCCCGTGTCTTGCCTCGGGTGGCGCCCTGCCTCCTCGTAGCCTGGAGGCGGCGGAGACACGGGCCTAGCCGACCCGGGAGTTGACTGAGCCCCCTCTTCACAGCTTTCAGGGGGGCCAGCGCCACCGAAGGCGCCTTTTGCTTACGGCTGGGGAAACAACACCAAGTTAGAAGAAAGAGAAAAACAAAAAAATCAGCAGAGGAACCAGAAATCCTATACATACCTCGCTCGGGGAGCAGACTTCTTCTGGGAGCTCGGAGCTCCTAGGGGGCCTCCCGCGGCGCCTGGGGCCGCCGGTCCGACCCCTGCCTCGCCTGCCGACGACGTAGGAGACACCACGGCGGTCTCCGCCTGCGACGCCTCCCCCAGGGCAACAGTTCCCGCCCCGGACGCTGGGGCGGGCTCGGCCGGACCCTCTGGCACTACCGTTTGAGGTAGCGCCTCGGATCCGGCCTCCGACGCCTTCCCCCCTTCTTGAGGACCCACCGGGGCTGAACCCTCACGAGGGGCGCTGACCTCATCATCCACAATGATGTGGGGGGCGGCCTGTCCGCCCCTCGGCGCTTGGGCCCCCTGGGGGGCCTCCGACCCCTCTCGGATCTCCGACCCCCCTCGGGCCTCCGACCCCCCTCGGGTCTTCGACCCCTCCGGGGCCTCGATTCCCCCACCGGGCGGAGGGATAACGTCGTCCTCCTCCATCAGCTCGTCAAGCTAGTCGACGTCGCCGCCCCCGCCCTCTATCTCCGAGACCGAAGTCTCGGGAGAGGGGGGCGGGGCGACCCCCGCCTTCTCGGCTTCACGATGATTTTTGGCGGAGATCTCCCGCCGCTGTGCTTTCCGCGCTGCCTTGGCCTTCTTGTCCTCCTTGGCCTTCTTCTGCTCCTCGTTACGAGCCCGATTCTGGGCCCGGATCTCCTTGTCCTCTGGGACAGGGGGCAGGGAATCCTTGACGACCCCCATCCTCTGCGAACGATCAGGAGTCAAAGAAAAGGCAAGAAGGAAATGAAAAGAAGGCGCAAAAAATCCATACTCACCAGGGAAATGTAGCCCTTTTCAGGGCGCATCGGCACCACCCGAGAATTCTTCATCTCTGGGTGCGTCGTCTTCTCGACCCGGGCGGCGATGTCCGAGGCCGATAGCGGCTCTGCCAACATCCTCGTCCCTGCCCAGGGGACCCCCCGGGTCATCTCGAACATGGGCACTCGCCGCTGCGCCAGCGGAAGCAGACTCCTCTTGTGGAAGGCAGTCGCCACCGTGGCCGCGGTGACTTCGGCATCTCGCAACTTCTGAAGCCCCGCGAGAAGCGGGGCGAGCCTCTTCTGCTCCTCGGTCGGAGCGCCCCACGCCCACTTCATGGGAACCTCCGTCACCATCTTCCCGGTGAACTTCGGGAGCAGGCCGCCGTCGTTCCGGAGGTAGAACCACGCGCTCTGCCACCCCCGGTTCGACAAAGGCATCGAGCTCCATATGTACAGCCCGGCCCGCTGCTGACGAAGCTGCAGCGTGCAGCCGCCGGCCCGCAGGGGGAATTTCTCCTTCCCCACGTAACGAGCCGACATCTCCGCCTTGAAGAGGTGGAGCCAGAGATTCCAGTTGACCGGAACCGCCAGGAACCCCTCGCAGACCGTGGTGAAGACGGCAGCCTGCATCACCGAGTTTGGGTTCAGGTTGTGTAACTCCACCTCGTAGTGGTGGAGGATGGCCCTGATCAGGCGGCCGGCCGGAACTCCAAACCCCCGGTCTAGGAACGACAGGAAGCACACCACATAGCCCGGCGGCGGGTTTGGCTCCCTGTCGTTCGCCGAGGGAACGATCCACTCCGGGAACCCGACATCCTTAAGGGGACGGAGAATCCCGGCCTTCACGCGTGCCTCCAGCGCGGACTTGGTCACATTGCTGGGTGGCCACGCCTCGACACCAGCCATGGCTCCGCGAGGAAGAGGAGAGTCTGCGCGATGAAGGTGGAAGAGACGGCAGCAGGAGAAGCGGCAGAAGGCAAAGGCTTGATGGCGCAGGAGCGAGAGGGGAGAAATCGAGCCCCCAGCAGCCGCTTTTATAGGAGGGACGAGCCACGACCACGCCCCTACGAAGAAGGCCAAGCGGGGAGAGAGCAACCGTCCCCCACTCAGGTGAAAAACTCGAAGCGCCAACTCCCTCCGATTCCCGCGCCCACCGCACACGCGCATTAAATTCGCAGGCGAAACGTCCCGTCCAAACCGGGGCGAGACGGCACAGCCGTTTCGAGTCCCCATGCGCCGCGCCTCAAAAGGAGCGCCCTGAAAAGTTATGTCAGGGCGGTTCCTTCCAAGGGACGCGGCGCCCGACCCCCCGCTGACCAAGCGTCGCATGGAGGTCTCAGTCGGGCGTCAGATTCCGTCTCGCCCGACCCCGACGCGAAAGAACGAGTCTAAAGAAAGCCTTTCAAGGCCCAAAATCCCCAGGCCATGGCCACCTACGTTCCAGAGGTTGCGAGACTGACCTGCGACACAGGTTCGAACAGTCGCCTCAGGATAACTGAGTGAGGGATGACTGGAGATGAGCACAATAGAGGCCAAGGTCCGAACCCTACAGGGAGTCAGCACATCTTTGCAAGTCATATCCGAGACCCATGCGGGTGTCACGAGAGTGGGATCCCATCGAGGGAGGCATCGAGCCCTCGGGACCTAACGAACGGTTCCGACATCCACCGTGACTTCCCTCGGGTACTTTTTGAGATGTGCCCATAAGGCCACTAGCCGAGCCCTATCGAACGGGACTCGGACATCCACTCGGATCTACCCGCCTGCAGCTCCCGAGAAGTGTCGTCACTCGCCCACCGAGGGTAGTACGGCATGACCCACCCCTCCTCCGAGCGAAAGGAAGAATGAGGGACGAAATTACAAGACGAGAAAGAACCTGATCGACCCTTGCGGGGAAAGGGCTCGGGGGCTTCCTCGCACCACAGGAACAGGCACTACGTGTAAAGAACACGCAACCTTTTCCTTGAAACACTCCAGACTAAAGATGTCAAGAGGTAAAAGCCTTTGAAGGAATAACATCATTCCTCCAAAAGGCTCGGGGGCTACACCCGGCGGGTGCGCTCGCGCGCACCCCCCGAAAAAAAGTAAAAGGCTCCGAGTCGACTACAGTTCGTGGGAAGAGAACCTCTAAAGAGGTGACCTCACCCCTTCAGAGGCTCGGGGGCTACTGTTGGGTGCCATAATAAGGGGTACCCAAATTAGAGCAGTTAAAAAACACAAAAAAACATACTAATTACAATCATCAGGGCCTCGGACGCCAGTTCTGACTCGCCCGACCCCTCAGGGCCTCGGACGCCAGTTCCGACTCGCCCGACCCCCCAGGGCCTCGGACGCCAGTTCCGACTCGCCCGACCTCTCAGGGTCTCGGACGCAAGCTCCATTTCGCCCGACCCCGTCCAGGCTCGGGTGCCGGACCCCACTCCACCTGGGTAACAAGACTTCCCCCGACATGACGGACGCGACGGCCCCCATAACGCGGCAGGGCAAGGCGACGACTGTTTCAACCACCCCGATCACTGTGGCCTTACCTCTGTCACTATACACCCTTACCCCTGTTCACTGTAGCACACTACCGCACAGGAGAAAGGGAATGGGTGAGGTAAATCAGCACCACTGTTTGTGGTCATTTCCCACTGTTGACAGGATATGCAGCAGTACCGGCGATCCGACCCCCGCGACCCCTACAAGGCTCGGTAACCCTATACAGGAACAGCCATGCCGTCAACCATCCCTCAAGGACGAGATGGACCAGCCTCAACAGGGTCGGGACTGTGGTTTCACCATTCAACAGAAGAAATCTACTCTTGTAAAAACCTGTCTTCCCCTTGAGACTATAAAAGGAGAGCCAGGGTTCACAATTGGAGGAGAGACACAGGTCCAGAACACATACACTCACACGCACAACACTCTTTCATAGAGCAGCAATCCACACTCTGTCCATCACCAAGCCGAGACCTGGGGCTTACCCCTCTCTCGCAATCCGCTTGTAACCCCTACTACAAGCACCCTTGGGTGCAAGGTTATACAGGACCCTCGATCGCACTGGACGTAGGGCATTCTTGGCCCGAACCAGTATAAACCCCCTGTGTCTCACTTGCATCACCATCCAAGCTCTGTCGGTCACGTAGACTTATACTTGTTAGTGCCTAGACCACGAATCTAGACGCCGACACAAAGCTAGGGTTTCAATTATTCATCAAAGTAGAGAGGATCCCTCTAGTTCATCTAGTTCTAGTTCTAGTTCATCTAGTTCGAGTTCTAGTTAGTTCTAGTTGTAATCTAGAAAATAGGGAGAGAGAAGTGGAGAGCGGAGGAGGAGCCGGAACTCTCTGATCTTCCTCAACATTGTACTTTTGCAGCAACTGGTTCGTTCTTCATCGTTCTCCAAGTTCTTCAATTCATAATTCCTGAGTTCTTTAATTACTTTTATTTATATTCAAGTTATTTATTGGATTCCTGCTTGGATCAAGTGCTCTAGTCTTTGCAATGCTAGAGTAGTAATTAATAGATTAGACGTGGTGTTTAGTCTTGCAATTACCTGGAATTGCACCCAATCCTGCGGATTGTTGTGGTAACCCTAGGGTAGTGACACCTCTATCAGTCGACGTATTCCATCTCGTTCGGATCAGTATTTGTAGGACCGTAGTCAGAGCTTCCTAGCCCCCTTCTCATCTCTTTCTGTGGTTAGTGTTTTGATGTCCCGAAATAAATAATCTTTGAAGTAATTCTTGATTCTTAGATCAATTAGAGCACTCTCAGGAAACTTCCTCTCTTCCCACCAAAAATAATTATATAGTTATCCTTGGGCGATCTTGAATCTTAATTAGTACACTCACGTTCCCTGTGGAAAATCGATACTCTGGAATACTCCCGGGTGAAAGCTACATCGGTATCCGTGCGCTTGCGGATTTTTCTATTTGCGTTTAAAATACCCAACAAGCTTTCTGGCGTCGTTGCCGGGGAACGGTAGCTGTGCTAGTTTCGAACCAAGTCATCCATGTATCCTTTTTCTTTTCCACACTCACCTTACCATTTTCACCATACCACATGGATTTCACTCCTATCTATAAATTCTTTGCTCCAAAGGGCGAGTTATTAGAGCCACCACCATCATCATATCCAATTCTTATAGATGGCTATGACCTCGGCCCTGATCTAATAGCCATGATTCAGGAGCAACCCTTCTTTGGGCAAGTAGATGAAGATCCATACACCCACCTTAGAGAATTCGAGCAGTTGTGCTCTTGCCGATCTATTTCCGGCATGACACAAGAAACCCTTAAATGAAAATTATTTCTGTTCTCCCTTTTGGGAAGAGCAAAAAAGTGGTATGCTCATTCTGTAGGAGGCAATAATGGATATTGGGATGAACTTCGGGACAAATTTTGTCTCGCTTTCTTCCCACTTTTTTGAATCGCTGACCTTAGAATCAAAATTCTTACATTCAAACAAAGAGAGAAGGAAACTTTAGGAGCAGCTTGGGCTAGGTTCACAAGCCTTACCAATTCCGGTCCAAACCTTTCCCTGCCTGACCATGTACTGTACTACCACTTTTATCGTGGTCTAAACAAGGAAGCTGCTCTTCACCTCGACATTGCTTCAGGAGACTCATTCGCACACAAACTCATAGATGAGGGGAGAGCTATCCTAGAGAGAATCCTTGAAAATACCCCTCACACAGGCATTTATGATGAGTTTCCTGAAGAAGAAAAAGAAGTCGAGCCTGATCCTAAACCAAAAGATAAGGAACTTGCAACCGAGTTAGAAATTCCACCTGACCCACCTATTAATTTAGTTGTAGAGAAACCTCCTGATAAGGGAATGCAAAACCAACTAAGGGATAATGAACGACCACCTTTAGAGCATCCCTTTGAATTCGAGGAAGATCTTTTTGAAGATTATGGAAATGCCTCGAATTTTCTTATCCAAACACGACCTCTAGCAGGGACCACTCAATCCATTCTAAGAGTAGAATCTGTTGACATAGAACACATCAAAAGCCTTTCGGCTATTCTGAGTTATGAATGGCTAACAGAAGCAGAGCTGTCTCCTGAGGTAGCTCGAATCATCACTCCTTCAACCATTCTTCTGTGCCAAATTAGAGGGTTCGCTAGGAAGGTCCACTACAATCCATATGTTGGGATAAATGTTATTTCCAAGGAGTTAGCTGACACTCTTTATCCCAATGAGTCCATAACCCCAACTCAAAAACTTTTACAAAGTCCATCTGGATTAATTCTAGAAAGCCATGAGGTATTAAGGGCAATTCCTGTTAGAATCAAGGACTCTGGAATATGTCTAGATTTTCACATTTTTGACATACCGGAGATTCCTCTCTTAATTGGCAGACCAATCATGAAACTTCTACAAGAACAACCACAACGAGGTCATTTAGACTTCAAGGTTGGGAATTCCACTATTGTTGTTCCTCTTGCCAGATCAATTAACACAATAGTGGAACCCAAACTTGAACCAGATCCTATTGAGGAGATCTTAATGCTGACTCAAGAGGAGATGGCCCAACCATTCTTTAATCATGAACACTTTGTTCAAGAAGAAGAAG
This sequence comes from Sorghum bicolor, assembly GCF_000003195.3. Taxonomy (NCBI): domain Eukaryota; kingdom Viridiplantae; phylum Streptophyta; class Magnoliopsida; order Poales; family Poaceae; genus Sorghum; species Sorghum bicolor. The sequence continues at coordinate 20,137,764 of NC_012870.2, read as the reverse complement.
AGTTGATAGAACCCGTTGAGCTGGACAAAAATGAACAACCTTCACCTCATTCGATAGAGTTAAAACCTCTTCCTTGTGGCCTTAGATATGTCTTTTTGCACAACAACCCAAAAACTCTAGTAATTATTAGTGACAAGCTTTTCGATTATGAAACACAACTTGTCACTGTTCTTGAAAGGCATAGATCAGCATTTGGCTACTCTCTCAAAGATCTCACAGGCATTAGTCCCATTCTCTGCACTCATCACATCCCTATTGATCCCAATTTTACACCTTCAAGGGAACCACAACGGAGACTTAACAATGCTATGCGAGAGGTGTTAAGAAAGAGGTCCTCAAACTCTATCATGCTGGGATTATTTATCCTGTGCCACATAGTGAGTGGGTTAGCCCTGTCCAAGTAGTGCCAAAGAAAGGAGGAATGACGATCGTTAGGAATGAGAAGAATGAACTCATCCCACAAAGAATTTTCACTGGGTGGCGTATGTGTATTGACTATCGAAAACTCAACAAGGCTACAAAGAAAGATCACTTTCCGTTAACCTTCATTGATGAAATGTTGGAACGGCTTGCAAACCACTCTTTCTTCTGTGTTCCTTGATGGTTATTCTACATATCACCAAATCCCAATCCACCCAGATGACCAAGAAAAGACTACCTTTACATGCCCGTATGGAACTTATGCATACCGACGAATGTCGTTCGGATTGTGCAATGCTCCAGCTTCTTTCCAACTGTGCATGATGTCTATTTTCTCGGACATGATTGAGAAGATCATGGAGGTTTTCATGGATGATTTTACCATCTATGGCAAAACCTTAAATCATTGTTTGGATAATTTAGATAGAGTCTTGCAGCGACGTGACGAAAAGCACTTAATCCTGAACTGAGAGAAATGCCATTTTATGGTTTAGGAAGGAATAGTGCTAGGACATAGAGTGTCTGAACGTGGTATAGAGGTGGACAAAGCAAAGATTGAAGTTATTGAAAAACTTCCACCTCCCACGAATGTGAAAGGAATCCGTAGCTTTTTGGGACATGCAGGGTTCTATAGACGCTTTATCAAGAACTTCTCTCAAATTGCTAGACCCCTAACTAGTCTCCTAGCTAAGGATGCACCTTTCATCTTTAGTGATGAGTGTCATGAATCTTTTCAAACTCTTAAGAAAGCACTCATCTCAGCCCCGATTATCCAACCACCTGATTGGAATCTTCCTTTTGAGATCATGTGTGATACTAGCGATTTTGCGGTTGGTGCCGTTTTAGGACAAACCAAGGATAAAAAGCATCATGCCATATCCTACGCTAGCAAAACCTTGTCTGGACCACAGCTCAATTACACTACAACTGAAAAAGAGCTTTTGGCTATTGTCTTTGCTATAGACAAGTTTAAATCTTACTTAGTGGGGGCAAAGATAATCATCTATTCAGACCACGCTGCTCTCAAGTATCTCCTCACTAAGAAAGATGCTAAGCCTCGTCTAATTCGATGGATTCTTCTACTCCAAGACTTTGATATAGAAATCCGAGATAGGAACGGTGATGCGTCACGTTGTCCCGATCTTCACGACGTAGGATAAACACCGATAACTAGCTGAAGAACAGCTGGATAACTTGCTGCAAGCAGCGATAACTAGTGCAACCTGGCAAATAAAACTCGAAGCCAACCACCGTCTTTAACCGGCAACCTGAATCGAGGATTCGCCCAACCACACTCTCAAAGAACCAACCAACACAGCCTACAATCAATCAAGGAATACCTTGAAGGGAGTAGGAGCACCAATTGGGAGCGGATGAAGCCGCCGCCTATGTAATCCCGCGAGGAAATCACAAGAGCAAAGGGGTAGAGATCACTCTCTGAATTTGTTAGCACGCAGCTGAACAAAGAGGTTCTGTATTTCAATTATCAAAGTCTGAGATTACAATGAGTCTTAGGGGGTATTTATACTAGCAACAGCCCTGCTAGATAGGTATGAAAACGAAATAGAGTTTCTGAGGGAAGATAATATGAAAGGTCCCCTCGAAATGGATTCCCGAAGTGGCTTCGCGTGACTGTTGGCCTCCAGAGCAGTTCCAATAAACTGACCATAACTTTTTATTGGGAAGTCCAAATGATGAACCGTTTCTTAGGTGTGAAACTAGACTCAAAAGGCTTTCCAGCAATGTATGCCAACCAGCACGAAACGTTGTAGATTGGTACAGTTTTACTTGGCAATTTGTACCAACATTCTGTCACGACAGACTGTTGACCTTCTGAGCAGTCTGTACTAATTCTAGTCTGCAGGCAATATGGTATATCCAAACTGGTCGCCAATAGATTCATTGGAAAGTAGACTCGTCAAGCTTTCCAACAAGTGCTCATGGACCTTCATAGCTTTTGTGAGTAAAAAGTTATGAAGATTCTTTGCACTGGTCCGTTTTTGACATCCACTGGTCCGTTTTTGACTTCTTCTGGAACTTGCACTGGTCCGTTCTTCATGGTCCGATTCTTCCTTCTCTTCTTCTATATACCTGAGTACAATCAAGGTACAACACTTAGGTAGCATATAATTATCATTAATGTTAAAATAAATCTCACAAAGTAGCGCGTGGACCTCTTGTTGTAGCTTCTTTGCACGACTACGTGTGATCGGTCCATCGATGACTTGAGCTGGTGTCGGTGTAGGTGAAACTTGAGTGGGTGTAGCTTGACTTGGAGCTTGTGACATCTTGCTTGGTGGTGTGGTCATATCATCCCCCCCCTTGAAAAGGAGTCGTCCTCGACTCTGAAGTGTCTTTACTTGTGAATGGTGAGAGATCAACAACATTGAAGGAGTTGCTCACGCCATAACTTGCAGGAAGATCAATCTTGTATGCATTGTCATTGATTTTCTCAAGAACACGAAATGGACCATCTCCTCGTGGCAGCAATTTTGATTTGCGCTGCTGAGGAAAGCGAACCTTGCGCAAGTGTATCCACACCAAGTCCCCGGGTTCAAATAACACCTTCTTCCTATGTTTGTTCATACTTGTAGCCTTGCGTCCTGCCTTGAGTTCAATTGTTTCCTTGGTCTTCTCGTGTACCTTCTTGATGTATGCAGCACGCTTGGAGGCTTCCATATTGGTTCTTTCCTGCAATGAAAGGGGCAACAAATCTATGGGAGTAATAGGTTTGAACCCATATACAAATTCAAAAGGACACATATTAGTGGTAGAGTGTACTTCCCTGTTATATGCAAACTCCACATGTGGCAAGCATTCCTCCCAAACCTTCAGGTTCTTTTTCACCATAGTTCGCAGCAACATTGACAATGTGTGATTCACTTTCTTACATTTCACAATGTATGAAAATGTTTCGATGAACTCAACCCATTTGGCATGACGACGGTTCAGTTTTGCTTGTCCTTTTCAAGTATTTCAAAGCTTCATGATCATAGTGAATAACAAATTCTTTTGGCCATAAGTAGTGCTGCCATGTTTCAAGCACACGTACCAAAGCATATAATTCTTTATCATACACAAAATAATTCAGTTGAGCACCTCCTAGTTTTTCACTAAAATATGCTATAGGTTTTCCTTGTTGCATTAAAACTCCTCCTATCTCAATTCCACTAGCATCACATTCTATTTCAAAAGTTTTAGTGAAATCAGGAAGAACAAGTACAGGTGCTTCAGTCAAACGTTTCTTTAATTCTTGAAATGCATTTTGTTGTGATTTTTCCCATTTAAAGTCAACACCTTTCTTTGTCAATTCATTCAAAGGAGAAGTGATGGTACTGAAATCTCTCACAAACCTCCTATAAAAACTAGCAAGGCAATGAAAACTTCTTACTTGACTTACATTTGTTGGAGTTGGTCAATCCTTGATGGCTTTCACCTTGCTTTCATCCACTTCTATGCCCTTTCCTGAAACAACAAAGCCAAGAAACACAACATGGTCTGTGCAAAAACTGCACTTCTCAAGATTAGCAAACAATTTCTCCTTTCTAAGCTCTTCCAAGACTTGCTGAATATGATTCACATGTTCCTCAAAAGACTTGCTGTAAATTAAGATATCATCGAAGTAGACAACAACAAATTTTCCAATGAAAGCTCTCAAGACATGGTTCATTAATCTCATGAAAGTACTAGGAGCATTAGTCAATCCAAAAGGCATAACTAACCATTCATACAGCCCAAATTTTGTTTTAAATGCAGTTTTCCATTCATCCCCTGTTTTCATTCTTATCTGATGGTATCCACTTCTCAAATCAATTTTAGTGAATATGGTGGAACCACTTAATTCATCAAGCATGTCATCTAAACGTGGGATAGGATGGTGATAGCGAACAGTGATGTTATTTATAGCTCTACAATCAACACACATTCTCCAAGAGCCATCTTTCTTAGGTACTAAAATTACAGGAACAGCACAAGGACTTAAACTTTCACGAACAAAACCTTTATCAAGAAGTTCTTGCACTTGCCTTTGTATCTCTTTTGTTTCTTCTGGATTGGTTCGGTATGGTGGTCGATTAGGTAGTGCAGCCCCTGGAATGAGATCAATTTGATGCTCAATCCCACGAATTGGAGGTAGTCCCGCTGGTGTTTCTTCTGGAAAGACATCTCCATAGTCCTGCAAAAGATGAGACACAACACTAGGAAGAGAGGTCATGTCGTTAGCTGAAATTAAAATATCTTTGTACACAAGTACAAAGAGCACTTGTTCGGGGTTGTTCCTCACTTCTCTCATTTCAGATTTTGTGGCTAGCATGACTACCTTCTCTCCCTCTCCTTTCTTTTTCTCCCTCAAATTTGGCTTGTGGCACTCACTTACCGAATTGTGGATGGCACTCAATTTCTTTTGCTCTCCTTCCTCTCTACTCACTGGAACAATTTCAGATTTCTTTTGTAAATGTTCAGCCATGATTTGTTGGGGTGTCATAGGCTTGAGAACAAACTTCTTCCCCTTTAGATTGATATTGAACTGATTTGTTCTCCCACAATGTTGGCTATATCGATCATATTGCCATGGCCTTCGAAGCAGCAAGTGACACACCGACACAGGTGCCACATCACACTCTACTGTGTCAACATATTCACCAATCTTGAATGAAACTTTCACTTTATATCCAATCTTGATATCTTCCAAATCATTCAGCCACTGTACATTATATGGATGAGGGTGTTGTAGCAGCTTCAAGCCAAGTTTATCACCCATCTCACGACTAGCAAGATTGTGGCAGCTCTGTCCATCAATAATCACCTTCACCTCTTTATCATGCATCTTTTCTCTAGTTTGAAATAATTTGTGTTGCTGCCCATTTTCAGCTTCATTTGCCTGAACACTCAAGATTTGAGTCATCTGAAGAGCAGCTCCTTGCTCAAACTCACAACAAGTAAGGTCCTCGTCTCCATGGGCTTCCTCCTCAATTCCCTCTTCACTAGCTGATTCATACTTTCCATCATCATTCACAATGATCACCTGAGTATTGGTGCACTCCTTACTTATATGCCCATGGCCTCCACACATGAAGCTCTGAATTTCACTACTCCTGGAAGTAGAACCCACTGAAGTGGTGGTTGATGCTGCTGGTTTTGAACTTGGGACAGCAGTGTTCTTTCCACTAAAAGTACCCTGAAAATTTGATCGTAAGCCTCCACTTGAGCCTTTCACCGTGGATGGTTCAGCAGCAAACTTTGTGTTTGATTTGCTTCCTCCAGAGAAATTCCTCGTGGATGGTTCAGCAGCAAATTTTGGCATGGTAAATTTCAGTTTGCCAAATCTTTCTTCATGGTTGCCTCTTCTATGACATCGACGACCAAAACTGAGTTGGAAGCGGTTGTCATCAGCCTCATCTTCAGATTCATCATCCTTTCTTGGACTATGTCTTCTTCCTCTACCATATGCAGCCCTCTGGTTCCTCTGACCTCCTCTTCTTCCAGCACTATCTTCTCTATCTCCACTATGGTTGCTTGCACCATCATGAGGTGGACGATGCCTTATGATTTCAGTCATAAGATTCTGAAGATCTTGTGTCAACCTATCTTGCTTTTCTTCCATGCTTTGTCGGAGTTTGTTAAATTGTGCTATGGTAACACGATCTTTGATGTCCACTCGACCCATCTTCCTGTAAGGTTAGCTGAATACAAATAATTTGTATTTGTGGAATATGAAAATTTGGTGGCTCTCACAACTCACCTCTCTAACCACCAAGGCTCTTATGAATTCCTCTGCTGCAGATCACAAGGAAAACAAATGTGTGGTGGCAACTGAAAGTGATGGCGAGGCGAATACAAGAACAGAGAGTACAGATTACGATGGTTTTTTTATGTGGAGCTTGGTGGGGAGTAATACACAAGGAATGCAATCTGAATTCTAGTTGTTGTAAAGTTAAGTAACGATCCAAACTAGAAGTTCTCTGCCTAGTGCTGATCAAAAGATTCGAAGTGTATAAATAGATCACACACACGCAAAGAAATTTCAGAATTGATGCAAACAAGGAGTATGATTGGGATGCAAGTGTTGCAATTAGACCCAACCAAAGTTTTGCACCAAACAAAGATAGCAAACTGGTTGTAGAACTTGATATGAAACTTTCAGCACTTGTGCACATAAACCAACTAATCTTTCAGACTTTCTCTCTGAACCTTTCTCAACTTTTTTTTCACTTCACTTTTTTTTGCACTTTCTTTTCTTTCTTTTTTTTGACACACTTTATATATATATATATATATAGAACTAAAAACAGGGATCAGATTATGATACTTGCACAACTAAAGACAGAAATGAAACAACAACCAGTAGCTAGATAGGATCAAAGTTAACACAAAAGATGATATAGGCTATAGACATTTTTTTGTGGGGATTTTTAGATATAAAAGAGGTACAAAGAACACGCGAAGGATAAATGATCAGCAACTAAAACAAAGACTCTAATGGACTGCGACTTAACCGAACTCACTAAAATAATAGATTGAAACAAAGGTCTAAACAATATATTTTTCTAGCTTTTTGGTGGATAGGACGAAGCAAAATATATATGTAGCTAGGGATAAAATTCCTACCGTGGTAACGCAAACTTTGATACCAGATGATGCGTCACGTTGTCCCGATCTTCATGACATAGGATGAACACCGATAACTAGCTGAAGAACAGCCGGATAACTTGCTGCAAGCAGCGATAACTAGTGCAACCTGGCAAATAAAACTCGAAGCCAACCACCGTCTTTAACCGGCAACCTGAACCGAGGATTCGCCCAACCACACTCTCAAAGAACCAACCAACACAGCCTACAATCAATCAAGGAATACCTTGAAGGGAGTAGGAGCACTAATTGGGAGCGGATGAAGCCGCCGCCGATGTAATCCCGCGAGGAAATCACAAGAGCAAAGGGGTAGAGATCACTCTCTGAATTTGTTAGCACGCAGCTGAACAAAGGGGTTCTGTATTTCAATTATCAAAGTCTGAGATTACAATGAGTCTTAGGGGGTATTTATACTAGGAACATCCCTGCTAGATAGGTATGGAAACGAAATAGAGTTTCTGAGGGAAGACAATGTGAAAGGTCCCCTCGAAATGGATTCCTGAAGTGGCTTCGCGTGACTGTTGGCCTCCAGAGCAGTTTCCAATAAACTGACCATAACTTTTTATTGGGAAGTCCAAATGATGAACCGTTTCTTGGGTGTGAAACTAGACTCAAAGGGCTTTCCAGCAACGTATGCCAACCAGCACGAAACGTTGTAGATTGGTAAAGTCTTACTTGGCAAGTTGTACCAACATTCTGTCACGACAGACTGTTGACCTTCTGAGCAGTCTGTACTAATTCTGGTCTGCAGGCAATATGGTATATCCAAACTGGTCGCCAATAGATTCATTGGAAAGTAGACTCGTCAAGCTTTCCAACAAGTGCTCATGGACCTTCATAGCTTTTGTGAGTAAAAAGTTATGAAGATTCTTTGCACTGGTCCGTTTTTGACATCCACTGGTCCGTTTTTGACTTCTTCTGGAACTTGCAGTGGTCCGTTCTTCATGGTCCGATTCTTCCTTCTCTTCTTCTATATACCTGAGTACAATCAAGGTACAACACTTAGGTAGTATATAATTATCATTAATGTTAAAATGAATCTCACAAAGTAGCGCGTGGACCTCTTGTTGTAGCTTCTTTGCACGACTACGTGTGATCGGTCCATCGATGACTTGAGCTGGTGTCGGTGTAGGTGAAACTTGAGTGGGTGTAGCTTGACTTGGAGCTTGTGACATCTTGCTTGGTGGCGTGGTCATATCAAAGGGAGTAGAGAATTCCGTAGCCGACCACTTGTCTAGGCTTCAATATAAGGAAACACATGATGTGCTTCCCATAAATGACTACCTAAGGGATGACACCCTGCTTAAGATAATACATGCAGATCCATGGTACGCAGACATCGTAAACTTTATAGTAAAAGGTTATGTCCCACCTGGTACAAACAAAAGGAAGTTGCTTCACGATAGTCATTTCCACCTTTGGGATGAGCCATATCTTTTTCTGAGTCTGCGCTGATGGACTCTTGAGAAGGTGTGTTCCTATGGCTGAGGCTACTCAAATTATGGAAAGATGCCATGCCTCGCCATATGGAGGACACTATGGAGCATTTTGGACACATGCTAAAATTTGGCAATGTGGCTTTTTCTGGCCAACGATGTATGAAGATACAAAGGATTTTGTGAGGAGATGCCACCGATGTCAAAAACATGGAAATATCAACTCACGAAATGAAATGCCTCTCACAAATAATCTTCAAGTAGAACTTTTCGATGTATGGGGCATTGATTTCATGGGGCCATTCCCTATGTCCGGGAATTGCGAGTATATCTTAGTAGCTGTGGACTACGTGTCCAAATGGGTAGAAGCCCTACCTTGTCGATCAGCTAATTCAAAACATGCCAAGAGAATGTTCCATGAAGTAATCTTTCCTCGCTTTGGTATACCCCAAATAGTTATAATCGATGGAGGTTCCCACTTCAACGACAAAATCTTCCAGAAGTACCTAGCCGATCATGGAGTTCAACACAACGTCGCAACACCATACCATCCTCAGACTAGCGGTCAAGCCGAAACATCTAACAAACAAATCAAAAATATTTCACAAAAGACCGTAGATGAGATGGATAAGGGGTGGAAGGACAAACTTCCTGATGCACTTTGGGCATATAGAACTGCATTCAAAACACCCATAGGCATGTCACCTTATCAACTTGTATATGGAAAAACTTGTCATTTGCCTGTGGAAGTAGAGTTTAAGGCTCATTGGGCACTCAAGAAATGGAACATGGATCTCCACCTCGCTAGCGAGAATCGTCTGATGCAACTATGTGAGCTAGAAGAATGGAGAGAGAAAGCCTACCACAATTCAAGGATCTATAAAGAGAGAACAAAACGATGGCATGATAAGAGAATCAAGCACAAGGAGTTTAAGCCTGGAGATAAGGTTCTACTATTCAATTCAAGAGTTAAGCTCTTTGGGCATGGTAAGCTACGAAGTAAGTGGGATGGACCATACAAGGTTATTGACACTTCAACTCATGGAGCCATTACCATCCAAGACGACATAGGCAACACTTTTAAGGTAAATGGTCAACGCTTGAAAATCTATCTCGAGCCACAAAACAACCTGGTAGAGGAACTTGATGTGATTGAGTTCATATAGTTCTCACATTAAGCTCTCATAAGCTCTACACAATTACCTAACCCTTAACATGCTCCACGAGTTTTGTTGTCTATTTGGGTTGTGCAGGATTTTGAGGCTTAAGAAGAGTGAGACCGAACATGCAGGCCACAAGAGTGAACGACTATGTCAACATCTAGCTTGGGGGAGGCACCCCCACGTGTATCTAGATAAGTATTACTTTTCTTTCTTATTTTATTTACTAGTATTCGGAAATAAATAAAAAATGCATAACCATGAAACCAAACAAAGTTTTTCTTTTGAGTAATATACAATAGTTTTGTATAATCCTAAGTTTTAAATAAAATAAAAAGAAAGTTTGATCCAACTCTAGGTAATTGACAAACATGATATGAGAAGGTCTGAGCTACTATTTAACTTGTTCCAAGTTTCCCTAGAGTTCTGGAGATTTTATCTTTTGAAAATCTAAAAATTCAAAAAAATGAGATCCTGTTTGACATAATACCTAGAGTTTTATAAGATATAAATATTAAAACTGTGGGCACTTGTTTTGTTCAAGCCATTGTTAATTCTTGTAGTTTTGGTTGAGAGAATTATCATGCTCCAAAGATCAAGATCTTTTTGTTTTAAAAATATAAAAGATTCACTCTTCCGAAGTATTATTGCGTTTGAGGCATGGGACTATGCAAAAATTTGATTCGAAAAAAAAGAGTGAGACGAGAGGTAAAAATGGACAAGTGTCCGAAGTAGAATTAGGGGTATAAAGATACCCACCTGAGTGGAAAAAATGGACACGTGTCCGATAGTAGAATTAGGGGTACTTGGTGCCCACTTGAAAAAAAGAAAAGAGAGAGAGAGAGACTGAAAAAAAAGAAAGAAAAAAAATGATAGCCCATGGTCCTCTAATAAGCAATGCCAGTAAGAGATGACAAACTTTTCAAAAAGGTCAAAGGTCTTGATCTAGGAGTATGACATTCCTCTCCCTTGCTCCGAGCATTGACATAGCAAAATGCAAAGTAAGTATGCTAAAACTTTTAAAGCTCTACTTATATATCTTTCGAGAAGAAGGAAAATGCCTTAGTTTTATTTTGGAAACTTACAAAAAAACTCCAGAACAAAGGTAAGACAGAAGAACTTGACACACAGTGCTTGACTTGATCGTTGTGTTTTTCAATCACTTAAGACCTTAGTGATAACTTAAAAACCCTGTAGTAAGAGGCATAAAAGTAACCCCTATTTTCTTGCTGATTTTAGCTTTGCTCAGGGACGAGCAAAGGTTAAGCTTGGGGGAGCTTGTTGACGGTCCTTAATGCTCACATTTAACCGTCAACTAATCATGAAAAAGGATCCAAATGCAACCAACACCCAGACTTAGGGTTTTATCTGACAGAATTCCACGAGTTTTGGTGTTTGTCTATTTCTACAGGGGGTTATCAGGAAACATAGAGGAAAGGCCCACACGTCAGGTTTACATAGAGATATTAACGTGTGCGGTAATTTTCTATCATCTAGAAGACTCTAGAAGCCACGGGAACGAGCGGGAGGCCAAGCGGGCCCGGGGGCTGGGCGCCCACCCTCCTCCCTTGGGCGCCCACCCTGGCTCAGCAGCCAATCAGGCTGAGTCTCGCGGATTATGCTCCACCGTCTTTGAGGATCAAGGAAAACCGTGCGATTAAGGTCGGTTTGATCCGACGGCCCACGTTCATTTGGAAGGGCTATATAAGCAGGACCCTAGAGAGGATATCTCTTCTACAGAATAAAAGCTAGGGTTTCAATTATTCATCCAAGTAGAGAGGATCCCTCTAGTTCATCTAGTTCTAGTTCTAGTTCATCTAGTTCGAGTTCTAGTTAGTTCTAGTTGTAATCTAGAAAATAGGGAGAGAGAAGAGGAGAGCGGAGGAGGAGCCGGATCTGTCTGATCTTCCTCAACATTGTACTTTTGCAGCAATTGGTTCGTTCTTCATCGTTCTCCAAGTTCTTCAATTCATAATTCCTGAGTTCTTTAATTACTTTTATTTACATTCAAGTTATTTATTTGATTCCCGCTTGCATCAAGTGCTCTAGTCTTTGCAATGCTAGAGTAGTAATTAATAGATTAGACGTGGTGTTTAGTCTTGCAATTATCTAGAATTGCACCCAATCCTGCGGATTGTTGTGGTAACCCTAGGGTAGTGACAGCCCTATCAGTCGACGTATTCCGTCTCATTCGGATCGGTGTCTGTAGGACCGTAGTGAGAGCTTCCTAGCCCCCTTCTCATCTCTTTCTGTGGTTAGTGTTCTGATGTCCCGAAATAAATAATCTTTGAAGTAATTCTTGATTCTTAGATCAATTAGAGCACTCTCAGGAAACTTCCTCTCTTTCCACCAAAAATAATTATATAGTTATCCTTGGACGATCTTGAATCTTAATTAGTACAGTCACGTTCCTGTTGATATTTGGGAACGCAATAAGGAATTGATCCGCAAGCGCACGGATATCGGTGAGCACTTCACCCGGGAAATTATCCAGAGTATCGTATTTATTTTTTTACCACTAGGAGAAAGAGTGCATCTGACTAACCGGTCTATTACTACTAACCTTTAGGCACAAAGAATGTCTTTCGATGTGAGTGATAAATAGAGAAGACTGCAACCGTAGTCTCCTTCTAACCTTGGTAAGGATGATCTACTGTTCTAATGGGGAGGCTAACGGAATCTAGACACCACAAAAGATGTTCGACCCGCACCTATAAACCCTATCCTTCCTGCTAACGAGATGTGATCTACAAAGGTAGCTCGGAATTGTCACGTTCCTCACTACTACCACGGTCCAGCTAGTCAGGGAATATCTATGAGTACCCCAGCCTAAACACCACGTTTACGCCAGCAATGATTACTCTAAACTCTACGCGAAGAGATTAAAGTAAACTCATAAACCATAAGAACAATAAAACAAGAACTTACTAGAATTTAGAAGTCGAATTACTGAAGAATCCTAGGAGCAAGCTTCGGGTTAGGAGAACTTGATCCCGCAGGTACAAGCTTGGAGTAGACACCGACATGCCGGGCTTCCTCCACTCTACACCTCCACTCTATCTCTCTCAATCTAGTAGAAACTAGAAGATCTATTTCTACCTTACATTGATTCCTAAGCCTAAAAAGAAATATTAATTAGAGAAGAGGTTTTCCTTCGAGGGCACCCCTCAGTCTCTATGATAATTTCTTCATGTCTTCTCCAGGGGCCAGGGGGGCCTTGCTTATATAGTCCTCCCCTTCTATGCGTTTTTGGGTCGATAGCCGAGGTGGTACTATGTTTTTCTTCATCCAATAGGTCGGTGGAATATCCCGAACGAAAGAGTCCTGATTTGGCTCCAGCAGGGGGGCGGGCGCCCAGGCTACCAGGGCGGGCGCCCTGGGCCTGGCCCAGTTTTGCCTCCGCTTCGGTCTCGTGGCTTCTGGAGTCTTCTAGATGATGTAAAATTGCGCGGTGCGTTGATATCTCTATGTAATCCCGACATGTAGGCCTTTCTTCCTTATTTCCTGATAACCCCCTGCAGAAACAGATAAACAACAAAACTCGTGGAATTTTGTTAGATCAAACCCTAATTCTAGGTGTTGTTTGCATATTGGTCCTTTCTCTTGTTTATTTGATAATTAAAATTGATACTTAAGAACCGTCAACAGTTCCCTGTTGAAAATCGATACTCTGGAATACTCTCGGGTGAAAGCTACATTGGTATCCATGTGCTTGCGTATTTTTCTGTTTGCGTTTAAAATACCCAACACCTGAGAAAATGGAGCTTTTCCAAATGATTATAGATCCACTAGAAGCACCTACTGAGGGTAAAAACACAAAACAATCATAAGTGGGAGGGCAAAAATGACGAATGTACATGATGTCAAAATGAGAATGTTTTGTCTCCTAGAGACAAATAATATCATAACAAGATTTAGTGACTAGATCATGAATAGCATTTCACTTCTTATCCAAATTTATACCAGAAACATTCCAACTTAACACTTTCCAATTCTTAACAGCCATTAAATCAAAATTTTAAAGCAAAAGAGGGAATATCCTAAGAAGTAAACTATCTACTTCTTAGTCTTGGAAGGGCTAGCTCCCTTCTTATTAACGTCTGAGCTCTTGGTCTTCATGTTTATTTCTAAGGTCTTGGCCTTTTCAGCTTTGGGCCTTCCCACAACGCCTAACTTAGTCCTATTGGCTCGAAGCTGTTCATCAAAGAGGGCTGCAGGATCAAGCTAATAAAAGGTGCTTCCCAGATCACGAACTATAGATGGTGAAAGAAAAGGGTACTATATGAACACCCCACACAACTCTTATCTTTACAATTAGAACTTTTGAAGCCTTGGGAACATGCTCACTACGTCTAACATTGGCATAAGAAATATGAATTGTCTTACCCCTTTTCACTCTTGGAGCAGAACAAGAGGAGCAACAGGTGGTGCAGTGACAACTTTAGATCTTTCCATAATGTCCTAAGCATCTGTTGGTAGCATCACATAAGCTGTCGGATCAGCTGAAGGGTTAGTAGCAACATCCTCTGCATCTTCTTCTAGGAGTTCAAGACAAACAGGTTCAGGTGGTTCATACCAAGAGTATTCAGAATCTAGGACTAAAGGAGGTGAATTTAGGAGGGAAAATGTGAAAGAGTTACCATTAAAAAGCTGATTGAGTGCATCCCAAGCAGACGACTGTACGAAACTTTGAGCCCATTCAAAGGATCCAGGTTTTACAAGCAGCAGAGTAAAGAAAATCAACCCACTGAGCTGAGATGGTAACTGTTGGGAGGGACCTGTCTCCATTGGAAAAGTATTTGGCCCAACACCTGATAACAGCTGCACTTGGGCCTTGAGGGGCAAAAGAACTCTGGGTCAAATTTTGTTGGACTGGAGGCATAAAGGTTTCAATAAAGCCCATTTGAATATCTTCAAGATCAACATTCTCAGGCTGATCATTGAGAGGCTGTAAGCCATTCTCATTAATCTGAAGCTGCACAACATTCTGCTGAAAAGGTCTAATCTAGGGTTGCACCATATTTTGACCACCTGGTTGTTCACTAGTTGCTGATCCTGCTCATTATGATGGTTAAAACTGTTATGGGGCTGCAAATCATCAAAAGCAATAAGGTCTTATATTGACTTGTGGATGCAGTACATACCCAACCTATCACAGTGATGAAGTCAGACATATGAGATATAGGAAATGTGATTAATTTTTTTCACTGTTCTTGGAAGGGGAGGGGTGGCAGCCCCTGGCCTCTGGTTCCACCACTAGCCTTGCCATCGTATCCAATACGTATTGGTTGAACCATGCTTCTTTGGATGAGCTCATCGAAATAGCTCTTAACGACATCTTCTAGCGCCGAAGCCCGTTCATGGGCAACAAAGCCCTTGTGTGAGCCATCTATTCACTAATCGATCTCTTTCTCTAATGTAATCTTCTAGAAATACACTTAGATATAGAAAGCAAGTCTTTCAAATTGCATGGAAGATCATTGTCTCATTATTAGTATGTCATTGAGTCCTAGATTTTTGTGCTTTTCTAATGCAGAACCAATTGAATTTCTCACCTTCTCCCACTCTTCCTTCATGGTTATTTTATTTGCCAACAAGCCACATTAGTAGATTACTTATGATGGCCAATGGAAGGCCTCCACATTCTTTAAGGATTTCATCTGAAACCTCTTGAAGTTGATCATGGCACTCATAAGAACTAAACATTCTTTTAAGAATAACCTTTTTGAAAGATGAAAAGTCAGTGGTTTCATTTCGTAGACACAACCATCTATAGATGAACAACATTTTGAGATACATCAATAATACGTGTTGTAGTTATGATTCTGCTGCTGCATTTATTCTCTGGAAATGCACATAAGATATTCTAAAATCATCCTAGGTAGATGTAGACTATCATCAATTACAAATAGATATCTAACAAAAATTGTTACATGTTAAAATTTTATATACACAATATAATCAACAGAGATAAAATACATTTGATTACAAAAATAGAATGAGGAAAACAATTCAGATTCTATCACCTGCCATGGCTTTAAAACGGCCTTCTTTAGTTCATGAAATTTTTTAGGTTCATTTACTGTAGCATTTTCATTTATATTTAGCAATTATTGTCCAACCATGGACTAACTAGACTCAAAAGATTCATCTTCCAAATTATAGATAAATTATATAATTAGCTATTTTTTGTTTATATGCAATGCTCCATATATATGTCTAAAGATTCAATGTGACGGAGAATCTTGAACTTTTTTAAAAAAACTAAACATGGCCTTATAACCATTAGCATAGGTGCTATGCTCTTGTTTCTGCATAGTTGTTGTGATGTATTTGTCTATTTAGGGCCTGTTTAGATGCCATCAAAAACCCAAAAGTTACAAGATTCTTCACCACATTGAATCTTGCGGCACATGCATAAAACATTAAATATAGATAAAAAATAACTAACTGCACAGTTTACCTACAAATCACGAGACAAATTTTTTTAAGCCTAGTTAGTTCATAATTGAACAATGTTTATCAAATACAAATGAAAGTGCTGCAGTATCAAATATTTGGACGAGTTCACTCCTCTGTCGAGTCCTAACAGTCCAATAAAGGAATTAAGTGAGGCCTTGTTTAGTTGGCGAATTTTTTTTTGTTTTGGGTATTGCATCACTTTCGTTTCTAATATTGTTCAATCATAAATTAACTAGACTCAAAATATTTATCTTGTAAATTATAGACAAACTGTGCAATTAGTATTTTTATTTATATTTAATGTTTTATACATGTGACGCAAGATTTGATGTGACAGAGAATTTTAATAAATTTTGAAAACCAAACCAGGCCTGAATGGAGAAATGCAGAGTATGAAATGAACAAGGAGCGGGCTGTTGTGCAGCTGCTTGCAAATCTGAACTGGCACTCGCACAATGGCACCTTTTGTTCAGGGGGAATATGAACCTCGAGGTTGCTGCAGTGACCTTACTGGTTAGAAAATGAAGAAGCTCGTTTTACCTGGACTAGTGCCAAAGGAGGTGGAAGCAAAGGATGAATTCAGGAAGCTAGTAAACTCAAGACCAAATTCGGTAGTTTTCATGACGCTGTCTCTCAAATAAGGGAAAATTTCTTTAGCTCTTGAAGTGAATGAAAGTGCTTCTCGTTGTAGGTGCACAGTTGTAAGGAAAATTGAAAAAAAAACATGGTGTCAAACAACTAAAAAGAAATCGAAATGCATGATTTTTAATCATATCCCTTGCATAGAGTGGTACAGCACTGTTGTTTGAAATCGACACTTTGAAATATACGAGAAGTGATATATATAAAATAGACGATATATACTTCGCACAAGCGCGCAGTAGTGCGAAAAGCAGCTAGTACTCGTCTTTTGCCTCTAGATGAGGGTCATAAACTCATTGCCTATTTGCTCCCGTATTCCGCAGCGGACGGTCTGCTGCTAGTACGTCGTCCTCGACCTGGAGCCTAGCAGGCGAGCACACGCTAATCTCGAGGCGAGACGGGGACGCGAAGGCGACGGCGAGGCCGCAATAAACTCGGCCATCAGTGCGCCATAAATCGGCGCCACCTGTTAGCTGGGCCGTCCATGGCATGCTGCTGCTGCTGCGCATCTATGGTGCCTCTGCCTGCCTGCCTGCCGCCCCTCCAATAATTGTCGTCTCTGTTGGGCACAGCAGGCAAGAAAACGATGGTGGCGTCCGACTTCTCCCTCCCTCCCTCCTCGATGGCTCGCCCTAGGCTACTCGCCCCCGTCCATCAAAAAAATTAATTGCGAGAATTGCTTGCCGGTCAGACGAACCACTGATGAGTGATGAAGCAGAAGCAGAAGCAGGCATGGCAGCCGGCAGGGGAAAGGGCAACCCCTACACTACACGCCTCTGCCTCGCCCAGAGTGGCATTCATGCTCGCTGGACTGGCACGTCGTACAATTACTATGCCGTGGCCCATGGCCCATGGCCCGGCCCGGCCTCTGTTTTTCTATCCATCTTTTTTTCTCTGTTTCGGCCAGAGTGTGCAGTGCAGCAGAACGGCAAGCGGACAGCGACTCGCGGCTTTTGTTTGGACGCGGCCAACAACCCAAGCGTGGCGTGGGTGCTTGTTCTCGCTTTGGCTGCCTCCCTTGTTGCCGTGCGTTGTGCGTTGGCCCGCCGGCGGCCGGGTCGGGTCAGCACGCTGTAGGCAGGTCAAATGGGCAGGAACCGCGGCGGCAGGCGCCACAGGTGAGCATTTGTCCATCATTGTGGAGATCAGGCCGCACACATGCTCGGCATGCAGCCCGACCAGTTCAGTGCAGCTGCGATTCTGGCTTCTGATCGCCTTTTTGTTCTTTCCCAGGGAGAAAAAGAAGCGGAGGAGGGAGATGCGGTTCAGATCGTCTCATCATCATCAGCCGTGGCGGGCTTTTGGCCCGGAGCCGGGGCTTCTCTCTGGTAGGTGTTTTGTGTTTGTAAGTAAAAAGCAGATAAAATGGAACCGTTTTGGCTAAATCATAAATTATGCCTTCCTCCTATAGTCTAAAGCCGTACCAAACACTCCTAAATGTAATGCATTGCCATTTTTATTTTCGTTCACAGAAACCAAGTGTCTGGTATGTGGTCACGACCTAACAACCAATTTCTAGTTTCTAGTGCGACCAAGCTCATTTTTCTCTTTTTAGCCCCTTTCGGACGATGACGAGATGTGTAAAGCACATGACGAGCGAGAGCGATAGGCGACGTGGTCCCAACTCCCAAGTTCGGTTGCCACACAAAGGCTGGACCGACCAACGTCACGGTCAATCCCTGCCTGGCCTCTTGTGCAGTGCAGCACGCCTGACGGACGGTACCTCCAAAATCCAAAATCAAAGTGGTTCAGATTACCCACAAGGATGACGCGCAACAGAAAATCTACCACTCTCATACAACGATTTCTCTTTCATCATCGTAGCCAGGACGAAAAGCGGCAGAAAACCCCTTTCATCCGTCTCAACTTTTCATCGTACACCAACCACCAATGCATCATTATTTGCATTGTACTACTGGCCAAAAAAAAGAAGCTGAATAACGGATCGACAATAACAAGGAATTTTGATGTAATAACAGCCGCCTCAGAATCCTTCCCTAGAGGCACCACCTCATCATTGGGGTAAAAGCAGACCAACTGCATATCCAGGGAAGAAGTATAATCGTCTCCAACTAAACACTGGGCAAACCACCTACCACCACTTCATGTTTTTTTTTTGTTTTTTTCTCAACAGAAAAACTAGGTGTTCCTACCACAACGCAGCCTGCCCAGACAGCCCTAATCCGAACCCCAAGACATACAAGAACTAAACAGAATGGAATGTGCACGGGAGGCAGCTAATTACAAAATCTTGGAGAAGATGGCGGCGCACATTTTCTTAAGTCAATTGATCTCCAGCTGCCTGATGGCTGCCTCTGCAACTGCTTGAGCCTCGGCCTCGTGCTTAGCTTCCGCCTTATCCTTGTCCCCATCCGCAGCCCTTGATTGTCTTGCCAAGAGAGCATCTGATGATGCAGTGCATTCCACAGCAGCATTATTGCCAGTAGCAGAAGATGGCACTTCGCTGGTAGCACTAGCTGAAGCTTCCTTGCCTTGAGCAGGCAAATCAATCTTAACTAAAGAAGGCCTGATTGCTGGAATTGGAGCTGACAGTGATTCCTTTGGGGCTTGGGTTTGCACGTCCTTCATCTGAACTGGGATTGCAGTTGATAGTGATTCCTTTGGGGTTTGGGTTTGCATATCCTTCATCTGAACTGGGATTGCAGTTGATAGTGATCCCACAAGAGGCTGGCGTTGTGCATCCTTTACCGAGACAGGAATCACAGGAGACATTGAGCTCTTCCTTGGTTGGTATTGCACATCTTTTACCTGAACAGGGATCGCAGATGGAGCTGTTTCCTTCCTTGATTGATCTTGCACATTCTTTAACTGAATAGGCATCACAGGTTTCGGCCCTTGAACAGCAGCCGAGGAGGCAAACATTGGAGAGGATGGCCTCATGCGAACTGGGGATGCCATCCGAATCGGTGGTGGGTGGCTCATGAGTGGAGGAAGCTGCTGCGGGCGTGCAGACGGAGATGGGAGAGGTGGAGCAGAGAACACAGGAACTGCAGTCCTAATTGTGACTGAAGGAGCCATGCTGTGGCAAGGCATACGGTAGTGCCCAACTGGCACATAGGGGGCTGCCTCTGCAGCTGGAAATCTTGACCTTGGACTTGGAGTGAGGCTATCCATGGCCCGACTAGGAATTTGTGATACACCATCAGTAGATGCTGGGGACTCTGGTCTGGATCTTGAATTAGATTTAGGGCGGAATAGAGGGAGAATCTTCGAGTAGCTGGACTGAGAAGATTGACCAAAAGAAGGCTTCCTCTCTGGCTGCATGGGAAATTTCTTAGGGAATGGTGAAACATGAGGATAATTGGCCATCGCCATCTTCTCCTTCAAGCGATAATTGAGGAGGGCTCGGGCAATCCTGATCTGCTCCTGCTCATCATTGTTTTCTGGCTCATTGGATGAATTCACTTCCTCGCGTACCACTGTTGCAGAGAGATGAAACAGTGTGAGGTGTCAATATATAAATAAAGAATGACACCCCAAGATGTTGCCGATCATATTTCATTTCTTTCAACAAGACCAAACAGGAACAAACATAATGCACAAGATAAAATTGGTCCAATTCCACTAGCATAGTAAGTGAAACCAGGTAACCTACTTGCTTAGCTTTTCACACTAGCATGCCTTTTTAAGTATTAAAGGAAGAAAAACTAATTCATGTTTAGCATGATGAAGGGCTTCCAAAAACTAATTCATGTTTAGCATGATGAAGGGCTTCCAAATGAATTCAGGACTTATAGTCAAATGAATGAGAAGTAGCAATGCTAGAGATAAGATATCGCCTGACTTACATATAATGGTATAAAACACAAAAGTACAAATGTTGGATGACTTGACTTGATAAAAATATAATTAGATGAAAATTAGCTCAAATTTCTCATGATAAATTACTAAGTGAAGATTGAGCCAATATCTATATCCTAACCTAACTCTTTTCAAGCCATGGTGATACCATTTTTAACCAAGTTGCAATACTTATTTTTTTTGTCAATTATAGTTATTGCAGACAAACATGAATAAACAACGTAGCTACAATTTCATTCATCAATTTGCAATGCACAGAACACAATAACTGATACTCACATTGTTTCAGTGCTGACCATGCAGCTGAAGCAGCATTTTTTTCAGCCTGTTTCTTATTCTTAGCAGGATCACCTGTAAATGTAATACCAGCTAGCTCTACTGTGCATGTGAAAACCGGTAGGTGGCCAAGGCCAGATCGCTCTGTTGTATACAATGGTAATGGCGCCCCAACTCTTTGAGCTACTTCCTGCAGAAGGTTTTTATAAACCCCTGTTTCGTCCTGTGTAACAGAAATAATCACCATAAGCAAGTGACTGAAATTACTGTAAATCAAAGAATAGAGGTTGAGGATGCAAAATTTTATGAAGGTTAAAGAATAATCAATCACATAAAAATATTAAAGCCCGACAGACAGATTGTAGAGAATTTTTGTCAGGGCAAACACACGTTATACATTTTAGTCAGTTAAAAGGCTTTTATTCCTGGTCATTGAAACAAAAGTAATTGAATCAGAACAAAAAGTAAGGGCTTCCAGAATGCTAAGGAAGATGACTTCTGGATCAAGACAATGCTAACCAGATAATACTTCAACTGCAAGGATTATGATTCAAATGATGCTCAAATAAGTTAAAGTGGTAGTTGAGCTGTCCACTAACTGACTATAAGAGGCAATGAATGCAAAGGGACATCTACTAAAATATAAATCCAAATCGCAAAACCATGATTCACTTTAGTATTAATCCAAACCGCAGAACCACGAGTCAGTTCCAAAATTAAACAGGCAGATAGCAGGAGCTGAAGGAACAAGTAGTTAGAAGCTACCTGTACACTACAGATATTTAATCATAAGGCATGGATGTTATAATGTCCGTGACAGGATACATTTCCAAGCTGCAGGAGTATGAGCTACTAATTATTCACCACCACATACCAAACCATAGTCATCTACAAAGTTTTCTCATGTTCTTTGATTTTGATCTACAAGAATTAAATATTTTTCAATGATCATGTCCCACTGAAACAGCAATCCTCCAACCAAGTGAATCACTCCTGTGATAGTCCAGACTCCAACACTTTACACCCCCCCCCCAAAAAAAAAAAAAACCCTGATACAGTCAACTATGAGGATCACTGACCATGCCTAACATTTTGCTGACCCGATGTTCAAAGTTATTGTAGCAACCAACCCATCCAAATACGCATTGACCAGTGATAGTAACCTGTCTACTTGGAGACCAATCTGAACTTGCATGATACCGCAGGACCATGTCACTACAAGCCACCTCATTTTGATGGATACATCGAAGTAAGAACAGAAACAATAAAACAAAATCGGAAAGCAGACCCCTCTGCCATCCAATTCCAGATCAGCCTTTTAAAAAATTCTGGCCAAAAAGTAGCTGCTTTTTTATCATGTGGTCACAATCCAAACTCCCAAATTCCACAGAACAAAACCCCTGTGCAGAGCGCCGGACCGACAAGAACATCCACCATTCAACAAGGCGGCCATCACACTCGGCCGCAGTCCTGCACCAAGAACCCTGCCTAAAAGGCGGGGAGCAAAGCGACGTTCCCGCACTAGCACCAGCAGCCACACCCACATTGTCCCATCCATCCACGGATCAATTCGAAGCCAGCCAAAGCCCAGACAGCAAACAAAGCACTAGGGAGGGAGGCGCACTTGCGGTAGCAAGCCGGCTCCCAGCACTGGCAGCAGCCCATGGCTGACCTGATCTGACCGGACCGTATCGGCAAAAGATACCACGCATAGGCGCGCAACAACACCAGCACCACCCCTTCTCACTGCCCTTGCCCCATGGTGGGCTGTGAGGGGGCCTGCCTGCCACTAAACCACCGGGGCCCACCGGCATTGACCTGCGATGCCCCGGTTAGGTGCGGGCGCTCTCCAATTCAATTCCCCCCACCCACTCGCATTAATACCATAGCACCACTATAAAGACCGAAACCAAATCCCCCTTCCCCACCGTTTCACACTGACAGTTCCACGCGCTGGTTAATCCCGTTTTCCGTTCAAAACCCCGTGTGGTGTGTACCGCGTACCCTGCATCGCAACTGGGCTTCCAAGTCAAGCGTAGTACGCGGCAACTTTTTAATTCCACCCCCACATCAATGCGCCTATTAATGGACAGGTTTGGCTAATCGGGGTTTAGCAATTAATGGCACGCAGACTTTTCAAGTCTACCAGCCCCAATAACGGTGCGAGGAAGGACGGAACCCTAGCGGTAATTCCGAAGCTGTAAGAATTTCCTAATCGGCAGTTAATGCGGGGTGTGCTTATCAGAAGCACCGTCGCCGTTCCGGCGCGAGAGCACATCTAACGAGGGATTAAAGTATACTAGTGGCGTGTTAATGGCCGGCGCAGAGTACGAACAAGTTAAGAGGCTTGATTGCGCTTAGTACATCCATCGCGTAGAGTGGGGAACTAAGCTCTGTTCATTAACTAATCCGCGCCCACTTTTATAATACAAAATGAAATTACAGTGGCAAGAGTACGACATGATTGTATTTTGGTCCTAAAATAGAAGATGGAGACGAGTTTTTTTTTTAACCCGATGTCTGAGAGGGGAAAAAAATTAACCGGACTGAGTATTGCGATTTTTTCTCTCGGAATCAAAGGAATCCCCCTTTTAGAAAAACAAAAAAAAAAGAAAAGGCACCGAGAGAATTTTTGGCACGAAAAGAGTTGCAGCTTTCCGTACCAATTATCCGCTGCAATTCATACCGCTCACGAGCCCCAATCCAAGCAGATTCTCGAAGCTATGACTTCATAGCTCGTTTTTTTTCCAAAAGAAAAACTGGAAACCAGATCAAACTACGAGAACGATTCAAAGGAAACGTGTAATGTGTTGCTCAATCTCTCCAAAATCGCCAACATTATGCTGAAATTACAAAAAAAAATTGCCGCGGCGCTGGAACAGGAGTTATGAACTAAACAGTCAAACGAGATGCCATTTTTTACCCGAGCAAACGCAAACGACTCGCCCTGGATATAATCAATAGCCCACGAGAATTCCGTGACGAATTGCAGTAGCAAATGGTTCGAGCGATCTACTAACGATCAACTATACTCGGACTAGAAACACCCGCAGATCCCCAAATTCCACCACCGAGAAGCGTTTGAAACAACAACCGCGAGAAATACAACCAAAACAAAATACCACGACAGGAGAAACGATTCGTAGGGAAGCGAGGAGCACGCGGAGGAGGATAGGAGCGGGGGAGCGCCCGCGCGCGCGGCTTACCAGGATGCGGGCGGCGAGCGAGTAGGACGGGCCGCGTCGCGCGAGCGCGGCGAGGGCAACCTCCGCGGCGGCGTGCTCTGCCTGGCGGAGCGTGGTGAAGAACCCGGGACTCTCGAACTGCTCCCCGTTGAAGTTCACCGCCGCCTTGAACCGCGGCGCATGGTCGGGCCCCTCCCGCAGGCACGTGTAAGCCGGCAGGTTGAAGCAGCTCCGCTGCGCCAGCTCCTGCAGCTGGTTCTTGTACATGGCCGCCGACCTCCGCCCCTAGTTCCACCGCTACTCCGAGTGCCGGCCGCCGTGGCCGGAGACGGCGACCCCCCGGAGATCTGCCGTCTACAAGAAGGAGAGGTGTTTAGGGGGAGAAGAGTGAAGTGGTGCGGCTGGAACGGGAGGGGGCTGTTTATATTTTCTTCATTTATGTTTCATTTTTGGAAGATTTTAATGCTACTGCCTGCCTACGGTTACTACTCACTAGCCAGGCGGATGACAGCTGGGTCCCAGCACCAGGCACGCTCCTTCTTATATCGGGGTTTTTTTCGAGCGAGTTTTTTTTTCTATCTCTGCATTTTTTTACCTTGTAAAATTTCTGCATATATTTTATTAAATTATTAAGTTACCAATTCATCATTTTACTTTCTACTCCCTCTATCGTAAAATAGGTATTTTTTTATGTTTATTCTAAGTTAAACTATTTTAATCTCATCAAACTTATTGCAAAGAAAATTAATATTTATGACACTCAATAGGTAGAATATAAAAATATAAGATCTATTTATTTGGAAACGGTAGGACGCGCGCACCAAAAGTGTGGCGCGCCACTACATTATTTCGTTGTTGTTGCATCCTATGTGAGACAAAAATACGACACCGTTTTATGTTGTTATGGCAACTCTCACCAATAGTATTTTTCTTTTCATCAGTTAATATTAGCACACTAGGTTCTAATACACAAATGCATGAATCACTTCCTGGGTGCTTAGTCTAGAGAAATTTAGGGATGGGTGACCGACCAGGAAGTACTTCCTGGGTGCGCGCGAGTGAGGATAAAGTATGTAGAAAAGACTAGTGTTGGTCTGTGGGGGCTGACTATGTCCTAGAAAAGCTGCCAGATGTAAGCGAACCTAGCCTCGTGGAGGTGGGACGTTACAGAATGGTATCAGAGCCGACTCTCGCGGTTTCATGGGCGCGTGTGTCGCAGTTGCGCAGGCATGGTGTACATGACTGGTGTGGACCCAGAGTGGTCACACAGCATGGCACATGCGCTGGCACTGGATGCACAGACGTAGCCAAAAGGGGACGTTCCTGGCTTGTGGTTGATCGACGAGAACGTCGATCTCTTAAAGGGGTGAAGGATGTAACACCCGGCACAGGGCTTAATAGGATTAATATGAGACTCATACCAACAAGTTGCAACTTCTTTTCTGGAAGCCCATCTCCAAAGAACTCTAAAGTTAAGCGTGCTTGGTCTAGAGAAATTTAGAGATGGGTGACCGACCAAGAAGTACTTCCTAAGTGCGTGCGAGTGAGGATAATGTGTGCAGAAAAAAATAGTGTTGGTCTGTGGGGGCTGACTATGTCCTAGAAAAGCTGCCGGATGTAAGCGGACCCGGCCTCGTGGAGGCGGGACGTTACACGTCCTCTCTAATCACACAATTAGATATAAGGATTAGTCCAAATAGATTTCATCAATTATTTAAAACCAAACAAGGGCTTTCAATTTTCTCTGATGACAACCTTCACAAAGATATGAATTAAAATCATTTTTGAATCCATGTTGTTTGTCCAAGTTTTTTTACCATGTGTAAAGGATTTGGACAAGTTTCATAAACATGAATTGGTAGCATTAGCTCCTACATATGTGCTATGAGTTTTTGCAAAGGTTTTTTCAAAGCCTTTTCAACCGCCACTTGATCTTAGTAAGGCGTGCAAAGTTAGATTGCTCAAGTGATACTAGATGACTGATATAACAAGTTTGCACCTATTAATAGTATGACCATCTATGTTAAACTCAGTCAAGCTCTTCACTACTCAACCTTAGAACGATGAAATGAAATACCCTACAAATATAATTTTCCATTGTGCATTCCATTTCATCCGCATTGTTGGTGATGCCACAGAAGCATCAAACTTCCATCAAAGCCACTTCTAAGAAATACAAGTGTTCCATGGCCTAAAACTTCATAGATGATATGATCCACTTAATATCACCATGTGGCCTTATTGGTTCGTTGATCGCAACTTCGCTTGCTCTACCTTCACACTAGCAACCCGAGCCTTTTGTCACGCGGCCATCACACCTGAGCCTTTTGACCTACCCTTCACACTAGCAACCCAGTCCTTCATATCCAAGCCATGTCTCTTGATCTTCTCTACAAAGCCACATGAGTCCATGTCATGCCTCATATGCAATGAGCTCTTCCAAAGTACTAGTTGAGCACTTGCAACATAACCGAACCACCTCTCCTGATAAGGACATGACACCTTCAACTATAAGGTGAGCTCATTCCTACATCTCTATAGTGATTTTTGGTGTACTTCACTTGGTTCCATATGTACATGTCATTATTTGCATGTAGGTAGGAATGTCTCTCAAAGTGCAAGGTCATCAAAGCTAAATTTTTAGTTCACTAGCGGCCTCACAACACTTTATTGGGAAGGCTATAATTCATTTGTCTGGAATGAGTTTGTGGTCCATATGCACTTGATGGAAAGGTTATTTGATAAGCGTTCAAATGGATCTAGTATGACATCAATATCATGTCGGCAAGGCCTCCAAATAATTGAGACATGTTGTCATTGTTTCTATCGGAAGCTACGTCATCATCATGTGCTTTTTATTTACCATTGGGATCTTGGCCCAAGTTGGAGCATGCCTCAAGAAGATGGAGAACACAAAGAAAGCTTGTGCACGTCCTTCCCCTTGCCACCACCTTAGGTGGTCAGCAATGTCATCCACGCCAAGTTGGAGGACCAATCCAAGTCAAGTTTGAGTCCATCTCGGCCTCCAGGAGCAGCGTGTAGTAAAATAGACACCCAGGTTGCATACTGACTCCGTTTTCAATAATCAACATAAGGATGGAGAGATAAATTCATAAGGTAACCAATGGATTTGGTTGGAGGCCCAAATTCCATAAGAGTCAATAGAAATCATTGTTGACACTTATTAACCTATAAAATTTATTAGCATTTATTTCTCCACCAGAAATGAATATCCATTAGAATAGGGTAATCACTGACAATTTCCACGAGTTTTGTATATTCTGTGTTTTCTAGGGATTATTCCAGAAAATGCTGCAAAGAGGGATTTAAGTGCTAATCAGCCACAAAACTTAACCACGACGAAAGGATGACACCGGAGGATTCAGGAATGTTCTGGAAGACAACCGACGCAAGGGGAGGACCAGCCGCCACCAGGTGGGGCCGGCTGGCCCCACCCTAGCGTCGGTCGCCCCCTTAGGGTTAGGTCTCGCGCACCCTTCCGGAAGCTTCCTCCACCGCCTCTGAGGTGCCATCTCGACCGCTTGTTAAGTCAATTTGATCCAACGGCGCGCGTTCACCCCACCATGCTATAAAATAGAAGGCAAGACCCCCCTAGGGGAGGCCAGATCAAGAGATGAAGAGCCAGAGTATTAGATAGAGATCCACTAGATCTAGGCTACCAATCAAGATAGAGATTAGAGAGAGATAGAGTAAAGGAGTAGAGATTCTGAAGGAGTCTCGGTCTGTCGGTGCTTCTTCGTGGCTATATTCTTTGGGATTCGGCTCCCTCGCCCGGAACTGCGTTTTGAGGTACTTTTGTATTTACCCTTCTGATTCAAGTAAGAAACTTGTTTGTATTCCTTCTTTGGTTTGCAACTCATATTATATGAGTACTACGATTTAGGTAGCTCCTAGGCCGGAGTAGTGATTCGTAGCGTAGACGTGGTGTCTAGGCTATGGTTGCTTGTGAATGTCCCCTGACCAGCCGAATAGTGGTAGTTCGTGTAGGTGACTTTATAGCTACGTTGATTCCTCTGTAGTCCACTTCCTGTTGATAGGATTGATAGGCTTATAGGTGTCTGGTAGGGGATTACTCTGATTCTTCTCCTATTTGGGTTACTTGCCCGATAAGACGATACTATACAAAGTTTACCGGTTATTGGAACTAGAGTACATTAGTATTTTCTCATCTTCAATAGTTTCTAGATTGTTTGTGCCCCCTTAGATTAAGAAATTATAGGCTAAGTTATAAATCACCTACTATTCCTTTGGGTTTGATATTAAAACCGGGTTAATCTTGGTGAAGTGTTGATCAATATATATATCTGTGCGCTTGTGGATAATCTCATTATAATCATTATTAGGGTGCTGTTAATTTATACCAACATGTATTTGTGGTGCCGTTGCCGGGGAACGGTTTGCTGATTTTTTGACATTAGTATATCTTAGTATATAGTTAGCATTAAAAAATATAATACATATATATAGATAATAGATATGAAAATTGAATCTTAACTTTTATATCAATATGGAGCACCATCGGGATCGTACCTCCAGCCAAAAGAATCTTCTAAATCTATCACATCATCTAGCTATGAGCTACGCCCGGTACTAATTAAATTAGTTCAAGAACATATTTTTTCTGGTAATTCTAGCGAAAACCCCTATTCCCATCTAGCTGATTTTGAGCAAATATGTTCATGTCTAAAAATTAAGGGCATGACTGATGAAACTTTAAGATGGAAACTCTTTCCATTTTCATTAACAGGTTGAGCTAAGAAATGGTATAATCGCCATGTTGGGAATAGTCAAGGAGACTGGGATATATTACGAAAAGACTTTTGCCTTAAATTCTTCCCAGTAGAAAAGATCGTTAAACTTCAGTTTGAAATTATAGGATTGAAACAATTAGACAAGGGATCGCTAGATAAGGCTTGGGATTGTTTTGATAGTTTTGTAAACTCTGGACCTAATCTTGCTTTACCAGAACCCATGCTTTTACAACATTTTTTTAGATCTTAACAATAAAAATTAAGAATATCTTAATCTAGCCTCGGGAGGAGCATTTATGCATATTACTGTTGATTATGCTAAAACTATTCTTACTAATATTTTAAATGATCTCCCCGAAGAAAAAGAAGAGTTGTTAGAAGAAGAATCTCAGTTAACTGAAAATAAACCTTTACCTGATTCATCTCAACCTATAGTTGAATTAGCTAATGAGACAGAGATAACTCTAAATTTTGAATGGATGTTTGAAATTGAGGATGATTTCTTTGATGATTTTGGTAATACTACACTTTATCATAAGATTATTCAACCCCAACAATCTAGGGATTCTCATATCTTGATGATTTAAAATTTCTTAGGGAAGTTATAAGAGAATTCATCTTTATTTTGGGTGATGATTGGTTAATAGAATCTGAGAAATCCCGTGAAGTAGTTCGCTTTAATTCACCCTCGGTTATTGTAAAGTTGCAAGTAGATTCACATCCTTTTGAAGCTTTTATAATCCAATTGTAGGAGTCAACATTATGTTATATACCTTTGCTAAAAAAATTTTGAAAGACATACCATCAATTCCTACAAATAAATTATTAAAAAGTTATTGAGGACATATTATTCCTAGCTTAGGAGTTTTGAGTGCACTTTATATTGTTATTAATGATTTTCGCATTTTGTTAAATTTTTATATATTTGATGTGTGGGATTTTAATGTAATGATTGGAGTACCTATAATAAAACTTCTTCAAGAAGGTCATAATGGTAAACTAGATATTAAATTTAGAAAAGGATTTAGTTTTTCAATACCTATAACTAATACAGTAAAGGTTAAAGCAAAACTCCTTCTTGAATTAGATCCAATAGAAGAGGTTAAGTCATCCAAATTCAATAATTTTAGTCAACCTTTAGAAAATGATACCAAGTTCTTCATCGAAGAAGAGGAAGAGGATCTTACTGATCCTAAACCTCTTGATGAATTGCTAGAGCCACTTAACCCTCCTATTGAGCTCAAACCACTACCTTCTGGACTTAAATATGTTTTTCTAAATAATGATCATAAATATCCGGTGATTATAAGTGATAAACTCTCTGATGAGGAGACTTATAAACTAATAACTATTTTAGAAAAACACAGTGCTGCTTTTGGTTATTCACTCCAAGAACTAAAAGGGATTAGCCCTGTTCTTTGTACTCATTGCATACCAAACAATCTAGAAATAACACTTTAAGAGAGTCTCAGCGTAGACTCTAGAATGCGATGAAAGATGTAGTAAAGAAAGAGGTTTTAAAGCTTTTGCATGCAGGCATTATATATCATGTACCGCATAGTGAGTGGGTAAGTTCTGTACAAGTTATACTTAAAAAGGGAGGAATGACAGTTGTTCGAAACGATAAAAATGAATT
Organism: Sorghum bicolor; assembly: GCF_000003195.3. Taxonomy (NCBI): domain Eukaryota; kingdom Viridiplantae; phylum Streptophyta; class Magnoliopsida; order Poales; family Poaceae; genus Sorghum; species Sorghum bicolor. The sequence continues at coordinate 20,107,326 of NC_012870.2, read as the reverse complement.
AATACCTCAAAGAACTGTCACTGGATGGCAATTGTGCATGGATTATAGAAAACTCAACAAGGCAACTAAGAAAGATCATTTTCCTCTATCTTTCATTGACGAGATGCTAGAGCATTTAGCTAATCATTCTTTCTTTTGTTTTCTTGATGGTTATTCAGGATATCACCAAATCCCTATCCACCCTTATGATCAAAGCAAAACCACATTTACATATCCCTACAGAACTTATGCTTATCATAGAATATCTTTTGGATTATGCAATGCACCCGCTTCTTTCCAAAGATGCATGATGTCTATATTTTCTCATATGATAAAAAAGAGCATGGAAGTTCTTATGGATGATTTTTTTAGTTTATGGAAAAACTTTTAATGATTGTTTGGAAAATCTAGATAAGGTTGTGCAAAGATGTGAAGAAACATACTTAGTCCTCAATTGAGAGAAATGTCATTTTATGGTTAAAGAGGGAATAGTGTTAGGACACTGTTGGCCATTCTTAACGCCATTACTAAAAGTAGACTTAGTTTTCTATTTCTGATAACAGCGCCAAAAATGTCGAACCTATCCCTCATGCCACTTAAGCCAAGTTGTCATCCCCAGCATGATATGAGAGACGTAGTATTGAAATATGCAATTGCTCTTCTGAATAAATAATAAAAGGGATCTGCAAGCGCACAGATTAATACCGATGTAGCATTTTAACCGGGAAGTATTTCAGGTATCGTTATTTATATTTTTACCACTAGGAAGGGATTACTAACACCAATGTTGATTATGGAATGAAATATGGAACTGAGTATCATTGCATGTGTAATAGAGAGCATTCATCTATCTCTTACATACATGGATAAGTATCACATAAAATATAGATAAAGTATGAATGGTGACAAAGATAACTAATCTGATCAGCATAACTAGCCACATATGATAATGATAAGCACCTCAACAGATATTCTAGCAAGTCATTAGCATGGAACTAGGATGAACTACAAGAATATTTTCTAAGTTATTCTTAACTATAAAGTCTAACATATCATAGTTAGTGCAATTATACTTGGTAATCATTGCGAGACAGGACTACGCCCATGCATAGTGATATTATCAAGGAAGATGAGAAACATAGCAATCACTCCCCTGTAATAATGTTGCTCTGCCTGCCCTATACACAGGAGGCGGACTATATAAAAATCAACGGAGCTGTCACCACTACGAACTACCCCGTGATCCGGCATATAGGGTACAATCGCAGATAAATACGGTATAGGCACCACGCCTACACAATACTTATCATTTACCCATGGACCCGATGGATAAACACTATATGATTCTAAACATGTATATAATTCCAATCTAACTAAGCCAAGTATATAACCATGATAAACTAAGAATGATATAATATCAAATATAAACAAGTAGAGCAAAGTCATAATCAATATATTGAAATAGAACAAAGTCATATTCATAATATTGAAGAACAATGATGAACAAATAAAGAACAGTAGAGGAATTACCAAGAATCCTCTTGATAGATCCGGAAACCAATCGAAGATTGACTCCTTCTAGTTCTAATCCTATGTAGCTATGTTAAACTAGAGATCTAGTTGATGTTGTGGCTCTAGGGCTTGATCAGAGACTCTCCTCCTTGGATGAATGAATGAATTAGGGTTTGAGAATGAGAATGCCTCCTCCAGGGGCTAGGGGGCCTGCTTATATAACCCTTCCAAATGAACGTGAGCCATTGGATCAAACCGACCTTAATCGCACGGTTTTCCTTAATCTTTTAGGTCGGTGGAGCATAATCCGCGTGGCGGGCGCTGATTGGCCGCTAGGGCAGGGCGGGCACCCTAGGGGGTAGGGCGGGTGCCCAACCCGAGGCCCGTTCGGCCTCCCGTTCATTCTTGTGGCTTCTGGAGTCTTCTAGACGATAGAAAATTGCCGCACACGTTAATATCTCTATGTAAATCCGACGTGTGGGTCTTTCCTCCATATTTCCTGATAACCCCCTATAGAAATAGACAAACACTAAAACTCATGGAATTCTGTCAGATAAAACCCTAAGTCTGGGTGTTGGTTGCATTTAGATTCTTTTCTTTATTTATTTGATGATTAAATTCGATACTTAAGGACCGTCAACAAACTCCCCCAAGCTTACCTCTTGCTCATCCCTGAGCAAGGATAAACTTAGTGATGGATGAGAAGTTGCTGTAATGCCTTAGAAAGTTGACGATACACATGCTTTCAAATAAGGTCTTATCTCTGAGTTAGAGTAAATTGTTAAGACTTAAAACTTACTCATTTTACCTTCCACCATGGGGCTTGCAACCGTCACTTATGTCTTGAGCAGTTAAAAGATAGAATGGTCAAGTCAAGCACCATGTGTCTTGTTCTTTGATGAACTATAGCTTTGGAGTTTTTGCAGATTTTTAAAATAAAACTCAGATATTCTTTGTATGACTCTCTCAATTCTCTCTTTTGTGGTATTTCTGTATCCTTACCAAGGCAGTGATGGTATATGTTTTCTCTCAAAGTATGCAGTATTTGTGGTATGAGGCATAGTGGCATTGCCTTCTCTCTCATCCTACTCTAATAAGGCTTTGATATCTAGAGCTCATAGGTGGAAGATAAAGTATACATACTTACAAGACATTTATTTCATAGTCAAACCATAGATCCAGAGAAACAAGTCAATAAGTCAACATCAAGATGTGCATGTGTGGCGAATGAATGGTGTATGGTGATGATGGTGAAAACAATGATGAAAGTCTAATTCTACTTTTGCTCTTTTGAGGGGATACATACCTTTCTTGCACTTTGAAGCTTTTTGAGGAGAATGAGATGCTCTATATTTTCTTTTTCTTTTCTCTCAGGTGGGTATCTTGTACCCCTAATTCTACTGTCGGACACTTGTCTATTTTTACCTCTCGTCTCACTTTTTTTCTTCGAGGTTTCGGGCACTTGCCCCTTTTTATTTTCTCGTATTCACTTTTTTTAGAGAACTCACCCTCCTAGAATAATATAGCAAGTGGTAGTAACCAAAATATCTCGAGCATTTATTTCATAGGGAATAACAGGGGTAGGATAATGTTTTTGGCTATTCTCTTCTGGATAAGAGTAGAATAATTTTGGGTGAATCCAGAGATGGAAATGAGTGGATGTATGTGGATATGTACTTCCGGAATAGAAGCAGCATGTATGAGTGAACGTGCAAGTGAATCTTGATTTTAACCGCATGACAAGCTCCTAAGGGTCTACACACCTTGACCACACTCAATGCTCATAGGGAGTAAAAAGTAAATGTATGGTTTTTAGTTTAATAAGCATGTATATATGGCTGTGGTAAGAATTTAAACTCTCATCATACAGGAACTCATCATGCAATATTTTAAAGATTTTCAAAGATAAAATTCTCCAGAATTCTAGCATCACTAGAAAAAGATAAACAGCAACTCAACCTTCCATATCCTATCCGTTAACGACTTAGACTTTAGATCGAGTTCTCTTCCTACAAGTTTAGGTTTAGAGCAAGCTTTAAATTATAATAGTTATGTCTAAACTTGAGAGAGAGAGCTTTAAATTTGAAAATTAGGCAGAGCAACTATTCATCATATTCATGCTAGAGTTTATTATTAAGATTCAGTTTAGTATAGCCACTTTATTTATTTATTTAGCAAACTAAGCAAAAGTATATATATATATATATCTATAAGTACAAAATCTTTATTTGGGTTTTTATCATAGAAAAAAAATAGCCCGCTATTTTTGCCGCTATAGCCCGGAATAGCTTGACAAAACTTATGCCCCTATTTGCGTTCATGCACAATTTTGCCGCTATTTTGTCGCTAAAGTACGCTAATTACGGTTTATAAAACGCTAAACAACTTAGCCTTAGCTCGTTATTTAAAACATGGTCTTTTTATGATTATGTATCTTTTTATTATTTTAACAAAGTATAAGTATAAACGTAGATAGAAACACTTAGCTAGATAAATGGGGGTGCTCTCCCCCAAGCTGGATTTTGACGTAATTTCCTTTGATGCAGCTAGCAGGTGGCAGAGGTGTATTTAAATATTGGCAGCGCCCTGACAGCGATTAGGATGTCCTCCGTCTGCTTGTCTTCTTGATCCTTAAATTCTATGGAGCTCAAATAGACAACAAAACTTTGTAGAACTAGTTAAGTGTTGGCATAAATATCTAGCCTTTATCATGTTGAGCCTCCTCAATAAATGTTACTCTCTTTGGTAGGATCACAATCTTATTTTTTATATTTTTATTTTTATGGAATAGAAAAATATTTTTATTTTTATGCCACCATAGTGAATGGACTTATGGGTTTTATGCCACGAGCATACTCACATGGGGCTTACTTATTTTTAACATTTTTATTTTCTTTTCAAGATAGTACTAACCTGATTAACTAAACAAGTTATTTAAGGAAAATAAATAATTGAAGGGAAAAAGGGATAACTACCAAGTTTACCTTTTGGTACGGTGTTCGGTGTTTTTAAGTCCTCCGAACGGGACTTGTGTTCTCCGTCGTCCTGAGATTCGCTGGATAGCGTAGATGGTGGTTCCGGTGGCGCCTTCTCTTCTATTACAACTCTTTTCTCTTTCCACATCTGATTTAGTGCTACGGTCTCCTTAGGACAATCCTGTTCAAGATGTATATCTTCGGACTTTATTACCTCTCCTTCGTAGTCTGCCCATCCGTTCTTGATGATTTGTCTTCTCTGGTTTTGGTTGCGTCGTCTTCTTCTCATCCTGGTCTACTTAGAATCTTCAACTATATAATTAGAGTCATTAAAGTAGTGGCGTATCTTCTCATAGGGGAAGTGCATGTGGACTTCTCCGATTCAAATGTAGATGATAGCTTTGACAGTTCGGAGGAACGGTCTTCCAATGATGATGGGTGGATCGTACTCATCTTCTCCTATGTCAATGACCTGAAAAATCTATATGGATAAAATGGTCGTCTATTTTGACAAGGACATCAGTTACTAAACCTTCGACCTTTCGGAATGTCTGGTCTGCCATCTGGAGCTGAATGTATGTTGGTTGTAGGGGCATGGTTCCATACAGGAGCTGATAAGTGATTACGGCCATTATGTTGACGCCAGATCCGGTGTCGTAGAGTGTCTTCTGAAATGAGTATCCATTGATTGTGCACTCGATGCTTGGAACACCAGGGTCATCCTTCTTGATCAGGAAAGGCGACTTGAGTCGACGATCTTGAGCTCTGTGAATTGCAGTGACCATATTAGCTGATTTGGTCCATACTTGCTTCTTGTTCTTGTTCTTCCTGTTGGTCCTCTTTCTTAGTTCATATTGGGGTTACTCTGGGATTTGTGCAGTCTTGTTCTTGAAGGAAAACGTCTCCTTCCTCCCCTTGATGTTGAAGTTGATCTTCGCAGCACTGGCATAGATGACAGCTCCCGAGGTGTTCAGGAATGGCCTCCCCAGGATGATGGGTGACCTCTCATCGGCACCAGTCTCTATCACCACAAAGTCTGCGGGGACGTACGAGGTACCAACTCGGACACAGATATTCTTTAGTATTCCTTTTGGGAAGCTCAGTGCCCAATCTGCAAGCTGCAAACACATAGTTGTCTCTAATAAAGGACGTGTAAAGAATTTTTCATAGAGTACCCTAGGCATAATATTGACGCTGGAGCCAAAGTCGCAGAGTGCTTCTGGGAAGTCCACCAGGCCGATGAAGATTGGGATGACGTGGCGTCTTGGATCGCCTCTCTTGACTGGAAAAAGGTCGTTATGTACTTCTCCAACGGGGTTACTCCAATAGTTACCTGCATCAAACATGTCTACAAGATTTGCAGATTCTAATCCTTCTGGTTGTGATGGTATACCGAGGTTAGTAGCAGGAACAACAACAGCTATTTGATTCAACTGAGATTCAATCATTTTATTGAAGCTAATTTGATTTTTTATGACAGTAGAAAAATTATCCATTCTATTATTTATATTTTCTAACATTTTATCATTAGATGCCAATTTCTTAGACATGTTATCCATTAGATTTCCTTGATTAGACACTAACTCTCTCAGGAGTGGAAAATTATTATTATTGTTGTAAGAATTGTTACCTTGACAATTACCTGAGTAGTTACCTGAGTAGTTAGGCCTCTGTTGATTCCAACATTGATTTTGTTGAAGACGGTTGTTGTAGTAGTAGTAGTAGTTGTTGTTGTTGTTGTGGTTGATGTAGTTCACGTTGAAAGGTCCTAATATGGGTAGAGGGGGGTGAATAGCCTATTTAAAAATTCTACAAACACACTAGAGCAAGAGGTTAGTAAATAACAAAGCGAAGCTTTTTGCTCTAGCTCTAAAGAGGTGTTTGCAAGCCACCTATCCAACAATTCTAGTTGATATGATCACTAGGCACACAAGAGCTATGTCACTACTTACACTAGAAAGCTACATAAAGTTTCTATACAAGTAAGTAAGCTACTCTAATTTGCGGGAATGTAAAAAGAGATGGTTTGATCTTTATACCGCCATGTAGAGAGGATGAACCAATCAATAATATGAAGTCCAATCATCGGGAGAAATCTAATGAACAATCACAATGGAGACTCACAATTTTCTCCCGAGGTTCACGTGCTTGCCGGCACGCAACGTCCTCGTTGTGTCGACCAACACTTGGTGGTTCGACGGCTAAGAGGTGTAGCATGAACCTCGTCCTCACTAGGACACCGCAAGAACCTACCCACAAGTGAGGTAACTCAATGACACGAGCACTTTACTAGAGTTACCTTTCGGCTCTCCGTCGGGGAAGGTACAAGACCCCTCACAATCACCGGGAGATGGCCACGAACAATCACCAACTCGTGCCAAAGCTCCTCTGCTGCTCCAAGCCGTCTAGGTGGCGGCAACCACCAAGAGTAACAAGAAAACCGCGGCTAGAACGATCCCCAAGTGCCACTAGATGCAATCACTCAAGCAAATGTACTTGGAATCACTCCCAATCTCACAAAGATGAGTAATCTATGAAAGAGATGAGTGGAAGGTATTTGCTTAGGCTCACAAGGATGTCAAATATGCTAGAATGCCAAGTTAGTGAGCCCCAAGCCGGCCAACACGTATTTAAGAGCACCTCAAACAAATAGAGTCGTTGGCTCTTTCACTGGGCGAAAAACGGGGCCACCAGACGCTCAATAGGAGGCACCGGATGCTCAACCCCTGCGTCCGGTGCTCCAGAAACGGCCATGTGTCGCCTTTCGAATCTCACGCGTCGGAGTCTAACGGTAATCTGCAAAGCACCGGACGCGGTCAAGTTGGCACCGGATGCGTCTGGTGCACACCGGTCTTAAACACAGACAGGTCTGCAAAACGCACAGGCCACCGGACGCACACCAACGGACGCTCCCTAAGCGTCCGGTGCCTCCAGTCAGGTTTACTCGCAGAAGTCAGATAGCACCGGACGCAGGAACAGGAGTCACCCAACGTCCGGTGCCTAGCGTCCGGTGCTTGACCCTAGCCGAACCAGGCACTAACTACACCGGACGCACAGACACAGCGTCCGGTGCCTCAATGGCCAGCGTCCGGTGAGTGTTTCTCAGCGAGAAATACTCCCGTGACTTCTCCAAATTTTCCCGCCGGCGCAATAGGAAATATGCACTTCATTTTCTCGAAAACCCATCCTCTCTCTATCCTTCAAACTCCACCTCCTTCTCAAAGTGTGCCAACACCACAAAGTGTGTACCAACAAGTGTGCACGTGTGTTAGCATTTTCACAATCATTTTCTTCGAAGGAGTTAAGTTAGCTTACTAGATTCTAAATGCATGCTCATGAACAATGACACCTAGTGGCACTCGATAACCGCATAGCCAAAGAATTCCCCTCTTTATAGTACGGCTATCTATCCTAAGTATGATCACACCCTCTATGGTGTCTTGATCACTAAAACCAAAACCCTAAGCAATACCTTTGCCTTGATCTCCATAGGGTTTTGTTTTTCTCTTTCTTCTTTTCCAAGTTGAGCACTTGATCATCTTGTGGTCATCACCATCATCACCATGATCATCACTTGCTCCATCACTTAGCATGTACCAATCTCATTAAGTCTACACACACTTAATATAGAGGTTAGTACTAGGGTTTCATCAATTATCCAAAACCAAACTAGGGCTTTCACACGTCCTCAAGCATCTTAGGGCAAAGATTGTCTGAGAGTCATAGACATGCATGACTTCTCTTTTGTCTTCAACTTTGTTATCGAGCTTCTTCATGAGTAGGTCTAGCTTTGCAGACAGCATGTCTACCTCCTTGAGCTGGTGCATACCTCCACTTTTCTTATGCGTCTGGGTCCTCTCCTCGTTCCAACCTTGGTTGGATGCCATCTTCTCCACAAGGGTTGTGGCTTGTGGTATGGTGAGTGACAGGAATGTTCCTCCGGCTGCAGCATCCATGGTTTCACGGGTGCTATTGCCGAGCCCATGATAAAACATCTACATCAGCAGCCAGCTCTCCATTCCATGATGGGGACATTCTAGGATATAGTCTTGGAAGCGCTCTCATGCCTCTGGAACGGATTCATCATGTTGTTGCTGAAAACTTATAATCTTCCCACGGAGAGCATTGGTCTTGCCCATGGGAAAGAACTTGGCCAGAAAGTTTGTGGAGCAGAGTGCCTACGTAATATTCTTCTCCTTTGTTGCGTAGAACCATTGCTTCGCTCTCCCCAACAGAGAGAATAGGAAGAGACGAAGTAGTATGGCATCTCTGGGAACTTCTGAAATAGTAAATGTGCTGCAAATCTCTAGAAAGTGTTGGAGATGAGCACTAGCATCTTCGTGTGCCTTTCCACAGAACTATTTGGCTTGCACCATGTTGATGAGCCCAGGATTGAGCTCAAAGGTCCGGTCGATCTCCACAGTAGGTCCAGTGCGGATGTTGTCCGTGGTAGGAGCCGAGAACTCGCGGATCGACTTGTTCGCCATGGCTTCGAACTCCGATGACAAGTTCTGAATAAAATTTCGGCGATCTTCTTGATTTGATGAAGCTTTGCGCTGAAGTGTTGACGATGAAACCTTCTTAAGCTTGGCTCTTGTTTTTCTGATTATTGCTTTGGGGACTTCAACAAAATTTTCTGGAAGATGTCTTCTATTCATACATCACCCTGCATAAAATAATAAAAAATAGCAAAATACAGGGGTAAAGCTGTACGAGAGAATTGATGATCTCAATCATATTAGTGATGCGAATGATGACTCATTATTTCGTATTCATTCCTTATTAGTAAATCAACCTTCCCCGGCAACGACGCAAAAAATGCTTGTTGGGCATTCTTAACGTCATTACCAAAAGTAAACTTAGTTTTCTATTTCTGATAATGGCGCCAAAAATTCCAAACCTATCCCTCATGCCACTTAAGCAAAGTTGTCATCCCCAGCATGACATGAGAGACGCAGTATTGAAATTTGCAATTGCTCTTCTGAATAAATAATAAAAGAGATCTGCAAGCGCACAGATTAATAATGATGTAGCATTTCAACCGGGAAATATTCTAGGTATTGTTATTTATATTTTTACCACTAGGAAGGGATTACTAATACCAATGTTGATTATAGAATGAAATATGGAATTGAGTATCATTGCATGTGTAATAGAGAGCATTCATCTATCTCTTACATACAGGGATAAATGTCACATAAAATATAGATAAAGTATGAATGGTGACAAAGATAACTAATCTGATCAGCATAACTAGCCACATATGATAATGATAAGCACCTCAATAGATATTCTAGCAAGTTATTAGCATGGAACTAGGATGAACTACAAGAATATTTTCTAATTTATTCTTAACTATAAAGTCTAGCATATCATAGTTAGTGCAATTATACTTGGTAATCATTGCGAGACAGGACTATGCCCATGCATAGTGATATTATCAAGGAAGATGAGAAACATGTATATATTTGGTAATCAGTGCGAGACAGGACTACGATCCTAAACATGTATATAATTCCAATCTAACTAAGCCAAGTATATAACCATGATAAACTAAGAACGATATAATTGTAAATATAAACAAGTAGAGCAAAGTCATAATCAATTTATTGAAATAGAACAAGTAATATTCATAATATTGAAGAACAATGATGAACAAATGAAGAACAGTAGAGGAATTACCAAGAATCCTCTTGATAGATCCAAAAACCAATCGAAGATTGACTCCTTCTAGTTCTAATCCTATGTAGCTATGCTAAACTAGAGATCTAGTTGATGTGGTGGCTCTAGGGCTTGATCAGTGACTCTCCTCCTTGGACGAATGAATGAATTAGGGTTTGAGAATGAGAATGGGAATGCCTCCTTCAGGGGCCAGGGGGCCTGCTTATATAGCCCTTCCAAATGAACATGGGCCGTCGGATCAAACCGACCTTAATCGCACAATTTTTCTTAATCCTTTAGGTCGGTGGAGCATAATCTGCGAGGCACGTGCTGATTGGCCACCAGGGCAGGGCGAGCGCCCTGCCCCTAGGCCCGCTCGGCCTCCCGTTCGTTCCCGTAGCTTCTGAAGTCTTCTAGATGATAGAAAATTGCCACACACGTTAATATCTCTATGTAAACCCGACGTGTGGGCCTTTCCTCCATATTTTCTGATAACCCCCTACAGAAATAGACAAACACCAAAACTCGTGGAATTCTGTCAGATAAAACCCTAAGTCTGGGTGTTGGTTGCATTTGGATCCTTTTCTTTATTTATTTGATGATTAAATTCGATACTTAAGGACCGTCAACAGAGACTTAGTGTCAGAAAGAGGTATAGAGGTAGATAAAGCTAAAATTGAAGTAATTAAACAGGTACCTCTACCTGTTAATATAAAAGGAATCTGAGGCTATCTTGGTCATTATGGTTTTTATCGTAGATTTATAAGAAATTTCTCACAAATTGCTAGGCCAATGACTAGATTGTTAGCTAAGGATGTACCTTTTGAATTTGATGATGAATGCTTAGAATCATTTAATATTCTTAAGAAAGTACTTACATCAGCACCAATCATTCAACCCCCTGATTGGTCTTTACCTTTTAAAATTATGTGTGATGCTAGTGATTATGTTGTAGGCGTAGTCTTAGGACAAACAAAAGATAAAATGCATCATATAATTGCTTATGCTAGCAAAACAATGACAGAAGCACAATTAAATTATGCAACCACTGAAAAAGAACTTTTAGCTGTTCTTTTTTGCTATTGATAAATTTAGGTCTTACTTAGTTGGAGCTAAAATAATTGTTTATTCTGACCATGCTCTTAAATATTTGCTCACTAAGAAAGATGTTAAACCACGATTAATAAGATGGATCTTATTACTTCAAGAATTTGATTTAGAAATTAAAGATAGAAAAGGTGTAGAAAATCTTGTTGCTGATCATTTGTCTAGGATGTATTTTAAAGAACCTCAGAAATTACCTATTAATGACTCATTAAGAGATGACATGTTGTTTAATGTGACCAAGACAGATCCTTGGTACGCGAATATTGTCAACTTTATGGTTGTAGGATACGTATCACCAGAAGAAAATAAAAAGAGGCTTATTTATGAAAGTCGTCTCCACATATAGGATCCACCCTATCTCTTTCAGGTATGCTCAGTTGGGTTGCTGAGAAGATGTGTACCAGTGGAGGAGGGCATGCAGATCATACAGAAATGTTATTCATCACCATATGGAGGTCATTATAGAGTTTTTCGTACTCATGCAAAAAAATTGGCAGAGTGGTTTCTTCTGGTCAACCATGTATGAAGACACCAAAGATTTTATCTAAAGATGTGGGCCATGTAAGAGGCATGGAAATACTAGAGATGCTATGCCACTCACCAACAATCTTCAGATAGAGCTCTTTGATGTTTGGGAAATTGATTACATGAGACCATTTGTGAAATCACGAAATTATGAGTACATTTTGGTGGCAGTTGACTATGTATCCAAGTGGGTAGAAGCCATGCCATGCAAGAAGGCTGACTCAAGACACTCAAATAGGATGTTTCAAGAGATTATATTTCCAAGGTTTGGAATACCGAGGATGGTTATAAGTGATGGAGGAACACACTTCACTGATAAAAAGTTTCACTTATACCTACAAAATCAAGGACTACGACATAATGTCTCTACTCCATATCATCCTCAGACAAGTGGCCAAGCAGAAACATCAAATAAACAAATCAAAAATATTCTTTAGAAAACAATAAATGAGATGGGAACTCTATGGAGGGATCAGTTACCAAATGCATTATGGGCATACCGGACAGCTTATCAAACACCTTTGGGTATGTCCCCATATCAATTGGCATATGGTAAGACTTGTCACGAGGTTGCGCATCATTGTGCCACTTGGAAGGGGGCCTCTATATCTGCGCGCCTGGGAAACCTTGCAGCTCTAACTTGTTAGATGAACTTTTGAAAGGCTTCATAGTGATTCCTGCCGACCTCCCTAGGAGGGGGTTAAGAGACTTGCAAAGTCGAGCAAAAGGGTAAAATCATGAGTCATGGGTAAAGATGTACAACCTCTACAGAGTGTTAAATCTAGCATACTAGCTGTGCCCACGGATACAGACAGCCCGAAAAACTGACAAAATAGATGGACACTGATGAACATGAATAATGATGATAAATAATAGTTTATTATGTCGTTTATATGTGTTATTCTTTATTCTTGTGTACATTGATCATATGGTTATGGGATTTAATATGTTACCTTGAAATTTACTATCTAATGGTAAATATGATACTTACATATAAAAGCTAAATGCATTCAAACCAGTGTCATCTAACTGAGCCTCATGAACCCCTGGTTATACTTGTTGAGTACGATATATGCTCACCCTTGCTATTTCCCACCACTCTAGTCTACTAGAAAGAGTTGATCAAAAAAGTGATGGAGTCATGAAGGATGTTCTCAAGATACAAGATGTGCTAGCCATATGTTAGCCCCAGTCAACCGTCCCTATGAAGGTTGAGCCTAGAGATTAGTTACTGTTCCGCGATACTCTGATGTAAGTGTTTATTATATATGTTTCTGTTATATAACATTTGTTTCTGATATTGTTCCTTTCTATTGTTATATGTGTGGACTTCATGAGCACACATATGGCTTGCGTGGTTTTTTTTGTTCTTTAAAATCGGGTGTGACAGGATTCATAGAAGAGTTTTTGAAAGGGATTTTGTTGGTTTCTACGATGATGATTTTGCTGGGGTCTGGATCACCCATAGGGCCTAACAAACCTTGCTTGGGGTATCCTTAAGAGGAATCGGGATCCAGTTCTAAAAAGCCTAAAAATTGAAATAAGATGAAATAGTGTTGGGGAATAGAGAAACAGAGAGAAGGCGGAAAGAGGAAAGTTATCGTGGGATGTTGTCGATTAATGCCATCGGATTGAAGAAGTCATCGAGAAGCTTTGTTCTCGCTCGAGGGTGTTGAATCACGCCAAGATGCCTGGTTCATCTAGGCTTTGAATTTTTCCTGGTGGCGACTATGGGAGGAAGACCTAGCATTTAAGACCGATAGAAGGTACAAGTAGTAAATGGAGTAATCAATATGTCCTTATCAGCAGAATTGGGATACAGATGTTTGCAATTTTAGAATAAAGTCAAATTTGTCCCAAAATTAGAGGGTATGTGTTGACACTAGATTTTTATGAGTGGAGACTGCTTGTGGGATCATCCCGTTAAGAGGAAAATAGTTAGTTTGTCTGGATCGGCTAAATAGAGAGTCGGATAACAATAGTCGATCGGGACGTGTCGAGACTCAGTGAAAAGGAAGAAACGTATCAGACTACAACAAGAAGGAGAAGGTTGGAGTCCAAGTTACCTTTTATTTCTTGAGTCGTTTTTCGTTAGAACTTGTGTTTCGGTTTCTAGGTTATAAATACCAAAAACGTGATTATTGTAAGGAGATCCATTCAATCAATACAAAACCTTTTTGGCTCCGGCTACAAACCTTAGGAGTAGGAGTAAAGTAGATCTCAGCAAGACCTTCAACAGATTGAGTTGCATCGGTTGATTTCGACCTTCGGATTGCTTGTAAATATAGCTACGGTTCATATCTGGTTATCATGGCAGCATCATTTGACCTTGTGATAAGCTAAATTTGAGCTATTTATCGATTTAGATCTTATTTGTAAGGCTGCATTGCTCTAATCTCTAGCAAATAATCGACTTAAGCTAGTTATTGGCTCTATCAGATTGGCAACCTGGTAGATTCAATAAGTTATCAATATTATTTGTATTTAATGGTTTATTCATTACAACAATAATATTTCCCGATCGAGATTTGATAGATTAAGTTAAGCCTTAACTTTATTAATTAAGATCGAGCTGTTTTGATGAATTTTAATGAACACTGATTATTACCAGAATAGTTGATCAAATTTGTTTTAGCTAATTTGTCTATCTTGATTGTCACATGTCGTGCATTTGAAATATTTATCTGATCGTAGTTAATTTAGAATTCGAACAGATTCAACTTAATTATACTTGTTATTGGCTGCATTTAAAGTATATTAAGTTAAGTTTAACTAAATTTAAATTTGATTACGATCGAATGAATAGATCTTGTTCGTGCCTCATGGATCATGTGTCGGCTAATTAGCTGATCTAGTCACACTTAATGAGTAGCACGTATGTATAAATCTTTCAGACATTAAATAGACTAGTAATGTTTGTTGAATCTATTGAAGCCTGTTGGCTTTTAGACCAAGTGAATATATATTTGATACACTTATGAAAATAATTTGCTAAAATTGTTGGCCCTTAGACCAATTTTGGTAAGTTATCGTGTATCTAGTGAATAAAACAGGTAAATATATGTGATCTATCTTTTCTTATACAAACTTCGTATAGACTAATTAGTCGATCCAGTCACATTTTGTTCGTAGCATGTTTGCATGCTTCACTTTAAAAACAATTAAGTTCATTAAATGAGCTCAAGTTATGCTACAATATTGTGTCAAATAATAGTTGATAAAATGCAATATTTGATATATATCATGAATAATCATCTCATTATTACACATGCGAACATTGGCAGAAGTTAATTTTTTAGTCAATTTCCTTCGGTTAATGGCTACTTTAAGCCATACATTTTTAACTGTCTGGCAACAAACGGCAGCTTCCATAATTTGATATTTATTTTTTCTTTGTCAATTGCAGATTAAATTGACTGGCACGCTGAAGACACAAATCATCAGACTCAGTTTGCGTGTTGAAACTCAGGAGATCAAGAACTCCAGCTCCTGAACAGTCTCTATGGGCTTTCGAGTGTGTTATACAAAAAAAATCAGTTTTTTGTGCTAACAGACCTTATTTTATTTAATCTCTAAACAAAAACACCATTATTATGTTATAGGTTAATATCAGCCCTCTCGCTACTACGCGATTGTATTCCAATAGCTTTCTCACTAAAGCTCTTCTAAACTCAACATGAAGTGGAATCGTGTTTAATACATCTGCAACCCAATATCCAGCAATATTGAACAAAGTTGGATATTGGGTTTTCAGCGGTTGATCTTCTGACCAGGCATCTTCTCACAACAAGGCCTTGTTTAGATGTGAAAAGATTTTGGATTTCGCTACTGTAGCACTTTCGTTTGTTTGTGGCAAATATTATCCAATTATAGACTAACTAGGATCAAAAGATTCATCTCGCGATTTACAGGTAAACTGTGTAATTAGTTTTTATTTTCGTCTATATTTAATACTTCATGCATGCGACGAAAGATTCAATGTGACGAGAAATCTTGAAAATTTTTTAGTTTTCGGGGTGAACTAAACAAGGCCTTGGTTGCCATCATCTAGTCTGATAGTGGTGTTTTGCTTCCAAATTAAATCTCCAACGAAATGGTTATACGCACGTGGAAGCATTTAGCACAGTTAGGCCTTGTTTAGTTCCGAAAACTGAAAAGTTTTCGAAACTGTAGCACTTTCGTTTTTATTTGACAAACATTATTCAATCATAGAGTAACTAGGTTTAAAAGATTCATCTCATGATTTACAGATAAACTGTGCAATTAGTTTTTATTTTCATCTATATTTAATATTTCATGTATGTAGCGTAAGATTCGATGTGACGGGGAATCTTGAAAAAATTTTGATTTTCGGGGTGAACTAAACACGGCCTTAAAGCGCGTGTCTGCGTCACGTGATTTCTGTGCCTTCGATCACTAGGATATGCATGTTGTGAATATCAGCGTATGGCAGTATGTATGCCGTATGCGTGTGTAGTGTGCGTCCAACTTATTGCACTATCAAATGATGAAAACACAAATTAAATACCAAAGCCCCGTCGTACGCATGTAGTTACATACGAATGGCATTACCACACCGAACATCCAAGCTTCTTTTATTAAGCTCTTCCTTGTTGTTAGTGTATCTTTCTGGATTCCGTTGAAGAAAAGCATCACGTCGATGGACCTGGTTCTAAGTGAGGATGCACGACGACAACGTCGCGTTCAATTCCTCTTATAAGTATGCTTCGTAGTTGTGAACACACGTGCGCAAATGCAGCAACCAGAAAAGCCAAAGATCCCATTGCAGGGAAAAAGGCACAAAAAGTGGCCGTGGAGATTGTGTGGTTTGTCAAATGAAAGCCACCCCGGTTGACATCCACCGTGCTTCTGGATATATATATATATATATATATATATATATATATATATATATAAGACTCTATCACGGAGTCCATTAAATATTATGTATGATATTTTACTGGTGTGGCAGCATATTTATTGAAGAATGAGGTAGAAAAAAAGACTCTAAGTCTTATTTAGACTCTAAGTCCACATTATTTGAGATAATAAATAACTTTAGATTTTATGATAAAGTTTGCATTGTGAATACACTCAAAGTATCAAAAACCCACGCGGCCACGCATCACGTGTAATTAGCTTCTGACCCGTGTAGTGTAAACACTTGCTTACGTGATATTGCCTTACGTTGTGTACATGTTAATATGTATCGCGAATTCATTGTCGTGAGTATGATTGCTTTGAAAATTATCTCTACTATTTTTTCCCCGTGAGCATAGTCTTTTTAGGCCGTGTTTAGTTCGTGAACTGAAAAATTTCACAGCACTATAGCACTTTCGTTTGTTTTGTGGTAATTATTGTCTAACTATAAACTAACTAGACTTAAAAATTTGTCTCGTCAATTTCGACCAAACTGTGTAATTAGTTTTTATTTTTCGTCTATATTTAATACTCCATGCATGCGTATAAAGATTCAATGTGACCGGGAATTTTGAAAAATTTTGGATTTTAGAGTGGAAGTAAACAAGGCCTCACGGAATTGCTGGTCGAAGTTGACAGAGGGTGTTAAGATATAAAATTGACTTCCAGACATAATCCCTTGTTTGGTGTTTTTTAAGGAGTGTTTGGTGTGGGGGTTTGATTGGAAAACTATACCTTAATGGATGGTGGGGATGTATTCTTTTTTCTTTTGTTAAAAGCACAATTTCAACACATCCCCCTAGAGAACTCTCACTCCCCAAAAACAAACAAAAGGTTTCTAAACTTCTATCTCTAATCCTTCCTTTCAATTACATAGGCTTTGTTTAGTTTCTAAAAAAATTTGTAAATTTTTTTAGATTTTCCGTCACATCAAATCTTACAACACATGCATGATGCATTAAATATAGATAAAAAATAACTAATTATACAGTTTACATGTAATTTACAAGACGAATTTTTTAAGCCTAGTTAGAGCATCTCCAAGAGACTAGGTAAAATTATATTCTAAACTACAAATTTAGTTATTGTGTAAAATAAAAAAAAACACTCAAAACATAAAGTTCTACAACAGCCTTTGTATAGGATAGCCATTGAACACGACATACTATATATGGCAAACGAAAGTTTAGGAATAGTAAACTTGCTATTTTAGCAAACCATATAGCATAGCTGTTAGACTTTAATTTTTGCTTTTAAAATATTAAAATAACCTAAATAACATAAATAACATATCTGTTGAAGTTGCTCTTAGTCGATGCAGCTTAATATTTTGCCACGCGTCGCGCGGTCCCCTATCGAACCAGCCTCCTGCAGTCCTGTGCGCTTGATTCTCCCGAACCATCGCCTCTCCTCCCGACGGCTCATGTAGCCGCACTAAGAGCAAGTATTATAATAGAGCTAACTGTTGGCTGTAAGATTTTTTTATAACCTTCTTACAGCCCACTCAAGGCACTTCCAATGCTAGAAACTACATATAGTTTCTATACCCATTAAATTTTATAGACACTATATATAGAAACTATGGTTCTAATGGATAGTTTCTATAGAATATTTTTATATCCAATCATATTCATTCTCTCTCCATTCTTAGCCAATCATATTACTTCATGTCTTGGATTTTGTGTAGACATGGTTTCTAACTTAGACCCACTTTCTATGAGTTTTACTCTCTCTCTTCAATAACTACATTGCCACATCAGCAAAATGCTTAGGTGGCACTGCAATTAATGTCTATAGAAATCATGATAGTTTCTGCATTGGGAGTGCCCTCACTTGTCTGTCTGACAGATTTCTTGTTTTTTGTGTCTGAGCCAGTTGTAAGCTTACAGTAAAGATGATCAACGGGCCGGCCCGGCCCGGCACGACACGGGCCCGTGCTATGCACGGCACGATAGGGCACGGGCCCGTATGGCCCGCGTGCCACCGGGCCGTGCCTCCATAGGCCATCGTGTCTGCCTGACGGCCCAGGCACGGCCCGTGGGCCGATTTTCGTGCTGGGCCGGCTCGAAAAGCACGAGGCCCAATAGTGCTTCGGGCAGACCCATGGCCCGTTATATAAAAAATACTAAATTTAATATACAATTTAACAAAGCATAAGTAAATCATATTTAATTTATAGATATTAATATTTCACAATTCACATAACACAATATACTCAAAGATCATATTTCACTTGTCAAAAATTACAAGTTTGATAAGTCACATAACGATACTACAAGTTTCACAAATTTCCTGATACCGGGCCGACACCGTGCCTGCTGTTAAAAGCGGGCCGTGCCGTGCCGCCCGGCGGGCCGAGGGGTCGGCCCAAGCACGGCCCGTTACGTGCTTCGGGCCGGCCCGGACCTAGTTAGGATCGGGTCGTGCCGTGCTCGGACCGGGCCAAATGACCGTGCTTTGGGCCGTGCCTTCGGCCCGTGGGCTGCATGCTCAACTTTATCTTACAGCCCGCTTTTACTCTCTCTCCTCTTCTCTCTCCTCCACCTCAGCATTTAGCTGGCTTACAGCCTGCTATAATACTTGCTCTAATCGGCGATCGGCACTTGGTACTGCCGTCACCGTTGCCGCCTCCTCCTAAAGGCACGTGCTGCTGTGGATTGCAGCACATCTGCCGTACGCCCGGCAGCGGCGGAGCTCGCATGCGCTAGGATAACACCGGCGGCAAACCCCTACCTGCGCATCGTAGGCTGCACGTCGCCAGCCCGGGGTCACCACGCCGCCGTGGTGGCGGCCGAGGGTGCCTCGCCATACAATGCTCGTGCGTCTGCTATACGCCCAGGCAGCGGTGGCAGCCCCAGCACGCGCTAGGCCAGAGGCAATGGCAAGTCCCCATTAGTTTGCAGCGACCCCGGCTAGGCGATGGTGAAGGCAACAACAGGACAACACTAGCCTCCTATTCCCTTGTGCTCGTCATTGCCAGTGACCAATAAACTCGATGCTGGCATCGCTGCTTCCATGGACAATGAAGCCAATGTGTTCGATGATATGGGAACAAAAGTTTTTTTTCTGTATTTCTTTCACTCATTTTTTCTAGATGATTTATACATTGGGTATTAAAAACTTTTCAGCTGCATTGGGTCCCCTGGTTCCACCACTGATGTATGGACTCTAAATTACATTTGTAGTTAATTTTGCTATCTAATGTCATTGGTTCAAAAGTTTTCTTCAAATTATTATCAGTTGTAACTCTCTATTCTGATTATTATACTTATCCAAAGGACTCCCTGGTAATGTTGGAGTTCCTATTTCAGCCCATGAGCATGTATGATCTATATCATATATATTTCCTTCTATTGTGTATGTTTATCTAAATGTTTGATTTTGTAGGCAAGAGCTGATGATAAAGACAACTACATATCAAGCCCCAGCCAGATTTTACTCCAGACCTACCCAATCATTAGTTACTGATCTGGATGATCATATATTTGTTCTTTTATCCCTTGTACTTTAGCTAGACATTTTCTGGGTTCACCAAAAAAAAACTTAGACATTTTCTGGATGGGGGAAGGAATAAGGCTCTAGGACATTGTTACATCAGACCTACCATATTCTATTAAGCATCTATCTCAGCTGCTCACAGGCACTCTATATCCTACCTAAAAAAATAGATGTTGGAGAATATGTCTTAACATCTTCATTGCAGTGTCAAACTCGACCAATATACTTTCCTCCAAGTAATGATGCAAGCAAGTTATCCAATGAGTCATCAGGCAAAAATCCACAAAGACAAAGACCATATAACGATAACACTGGTTAGATCCAAACGAGCGGTTCTAGTACAAACGAAAGTGCTACAGTATTCATTTTGCAAAAAAAAAATGGAACTAAACAAGGCTCTAAGCAAACAAGGAGTGAGGAAATTCCCTGAGCAGAGGTGTTTGTTTGAGCAGAGTTGTCGAACCAAAATCAACCAACAGGCCCAACAATGGGTGCACGTACTTTTCCAGCCAGGAGAAATAGTAATGGACCTTTGGGCTCCGACGACGCATGCGGCAATGACAAGACGCTGCCGATGTATCCATGGGCCGTTGCGTGCGTCACACAATCTGAATCACAATCGCACCAGCGCATGCGCATCCGCGCTGACGCCTGGCGCCATTCAGCGGTCAAAGCCGAAGCCAATGATGGAGAGAGACCTGACCTGATGAACCGGGGTCTGCGGGTGTCGACACGCGCGCGCCAAGCTCGCACGGCGCCGTCGCTTTCCCTTCTAGAGATCCCAGGCACGGCGCTCCGTGCGCGCGAGGGCGGAGTAGAGTGGAGGAGGACCGACGCACGCCGGCCGCGTTCCCCAGTCGCAGTCGCAGTCGCAGACTCGCAGTCCCGCTCCCGCCCGGTCGTCGCATGCAGCCGGCCGGGGGCCCTTGGGCCCTTTGCGCAAGGTCAGCAGCATCGGCGTCGGCGGTCGGCGTCCGTCTACTCACCCTCTTTGGCCCGTCTCGTCTCAAATGACAACGGGTCGCCGTCGTGCGTCAACGTCCCCGGCCGTTGGGGGATGCTGCTGCGTCATCGACGTGCTGGTGTGTGTTGACCTGCAGATCAGATGCAGATCATGCATGCAGGACTGCGTGGTCAAAGATCGGGAGAGCGCACAGGTGTATCACGCAGACGACAAGTGATAAAATCAGCATCACTAGTGGTTAAGATCTTCTTTAGTTCTCAAATTTTTCAATATTCACTTTCACATCGAATCTTTAAACGCATACATATAGCATTAAATATATAAAAAAAAATAACTCATCGTACAGTTTGTCTGTAATTTATGAGACGAATCTTTTGAGCCTAATTAGCTCATAATTGAACAATAATTACTAATTTTAAATAAAAATCCTACAATGTCAAAATTTAAAAAAAAATATCATGACTGCAAACACCATTCGCTTAGCTGAGATACCAGTTGACAACTGAAACCATAGCTTCGCCAGGTCGTTAAAAGCCGCCTAGGAGTAGTAGTACTCAATTGCACAGCGGTACAGCATCGACAAGTACGTGATTACTAATCTCTCTGTCCTAAAAGAGATCGTCGTGGATAAATATAGGTTCATTTTTTTCAACTTTGATTAGATTTTTTGAAAATATATATAACATTTATATCTCTAAATAAATTTACTATAAAAATATATTAAACTATGTACCTAATGATACGAATTATATATTATAAATATAATAGTTTTGTATATATATTTGATTGAAATTTAAAGTATTTGACTTCTCAGAAAGCAAAATTGACATTTGTTTTTGGATTAAGGGAGTACCTTCTAATTTCCTGGAGGCCTCGAAATTCCAACTGCGGTACCAAGTGCATTTAAGAGCAAGTATTATAGTGGGCTGTAAGTTGGCTAAATGCTGAGGTGGAGGAGAGAAGGGAGGAAAGAGAGGAGAAGCAGGCTCTAACCTTACAGCCAGCTTAGGCACAGGAACCAAGAAACTTTGTGAGAGAGACAAGTGGGCCACATATTAATAGTGAATAGCTCATTATTGTATGAGTGGACTGTAAGAAGGCTGTAAGAAACCTTACAACCAGCAGGTAGGCTGTATTATTAAACTTGCTCTAAAAACTGTTCTTCTTTTCATTTGGATAACTCTCTTCCAGAGCCAAGCTATTACCGTCCAAATTTCATTTTTTTTTATGAATGATGAACTGTTCTTCTTTACATTTGGATAACTCTCTCTTTTCCAGAGCCTGTTAATGCACTCATATGTAATCGTAATGGCTTCTCTTTTCATTACCGTACAAAACTCATGCAGAGGTTAGAATACAATCTTTTCATATAAAACTTTTTAATAAAGCTCCCTTCTTCCGAAAGAAGAAAAACGGATATAGTTTTTATTTTATTTTATTTTAATTAAAGAAAAAGACAGAGTTTTTAATTGGCACTCATATGTAATCGTAATGGCTTCTCTTTTCATTACCGTACAAAACTCATGCAGAGGTTAGAATACAATCTTTTCATATAAAACTTTTTAATAAAGCTCCCTTCTTCCGAAAGAAGAAAAACGGATATAGTTTTTATTTTATTTTATTTTAATTAAAGAAAAAGACAGAGTTTTTAATTGGCGTCAACATTTTGCTCATCTTTCGTATTGGCTATACGACCAGATCAATTCAAAACTGCGGCCAGATCTGGGTCACAAGAGATACCAGTCTCGACCTAGGGCCAATGAGTGGGCTGTTGCCGCTGTTTAAATTGGGGGCCAGGAATTCCTCCATTGGTGAAGTTTTGGCAACCCATGTCTCCAATGAAGCAAGAGGCCCGACAGGATAATAATGGACTAGATCTCGTATTCACAAGTCCATAACTTTGACCCAAGCTGGAACCTTGTTCCATTTTCTATTAAAAAAATAGAGTAACTTTGGCTCGACAAGTAGACAACTCCAAACGTTTATTACCACGGCAAGCTCAGCTTTTAGGGGGTCAGATTCCTTTTTTTAGAACTAGTAAATACAATCCTGGTGTTTGGCGTGGTTTCTAGAGAAGCCAGAGTTGTTTTGCAGAAGTCATAATTTATGGCTTTTCAAAAAACAACTTCGTCTCATCTGCTTTTTACTAAAAAATACTCCTCCATGAAAACATTTGGCAGGTTCCTTCAGAGGAGTCAGAGCCAGAGCTAGGATGAATCCTGCCAAACACGCCCTCTATACGTGTGTCGCAATGGAATATGCACTTTATTTAAATGACTAGCAAAACATGCCCGTACGTTGCAACGGGAGAAATAAGCTATTGAAATATATATGTATTGATAGGTTTTTATTTTATATTTTATTTTGTGTAAACTAATATTGCTAATAATATGTCAATGCTCTATTAAATCCATAAAAAATTAATTGGATTTGTACCACTAAAAGAACCAAAGTTTACTAAAATAGCATCCAAAAGATTCAACTTTAGAAATTCGGCATCAAAATATTTCTCCCATGTTGCCTTCTACCATTTTCATTAATTGACGTTAACTTGAATATTGCCTGTTATGTAACCACCACCGCCCCGATATGGTGGCACGAACGATAGATGTTCTCACGAAATCCCTTGAGGCATGAACCTAAGAGGCCTTCGTCTGGAGTAGTTAGACATTCTATCATCATTGAACGTATGTTGTTCTAACTTACCCGAGTGTGGGTTGTAAGCATAGGTCACATTTGGGACATATAGATTACGCATCATTGTTAGACTGGTGTTGTTCTAACTTATATGGGCATAAATTCCAATCACGAACAGGGCAGAGAGAAGTGCAAGGATATTGTGATAAGTAACAAAAGACAATCGGAAAAATCATTTTGCTCTTTAATATCAAGTATGTAGATGTAGAATATATATATTGATTAGATTGGACAACAAACTACTTAAGACTTCATTTTATGATTACATTCGTCTGACCATTGATTTATCCAAGCTATAATAAAAATAAAATTTATTCCTAATAAAACTATACCAGAAATCTAGTGATAAGAATATTTTATTGATTAATGACAGAGAAGATGTAAAGATTCAAAGACTAATAATACTATATTTTATTATTGAAGATAATCAGAAAAAAGAAAAAATTCAAAAAGGACATGGAAGAAACAGGCTCAAAATACTTCTTCAAAAATAAGGAAAACAAATGAGAAAAGAAAACAGGAGAAAAATTAAACGGAAACTGAAAAAAAGAGAGAAACGGAAAGAGCATGGAAATCAAACTTAAATGGGCACGTGAAGAAACAATAAATATAAAAGTTTATTGCAGCTAAAATAGAAAAAAAATAAAACTCTAAACGGACATGGGAAAAACAGGGTAGATAAAAATTTTCATCGTAGGTTCACTAAAAAACTCATCACAGGTTTCAGAGTATTGAAGAGTTGGACGAAAAAAATTATTGGTAGAAATGTTACCTCTTTGTTAAATATATATGTGGTATTCTACACTCTAGGTGTACTACACCGAACAATTATACTGAACAAAATTCAGTATCGTTCAGTACTTGTGTTTCAGTATTTCTCAGTATTTCACGGTCCTAGGTGTAGTCATGAATGATATAACGTTCAGTACTTCTCAGTATTTTTTCTTCTCAGTTTTGACTTGTGGTGTAGAATAATATTCTACACCTAGAGTGTAGAATAGCGCTACCGTGTGTGTGTGTCTATATATATATATATATATATATATATATATATATATATATATATATATATATATATATATATATATATATATATATATATATATATTTCTATACTCCCAGAAGTAGTTACTCCCATCTTCAATAAATCATGTTACGTATGTGTTCATACTTATTTATCAGTTTGAGTATGTTTATATACTTAATTTAAGATACTTCAAATCTTCGTATGTGAATTTTTTTCAACAGAGAGCATACTTTTTAATATATTACTAAAATATCACTGCAGTACTATATAAAATAAGTATAACCATATACTTCATGTATACTTGCATACTTGATATATATATTACCCTAGATGATTTAGTATGATCATATACTATGTCTCCATATACTTCGTTGGACCATATATGTCGTAAATCTAGAGATACACACATAGGAGTAACTACTCTTAGGGAGTAGAAAAAATTTACCATATATATATATATATAAAATAAAGAAATAAAATTTTGCTTTTCTTTTGTCTGGCCGCAGCCCACTCACTTGCGGCCGACTCTAGTCGCAGTCCAAAAATCTTCAGCCTAACTGTTCACAGCCCACTCGCACACTTGCTTGCGGCCCACTCCAGTTACAGTCCGAAAATCTCCACTCCAGTCACCTCACACTGCGAAAAACTTCAAAAATTCCACGTAACAAAAACTGCAACATTAAGGATTCAAACCCTGGACATCAAGTTTAGAAAACAAAATGCCAACCACAAAGATACGTGAGGCTATCTAGTATTTGACAATACCTTTTAAATTTATCATAAAACTTTTTGCCATAAAATAACTTTTTCAAACCATATTATGTCCCTGATCCTCTTTTCAAGATCCATGTCCGATTCAGTTTGCGTCTAATAAATATTACTTTTCTTTCATTCGTTCCTTTGGGTGCACTTCATTTGGATTTTTTGTTGGTCTTCCGTCCGATTACTTTATTTGAATTTTTTTTTCATCAGTTATCCTCTTAGGTGACTTTTTCTATTGACTTTATTTTTAAAAAAATAAATATTATGGACCTTTGAGTCGCTGATTTTTCTCCAAGCAAAAGATTTTAATGATCAAGTTGTTAATATAATTTTTATTAGAAACATATTTTTATTTAAACCAGGATTAACATGTGATTCAACTCATCAAAATATGAATACAAATTTAAATAGTTTTATTGTCTAATCTAGTCTAAATAAATGTATCTCTACAATCACTGATGAGGGTTAGCATGTGAAAACTAGATTTAGTTTCCCATCATAATCTAAGAGGATAGTCTCAATAATCAGTGATTAAAATTATAGATTTTTATAGTCTCAAATGTCACAAAAAGAGTATTTAACTATAGCATTGTAATAAATGGGCTAGCGACAATGCTATCTTGAGGCTAAGATTCAACTATAGCAGCAGGCTCAAATTGCTAAACTGAATGTGAGCATAAATAGCGGTATACTGTGTTTTTCTTGAACTATAGCAACACATGGATAGAATGAAAAATAAAGTCATAGTGTACTTACGACTAAATATTTATGTGGTTTGCAATAGAGGAAAAAAATGTGTCAATTGTATTTTAATTTAGGATTAATAATACATTGTCATCACAACTAAATTATAGTTTAAAATTTTTAAATGGTGAAACATAAATAATACCGCCCTTTGTACTAAATTATAGGTCATCTTGAATTTTTTTTAGGTAAATAACTTTTGCTATGCATGTAGATACACAATATGTCTAGATGTACAGAGTAAAAGTTATATATTTAGAAGTCAAAATGATATGTAAATTGGAACGAAGGGAGTATATACCATTTATATGTCGTTCACCATGAATGTTGGATAGTTTTTTATTCTTCCGTTACAACACACGGGCATATTTAAAAGTAAATAATAATTAGAGATAGAATTGTCCCCTTGCTCTTGAGCTCTCAACACTCATACAATAGATACAAAAAGGTTTGTCATGTAGCACTGGAGATGAAGTTGTGCGGTGGTAGGCCTTTATGTTTCCAACCCCAGTGACCAGGGTTCAATCCCTATGAGCAGGTTATTTTTATCCAAACACATTCACAGATGTATTTCCACTTTGGTGAAATGGGCCAAACGTATTATCACTTTGGTGAAATGGGCCAAACGTATTACCACTTCGCTAAAAATGGGCCGAACAGTGGCTCGTTAGCAAGTCGGATGGGTCAGCAACGTAAGTGACTAAGTGAAATAGATTGAGTGGGCCGAACAATTTGGTTTAACAAATGGGCTAGGCCAGACAAAAAATAGGCTGAAATTTTGCCTCTTTATTAATAGGTGTATACATATAGATTTGTGGCTCAAAGATTTAGATTTATGTCATCTGTTCTACTATGACGGTTGGAAGAATACTTTTTTAAACTTTTTAATATTAAATATAGATATAGATTGGACCGGCCATCTGACCAACGAACTTTTCGTTTTTGGCGTCCTACAAGTGAGTGAAGAATATGTTCCTTCACTCCATCAGGAAACCAAACAAAATCTAGTGCGCTTTTCTTAAGATAATAATGATGCTCAAGAGTGCACAACATATAAAAGGCTCAAACAAATTAAAGTGCATCGAGATCCCAAAGTTGTCGACATATCTGAAATGCAACTATATTACTGAAAATTCATGCATGTCGACATATGTGAAATGCAACTATATTTAATTAAAAAAAACGGAGAACTCTACATACTATATGGTCTGGGTGCGCTCTCTATCACTCTCTTTTCCCTCTTGGAATTGGAACGTCAAAGGCAATCTTCGAGCGCAATCAAAATGCGGTTCGTTCCCTGACAAAAAGTGCAGATCAGCAGGACATAAAACCCCATCCGGCGGGAACCGTCGTGATCGGCCGCTCGATTTCTCTGGCCCACGGAACCGGCCGAAGCATCGCAACGTGGCGGCGCAGAGAGCGCACAGTAACACGCAACAGTTCTTCTCTTGGCGAACGATGAATGATCGAGCCATCCAGGCGATCGGGAGGCCCAAGGCCCCATTGTTTTGTCGCAACTCGCATGGGCCTGGTCGCCATACTGACTGACGAGACGAGCAAGAAAAAAAGGCCTGCAATCAATCGCTTTGCTGTTGGAAGTGGGTCATTTGTCGCGAGCGTGCATCGACATCGACACGGGGTGAGCAGTGCGCGACTGTGCACATGATCACCACGTACGCACGGACTCCTACGATCAGCTCTAAACAAAAGGCTGCCAGCATGCCCTCAGGCCCCCAGCTGATCATCGCTGACGCAGAGGCAGATGCTAGCTGTCGACACTCCCCCCCCCACACACACACACCGCATATCCACATCGGAATCCCAGATCGGCGATCCGCCGTGGCCACCGACCAGCCACATGTCCGGTCCAAGTCCGACCGCTGTCCATGGACGCATGCATGGCACGGAGCCGCGCGCGCGAGCGCGCTCCCAGAAACCCAAAAAAAAGGCCGTGTCCGCCGCGGCGGGCGCATTCGCGCATGCGCGGGCGCGGGCGCGACGCCTGGCCGCCGTTACGACCGATGCGCGCGTGCGCGCCCACGGTTGGTTCGTTCCTGAAACCGATGCCGGAGGCCAATATGTCGGCAGCTCGGCGCCCGCGTTCCGTGAAAGGATTCCCCCGACGCGATTGGGTTGGGTTTGCGCTACACTTTTTCGCTCCCCGATGCCTCGTCTTCGATCTCCAAATATGCGCCAGCGCGGCGGGGGCTGGGGAGGCGTACGTGCGTTCGGTGGTGGTCTGGGACTGTGGCAAGTGGCATTCATATGGCTCACGCGCTCACGGCGTTTTCGGCTTGCTAGCTGCTCCGTCTTGGCGTGGAAACATCTGTCTGGGCTGTAAACAACACAAAAGCGAGCAAAAGGGTATGGGAAAGGCATTGGCGAGTGGTGGTCACAGGTAGTGCACCACTCCGCTCTGTGGCCTCTCTGCGTGTTCCGTGCGCCTTGACATGTGCCAAGGACGGCTGATTGCCTAAAACAACTGTAGCATCCACTTCGTCTCTACAGATAGATCAGACGTGCTACTAGTATGTGCCCACCAGGCCACCACTCGATCGATCGTCGATGCCCAAGCTCTACAGTGTACCATAATGGTTGATCGGGACGCGAAGCTTAGCTCTGCTTTTTAAAAGCACCAGGATGATGCCCGCGGTAGCGAGCTCGTTACGGGAATCCACTGCTTTCATATCGCTGGACCACACATCCAATGTCTGTAAAGAGATTGGTTAGTACAAATTCTTATCAGCGACCTTATAGAGACCGTGACCGGTTAGTGCTTTTCTGAATTTCTGGTTCGGTGGTAGTGGATGAACTAGGTGCCGGAGGACCCACTTTTCAGTGACTCGCCTTGTAGGACAGTTCACAGGGTTCACACATATAATGTTCTCTCTATTCCACATTATAATTTACTTTAGCTTTGTACTAAATCATGGAGTATTTCTCTAATTTTAGAATATTTTTTTTAGAAAAATGTATTAACACATGTAATTCCAAATAAATGAGATATCAAAATATATTTCATAGATTTTCGATGAAAACAATAAGATGTTATAGATTCGTCTCGCGATTTACAGACAAATTGTGTAATTAGTTTTTGTTTTCGTCTATATTTAATGTTTCATGCATGTGTCGAAAGATTCGATGTGAAGGAGAATCTTGAAAACCTTTTGGATTTCGGGGTGAACTAAACAAAGCCGTGGTAGGTAGCTACCGATCACTTACCCGGAGGCTGTGGTCAGGAAGGATGATTGCCCAACTGTCTAGAAGATAGAGGTGAGAGAGGTCAATTATAAGCGCGCCTACATCTCGCACTAGCGGCTCGCCTCGCTGATTTTTTTTAAAACTATAATAATAGATTCGTTGATTGATCGACACTTTGAACAAAACGGCTACTGTAGCTTTCTCGTCGTCAGTACCAGCTTGGCCTTTTATTACCGTTCCACGCACGCGCGAAGATTCCTCCCTTACCTGTCGTCTGCTCACGATAACTAGCGAGACGTCAAGGGTTGTCCCCCTTCCTCAGCCCGTCGTCACGTATTTACAGCACACCACAGATTGCAATGGCATCATGTGAGGTCTCTCAGAAAACACTGTTCATTTAAGTTTATCAACCAAATATATTAGTTATTAAGTAGTATTTTTTTTAAACAAAATAGTCAACAGTACTTTCTACTATAACTTGCGTATTAGGGCCTGTTTAGATTGGTAACGAAAATTTTTTGGGTGTCACATCGAATGTGTCGGAAGAATGTCGAGAGGGGTTTTTACAGACTAATAAAAAAACAAATTACATAGCTCGTCAGGAAACTGCAAGACAAATTTATTAAGCATAATTAATCTATCATTAGCATATGTGGGTTACTGTAGCACTTAAGGCTAATCAGGGAGTAACTAGGCTTAAAAGATTCGTCTCGCGATTCTCAACTAAACTGTATAATTAGTTTATTTTTTTATCTACATTTAATGTTCCATGCATGTGTCTAAAGATTCGATGGGATGGATGAAAAATTTTTAGGTGCGGAACTAAACAGGGCCTTAGACAAACGAACTAGAAGAACCCGGACGAGGTACACGAAGGAAGCAAGAAACAGCCCATGTTATTTCCGTTGGCTCGCGTGGCGTGGTACCACCTGCTCAGCGCACCTATTACAGTAGTTACGTCGCCAATCTTTCAGCTAGGCCTTGTTTAGTTCCCAAAAGATTTCGGATTTCGGTACTGTAGCACTTTCGTTTGTTTATGACAAATATTATCCAATTATGGACTAACTAGGATCAAAAGATTTGTCTCGCGATTTCCAGCTAAACTGTGTAATTAGTTTTTGCTTCGTTTATATTTAATGCTTCATGCATGTGCCGTAAGATTCGATGTGACGGGAAATCTTGAAAACTTTTTGCTTTTTGGGTGAACTAAACAAGGCCCTAGTCTTGTCTTATCCCATCAATCCCCACTCTACTGTAGTAGTATTTCGCACAGCTCACTGATGGCAACGCCGGACCGAACCGGACCGGACCTAATCCCCGCGCCCACGGAGCCGCCGCTGATCGACCCGGATGGACGCGGCTATGAATAAAAAAAATGACGAAAATCGACCTACTACAGTAGTACTATGTCGTCATCGATCGGAGTAGGAGTACTTGTGCAGCAGAATTTGTGGAAAACTGGCGCCGTGGTGCGATCGCTGCGTAGCTACCGTTTTTTTTCCCACAGTTGGCGACAAAAGCTGGGTCAACCCGCGCACTGCACAAGCACATCACAACGCCTACCGCCCACAATTAAACAACGAATGCGACCGTGCCCTGCTGCTGCTCCACCAGGTCCCGTCCACGGCGCCAGCAGCCACAGCCAAAGCCAAAGCCAGCGCAAACGCGGCGTTCCGCTACCGCGCCACCGCCGCGGAGTAAACAAAAGCAGAACCACCCACCGGCCGCTGCGGCCTGCTGCTGCCACCTCCCTCCCCCGATCTCTTTCTTTTCTCTTTCCCTTACCTTTTCTCAGCGCGTCGGAATCAAATACTTATGCCGAAAACAACGGGCGCGTACGCATCCTTAGGAAGGAGAGAGATAGGTAGGATTACTGGCAGAGGAGGTGAAGAGGGGAGGCGTCGCTGCCGCTAGCTGGGCTAGGCGCACCAAACCGGGCGCCCACGCTTTTCAACGGGATTACCTGATCGGCACGCGTCGAGCTGAGTTGCCGCGCAATTGCGACACTCTTTCGCCATCGCTCTTTTCCCTCCATGGCTCCGTGCCACCGCGAATATTCTCTGTTTGTACTTTGTACCATATATATATAGTACCAATATACGGAGCTGTGTCCAAAACTAGAAATACCGTTTCTCGACAATCAAGAAATTCGTCTATTCTAGGGCAGTGTTTAGTTCCTCAATGGAAAATTTTTACAATACTGTAGCACTTTCGTTTGTTTGTGGTAATTATTATTTAACTATAGACTAACTAGGCTTAAAAGATTCGTCTCGTAAATTTTGACCAAACTATACAATTAGTTTTTATTTTTATCTACATTTAATATTCCATGCATATGTCTAAAGATTCGATGTGACGGGAAATCTTGAACATTTTTACGTTTTGGGTGGAAGTAAAC
Organism: Sorghum bicolor; assembly: GCF_000003195.3. Taxonomy (NCBI): domain Eukaryota; kingdom Viridiplantae; phylum Streptophyta; class Magnoliopsida; order Poales; family Poaceae; genus Sorghum; species Sorghum bicolor. The sequence goes on along the minus strand of NC_012870.2, from coordinate 20,075,356 downwards.
AAGGCCTAGAAGTAGCAAGCATGCGTGGGGAAAAAAAATACGTGTGTAGCAAGTCTCGTGCCCCCCCCCCCCCCCCCCCCCCTGTTTCTGTTTTATGCGTCGAATTGATACTGTTTATTTGGCCACGAAACAGAGCGAGCGCTACTGGCCTCTACAGATGTTGTTGCCGGAACAGAATAGCTTGGATTACAAAGACTTTATTACTCTATTTTTAAGCATCTGTGTAAGGGATCGGATCTGCACTGTAATCATTTGTTATCAACAATGCTCCCATGTTAGCGTCTACTCCCTCCGTACCTAATTAAATTTCAAGATCAAGACTTTATCCCAACTTAAATCTATTTCTAGAGTCAGTTGTTCAGTAGCCCATTTATTTTGGTCAATGTACTCTTCGAAACCAGGTCCACATTAACTCTTAGGACAAGCTGGTGAGGTTAGATTGGTGGAGTAGTAGGAACTACTCCTCCGTTCCAAATTATAAGATGTTTATATGTAGATATATATAAATTTTGATACTATGCACCTAGATATACACTATATCTAGATAAATAGTTAATTCAATGTGTCTAGAAAAAGTCCAAACATCCTATAATTTGGAACAAATGAGGTAGTGTACAACAGAGGCCTCATTAATTAGCGTCTAATTAAACGGTGAAATTCAAATTAACGAAGGGTATTGTAGTCTTTTCTCTATAGCACTATTATATCCCAAACTTTCTATAAGTCGATTTAATCAGGGATAGAGAGAGAATGTTTTGGTAAATAATGCATAAAATAGTAGTCTTCTTCACCCAATGATAATGTGAAAAAAAAAACTGCCAAAATAATGTGTTTGCACAATCATTTTGCAACTCAAAATTCTTAAAAAAAGTTTAGTATGTTAGCGTCAAATGTCAACCATCTATCGCACCACTGAGCGCATAGTTGATCAACTTCCTAACCATCCGGCCCCAATGCAAGGAGGCACACCAAGTCATGGTCTTTCACATTAGGCCAGGGGGAGTCTGGGAAGTGCCGTGTGTGGTGCGTGTTGGCATAGCATTTCTCAAGTGGGGGCAAATGGGAACCGGCATATTCTATTGTTTATCACTTTGCAATTAAACTACTCCTACATGTATGTGCTAACTAACTATAGTTAATGCGAAGTGTCGACATATCGCCCCCATCCACCAATCAGCGAAGGGGCCCACGCCTACCCTTCTAGTATTTCTTGATGAGTTGCTGTCATTTTCAGATCGTTTTGTCTATTTATTTTAATATTTCCACCCTCCATACGTCCAAATCTGTCCGGGGTCCCCATGGACGAGTAGACTGTCACAATCTCCTTTCATGCTTTGCAAGTGCCAATAATCCAACACTAAATTCCCTCTTGCATCAAATCTTAGGGCACATGCATGAAATATTAAATATAGACGAAAACAAAAACTAATCACACAGTTTGACTTTAAATTACGAGACAAACCTTTTAAGCCTAGTTAGTCTATGATTGGATAATATTTGTCAAATAAAAACGAAAATGCTATAGTACCGAAATCCGAGATCTTTTCGGAACTAAACAAGGCATGTTTACTTCCACCAAAAAACCTAAATTTTTCAAGATTTCCTGTTACATTGAATCTTTAGACGCATACATAAAGTATTAAATATAGACAAAAATAAAAACTAATTGTACAGTTTGGTCAGAATTGACGAGACGAATGTTTTGAGCCTAGTTAGTCCATGGTTAGACAATAATTACCACAAACAAACGAAAGTGCTACGGTGTCGCGAATTTTTTTTTCTTCATGAACTAATTGTTTAGTTCACCCAAAAACCAAAAAGTTTTTAAGATTATCTGTCACATCGAATCTTTTGGCACATGCATGAAGCATTAAATATAGACGAAAATAAAAACTAATTGCACAGTTTAACTGTAAATCGCGAGACGAATTTTTTGATCCTAGTTAGTCCATGATTGGACAATATTTGCCACAAACAAATGAAAATGCTACTGTAGCGAAATTCAAAATCTTTTCGCATCTAAATAAGGCCTCTGCTGCGTGAAACTTAGGTTAAATTAATATTTTAATATTTACTTACACCCAAAATCCAAAAACATTTTAATATTTTTCGTTACGTTAAATTTTTAGACATATATATAGAGCATTAATTAAATATAGACGAAAATAAAAACTAATTGCACAATTTATCTTTAATTTGAGAGATGAATCTTTTAAACTTAGTTAGTTTATGATTAAACAATAATTACCAAATACAAATACAAACGAAGGCTTTAGCACAGGACAATCGGATCACGACCAAACTGACAATTTCGTGATTACTGATTACGGTACTGAAACAGTAGGATAGCTACAGTACCATCATTACTAGTATTAAAATAGGACCCAGCAAATTAAGCAATGTTCAACTATTGCTCTGGAAGTGCTACCATGGGAATTTTGTCAGAAACATTTTTTTTCTTGCGGAAATAATTTAACATCAGTGAAACGGTATAAATAGGTTCCAGTTTTTTTTTTTAAAAAAAAAGAGAACTGGACTGGAAGATGATTCAAGTACTTGCAGTAGAATACAAGAAGATAATTAATACTAGTAGTAATCAAGATGAATTAATTTTAATAATAGTGGTAGTACATCGACGGAGCCTCTCCGGGAAAAAAATGCCAAAAACAGAGGCTTCTAATCTCTACTCTCTTCCTCAGCGATCACGACTAGAACGACAAGAACCAAAATACAACAAAGAAAAAAGAACTCGTCGAAGAATTAATCCAGAAGGATTAAGGCCACACTAATCAAGCGAAAGCTCCTCCTCTCTTCCTCCTCAAGGCGAGAACGGGATCAACGAGGCCGCCGCGGCAGGCATTGCCGTCAAAGGTGGGCGGCGACCGGCGACGGTGCTGAGGCTGACACCGGTCGGTCAGTCCTGGAAGCCGGTCTTCTCCCAGATGGCGTTGCGGACGCGGCGGAGGTCGCGGCCCTTGAGCGTGCGTCCCACGCCCTCGCGCACGGAGAAAGACGCCGCCGCGCGATCCCGGCCCTGCACCACCTCGTGGGGTGGCACCCAGCGCCGGCCCCCGGTGCCGCAGTCGTCGGTGAAAAAGTCCGCGCGGTCGTCGTGCGCCGCCCACCCGGCCGCGCGCGCCGCGGCGCAGCTCCCGGCGTACTCGGCGCCCAGGATCTTGGACCAGTCCGGGATGTTGACGGGCACCGACGCCGGCCCCGGAGCCGGAGCGCCACCCGCGCCACGCGGCTTCTGCTTGGACGACGGCGCGGCCACCGGCGGCGACCGCGCGTACGGGTCGGCCGCGGAGGACAGGAACGACGACGACGACGACGGAGAGGACGACGTCTGGCCGCCGCCGCCCCAGATGACGTCGGCCTCGTCGAGCTCCACGCCATGGTCTGCGGCTGCGCCGCCCACAGGGTGCACCGCGGGCGCGAACAGCCGGTGCGACGCGACCATGGAGAGGCTGCTCCGGCGACCGGCCATCCCCTCCGGGGGAGAGAAGAGAAGAGAGAAACGGCTGCTGTGTGACTGTGACTGGACTAACACGAACCACCGCGCGCGGGCGAGGTGGGGGGTAACCTTTGTGAACTGTGAAGTGGTTCGCGTTTGGCAACGGGTGGAGGCGCGGGCTTTATAGCGGTGGCGGGGAAGGGGGGTGAGAAGAGATGTGGATAAGGTTGATCGGCGCCGCGTCCTGACGGAAGTGGGCGGGGCGGTTGCCTCAAGTTACGACTCTGCCACTGCCCACTGTTGGTGGCCTGGTGTCAGCGTCAGCGTACTGGGGTGATTGGTGAGCTGGCCCGGGAGTGTGTGTATAGTACACTAGCGTAGCGTCTTGGTGCGGGCGGGAGCAGCAAAAGACAGCCGTATGGGCAGCCAAGGCGTATTGCTGCGCACTGTGGCTGACAAATCCGGCTTTGTTCATTGGGGCCTTGTTTAGTTCACCCTAAAAAACAAAAAAATTTAAAATTCTCCGTCACATCTAATTTTACGGCGTATGAAGCATTAAATATATATGAAAACAAAAACTAATTACACAATTTATCTGTAAGTCACGAGACGAATCTTTTGTCTCTAATTAGTCTATAATTGGACAATATTTGTCACAAACAAACGAAAGTGCTACAGTAGCGAAATCCAAAAAGTTTTCACATCTAAATAAGGCCTTGGTTGACAAGCTATAACAAAAAATATTGTTGACAAAATAATTGACAAATTTGACTAACGAACTTAAGCAAACAAGCTTTGTGGAGCATGTGCAAGCTTGTCACTAGAGCGAGTCCATAGCCAAAGTCCATAGCTGAAACAAACACACTTTTGTACGAGTGCGGTAGGAACGGATCTTTGAAAAAGAGGTATTGCACATTCATTTCAGAAAAAATATACTCCCTCCATACCTATAAAAAAAATTATTTTGGACAAAGTTTGTATCAAATATTGAAAATATAAATCATAAATAACTTTTAAGTTGTTGAATTTGGAAATATGAAAACCATATGAATAGATTTGTCTTGAAAAATACTTTCATAAAAATATACATATACCACTTTTTGATAAATATTTTTATAAAAATAAGGAGTCAAAGTTAGGCTTTGGAGACCATATCGCTGTCTTAAACGACTTTCTTTATAGGTATGGAGGTAGTATACAATAAATTCCAAAATCCATGATGTAGTGTTTACCATTGGAATTTCATATTTGCTTAGTTCCCTTGTTCCAAATTTATGCTGTTTTATTAACCTTATATTGATAAGGTTGATTGAACTTTTTTTTACTGTATATAAAGAGGGCTCATGCTCATGATTGAGAAAAAGGTGAAATAGTTCTTATTAAACTTCTAGTTTCATAGTAGGACTATCAAAGTGGCTGTTAGTCCCTCTATACAAACTTTCAGAACTATTGTCAAAGTACGCTCACTTAACATGAACAACCACTACGAAAATGAAAAAAGTATATTAAAGTTTTCTACAACTAACTCCCTCTGTTCTATATTATTGTTCATGATGATAGTTTGTCCCAAATCAAACTCTCTAATTCTAACCAAGTCTTTTTCTGGAAAAATGTAGCATGCTTAAATAAATACTCTATCACATAGTTGATGGAAAATCAAATGAAAACTATTTTGATATTGTAGATATTAGTGGACTTTTTCTAAAAAATTGGTAATGGTTAAATTTTTTCACATAGAACAAAACTAAAACGATACATTGGATAGAGGGAGTATATATTATGCCTTTCATCCCAAAAAGATTGCAATTCTAATGTAAATTTTCTTGAGTTGACTAAATATAAAAATATTAGTATTTACAGTATAATATTAAATAAGTATCATTAGATTTTCATATATAAATTTTTGGTGCCATAGATGTTAATATTTTTAATTATATATTTGGTTGAGCTTTAGATTCTTTGAATTTCGACTGATATTGATTTGTTGGGAGAGAAAAATCATGTTCTTAGATAAAAAGTTGGTGCGGATAAGTTCAAGCGAACATGGTGCATCCATATTTGTTGAGGGGTGTGGAGGGGGACTGGTGGAGGTGCTCCCTCCGTCCTAAAAAAGATGTAAATCAAGCTTTTGGAGGTAAGATTAGTGTATATGTGAAATCATGCATTTGCCCCTCCTCTATCATTCTAGAATAGTTCTCTTCTGTAATGTTCTTCTCATGGATGATTTTGTTTTTTTAGTGGTGTGGGATATTTTAAATTGGTAGATCCCATTAAAAAAGGTGATCCTAACTCTACAATTATATGTTTTTTGAGACAATATTTGAATGCTAGAATTACATGTTTTTTTTTGAGACGGAGGGAGTAGTATAATCATTGCGCGAGATGCATGAGGCTTTATGAACTTGTTTGTAACGCAAGAAGTTCATGCAAAATAATTGATTTTGCCTTACGAATTAATAGTCAATTGTGAACGTGTATTTTCAGAATTTATCCAGATGGAAAGGCGATCTGCCATCAGATGCGCATTGTGTCCAGGCTTTTGTAAAAAGCTTACAGAGTCACAGTAACTCACAGTACGATTGTGTTCACCCGTACTACTTCCTTTTGCATGGGATTCCTGAGCGGTAAACAATTCGCAGATGTAAAAAGGCGTGACAAATTCTGTGGCCGTGATCCGATGACCCATGGTAATTAGTCCTTGTTTAGTTCACCCACGTTAAATCTTTAGACGCATGTATAAAATACTAAATATATATTAATTAACAAGTAACTAATTGTACAGTTTGCTTATAATTTACGAGATAAATCTTTTAAACTTAGTTAGTGTATTATTGAGCAACAATTATCAAATACAAACGAAAGTGATACAGTAGCTAAATCTAAATTTTTTCATCAACTAAACAAGGCTTACTACGTAGTACAGTATCATCAGTTCATATCCGTGTTCCAGGACGATCATGATTGCGCCCCCGCTTTCGTGAAACCGTCTTTCCAACCCCGAAAGGCGCATCACACCGGCCGGACTCGGCCTAGCCCAGCAAGCCACCCGTATCAAGACGGACGGACGGCTCTCGTCGCACGCACCTCCATATCCGATGGCTGCCAATTCCCCAGTGCAGTGACGCTGGAACTGCTGGAGCGCGGAAAACGACAGCGGGGCCAGGCGGGCTCTCGTAGAGCCAGCCATTCGTGATTGGTGCAGTGGGAGTGTGGAGTGGCCTCGCCTCGCCTCGCCGTGTCGCGACGCGCGGGCCAGCGGCGGAGCGCCGCGTGTCGAGTCCGGAAGATGGCCGGGCACTTGTCACGCTAGGAGAGGTCGCGCGGCGGGCGTTCACGTGACCTCTGGGGGACCCGCGTGGTAGCGGGACTGTCGGCTTCTTCTGTGCGGCTTTCGCTTTGGGGTAGGAGGGGGGGGGGGGCCCGCAGGATCCGAGGCCACGACCACGAGCCACGACATGTTCCTCCGGTCTATACAAACGGCAGTAGTGCGAGCGTTTAAAATGGAGTGGAGAGTGGTGGGGCGTCGTGTACTCGTGCTGGTGTTGAGGGAGCAGCAACGAGCGAGCAGGAGCAGGAGCTAGCGTCCTGCGCCTGTGGTCCGCAACCGGTGGTGCCTCGCTGTGATCCACCACCTAGTCCCGTGCTCCCGCCGGATGCTGCGTCGCGAGGAGTGGCCTGCCACTGCCTCATCCTCTGGCTCTCTGCACCTCTACTCTACCCAACCGGACGCCGTGTACGTACGTACGCGAGGAGTAGTCGAGAGCAGATCTGCCAGGCAGCAGAGAAGCGTGGGATGGGAAGAAGAGAAGAGCAGGAACTGTTGGGAGACGTGAAGCTGTTAGAGGGGGACGCGTGTACTATGCTAGGCCGAGCACACACGGCAACGTGTCACGTGCGCGGGTGTGGGGCGAGCCACGAGTGGACTTCCGAGGCGGCGTGGTTTACGGAGTACCAGCAGCTGGCTGCAGTCTTCTTGTACTCCAGCTATATAATGGTTAGCTCATCACTATTAGTACATGACACACTTGTCTATCTCACAGACTTTCTTGGTTTTTGTGTCTGAGCCGGCTGTAAGTTTACAGCCCGCTTTTACTCTCTCTCTCTTCTTCTCTCTCCTCCACGTCAGCATTTAGCTGGCTTACAACCTGCTATAATACTTGCTCTACATACGCCTCCGAAATATTTACTCCTTCCATCCATAAATAAATACATATATAGTTTCTTGAGAAATCAAACTTTTTAAATTTAACTAAAAATATATCAAATAATATCAATCTTTATATATGCGAATAAATATATTTATGAAAGTATATTTCATGCTTAATCTAATAATATATATTATATATGATAAATATTAGTATATTTTATATATATTTGGTTAACTTAAAAATGTTTGACTTTTCAAAAAATGAGATATGCGTTTATTTGCGGATGGAGGAAGTAATTCCTAAAGTTGTTCAACCTTTTTAATCTTGATCAATTTTTTTTAAAAAAACCGCTAAAACTTATATTATCAAATTAATACCTTTAAATTTGTCATAGAATATATTTTCATAATATCCTCGTTTAATATCGTAAATATTTATGCTTTTTTATATATAATTAGTTAAATTTTAAAAAGTTTGACTGACATAAATTTTAGAAATGGAAGATGCTCTCAGGCAACCAACGTTGACCAGATGCGTTGCAGGCTTATTACTTGGTTGATCCACTTGCACGGTCCACCGTTGCGTCCACACGTGAGTTGGATTTGGATAGAGTAAACCTGTTGTTCGCCTAATAAACTGGGGTGGGATTGGGTTGGTTAGCTGTGAGCTGTCCAAGTTTAGGCTCCTTAGAGCAACTCCTACAGGCTGGCCAAATGCATCTGTGAAGCTATTATAGCTATTGTGGCCCAAAAAATGCTTTCCAACAGCCTTTCCATCCGGTCTTCTATTTTTCCTCACTGGCTATTCCGCAATCGTCGCTGGCCAATTTTCGCGAGCCAGAGCTGCTTGCTATCCGCGGCGCCAATCGATTCCCGCGCGCGGGCTTCGCCTCTCCCGCGCTTGCCGCGCGCCGGCCTGTCCCTTTCCCGCGTGTGCCCCTTCTCGTGCTCATCTTCTGCTTGAGATCACGGTATTCTGTTTTCATCTCATCTCTCCACGACGCGGATCCTCGAGGTCCTCGAAATCGTGCAGAGGCACCATGTCGCAAGCACAATCAGAAGCGGATCTGATGTGTGCGAGCCATGGCCATGGGGAGCCCAATTCGTCTGAGCTCCAGTCGTTCCCCATATTCTCGGCGGCCACCTATTGGGAGCAACAGCAGTTTCCTTTGCTGCCTTGGTTGCAAAATTCAGGGATACCTAGGCTGCGGCATGGAGTTCTTCCTCCCAATGCTTCATCTGCTGCATCAGCCCCCTTGTCTGACATGTATTCCGGTAAGATCCAAATAGCTAGATCCATTTTTTTTTCAATGATCAGGCCAACCGAAATATATACCTGTCAGATTAGATGCAGTTTGTTAACTATTTATTGCAAGTGACTTGTGAATGAAAGCATTTTTGGCAATATGTTCTGTATATAACTCAGATTTGGTGTGCTCTTAATCATGAAAGCATTCGTGTTACTTTCAGATAGTACAGTTTGACTAGTTGCAGTAAAGTGAAGGTTTGTGCATATTACAAATTTATTTATTGAACTACGGTTTGTGTATTCCAGTAAGTAATTTTTTTTTGTGTCACTCTGATTTGCTATCATAGTAGATTTTAATTCCATTGTACCTACTTCTTGAAATCATATTTCAGACTTTCAGTATATGATCTTGATTGTCCATGTGTTTTTTTCTTCACAGGCGCCATGGATACTTTCACTTTTTCTAGCTCAAGTGTACTCTCATGGGATACTTTCACTTTTTCTCCCATGTCGTCGTAATTGAAATCGTCTTCGTCAACCCCCTCATCCTCAACAATCATGTTATGCATAATGACACAAGCGTTCATGATGTCTCGAAGCGTGTCCTCATCCCACAAACGAGCTGGTCTTCGAACTATAGCAAAGCGAGCTTGTAGAACCCCAAACGCTCGTTCAACATCCTTCCTACACGCTTCTTGTGCCTTAGCAAAATATTTATTCTTGTTACCTTGTGGCTCTGGTATGGTCTTCACAAAAGTGGTCCAAGATGGATATATGCCATCGGCAAGATAATAACCCATTGTATAATTGTTTCCGTTAATGCTATAATTAACCTGTGGACCTTGACCTTCAGCAAGCCTTGCAAAAACAGGAGATCTCTGAAGAACATTGATATCATTGTGCGAGCCTGGCATCCAAAAAAAGCGTGCCAAATCCAAAGATCTTTTGAAGCAACTGCTTCAAGTATAATTGTAGGATTCTTTTTGTGCCCCATGTACATGCCCTGCCATGCAACCGGGCAATTTTTCCAGGTCCAATGCATGCAGTCTATGGAACCCAACATACCTGGAAAACCTCTTCTCTCACCAATTGCAAGCAATCTAGCTGTATCTTTCTCATTAGGCATTCTCATGTACTCATCCCCAAATATTTCAACAACAGCTCTAACAAACCTTCTCAGACTCTCAAGAGCAGTACTTTCACCAATACGAACATAGTCATCTGTAGCATCAGCCGCTACACCATAAGCTAACATCTGAAATGCCGCCACAACCTTCTGCAAACAAGATAGTCCTAGGGTTCCAGCTGCATTCCTCTTTTGCACAAAATAATTGTCATGCTTGTCAGCAACATTCATTATACGGACAAACACATGTCGCCTCATTCGAAATCTATGTAAAAACAAATTGATTAGGCAAAATCAAACGCATACAAGGTATATAATTGAACAAAATGGTTACATACGAACCTGCGCCTGAAATAGTTTGGCCCGTATGTAGGATTATCTGAAAAATAGTCTTGATAAAGTCTCTCATGCCCAGCCTGTCTATCACGATTTAATACACGGTGTCCCTCAACTAAACCACGATGATGTGGTTCATTGCCAATATCTGTTGATACTATATGGGCAGCAACAATATATAAATCATCATCATCATCCGAAGATGATGAATCCACCAATTCATTTAGTAGATTAAACTCAGCTTCAGAATCCATTACACACCTACGGCTCTAGGGCAAAGCTGTGATCAGAAACAATGACCTGATAAATTCTAAAGATGAAGCGCTCGCCAGTCGCCACCGTCGGCTGCTGCTCGGCTCTGCCACGAGCGCCCAGGCAACGAACAGCCGTAGTGCGCCGCCAAGGGTTGCTAGTCGTGCATTGGGAGCAGACCTGGCGGCGGACGTATATTGCGACTTGCGAGCCAACGTCCGGACTTGTTGCGGCCAAAGACCCCAACCGTCTTGATGACGTGGCCCGTTTAAATATAGAAAAGGATCATATTTAGCTAGACTGCTGTGGCACACTTCTTTTTAAGAGACTTTTCTATTTTACAAGATGGCTAAATCAAGGAATTTAGCATTTACTTTTAGCTAATCTGTAGGAGTTGCTCTTAGTATAAGGTCACCACCGGTGATTTGACCTCGGCTGAAGCAGTGCATCGTCCAACTGCTGGAGCGGGATGTGTCTATGCAGGTCTGCTGCAGTCGCGCCCAACACGCAAAATGAAAAAGTAAGCACAAACACGCCGGATGGTGGCCCGTCGGCGGATTATTAACTCCGACGAGCCAATAATGTGCTCATTTCACCAAGCTTAGGTCAGTCTTAATGGGGTTTCATTAGAGTTTCATGCACATTAAATATGCTGATATGGCGCTATATTAATGAAGAGAGATGATAAGAGTTTCGTAGAAGTAGAGAGAGTTTCATCTCCATAAAACTCTTATGCACTGTTTCCAAAATATTATACTACTGTATTAATTTACTCACCTCTCACTCGCAAGTGCCGGCAGCTATGGATGCCGGTCAATGCCCGTGCGCATCGATCCGGCCACTGTGGGTGAGTGAGTGCGTCACTTCACTTAATCCACACATCACAAACAAATCCTAGGCCTTGTTTAGTCCCAAAAAATTTTGTAAATTTTTTTTCAGATTGCTCGTCACATCAAATCTTTAGACGCATGCATGAAATATTAAATATAGATGAAAATAAAAATTAATTGCACAGTTTGGTCGAAATTGACGAGACAAATCTTTTGAGTCTAGTTAATACATGATTGGATAATATTTGTCAAATACAAACGAAAGTGATACTATTCTTATTTTGCAAAAAATTTTGGAACTGAACAAGCCCTAGTAAATTCCTAATCCAAAGTGGAGATGCTTGCCGCACCAGAACGGCCGCTGCGCACATGCTTGTAGTGGGCCGTGGGGGCCGGCCCGCGCGCGTCCGTGCGTGCCAGGTTTAACTAACCCCAACTTGGGCCTTGTTTAGTTCCCAAAAATTTTGCAAAATTTTTCAGATTCCCCGTCACATCGAATCTTTAAACGTATGCATAGAGTATTAAATATAGATAAAAATAAAAACTAATTGGACAGTTTGGTCGGAATTGACGAGACGAATCTTTTGAGCCTAGTTAGTCTATGATTGGACAATATTTGTCAAATACAAACGAAATTGCTACAGTGCTCATTTTGCCAAAAATTTTGTAACTAAACAAGCCGATACGATCCAGCACCTGCTGCGCCTTCTCTTGCCTTGGCCTGAAACAGGAGTACAGGCAGATGGATGGGAGCGGACATTTGGCAGTCCTCACGTTACACATTCTGAGAATATTTATGTTTTAGAAACGTAAATATTACTATCTCCATATTATAAAATGATACTCCTAAAAATAGAAACTTTAGAAACGTAAATAGTACCTAAAGTTTCTATTTTTTTCTAGAAATGAGGATGAGAACATGATTGCTATGAAAAGACAGCGGAGGAGCGAGAACCGAGACGAGACAGAGACGAGACGCAGACAGCTTTTGGAGGATAGCCGATTGCCCGATGGTTTCGCGACAAATGGCGTGGGCACGTCGGCGTGGATGATCTATTGATCTGCGATCGCATCGTGGACCTGGGCATGCAGTTGGCGAAGCGGTGTTTACAGTACAGGTGTCCACTTGGTGCAAGGCTGTCCAACTCCATTCATGCATCTGATCGATGAGCTTTCTTCAGTGCGTCTTGCGACTGCTGATTGCTGATTGGGTGGTAGACGCTTATTAGTTTTCTATATATCGCAGGATTATTTAAAGCGTGAACAGCTGTAGTTTGCTCTCAGAACAAGGAAAACTGGAAAAGGACTCTCGGAGAGGGAAAAAAAAACACAGAGATCAACTTATAACAAATTAACAATATACTCCAGGGATTCGCGCGGCCTGGATAATGTTATCTGCCGGCCAGGGGGCACGATCTTATCCACTCGCCGTCTCATGTAGCTTTGTCCCTTGAGCGCTTTGTTTTTCTTTTTTGTGTTTTCGGGAAAGCAAGCTTGCTTCCTTGATTGATTCCAGCGTATTATTGAAGCTGCTGCGGCAGTACAGTACCAGTGCGCGCGGACGTAGTAGTTTACGGCCATGTGGGCAAGTGGCACATTACATCTGAGAGTTTACCAGTGCCAGTAACTTGTAGAGTAAATTTAGTGATGAGAATAAACTTCCGAGCCGAAAGATAGCATCACCATGACGTGCGGCCGTTGGCGCTTTGCACTTTGGTTCGAGGCTGCCCTTCCCGCGTGTGACAAGAAAGAGACAATCAGGTAATTATCAGGTCTGATCAGTGACCGTGATGGTAAAGTACCTTGAAGTGACATTGTAGTACTTTTATTTTTATTTGACAAATATTGTCTAATCATTGACTAACTAGGCTTAAAAAATTCGTCTCGTAAATTATAGACAAATTATATAATTAATTATTATTTTTATCTATATTTAATGTTTTATGCATGTGCCGTGAGAATTCAAAATTTTTTATAAGTTTTTTTTGGAACTAAAGGCCCCGTTCCAGATCATGGTTGTTTGGTTTGGGCTACCGGTCCTCAAGACCGACTTGCATCAATCTGAAATCATGATGGATCGTGGGCTCATGTCATGGCTAGGCCAGGACAGGCCTGACGATGTTGATCACTCAGCTTAACCCTTTTGAGTTTTGTGTTTGCATCCTGGGCTCATTTCTCAACGTGCAACATTCATGGGCTGGTTGTTTTTTTTTTCTTTTAAGCTCACGGCCTGATTTCTGTACCCAGCCCCAACCATTTGCCTGTGCTTGCTTCGTCGAAAAATTTCCACATTGACATTTCAATATTTCTCTGGGCAAAGAAAATGAGCCCGTTATTTCCGCTTAATGCCACGCCAGATTTCACATCCGGCAGAAGAACGCGGAGTGTGGCTAGGAGTGTCCGGAATTCCGCGTCGGAGGTTACTGTCCCAAACCCGTCCCCGCGGAGCCAAATTCTCTCCCATCCCCGTCCCCGTGAAGGGTCACGGGGAGAACTTCTGCCCCATCCCTGTCCCCGCTCGGGGATTAAATCCCCGCGGGGATCCCGTCCTCGCGTCAATTATATAAACAACAGCAAATCACTTACATAAACAACAACAAATATCCAATAATTCACATACAAATAACAATGATTTGTCCATAATTGCCTACTGCATAGTTCATAACAACACAGAAACAATCACATTGTTCATACATTCACAACAAGTGATTCATCAACTAGAAATAGCAACTAAGAATCCAAACATCGAGCATAGATTTATAATTATTGGGTCTCCACGGGGAACGAGGACGAGGGGAGGCACACCAGACCCGCCCCCGCGAAACGCGACGGGGACAGATTTTGCTCCATTTAGCTCCCCGTGGGGAGAGATTTTGTCCCAAACCCGTCACCAAATAGGAGAATTCCCCGCGCCCCGTTGACATTTTGAAGTGGGGCGAGTTCGCCATCAGGCAAGGAGACCCGCCGCCTGCTGCAGCCCGTTGCTGCCCCGGCTGCGGAAGAAGTGGTCGCTGTACCGCAGTCAGTATGTTTATTTCGACTTATATATCGAATATATCAGTCATATTTTGTCACATCATTTATAGTCATAGTTTATCACCCAAGCGAAAAGGCAAGCTGCTGGTTTGTGGCTACGCTGCTATTCCTCTCCGTGACGATTGGCCACAGTCATCGGGCACAAGCGCCAGTTTGAACCGTACGGCTGCGTCGGCGTCCTCGGCATCACCTGGCACATCGGCGCCATGATCTTCCTCTCCTCCTCGTCTACTGCACCGCCGGCGTCTCCAGTGAGTCCGACCAATCCTGCGGTTTGAGTGTGAAGAAACGGTTCACGTCAAATTTCTGAGTGTTTTGTTTTCGAGCAAGTGAAACTTCTGAGCCCAAAAGGTAGACGTCGATTGAGTTCGGCTCGGTCCAGCCCAACCAGCCCAAAAATTTCGGTCTCAATGACGCTGGCGGAGCGGGCCAGGTTCCACTTGATCCATCCCAGTTTGAGCCCGTGGTCGCGGTGCACCTAAACCATTCCCCCATCACGGGCACGGGCATCAACACCAACCAGTAATTCTTAAAAAAAAAATTCAAAACCAACCAGTGACCAACATAGTGGTGCTTTAAAAATATATTACTACTAGTTCACGACATGAAGGTAATCAGCAGAGGGGTGTTTGGGACTGCTCCACAAACTCTGCTCCACAAACTCCACCATGCAGAAGCTCCACAAAAAACTAGAGTTTGTATCTCTCAACTCCACCCTTTTTTCTCGAAGTGAGTGCGTGGAGCTGAAACCGTTTGGTTAAAAAACGTAGAGTGGAGCTGAAAAAACATAAATCAGAGCAGTTCCAAACACCCCTTTAATCGTGAAGCTACATCTATAGAATTCAATTCAATCGTTAAGCTACGGTCATCCAAAAACAATCTAGTTCTCCTTGCAATAGATTTTTGAACGCCCGCACTGCACCGTGACTGATCATTTCGTGTGCAGTGGATCTTCTGGGTAGGGTACGGTAGGGTCTCCACCGGGGCGAGCACGCGCTCTACCACGAGCACTACTTCCATGCGGGCAAGTGCTCTCAAGGCCACTGGGCTCTTTTCAAGGCTGGACAGTGAAAGGTCGGAGTTCTTGGATCTTGCGGTTATCAGTCGTGCCTGGAGCGAAGAGCATATGCAGTCGGAGACAATGGTGCTCGGACGGATAAAGCACAATGATCACCTCCTGTCCACCTTAAAAGTTGCACTAGGCAGCCTTTCCCCCATCTTGGATCATGTTCTGCATGTACCATTACTTCGGAGTCTTGGAAGTTGACGGGTTGAAATTTTTTGAATATTGTAGCACTTTTGTTTGTATTTAGCAATTATTATCCAATTATAGACTAACTAAGCTTTAAAGATCCATCTTATAAATTACAGATAAACTGTGCAATTAGTTATTATTTTTATCTATATTAATGCTCTATGTATATGCCACAAGATTCGATGTGATGGAGAACCTTGAAAAGTTTTTAGGTTTTTGAGTGTTTGAACTAAACAATCCCTCAGGTACTGATGCCGACAAGTTGAAATGGCAGTCCTAATTGGATGAGTAAGATGACTTCCACATATATTAATCAAAGTGCCAAATAAACAAAAATGTGATGCTGCATAAAAACTAAGAATGTGAAAAAAATAAAACAATTTATTATACAATAAAATAGTTTCTTATAAAATACTTAGATGTTAGGAAAGAGAAGACAATGGATTTGCTAAAAAGGTATTTTGTAGAAACCATTAAGGACCGCTCTGATATTTCAACTAGCTCATAGAGATATACCTCAACATTCCGCTTATGCGGAAGAGAGAGAATAGGGCACAAAAGTGTTATAAATCAATTCCTATAATCAACTAAAGTCAATTCAAACTATCTTAGGTTTCTACCAATTTTATAGAAAAAAATAACATCATCTATGTACCAAATAAGTACATTATCAAAATATATTTCATGATATATCTAGTGGTACTAATCCGCATTATAAATATTGGTGTTCTTCTCTATAAATTTGGTTAAACTTAATTCCTTAAACTATTTGACTTAGGACAAACTGTTATAAAAGTTGATTTTTTTTTATGGTCAAAAGTTGATTTATTTTAGGACAGAGTGAGTATTTCATGACAAAAATGACCCATGGTGAGGTGCGGGTGAGAGAAAATAAACGATGGGAGACCCATATAGAGAGATGTCTTTAAATGATGTGACAAAATATGAGCTAGTTTGGTAGCTCAATGCTTGCACTTCTCTAATTCACATGCTACACTTCAATCCACCCCGATCCCTCTCAACCTATGTGACTCCCTCATCAACTATAGCAAGTGTTCTCATTTCAGACCTTACAGCCATCTCGTAGTGAGAGAGGGAAAGGAAAATTCAAACCATAGCAATAGCAGCACCGCAGCAGAGAGCCATCTCCCTGCAACAAGAGAAGGTAATCATACGATCTAAGCCATGCCTCAGGGGGTATGATTACTCAAACACAGATAAACAAATACAAGATTCCAAGCAACATTCTGCACCACCCTGCGAACAATGTCAATGGTCTAACATATTAGCCATTGACAGTTGCATCTAACATAAAGGTACGTCCACTCATCCAGAATGTGGCATCCTTGTCCTTCTTGTCCATCCCATTTAACAAAGAACCCTAGTAGCCAATAGTCAGAAAGATTCCTAGTAACATATACTAGTATCTTTGCGTTTCTGAAGAGCGGCTTGCTGCTAGTATAACAGCACATTCAGACAGACAGGTTCTGCCTTCTACGCTGCAAATTTGCAATGTCCCGGGACGCGCCCCGGGCCCCTGCGTGACGTGGAAAAGATGGAGGAGTAAAGGCGACGTAACGTGGGGCATGGCTGCATGCCACGCCTGTTCAATTGCTCGAGGCAGCGGCGGTGGCGGCCGCTCTTCGAATCGATGGGTTTTGGCACGGCAGACGGCGGTGCTCCTGCGTTGCTGCGCAGGCAGCAATCATGCATGGTGTGTTGGGTGAGGCAGGTATGGCTGGATGGGCCAAGGAGGGGGAGGTAAAAAAATCATGCCCTCTGCTGCATCCCTGCAGGTGCTGCCTGGGCTTTTCTGGGCCTTGGATGGTTTATCTAGTGCAAATTGGGGCCTGGATCGTAAAAGCAGCTGGAGTGGATCATTCAGTTCAGGGCTGGCGTATACAATTAACAGAACCTCTTTCTAGCTACTTGCTGAGACTAATCTGCATTGGTGCCTGCTAGTTTTGTTCGTTGAGTAATTTACTACTGTGTGGTTATTTGGTTGTTGTCAACAGATTAGCCCTTTTACCAATCAAGAGTTACTTCTAATCATAACTAATCACAATTTCAAACAAATACTGCATAACTGCACGTCTTCACCAATACTATATGTTAGGAATTCGACTCAATCACAATTACGGCAAGCCAAAGATTACAAAGGACTCTTCTTTGCTCATTCCCTCTGTGGCAAAGAATGCTTCCATCATTAATAGCCTGAAAGCGAACATAAAGGCAACCAAAAGTTGCTTAAAAGGCATGCTCAGAATGACTATGATTGATCCCTTAACTAGTCTGAATAAGCAAGTTTTTATTTTATGAAGTAGAATAAACAAGACTGATTAAGGATGTGTCTCACTCTCGCTGTCTCACCCCCTCCATATGGATATCTTCTGCACTGCCACTGCACCTGGAGGCTAAAAGCTCCTGTAAAAATACATCATGCCATCTCTTCACACCTTGCCATCATTCTGCTCCCCTTTCGCTTGCCACTACAAGAATTGAAGTAGAAGCAAAGCCTCACGGACCCGTACCTCTGTTTGCTTACGGCTACGCCCTCTATATAAGCGCAAAGAATTCAAGCTCGATCACACTCGGGCCAGCGTGCGAACTTATGTGACCAGCAACAAGATCAAGCTCCAGCTCGATCAACCGAAGGTGCAATTCGAGCCATGGCTAAAAAGATCACCGCAATGGCGGCGCCGTTGGCGGTGGCGGTGATCGCTCTTGTGCTTCTACCCGTCGGCGGCCGCGGCGAGGAGAAGGAGAGGCCGACCGCGGCGCACCCGCACGGTCTCCCCTTCGAGAGCCCGCTCGCTCTGTCGCCGGCTGCCTACGACTTCTTCCACCCCAGCAGCGCGCGCACCCGTCGAGCAGCTCGTCACGGCGTCGCGCCGGCGCCGGCGCTCGCGCCTCGCGGACAGCAGCAGCTGAGGGAGTCCGCGGTCAGAGGAACATCGTCGGCGGGCGTAGCGAAGGCCGACCAGGAAGAAGGGGCGGCCGTGGCGCCCGTGGAGACGCACAAGCACCACAACCACACGGTGACAGGCGTGTTCGTCGGCGCTGCAGCAGCCGCGCTGGTGGCTGTCGGCGTGGCGTACGCCGTTGTGCGGCGCCGGGTCGTGGCGGCGCACGGTGGCGCGGCCGCGGGCGCGGGCGCGCCCAAGTCGACCGCGTAGTTTAGTTGCTTCAGGGCCCGCGGACTGGTTTGCTACGTGTGAGTGTGGGTGTGTGTGGTAGCTTTAGGTGGGCCCAGATAGTTGGGCCGGGCTGTTTGTATAAATATGGAATGCAAGGTGCTGTTTGAAGTTGAAGCCTCCTTGCCTGTGCGAACTGCGGAAATGGCATTTGTTGAGACTGCGAAATTAGCTGCTGTTCATACTGCAGTTTAGCCATCACATTTTCAATACATCGTACAAACAACCAGTGTAAATTAATGTACAATGTATTTTTATACTTTAGATTTCGTGCCCGTAATCGAGTCACTTCTCTCGTCTCGTGGCTCCTAGGTTCAGAACCATGAGCAGCAGCGGCACCGTTTACCTTCCTCGAGCTTAGAGTCCATCATGTTGCACAGACCAACACACACCCACCGTCCAGGCTAGAATCGCTTCTGGTCTCTCCCAATGCACAGGCCAACGTACCTCACACTGGCCTTTCTCTTCATTCTCTTTTTCAATACTCCCTGTCTCTCTAAAAGAATCAATTCCTGGAGTTGTCTAAGTCAAACTTTTAAACTTTAATTGAATTTCTAAAAAAACATGCTAAGATTTATGGTGTGAAATTAGCACCATTAGATTTTTCATAGAATACAGCTGCTTCGGGTGATGCAACTGAATCATGAATAAAACTGAGTTGGCGATTGAGATTATATATATATAGGTATCATCAATGGCAACCCGAAACCTGAGTCAGAGATGGAACGATGGAAGACCAGAAGTGACACTGAGGGTGATGGGGGATGGATAGGTAACTGACCATTAGAGAATGGTCATAGTTTCCATTGGAGTGTTGCAAAGTCAGCAGAGAACATACATTCTTTATTACCAATACATATATCTAAAATAGTTAGGAGAATCCTGCCTTTCACAGAGCTAGAACATTGGGCTTGAAGTAACATCCAACTGTTCAGCGAAGCGTGCGGTAGAATCAGCTCAGTTCGAGATAAATCGGTCATTGCGGGTCTCTTTTCTTTAAAAAAAACAAAACATGTTCAATCCGGGTACAGAGAAATATGAGCACATCAGGACGTTTCAGCACATCAGTGGCTTGAAAAAAGAGTCTGTGCTTCCTCAGTTGCCATGGTCAACATGGTGCTTGAATCACCATCCACGAGAGCTAAGGTACACAACAAGTCGACCAAGGGTCTCGTCCACTGCCTTGTTCCATACATGAGCCAGTTCAGTTGAGCTTCTTCGACTGGCAATTTCACCAGGCTGTCCAACAGGAAAGATTTTGACACTGAGGATAGATTCATCAAGAGAAAGAAAGCTGACACATGTATTTTGTTTAAGATAAGTAAAACTTTGGAACATTCCAGTTTTGATTTGTTGTCACAGCTGCTGGGGTATCATAAGGGGTATCATATAAGTTGAAATTGAATAACTTGCCATGGTTCCTCCTTAGACAAAAATGAGATAACGCTTTACTAAGTGGGATGTGTCTAAACCTCTGATAAGAGAAAATGCACAAGTCATAGAAGTGTTCAAGCAGTAGTTTTGGATTCAAATAATTCTTTTGAGGTTTTGTTCTTTGTATCTTGTGATGTCACTGGTTTGGGAACATACAGACATTAATCTCAAAAGCTCCAAGATTTCTAAAGCAGAATTTGATATTTTCTAACTTGGAGGTTTCTAGTAATATTAAATTTAGTGCCATTATTACCAGATACTCCCTCCAGTCCAGTTTATAAGGTGTACACCCATATCATGATTCAAACTTCACAATCTTTGATCAAAATTTTTTACCAACAGTTTTTAACTATTATAATATAAACTTGATATGGTTAGATTTATAATCAAATGAACTATCTAATCATCATAAGTTTACGATCATAAAATATATAATATAAAATAAATGAATGGTCTAAGTGTAATTTGGGAAACTGTGTGACGTTCGGCTTCGCCTTACAAACTGGACCAGAGGGAGCACCACACTAAATTCTAATCCCTTTTAGTAAAGCAGCAACAGAAACATCAATCTAGACAACACTTAATTCAGGAAAAAAATACAACAAAACTAAGGAGGGAACAAAGGTGTGCACATTTCAGTGTTCCTTTCTTCCCTTGTCCCTGAGCTTAGCTTATGTTAACATTCCTCAATTGATTTTTATAAGGCCTATTTTGATTTGATAAAATCATATAGTATATTGTCCCCCAATAATCTGGGGCTAAGATAGAACAAATTCCTGCCCTGTAAAGCTAGAAAAGGGGAGCGTATTTCCCTATGCCACCCGCACACCCACCACCAACCGAACATGCCGGAGGTTCAAAACTGACAGGCTCTAGCTCATTTAGAAGGGCTAAAAACTTCTATATCAGCTTTTATGACCAGGATCCGGAGTGGGTTGCGTTCATTCAGCAGGAGCTGAATCACAACACCCCGCTGGAGGACATTCTGGCCACCTACGCTTATTTTTAATGGTTTCAAGATTTTATATTTCAGTACTTTACAAAATCAATAGCATAAAAGTACTACGAAACAAAAAAAATAGTGATATAACTTTTATACACTAAAAATTGCATATAATTTGATTAATTGATGGTCAAAACTTAGGAAGTTAAAAAATTTCAATCAAAATACTGTACAAAATGAAAAGAGGGAGTACTTTCTATTATAAGTTGGGTTTGCAATGTCTGCCTTGCTGAAGGACTATTTTTATTGCACTAACATCATAAAAAGGCCAAGAGGATCTTCAAGCTAACTAGCCCCAAGGAATGGAAGCTGCAGAGATTATACTTTGCCTATTGTCAAGCTAGGGAGAGGCAAAAGGTCACGTCATAAAAAAAAATTGATCATTTTCTGATGGCTACTAGAAGTTTGTCGTGCACAGCTTCTATGGAAAATTAGGCCATGAATCACCACAATAGTTCAGAAAGCAGACAGCTGCTGGGCTGTATGTTCGGAGGAAGCAACCAGATGCTGACCTGGTAGAAGTAGGGCGACCCGTCGGCTTCAGCGATTGAGCGGTAGATGGCGCGGCGCTGGTGGAGGACGAAGCCGCCCATGGAGACGGAGCCCAGGGCGAACCCAAGGAGGCGCTCCTGCGCGCAGATCCGGAGGCCAAGCCACGAGGAAACGAACCGAATCAGCCACAACAATCAAGCATGACCCCGTCGAATTCTCGAGTGGTTAGAGGGCCTAAGGTGGGTTACCTGCGCGAGGATGCTGATCATGGCGGTGATGGTGGTGGCCGCCGGCGGGACACGAGATTGGGGCGGCAGGCTTTCTTTCCCTTGTCCTCCGTCTACGGTTTCCACGGCGCTGGCCGCTGCGCGATATGCCCGGCGGTGACGTGGTTGGTACTTGGTAGGCTCCGAGAATGATGTCCATGGGCCATTTGTGGTGGTTTTGTGGGCTGGGCTGAAGTGGAATGGAGCTCCGGTAGAGGTGGCCCAGCTCCTCATCTGGTTTCCTAATGCTTACAAGGACCTCGATGTTATTCTCTTTTAGGTCTTGTTTAGCTCACTCAAAAACCAAAAAAATTTCAAGATTTCCCATCGCATCGAATATTACGACACATATATAGAGCATTAAATATAGATAAAAATTAAAACTAATTATACAATTTGTCTGTAAATCGCGAGGCGAATCTTTTAAGCTTAGTTACTTCATGATTGGATAATGTTTATCAAATAAAAATGAAAGTGTTGCAGTGTCAAAATCCAAAAACTTTTTGAATCTAAACAAGGCCTTACTCAGAATGCCGCTGTGATGAATGCACAATGTGCTCCCTTCGTTCCAAATTTTAAAGTGCACTCTAGTTTGTTCTAAATTAGAATTCTTTACATTTGAATATGTTTATATAAATACATCAATATATACAACATTGAATTGCTTTCACTAAATTTTATATGAAATATATTTTAATACTACATTTATTTAAACTTAAAAATATAATATGTTTTTTTAAATGTTATCAAAGTTAATACAGTTTGCTTTAGAATAGCATGAAAGTAAAATATAATTTAAAGCTGAGGGAGTATCTCATTCTACGGATAAATAAAATACAACACGGTTTTCTTTAATAAAAAACAAAAGGTCCTTATCCTTATCTGTTACCTGTCAGAAAGAAAATGAAAAGAAATGTCTCCATTTTTTTTTGTAATGGTAGCTCCATTCTTTTTACCATATTAGTGTAATCAAGGCTTCCTAAGAGGATTGTCAAGAATTCGAAGGTAAGTGTAAAATTTATGGTTGTACGTAATCGCCATAGGTATCAGCAAATTAGTTCATATAAAAATGCTATATCCAACCCAACTCAGTGCATAAACGCATGAAAACAGCATTGGCTCAAATGGCCTTAACAATTGCCTATAATCACAAACCACAAATAAGATGAAGCACAACCTCCGATTTGTCAGAGCAAACCGTACAAGGAAGAAGAAACCTAGCGCTGTCGTGCTGAATGATTGCCGGACAGCATCCAATTAAGGTGCTGCCAGTTTGGCATCAACACTAGCCCGTGAACACTGAGTATCAGTAACTCTGTATTTACAATTTGGAGTGGACTAGTAGAGTATGAACTCGATCGCAATCAACAAGCTTTGAATTTGAGCTCGACATTAACGAGCAACGTGTGAGCTAAAGCTAATTGCGAGAATATCATCACAGGGCAGCACGAGCTTAGATGTTCCTACGCTATTTACAAGTCCCATAAGGATTATACTACTGCAGGGTGGTACCCAGTCGGCGGTATGTTCTCCAGCCTCGGCATGTTGCTCGCGTTCCTCCTTGAGCCCCATTCCTGACAGCACTCAAGAGCTAGACGAAGGGCGGTGCCCAATCCCAGAACTATAAGAACGCCTGCAAACATCACAATGGTCAGGTTATTCAATGAACAATATTCACTATGCAAAGCGTCTTTCAAGTGAATCAATGGAAAATTAGTAGAAACAAAAGTATGAAGCATAAAAAAACATATTGATTGCTAATAAACCTAATGTGGCATATTTCAGATACATTACCCTTCCTGATGCCACATAATCTAACAAAATTTCCAACTGTCAATGAGTTCAATGCTGATAGGTACATAATCACTACCCGTTCAATCTCAAAGAAAATAGAAATGGCTGTTTCAAGAGCCCGTTATTCTAGTGCTTTATTTATTTGCTTTATTTACTGAGTTGCTTGTCTACACCTGAAAACCAGTAGATTTCGTGTGATCCAAAAACTAAGCCCAAGACTTCAAGACGATGACCGTCGCAAAATATAATTACTAAGTCGGTCATTTTGTGAAAACAATGATAATATAAAATGAAATGACACTAGGAAAGAGTATTAGCAAGAACATCAGATGAAACTTAGTTTCGTCCAGTGACTTGTAATTTTGCTTTTATATGAAAAGTGTAGTTCCTAACTCCTATTTGTCAATCTAATAATCTTAGGTTGACCATTTTGCTTATACAAGAGGAGAGTAGTCAATCATTTATTGCCAAAGGACAAACTGTAAGGTTAGGTACGGCGAAGCTAATTCATGTCATGCCTTCCTTTGCCTTTTTTGAATTTAACAAAAGGTTAAAAGACAGAACTGTAAGGATAATAGAATATGATAGAAGAAAACATTGTTACGTACCAATTATTATATTGACAGGGAGCGCGGAAACACCGAGAGAAACAGATATCAGCACATCCAATAAGAGACCACCAATCAAAATTGCAAATGCAACCCAAAGTGGGCTAAACCATCCCTACACACAAAAACAGAAACAAGATAAAATATGAAGCAGAATGAAAAAATACAGGTTCAACAAAAAAGAAAACTTGCACATGGTTACATGATCAGTAATCATTTTTTGATATAAAGAGTCAAGTTAGTGCATTTGTTTCTTATTTATCATATCCAGTGATAAAAATACCCTTTCACGTCCTCCTCGTCCCCTTCCATAAGTCGAATCAACCCTCCAAACCCAATAACTTGTCTGTTGAATGAAAACAAGTAAATTTCACAAGTAGAAAGAGGAATTCGACGTGTACTTTTATCAATACTGTGCCTCCTCAAATTTCAGGATGGCCTTCATTTATGTAATTGTGGAACAGAAGTCTTCCAGAGCAAAGCCAATTGAAGTTGTTATATTTAATAAGGTGTCCTCAAAACTACAAATAGATACGAACTGACAACAAGTAGCTTAATTTGGCTAAACATAAACATAGACCAGTTTCTTAGTTAGAGCATAAACGACAATGGATAT
Source organism: Sorghum bicolor (assembly GCF_000003195.3). Lineage (NCBI taxonomy): Eukaryota > Viridiplantae > Streptophyta > Magnoliopsida > Poales > Poaceae > Sorghum > Sorghum bicolor. The sequence goes on along the minus strand of NC_012870.2, from coordinate 20,050,264 downwards.
ACATATGAACAATAAGCATACATTCTCCAAATGATCCAATACAGATTGAAAGATATAAAGTGCAAAATAGTAAACATACACTTGCTTGCGTCTCTGGAGGGGGGATATTGACAGCAACCTGCCTGTATAGTAAGGAAAATCAGTATGGCAAAGTAATTTGAAGCAACAGTCAAGAACCATTTATGTAGAACACTTACTGGCATATCTCACACTTGTTTGAACCTCTAGTACGAAACCAAACATCAATGCATGTGCGATGTGCTTTTGCAAGATCACCACGACATCTGCATCCAAGGTCAACTAGAGGTTCTTCTGTCTTCTGTTGACAAACTCTGCAGAAGTTAAAAAGGTATTCATCCTCCAGAAGAAAAAATAAGGTAACAAGTGGCAAGAGTCAGCAATATATAAAAATTTGAAGGTAAAGAAAATGCCAGTATGTACTGAAGGGCCTCTAGATGTGTGTTTTACTTTTACATGACTGAATCTAACTACGGGATGGCATTATTTACAGAAGGGCCTCTAGATGTGTGTTTTACATGACTGAATCGAACTATGCGAGGGTATTGCGATGTCTAACAGTACAAAAAAGTATTTCTGTTAAGAGAAATGGTGTCATACTGTCATTATTAACTTAAAACAGTACCATCAAGGTCAATGAATTCTACATTGTTCTTCCAAAACAAGGATAACCACTTGGTCCCCAGGTACCTTAACTGGGACCTGGCTTATTAAGAGTACGAGTATTACTCCTGTCAAACAAATGACCAATATTTGATTCCAGGTGCTTATATTGGGAAAATTAAGCTCCTAAAGGTAACCGTTCATATCAGTAGATCATAAGAAACTAGAATATCCAATGATCCAAAACACAGTGCTGCCTTCAATATTTAAAAATGTCAAAGAGCCAGGAGAAAACAGATTGGATGTGTTATTACTAGCATCGAGTATATCAAAAAGATCAACACAAGAACATCAATACATGGCAAATCAATAGTGCAGTCCATGCTCACAGACTTTCCAGCATGCTTTATCATATTGTTTTTCACATGCAGCCTCCTAGCTGCCAGTTAGCCTTTCATAGCCAAGAAGTAAATACCATATATATTCATCGAATTATTGAATCTATGAAGTCCTAATCTATAATAATTCTACACGCAAAAGATCTTGCCATCAGCAAACTTGAGCACGAAATTGCTGTAAGCTATCCTTTGCTTCTACATTTAAGGTCAACTCAACTGCATTGGGAAGCCTAACCTACCTTCTCATAGTCATAAACGCCTAAATGCCCTAAGATGTCATAATTACCAGGAATGCTTTGTAGTCCCATTTGCACTCCATGACAGCCTAACTACACTAGTATATGGGCTCTAGATCACAAGCATAGGCAAAGTCAATCAACACAAACAAAGATATAAATAAACTGACAATGAAAATGTTCCCAAACTTATTGCTCGCATGTTATATGTGATGAACAAGATTCACCCAACTGCAGGAAAAAAAAATCCATTGGTGTAATCACAGACAGAAAAAGGCAGCTAGGATAATCGGTCCAGTTGACATGATCCATGTGCTAGGGTGACTCCAAGAAATGAATCACTACATCATAAAAGCAAGTTCGTTCATACACCTACAATCACTTCACTGCATGAGCAAGCAAAGCCCCAACTCAGGGATCACCCAAAGCTATCGCAGGTAATTCATGGATGGATAAACGTGCAACCACTAAACCTAACTAGGTACCCATACAAAATTGGAACACTCCCAAGCAGAACACACCCTCGTCCCCATCCCGATTCGCAATTCACTAAAACGGCCTGAGCTTACGCACAGGGAAACCCACACCAACTGAATACCTGCATTGCTCGTAGTCATCGAAGCTGTCGGACCTTGCCAACTCGGCCTCCTTCACGGCCGCCGAAGCAGTCAAGGAAACCGAGGTGGCCGTAGCCTTGCCATCACTGGCCTGCGGGGAGCACGCCGGGGAGCCACCCTTTGCATCGGGCATCTGAACCTCCACCCCTGGCCGCGAGATCACAATGGTGACCGCTGGCACCAGCGCCTTGGCCTGCGATGCCACCACCTCCTGCTGCGGCGCTGGTAACGGAGCCTGTAGCAGAGGCGGCTCACAGTCTGGCGGCTCTGGGATCATTCCTGGGTCAAGGCCCATGCTGGGATCTGATCCGTCCGTGCCGCTCGACACAGGCAGCCCGCCGGATCCTTTCACCTCCTCCTTTGCGGCTCTGAACAGATTGGATGTGTTATTACTTGCATCAAGTATTTCAAAAAGATCAACAGAGGAACATCAATACATGGCAAATCAGTGGTGCAGTCCATGCTCACAGCCCATTTGTGGTACAAGAAACGCTCAGCCAGAAGTTGATTATCACTTCCCAGCATGCTTTATCATATTGTTTTTCACCTGCAGCCTCCTAGCTGCCAGTTAGCCTTTCGTAGCCAAGAAGTAAATACTGTATATATTCATCAAATTATTGAATTTATGAAGTCCTAATCTATAATAATTCTACACGCAGAAGATCTTGCCATCAGCAAACTTGAGCACGAAGTTGCTGTAAGCTTAAATCATTCCGGATATCCTTTGCTTCTACATTAAAGGTCAACTCAAGCTGCATTGGGAAGCATAACCTACCTCCTCATCAACTCCTAAAGACCTTCGAGACCCTAAGATATCACAATTACCAGGAATGCTTTGTCGTCCGATTTGCACTCCATGACAGCCTAACTACACTAATATATGGAATCTAAATCACAAGCACTGGCAAAGTCAATACTAACAAAGATGCAGATAAACTGACAATGAACATGTGCACAAACTTATTGCTCGCATGTTATATGTGATGAACAACGTTCACCCAACTTGGCGACCAAGAAATGAATCACTACATCATAAAAGAGAGTTCGTTCATCCACCTACAATCACTTCACGGCATGAGCAAGCAACCCCCCAAGACAGGGATCACCTAATTACCCAAAGCTATCGCAGGTAATTCATTCAAGGATGGATAAAGCGCACAACCGCTAAACCTAACTAGGTACCATACAAAATTGGAACACTCCCAAGCAGAACACACCCTCGTCCCCGTCCCAAGTCGCAATTCACTAAAATGGACTGAGCACCACACCGACTGAATACCTGCATTGCTCGTAGTCGTCGAAGCTGTCAGACCTTCCTAGCTCGGCCGCCGAAGCGGTCAACGAAGCCGAGGTGGCCGTAGCCTTGCCGTCACCGGCCTGCGGGGAGCACGCCGGGGAGCCAACCTTTGCATCGGGCGTCTGAACCTCCTCCCCTGGCCGCGAGATCACGATGGTTACCACTGGCACCGGCGCCTCGGTCTGCGGCACCACCGCCTCCTGCTGCGGCGCCGGCGACGGCGCCTGCAGCAGAGGCGGCTCACGGTCCGGCAGCTCTGGGATCGTCCCCGGGCCAAGGCCCGTGCTGGGATCGGATCCGTCCGCGCCGCTCGACATGGGCGGCCCGCCGGATCCCGACACCTCCTCCTCCTCCTCCTCCTCCTTTGCGGCTCTCCGTCGACCACCTCGCGTGGGCGTGAGGGGGTTCCACTTTTTGGTGTTGGAGAGCGGGGCACGGAGCACCTACTCCTGCTGCTACTGGCTGCTCGGTTTCGCCACGGCGAGGGGAAGGAGGCGCGGTGGGGGCCTACGCCGACGGGCAGATCAGATGGGGACGGGTGGGATGGGACGCTGCCGTGGGGATTGGGGATAAGGACGAGGGCTTTGCTGGGGAAGATAGGTCACTGATCTGTGGGGCTTTAACACTATGGGACCCGTATGTCAAGGAGTAGCAGGTCGTAGTCGAACGAGTATGGAAAGTTGCCGTTATAATATTCCCCCGTTGGCATCTGTGGAGAGACGAGAGAAGGCGGGACCTGTGTCTCTGGTGACTGGTGAGTGTGGCACACTGAGAGTAGTAGATGCAGGCGGCTGCGGGCAAAAAATGTAGCTGAGTGGGCTGAGGCCTTTGTTTAGTTCGTCATGTGATTTTTTTTTTTGCATACCGTATTATTTTTGTTTTTATTTAATAATTATTGTCCAACTATATAGATTAATTAAGCTTAAAAGATTCATCTTACAAATTATAGATAAACTATGTAGTTAGTTATTTATTTTATCTATATTTAGTGCTCCATATATATGCCGTAAGATTCAATGTGACGGGGAATCTTGAAAAGTTCTTGGGTTTTAAGATGAATTAAACAAGGCCTGAGGCCAAGTATTTTAAACAGTTGAGAAAAAAAACATTTTTATTTTTAATTTCTTATATAATATACTGCTTCCAACCCAAATTATAAGTTGTTGTAATTTTTCAAGATATATATTTTTTATCGTATATTTAAACATAGCATATATATATATATATATATATATATATATATATATATATATATATATATATATATATATATATATATATATATATATATATATATATATATATATAATAATATATCTAGAAGAGTGAGAATAACTTATAATTTAAAACGGAAGGAGTACTTAAGGAGCCAGCCTCCAAGCATGTGATCAGTAGATCTGCAAGGTGAGCTTAACATAGTAACGTAGTTTTAGGATTCATTTGGCACGGCTTTCTCCAGCTCTGGCTCCATGCTACATTGTTAAAGGAGCTAGAGTCGGTGTAAGCTAAAACCTCATTTACAAACTCCATCATACAAACTACAAAGTGCAGTTCTATCTTGTGTTGGGCCACGATATATTTGCTGTCCAGTAATCTTCTCTCCGTCGTATTTTTTAGAGACAATATATGGTGAAAACCACATACTAGGTGGAAACATAGAAACCAATTCAAAAAACACATGCTGGTAGTTCATAAAAATCTAAAATTTGTTATATCCACTTACATGCAAAAGATGGGAAGCAAACTCAAATTAGAAAAGCTCATACAACAATATTAAATTCCACATGTTTGCACCACATATTTTTTTTTCCTCTTTTTCATGTGTTCTCTATCTTTTTGGTTCTCTTGCCAATTCCCATCCAGTGACGAGCTGACGACGGCGCGGGTGTCGGACAAAGGACACAGGCACGTACTAGTGGCCAGCCGCATCGAGCCAAGCGTGCAGACGTGCGGTGCGCGGGTTAACGGTGCCGACTGGGCGCGAGTGACTCTCAGGACATTCCTCTTTCGCCGATGGCATGGGTGACAACGACTATACAACGAGCAGCTAGCTAGGAGCGTGCCGTCGTCGCCACACGTTAACATGTAACGCATTTGTGATGCCCAGACCTCGGTGTTCTTCTTCAACTTGGAACTACTCCGAGGGCTCGATTTTCGGCTTTTATCTTACTTCTACAGTTCAGTCGACTTCAAAAGACTAAAAAAGTAGTCACGCTTTGAACAACTTTAGGCTTTTGGTACGTTGAAAAATACTAAAAAAATATTAAAAAAACAATAGCAAAAAAAATAGAAAACAGTCAAAATCCAAAAACCTTTAGTTTAAACAAACAAGCCCTCATCAATTTGGAGTCGTGCTTGGCTCCGATGTCCCGATATCTACCTCATCCCTGCAACGGAGCATGAGGGGCCTGTTTAAGTGTTTAGATTTTTTTTTTGGATTTGGACATTATAACACTTTTGTTTCTATTTGGCAAATATTGTCCAATCATGACTTAACAAATCTCAAAAAACTCGTCTCGCAAGTTAGGCCAGTCTCAATGCATGTTTCATGAGAGTGTCATGCACATTAAATAGGATGCCACATAAGCAAAATTGCTGACTTGGCAGGATCATTAAATGAAGGAGTTTCATCAGGTGAGAGAGGAGTTTCATCCCCATGAAACTCTTGTGGCTCGGTTACCTAGTTTATAGTCTTGGTAACTGTGTTATGAAACTATGCATTGAGACTGACCTTATAGACAAACTATGTAATTATGACCTTCCAAATAATACCCACATAGTATAACTAAATGATCTACAGAAAAACCGCGGGTATCCAGAGCACCTTCCCATCCTTAACAGTAGTGAATTAGAAATTGTCCCAAATACCATATTTTGCTAGCTAGAAAGTAAGTATACGTAGTGCTTACGTGCATGTATGGCCAGGTACGATACAGGACTAGCTATTAGCTGACGCACGCTCTTTGTTTTGACAGATGATTTATATATATTGTTTGTATAGTTTTGTGGCTATCGTACGTACGTTGGCTTTGACTTATATATAGATCCAAGCACTTGTACGGCTGTACCGATAAGGATACGTATATATTAGACTTGGCTCTTGACGCCATGCACATGCATGCAAGTCGATGCAGGCCTACATTTCCTTATCAAAGCGTGCATGCCAATGGGGATCCAAAATCGAAATGCAGGTAGCCATCGCAAAAACCGATCGATCAAAACCATGCACGGCTACGGCCTACTACGTACGTACATGAGCAGACGTGGAATACCAGGTTGTGGCCGAGTTTTCCCATGCGATCAAGGACAAGATGTTTGATTCTTTGATTGTTTGTTCCTCTATCGATCTCGTTTCAACATCCATCGTGCGTTCCGTGGAAATTTATTATTAGGAGATAGACATGGTAGTACCGTGTTGAAGAGGCAACCATATACCATTATTTGTCAAGTCGTTGAAGAGACATTAGTAATTTCTTGGAAGTTGCCGAATGCTTAATTTACTTATTCATTGGAGAGTAAAATGTACCCCAGGAGATGTTATCCAACAGCTCTCCTAAACTTACAAAATGTATTTGTAGGCTCCCTAAACTTACTAATCAGGTCACAGCATGATGTCTAAATATAATCATCATAACTTATTAAGTTAATTCACCTACATGGCATGTTACTGATCGCATGATGATATGGATGGCGCCCACAAGTAAGGGCCACTTGTTGGTCCCATTTTTCTCCACATGTGAGCCTGCATGTTGGTGCCATGTCATCATCCAATCAACATGCCACATCATAGTTAAATTAACTCAAATCTTGATGTATTAACTCGCAAGATACTATTAGTAAGTTTAGAAATCTTGATGTATATTTTTAAAATTCAGTCAACGAAGCAACTACTTACAAGGAGAAGGGAAATCACCTCGAAATTAAAGGTTTGGTAGACGAACAATATATGCATGGTTTGTAGGGTCTGCGCGCCCGCAGGCCAACTGCTTTCTTCTGGTACGATTGCGTGGAATGGAATTGAGTGATGCGATCGAGAACATGATGATGATGTCCTCCGTGGAATGGAAATGGTTCATAAGCCATCTGATTAACATTTAAAAAAATCATTGAAATTATCGAATTAATTAATACTCCATAGACATATTATTTGTAGAACGTCTCTTCTCTTATCCATCCTGATTACTTATGCATAGTAAACTACACCACTTTACAATACGAATAAAATAAACGCCCAAACTTGATGGCCGAATAATTCTTTTCTCCCTAACTGTCGCTCAAGATTTGAACATTTAAAATAGACGTTTCAGCCCTTTAGCTTTATTTTAGGCTTAATTTCATCTCTAAAATTATGGAAGTGGCAGTTTTGGTCCTCAAATTTTAATTTGAAAGTCTAATTTAATCCGTGAACTATTAAAATGGTTGTTTCATGTCCTCAATCTTTTTTTCTTTTCGGTACAACCTCATCCCTATCGTATGTGACATTCCATCGTGTCAGTTTGTCACACCTCGTCAACTTCCGTACCACTAGCAATTAGGTATGGATGTGGTCTCCATTAGATGCCGATGTTGAGAGAACATAGGGGCTATTTGGATGCTAACCATCGAAAACCATGCCTAACATGTGGCGTGTTGTGGCGGTGGCGAGGATTTTAGGTGCCACACTAGCTTTGTGCCAGGTTTAATACTGCAGAAAGGTGTGGCATATACAAGTGCCTAGTATATCGTGGCCAACCATACTTGTGGTGTAGCGGCCAATAGCCATCAACCAAACACCCCCACAAATGTCAGTGGTTTCTCTATGGCTATCATTGCAATTATACACGAAAAACTAGGTGGAAATTGTATCCACCATGCCTTCCTACATACATGGTATAAATAGTTGTCATGTGTCCATTCTCACAAATCTAACAACGCATAGCGATGTTGGAAAAGCAGCGGCATGGAAGCACTACTACATAAAACTTTACAGAGGCAATTGTTCTTGATTTTTGGAGGTAGGCATGCACAACCGCCTCCGACATAAGGTCCTAATATGACACCTGATTTGTCAAAGGGATTAGATTGGTGACTTACCCATTCAGTGACTTTGGCACTGGACATTCCAAAAACAGGTACTATCAGATCGGGTGAATTAGAGAATAGATAGAGGTCCGTTGGCATTTCAGCTTCTCTCTTCTCCTTTCAGGGCCTATCCGAAAGAGAATCCAGGACCTCTTGGTCCTGAATATCAAAATAGGACGAACGAACCGGCCTCCGCGGATATCTTTGCTTTGGAACAAAACAATTAGCACAGTAAATGAGGATTAACAGAGGCAGTTGTTTGCCTGCCTCCATTAATCAATGAAAATAAACAAAAAAAGAAAAAGCCTGCATGGGCCTGGATCTGGGCCGCACGATTGATTGTCGTAGTCGTGGACCCAGTTTCCACGACACCACCCCCGTCGATCCGTGCCTCGCGAGTCGCCGCCACTGGAGAGGGAGGAGAGGGAGGCCGCCACACCTAGAGAAGCAGGGGGCCTCACACTGTCATCGTCGATCCACTAACGAGAGGGAGTAGGGGGCATCCGCCGCCATCGAGGAGGTGGCCGGATCCACCGTTGGGGAGGAGAGGGCCGGATCCACTGCTACCAAGGAGGAGAAGGCCGAATCCATCGTAACCGAGGAGGAGAGGGGTGGATCTGCCGCCACCAAGGAGGAGGGATAAGGCTAGACCCGCCGCCACTGAGGAGGAGAAGGCCGGATCCACCACCACTGAGGAGGAGAAGGGCGGATTTGTCGTTGCCACGGATGTGGGAGCCGAATCGAGCCACCACCGAGAAGGGTTGCCATCACCATGTGCTATCAAGGGAGGGGAGGAGAGCACCGCCAGGGCCTAGGGGAAGGGAGGGGAGGGGAGCGAGTGGGGGAGAAGAGAGGAGAGCGCTGCTGGTGTGGGGAAAAGAGAGGAAGAAATGAAGGCTCCGGTGGCCTTTCAAACCCTAAGTCTTGGTATATATATGATGAGTGTGATACTGGGTCGAGATATGGGATATCTAGGCCAGATTTCATGAGGCGATCCTTATAAAATAACCGCCTCAATTAATGATTTACCGAGGTGATTGTGTTATAATTGCCTATCTTGGTTAATAGGCATTAACCGAGACTTATCACATTGTTTGTCTCCATAAATTGATATTGCGAGGCTGTTAATTTAACTGTCTTGGTTAATATGAGGCACTAATCGAGGCGGTTTGAATTGCTGCCCGCCTCAGAAATGTATTCCAAAACGCCTTGCAAAAGATATTTTTTTATAGTAGTGGAGACCGCGATCGGAGCATATATACTGGGGAACTCTTCTAGGCACATCGTTGGATCTATGAGATTGGACACGTGGTAACTATTTATAGCATGCTCCCTCTGTGCATATAAAGAAAGTCGTTTAGGACAATAACACGGTCTCCAAATTCTAACTTTGACTCTTTATTTTTATAAAAATATTTATCAAAAAGTGATATATGTATATTTTTATAAAAGTATTTTTAAGACAAATCTATTCATATGATTTTCATATTTCCAAACTCAACAACTTAAAAGTTATTCATGTTTTATATTCTTAATGTTTAATCCAAATCTTGTAAAAATGACTCTCTTTATAGGTACGATGGAAGTATACCTAGAGAGGCACAATGAACACGGTTTTCACCCAATTTTTTTCATTGTACAACCCCAAAGTCATCTCATGACTCATGAGCCTCTACACGCTGACGCACGACCAAGAGGCAATGGCGGAGCTAGAGTAAATCTGATAGGGGTGCGTCTGCCTTTATGGGTGCGGGAGTTTACAATGTATGGATGCATATATGATTAAATTTTATATCTTATCACTGTTTTTAAAAATTTTTATAGGTGCGGCTGCATCCACTAAGTACATTATAGCTCCGCCCCAGAGGCCGGCGAGTACATGCGGCATTCACTCATCCTTGGTACCCGTAATAGTGGCATTCTTAGGGTTATCTCAACATTTGTAGTCATTGGTCATGTCACTTCCGACGCAGTTGACACCCATGTAACACTCACTGTAACACCCACTTTGATTGTTTCATGAATTGGGTACAAAATGTAAGATTTGATAGAAACGATTATTTTGATAGTTCTTTGATAAAAAAAATAAAGATTGAGGACTGACATAGTCTTTTATAAGTTCATGGATGACTAAGGCTCAAATCGTAGTTGAGACTCGAGAGATGAAATAACCATTCCGCCAATGTATGTATGTTTGCTTGTCTGAAAAGTCAGACTATGCATGTCTGTTCGCTTGTCAGAAAAGTCATGACTAAAGTACTGTTCGTTGATATATTATGAGAGGAAAACACTACTGGCTGGTAGAAAAAATACGACTTATAAGACAAGCGAACGCTGCAGCACCTGCTTCCTCCGACAAGGTCCACACACGCTCGGTTGCTCTAGCACATGAATGATGCAGAAGTGTGCATTTGACTTGATATATAATGTCCCCGTCCACAAAAGAATACAATTATATGATTCGTACCGGTCAAACTAGCCCGTTAACCAAGTTTATAGTAGATATATAGTATTAGCATTTTTATCTCTAAATAAATTTATTATAAAAATATATTATATAAATAATCTAATGATACATATTTTGTGTTATGAATATTTGTTTTATATATAGTTAAAGTTTAAATTATTTGATTTTTTGAAAAGCGAGAATTGCATTGTTTTGTGTATGGAGGGAGTATACTATATATATATATTGATCGTTAAGTTGTTTTGATTAATTTTCCAAGTTTAAACTTCTCTAATGTTAGTAAATTAGTACACTATATACGAAATAAATACCTATCAAAACATACTTCATGGTCAATTTAATAATGATATTAATTATTGAACCTAATCATTTTGATGTTGTCAATGTACCTGTATTGTTCTATAAGCTTATTATCTGTTAAAGTAACATGCATGAATCCGGTTTCAAAACAAAGCAACAATTTCGCACCAATGGCAAGGAAATGCATGGAGAGCTAGGAAGACGTCATCCTACAGCATCATGGTGGCCATGTTGGACAAAAGAAAAGTCAATCGAACCAAACCCTCTGGTCGGAACCTCGCTCATCCTGCACAAACAGAGCGCGTATGTATATCCGATCCCAATTAAGGAGTATATATATATATATACATCCTTCCTGGCCCTGCTTCCAGTTATAACTCACAACAATCCTGCTAATTAATTTCTTGCTACGCGCACCACGAACCTGTACGTAGTCGGTTCTGTGCTTCCACATCCAGCTGCACAGAGCACACAGCAGCAGCAGAGGATGGGTTTCGTTTACCGGATCGCGAGCCCGTCGGAGTACCTGGCGATCACCGGGTACGGCATCAACGACGTGAAGCTGGCGAAGAAGGCGTGGATCGCGCCGGGGCAGCGCTGCACGCGCTTCGACATCTCCCCCGTGAACTACACGTTCGAGGTGCAGGCCATGAGCGCCGAGAAGCTGCCCTTCATCCTCCCCGCCGTCTTCACCATCGGCCCCCGCGCCGACGACGACGAGTGCCTCCTCCGCTACGCCAAGCTCATCTCCCCGCACGACAAGCTGTCGCACCACGTGAACGAGCTGGTGAAGGGCGTGATCGAGGGGGAGACCCGGGTGCTGGCGGCGTCCATGACCATGGAGGAGATCTTCCGCGGAACCAAGTCGTTCAAGCAGGCCGTGTTCGAGAACGTGCAGCTGGAGCTCAACCAGTTCGGCCTCATCATCTACAACGCCAACGTGAAGCAGCTGGTGGACGTGCCGGGGCACGAGTACTTCTCCTACCTGGGCCAGAAGACGCAGCAGGAGGCGGTGAACCAGGCCAAGGTGGACGTCGCCCAGGCGAGGATGAAGGGCGAGGTCGGCGCCAAGGAGCGGGACGGCACCACGCGGCAGAACGCCGCCAAGGTGGACGCCGAGACCAAGGTGTACACGGTGAAGCGGCAGGGCGAGGGCGCCAAGGAGGAGGCCAGGGTCAAGGCCGAGGTGAAGGTGTTCGAGAACGAGAGGGAGGCGGAGGTGGCGGCCGCCAACTCGGAGCTCGCCATGAAGAAGGCCGGCTGGGAGCAGCAGGCACGGGTGGCTGAGGTCGAGGCCGCCAAGGCCGTCGCCATCAGGGACGCCGAGCTGCAGGTGGAGGTGGAGCGCCGGAACGCGGCTAGGCAGACGGAGAAGCTCAAGGCCGAGCACCTCAGTAAGGCCGTCGTTGACTACGAGATGAAGGTACGCATATATATATACCCAGCCGAGCCGGCAGCCGCATATATGCTAACCTGTGCATTTGTACTACTTATGTTGGTACACACGGTATTGACTTACATTTAGTATACTATAAAGAAAGTTGTTTTGAAAAATATTTGCATCAAGTATTCGAAATATAAATCATGAATAACTTTTAAATTGTTGAGTTTAAAAATATAAAAACCATATGAATATATTTATCTTGAAAAATACTTTTATAAAAATATACATATATATATCATTTTTTAATAAATATTTTTATAAAAATAAGAAGCCAAAGTCAGGCTTTAGAGACCATATCAAACATGGAAATTGTCATCTTTTCTCTCTTTGCCTCCCTAGGCAGCCAATAGATTTTGCCATACAGAATCTAGAATATTACTCCCTTCGTCACTAAGAAAATCATTTTCAAGAGTTATCTAAAATTAAACAATGTTTTCATATTTGGAAAAACTTATAGAAAGAGTACAAATATTTATGAAATTCATTAAAAATATATTTTATGGTTTATCTAATGATACTAATTTGGTGTTATAAATCTTTTTGCTCCTTTTCTATAAATTCTGTCAAACTTAAAAAGTTTGGCTTAACCCAACTAAAAGAATTAATTATGCAGGGATAAAGATAATAGTCATTTTAGTTTTTTTTTCTAAAGTCAAACATTAATAACTTTAGCTAAGATTATATAAAAATAATATGTTAGTTCATAATATCTTTATAACACATAAACAAACTACCAACAAAATTGTAATAACGGTACACAGCTGTATATGTTGGCAAGTGCATTCATCTTGTATTGAAATATACCAATATCTTTTGGCCCATGTATTTATTGAAAACACACACACACACACACACACACACACACACACACACACACACACACACACACACACACACACACACACACACACACACACACACACATATATATATATATATATATATATATATATATATATATATATATATATATATATATATACTAATTTTATAAAACTAACATGATGCTATAGATGTTAGTGTGTTTTTTATAACTAGTTAATGTTAAGAAATTATCTAATATAAAATTAAAGCGAACTTATTTTAGCATGAATTAACAAGTAAGGTATATAAAAACATAACTATTGGTTTTTTTACATATAGCAGGCTGAAGTTAACTACTTATTGGGTCGAAACAAGCTGAAAAGTCGAATCATTTAAAATGTAGAAGTCTACTAAACCATATAAATCAGATGACATACTACAATAAATTAATGATCAATCATGTTAAAATAATTTAGGAAAATAAATTTTATTCAATAGACATTCATATTACATCAGGCATCAGGATCAATGAAGAATCATAGTTCATATAAATATATGATGACAGTAATAACTAATCGATGTCAAATGACATGACACTTCTCTATGATGCCTCTATTCATATATCATAATAACTCTGTAAGAAGTCAATGATATTTAATCCAATGACATTCTGCCACATAGCACCATGGTAATCTGATCCCTTCAATTCAGCCACATCGAATGTTATTTTGTTACACTAACTTGACATGTTTTTAATACACCTAAGACAAATGGTTGTGATTTAGCCTAAGCCCTAGGCACACTGTTCATCACTAAAAACAAATATGGTCACTAACTACATGAAAATTATAATACATAAACACTATGATAAAAACTAACATCAGAAGCACAAGTGCATCAATAGATAGAATGCATCAAGCAGCACTACAAAAAGCTTGAAAAAAACTTAAATTTGGAATTGACAACAAAAACATGTTATATTTATGGTCTTGACAACAAAAAAATCAAACAAAACTCTGAGCTGTGGGAAATATTACGGAACTGCATATTGGGTTCATAAATTAAGCATGATCGAGTTACTGTAAGTTGCGATGATCATTACATTAATCATATTTGTATTCATAGTATCAAGGTTTACACTATAAATCATATTTTTATTTCATAGTATCAAGATTTACATTAATAATACAGAAACAAAGTACATTAACCATTGCTAGCTCTTAAAAATGATGGGATAAAAATGGATTATAAACACAAATGTACGCACAACTAATGCAAAAAAGCCATGCCAAAGCAAATCATATATTCAATTTTAAAAGAATAAAGGAACAATAAATATTTTCTTAGAAATTGTTAAAACTTTAAATTTATATTACGATGACCAGCGACCTCCATGATATACAAGAAATAAAACTACACTTCACTTCAAAGAAGTTTAGTTTATTGTATAACTTAGTAAAAATAAACACATATTACTTACTATTCAAGACATAAAAATAAAGAAGGAAGTAACTAAAAAATATACATTAACTACTAGAAATGTAGCCTATAAGTTCGCAAAAAAAAAAGAAATGTAGCCTATAAGACCCAAATTAGCTAATTAAAAATTTACGATAAGCAAGTTACATACACATATAAAATTATATATACATCAATTTGTAACTATGATTATGATGTATGCGAACAAAAATACAAAATCAATCCACAACAATGATGAACATCATTTCTAACTCACACAAACTTCAATAAAAAAATCAGATATACACTAACAAGACTTATATACTTTATTAGTAAAACTAATAATAATTTAGTGTATCACATAAAACTAAATACACTAAACTAGAAAAACCACATAACAATCATTAATCATATGACAAGATCAAATCCCTAATCAACTAGAACCAAGCAAAGTGAAATCCTTCGAAAATCAAATGCAAAACCTTAAATCTAGAGAGGGAAATGGAGAAGGATGGCGAGAACAAGTAGATGGTCAAGGAAATTCATTACTACTATTCTAGAGAGAAAAAAATAGAGAAATAATGGAGGATGAGAGAGAGAGAGAGAGAGAGAGAGAGAGAGAGAGAGAGAGAGAGTAGGCCACCATACAATAAAAAAAGGAAAATGCAACCTCATTTATAACAAAATTAAAAATACAATAACACAACATATTTAATAAAGCACATGCAATGGTATAAGAACTGATTTCTCATAGAAGTCGCGGAGAGATAAATGATAATTCTCCTTTTAAAAAAGTTTGCACATTTTGTACTACTTCTATTCTGAAAAGAGTGTATTTCTAATTTTTTACACAGGGTCAAACTATCTTACAAATATGATTAATAAGCTTATAAAAAAGAGAGAAATATTTATGATAGCAAATATATTCTACTATATTAGATCAACTCTAGGACAATTTGACTCAAAACAAAACTAGAAATGTATTTTTCGAAAGGATGGAAGCAATAAAAACACGGACCTGTACGTGAAGTCGATCTCCCGAGGCATGTATATTTCTGCGTATCTCTTCATAATATAATATATACTCCTATGTGTAGGTGCAACAAGCAAACTGGGAGCTGTACAACCGGCAGAAGGCCGCGGAGGCGCGGCTGTTCGAGCAGGAGAAGGAGGCGGAGGCACGCCGGGCGTCCGCCGAGGCGGAGCTGTACGCGAAGCAGAAGGAGGCCGAGGGGCTGGCGGCCATGGGACAGGCCCAGAGCGCCTACCTCTCCGCCATGCTGGGGGCGCTGGGCGGCAGCTACGGCGCGCTGCGTGACTACCTCATGATCAGCTCGGGCGTGTACCAGGAGATGGCCCGCATCAACGCCGACGCCATCAAGGGGCTCGAGCCCAAGATCAGCGTGTGGAGCAGTGGCGCCGGCGGCGGAGAGGCCGGCGATGCCAGCGGCGGCGCCATGAAGGAGATGGCCAGTGTGTACAAGATGCTGCCGCCGCTGCTGACCACGGTGCACGAGCAGACCGGGATGCTGCCGCCTGCGTGGATGGGCACTCTGACGTCGACCGACCGCCCGTAGACACGTCTAGCTGAGCTGAGCTGAGCTGAGCTAGCTAGATGGGGAAGCTTTGCGTTTGCCAGACGACTTCAATTCGCTAAATGTACATTTTCGCTCGATTATCCGTTTGTGTGAAGTTTAATTCGATGTGCTGAATCAGAACCTCGCCTCCTATCATTATTGTGTTTAACTGTATATGTAATGTCACAGCGTGTAATGATGTAACGCTTTGAGAATTTAATAAAAGCTTCCTTTATCAAAAAAAGTGTAATGTGTGCTTGCTACATTCGCTTGTACAAGATGTATTTTTAAGTGTGCGTGGACATTTTTATCTCAAAATAAAATCACTAAACCTCCTTAATTAACGTGGTGCATGTAATTGTACCATTGTTTTTTTAGAATTACATGGTACAGCGCTGATACTCACAATGCACACACACTTATCTCTATGAAAACATGTACGCAACCTATGAGCATCTTCGAAGGACTGAGCCAACAAATTACAAGATTCACGAAATCAGCACAGGCTCATCGCTGTCGACGAGGACATCGTCTATCACCGAAAGCATAGCGCCACCTGGAATAAATCCAACAAGAAACCCAACAAGCTGAGCTATGGTCAGTTCGCAATTGTACCACTGTTAGGAAGCAGGAAGTACATTTTTAATTAGTAACTTAAATAGAAGTTCATATACAACCTACACATAATAAGAGCCTTGCACAAACAGGCAGTGGCGGACCCAGCAGAAAATGTGAGCTAGGGCGAAGCGCTAGCACGCTATGTACAGCTATAAAACTTTACCGATAATACCGGTATAAATAAGTTGTAATATATAATTCAACAAACAAAAGGTACAAAAGAAGTTTGAATATAAAAAAGGTAAAAAAGAAGGTACATACCAGTCCTAAGAACCCCTAGACCGCTTTGCAGGCAAACTCATCTTTCGATCTTTCATGGACTGAAATGTCACCTTAATTTTCTCAGGATCAAGTTCTCTAAATATCTCCTTCTCATTGTAACACAGAGTCAAGTCATTAAGCCATACATCATTCATTCTGTTTCGCAAATCAGTCTTGATTATATTCATGGCTGAGAAAGCTCTTTCAACTGATGCCATGGCCACTGGAAGAAGCAATGCTAGCTCAATGATGCGATAGACTACTGGAAATGAAGTGTGTGCTTTATTCTCAACCAACTTCATGGCCAAACTTGCAAAATCATGACAGGCTCTATAATCATCAACTCTTCGCACATGTAAAATGAATGTTTCAAGGTCATCCCTTATATTAGAACGATCAACAATTGAAAAATCTTGATCATAGATCTCTGTTAGCCGAGCAATCTTCTCCACATTAAACATAGCAAATGAATCTCTTGGATCAAGACAAGAGAAGCAAATAAGTACCTCTGATGATACCTCATTGAAGCGATGATCCATCACTATGAGAATAGCATCAAGTGCAGCCAAGAAAGTGTCCACTCGATAATGATGTTCTTTAGTTATCAAGTCGTCATCAAGTCTTGATCGACCTCATCTTGGTCTACGCTCACTGAAATCTGGCAACTTTATCCTTTTTGCAACACAAAAGGCTTTCACTTCTTCAAATAATGGCTCCCAACCTCCATTTCTCAAGTTCACCAAACGTGTTTTGACATCCACAAGCAATGACATGGCTTGAACTATATTCTGATCCTTCTTTTACAGTAAGAGAGATAACTCATTAGTAATACGAAGCACTTTCAACATCAACTTCATATTCAAAACAAAGGTAAAGCTCTCCATTTTCTTCAACAAACCAGCTGCTCTGCCATGATTGCGTTCATCCCCATGAACCATAGACAATACCTTTGTTACAGATTCTCACATGTTTTCAATACGAAGTAATGTGGTGAAATGAGAACCCCATCTTGTATCACCGGGTCTAACCAAGCTAGTTCGTTGATGCCACCAACATGCTGAGGAAATCCATCATATGCATTTTTCCAATTTCTATACCCTTCTTTACTAAATGCATCATGACCAAAATGTGTTTCTAAGGGCTTTTGTTTAAAAAGAAAGCAGTACAAGCAAAATGTTGCATCCTTGGCCACACTATATTCCAACCAATCAAATTGTTGTAACCAATTATTTAGAAACTTCCTCTTATCATTTGGCTTCTTAGGAAAATTATGACCATAAGGTTTGGTTGGTCCCCTCACCAAATAAGCCCTCCTAACATCATCTCTAATATCCGGATGGAATTGATCAATTTCTATACGAAGGGCCGGATCATAAACAAGATGAACATCTGGATTGAAAACCTTAATACCTTCAACATCCTGTTCAACACCTACACCATGTACTGTTTCTGTTGGATGTGTCTCTTCTTGTCCTTCAGTTTCAGGATGTGTCTCTTCTTGTCCTGTAGGTTCAGCAACAACAACATTCAAATTGCCACTTTCATGAGTACTAGGCCCTGTGTTGCTTCCACTTGCAAAATTTGTGCTAGAATAAAAGCTTTTCAAATCTGCAAAACCAATTAACAATTCAATTTATTACAATTGGTGAATCAGAGATCAATCTCTTATCTCTGTCTATTTTAATTGACAAACAATTTGCAATGAATTAACTCTGGCCTTTGGAATTTTGGGGCTTTGGGCATTACCTAATTTCTTATACCGCTTCTGGCGCAATGGAGTTGGATTTGCAGCTGCCGGCCTCCTTGTCATGGTAGACACATCACCGGCCGCGGCTCTAGCTTCTTCATCTCCTCCCCCTTCCATCTGCTGGCTCTACGCGGCTGCGCCCTCGGTGCCGCTCGCAGCTCGCTGGCCGCCGTCCACTGCCGCATGCCGGTCTGCTGTGCACACCCGCGCAGAGAAGAGGAATGGAGGAGGAAGAGGGATCCTAGCTTGCTGGTCTGGCCGCCTGGAGCTGGAGCGCCGCTGCGCCGCGTCGCCGCTCGAGAACAGCCGAGCGCCGCAACCAGCGAGCGGCCGGAGCGGATAAGCCGAGCGCCGCAGCCAGCCAGCGCCTGTGGCCTGTGCGATGTGCCCTGCACCTTCTCTAGGCCAAAATGGGCCAGAAAATGGGCCTTTTAAGTTGTTGGCAAGAGTGAAAAACGGCCTACTAGCCCATGCGTCCAATATCTTCTATCTTGATTCCAGGAGCTCACGAACACGACATCCAGCGGCGGCGGCGCTATGCTCCATGACGGACGACGGACGCCATGGACGGCTGAAGAACTACGGGGTACTAGTGGTGCTCACCGGCAAGCACCTAGGGCGGCCGCCCGACCTCGCCCTACTGGTCGGTCCGCCTCTGCAAACAGGTCTCTCGACTGACGACAGACATGTTCCATCAAAGAAGCAGTTGCGGATCCAGAAACACCTCAAAGGGAGGGCTAAAAATAGTATAAGGTATTTGAAAGTCCAAGTTTGGTTTTGGTAATTAATGACACCAAGTTGCTAATGCCTTGTGTTTGAGTGATGTGAGTTAGGCATAACAACACATGTGATGAAGGTGCATGGTGGCATGGAAAGGTGGCCATATGATCACAAAAGGATGAAGCATGAGTGAAGATCATGGTGATAGACGAGGAGCAAAGTTATCAAGGCAAAGGTATAAACATAGGGTTTTACTTTTGCCGGTCTAAGATGAGTAGAGAAGTGATTGACCGGGTTTAGGATAGATAGCCGACTATCAAGAGGGAAAATCACGGTCATCTCTCGAATCAAGTGCTACTAGGTCTACATCTTGAGCATATGCATTAGGATCTAGTAAAGTGCTAACTTAACTCCTTTGGTGAAAATGTTTGTGAAAAGCTAACACACATGCACTTTGGTGGTGAACACTTGTTGGTGTTAGCACTTTTACAAAGGAGGTGGATTTCCTAGGGTTGAGAGGAGTGTGGATTTCCTGGTGTTAACACTTGTTGGCGCTTTTGAGAAAAATAAGAGTATATTTTCTATTGCGCCGATGAGAATTTGGTGAAGTCGCGGGAGTGTTTTCTCACTGAGAAACACTCACCAGACGCTGAGTGCGGAGGCACCGGACGCTGGCCTCAGCGTCCGGTGTGCCTGACCCTGCTAGGGTTAAGCACCGGACGCACTCTGAGAGCGTCCGGTGGTTAGCGTCCGTTGTGAGGGGTTTTTGCAACCCTCTCTGCGCACGAGTCCGGTGAGCACCGGACTGTCCGGTGCCCAGCGTCCGGTGAGGTCGCGAGTTTGACAAACTCTCTGCGCACGAGTCCGGTGAGCACCGGACCGTCCGGTGTGGACTTGCAGAGCGTCCGGTGTGTTGCAGGTAGCCGTTAGAAACTGACGCACGAGATTCAAGTTCGACACGTGGCCAACTCCAGTGCACCGGACGCAGGGAGTCGAGCGTCCGGTGCTCACTTAGTAGCGTCCGGTGCCCCCGTTTTCAGCCCAGTGAAAGTGGCCAACGGCTAGTTTCTTTGAGGGGCTTATAAATAGTTGGTGGCCGGCTTTGGGAGGTTAACTCTTGCACATTTGATTACTTGAGACATACATTGAGCTAGAGAACACTCCCTTCACTCATCTCCTTGCTTGATTGCTCATCCTAGTGAGATTGAGTGAGATTCAAGTGCATTGCTTTGAGAGTTGCATTTAGTGGCACTTGATACTTGAGTTTGCTGCGGATTTCTTGTTACTCTTGGGTGTTTCCCGACGCCCTAGACGGCTTGGAGCAGCGGTGGTGTTGAGCTCGTGATTGGAGATTGTTTCGAGCCTCACCAAGTGATTTGTGAGGGGTTCTTGAGCCTTTCCCGTGGGAGATCGCAATTGGCTACTCTAGTGGATTGCTCGTGGCTTGGAGGATCCCCATCTTGTGAGTGGATGTGCGGCACCCGCTGAGGGTTTGGCTTTAGATTGCCAATTAGCTCGTGATCCATCAAGTGGGTGTATCGCCACAACGAGGACTAGCTTGCCGGGAAGCAAGTGAACCTCGGTAAAAAATCTTGTGTCATCTCTTGCCGAGGATTCTCTTATTGTTGTGATTGATTGATTGGCTATATTTCTACTCCACAACGTCGGTATAACAATCACTCACCTCTCCTTTACTTTTGTGCATACCTTGCTAGTTGTGTAGCTTGTTTAGCTTAGTTCTTTGGTTGTTGTGCTTTAGTGTTTAGCCTTGTACTAGTTTGTATAGGTGGCTTGCATAGCTTAGTTAAGCTAGTGCTAGAATTGCTTCGCTATTTGTTTTACTAACTCACTTGCTTAGTGAAGTTTGTAGAATTTTTAAATAGGCTATTCAATCCTCCTCTAGCCATTTGGACCTTTCAGTATTTTTATACCGCATTTGATAAGACTAAATCTATATTGTATGGGTTTTCTTGGGCTGGACAAAGAAACTGGTAAGAGATTTCTGGGCAACGCCTCGGGCGGTAGCCCAGGCAGGCCTCTGAAAAAAGCATATATAAGGCTCCTTTGAAATATATGAATTGCAAAAAAAATCACAGAAATAGGTTTATTTTCATAAAAAATGTAAGAAATAGAAAAAATCATGGTGTTACATAGAAAACCTAAGTGATGGAAGACTTAAATTCGAGTGGACAATTTCAATGAAAAGAAATATAACAAATCGAGCTATCCTCACTTTAGGCATTTTTAAATGGTAGTTGAACATCTTTATATGTTATTTAAATGTTATCTATATCGCTTATATAGATAAACCCCACTAGCTAATTCTCTTGACATGCAAAGCATCCACATCATCATCTACTAGAGCATCCCACTAACTAATTCTCTTGCCATGCAAAACGTCCACATCAACATCCACTAAATCATCTCACTAATACATTATCCCGCCATGCAAAGTGTTCACATCATTATCCACTAATAAATCGAACTAACATATATCATTTATCTTGTATCTATGTTATTCACATTAGCAAACCACATCATTTTCTAACATATATATATATATATATATATATATATATATATATATATATATATATATATATTAAGTTGTCTATGCTAGAATACTAAAAATCATCTATTAGCATATATTATGATAGTATAATTTTACCGGTAATTCCCGCAGCAACGCGCGGGGCATTCTTCTGTATTAAAAAATAGACAATCCAAAGAAGGGTACGAGAACGACTGAAACACTGAAGAAGGCATTCCAAGTGCTTTCCAACTGCGTTATACCGAGTTGCACTTCTTTGATTTTTTTTAGCACTCTACGGTCTACACTAGTACTAGATAAACAATTTTCAAATATCTTCGTTTTTTCTTTCTAGAGGCGGCTGCATAAAAAAACATCACTAGAGGCCCAGTTGATAGATCGCGCCCCCTGGAAAAATAAGTTGCAGGGAGAATGTGGCCCATATATTATGGAATATAAGCATCCACACTTCTTCGTCCTTCGAACAAAAAATGTACCCCAAAGAGGGGAAAAAAAGAGTTTATGAGATCACAACTATAAAATTGAAAAATCTAAGGAACGAAAGGTTTTGCAAATATAGAATTGCAGCAAATGTAGCAAGGACAATACTATCACTTAAATCACGTCAAGGAAAATAGGCGCCAGGGTAGCGCAGCTCGTGAGTCCAAATCTCTGACATATATAAGTGACATTATTCTCAAACCAACTGCTATTTTTCTCTAAAATCAATTGTAAGAGTTACCTAGAACATGAATTTTATGAAGGATCGATCTCTTGGAGTTCACAGGTAGCAAAGCCTCAAAAACTCAGTGCGGGGTTAGAGCATCTCCGAGGGTTTTCAAAATCTATTACCAATCTTCATTTTTGACAAGATTAAAAAAACACTCTACAACAACTTCATATCTCAACTTCCGATCTTATTGCACTTAGAAAAATTCCAATATAGTCTAGAAGTAGAAGGACAGGCGGGGAAGAAGAGTATGGAAGAAGAATAAGAGTAAGTATAAGGTTCTAATGCAAATATATTGTACAAGGGATAAAGAAACTATAAAAGTAATTGGATGATTTTCCTGATAAAATTATCTTCTATTTTTAGGAGCAATATTTTGTAATCTGTTGGAGCTTCTAACTTTTTTAGCTACTTGAAAAACTCATCATTACTGTTGACACCGTTTTTGGACACGTGTCTAGGATGACAGGATAAGGTGGTAGTACGATGCGGGTTGCCGATGAGGATGGTTGCCGATGAGGGAGAGGTTGAATGTGACTAAGTCCACGGGCAGTAATATGGTGCCGATAGCTGGATAAAAAGGTCTGCCGATGACTATGACAAGGGGATTGCCGATGATGCGAAGGAGGAGTCCAGAAGCTGCCAGTTGTCATGTGGAGGAGTCTCGGTTTGCCACGAAGGATAGTTTTATTATTTCCTTAATTATTTGCATCGTTTTGTATACGAATTCTGTGTAATTTGGAATTCGAATTCTAATCGTGTCTGGTTGTAGCTCTTTGAGCAGGGTATAAATATAAACCCTAAGACCTTGTAATAAGAATCAATCAATCAATCAAACACACGTTTTTACTCATATTTCAGCATTTACTCTTCGACGACTTCGTCATATTCTTTTTCCTTTTATTACGAGTTCTTAGGAATCCGTCGACTTAAGCTCGGCGTGTTCTCGAGTTCCGCGTGAGTACCTCTTAGCCGTGACATCCGGGCGCATCGCTGTTGTCAGGACTAAAGTATTCGAGTTATCACCTTTGCCGATAGTAAGGTCAAATCGGCTGGCACGCCTTAACGTTTGAATCGGGTATTAGCCCTTTGTGTTTGCAGACCAGTTTTGCATCAACACATCTTTTGGCACGCCCGGTGGGACAGATTCAAGATCAAGATCAACATGTCGATCTCTGACCTCGATCAAGACAACGTCATCCCCGTGACGGAGGCCAACCTCAAGGATGAGCAAAAGCAAGCTATTGCCCAAGCCATGGAAGTGTTTAAGCAGCAATGCCTGAGGTCTTTCAGCATAAACAGGAGCGGCGAAGTGGTCCAGAAAGATGCACTGCCGGCACCACGGCAAGTCACCTTTGACGCCAATCCTGGCAAGCTTCAAGATATGGTTGACAATGCCATCAATCGAGCGTTGATTAACCAAGCTGGTGTGCTGTCTAATACGGTTTTCAACGCCGTAGCAAGAACTTTCAAGGAAGGACAAATCCCGCCAGATTATGTGGGGCCCTCCCATCATCAGCCAACGGCACCAGAGGTCACGGCTCCATCGGCTGCCTTGACGAATGCAAGTGCACAGTCTGCCGTCCCTCCAAGTACATCGGGGACTACTGGTGCACTATCTATGCCGATGGCAACCAACCCACAAATTTCAGTCGGGCAGCATAAACTGACAACAGATATGTTGGCATCGGCAATGTCAGGGTTGACTCTTCCTCCCAACTGGTGGGGTTATGGTATGCCTCCAGAGTTGACGCCGGGAACATCACAGATAACTGACATGAGGGGCAAAACTCCTATGACATCGGCACCTTCCAATGTGCCGGTGAACCAGAGTCCTCGGTATACCACAACTACTACTGCAAGGCCTCACACTGGAAATCCTCAAGATTCAATGTTCCAGATGCCCAACGCATCGGTAGAGTCAATGCTGATGCAACAGAGGCCTATGGCCCAGTCGGGGTATGTCAATTCAACGACGGTACCCAATTACCAATCATCGACAGCACCTATGCCGATGAACGCTAATAATGGATGGCTTGGACAGCAAGCCTTTCCACAATCGCCCCAGCAGAGTTATCAGACTACAGGGTTCCAGCAAGGGCAGGTCTATCCCGGGTTCCAAGGTCAGGGGATTCCCAACCAGCCAATGAATTTTGGGCAGCAACTCGGAGGACAGCTAATCGGTGGACAGCAGTTTGGTAGTCCGCAGATTGGAGGACAGGTGACCAATACAATGTTCCATGCAGGTCACGTCCCAAACAGACACATGGAGGTTCGCCACCAAGTGCCAGATCCGCAGCCGCCCCATCGGCAAGATGCCGATGCGTATTGGGCCGATAAGATTGCTGAAGTAATGAGGGAACAATTTGGGATAAAACCCAAAGTCAACACTTATTCTTATCGGACACCGTATCCTCCAGCGTATGATTTGATCCCGCTTCCACATCGGTACAAGGTACCGGATTTTACAAAGTTTTCCGGACAGGACGACACGTCAACCATGGAGCATGTCAACAGGTTCATTATTCAGTGTGGAGAGGCTGGTAACAGGGACGAATTGAGAGTTCGTCTATTTTCATCATCATTGTCTGGATCGGCCTTTACTTGATTCATATCATTACCTCCCAACTCGGTAATTACTTGGGCCGATCTAGAGAAGCAATTCCACAGATACTTCTTCTCGGGGGTTCATGAGAAGAAGATCACCGACTTGGTCAAGTTGAGGCAACGTAATGATGAGTCGGTTGAGGGATTTGTGCAGAGGATACGAGAGGTCAAGAATAAATGCTATAGCCTGGTTCTGGATGATCGGCAGCTAGCCGATTTGGCTTTCCAGGGTTTGTTGCCACATATCAGGGATAAGTATGCCTCTCAGGAGTTCGAAAGTTTAAGTCACTTGGTGCAGAGGATATCTGATCAAGACATCAAGCCTTTCGAGCCTAAGAGGGCATGGAATAAGAAAGTGTCATTTGTTGATGAAGCAACAAGCTCAGATTCTGATGAAGAACCAGTAATCGGCTTGGCAGAATGGGTAAAAAACAAGAAGCCAATGTCTTGCCCTTTTGGGCAGAAGGAACCAGAGAAGTTTGCTTTTGACACCGCTAAGGCTGATAGGATATTTGACTTTCTACTTCAGGAAGGTCAGATCAAACTGTCACCTAACCATGTGATCCCATCGGCAGAAGAGTTGAAGAGGATGAGATATTACAAGTGGTATAATGCAACTTCCCATGACACCAACGAGTGCAAAGTATTCAGACAGCAGCTGCAATCGGCTATAGAGTCAGGGAGAATCAAGTTTGACAGTTCCAAAGCCCAGAAGCCGATGAAGATAGACCAACATCCTTTCCCGACAAACATGTTGGATGCTAAGGGGAAGGCTAAGGTCTTAACATCGGAGACAGCTGAGAAGAGTGCATCGGTAGATCCTCAGCATCAAGTTACTACTGCCGATGCAAGAAGTAAGGGCTTGGTTCAGGAAGGAACTAGCTCAGGAAGGCTTCCTCGATCTGGTATCGTCATAACTCATAGAAGGCCTCGAGAAACATGGCAACAACGGGAAGATCGGTATCGGCGCCAGCAGGAAGATTATCGACGGGAAGAAGAAAGGCGCCGACAGGAGTGGAATCGGCACAGGGATCATTGGAATTGTCCATTCTTCATCCATTGTTGGGAGGAAAATATCAAGCTTCCTACTATCAGAGACTGCCCTGAGTGCAACGGTTATGATCGGTACGATAGGACCAATCGGCATTATCATAATGATGGACGGCGATTTAATGGGCCGATCAGAGGAAGGGTGTCAGTTCATGACCGGCTGGGGGGCAGATTTAGTGGGCACAACAGACTTAGTGACCGTGTCCAGTATTTTCCCAGGAACCAAGAAGAGCTCGAGGAAATGGCTGATGCGCGGGTTCCCGATGAATTCATATTTTGCAGGGATGCTAACACGCATCGTATGGAGTCAAGGGAGAACCGACGCCCGACGGCAAGGCAAAGGCCACTTCCTCCATGGTGCCCTGGAGGATTAACCAAGACACAGAAAAGGAGATTGCAACGTGAAAGGCAAGAAGAGCTAAACAAGGAAGAGAACTCTGGAAATCGGCAGCCGTCAGGCACTAAGAGGGAAGGTCCATCGGCAGGCGTCAACATGGTCTTCATGTTGCCGATGGAGTTTCTTGCACCAGCCAGTGATGACGAGTTGGAATTTTCTGATCAAATAGCTCAGTTGGCTCTGGATCCGATGACGGCTATCTTTGAGAAACCTGCCGATAACGAGAGGCAACATCTTAAAGCTCTGTTCCTCAAAGGAAGGGTTGATGGGCAGCCAATGACCAAAATCCTAGTTGATGGTGGGGCTGCCATTAATATTATGCCGTATGCAGTATATCGGAAGCTTGGGAAAGGGGATCAAGATTTGACCAAGACCGATATGATGCTCAAAGACTTTGAAGGAAACGTGTCTCCAGTCAAGGGGGCGATATGCGCAGAATTGACCATCGGCAGCAAAACCTTGCCGACGACCTTTTTCGTGATTAGCGGAAAAGGTGCCTACAATTTATTATTGGGGAGGGATTGGATTCATGCCAATTGTTGTATCCCATCTACAATGCATCAATGCTTGGTTCAGTGGGTAGGTGACAAGATTGAGATTGTCCCAGGAGATTCTTCTTATGTTATCGCATCGGCAGAAGCGGATACTTACGAAAGGACCAGGTGCATTTCAGGAGAAGTTTGGGAGAAAGATTTTCTCAAAGTTGCCGATTATGAGATTCCACCGATCCAAGCAGTCGGTTCTGACGACGGTTTTTAATGGATAGATTCGCCGATGATGGAAAATTGGGCCAGGGATTCACATCGGCCGATGAGTTGGTAGAAGTAGATATAGGTGGCGGTGATAAGCCTAGGCCTACTTTTATTAGTGCTAAATTAGATCCTGAGTGTAAACGGCAGTTAACTAGTTTGTTAAAGGAATATAAAGATTGCTTTGCTTGGGATTATACAGAGATGCCTGGTTTAGACCGATCAATTGTTGAACATCGGTTACCCATCAAGTCTGGATTTCGGCCACATCAGCAACCAGCCCGCCGATGTAATCCTAACATTCTACCTGATATTAAGACCGAGATCACTAAACTTATTGAAGCTAAGTTTATTCGGCAGTGTCGGTATGCCGAATGGATTTCCAATGTTGTTCCGGTTTACAAGAAGAACGGGAAGCTTCGGGTGTGCATTGATTTCAGGAATCTCAATAAAGCTACGCCGATGGATGGATACCCAATGCCTGTCGCCGATCTACTGGTTGACGCTGCGGCTGGCCATCGGGTCATCAGTTTCATGGATGGTAATGCAGGTTACAATCAAATATTCATGGCAGAGGAGGATATTCCAAAAACCGCATTCAGGTGTCCTGGTCATGTTGGACTATTTGAATGGATAGTCATGACTTTTGGGTTAAAGAATGCTGGTGCTACTTATCAAAGGGCTATGAATTTTATATTTCATGAGTTCATCAGCAAGATCGTAGAAATTTATATTGATGATGTGGTGGTTAAATCTGGAGATTTCTCAAAGCATCTTGCCGATTTACGAAAAGTGCTAGAGTGCACAAGGAAGCATGGATTGAAGATGAATCCCAACAAATGTGCGTTTGGCGTATCGGCAGGGCAGTTTCTTGGTTTCATGGTACATCAGAGGGGTATTGAAATTAGTCGAAGATCTATTGATGCCATCAATAAAATAGTGGCCCCTACCAATAAAACCGAGCTCCAATCCTTGATCGGCAAGGTGAATTTTATCAGAAGATTTATATCGAATTTATCTGGTAGGATCCGTGCTTTCAGTCCTCTTCTTAAATTGAAAGCCGATCAAGAGTTTATTTGGGGAGAAGAACAGCAGTTGGCTCTGAATGAAATCAAGAGGTATCTAGTAAATCCTCCAGTCCTAGTTCCACCTCAACAAGGAAAGCCCTTCAGATTGTATTTATCTACCGATGGATCGGTTATCGGTTCAGCTCTAGTTCAAGAGTTTGAAGGGAAAGAAAGGGTGATTTATTATTTGAGTAGGAGGTTGATTGATGCTGAAATCAGGTATTCGGCCATTGAGAAACTATGCTTATGCTTATATTTTTCATGTATCAAGCTGAGACATTACCTGTTATCGGCTGAATGCACTGTTGTTTGCAAAGATGACGTGGTCCGATACATGCTGTCCATGCCGATTATGAGTGGTAGGATCGGCAAATGGATTTTAGCGCTGTCGGAGTTCGATTTGCGTTACGAATCGGCTAAGGTAGTCAAAGGGCAGATCATGGCCGATTTTGTGACTCAGCATTGCGGTCTAGTGGAAACCTTGGAAATTGCACCCTGGGCGCTCTTCTTTGATGGATCTACCTGTGACCGGGGGGCAGGAATCGGCATTGTATTGGTTTCCCCTAAGGGGAGGAAGTATGAGTTTTCCTTGCCGATTGTTGCTACATCGACAAATAATCAGGCTGAGTATCAAGCTCTGATCAAGGGATTGGAGTTGTTAAGAGAAGTTCGTGCTGATGCTGTTGAAATATTCGGGGATTCTATGTTGATTATAAATCAATTGGCCGGAAGCTATGAATGCCGAAGTGAAGTTCTCATAACCTATTTCGAGAAAAGTATGCAACTGTTAAAGGAATTCAAGGACTTCCGATTGGAGCATGTTCCCCGATTGCACAATGAAGACGCTAATCGGTTAGCCCAGCATGCCTCGGGATATCAGCCTATGGTTAATGCGACATCGGCAGTCAGTGCCGGTGACTGGAGGAAAGAAATTATTGATTATCTAAAAGATCCATCCAAAAAAGTTGAAAGACGGGTTCGATTTCAGGCAACCAAGTATGTGCTCCTTGAAAATGAATTGTATTATCGAACTGTCGACGGAATTCTTCTCCGATGCTTGGGTGATGATGAAGCCAGAAGTTTGATGGGGGAAATCCATGAAGGAGTGTGTGGAGCACATCAGTCAGCTTTTAAGATGAAGTGGATGATTCGAAGGAATGGATATTTTTGGCCAACCATACTTGAAGATTGTTTTAAATATTTCAAGGGATGTCAAGGTTGTCAAAAGTTCGGTAATATCCAGAGAGCACCCGCATCGGCTATGAATCCTATAATAAAACCTTGGCCGTTCCGGGGATGGGCCATCGATCTGATCGGCCAGATTTATCCACCATCTAGCAAGGGGCATAAGTTCATCCTAGTTGCCACTGACTATTTCACTAAGTGGGTCGAAGCTATTCCTTTGAAGAAAGTCACATCGGCCAATATGGTTGATTTTGTAAAGGAACATATTGTTTACCGATTTGGGATTCCCCAAACGATTACTACCGATCAGGGCACCATGTTCACGTCAGGGGAGTTCGATGAATTCGCGATCGGTATGGGGATTAAAGTGTTGAATTCTTCTCCTTACTATGCTCAAGCCAATGGGCAGGCCGAAGCGTCTAACAAAGGAATTATCAAGCTTATTAAACGAAAGATTGAAGAAAATCCTAGGCGGTGGCATACATTGTTAAATGAAGCACTATGGTCTTATCGGATGGCTTGTCATGGATCAACCAAGGTGTCACCCTATCAATTGGTGTATGGACATGATGCAGTGTTGCCTTGGGAGATTAAGGCTGGATCTAGGCGATTATCTGTTCAAGATCAATTGGCTGCCGATGATTATGCCACTTTGATGACCGATGAGTTAGATGATTTAGCAGGGCATCGGTTAAAGGCTTTAATGAGTATAGAAGAAAATAAGAAGAGAGTTGCTAGATGGTATGATAAGAAAGTAAAAGCTAAGGAGTTTGCTGACGGGGATTTGGTATGGAAGTTGATCTTGCCAGTCGGGACTAAAAGTTCGAAGTTTGGGAAGTGGTCTCCTAATTGGGAAGGTCCTTATCGGATAAGACACTCGGCTCCTGGTAATGCCTATATTCTAGAAACTCTCGAAGGAGTTGAATTTCCCAGAGCATTAAATGGCAAATATTTAAAGAAGTACTACCCCAGCATATGGGTCGATGCATAAAAGTTTAAGTGCCGATAACACTCCTATCGGCTGGATTTAAATGTTTAGGGGCAGACTTAATGTTTCAAAAGATGCCGATAACAGTCTTATCGGCTAGACTAAAAGCTAAAAGCGGGAAAACAAAGGTGTGTTGCCGATGAAAGCTTCAGATGTTCAGCAGCTCTTGGATTGTCGATATGGTGCGCAGCCGGATCTGATTGGCCGTCTCTATCTCCTTGATATCATCATCGGCAGAACCTTCTATCGGCTTCAGCTTCCTCTTCAACTGCAGCGCTTTGCGACCATGGACGTTTCGTTCTTGTTCAAGGTGCTTGATGGTCTCCGGCAGTTGACTCTCTTCTTGCTGGGCTTGAGACAGAGCATCCTCTACTTGCTTGAGTTCGGCCAGTAGAGCTTCTCTTTTTGCCGATAGATCAGATACTTTCTGCTTCAGTACATCACCTGAGGACTTTAAGGTGCCGATGTTCTTATGTTTCTCATCGGCTAAGAGTTTTTCTTTCATCATCTCCTCAGAAAGCTGGATTTGAGCGGCTCTATCGGCAAGGCGTCGAGTGGCTCTCTCGTACTGTAGCTGGCGGCTTTCTAGGTGTGCAGCATGGAAGAGGGTTTCTTCAGCATCGGCAGGAACTTGACCTCTAAGGGTTTTGAACAGGGCCTTGGCTGGGTCAGAATCGTTGACCAGTTGAGCTGTGTCTTGATGAAGTATGGCCGATAGCTCCTCCAGCTTAGCTCTGGTTTCTGCCGATACAGTCCCAATTGCCCGAGAGGAGCTTGCTTCCTCACCTTCTTCTTCGAAGATATCAATGGCGAAGGAGAATAAGCTATCGGGAGAATCTTGTTCCTGAAAATGAGAATGAAATAAGTCATTTTTATGGTCAAAGTTTCGGCAGACGATACTGGTGGAAAAATTGGATGACTTACTTGTTTCAAGGCAATTTCTTGCCTTTGACTCAAAGATACCGATGGAGCTACAGGTTGATCGGCAAATGTTGCCGATGGAACGATATCGACTGAAAGAAGACAGAAAGGGTTATGAGACTAAATGAGAATAAGTTCATCGGCGGCAGTATTATTAAAATATGTTACCCGGAGGAGGAACAACAGTTGTTTGGATCGGGGGAACTGCCGATGATGTGATTGAACCAGATGGGCCAGTTATTTGTTCACCCACGTCAGCTGATGTGCCTTCCGTTTGAGGTTCTTCCTGCTGGAGTTCTTCCATCTGTGGTGCTTCCTGCATTGGCTGGGGAAATGGTGCTTGCTGCGTCTGGACTTCTGGAGAAGAAGGGGAAGACTCCACCGGAATTGGAGATACCGGAGGAGGAGGGGAAGTTGCTACCTTCTGGCGCTTTGTTCCAGTCTTAGCACCCGTGGTGCCCTTTCTCTTGGGTTGGCTAGACTAGGGGGCATCGGTACTCTCACACCTGGCTTTCGCCGATGTGCCGGTTTGCTGCAATAATGAACAAGAGTTTATAAGCATAAATATAGCCGATATAAAGATAGTCAGCATAAAGGAAAAGATTTGACAAATTGCCTTGAAAGCCCGCGCAAGAGTGGGAGCAGCAACCGTTGGTGATGTCTGGGTTCTTCTGGTGGTGACTTTTCTGAGGCGTACACCCCGATGCACGATGGAAGCTAGGGTGGGAGCATTGTGGCCGATTGAGGAAATCGGGCCTGATGGAAACAAGTCGATCGGCCTGCCACTCCTGCTAACCAATGGAGGAATATTGTCAACCTGCAAAAGGAATACAAGGGTAAGCTGCCGATGGAGGTAATATTGAAAAAATGAAACGTTGGTTTGAGTTACTTACAGTGTCATCGGGAACTTCGTATTCGGAGTCAATCATGCCGCGGTATGAAAGTGCCGATCTGCAGAATAGATGCTCTTTCCATTCTGCCCACCATAACTTGTATGCCTCAGTGATAAAAGTAGCCGGAACCCATTCTGACAGATCTACATCTATATCGGCGTTTGGTGGTAGTTGGGCTGCTCGAGTCCACTCAAGAAGGTTGTTGATAGTTTCTCTGGGTTTTATCACATCGGCATAAGGAAGTGCAATCGGCAACTGGCCGAAAGCTAACTGGCGAGCTAATGCCGATGGATTGTAAAATTCGTAAGTTTGAGGGGAGGTTTTTGTGCTACCAAAGAAATTCACTGGAATGATTCTGGGGGTCACAATTGCCATCATCACCTCATTGTCCCTGTCGAGAGCTTCGTCAAATGGATTGAAGGTCAGAGGGAGCATGCTATCTGGGTCATCATAAGCCAACCATGGTCGTTCGTCTCTAGTCAAACCCTCATACAGAGTCTGGAAGAATCGGCCGATCTGATCTGGATTACCCCCTGAACCAGGCAGAACTATGACAGCTTCGCCAAAGTTCAAGGGGGCGCGTGTTGCCGATTCCTCTTCACCCAATACATGGTTTTCAGCTATATCTCTTGGAAAACGCTGTGTGAACAGGTTGAAGTTGAGACGCTTGTGCAGATGCAGATTGAGCCACATGTTGACAAACCACCAGGGGCCTCCCAAGTTGCCAGTGGATTGGCCGAGCAGAAGTTTCTGGGCTACTTGATGGAGAAGGTGGTAAGCAGCGCCAAGCAAGTATCGGCCGAGAGGGAATCGGCCACCGTTAGCCAGTCTTTCTGCTGCCGATAGGTAGACAGAAGTCGGTCCTGCCGATCGACCACAGAATATAAACTTGTCCAGCCACATGTTCAGAAAGGTGGTTTGTTCCTTTATGGTGACAGATCCTTTCCCGCGGTACTTCTGAATGTACCCCGACCAACCGCCAATAGCGCGAGTCTCCACTTTGGCACTAGGGGCAGTATCAAAAAAGTGGGTGCTATCGGCAGAAGATATATCTAGACCAGTAAGCATAGCTACGTCGAAAAGAGTAGGAGAAGCAGGGCCGTGACCAAAGGCAAAAGCATTGAGGGTGTCTAACCAAAAGTAGGATGCAGCTATCAGCAGTGACTCGTTCCTATGCATGTCGGCAATGGACAATCTAATGCATTGGGCTAGATTCCTTTCACCCCACTGAACTTCATTAGAGTTGCTGACCCTCAGGAACCAGTCTTTCCACCCTACAGTTGGGCTGGGCCAAGAGCGGAAGGTGTCCTTCCACAGATCTAAGGAAAAATTTTCGGCTCTGAAGGGGATCCTGTTGGTTTCTGCGTTGATAAGGTCAGTTGGATCTGGGTCCCCTAGAGGGCCGAGGCATTGAAGGTGTGGTTGATCGGTGGGGATGACAATTTTGTTGGACAATTCCTAGTGATTTTGGGCGTAGAAAGAAATACAGAGAGGAAAGAAAAGGAAGATGTTCAGTAAAATGAATTGCGAGTGAACAGGAATATGAAGAAAAATACAGAAGACGGGGTGGAGATTTGACCTCAGGGACGACGAACCCGACGGCCATCTTGCTGCGGAGGAAGCGTTTGAAGGCGCCGGAGTTGGTGAAGAGGGATACTTGTCGGAGACCTTGGGAGTTTTTGGTGGCGCCGCCGCTGGAAAAGTAAAGTTGGGTAGTAGAATGGTGTGATGGGGAAGGAGTACCCAAGAAGGAACTATTTATAGGACAAAATGGGCAAGGGCAAATCCGACTTATCTCTTTGCCGCATCCGAGAAATCCGAGGGTACTCAGGTGGATATGGTAACTGTTCGCACGGTAATCCAGGGATTGTGCAGGTGATTTGACGGGAAGCGGTCATTATCTGAAGATATTTTACTGTGCGAGATCTCCTGGTCAGTCCATCGGCGATATTCTATAACGGTCATCTTGCCGATGGGCGGATAGGGGGGGAGTAACCGTTTTTCCGAATATCCTGGTCAGAGCATCGGCAGATCTTTGTAACGGTATTGTTGCCGATGTACGACCGAGAAAGACGCTCGTTTAGGAAGTTGGGGATTTCGAGGAATCTGCAGAAGATTAGGATCAGAGTTGTCCAGGTTGAGGTTGTTGGTTACCAGATTAGGAGCATTAATTGCGGGAGAAGGCATCATTACTGCAGAGAATTTCGGAGCATTAATAGTTTTATACTCCGAAACTGGGGGGCATGTGTTGACACCGTTTTTGGACACGTGTCTAGGATGACAGGATAAGGTGGTAGTACGATGCGGGTTGCCGATGAGGATGGTTGCCGACGAGGGAGAGGTTGAATGTGACTAAGTCCACGGGCAGTAATATGGTGCCGATAGCTGGATAAAAAGGTCTGCCGATGACTATGACAAGGGGATTGCCGATGATGCGAAGGAGGAGTCCAGAAGCTGCCGGTTGTCATGTGGAGGAGTCTCGGTTTGCCACGAAGGATAGTTTTATTATTTCCTTAATTATTTGCATCGTTTTGTATACGAATTCTGTGTAATTTGGAATTCGAATTCTAATCGTGTCTGGTTGTAGCTCTTTGAGCAGGGTATAAATATAAACCCTAAGACCTTATAATAAGAATCAATCAATCAATCAAACACACGTTTTTACTCATATTCCAGCATTTACTCTTCGACGACTTCGTCATATTCTTTTTCCTTTTATTACGAGTTCTTAGGAATCCGTCGACTTAAGCTCGGCGTGTTCTCGAGTTCCGCGTGAGTAACTCTTAGCCGTGACATCCGGGCGCATCGCTGTTGTCAGGACTAAAGTATTCGAGTTATCACCTTTGCCGATAGTAAGGTCAAATCGGCTGGCACGCCTTAACGTTTGAATCGGGTATTAGCCCTTTGTGTTTGCAGACCAGTTTTGCATCAACAATTACCAATTGTTTTTTAGAACTATGCTAGCTCTTAGCTTCTCGTGTCAGAGCACTCCCTGAGTGCCCGTAGATTTACAGATACACTGGCATTAGCAATGCCCAGCAACGAGTCACAGTTGGCATAGCAAGCACCTGTGCGTGCCCAGGAACGAGGCACACAGCAGGGACACAAGGAGCCTCTGCTTGCACAAATATACTCTACAGAGTTCACACCAGCAGCAAGCCATAGCCAGCAACACCGACACACAAAAAGCACAGCGCCAGTTGCTGTCCGCAGCAACACACAAAAGCACAGAGCCACGTTTTGATCAGTACAAGCAGCACATTCACCCCAACCACAAGCTTGAACATTTATTGTTTTGAGCAACACCCAAATGCACATTTAATCGTTTTTTTTTGGAGCATGAACATATTACTGAGAAATAAGATGCAATCCAATTATAGTAGCACTACCATCAGGAATATATATAGAAGAGAAAATATCACAACCAGCATTAACCAAGAGTTCACACAGAACGCTCATATAAAAAAACCGAGTTCACAGAGCACCCAGAGGTGCCAGATAGATGATGTAGTATCTAACTATATGCCATGTCACTTAACCCTTCACGAACTGACTGACTCGAAAATGACCAATCAAGAACTTAACCCTAACAAACCTTGACGAACGACTACTAACCGACCAATCAAGAGACGCTAATAAGATAACCAATGCCACAGCCATGTAGCGCACCAGCACTCTAGCCGATTCAGTTGGTGTTGGGCTCTTCCTTGGGTGGCAGCGCGCCCATCCACGCCGGCGGGAGCATCCCCGTCTGCTCGTGCACCGTCGACAGCAGCGGCGGGAGCATCTTGTACACCCCCGCAACGTGCTGCATCGCCGCGGCGCCGGCGCCGCTGCTGCTGGCCCCGAGGTCGCCGCCCGCGCCGCCGTCCGCGCCGGTCCAGATACTGATCTTGGGCTGCATGCCGCTGACGGCGCCGGCGTTGATGCGCGCCAGCTCCTGGTACAGCCCGCCGTCGATCATCATGTAGTCGCGCAGCGCGTGGTAGTTGCCGCCCAGCGCCTGGAGCATGGACGCCACGTACTCCGCCTTCGCCTTGCCCACCGTGGCCAGGGACTCCGCCTCCTTCTGCTTGGCGTACAGTTTGGCGTCCTCGGCCAGCTTCTGCTCGAAGAACTGCGCGTCCGCCTGCGCCTTGCGTGCCTCCGCCGCCTTCTGCTGCTCGTACAGCTTGGCCTCCGCCGACTTCTGCCGGCTGTAGAGCGCGGCGTTAGAGTCTTGGACCTGCAACCATCACAGCATGGATCGGAATTGAGATTCTAAAATCGCAATGCATGTTCACTGAAAACTGCAACATGGAATTGAGATTCTAAAATCGCAATGCAAGTTCTCTGAAACTGAAAACTGCAACATGGAATTGAGATTCGAAAATCGCAATGCAAGTTCTCTGAAACTGAAAATTGACCAGAGACGGCCGGACGGTACCTGCATGTCGTACTGAACCGTGGCCTTGCTGAGCTGCTCCGCCTTCAGTTTCTCGGTCAGCCGCAGCGCGTTCTTCTGCTCCACCTCCATCTGGAGCTCGGCCTCGCGGATAGCGACGGCCTTGGACGCCTCAACCTCGGCGACCTTAGTCTGCCTATCCCACGCCGCCTTCTTGGTGGCGAGGTCGGCCTTGGCGGCGGCGACGACGGCCTCCCTCTCGTTCTCGAACACCTTGACCTCAGCCTCCACCTTGGCCTGCTCCTTGATCCCAATAGCCTCCTGGCGCACCCTGAAGACCTTGGTCTGGGCGTCGACCTCGGCCGCCTTCTGCAGTGTAGTGCCCTCACGTTCCTTGGCGCCGACGGCGCCCAACATCCTCGCCTCAGCGACATCGACCTTGGCCTGGTTGACGGCACCCTGCTGCGTCTTCTGTCCAAGGTACGAGAAGTACTCCTGCCCGGGCACGTCGACGAGCTGCTTGACGTTGGCGTTGTAGATGTAGAGCCCAAACTGGTTGAGCTCGAGCTGCACGTTCTCGAAGACGGCCTGCTTGAACGACTTGGTGCCCTGGAAGATCTGCTCCATGGTCATGGACGCGGCGAGGACGCGGGTCTCGCCCTCGATGACGCCCTTGACGAGCTCGCGGACGTGGGACGAGTTCTTGTCGTGCGGCGCGATGAGCTTGGCGTAGAGCAGCAGCGACGCGCTGTGGCTGCCGTCCTCGCTGATCTTGGGCCCGATGGTGAAGACGGCGGGCAGGATGAAGGGCAGCTTCTCCGAGCTCATGGCGTGCACCTCGAATTCGTAGTTGACGGGGGTGATGTCGAACTTCTTGCACTGCTGGCCGACGAACACCCACGCCTTCTTGGCTAGCTTCACGTCTTCGATGCCCCAGCCCGTGATCGCCAGGTACTCCGACGCGTCGGCCACCCTGAAGGACGCCATCCTCAGAACACGGCGCGGGAGGGGAGAGGAGGGGATCGAATCGATCTGCTGGAGACGAGCTGTTGTTGCACGATTAGAATAGAAAAGAAGACGAGGGTATAGATCTATAGCACTTGGGGAGGCGGCGCGGATATATAGGCTGGGAGGGGAGGTTGGGATTTGGGAAGGAGGAAGAAGACGGAATTGGGGTTTTAGCCGGCGGCGGCGGCGGAGTGGGAACGATCTCGATCTGGGTTGGCTCTGTGTCCGGTGGCTGGGTCGAGTCCTGACTCGTGAGGAAGCAACACGTCGATCGTGGTGGGTCCCCTATGTGCCGTACGTACGTAAATCTCTGGGATTCATCGTCCGGTAATACGTGAAAGGAAATTGGTATCTGTTTGCGAAAAGGGGGTTTATCTGTTTCCTCGTAAACAAAACCAGCGATCGAGGAGGAGAGGAGGGAGATCGCGTTGTAATTTTGTACGTTCCCAGCCAGTTCTCCCCACTTCTCCCGTCCTGTTGAAGCGCGCGTAAGCGTAACGGAGAACGGCTGTAATGATGGAAGGCATCTTTCCTCGATCGCACGATATGCTACAACTCCGGCAGGCCACTTGGAATCGAATGTGCATGCTGCTGCATTTGACGGTTATTTGGAGGAAGTGGAGGTGCGCGTCCGGCACGTCCGCGAGTCCTCGCATCCTGACGTCTAGTATACGTCCACAACATATATGCATGTGCCGTGTGACTCCTGTCCTTTGCAGTATCACCGCGCGCACAACCTTCTCTCATTGTCATCTGTTACCACTACTCTTACTACTAGCTAGATTTGTGCTTTCAAGGCTATTGCGTATTTTGCGTTTGATGCTCTTCAAACTTCAAACCGATAGACTGAATATGTGTATGTGTAGTTCAACTCGTCAATTCTTACAGTATGTGTTTGCCCTTTTTTTTTCTTAACGTACTAAAGTGCTTGCCTTCTTTTGGGCAGCACTACAAATCAGCCCTCGGCAAAGAATGGGTCTTTGCCGAGGGCCTTCTCCTCAGCCCTCGGCAAAGATTTTTTCAAAAAAAAATCTGCATAATTTATTTGCCGAGGGCCATAGGTAGAGACCCTCGGCAAAGACCTATTCTTTGCCGAGGGTCCATAGACGGCCCTCGATAAAGACACTGTCCAAGGGAACGGCGCTGTGACTGTCGCTTTTATTTGCCGAGGGCCAACTTGGCTCTTGGCAAAGGCTTTGCCGAGTACCCGATAAAAGGCCCTCGACAAAAGCCCTCTTTTAGGCCTTTGTCGAGGGCTTCGAGCCCTTGGCAAAGAGGGCGCGTCCAACACAAAGAGAAAAAAAAAACACTGAACAAATTGTTTAGTGGAAACGAGCGACGTACGTACGTGCGAACGAAATGTAAGATGGAAGATAAGCAAGGCTACTATCACCATCAGCACATGCATCCTGCAAACAACATCAAGTGCATCCAGTACGTTTTTTCACAAACCGCAACCAACGGTCGACGTTTCTTTAGTTTGTTATATACGGCCTATATATGGGTAGTGCTCTATTTGCATGCCCAAAGGCAAAGGGTAATACAGTGGTAAGGCACCATCAACCGGAAGCTTCGAGGAAGGTGCACATATGCTATCTTACCCTTCACACAGGGTTCACAGGAACGGTCAGTCTGAATATGAAGACATACATCCAGGACGTACGGACGGGCCGTCGTACTGCATCTTGCCATTTTCCGAAGGTTGTGCGCGAGTCCATTGCGAATTGCCTTGTGATGAGCGGTGAGTCTCTGATGTGTTCAAAATTTATCTTCCTTTGAATGTTTTCATATTAGGCCTTGTTTAGTTCGCGAAAAGAATATGTCGGATGTGTCAGAAGAATGTTGTGAGGGGTTTTGCATACTAATAAAAAAATAAATTACATAGCTCGTCTAGAAACTGTAGAATGAATTTGTTAAGCTTAATTAATCCGTCATTAACACGAGTGAGTTACTATAGCAGTTATGGTTTATTATGGACTAATTAGGCTTAAAATATTCGTCTCGCGATTTTACAACTAAACTGTGTAATTAGAGCACTCTCAATACAGAAACTATTATAGTTTCTATAGACATTAATTGTAATGCCACATAAACACATTGTTGATGTGGCAAGGTTGTTACTGGAGAGAGAGAGTAAAAATCATAGAAACCAAATCTAAATTAGAAACTATGTCTATATGAGATCTAAGACATGAAGTGATATGATTGATTGAGAATGTAGAGAGAATGAATGTGATTGGATAAAAAATTATTCTATAAAAATTATTCATTGGGACCATAGTTTCTATATATATAGTATCTATAGTTTCTAGCATTAGGACTGCCCAAGATTCGAAGTCTTTTTTTGTCTATATTTAATGCTTTCATGTATCAATGTGTGCAGAGATTCGATGGGTGAGCGAAAAGTTTTTGGGTGGGGAACTAAACAGAGCCTTAGTAGAGAATGTAATACTCATGAGCTGGCTGCACTGGGTTATTATCTGTGTAATGAGGGTGAGGAGTTGATCACCAACTCTGTAGCTGATGTTGTACTTGTGATTGTGATTGTTGCTAACGATTTGTTAGCCAATGAATAATGAAAGGAGAACCCTAGGTTCAATCAAAATAGCGATGCTGAACAAAAAAGATCTGTATATAAAATTTAGATTTATTGCTCTTAATTCAACCAGCGTGGAAAGCCAATAAATCAGCAAACAGCGTGAAGCCAACGACCTTCTTGCCGAGATCATATCATACAGCACATTATACGTCTTCTGCTGCGTGTTCCCGATGATGGCCATGTCCGATCAGAGTCATCATTGTTGTTGGCCGCAAGACACAGACACGCCTGCGACGCGCTGAGCCGCTGGCGACGTACAGGATCCCCGGCGCGTCCATCTCCAGGCTCGCGCCGCCGTGGAACACCAGCGACACCGCGGGGAGCGTCTTGCCCGCCTCGACGCCCCTGATGTCGTCGTAGCAGGTGTCCAGGAACGAGACCGCGGGGGGCCCTTCTTGTAGCCTACTAGACCCTCCATGGCCTTGGCAAGCGCGGACCGCAGTGGCGCGTACGCCTCGGTGGCAAGGCGTTTGATCACCGTGCCGGCGGTTGAGACGACGGAAGTCCGGGATGGACAGCAGGCGCACGTCCACGCACGTCAGCGACGTCTTGCCGCGGCCGAGGCCCATCATCAACCGGCATGATTCAATGAGCAGTAGCACAACCATGTCAAGGCCGTAGCCGTACACGGCTTGCAGTGTGCCGTACGAAGCCCGTGGGCGCGGCCGGCGGAAGGGCGCCGAGGATCGCCGGCCAGTAGGTTGTCGCGGAACGCGCTGAGGTTGTCAGAGCGCGCCGCACCTGCACCCGCAGGGGACGGAGCGCAGTCGACGAGCGGAGGGATGTGTCTGCTCGTGCCCGGCCGTCGGCTCCAGCTTCAGCGCGATCCCTGGTTCCGCGGCCATTGTTGGAACCGAATAGCGTTCCTGTGCGCGAACCCGGCGACGCTCGACGGCGGTGACCACGGCGAGAGCTAGAAGATGAACTCAAGATAGAATTAATTAGGCGCTGCCCAACATTGCAGCCTTTCGGTATATACACATGATGCAGATACAATCTTGGCGTTCGTGCCAAGGACTCTCCGCGCCAGATCACGGCCGTGCGCGACTCCGTTTCACTGCGGAGCACGCCGCGTGCGCAGCACGCGTTCTGGCGCCAGATACAAGACCGACTCAGCTTAGATCACGATCCAGCACGCCACCGATCGTGTCCTAGCCCACTACAACTAATGCATGATCTAAACAATACTTGAAATAAAGATTACATCGGTTTGCTATCTAGTTTAGCTAACAAAACTCTCCCTAAACTTGATGCACCTTCACTACTCCCAAAGCTTGCCTCATCTCCTGAAACCTCACTCTTCCCAAAGCTTTTGTGAAGATATCTGCGAGCTGTTCTTCAGTTCTAACATGCTCTATCTCCACCTTCCCTTGCTCAATGCACTCACGAATGTAATGAAACTTTGTATCAATGTGTTTACTTCTATCATGGTGCACTGGATTCTTACTTAGAGTAATGGCCGACATATTGTCCATGAGCAGTTTGACTGGAGTCTCCTTTGTTCCCAATAGATCACCAATTAGTCGACTTAACCATACACCCTGACAGGCTGCGGCTGCTGCTGCCATATATTCTGCTTCACAAGATGACAATGTCACAATTTTCTGTTTTTGTGAAACCCATGTGACTAGACTATTCCCGAGAAAAAACACCACTCCTGTAGTACTCTTCCTGTCCTGAATGTCTCCAGCAAAATCACTGTCACTGTAGCCCAACAAGAAGGGTTTTAGTGCAGCTGTTCTCTCAAACTTGCAGCCATACTCCACTGTACCTTTCAGATATCTCAGGATGTGTTTTACTGCAGCCCAATGCTGCTTACTTGGAGCTTCCATGTATCTACTTACCACACCAACAGAAAATGCAAGATCTGGCCTGGTGTTTATTAGATACCTCAAGCTACCAATTATACTTCTATATGCAGTAGGATTAACAACTTCATCTTCCAGACTTTTTGTGAGTTTCAGTCTTGCTTCCATTGGAGTTGCACTAGGGTTGCAGTTCATCATCCCTGTATTTTCAAGAATCTTCAGTGCATAGGAGCTCTGACTCAATGTGTTTCCTTCTTCTGTTTGCTTTACTTCAATCCCTAAGTAATAGCTCAGAAGGCCTAAATCACTCATGTTGAATTTCTTCTTCATCTCCTCTTTGAACTGAAAGATATCAGACACATGTGGTCCTGAGATGATTAGATCATCAACATAAACGCCCACAATCAGGAAGGACTTCTTGTTATTCCTTCTGTATACTGCATGTTCATACTTGCTTCTCACAAAGCCAAGGTTGATCAACTCCTTATCTAGCTTAGAGTTCCAGGCCCTCGGTGCCTGCTTCAACCCATACAGAGCCTTTTTCAGCCTTAATACTTTGTCACCTTTGCCAATCACAAAACCAGGTGGTTGCTGCACAAACACTGTCTCTGACAGATCTCCATTTAGGAATGCAGATTTTACATCCATGTGATGTATTTGCCAACCTCCCTGAGCTGCTTGTGCCATCCTCACCCTAACTGTTTCAATTCTGGCAACGGGTGCAAAGACTTCCTCATAATCAACACCCTGCTGTTGAGCATACCCTTTAGCCACTAACCTTGCTTTGTATTTCACTATCTTCCCTTCAGGATTTTTCTTAACTTTAAAAACCCACTTGAGCCCTATAGCTCTTTACTTTGCTGGTAATTCTGCAATTTCCCAAGTTCTGCTTTCTTCAATCGACTACATCTCAGTCTGCATTGCCTCCCTCCAGCATGCCTCTTTCATGGCCTCCTCCACTGACCCAGGCTCATCTGCAGTCATCAGACATAAGCCACTGTACTGCATATCAACCACATCTGTTGATTCAAGTAGATCAGATAGAGTCCTGTATCGAAGCTGTCTCCCTG
Source organism: Sorghum bicolor (assembly GCF_000003195.3). Classification (NCBI taxonomy): domain Eukaryota; kingdom Viridiplantae; phylum Streptophyta; class Magnoliopsida; order Poales; family Poaceae; genus Sorghum; species Sorghum bicolor. The sequence goes on along the minus strand of NC_012870.2, from coordinate 20,006,652 downwards.
CTGAATCCACCAAGCCATCTGATGGTGGGGTGGCCCACTGAATCTGAGCTGCTGGGGGTGCTGATCCTGTGCTTCCAGAGATCGGGGTGTGAGGTGGTGTGCCTAAGCTTCCCTCATTCACTGCTTGTGGAATTGAACCAGCAGGAGAAACCGGAGCACCTTCAGAGAAAGGATCGAACCCACTGTCAGAATCTGAAACTGAACCCATTGCCGAGTCCGTTGCCTGATCAGGAACAGTATCCGAGTACTGAACATCAAAGACCTGAGGTACTTCTATTGCTTCGGTGTTGCTGCTGGAATTCTCCCCCCCAATTCCACGGCTGCTTCTCATCGAAGATCACATCTCTGGAGATCATCAACTTATCTCGAACTGGATCATAAATTCTGTACCCCTTCGTTCCTGGTTCATAACCAAAGAATACACCAGGGATTGATCTATCAGAAAGCTTGGTAATTGTCGGACCAACCTTCTTGGCATAAGCCATACACCCGAAAGTGCGCATGTGACGTACTGCTGGCTTCTTCTTATGCCATGCTTCAAACGGAGTCTGGTTATTCAGGCTTTTCATCGGTGACCGGTTTAGAATATACACTGCAGTTTTGACTGCCTCTCCCCAGAATTTTGCCGGAACTTTCATCGACTTCATTAAACACCGAGCCATCTCGACGACAGTCTGATTACGACGCTCCACAACGCTATTCTGTTGAGGAGTGTAGGGTGTGGTTGTGCTGTGTTTGATCCCACGCTGACTGCAGAACGAGATCATCGCACCTGAGTTGAACTCCCCACCTCTGTCTGTTCTGAAACTTTTCAGACAACAGCCCGACTCCACCTCTGCTGCTTTCATTAGCTTCTGAAAAATCTCCAAGGCCTGGTTCTTGTGTGTTAGCAACTCTAACCACATATAGCGACTGCAATCATCAACAATGAGTAGGAAGTACTGTTTGCCTGCTGGAGTAGGTGGTGAAATCTGACCGCACAAGTCCCCATGCACCAGTTCAAGCCTATCCGTTGCTCGATACGTTGATGTCTGTGGAAACGGTGTACGGTGATGCTTCCCAAGTGCACATCCATCGCAAACCTGCTCTACTCTCTTGATGAGGGGAATGCCTTCCACCATGGCCTTGGCCCCCAAGGTTTGGAGTGCTCGAAAATTCAGATGTCCATACCGGGCATGCCACAACCAAGCCTCCTCTTCCATCTTGGACAATAAGCAGATCGGTGAACTGAGCTTGATCTTCATGACATAAAGTCGGTTCTTCCTTTCTGCTCGAATAAGAATTCTTCTCTGCTGATGCAGGCCTTGATCACGCTCAAACACCTCCATGACTCCGTGGTCTATCTCAACCCGGTGTCCTCCTTCTTCAAGTTGTCCAAGACTAATTATATTACATTTGAGGGAAGGTATGTAGTATACCTCGGTGAGCACTCTGTGCTCGTTGTTCTTCCCAGCGATGGTGACGGCGCCGATCCCATGAATCTCCACCGTGGATCCATCTCCAAAACGTACTGCGCCACGCACCGACTTGTCAAGGCTCGACAGTGCCTCGCTGCAGCCCGTCATGTGATTCGTGGCGCCTGTATCCAGGATCCACGCGCCTTCACTATACACGCCAGGGAATACGCGTTCCTGATTCAGGAACACAGTTGGTGTGTGCTTGATCGGCGAGCGGATCACCGTGCACACCTGTGCCACCATCAGCGCCCCGGTTTCGATATCGGCCGCAGCATGGTGAGCACCTTCCTGCCTTTCCTCCTTCTGCTTGGTCTTGCACTCTTTTGCAAAGTGCTCGTACTTCTTGCACTTGTTGCATCTGCCGTTTCTCCTCGGTGTCCCCATGGACGTGAGTCTTACTCCGGAATCGCGTGCTTCGCCTCCTCCACGCGTTCCAGTCTTGTCCTTGCGAACATAACGGCCACCGCTATTCTTCTGATTCGAGGATGATGAAGACCCATCCTGAATCATACGGCTCTTGTGCTTTGCCAACCACTCTTCTTCAGAGAGCAAAAGTTTAGGCATCTTCTCTGTGACCTCCTCCATCGAGGGCTCAAAACGATCTTCAGCCGCTCTCAGCCGGCCAACGAGCTCCTCGAGCGTTAGAGTTTTCATGTCGCAGAACATCTCGATAGTGACCGCTACCTGATTGTAGCGTGCCGGCACCACACGGAGGAATTTCTTGACAACTCGACTGTCAGCAATCTTCTCTCCCAATCCTTCCAGATCTGTGGCTAACTTCAAGATTCTGATTGCAAATTCATCAATTGTCTCTCCTTGCTTGAAAGTGATCTGTTCAAACTCAGACAAGAGCTTTTGAGCATTGACTTCCTTAACTCGATCTGCTCCAAGTCTCATGGTCTTGAGCGCCTCCCATGCCTCCTTGGCGTTCTTCTTCTTCAGCAACATGGAATGCATCTCAGTTGGCACACCGCGGAGCATAGCTCCCAAAGCTAGTCTGTCCCGGCGTCGCTCAACTTTTGCATCCTCAATTGCATCCCAGAGAAACATCCCCTCAAGATTGCATTGAATATGAGACGCCCACTCTTGATAATTTGTGCGAGTTAAGATCGGCCAGATCAAGTTCCCGGCTGCCTGGTTGAACGCCCGATCCATCACGTCCTTGTCTTTCTCCGACGAACTCATCTCGGCGATGTTAGAGTTCTCGCCTTCTTCTTCTTCTTGATGATGATCTGAGTCACCTAGCTTCGTCTTCTACTCTCCAACTGCACCGAACACCTCTCCTGTCAAGCCCAAACGGCTCTGATACCACGTGTTGGAACCGAATAGCGTTCCTGTGCGCGAACCCGGCGACGCTCGACGGCGGTGACCACGATGAGAGCTAGAAGATGAACTCAAGATAGAATTAATTAGGCGCTGCCCAACATTGCAGCCTTTCGGTATATACACATGATGCAGATACAATCTTGGCGTTCGTGCCAAGGACTCTCCGCGCCAGATCACGGTCGTGCGCGACTCTGTTTCACTGCGGAGCACGCCGCGTGCGCAGCACGCGTTCTGGCGCCGGATACAAGACCGACTCGGCTTAGATCACGATCCAGCACGCCACCGATCATGTCCTAGCCCACTACGACTAATGCATGATCTAAACAATACTTGAAACAAAGATTACATCGGTTTGCTATCTAGTTTAGCTAACAGCCATCACGTGGGGGTGGAGGATCAGCAGCGCGGAAACGACGCGGAGGGCTTTGGGCACTGCATCTTCGACGCCGCGCGCGATGAACACGGTGGCGGGGCTGTGGCTCACAGCTGCGCGTCGGCGAGCACAGGTGCTTGACAGACTAGCTGTTAGCAGCGGGATCGAAGGGGGGAAGGAGAATCGCGGAGGCGAAGGTAGCGTGGGCGAGGACAGACGCAACACTCATACAGAGCTAGTTGTTCCACTCTGGGCCAGCAAGCATAGCGCCTGTTGGGCCTGGCGCCTTGGCCAGTCGTTTGGGCCTGGAATCTTTGCGCTTGGGCTTGACTGCTTGCGCCGTCTCCTTCCTTCTGTTCGTTTACGCCGGTTTTTCTATAAAAATAAAATAAAATAAAATAGTAGCATTCCTGACACTAGCTTCTCAAGAATCCATCAGTGATAAGGGCGTGGCAAAGCTCAGTCGATTCACGGAACTGGAAAAATGTTGAGCAAACCGTCTTTGATCTTTCAGTCTTGCAACGGTTTGGTTGTTGGGCTTAGGTGTACAGGGGCGGATCTAGAATTGGGACAAAAGGGGGCTAAATAGTGAAGGTTTAGAACTAAAGCTAGAGATTAATGGTAATTTGAAAAGTACTATAGATTTAAAGGCATAAGTTAGGCTCAGGGGAGCTGCAGCCCGAACAGCCCACCCCGTGGATCCGCCCCTGTGGGCGCATGTGCGCGGCGTGATGATGGGTGTGCGGCAAACCGTATGCGTCTGCTTTTAGGCCTTGCTTAGTTTTAAAAAGAAATTATAATTTTTTTTAGATTTTTTATCACATCGATTTTTTAGACATATATATGAAACATTAAATATAAATAAAAATAAAAACTAATTATACAGGTCTTAATTCGTGCTGGCCTCTTCAAGCATCTCGTCATTTCGAAAAGTAAGACTATCTCCAACAATCGTTACCTAAAATACAATACTCATCTGTCCTTTGGGTAGCGCTACAGGTAAAAAGTTACATACCTATTTTTAGTCTTCTCCAACAACAAGACCTAAAAGACAACACTCTCTGCAAATAGGTCTCAAGGAGAGAGGATACCCAAATTTGGGTTATGCCTCTCCTGATACCCAAAATGGGTCTTCTGTATGGGTACTCTGTTGGAGGCTATAGGTATTGTGTTGGAGACCCATTTTGGGTTTGGGTTTCCAAATAGGTCTCCTATTGGAGACAGCCTAAGAGGAGCTAGGACGTAAACGGGTCGAGGATGGATGCGGACCGATCGGCCGCGAGCCTTCCACGCAACAAGGCCTATAGTACTCCACTTCGTGGATTTTTCTAAGGCCAATCTTATTAAAGTATGTTTTATGAGAGTGTCATGCACATTAAATAGGATGTCAGATAAGTAAAATTGCTGATTTGACAAGGTCATTAAATTAAGGAGTTTCATCAGATGAGAGAGGAGTTTCATCTCCATAAAACTTCTATGGCTCGGTTACCTAGTTTATAGTCTTAGTAACTGTGTCATAAAACTATGCATTGAGACTGGACTTATGAAAACGCGGTCTGGCCGAAAAGATGCAACTGCGGCGCTCTGATTCCGGATGGAAGGTGTGCCGTGTTCTCCAACGGCATGACTGACCCTGCAAAGCACGCATGCACATGAGTCATGAGATGAGAATGAGATGCAAGCAAGGCTCTTCTCCCTTGACGCATGCATGCGCTCGATCAGTCAAGCGACCGTCGATACACTGGGCTTTGGACCACGCAACCTGGGCCTGGCCGACCACGATACCGTTCCCGCACGACAGCTCGAATATATGTGCATGACGAATTGACGACGCAACAATGCAGTCCCACCGGTTCAATTGGGCCTACACTGCAATAACAGTCTATCGGATCAGTCTCAAGTACCAGGACCAAAATGCAGGTACCATGACACTGCCGATGTCACTGAGAATAGAACAAAAATCATTACTTGAACAGCAGAAATGCACTTCACCAAAACGCATTTGCTCTTCACTGCGGAAACTTCACGCCGACTAGAACAGTCCATTTCCCCAGAATATATAAATGATATATAAATCTACTATTTCTTCACTATCGAAGCAAAATCAACATTCACAACTCAAATACAGAAAATTTGCCCTGAACGACATGCCTTCAGCTGGAGAGAAATTTCTCCCATAGTGATGCACTCTTCAGAGTACAAAATCAACATTCACAATTCTATATATATACATCTTAAGACTTCTCTCTACTGAACAAGCTCAGTATGCTAATTGCATATATATGTGAGCGTCCGCGCGCTCTATGATCCGTCCAATTGGCCATTAACTAACAGCTGATCGAACTGACTGCACCTCTGAATGTACCGTGGCCCTACCCCCAAGTTACACCACTGTACCCGTCCCGGAGGAATTCTGGTCAGACGTTCAGAGACCAGTCGTAGTTCATGTAGGAGATGTTGATCGGGCCGCCATCGTTCAGGAGATGCGTCAGAAGCCCGGCTTTGGTCGGGTCAAGGTAGTTGAGGAGCCACCGGAGGATGTCCCTGTCCTGCCCAAAATCCGCGCTGTACCTGAGACAATCAAACAAGCCACGGCGATCTTTATCAGGGTTTCTTCTTCTTGATTCAAACCACAACGAACTCATAAGCGTCTCTTCTTCTTGATTCAAACCACAACGCATTCACAACTTGGTTGTGTTGTGGCGTCTGAACATGCACCGAGGGAAGGCAGGCTGACCAGGTAACAGAGAGACAGAGAGTAGAGAAGCAGAGAAGACAACTCACCATTTGATGATCCTGGTGAGATGCACGGTCCGGCTCTCCAAGTCGATCTCCACGCCACCGCGGAGAAAGAACTCCCTCGCCGCGTGCCGGAGCTCCGGCTCCACGCCCTGCGTCGTGTAGAACCGCACGATCGGGCTCGACCGCGTCGCGTCGCACAGCGCGAAATGCACCAGTGGGTTTGCGCGCCGCTGTGCCAGCTGCATGGAAGATTTTTTTTAAAAAAAAAAATTGCTTTTTCGGGTAACGACGATCATAAGCTATAGAAGAGCAGTGCTAAATTCCAGAGATGACACCGACTGAACCGTGTCATCTGCATACCTCGAGCCTCCTGTCATTGGAGCCGAACGGCTTGGCCAGCGTGTAGGGCTGCCGCCGGTTAGCCCTGAGGATACCGTTCCTGATCGCGGCGAGGGAGTAGGGGTGCCCTCCCACGACGTACTGGAAGTCAGAGAAGAAGGGCCGGCGATCGACGGCGCCCGGCTGGCCGACTCGGATCACGGCGTGGATGGCCATGGCGTTGTGCAGGTTCAGGAAGAACGGCAGCCGCTCCTCCGCGGGGAGCTGGGTCATGTCCGCCCGCTGCAGTTCCTGAACCAGGTTCGCGTACCTGAGTGACGCACCGAAAACGAAAGGCAAGGCCGTTGTTCGTTAGTAATTTAACTTGCTGACACTCTGAACAGTACGTGCAAGCAGGTGGCGACGGCGTGTGTTGCCGTACCTTCTGAACTCCTCGCTGGCAGCGATGCGGCTGTAGTCGAGGTGGCGGCGGTCGTCGGAGGCGTAGGCCTCCAGGATGGCGAGCATGATCCTGGTCATCCTCTGACCGACGGCCGCGGCAGGCTTGGGCTCGCCGTCGTTGGTGGAGCCCCGGAAGTTGTAGTACTTGGGGACAGCGGGGTCGTGCTCCAAGAAGCGGTACAGGTTCTGGGCCCCGTCTTCGAAGTCGTTCTCCCTGCACACGGCACGGCATCATGGACCCGTCAGCTAAAATGGCATTGCAAGAGTTTGGTACAGTATCTGCTATGGGGATGGACGGATGGTGCACCGACCTGAAGACATGGTGGATGAAGTGCTTTCTTGCGAGCTCCTTGCCGATCTCCACAGCCTGCAACAACAGCTCATAGGTTGTCAGTCGTTATTCCAGTCTTAGAAGAAGGGTGAAGGAACATTGGATTGTTTGATCCTAAAGACGTCTTCAATGGTTCCAAATAACTAATATACAACGGATTTTATTGGCTATCAAGAAGACAGAATAAATAGTTAGCGATTGTCAAAAGAGTTAGTCTAGCATGATCTTCCAAAAACAGCTTCTCACCGCTCACATAACTCCGTGTTTTATTATTATTATTTTAAGCTCACCTAGCTAGCTATTTATAACTGCCACTGAGAACGCCTTCATTTGAACGAATCTTTCAGCATTTAGCGGGGGTGTATGACATGCCTCAAGCAATGATTAAATATATGTTCAATTCACTTCAACCAAAAGATAACCGAGCTATTGCCCAGTTTTTGTGTACCATTAATTTCATTTATAGGAAAAAAAAAGAACAGGGCCCTCATTTGGTTCAAGTGCACAATGGCGTTCTTCAGATACGTTCAACCTGAGCACCAACGGTTGTTGTTATCCATCCAAACCCAAATTAATACTGTAGAAAGAAACGAAAGCCAAACTGCACTGGAAAAGTTCTTCCGCCCACCACAAGCCTGAAGCTGCACGCCGAAAAATCCATCAGGTGCTGCAATGTAACCATGACAGCGACTGGCTAGGACAGGGACAGGGACAGCAAAACACGAAACGGAGTCAAATTTCGTGGAGGAAAATTAGGGAGGGGACGCGATCAATTGTTGGGTCGGTGGTGCTTATGCACCAGTGAGTCAAATGACCTCGCACTATCCATTCGGCACGCCCCCACTAAGAACAAATCCTGAGCTGAGGTTCCAATATCATTTCCTCCAACTTTTCTCGATTGTTTCCAAGACGACCGGGACACGATCGATCGATCTCACGACGAGTATGTTTCATCTACTCACGACCTTAACCAAAAAAAAAAAAACGTCCACTATGTTGGTGTGGGAGAAAAATATCCACCAGAGAGATCTGCTGTGCCCCGGAATCATATCTTATAGCATGATGAGGATCAGCGGACCGGTCAGGGGTCGCGGCACACACGACGGTTGTGTCGAGCCCTCACCGCCACGGCGTGAGAGTCCTCCGGTGGAGCAACGTGGTCGGCACAAAATTCTCACTCGGAGCGTCGTACAGGCAAGCAGGACCGGCTCCAATTATCGATCGAGTCAGAGTCAAGACTCGCTCGAGATTTTACCGTGTATACGTCATTGGTTCGTAATCTAGTGGACTCGTCACTCTGGATCTGTTCCTCGGCGATGAACTAAGGTCTTGTTTAGTTCTAAAAAATTTTGCAAAATTTTTCAGATTTCTAGTCACATCGAATCTTTAGAAACATGTATGAAGTACTAAATATAGACAAAAATAAAAACTAATTGCACAGTTTGGTCGGAATTGACGAGACAAATCTTTTGAGCCCAGTTAGTCCATGATTGGACAATATTTGTCAAATACAAACGAAAGAGCTACAGTGTCCATTTTGCAAAATATTTTGGAACTAAACAAGGCCTAAAACGGTTTAAAAAAACAATGCATGCACGATTGGGACCCGTATTGGCAGAAACGGTCAAGGCGGACGCGCAAGGCGCGGACGTGATGGACGGACGGTTTCCTGTCGTGGGGCCCTGGCTGCAACGAACTAACCAGCCGAACAAATCGAATCCGTCGTCACGACTTGCCGGCCCCCGCTCCGTTGGAGTCCGCCTCTGCCCACCCGTTGCGGCGCGTGCGGCGCGGGAAAACCAGGTCGAGCGGGCGGGGCGGGGCGGGGCCGGTTCGGCACGGCAGCACGTAACGCTCCCCCACACGCCCGCCGCACGTGATCCTAGGGACGTTTCTAATTTGCGTCCAGGCCCCTGCCTGCCTTTTTTTTTTCTTTTCTTTCTGAAATCCATTCGTTTTGACCAAACTGTTTGCATAGTTGCATTCAAGGAATGGTAGTACTGTGATGGATGATATTAGATCGATCCTCTAGGATACCATCTTCTTCTGTCAAACAACAAAATGTTGAATCTGGTGGGCACCATGCCAGCTTACTATTCTCACCTCGATCTTACTACAAGGGAACATTTTTTTTAAGGGAACCAGACGCGTGATCTGCTATCAACCATATTTATGTTTTCTCTTAAAGGCATTAGACACACTCAACGTGTATAAAAGAGTCACATAGATGTTACTTCATTCTAAACGTGTTTAATAAACTAGTAATAAGCTCGGAACTAAATGTTCAAATCTTGTGAAATGGCTCGACAAAGATAAATACCAACACTCCCTAACTGAAATTCTTAAGCTACTCATTTTTATCACACTGCTACTAACACCCACGGCACTTTGGTCCACTCATATAAATGCGGCATTACTAGTTGCCATATTAGCAGGAGCAAAATGCATTCTCGTCCTACACACCTAAACTATTTCCACAGCCATGCCCTTCAGTTTAGTCAACTATCACTATTCATGCATGCAAACAAAGATTAAAAGCAGCAAACAGCCAAGCACCGAATCACCCAACGAGTAAAGAAGTCAAACGATGAAGCAGCAGCAATGGCACAATCTAGTACGACGACTCACCTTCTTCCTGCTGCAGTCCAGGTGGTTCACGATGCCGTCCACCATGTCTGTTCCGGAGAAGCAATTCTTGACGAGCTTCACCCTGACGAACCTGTCCTGGATCGGCAGCCGGTGCCGGAGCACCCTCACGATGCCCACCATGGCGTCCTCGGCGGCCTCTTCCCCCTTGCCGGCGCCGGCCTCGTCGTCGAACCCGTACACGGGCACCCGCGGCGCCGAGTCGGGGCACCGGCGTCCCGCGAGGTCGCGCACGCGGCGCTCGAACTCGCCGCTGTTGCGCAGGGAGTTGAGCACCACGAGGCCGCCCAGGAGCTTCTCGTTGAGGAAGATCTGGGGCACGCGCGCCGCGGCGCCCGCGCGGGAGGCCAGCTCGGCCTCGCGCTCCGGGAACACGTCCAGGTTGATCTCCACGTAGGGCAGGCCGGACTGCCGGAAGAAGGCGCGCACGGCGGCGCAGTCGCGGCAGCCCGAGCGGGAGAAGAAGCTGACCCGGCCCTTGATGTGCCCGCCCGAGAAGGAGTACCCGACGTCGTCGTCCTCGGCGGCGATCGCGTCCTTGAGGCGCACCGTGACCTTGACGTTGGGCAGGTGGATCTCCTGCACGCCGTAGGTGTCGACGACGGCCGCGGCCGCCTTCGCCGGGGCCGGCGACGAGGATTCCTTGAGCGACGAGATGCGGCGGGTTATGGCCGAGGACAGCACGTCGCGGCGGTCGCGGAAGAACCGCCCGATGGACACCACGTCGTCCACGATCGTACCAGCGGAGTTCGCGGAGGCCGACCGCTCCACAGGCCTCTTCTGCTGCTGCTGCTGCTGCTGCTGCTCCTCGTTGTCTTCGTCGTCTTGTGCCGCGTAGTCGTGCGGCGCCGGCGTGGAGTGCGCCCTGGCCAGCCCCGGCGGCGCCTCTGGCTGCGGCAGGTGCGGCGGCGGCCGCAGCACCACGCCCTGAAGCATCTTGCGCGCGTAGTACACGTCCCCGTCCTCGCCGGCGCCCGCCGCCACGGCGGGCGGGGTCACCGACCGCGGGACTTGCGCCCGCGGCTCGCCGTCGGCGACGTCCTCTGTGGGAAGATGATGATCCCCTTCCTCCTCCACCTTATCCGCAGCAATTGATGGACCCGACGGCGGCGGCGGAGGCGGCGTGGGGACGAGGTGGGGGGGGAGCGCGTCGAGGCAGGCCTGGTGGTGGTGGTGGTGGTGGGGCGCGAGCGGCATGGCCACGAGGGTCTCTTCTCCCATGCCGCCCTTTCTCTCTCTGGCGCCCGCGCGCGGGGCTCCCTGGCCGTCTGAGTTTACGAAGGGGAGTGAGGGACCCGAACGCGACGGAACGGAACGGGAGGGCAGCGGGTAACTGGATTTGGGAATTGGGATTTGGTCTCAGCGGCGACGGATGAGGGACGAGGGAGAGCAGGGGGGTTTAAGAACCGCCGCGGGATGCGCGCCCCACCCACGACGTGGTCAGGTCACGGCGTGGACGCGGTGTGCGTGGCCACAAGGGAGCTGACGTGCGGGGCCGGAAAAAAACCGGCGGCCGGGCGGGGCGCGCGAAGTGTTGAACGTGGAAGGACGGTTCGCTCGGTTGGTCAGTCAGGTCCGGAGCGTGAGGCTGAGACGAGTCGCCAAACCAACAAGTGCCGAACCGATACCGGGTCGGCGATCTCGGCTGGTTTCTTTCATTTTTCCGGCCTTGCGGCCGGGGGCGTTTGGCGCCGCTGCCGCGTGGGGTTGGGGCGGCCGGGAGTCCTCGAGCGGCGCCGGCACGGCGCAGGCGGGTTGGTCTTGCGGTCTCACCCGCCGTAGGCGGCGGGGATTGGAGCTACTGACTACGGTGATGGCCTCACAGGTCTATACGGTCGATGAAACGAAAAATTTTTTTTTTGACCATGGTAGCACTTTCGTTTGGTTGAGACAAATATTGTTTAATTATAAATTAACAAATTTATCTAACAATTTACAATAATTAGATCTGTCATTACGCATATGTGCAGGCAGCGGCGGTTGTGTGGTGCGTGTACTCTGGCGGTAGTGCATTCAAGTCAGACGCTGGCGCCTGGTACGGGCAAATCTTGGAGTCACAGAAGGAGATGGATGCAGGCTTCTTCGCCGTGCCGTCCACTGGATGGGATACGGCGGCCGGGAAGGAAAGGCTGCAGAGTTCCGGGGGGCCGTTCGATTGGGAATCAACGTCCCTGTCTGGTCCGAGCTTCTGACGTTGGCGCTGGACTCTCGAGCCACGGCTGGCTTGCACGTGTCAGCTTCTCCATCGCCCCTGAGAAACGGCCGGAGCGTAGCAACAGTGTAGCGATACCAGACACGGCCAGCGAGCCACAGATAGGTCCGGCGAGGTGATGGGATATTTTTGTATGGCATCGAAATCGTCAAAATCCAAGCAGCTTCCCAAGAATTTCCCCTGCCGCGGACGAAAGAAAACCGGTCTGATCCCTAGTCGTTTTCACGCTAGGCAGCGAGTTGCTGCGCGGCTACGGGACGATCTCTTACGCTGTCTCTGCCTGCATCGGGTTCGCCGGACAAGTGCCGCCAAGCAAGGCCCCCCCCTGAAGCATCGACTCTTCCGACATCATTCGTATAAGGATACAAGGATAAACAAATTTGTGTGATTGAAGAGAAGATAAACAGACGCGCCAACTTCAGGAGCACACATCATCGTGGCTTGCTGGACCTGGACCATATCCAGTTTCTTGTGCCATTTGGTCACCGTTGAAACGGTGCTGACTCCTTCAAGTGTGTGCGTGGACGGCGCGCGGCCAATCATCAGTGAAGATATTCTTCCCATCTTATTAAAAAAAAAGATATTTGAACAACAACAAGTAGCTCGATCATTTCTTCCTTTTCTTTCCCTTCGAGTTGCGAGATTATTGTGAAGAATGGGCAATTCTGCATCTGTGACCGTGAGCCCTGGCTGACCGCTGACCTGACTCGCGTATCACATATTCACATATACCAATTCAATGAATATATGTATATTTGTTTGACACTGTTCTGCCTCGGCTTCGTGCTTCGTCACATGCTCATGTGTATGTTTGACCTCATACTGATTAGTGACCAGTGAGTTTTAAAAATGGGTTAATTATATTTCTATTGATATACAATTTACCGTTAAGAAAAAAAATATTACTATTCATGTATTTAGAACAATATCATGATATTTTTTTCGTCATCTATCGTAGTTTGACTCTGTTTGACTCATTATTGATCTAATAACATATTTGTCGCGCCCGCTGCGGTCAGGTAACCATCCCTTGCCTAGAAGAGCAGAAGAAAGCTACCGAAGAGGAGAATATGGTAGCCTACAGATTGGTCTAATAATATTTAGTATCTAAATCTCAGAAAGTGATAAGATTCAGATAGATGGCGAATTAATAATGGCATGTTTATAAAGAGATAAAATTTAAGGGTAGGTCTCCAAAGCTTAACAGTTGATAATGCCTATATATCTAGCTAAACCTAAATAAAAAAATATATATACAACACCCGTCACAGAACCGTGACAGCCGTCCTCGCTTGTAAGCCATAGTTGTTGAGACTTGGACGCTAATTCGACAGCCGTGACCATTTCAATTGCAAGAGGGAAGGGAAAATGCATACGCCTGGCCTGCCTGCCTCACGGGCGTGCATATGCATGCCGATGAACGGTTCCAATTTCTGGACTTGGTTTCAGCATCAACACGTCAACTGGTGAAAACCACCCCCCTTTTGCAGATAACGACAAGTCGGCAACCAAACGGCGAGAAGACGAGAACCGTCAACTGCCCCGAACCGTGTGTATTTTATTTGGAGATTTCAGAGGCCACGCAGTCCTTATTGTACTTCTCCCTTTCTGGTACGTCGGTAGATTCTCAACGGTGAGATCAGCAATTTATTGAAAGGATATAGATGGCGTCAACAAGGTCAGATCGTTATTAATCGAAGAATAAAAAAATCATTAAGAAATTACATCATATATACATACATGCATATGCAGGGACGGGCATGGCGCGATCACATGCGTGGTATCAGAGACCATAAAGCCGCAGACACATAGCGAGCAACGTGAGACTGAGCCCATGAGCCAGAACGGATTATTAGCAGACGAGTACTTTTTTTTTTTTTTGAGACGACGAAGGCAAAGGAAACTGATCAGCACACGTGTACCTGTCGCCATGTGCTCATGTTACTCAGCCGCTCAGGGCAGGGAACTCGCCTACGCCCGGCACAGGGCACACGACGGCTTAAACAGTGAAGCCGCCGAACTGGCTGGTGACATCGAGAGCTGAGAACCTACTAAACACACCATGCCGCCGCTTGGGAACGGTAGGTGTATGGACAATACTGGATGGCGACTTGGCAAGATCCGTCCGCCACCAGCCACGGTTGGACAGTTCGCTAGTCCTCATGGCACCACTGCGGTGTTGCCGTTGCCGGCCAGCGACGGGAGACCTCCTGACTTGCTGTTTTCCCCCTCAAATCCCCCGCAGCAACGGAAGGATCCCGGCAGGGGAGGAGGCCACTGGTAACGTGGCTTGCCGCTGCCGGGCACCAAGTCTTTTTTTTTTTAACAAAGCAATCATTTTATTGCCTTCTCACGGGTTCACTTGAATCCCGAGTTACCCAAGAGATTATAAACTCTGGGAGGGGATCAGTCCAGACAAAAGATTGATCTGGATCCCAACTCAAGCCAACACGAGCAAGTTCATGAGCACAACTGTTACAAGATCGTGGCGCATGGACCACATCTACATGTACAAAATTCATAGAAATAAGAAATTTTGCTTCTCTAATGAGAACGCCAGCAGCCAAGAAATCATAGTCATTAGACTGAAGCGCCCATACAAGACTGTTGAGTCTGATTCTAGGATAAAATGAAACATCCCTTGATCAAACGCTGCAGAAAGAGCTGCAAGGCAACCATGGATCTCTACGCTAAGGGCACCATGTTGAAAATTTATTCTCCCTACACCGGCTAACATTGCTAAACTATCATGATCCCTCACAATGAAACCCCATCCACCTTTCCTCTCTTCCTGTGAAAAAGCCCCATCAAAATTGATCTTCAGGATGAAGTCAGCAAGTCAGCAACGAAAGATTTAACACCCGGAACGGGCCTGAAAACGGGTGGGAATGGGCCTACGCCTTCATATAGATCAGACGTGTGGGCCTGGGCGTGGGGGCCAACAAGATAAGAGCACCACCAACGCAAGCGAACACATATGTTAGCCTCAAGTAAAAGTAGTAGTCCATGTAGATGAGGAGTAGTTGAGGCATATTATTTCACAACGGTAGTCCACCGTGTATACATGTAGCTTGCAGCTTTTGTCCCTTTACTTTGTTGCTTTTCTCCGCTCAGTCTGAGGCCAAACGCTCATTCTACTGGTTCTTTAGCACTTTGTCAGCTGAAGCTGTAGGCGCTTCTGCAGGATACACTGACACACTGCGAGGCTATCATTCGACGTGAGATGGACAACAAATACAGACGTGTCACTCGAGGCTATAATACACGGTGGAGCGTTGGGGACGGCCTAAGGGGGACCTTGCAAGTAACTGTTCCTGACTTCCTGCTGCTACAACTCTACGCTAATTGCTAGACAGCTGATCGCCACAGTTTCCAACACTGCTACAAGGCACGATAGCTTAGGCTAAGCAACAATAATGCCATCCCCATATTTTCCAACAGTAATACAAGGCACAAGAGCTTAGCCTAGGCAACAATACCACAGCAGACAAGTAGCAGCTACTTGAAGCAGGTTCTAACATAAGTAGGGCCTCGTTTAGTTTCGAAAAAATTTCGGATTTCACTACCGTAGCATTTTCGTTTTTATTTGACAAATATTGTTCAATTATGAATTAACTAGGATCAAAAAAATTCGTCTCGCGATTTACAGACAAACTGTGTAATTAGTTTTTGTTTTCGTCTATATTTAATACTTAATGCATGTACCGCAAAATTTAATGTAACATGAAATTTTAAAAACTTTTTGGATTTCGAGGTGAACTAAACAAGGCCCAGGTAAGGATAACAGATGAAACACGAGACCATAAAATGATCATATATTTTCTACAGCCCAGGCAAATAAATGGCAGGTGAGAACTGATATCTGGTATTCATCTTCGGGAATCATGGTACCTTTGTTTGGTTTAAGTGTGGCCTTTACCATTAACAAGACCTTTACCACACAAAAGCAAGGGAGATATATGCGTGAAAAAAGAGAGGCGTACTTCATGTAAAATCCCACCAGCACATCCTACCAAATTCTCGTTCACGACATAACCGGACCACAGGCACAAATAAGGTAGGTCAGAGTTCTCAACAGGTCTCTTCTAATGGTAACGCTTCACTTATACCCACTTCACAACAGTAGGCCTGTAGCAAAATTATGATGCCTCCTCCTTTTTCTCTTCCACGGCCTCCTCAAATGTCTCTCCAGGGACAAGCTCAGGAACGTCGTCATCATCGTCCTGAGCAGCACCTGCGCTGGCACCAGCCTCTGCACCAGAAGCACCAGGGGCCTGCTTCTGGAATTGCTCTGCAAGCCTCCGCAGGTTGTCCAAGTTGTCAGGACCTGAATAGGAGGTAAACCAAAATCATTTTTCGTACAGCATACTTATGGAACTCACGAGTCGTAACTACATATATGATTTCAGTAATTCTCAAGTACTATGTAGACTTTGAAACAAAAAGAAACATATCGATAGTGTTATAGATTTTGAATTCAATAGGTATCCATGGGTAAAGAGAAACGTACCAAGCTGATTGATAATGGATGGAAGCAGATCTTGAAGCTCTGTTCAAATAAGAAAAATACTACAATAAGAATACTGTTATGCAAATCTAGCTCAAAGAAGTTTATAACTAAATTGACAAAAGGCATGCACAACACAAAGAACCAGCTGCCAATGTGACAAGACTATAGGACATCATTACTACCTAGTTAAGTACAAAAGCCAGCACACAACAGAATGAATAATATTAGGCCATTAAGAGTGTCTTAACAGAAGCTAATTAAGCAGATAATGCAAGTTATGAGAACATACTCTTCGTCTGTGGAGTTCCACTGACCACCCATGTATTAGCACCAATTGAAGCTTGCACTGGAGGGGAACCAAAAAAAACCATTGTTAGAAAAGAAGTGAAGTACTAATCTTGTTGAGTACTGGAGTATCTTACCTTTAGGATTCACAAACTGAATAACAACATCGTCCTTAAAGATGTTGACCTCTTCAATACCAGGAATGGTGTTCACTCCTATTCTTTTCAGGGTGCTCTGAAGTCTTTTGTCATCTGTGGTTGTAGTCTTGTGAACTGCCTTCTTCTTCCTGCCACCAATCAAAGCTAATTATAAGTACAGAATTCAGGGCTTTCCTAGACCGGTACCATACATATGACAGCATTGGTACCATATATACGATAGCACCAGCACAAGTATGATTATGCGCTAATTTAAAGCAAGTTCTTGAGTAGAACATGATTTGAACTACATAACATTATCTGTCTACCATTTCAGATCATAGCATATTACCAGGTCAAATTGCATAAGTCTGCAGACAGTACCATAAATAAGAAATTATTTTAGGCAAATTCATGTACAGAGACAAAATCAAGCACACGTAAATAAACAAGGGATGGCAAAAATGATCCTGTTAAATCAAAAGAGTAATTACTCCACATAAGTTAATATATGCAAAGGTTGTGAGTGCAACAGAAATGTATGTGCTAACCAAGGTTATAAAAGGCGCTAGGCGCTCTCTAGGCGGTGACCCTCCATGCCTAAGCAAGCCTAGGCGTTCTTCTAGGTGTTAGCATTTACATACATATATGTTTAAAAAAGAAAAGGAAATAAGAGATAAGTGGACTTTATTAAAGAGAGAGGCCTGTTAGGCCCCGACAAAGCAGGCTAAAAGAAGCGCAATAGCAGTATTTTCAACCCAAGTCCAACTCCCGAAATCCCTTCCGATGGTTCTCCTGCCTCCGACGACAGCAGCTCTTCCACTCGCCATTCGTTCTCCTCCCCCCCCCCCCCCCCGACAACGCTGGCTTGCCCCCATCCCGCTGCTGCTTCCTGCTGCGTCTCGTCTTCCTCCCGGCCATGCCCCAGCCTCCACCTGTCATATGCATCCTCCTGGTTGCGTTCCCAGCCCACCCTCCTCTCGGCCATGCTAGCGCTTGCCGCTAGTCTCCTCCTGGAGCGCTCGCCGCCACCCGTCATCCCTCCCACAGGCAGCACAGCCTGGATCTGGGGGCACACCGCCTAACCACCACCTATCCCCTTAGGCAAGGCGGTGCCCCCCTCCCCCCAGCCTAGAGCATAAGCGCGCGTAGACGAGCACCTAGTAGCACCTTTTTGAACACACTAAACAGAAAGTAAAGCTCTGCAGAACTGTTGACACGTCGTCTTGAATAAATACAGTAGAAGAATAAGCACCTGCGCATGCTACCCTTCCCCCCAGTGCGCACAGCACCTGCCATCTTCTTGAGCTTGTCAACATTCATCTGCATGAAACACAAAAAAGACAGTACACAATTTACTCAGTAAAGGCAGCACACAAAACCAATATGTAGTATAGTTGTCCGGAAGAAGTAACCGGAAGCAAAAAATTACAATGTCAAAGAAAACGTATTTGCACATAGAAAAGGAAAAGGTGCAATCAAACAATGAATGCCATAACATGGACTAAAAGTGCATGGAAGAAGTAATAGAAAGTGGGAAAAGACAACGCTGTGGCACGACAAAAACAAGTAACCGAAGACAGAAACAGAAAAAATCCTAACCGCAACCAGTTCAGACAACAAAAGCATGCACCCTAGTCCCTGGCTATTTCAGCAATAAAAATGTGCATGCACCCTGGCTATTTCAGCAATAAAAATGCTCATGCACCATGGCTACTTCAGCAATAAAAACAACATGGCAGAGGCAGTGCATACGGTAAGCCATGCAGTAGACATCTCCTGAGCCACTAGTAAATCAGACTTAATCTAACTTCTCTGGAGCTAAGCTGCCCATTCATTTACTAGAACTATCCGTGAAGCAAGTATCTATGACAAAATGGTACGAGTGTGAAAACTCACAGAGTGTGAAAACTAAATCCATGACTTCTTATACCGTCCAACACTACGTAATCTAGCACGGCTGCTGCTATTAAACATTGTATCAAGTGATTAATCAGGAACATGGTACATCTTCTCCCCGAGCACAATACCGCAAATCTAATAGAAATGGGATCTACTAAGCCCCAGCGCTTTCCTGCTAGCTCCGACCACACATCAATCAAACAACAAAACATCCCAAAGATAGCCTCCGATTACAACTCAAATCGTCCAAACGCACATGTACGTAACCGGGCCAAGCGTGCAGATCCAGCAGCTCCTAGGCCAAACATAATCGCGCAAAACACCGCTACTCGATGCGAGAAGGAAGCTACTCACGCTACGGGACTGGAGATAGGAAGCTCACCTTGGCTCGGGGGAGGAGGGGAAGCCGCGGCGGCGGCGACTACGGCGGCGGCGGCGGCGGCGCGGATGAGGAGAGGAGAGGATAGGAATGCGGGAGACCCGGGAGGTGGGGAAAGGATAGGGCTTGGGAGGGGGGAGGCTGGCTGGCTGGCTGGCTGGCTGCCTCGCTGCCACTGCGACTCTGCGAGCCCCTTTCTAGTTTAGGGTTTTAACCCTGAGGGACTCTAGGCCGTCCGATTTGTGATGAACGGGTGCCGCGGGCTCTTTCTATATAGAGTGCGGGTGTTGAAGGCTCGTGCTCGCCTAGTCGCCTGTTCGTGGGGTTCAGCCGTTCAGGACTTCATCTCTCATGATGGTGTCCTACACATGAGAGTGCAGCTCTGGTTTTGATTAAGAGCACTTAGGTATTAGATTACATTAATTTATTAGCAGATATTGATATATGGGACTCAAATTAGGGCTCTCAAGTCATATTTCAATAGACACTGCCGTATAAAATCTCTTGTCATTTGGCCATATCCATTATTGTTCCAATCTACTCCCTCAGTCTTTAGAAGCTTCAATTCGTAGGATCTGTGCCAGTTAAAAATTTTAAACTTTGACCAACTTTGTAAAAAAGAGCAACAATATCTATGACATAAAATGAATATCTCAAAGTATATTCTGTGATAAATCTAATGGTATTAATTTGGTACTATAAATTTTAGCGTTTTTTTCTAAAAATTTGGTCAAAATTTTAAAGACTTAGAATAAATCTAAAAGTTGAAGCTTTTAAGGCCAGAGGGAGTACGGAGGTATGGGAGCACAAGAGATGAGATGAGGAGCACAAGTGAGAGAGTTGAAGGGGAGATTTGAGGACAGTGGGGTGAGAGAGTCAGAACGAAAAAAACATAAGAGTGAATTAGTGTGGATAAATGAAACTTTTACAGAAGAAGTATAAACTTCCTATGAACCTTTGAAAAACAGAGTCAGGCCTTGTTTAGTTCGCAAAAATTTTAGTTTTTGGCTACTGTAGCACTTTCGTTTTTATTTGACAAAAATTGTCCAATCACAAAGTAACTAGACTCAAAAGATTCATCTCACAAATTACAAGTGAACTGTGTAATTAGTTTTTATTTTTGTTTATATTTAATGCTCCATGCATACGACTAAAGATAAACAAGGCCTTAAAGGGGAGATTCGAGACCCACGTAAAATAGAGACTTGAGTTGAGGTCCTCTTGGATTAAGATTTTCTCTAACATTAAAAATAGTGTAGGGGCTCTGTTTATGGTCCCATGAAGTTGCTCTAAATACTTCGACTTTGGTCCTATTTGATATGCTCCTCTCAATCAAAATCAGCTTTACCTCCATCAACTCCGTCACATGTTTTTTGGATGTCTTGTTAGAAGTATTTTTAGTCTTATTTACCCCTAAATTATTAATTTAATCCGATTTACCCTCTTTATCATGTCGCCACACGCCACATCTGCAAAACTAGCAAAAAATCTGCCATTAGTGTGAAAGCAAATGGTTTTTAAAAAACTAGATAAGAGATAAATCAATCGAACAACCGAAGAATTTGGGTTAAAAAACATTTTTCATCTAAAATATAAATAATCAAGCTCGGTTGGACTAGGTGCGAACATAACATGGGCCAAATTCCAGAAGGCCGGGCCTAAGGGGGTGTTTGGCACTGCTCCGCTCCATGTTTTTCAGCTCCGCTCCATGTTTTTTAGTCAAACGGTTTCAGCTTGACACACTCAGTTCGAGTAAAAAAGGTGGAGTTGTGAGAGCACCTAAAGAGGTACTCCACAAACTCCAGTTTTTTCCACAAACTACAGTTTTTTGTGGAGCTGCTCCATGATGGAGTTTATGGAGCAGAGTTTGTGGAGCAGTCCCAAACACCCCCTAAGTAGATTTTGTTCTTAGATTTTGCAGGGAGCACAAAAAAATGGAAAAGTCCACATTGGCTACTGTAGCACTTTTTGTTTGTATTTGACAAATATTATCTAATCATAGATTAACTAATCTTAAAAGATTCGTCTCATAAATTACAGACAAACTATGTAATTAGTTATTTTTTATGAAAAAAGTCCAAATTACTCCCCTCAAGCTTGACATATGTCTAGATTACCCCTTAAACTTACATCTGGTTCAATTTACTCCTCCAACTATTTCAGTTAGTCTAGTTTACACCTTAACATGATTTGTTATTTCTATTTTTCCACGTATTAGTTGAGTCTTAATATCATTTTTTGTGATATTATAGAGAACATCATAAGTTATGTTAGAAAAAATATATCTTAACTTTTTACCAAAATTTTGATGACTTAGGAAATTTAACAATAAATTATTAGTAGAGATACAATATCATATAAAACATAATGATTAAAAATCATAGTGCATTTTTCTAACACAAAATACAAATGTTCTCTATCACCTCACAAATTTTGGAATAAAATATAATTTGTACATAGAGAAACAAAAAGAAAAATCTCTTTAAGGTGTTAGTTGGACCAACTTAAATAGTTGGAGGGAGTAAATTGAACCAAATATTAGTTTGAGGGGCTATTTGGGTATAGGGCAAACTTGGAAGGAGTAATATGAATTTTTTTCTTTTTTATCTATATTTAATACTCTATGTATATGTCTAAAGATTCGATGTGACGAAGATTCTTAACAAGTAAACAAAACCAAGGTCCGCCTACGGAGTTGGAATACTCAACCGGAGCCAAAAAAAAAATACTCTCTCTATCCAAGAAAAAATGCAATTCAGGAGTTCAAAATTTGTACCAAAAAAAACGCTAAAGTAGTCTACCAGCGTACTACACCAGGTCTAGGATGGGAACCCACACCGACAGCACCAGCTTGACGTGTAATGGCTGTGTCCCTAGAGTGTTCTCCAAAACTTTGCCTATCCTTTCTGGTGCTTACCGCAATTGCTAGTGCCATATTGTTGTTGTTTGCAATGATTACAAATATGTCAAATCAGTTTATAAGGGTATTCTGGTAATTCTCCATGTTGCATTGGTATCTGTGTTCAGTCCTTCGATTATATGTTTTGGTGGGACGGAGGGAGTATATATAAAAATAAAATAAATCTGTTACTGAAAGCCCCACAGCATAGTGATTCTGCAATCTCTGTCACTGTAGTCGTACTCCAGAAATTTTGTCCAGTGCCTTGTTTAGTTCACGGTGAAAACCAAAAAATTTTCAAGATTCCTCGTCACATCGAATCTTGTGGCACATGCATGAAACATTAAATATAGACGAAAACAAAAACTAATTACACAGTTTAGCTGTAAATCACGAGACGAATCTTTTGATCCTAGTTAGTCTATGATTAGATAATATTCGTCACAAACAAACAAAACTGCTACAGTACCGAAAACTTTTCACTTTTTCAGAACTAAACAAGGCCCAGCTCTGATGCTGCGTGCAACACATCCCCGACCGTTCTGTTCTTGTTGCATGCAAGCCTGTAGAAGTTCAACGCAGGTACTGGCCTTGATGAGCTGCCTGTCAACAACATTACAGGGAGTGGCAATGGCAACCCATGGCCTATATCTGGGTCAGTCCATTCTGGCATAACCACCTAAAGCTCTGTGCAGATCCAGGCCTATTTTCCTTGGCCCATGAGACCAAGCGATGTCCACTATTTGCATCGCCATCGCCATCGCCATCGCCGAGCTTTTCCAAAGGAAAGCTCTTCCGATCATCTTAGCCTGTTCACCTAAGCTTATCAGTCTAATCAGTTATTTAATAGTGTTTTTCTTTCACAACAAATCAGTTATCACTTATCACCTTAGGCCCTGTTTAGTTTTTCACTAAAAAATTTTTCATCCATCACATCGAATCTTTGGACATATGCATGAAACATTAAATGTAGATAAAAAAATAAACTAATTACACAGTTTGGTTAAAAATCGCGAGACGAATCTTTTAAGCCTAGTTAGTCCATGATTAGCCTTAAATGCTACACCGACATGTGCTAATGACAGATTAATTATGTTTAATAGATTTGTCTTGCAGTTATGTAATTTATTTTTTATTAGTTTCTAAAAACCCCTCTCGACACATCCGATGTGACACAAAAAAAAAATTTCATCTCCAATCTAAACAGGGCCTTATCAGCGTTGTCAGCCAAACGGTTCAGTGCACCTTACAGTTTCAGTCAACCAGCTTCGTTAGTGAGTGGCAATACAGAAAGATCTTAATTGGACATTAACCACTCCATAATACCTTTCATAAGTGTTCAACAATGTTTTTTTTTCTGTCAGGCCAGTCTCAATGCATGTTTCATGAAAGTGTCATGCACATTAAATAAGGTGCCACATAAGCAAAAATGCTGACTTGACAGAGTCATTAAATGAAGAAGTTTTATCAGATGAGAGAGGAATATAGCTCGGTTACCTAGTTGGTAACTGTGTCATGAAACTATACATTGAGACTGGCCTCATGAGTTATCAACCAACCAAACAAGGTGTATTAAGGTCATCACATTTGATTGGACTTTTGCTTGTTTATCAGTAACCAAACCTCCCAAAGATAGGCAACACATCCATTACAGCTTTTACGAAGACGGCTGCATCATCAGCTTACATTGCAGCACTGTAAATGACTGGGAACAGGACACTGTCAGGCTGTCAGCTGTGTCCAGCAACTTCTGCAAAGGCTTCCATGGCGAGTAAGGAGAGAGCGGGGCTCCATGGCTAATAAAGTAATAACCCTACGATGTTTAAACCGCTCCCCTTTAGTGCCGTTGAGTAACACCGATAGAAAACGCACCACACATCATTTATACACAGGAATGCCATCTAGCAACAATGACAGAACATATACACATGGACATGAGGGCTGCTGTGGCTTACTAGATTTCAAAAGGCCAGCTTATTAACCAAAGATATAATAAAGATAATTACATGTAAAAATAATGTAGTGGGACGGGGCATATTTACAGGGGGCAAGACACGCTCAGAACCAGCAGATGCGGCCTCATACGAATCACATTCTACTGCCCAATGCTCATCTGATGCAGTCACATAAACAAGGCCACCTTATCTCTCAGGCTGCTCTTCTTCTTCGTCACAGGTTCGCCCAGCTTTGGTACTTCGCTACGCCAGTCTTTCTTCTCTGGCACATGATTTATGGTCGAAGTCATTGATTCTACAGGCTCTGATTTCTTCAAAGGTTCCTCCTGCCTTGGTACTTCGCTATGCCAGCCTTTCTCCTCTGGCACCTGATTTATAGTTCTAGTCATTGATTCTACAGGATCAGATTTCTTTGTGCTGCCTGCAGGTTTACTCAATAGATGACCGAATAACAGGGTTATCATATCCTGAGCAACATCTTCTGTCGTTTTGATACTTGACGGACACTGCACCTCTTGATGGCTTGTGTTCTCGTCTTCTGTATACTCGATTGCTCTCGTATTTCTTGTGACTGTTGTGCACTGCATCAATCCTTCCACTGATTGAGCATTTACTACTGACTGTCCTTTATCTGCCTCAGTGGAAATTGTAGGGCACAGAAGATGCTCTTTCTGTCTGGTAGCCTTCACAGCTTCAAGTTCACATTGTTTCTGTTTATCAGCATTAACAAACTGCAAAACAAAATGCATCAGCATATAATCACTTGTTAGAATAGTTTCAATCATCTTATTAGGAAGAAAAACAACAAGGTTTAACTTATGACAAGATTAGAAGCTTTAAGAATTAGGCAAGCCAAGAAGGTTATACAGAAATAGTTTTCATTATGACACTCAATATTAACACAAGAATAAGCCTCATACTCAATATTACCAATGGTGTATCTTAAAAAACCACAACATAACACTCCAAGATGTAAAGTGTGAATTTGTGTCAAACAACGTAAACAGTATGATTACCTCTTCAGCTATGTTCACAAGATCCTCAACAGTAAGCTCTATGTCATCATCAGTTGATACTGGTGATGATGGTTCTGAATTGACATCCAGCTTCCGTTTCCTGCTATTCTTCGGAGCAGCTCTTCCACTCGCTTTTCTTACATTCTTACTCTTTACTTCCACAATTTCTTCAACTTCATCTTTGACACCATCCTTGCCCTTTCTTCTGGCCTTTTCTCTACCCTCACATCGCCGCAAAACTCCCAGTTCACCAGCAGCCCCTGAATCCAAGCTTTTTAACGGCCTTCTGTTATTCCTTTTGACGGGCTTGCTCTGATTAAGAGCCCCAATCTGCTCATCAGATTCCAGTGCCTGCTTATTCTGATCTTCGGTCTTTGCCACTTGATTACCTGAGGTTGCTTTCAACATCCATGCTGGGAGACTGCGCTTATTCTCGGAATTCGAAACAGTACATGATTCTGCCATATCATAAGACAAAAACAGAATGTGCCACAGCACAATCACGGAGCTTCAACTGCAAAATATAAACTGTCACAGATCTTATAAAGCGTTGCAAAATTGTCGGCCACCTGAACAGGAATTGTAGGACACGATTAGTACCGAATCCCCAATCGCACAGGAAAGAACAGTGGAAAAATAGCTTCTTGATAACCAGGGGCGGAGCCAGTAAAGGGATATGTGCAAACCCGAGTTTTTTTTTTGTTTTTTTTGTTTTTGTTTTTTTTTTTGCAAAAAAATCGAAGTTGGGATCAAATCAAATAACCAAATAGCTTTAAGTTAGGGTTTGCTTGTGTGGGTGCTCGGTTTTGCACAGCAGGAAGGGAAGAGAAGGGGTGGGAATACCTTGTGGGTGCTCGTCGCCGGCTTGACCGACGAAGGCCTCCGCACCTGGCGCCGTGGCGGCGGTAGCCCACCCAGGCGTCGCGCAGAGAGAGAGAGGGCACGAGCGGGGGATGTGAATTGGAACCGTCGCCGGGGTAAGACCGACGAAGGCCTCGGCACCTGGCGGCTGAGGGAGAGAGAGAGAGTGCACGCGGGCTTCTCCTGTGGGCTGGGCCGCTGGGGGCGTTTTTTTTCATGTTTTTTCTTTTACAATTCCTCTTTTTATTTTCTCTTTGATTTATGTAAGGAATATTACGTTCCCCTCAAAAAAAAAGTAAGGGCCCGTTCGGTTACAGCAAAACCAGCCCAATAATTATTCCAATTGATGAAACTTATACAAATTTAGCTAGTATTCCAGCCAGGAATTTTTCTAGGTGGACATTCCAGATGAAACGAACGAGGCTTTACGTTTTGGAGTTTAGCGTCGGGAACGGCAGACTTGCCTTTTCTTTTATTTTTACTATAAAATGGAGTATGTCCTACGCTGCTACGGGTGAATGTCATGTTGACTTATTTTTTAAAATAAACATAGAAAATATTGCGAGGAAAGGCCAACACAGTCGAATACATAATAAGAATAACACCATAAGGCATCGATCAATCGCTATTTGTGTATGCAATATATTACTTCTTTTTTTACAAGGATATTACAATTTTTTCATTAGAACATAATAAGGGTTCCATGATGGTGCCCACAATCATGCCTCACCACAATAACAGCAACAAAACATTTGTTTCCATAACTACTGAAGTTTTACAAGTCAACTGAATATGGACAGTGGTTTTGCGATCTTTGATGAGGCCCTATAAGTAGCATCGAGCGTTATGTACTCCCTCTATATAGGTTTTAGAAGTTGTTTAGGACAATGACACGATCTCTAAAATACAACTTTGACATCTTATTTTTATAAAAATGTTTAGAAAAAATAATATATGTATACTTTTATGAAAGTATTTTTCAAGAAAAATCTATTCATATAATTTTCACATTTGCAAACTCAATAATTTATAAGTTATTGATGATTTATATTTTTAATTTTGATCCAAATCTTGTCCAAAATGACTTTTA
Source organism: Sorghum bicolor (assembly GCF_000003195.3). Classification (NCBI taxonomy): domain Eukaryota; kingdom Viridiplantae; phylum Streptophyta; class Magnoliopsida; order Poales; family Poaceae; genus Sorghum; species Sorghum bicolor. Next base: position 19,979,751 of record NC_012870.2, on the reverse strand, counting down.
AATCTTATACTGAGGGAGTATGTGTAAGTGCATTCGCCCTCGATGTGGGTTTTGGATAATTAATGACAATTAAATTAGAGACTAATCTATTTATCAAGTACAATCTACAGGTATTAGTCCATTAATAGAATTTAATGAACACGTTTGGTGACATATAGCACCCTAAATTTTGATGGACAAAAGGCGTTTCGAATCAAGGGTTTCAACATCTTCAATCTTTATTTGGGTAATAGGAAATGCTGCACTATTAAGAGGGACACAAAACTAGTTAGCAAAATGGGGATGAAAAGTGCTCGTGTCGACAGTCTTCTAGGTGAAAAATAGGTGACCGGAAGTTCTGGTCGGGATTAGTGAGGGTCGCCCGCGTTTCAGAAAACACTTCCGATCCCTGACTGGAAGTTCCGGTGATCGGAAGTCCACGCAGTAAAATTCCGTGGGTTGTCTTGCGTTGCTAGAAACACTTCCGGTGGCTGACCGGTTCCGGTCTGTGACCGGAAGTCTCAATAGGAGCTTTTACTCGTGCTCTCACGGTGGGGCCAAGCTCTTTCAACCGTTAGATCTGGGTGAACCAGAAGTTTTAATCCCTTCTGATGCCACACTATATATACCACTCACCTTCATTTCTAACCATTGGTTGTGCACGCAACACTTATTCTCAACCTTCTAACTCTCTCTAAGCTGTGACTCACCTACTCTCTCTCCCTTTGCCTCTAAGCTTCAATCTTTGATTGTTTGAGCTAGGGACATGAGATTAGAGAACGGGAGCATCGATCTATGACTTGAGCACTTGGATTCTCCAACTTGCCGACTTGGTTTGTGTTTATTACTCTTGGGTTCTTGGAACCCTAGCCGACTAGGCGTTCTTCGTGGTTGCCCGTGTTAATTCATTTGTGAGGGCACCCTGAAGTGTTGTATTACCTCTTGATTCTTAGTGGAAATCTCGAGTTGACCTTTGTGGTTACTTGAGGGAGGAGACCTTCGTGGTCAGACCTTAGTGGTCACCTCAACAACGGGGACGTAGGAACTCCTTAGTGGAGATTACCGAACCTTAATAAAAATAGCTTGTCCTGCTGTTGCGGTAGCTTCGACTACCCTTTGTGCTTTTGTGTTCTTGTTGTTCTTTCTCTCTACCCCTATCTCATAGGTGGGTGGTCTCAATCTACGACTTGGTGAGGTGCCAAACCCTGAGAAGCTCAACATCACCTTTAACAACCTCTAGGAGGGTGTGGTAACACTAGATCTGAAATCCCAACTCAATTCACTCTAATTTGGTAGCTCATTTAGGGCATCAGAAGCTCAGCTGGTCTGCACCGAAAGTTCTGATACCCTTGACCGGAACTTCTGATCCAGACCACCGGAACTTTCGGTATGGTATTTAACTTCCGTAAATTCAAGTTTGTGAGTTTCAGGTTTTGTAAAAAGGTCTATTCACCCCCTCTAGGCCAATTATGTCCTTTTAGTATGAGACCATTGCTTTTACCTACACCCACAACTATGGTATCAATTCATAAATACAAAAACAAGACATGGAGCAGGAAGTGACCTCACCTCTGGTGAAGACGTAGATGAGCTTGTTCCATAGTTTAAAGATGATGGGATCAACTATGGCTGTAAACGATGAGATCAACTATGGCTGAGATAATGCCACTAAGGGGCTGTTTGGTTCGCATAGCAGTAGAGCTTGGCTCGTATCTGAGAGTCAGGCTTATATGGGATAAGATGAGAAGATGTAATATAGTCGTGTTTGGTTGACGGTATCTATTCAGTCTGGCTGAGTAGAGATACTGTTTGGTTGCTTGCATGAAGATATGTTGCACGAGATAAAAAATAAAAAGTCATGATTATGTTTTTTATTTTTACAAATACACTCTAAAAATTCTTGTTTTATCTAATTATGTCTTAAACATCTTTAAAATATATTAATATCACTTAATATTTGTTATCATACACTAATACATTATTAACTAGATTAATCCTGTAGCTAGCGAGCCTGGCCCGACAGGAATGGCCGATTCTGGCGTTCGTGTCGAACCTAGCCACGACTCCCTTTTTGCATGGCCAGAGCCTAGCCCAACAGCGTTACCCTGCAACCAAACACGGCTGTCCTGCATCCGGCCAGCCTAGTTCCGCCAGGGCCTTGTTTAGTTCCCAAATTTTTTTGCAAAAAATTTTAGATTCCTCGTCACATCAAATCTTGCGGCATATGCATGAAACATTAAATATAGATACAAATAATAACTAATTGCATAGTTTACTTGTAATTTGCGAGACGAATCTTTTGAGCCAAGTTAGTCCATAATTGGACAATATTTATCAAATACAAACTAAAGTGCTACTATTCCTATTTTGCAAAATTTTTTAAAAGTAAATAAGGCTCGGTTGCAGCAACCAAACAGCCCCTAAGTGATTCACACCGAATTCCATACTTCTTCAAACTGCATTCCGGCAACGATGGCGACACCGGGAGACATGAGTGAAAGCGAGTGGAACACGGGTGAGTGGGCTTGTAGTTGGGCCTGAAGAATGGGCTGGATTAAAAAATGATAGAATTTTGGTTCTTTAATATATTAGTATAGATTAGGAAAACCAGATTTTTTTAGATTATTCTTTGGTACTGTTGAGGTGCTCTTAGCCCCTTTTGGAAAAAAGGAAAACAATAAGAATTTTAGAGGATTTTTGAATCCTATAGTAAAAAATTGCAATATGTTCCTTTGAAACAAAGGATTAAAACCCTATGAAGGTCCTTTTTATTCCAATAGGACGTATAAAACTATAGGAATTTTGGGGGAAAACTAGTATGATGTTAGATCTCATGGAAACTTTTGTATCTCTCTCTATTAGAATTCCTATATTTTTATTTTTAGGGAAATTCCTACATTTTTCTTGTGCTGCATCCAAAGACCATAATATAAACTTTCATGTATTTTGAATTCATGTATGATTGTTAGTTCCATGCAACTTCAATCATGCGTCCTTTCCATTCGTATATTTTGACAATCCTGTGTTCCAAAGAAGAGTTACATAGAGTGTTTGTTTCATTTTTATTTTAGTGGAAATGAGTTAGTCCATATGAGAGTGTTGTCCTAAACGCTAAATGGTAAATCTTTAGTCACTTGCCGCAGCCACTTAAACAAACAAATCAGCCATTTAAACGAGATAAATAGAGTATCACCATTTATAGTACTTAAATGGTCGTGTATCATCCAAATCGTTTGAATTTGTAATTTTTAACAATATTTCTTAGTTTGTATCTAAAATTTTGAGTTATCATGCATGTTCCACATACAGTCTTAGCTGATATGATGCTTTTGTTCAATAAAAAAAATGATGCTTTTGATTGCATGCTTAGAAAGTGAAGGTGAAAAAGCAACTATAATAAGGGTGGGCTGATGTCTTGCACTCTGTTGTCTCGTATCACCGGGAAATTGCAATTATTTAGGCGGCGGCTGCAAGCGAACCTAGCTAGCACGTCTAGTAGAAGAGACCACTGTTGTTTATTCTGTGGATGCGTGGATTTGGAAACAGTCACAGTAATGACTGTTTATACGGTCCATCCAAACCGGTCCTTGATGTACAATGACTGTCAATATAGAAATATGAGAATGCATGATTGCGCTTTACAACTTTACAAGCAACCTGGTTCCTTCGTGCGGAACCAGGTATTTTTGAAGGACGCTTTCAAAACTCCCTCGTGCGGAAAGACTTTCAAATATTCTGGTTTGTTTACATAACTATGGCCTTGTTTACGTCTAAAAAGTTTTTAGATTTTGACACTGTAGTACTTTCGTTTTTATTTAACAAACTTTGCTCAATCATAGACTAACTAGGCTTAAAAGATCCGTCTTGCGATTTACAGGTAAACTGTCTAATTAGCTTTTGTTTTTATCTATATTTAATGCTCCATGCATGCGCCGTAAGATTCGACGTGACGGGAAATCTTGAAAAGTTTTTAGTTTTTAGGGTGAACTAAACAAGACCTATATACTATATGTTGCTCCTATTATTTATATTTTTCTTCTAATCATATAGTGCAGACCACCGAAAGAAGAACTTTCAAACATTCTAGTAATTGTTTTGATTATTCTCTTTTCTTAAGAGTCCTTTTATGCTTTCAAGGTTGTACACACCTTAAGGGCACCCACAATAGTAAGAACTACGTAGTTACTAGCTCCAAGACAATCTCTCTAATAGTGTCAACTTTTAGCAATGGCTCATAGTATGTTGATTGGGTCCACAAGACAGCACATCACATGATCTTAAATGTGTGTATAAAACTAACTATTGATCAAGAGGTAGCTTTTCTCACACTTTTATTAAAATATAAAATAGAATGCTTACAGTTAGCTCATAAGTCATTGTTGGAGCAGTGTACTACCCGTTTAGATCCATAGAACTAACAAGTAGTTGATAATTTTAGTCCCTAAGCATCAAACAAACAGAGTAATTGTTAGACCAGACTAGTTGTTAGTCCATTAGTCCACTTATAGGAGCTAATAGGACCAGCTGTTAGTCCTAGTCCATCCAAATAGGCTCTAAGGGTGTCCAACATGACACTATGGTCGTTTTTTCAATGTTGACGTTTAACATTCACATAAGTAGATTTTTTTTTATGAAAGGTAGGCTCTCAGACCATTCAAATAAGTAGTATTGATAGCTTTGTAGATTATCATTAGGATCACGCATAAATAAACTTATGAGATGTTTGGATTCCAGCCATAGTTGACTACAACTCACATGCGGCGAGCAAAGTAGCGCCATACTCTATAGCGAGAATGCTGAAGAATTTGTTGTCATATTCATGGCTGTGCATGCCTAACATTGGGCCTTGTTTAGTTCCAAAATATTTTGCAAAATGTGAATAGTACCAATTTCGTTTGTATTTGACAAATATTGTCCAATCATAGACTAGCTAAGCTCAAAAGATTCGTCTCGTCAATTCCGACCAAACTGTGTAATTAGTTTTTATTTTCATCTATATTTAATACTGCATGCATACGTCTAAAGATTCGATGTGACGACAAATCTGAAAAATTTTGCAAAATATTTTGGGAACTAAACAAGGCGCAACTAAACACTGACCATTGGCGACGCCTCACCGTGGCGTGCTAAGTGAAGGCCACGAACCAAACACGCTCTTACTTCTTAACAAATTTTCGTTGATCTTCACTAATTTAAAATTCGTCAGAAGCTAGGCCTAGTTTAGTTTCTAAAAATTTTAAAGATTTTTTATTATATTAAATCTTTGGACGTATGTATAAAGCATTAATATAGATAAAAACAAAAACTAATTACACAATTTATTTATAATTTATGAGATGAATCTTTTGAGTCTAGTTAATTTATAATTAAATAATAATTATTAAATACAAATAAAAATACTACAACAGCCAAAGTCAAAAAAACTTATGAACTAAACAAGACCTTGTTTAGTTTGCAAAATTTTTTGTTTTTGGGTACTGTAGCATTTCGTTTTTATTTGACAAACATTGTCCAATCACGAAGTAACTAGTCTCAAAAGATTCATCTCACAAATTACAGGTAAACTGTGCAGTTAGTTTTTATTTTAGTCTATATTTAATGCTCTATGCATACGACCAAAGATTCGATATGACGAAAAATTTTATAAATTTTTGCGAACTAAACGAGGCCTAAAGAAAAGAAACCTCAAACAAACTACTGCCCCTACAAACTATACGTAGGCCCTAGTCTCCCACGTCCACTTCCCACGACGCTCTGTATTTTTTTGAGTGGACCCACAACGCTCTGTTCATCCACAGGATTTTGATGGCACGCTCCTACAGACTCGTCTCGTGGGCCTCAGTTTCACATGCGGCCTCACCCGCCGGTCGCCGACGACCGACCTGCGCGTCAACGAGCAAGATTGATCTCGACTTCTCGATTTTTTTGCCGTGTTTACCATGGATTAGAGACCGAGAATTATTGTCCCTATCATCTCGTCGTCTCCCCCGTCTATAGGTTCTCCCTCCGCCCACAAATAAATTTTCAAAAAGATAATTTTTTCAAATTTGATCAAATAAATAAAAAAAATATACTAACAATTATCATATATAATATGTATTATTCAATTAAACATAAAATATACATTTATAATATATTTATTTGTACAAGTATTGATATTATTTGATATATCAATATTTAAAGAAGCAAGATGTGTATTTAGAGCTTGTTTGGTACAACTCACAACATTTTGATGGACTGTGAGCTGTTTGTTTTTTTGCCACATACTTATTTCTAAAATAGCTTTATAGGCGAGCTATTTTTTTTCTGTCACAAACACATGAGTTGACATGAAGCTGGAAAAAATAATTTATTACAGCTCTCTCTCTCATTTCTCTCTCTCATCAATGCAAAAAGTAGTTGGTAAAGCTATTTTACCACTTTTTTCAAACACAATTCAACTTCATCTAGAAAGTTATTTATGAAGCTATTTTCTAAAAAAACAGCTTACTAGTGAAATTAAGTTGTGTCAAATAAGGTCTTATTTATGGACGGAGAGAGTAACCACGTTGCATTTCTGAATTGAGCCTTTTAGTTCACAATTTTTTTTAGCTTTTAGCACTTTAGATTATATTTGACAATTATTATCTAATTACAGATTAATAGGCTCAAACGATTCGTCTCACAAATTATAAACAAACTATGCAATTAATTTTTTATTTTTATCTATATTTAGGCCTTGTTTAGTTCACCCCGAAAATCAAAAAAATTTTAAAATTCTCCGTCACATCGAATCTTTCGACATATGCATGAAACATTAAATATAGACGAAAATTAAAACTAATTGTACAGTTTACTTGTAAATCGCGAGACGAATCTTTTGATTCTAGTTAGTCCATAATTGAACAATATTTATCATAAACAAACGAAAGTGCTATAGTAGCGAAAACCAAAATCTTTTCGCATCTAAACAAGGCCTTAATACTTTATACATATGTCTAAAAATTTGATGTGATATGAAGTTTTGAAATTTTTTGTAAACTAAACGAGGCCTTAATTCCACAGCGACTTCTAACGACTGCGCCGACTGCGGGGTCAACTCCTCGTAGCCGCCACCGGAGACTTTCTATCGTGCCGCCGCTCTGTTGCACCCAAGTGCGGGCATGACGTCATGATGCGGATCACCTGGAGTACGTTACAAAAAAAGGAAAAGAAAAAAATTCAGTGGCGCGACGCACACGGCACGGCCCTGCTCATTTTCCAAACGGATGGGTGACGGGTGACCGTGCAACAGGATTTCCCCGTTATCGTTTTGGACTTTTATTTTGAAAAAAAAGGGCAGAAGGATATGATTCTGTAGTACGTACTAATTGTTTACTCAAACCATATGGAGTGGTAGCAAAAGAAAAGACATAATTGTAGTACCATCAGTATTTTTAAACTATTTTGTCACACAACTTCTCGTACTCTCCGTCCCACAAGGCGACTCATTTTATAAATTGGAGAACAATATCACATTTTAGAAATTCCTGTTCACTAAAGCTTTAGGGATAATTCTGGAATTATCACAATTTTAGGGATTTCTAGGCGACTTATTTTAGAAATTCCTGTTCACTAAAGCTCATTCAAATTGTATAATGAATGACAGAATATTTCTAGAAAGTACATTCCCTTTGAGCTTAACATGGTCTAAGCACATCTTCAAGAGATTATCTAAAAATATTAGTTAAATTTGCTAATTTAGTTACTCTCTAAAATAGATTTGACAAAAAAATACTAAAGTACTCTAACAGACTCTGTATTGAATGGCTACTGAGGTAGGCTATCCAAAAATAGAGAGCGAAAGAGGTGGGATGAAGAGCTACTAAATTTAGAGTCATTTACAAACTATGTTAGAGACATTTTTCTTCAATAATAGCTAAATTTATCTTTACAATACGATTTGGCTAATCTCTTGGAGATGCTCTAAGAGGGTGTTTGGTTTGGTCTGCTAAACTTTAGTTTCTCCTAAATAGTTTAGTCTCATTTAGTCACTTTAAAGTTATTAGAGAGGACTAAAACCTATTTAATCCTATTTAGTCATAGTGTTTGGGTAAAAAGTGACTAAATAAGACTAAATGTGACTAGATTTATAGGAGCTCCTAGCTGAACCAAACACCCCCTAATGCTATTGACAAATAACCCTAATACTCCTATAGAGAGTTAGCCTATATGTAGCGTCTCTCCTTTGTGGACCGAGCTAGAAACTATTTAGATGGACTCGTATGTTTGCCTACAATGATTCTTTGTAGGATGAAATTCGAATGTCGTATTGATACTCTTTGCAGGTGAAAGGATCTAATTGGCCTAGAGGGGGGGGTGAATAGGCGTATCTTAAAAACCTGAAACTCAAAAGCTCAAGTTGCGGAAGTTAAATGCCTGCCGGTACTACCGACAGTTTGGGCCGGTACTACCGGTGTAAGACAGCCAGTACTACCGACGCAACTGTTGGTACTACCGACACCCTATGAAAGCTACGAAATCAGAGTAGATTGAGTTTTGATTTCAGATCTGAGAGTTACCCCACTCTCCTAGATGTAGTTCCCTTGCCTCAGTTCTTCTCTAAAACGTAGATCGGCCCTTGTTCACCTATGAAAGGGAGTAGAGAGGAAGAACACGAAGAACACAAGAACAAGGGTAGTCGATGCTACCTCCACAGCAAGACAAGATATTTTTCCCGAGGTTCGGCAATCCCCACAAAGAAGTTCCTACGTCCCCGTTGTTGAGGTGACCACGAAGGTCTGACCACTTAGGTCTCCTCCCTTAAGCAACCACACAGGTTAGCTCAAGATTTCCACTAAGAATCAGAGGTAATACAAACACTTCGGGGTGCCCTCACAAGTAAATCAACACGGGCAACCACGAAGAACGCCTAGCTGGCTAGGGTTCCAAGAACCCAAGAGTAACAAATGCAAACCAAACCGGCAAGACGAAGAAACCAAGTGCTCAAGTAACAAATCGAAGCTCCCAACTCTCTAATCTCACTTCTCTAGCTCGAATCTCTCAAGGAGTGAAGTCTAGGAGCAAAGAGGGAGAGAGAGTGGGTGAGTCAAAGCTTGGAGACTATTTTCTCAGATCTAGAGTTGAAGGAATGGGAGAGCTAACGGTCAGAAATGAGGGAAGAGCTATTTATACATAGGTCCTGAACAACTGCCGGTACTACCGGGGCAACCACCGGTACCACCGGCTACCTCAGATCTAACGGTAAGAAGTCTCTATGATTTGCGAGAAATAAGCCTACCGGTACCATCGGGCTTTTGTTGGTACTACCGACCATTGCCGGTACCACCGGTGGAAGGCCGGTACCACCGGCAGTTCAAATCTCCGCAACCAAAGTCAGCGCAGATTTGGCCTGCCGGTACTACCGGCGTTTCACACCGGTACTACTGGTGCTGGCCGGTACCACCGGCCCGAGCCCGGTACTACCGATAGTTTATTTTCTCGCAAAACTCAGGAGAAAGGCTGGCACTGCCGGTACCACCGGCCCTGAGGGTTGGTACTACCGGTTCATCCTGGGAGAGAAGAAATTTCCTAGTGCTTCGTGCGTGCAAGTGTGTCTCTCAAGCGCAAGAGCTAAGTTGACCTGAGCACTCTTATCCTCATCTTACCAACTCAATTTGCATCCCTCTTGATAGTGCGGCGTTTCCTGTAACTCAAGCAAATAATAAAAACTTTGTAGCCACTTGAGTCGAAACACCGTTCATCCATTAGAAATTTAGGGGTGCTATAATTCACCGAATGTTTTCGTTCAATTCCATCAATGGACTAACACCTGTAGATTATGCTCGATAAACATGTTAGTCCCTAATTTGGTTGTCATTAATTATCAAAACCCACACCGGGGGTGAATGCACTTACAAACTCCCCCTTTTTGGTAATTGATGACAACCAACTTAGGCTTATAAAAATTGAAAGAATTGAAGCTTTTGAATTCCAAAAATTCAAGTTGAGCTCCCCCTTAATGTATGCATTGGATTCAGAATTTCAAATCTTGATTAGAATCAAGATGGTATACATCAAGAACAAGCTCCCCCTAAATTTTGGAATCCGTGGGGTGCCTAAGTGTGTGTGAGATAATAAAATGTGATGCATATGACAAGATATATCACAAAGAATAAAAAGAAAGAACTTGAATGGTTATGCAAGAAAGAGAAGGACTTAAAGCTTATCATAACCATTCATAAACAACATTGCATCAACACAATCCCAAAACAGCTAACACAAGCAGGATATAATAATGAAGCAAAGGTGTTTAGCTTACAATCAACCATCACACACACAAAGTTTAAGTTTACCACATGGTTCACCACACGAGATAATCCTAATACCAAGCCTAATACCATATGAGATAAGCCTAACACTCCCCCTTTGGCATCAAATGCCAAAAAGGGTAGGCTTCAAGAAGCTCCAAGGGGCAAAGGCAGTAGGTGAACTACTCAACATTATCATCATCATCATCATCATCAAAAGCACCGGTTCACTAAAAACCCTGCTGCTGCTCAAACTCAGTGTCACGGTACCCCTCATCATCCTGTGCTGCACTGTTGCCACTAGCATCTGTTGCTAGTCCTTTCCCTTTGATTGGACTTAGCATATATACGTCTGACATTCCAATCCAGGTGCTTGCTGTCTTGCTAGAATGCAAAGCCAGTGACTTGCTCAATGATATACATGAGATACGGAGCATAAGGGAAGGACTGGTTGGAGGTCTAGGAAGCCTCCTCAATGTGATGCCACAAGAGATCTGTCACACTGAACCTCTTCTTAAGCCCAAAGCAAACATGGATGGTTGGAGTATGATTCTGAACTGAAGTAGCATCACCAACCTTTGTGTCAATAGTAGCACGGAGCAAATTGTTGAGCATATAGAAATAGGGCTTTAGACCTTCTGTCTTACCATTTGCCTTAGTCGGATCGACATTAGGCTCCTTCAATGAAGTCAGCACTGCCCACACCATTTGGACAATGACCATATAAGCTAGGAGCATCACAGACATGGTGATCAAACCCAAAAAGGTGGGAGAACTGGCGGTAATCATACTGACAGTGAAGGCCCCCAGTCATCTAGTGAAGTATCTTGTGCTCTACATCAGTGTAAACTGTGTCCCAAAACTGACAAATAACCTCTGTGTTCCAGTTATGCTTGAATGTCATAAGTTGCAGGAGGTCAAAAACCAGTGAGCAGAAATTCTAAAGGAGGTGAACCACATAGTATACTCAAACCAACTCAAATTTGTCCAGATTTCATGAAGCCATTACATAACTATGGACACATTTGAGCTGTGAAAAATAGTTTTTGAAAAATTCACACAATTTTTCACAAGAGTTTTTGCCTATTCGAATACACACATGCACACACTAAGCATAATAACAGGCCTAGATGCACAAAGGTAAAGTAAAGATTCAATCATGGAATGATATACCTTTTGATCAATGGCCTTGTCATCTCCATCAAGGTTAAGATGTCCGGTTGTTGGCATTGGTGTCTTTATGGGTTTGGCCTTGTCAATGTCAAACTTCTTTAGCATGTCGGTGGTGTACTTGGTTTGACTTATGAACATGTCGTCTTTGAGTTGCTTGATTTGAAATCCAAGAAAGTATGTCTACTCCCCCATCATGGACATCTCGAACCTCTTGGTCATGATCCTACTAAATTGCTCACTGAAGTCCGCATTAGTACTACCAAATATAATGTCATCGACATATATTTGGCATATAAAAATATTATTATTGACTTTGCGAGTAAATAAAGTGAGATCAGCCTTTCCAATCTCAACTCCTTATTTGAGTAGGAAATCCTTAAGACAATCATACCAAGCTCTAGGGGCTTGCTTAAGCCCATAGAGTGCCTTATCAAGCTTGTAGACATGATTGGGATGATGTGGATCTTCAAAACCCGACGGTTGCTCCACATACACGGTTTCGGAGAGGGGGCCATTGAGGAATGCACTTTTCACATCCATTTGAAACAACTTGAAATCATGGTTGAAGGGTCGAGATGGCGGACTAGAGGGGGGGTGAATAGTCCTTTCTAAAACTTATCGCGTCGGCTAACCGAAATAAGTGCAGAATTAAAACTATCGGTCTAGCCAAGACTAGACCCCTCTATCTAAGTTCTCTAGCACCTTGTAAAAGATCCTAAACAAGCAAACAAGGTGCTACCTTAGCAAGAGCTCACCTAACCAATTCTAGGAGCAAGGTCACACAAACCTATGCCACTAGTACTTTGCAAGACGGGGGAGCTCCTACACAACTAGTAAGCAAAAGCACAAAGCTCCTAAGCTCACTAGCAAAGCTCAATAACAAGGCAACTAATGCCAAATTAGAGAGCGCAAAATACTTAGCTACACAAACTAAGCAATGTGACTAACAAGGTTACACAAACCAAATTAGTCACGCAAGGGAAGTACTTCTAGCTACACAAGCAAGAAGGTAACTAGCAAGCTACACAAGCTAACTAATTACAAGAGCAACTACACAAGCACAAGTATATGAATGTAAATACAAGCTTGTGTTAGGGACTTGCAAACCAACGGGAAGAACAATGTTGACACGAAGATTTTCTCCCGAGGTTCACTTGGTTGCCACCAAACTACGTCCCCGTTGAGACAAGCTCCAAGGTTGCCGCCGGTCCTCTTGCTAGTGGTGACCCGCAAGTCACACTCTCCCACGTGGAGTGCTTACCACAAGCTCTAGCACTTGACCCGGCCGGACCACTTGTCGCTCTTCACGTCTCGCTCAACTAGAGTTGCTCTTCGCGATCCCCGCGGGGTGAGCACCGTACCCCTCACAATCTCTTCTCCGGAGCACCGCACAATCTCCTTGCGTGCTTCGACGGAGTCACAAGCCACCAAGCCGTCTAGGAGGTGGCAACCTCCAAGAGTAACAAGCACCACCGGCTTGCAACACGAACACCTAGTGCCACTCGATGCAATCTCTCAATACAACGCACTAGAATCACTCACTCGCTATAGATTCGCACTCTTGCAAGCACAAGTGAGTTAGAGGCTTTCCTAGCACTCCCCAAGCATGGACACTAAGTCCCAAGGGTGCTCAGCACCGGCCAAAGCCGGCCACCACTTCTATTTATAGCCCTAAGGGCTAAACTAGCCGTTGCCCCTTCACTGGGCAAAAGTCGTGAGCACCGGACTTACTATAGGTAGCACCGGACGCTGGAACAGTGCGTCCTGTGCTCCAAAAAACAGCCACGTGTCACTAGCCGTTTGAACTTGACCGTTGCCGCCAACGGCTAGCACACGCACGCGCGTCTGGAACAGTAGCACCGGACGCTTTGCTGCTTCACACCGGACGCGCCCTGTGCGCACCGGACTCACACGCAGAGAGCAACGCAAACTTGCAGCAGCACCGGACTCTCAGCGTCCTGTGACACCGGACTGTCCTGTGCGCACCGGACTCTCAGCATCCTGTGCCACCGGACTGTCCTGTGCGCACCGGACTCTCAGCGTCCTGTGCCACCGGACTTGTCCTGTGCGCACCGGACTCTCAGCGTCCTGTGCCTGCAGTTCAACTTGTTAGGTTGCTAACTTCTAGCTCCGAACTCCAAATTCGATGATCTTGGATATTTTGGAAAGCTTACTTAGAGTACTATCCAATATATTTGAATACTCAGTCCAAATCAAAATGGATCAAAGCAGTATTCCAATCTAAAAGCCATCCTAATGTCTGGAGAACACCGAAAGACTTCTCTCTCTTCTCCAAGTTGAACAAAATCAACTTCAACACCTTCTCCTTTGCAAATGTGCCAACACCACCAAGTGTACACCACCATGTGTAAGTGTGTTAGCATTTTCACAAATATTTTCCCAAAGGAGTTAGCCTCTCAACTTGCCACGCCACTCGATCCTAACACGTATGCAAAGTTAGATCGCTCAAGTGGCACTAGATGACCGATATGCAAACAAGTTTGCCCCTCTTGATAGTACGGTCATCTATCCTAAATCCGGTCATAAACTTCTCTACACACCTATGACCGGTGAAATGGAAAAGCCCTAGGTTATACCTTTGCCTTGCGCTTTCCATTCCATCTCCTCCAATGTTGATGCAACACATGCACCAACCAATCACCAAATGATATGATCCACTTCATATCATCACGCGACCGTATTGGTTCATTGATCTTGACCTCACTTGCTCTTCACCGTTGCCTCGGTCCATCGGCGCCAAGTCTTGCTCAAGCTTCACCGTCACACGCGGTCCCTCGCTTCAAAGCCTCCGACTTGCCCTTCACTCTTGCAACCGGTCCATCAAGCCAAGCCTCATCTTGATCTTATCCACCTTGGTCACATGACTCCATGTCATGTCTCATATGCAATGAGCTCCTCCATCATATCATCACCTGTGGACTAATCTCCTGTGTATCTCACATAAACACTATTAGTCCACCTAAGTTGTCACTCAATTACCAAAACCAAACAAGGACCTTTCAATCTCCCCCTTTTTGGTAATTTATGACAACTCTACAAAGATATGGAATTTAAACTTTTTCAAGCTAGCACTTCACACAAGTGTAAATTGCTAACTTGATTTGGATTTTATGCTACTTATCCAACATTTAAGCTCTATGTCAAGATTTGGATAAGCACCACAAAACCCTACTAAGTGCTAAGGTGTATAGAATAAACCTTTGTAGTTCGATACCAAGTTCGATAGCATTTGAAGCTTTCAATGTACACCATCCTTAGCACCATGTGTAGCTAGACAACAAAAACACTAGAAACCCCGTGAGATCAACATTAAGAGCAAGGGTCTAGTCTTTATTTAAAGAACACAAGTCTAGCTACCAACCTATGCATGCTAGTTATCATATCATCAATCAAGTTCTATAACTAGCATACACCACACAAGCATGCATATTGAATTTAAACACTTATGCAATGCAAGCAAGCACATGAATATGCACAAATCAAATGCAAACAAACAAGGTTCATGAGCTTGCTCCCCCTACTTGTGTGCTTCTCTTTTGTCCAAGAATTTTGATCCAACTCTTTTCTTTAATGTTGCTCCCTTGTCCATGTCCATCTTTGCTCCCTTGTCCATGTCCATCTTTGATATTTCCCCTTTGAAACATATCTTTTGTTGTCCAACTTACCCCATGATCATATCTTTGTTCCAACTTCTCCCCCTTTGTCATCAATTTCCATAAAAGGTATAATACCAATTAAATCAATTGATATCAATTGAAAAAGTGTGAATCTCATTGTGACAAAGGATTGCATTGGGATAGATGGTTGAGGCTTGAATCTTGCATTTTTTATGGACATCACCATGTGTTGGAATGACAATACTTGAATTGCTCTTGAGATACCACATAGGATCTTTGACCTTGATAACATTAGGTGGGGCAACTCTCCCTATGTCATAGCATGGGTCATTCACTTGACAATCTTTTTGGTGAGGGAACTTTCTTCACTTGATGATCACTTAAAGTTGAGGATCACTTGTGGAACCACCTTCTTGTATGATAGATACCATATGTATAAGTGTGATATCATTTGAAATATCTTGTCCGATACCATATGAGATTCTTCTACCAATTAAGGTCTTCTAATATGGAACCACATATTTGCAATCTTGAACATTTGCTATCATCATCATGAGTACCAATTGTAGGATATCCAATTGAAGGAACATTTGAGTCTAGATATCCATTTGCATTGTTGTCTTGTTCTTGTACTCTAATCATCATGAGCTTCTAATTGTTGACTTGAACTATGTTGATTTGCCTAAGTTTCCAAATCCGGTTTGAACCAATGACAAGCTTTTTCACACCTCACATTAAGGGTTATCTTGCCAATGTTGCACTTGTCACTTGTCAACAATCCAAAATAGATCAAGTACTTGGGTTCACTAGCCCATGAATAAACTCATATACATACCACTAGATCAACTAATCATTCAAGCAATAGTGGTGGGCTATGAATTTAAAACTTTTCATTTGTCATGCATGATCCTATTAAGCATGTACTATATGCACTAACCGCATACTAGTAAGGGATGAAATGATCATGCACATTACAATGATACCTTTGCTATGTTGGAGAAGAGGATAGTCACATAGATTCCAATTCATTTCTCCAATGGCAATGTGAAGTCAAATTAATAAGCTTGGTGAAGACTAATTATAAATGCCAATTGATAGATCAAATCTTCACCCATATGAATTTAGAACCACTTATGATCAAGTGCAATGTCTTGTTGTGGTTGGCTTGCTTCATCTTTTCTTGATCATTGCTTGCATGAGAGAACTATTAAGAATATTACTTGAAATAGCATGACTAGCTCTCTTTTGGGTTGTTGCTTGCTTTCTTGATCAATCCTTTTGATTGCTTCAACTAAGCATCTCAAATGTTCTTTAGATCATCACTTCCATGTTAGCCTTCCAAGCACCACACTTGGTTTACCCACTCCTCGGGCGGCACGCCCCTCTCATAGGGAGAAGTGACCTCTCTCCAAAGAACTATTTTTGATACTTACTTGAATTACTTTGATTGATTGATTCAAGTGATGGACTTAATGTGATGAGTAACCATGAATCCTTCTTTAAGTCCTTTTCTTTCTACCTGTTTAAGTCCTTTTCTTTCTACCAAATGATTTCCAATAGTTATTTAAACTTCATCTTCATCTTGAGTTTGAACTTGATCTTTAATTTGAGTACTAAATGTGTACACCAAGTACATTCCACAATCAAATGACCTTGTACTCATTACTTGTCATGCTTCTAGATCAATTCAAAACCAAACTCAGGTGCCTCAAACACTTATAAACATGTTTCCAACTTGAGGACCTTTCAATTAAAGTGACTCTAGATCAATCCAATAATTGTCACTTTTCTGGCAGATTCTGTACCCTTTAAAGAAATATCCATATCTCACAATGTACAGATCCAAATACTACGAAATTTGGTGGAGATGTGCTTTACTAAGATATCTAGCAGCTGTAAAAATTTGAGCTTCATTTGACTTATAGATTGCTACCAGATTTCAATTCTTCCACCACTGTTGCATGCTAAAAACTGCTGCACTAGCTGATAAGATCCACTACAAAACTAGAGTATCCCTTATCCAATATTCATGAAATTTCTACAGCAACTTCTATGATAAGTGCACAGCATGCATACCAAATTTCATGCCATTCCAATAAGATTTGATCACTCAAACACAGACTTGATCACTGCTAGCTCAGATTTTCAATATTTAGACAGATTTCAAGCAATTGAGCTATGCTTGTTCAAATTGAATCAAACTTGAAATCAACTTGATTGAATACTTTCACAAGACATATATCAATTCAATCCACTTACATGAACTTATCCAACCCAAATCAATCCAAACTTGATTACTAAGCATTTAATCCATTCAATCATCTTATAGCAAGCAACATTGCATATATATCCAATTCAATCAACTCATATGCACCCAAATGAATGTGATCAACAAAGATATACCTTGGTTAGCTCATGATCATCCAATTTGCATGCTTCAAATAATGGATTTGCAAGCCATCAAATAATGCAATAAATCACCACAACTTGAATATTTGCACTTGTATGTTGTAGCACTTGGACTTCACTTGTTTTGACTTGGCATTGGGATAAGATAAGCACTAAGCTTCAATACTTGACTCAATCAAATGATGAATAATATAAGATCAATTGAATCAAGCCTCCAATGCCGATGGTACCTACAAACAATCATCCACTCTTTGATGGTACCCAAACTAGTTTGGGTCCTCTCAAGTTAGGAGCAACATACTTAGGCGATGCCTTAGTATGAATAGCGGGATGTTTTGCAATAGCAACCATAGAGGTACCATTACCATCCTTTCTAAGCATTGTAAAATCATCAATTGAAATAGGCTTAGAATTATTACCTAGGGGACATGAATGAGCCATGTGTCCCCTTTTCCGGCATAAGTAGCAACTTCTCTTTGATTGAGCCTTTTCTTCCTTGCTCATGTGTTGCTTCTTATTGCCTTGCCTCTTGAGAGTTGCTTGAGCCTTCTTCTCAAGCTTGGTAGGACACTTCGAGGCAAAGTGTCCATCATTCTTGCACTCAAAGCATTTGATGTGGGAGAGGTCTTTTGATGACCTTGATTGTCTACCTCCCCTTCTTGTCTTCTTCTTCATCATCCCCATGTCACCACCATCTTCATGGTAGATCTTGACTTGAACTTGGGGCTTCTTTTCTTGCTCAACTTGTGGCTTTTGTTGAGGCTTTACTTGTTGCTTCACCAATTGCTTGGTTGGGCACATTGAGGTGAGATGACCCCAAGTGCGGCACTTGAAGCACTTGACATGCTTGAGCCTCTCTTCTTCTTTTATCTTCTTGAGCTTCTCTTTGTTTGGGCAACTATTAGCAAGATGTCCCACTTCATGGCACCGATAGCACATGAAATGAGAGAGCTTTTCTCTCTCTTGCTTTCTTTTGCCCTTTGTCATCTTCTTCTTGAAGCCAAGGCCACATTTGTCACCATACTTTCTTTGCGTCTTCAATATATGCTCAAAGGTGACTTTTGAGTAGTAGCACCTCTCTAACTTGTTGCTCAAATTCTTCACTTCATTTTTGAGCTCATTGTTCTCCTTCAAAAGGTTAGTCTCACAAGACATAGAAGTAGAACAAGCATCTATATGTGAAGAACATGGCATAGATAATAAGTCATCACAAGAGGTGGATACATGTTTCTTGCCTACATCACAAGGGTTAGTAATAATATGTGATTGATCATTTGACCCAAGTGATGAGCTCTCACTAGTCTTAATTTCTTCATTAGAAATCTTCTTAGTGAGAAAAGCATGATCTTTTACCAAGTTGTCATGAGCAACACAAAGTTCCTCATGAACCAATTTTAGCTCCTCATGTGAACAAGTAGTAACATAAAGTAGATGCTTTTGTTGTTCACATGTGGTCTTTAGAAATGAGTTTTCATTTTTCAATTTATTTGTTTTTGCTAGCTCATTTCTTAAAGCTTTTGAGAGTTTGCATACAAGCTCAAAATTTGGACCATCACAATCAATAATCACATCACCAATAGATACCTTAGTGTCATCATGTGACATGAAGCAATGTGGTGATGTAGTAGATGAGCTTGTGGAAGCATCACTCTCATAGCCATCATCTTCATCATCAAGTGTGCATGAGGTAGCATCATCATTTGCATCACTTGTGGCATCATCATCATCCTTGTCAAGTGATCTTGTAGAATGATCATCATCATCTTCACTTGACCATGAGGTGGAGCAATCCTCCACAACCATGGTGTTGTGGTCATGCTCAACATCCGCATGTGCCTCCACATTTGGCACAACATCTTCTTTGGAGATCATCCCATATTTCTCATTGAGAAATACCCAAATCTCATGGGCGGACTTCATGTCCATGATCTCACCAAATATATTATCTTTCATGGATGAATAGAAGATGTTAGTAGCTTGGCAATTGAGATGTAGGCATTTCTTTTGCGCTTGAGTTGCAACCTTTTTATCAATTGCACAAGAAAAGCCCACATCTACAATCCACCACATTTGAGCAGAAATAAACTTAAAATTGCATTGCATCCAATTTCTCCACCGTGCAAAGTGTGTGCCATCAAAAATGTGTGGACACTCAACATCTAGCCCATAAGCCGCCATCCTCTCGGGTCGGTGAAAACCACAAACGAGAGACCTAGCTCTGATACCACTTGAAGGGTCGAGATGACAGACTAGAGGGGGGGTGAATAGTCCTTTCTAAAACTTATCGCGTCGGCTAACCGAAATAAGTGCGGAATTAAAACTATCGGTCTAGCCAAGACTAGACCCCTCTATCTAAGTTCTCTAGCACCTTGTAAAAGATCCTAAACAAGCAAACAAGGTGCTACCTTAGCAAGAGCTCACCTAACCAATTCTAGGAGCAAGGTCACACAAACCTATGCCACTAGTACTTTGCAAGACGGGGGAGCTCCTACACAACTAGTAAGCAAAAGCACAAAGCTCCTAAGCTCACTAGCAAAGCTCAATAACAAGGCAACTAATGCCAAATTAGAGAGCGCAAAATACTTAGCTACACAAACTAAGCAATGTGACTAACAAGGTTACACAAACCAAATTAGTCACGCAAGGGAAGTACTTCTAGCTACACAAGCAAGAAGGTAACTAGCAAGCTACACAAGCTAACTAATTACAAGAGCAACTACACAAGCACAAGTATATGAATGTAAATACAAGCTTGTGTTAGGGACTTGCAAACCAACGGGAAGAACAATGTTGACACGAAGATTTTCTTCGGAGGTTCACTTGGTTGCCACCAAGCTACGTCCCCGTTGAGACAAGCTCCAAGGTTGCCGCCGGTCCTCTTGCTAGTGGTGACCCGCAAGTCACACTCTCCCACATGGAGTGCTTACCACAAGCTCTAGCACTGGACCCGGCTGGACCACTTGTCGCTCTTCACGTCTCGCTCAACTAGAGTTGCTCTTCGCGATCCCCGCGGGGTGAGCACCGTACCCCTCACAATCTCTTCTCCGGAGCACCGCACAATCTCCTTGCGTGCTTCGACGGAGTCACAAGCCACCAAGCCGTCTAGGAGGTGGCAACCTCCAAGAGTAACAAGCACCACCGGCTTGCAACACGAACACCTAGTGCCACTCGATGCAATCTCTCAATACAACGCACTAGAATCACTCACTCGCTATAGATTCGCACTCTTGCAAGCACAAGTGAGTTAGAGGCTTTCCTAGCACTCCCCAAGCATGGACACTAAGTCCCAAGGGTGCTCAGCACCGGCCAAAGCCGGCCACCACTTCTATTTATAGCCCTAAGGGCTAAACTAGCCGTTGCCCCTTCACTGGGCAAAAGTCGTGAGCACCGGACTCACTATAGGTAGCACCGGACGCTGGAACAGTGCGTCCTGTGCTCCAAAAAACAGCCACGTGTCACTAGCCGTTTGAACTTGACCGTTGCCGCCAACGGCTAGCACACGCACGCGCGTCTAGAACAGTAGCACCGGACGCTCTGCTGCTTCACACCGGACGCGCCCTGTGCGCACCGGACTCACACGCAGAGAGCAACGCAAACTTGCAGCAGCACCGGACTCTCAGCGTCCTGTGACACCGGACTGTCCTGTGCGCACCGGACTCTCAGCGTCCTGTGCCACCGGACTCGTCCTGTGCGCACCGGACTCTCAGCGTCCTGTGCCTGCAGTTCAACTTGTTAGGTTGCTAACTTCTAGCTCCGAACTCCAAATTCGATGATCTTGTACATTTTTGAAAGCTTACTTAGAGTACTATCCAATATATATGAATACTCAGTCCAAATCAAAATGGATCAAAGCAGTATTCCAATCTAAAAGCCATCCTAATGTCTGGAGAACACCGAAAGACTTCTCTCTCTTCTCCAAGTTGAACAAAATCAACTTCAACACCTTCTCCTTTGCAAATGTGCCAACACCACCAAGTGTACACCACCATGTGTAAGTGTGTTAGCATTTTCACAAATATTTTCCCAAAGGAGTTAGCCTCTCAACTTGCCACGCCACTCGATCCTAACACGTATGCAAAGTTAGATCGCTCAAGTGGCACTAGATGACCGATATGCAAACAAGTTTGCCCCTCTTGATAGTACGGTCATCTATCCTAAATCCGGTCATAAACTTCTCTACACACCTATGACCGGTGAAATGGAAAAGCCCTAGGTTATACCTTTGCCTTGCGCTTTCCATTCCATCTCCTCCAATGTTGATGCAACACATGCACCAACCAATCACCAAATGATATGATCCACTTCATATCATCACGCGACCGTATTGGTTCATTGATCTTGACCTCACTTGCTCTTCACCGTTGCCTCGGTCCATCGGCGCCAAGTCTTGCTCAAGCTTCACCGTCACACGCGGTCCCTCGCTTCAAAGCCTCCGACTTGCCCTTCACTCTTGCAACCGGTCCATCAAGCCAAGCCTCATCTTGATCTTATCCACCTTGGTCACATGACTCCATGTCATGTCTCATATGCAATGAGCTCCTCCATCATATCATCACCTGTGGACTAATCTCCTGTGTATCTCACATAGACACTATTAGTCCACCTAAGTTGTCACTCAATTACCAAAACCAAACAAGGACCTTTCAATGGTGAGCAGCAAAGGCAAGTAATATATGAATAGATTCAAGCATAGCTGCAGGTGCATAGGTCTCCCCAAAATCCAAACCTTTGATTTGAGTGAAACCTTTGGCTACCAACCATGCCTTGTTCCTTGTGACCATGCCATACTCATCTTCTTTGTTGCGGAAGACCTATTTGGTACCTAACACATTTTGCTTGGGTCTTTCCACCAAGGACTAGACTTTATTCTTGGTTAAGTTGTTTAGCTCCTCTTGCATGGCAATCACCCCATCTGGGTCCTTCAAAGCATTCTTCACCCTATTTGACAACATCGAGGAGACAAAAGAGTAATATTCACAAAAACCAACTAAACGAGAGTGTGTTGTTACCCCTCGTTGTGTGTCTCCCAAAATTCTATCAATGGGATGATCTCGTTGAATGGATTGATGAACTCTTGGGTGAGGTACTGTTGTTCTTGTTTGAATTGGACAGTCATCTTCATCTTCATTATCTTGGTTGATTAGAGAATCAAGATCTTGATTGTCTCGATCACCACCTTGGTTGGGTCTTGAGCTTGTGGTGGATCTTGACTAGCTTGTTCCCTTGAGTCATGATCCCTTCTTGAAGTGGAAGCATCATCATGGGCATTGGTTGACCCATGATGCAAGTTTGGATCATGAGAAATTTGCATATGTGCATCATCTTTTTATTCTTCAACGAGTTTCACTTCACCTGTAGCAAGTTTTTTTGGTCACTTGATGAGATGGTTCTTCTTCTCCTAAAATTTCAGCATTGACTTGCTCCTTTTGAGAGCCGTCGCTTTCATCAAAAGTCACGTCTACCGCTATTTCAATTTGACCGGTGGTCTCATTGAAGACACGGTAGCCATGTTTGTTAGTACCATAACCAATTAAGAAACCTTCATCAACCTTTGGTGAAAACTTAGAGCTTTTGGATTTCTTATTAAGTATGAAACACTTGCATCCATAAACTCTAAAGTAGTCCACCTTAGGCTTTGTACCGGTTAGAAGCTCGTAGGCGGTTTTCTTCCTCAACTTGTGGAGGTACAAGCGGTTGATAGTATGACATGCCGTGTTGATGGCTTCCGCCCAATAGTCTTCTTGTGAAATCTAGTATTCATCCAACATTGCTATTATGGCTTCAATGAGTGTCAGGTTCTTCCTCTCCACAACACCATTTTGTTGTGAAGTGTATGGAACCGAGAACTCATGCTTGATGCCTTCTTTATCAAGGAAAGCTTCAATGTTGGTGTTTCTAAACTCTCTCCTATTGTCACTTCTCACTTTCTTAATCTTCACTTCAAACTTACTTTGAGCTCTTCTTGCAAACTTCTTGAAGATCCCTTGGGTTTCACCTTTATCTCTCAAAAAGAACACCCAAGTGAAGCGAGAAAAATCATCAACAATTACAAAACCATATTTGTTACCTCCAATACTTATATAAGCATTGGGTCCGAATAAGTCCATGTGAAGTAACTCAAGTGATCTTTGATGTAGTCATGATGTTCTTAGTGGGATGCTTGTCTCCAACTTGCTTTCCCGCTTGACATGCACTGTAAATTCTATCTTTCTCAAAAGAAACATTTGTTAGTCCTAGGATGTATCCACCTCTTTGAAGATCGGCCAAGTTCCTCATCCCAACATGAGCTAGACGGTGATGCCATAACCATCCCGTGCTAGATTTTGCCACTAAACAAGTCTTGGACCCCACTCTACTAGATGAGAAATCAACTAGATAGAGCTTGCCCATAAGTTGACCTGTAAAAGCAATAGAGGCATCCGACCTTCTAGAGACTTCTACACCCTTATCCGTAAAGAGACAATTGTAACCCTTCTCACAAAGTTGTGAAATGGACAACAAATTGTATCCCAACGAATTCACAAGTAATAGATTTGAAATTGAATTATCATTTGAGATAGAAATTTTACCCAAACCAAGGATATCTCCTTTACTATTGTCACCAAAGACAATCCTTTCACATGCAACTTGATTTGGTTGAAAGGAGGTGAACATGTTTTTCCTCTCCGGTCATATGATTTGTGCATCCATTATCAAGCACCCATTTTGGTCCACTGGAGGAGTATTCCTACAACACAAGATTAAGCTTTTGTTTTAGGTCCCGAGATGGGACCTAGGGGGTTAGAAATATAAGACTTGGGTACCCAAACACTCCTTAAGATTTGTCTCTTCTTAAGGGCATCCACATACTTCACAACAATCTTGCCATCCTTGTCCCAACAACACATGTAATCATAAATGTGACTACGTGAAATAGGCACTTGTTGCTTGGGCACCTCCACTTGCTTCTTCTAGATGTTCTTGTTGTTTGCAAGTGGACTTGTAGGAGTAGCAACATTGTTCACTTTGTCAATAAGGTCAACAAGAGGCACACTCTTGTTGAACTTCACACAAGCCACCCCATTTATCATGTTTCTTCCATTGGCCTTACCATTGTACCTATTGTAACCAAGGCCATCCTTAATTGTGGGGTGCCTTGATGCCTTGAGCACATTTGCCGGTTTCTTATCCTTGCACTTGCAACCAATATTGACAATTGTGTTTAATCTTTGGATCTCCTTGTCCTTCTTTGCTAGCTCAACAAGGTTAGTAACACATGCATTTATATCAACATTTGAGCATCTTTCACAACTTTTACTTGTTGAAGCTTTGGAATCCTTGGAAATGGTAGAGGTGCTAGTCCAAAGCTTGTCATAGTTTAGTTCAAGCTCATGATATTTAGTTGTCAAGCTTGTAAGGCTTTCTTGAGCCAAACTATGATCATTCTTTAGGCTAGCCAAAGAGTCATTAAGTGAAGAATGTCCCTTAGACAAACGCTCATTAGCATCTTTGGCTAAAGACAATTCTACACTCAACTTATCAGCCCTCTCCTTTTCCTTGGAGAGACATGCTTCAAGTCCTTGGTTCTTCTCCCTTTCCTCTAGGAGCAATTCCCCTTGCGACTCAATGCATGACTCAAGCTTATCTTTGGCATATATTAGCTTTAGGATTTTAGTTGCAGCAGCTTTACCATATTTCTTAATGAGATTTGATGCATAGTTTTCATCATCTTCATCATCACTATCATATTCATACTCAAATTGTACCTTATCTCCTCT
The DNA here is from genome assembly GCF_000003195.3 of Sorghum bicolor. Taxonomy (NCBI): domain Eukaryota; kingdom Viridiplantae; phylum Streptophyta; class Magnoliopsida; order Poales; family Poaceae; genus Sorghum; species Sorghum bicolor. The sequence goes on along the minus strand of NC_012870.2, from coordinate 19,954,527 downwards.
TGCCATAAGGCATGTAGGAGTGGCATGGTCATCGTCGGAGAGGTTGGCGAAGAGTCTAGGTGATGAAGAAGTGCGGGTGAAGAGAGAGGTCGATGAAGCATTGTTGGTGAAGATGTTTGTTGAGGAAGATGCCTCTTGTATGGCGAGGGCAACCATACTCTTCTTCTTATTGTCATTGTCATCATCACTGTCACTATCAGATTGCCATTCTTGACCTAGATGTGCTTCACCTCTCTTCTTATCCTTGTACTTCTTGTCACCTTGCTTGTTGTATCTTGACCTCTCCTCTTTGTTAGGACAATCGGCCGCAAGATGGCCGGTGTCACCACACTCATAGAAAAACCTCTTCTTGTATGGCTTGTTTCCTCCATATCTCCTCATATTATCTTTCTTCATTCTCAAGTAATTCTTATAGTTTCCCACTAGCATAGCTTGCTCTTTATCAAGATCATCGTCATCATTATGCTTATGCTCACAACACCCTTTGTTACAATGACTTGACTCACTTCCATGTGATGCCGTGAGTGTAATGCTCTTTCTTTGATTGATTGTCTCCTTAGCTTCATCATCCAAGACTTCATGATGCATCAATTTTGCAAGCATCTCTTGAGGTGTGATCGTGTGGTAATTGTCTTTCTCCATAATGACGGAGGCAAGCATATTGTTCTTTTGTCTATACACCCTACATATCTTTCTTGCTGCAGAGTTGTCATCCCATGTTGTTGCTCCAAGTGCTCTAATTTGGTTGATCAAGGACATGAATCTATCAAACATGGCCTTTGTTGTTTCTCCCTCAATCATGCAAAAATTCTCAATCTTACTTTGTAAGAGTTCAATGTTTCCAACTCTTACACTTTTATCTCCTTCAAATGACACCTTCAAAGTGTCCCAGATTTGCTTTGCATTCACCATACCATTTACTTTGTTGTTGTCCTCCGGAGTGAGGCATTGCAAGATCAAGGTGGCTGCCATTGCATTTAGGTGAAAGTCTCTCTCATCTTCAAGTGTCCACTCATTTGGATCTTGCGGCGGATTTACTCCAATGTCCACCACTTCCCAACATCTTGCGGCTATGAGATGTAGCTTCATCCTATGAGCCCAATCGGTGTACCTTACACCATCAAATGGAGGTGGTTTTCCAGGATTGATCATTGGCAAGGTTGGATTCTTGCTTGAACCACCATAGTCAAAGCTAGCTTTATTGTAGTTCTTTGATGTTTTGCTACTATCTTCATTTTCATCTTTACTACCCGATTCATGATTCTTTTTGCCTAGGAGCTCTCTCATCTTGTCAAGCTCTGCTTGCATCTTCTGCATTTGCTCTTATTGCTGCAGCTGCAAGGATGCAGTGATCTGTGCTGTGATTTGATCAACAATTTGCTTTTGTGCTATTGGATCCATCTTGGCCAATGTTGCTCCTCACGCGGTGAAGCGTTTGTACGAGGAACCTTGCTCCGATACCAATTGAAAGGATCTAATTGGCCTAGAGGGGGGGGGGTGAATAGGCGTATCTTAAAAACCTGAAACTCAAAAGCTCAAGTTGCGGAAGTTAAATGCCTGCCGGTACTACCGACAGTTTGGGCCGGTACTACCGGTGTAAGACAGCCAGTACTACCGACGCAACTGTTGGTACTACCGACGCCCTATGAAAGCTACAAAATGAGAGTAGATTGAGTTTTGATTTCAGATCTAAGAGTTACCCCACTCTCCTAGATGTAGTAGAGGATGATGTTGAAGTTCCCTTGGCTCAGTTCTTCTCTAAAACGTAGATCGGCCCTTGTTCACCTATGAAAGGGAGTAGAGAGAAAGAACACGAAGAACACAAGAACAAGGGTAGTCGATGCTACCTCCACAACAAGACAAGATATTTTCCCGAGGTTCGGCAATCCCCACAAAGGAGTTCCTACGTCCCCATTGTTGAGGTGACCACGAAGGTCTGACCACTTAGGTCTCCTCCCTTAAGCAACCACACAGGTTAGCTCAAGATTTCCACTAAGAATCAGAGGTAATACAAACATTTCGGGGTGCCCTCACAAGTAAATCAACACGGGCAACCACGAAGAACGCCTAGCCGGCTAGGGTTCCAAGAACCCAAGAGTAACAAATGCAAACCAAACCGGCAAGACGAAGAAACCAAGTGCTCAAGTAACAAATCGAAGCTCCCAACTCTCTAATCTCACTTCTCTAGCTCGAATCTCTCAAGGAGTGAAGTCTAGGAGCAAAGAGGGAGAGAGAGTGGGTGAGTCAAAGCTTGGAGACTATTTTCTCAGATCTAGAGTTGAAGGAATGGGAGAGCTAACGGTCAGAAATGAGGGAAGAGCTATTTATACATAGGTCCTGAACAACTGCCGGTACTACCGAGGCAACCATCGGTACCACCAGCTACCTCAGATCTGACGGTAAGAAGTCTCTATGATTTGCGAGAAATAAGCCTACCGGTACCACCGGGCTTTTGTCGGTACTACCGACCATTGCCGGTACCACCGGTGGAGGGCGGGTACCACCGGCAGTTCAAATCTCCGCAACCAAAGTCAGCGCAGATTTGGCCTACCGGTACTATCGGCGTTTCACACCGGTACTACTGGTGCTGGCCGGTACCACCGGCCCGAGCCCGGTACTACCGGTAGTTCATTTTCTCACAAAACTCAGGAGAAAGGCTGGCACTGCCGGTACCACCGGCCCTGAGGGTTGGTACTACCGGTTCATCTTAGGAGAGAAGAAATTTCCTAGTGCTTCGTGCGTGCAAGTGTGTCTCTCAAGCGCAAGAGCTAAGTTGACCTGAGCACTCTTATCCTCATCTTACCAACTCAATTTGCATCCCTCTTGATAGTGTGGCGTTTCCTATAACTCAAGCAAATAATAAAAACTTTGTAGCCACTTGAGTCGAAACACCGTTCATCCATTGGAAATTTAGGGGTGCTATAATTCACCGAATGTTTTCGTTCAATTCCATCAATGGACTAACACCTGTAGATTATGCTCGATAAACATGTTAGTCCCTAATTTGGTTGTCATTAATTATCAAAACCCACACCGGGGGCGAATGCACTTACAGCAAGACAGAGGGAGTAAGTCATAATAACTTTATTGATCAGTATTTGGGCACCATTGCGCCTTGGCGGCTCAGATGCCAGACCGTGCTTTATGTTGCTTGGTGCCTCAACGGCCAGCACGACAGTGTTCGTAGTAGGTTAGATCTGTCTATGCATCCGCGGCTAAAAAATCTCACACTTTTTATTTAAAGATGCCTCGTCTTCCTCTAAAGTTGATAACCTAACTAAATAGTCTTCTATTGATTAGCATTAGTTAGATAATAAACCAACTCGAATTGTCATCTCGGTCCACTAACCATATAGTGTAATAAGGTCAGTCTCAATGGGAGTTTCATGTGAGTTTCATTTGCATTAGATAGGTTGCCACATAGGATTTTTTGATGACATAGCGGTGTATTTAAGAAGAGAGAGAAGAAATGAATTTCATCTAGATGAAACTCTCTTGGCATGATTACCAGAATTAAATGTCTATGAAACTATGAAATGAAACTCTTCATTAGGAGGAGGTATTTCATCCAAGTTTCATTTCATTTTACATGACTTGTCAGTCTTGGAAACAACGCCATAAAACTCTCCAGACTGGCCTAATGACCTTCATCCATGACCATTATAGTGGAGATCCACATCATAACTCACATCAAGTTCACACCACAATTAAAAGAAGTATTTAAGCAAGGTCCATCGTATAAGTCAATGAATCGTAATCCTATATTGACTTATACAGGTCTAAGCAAGACTATGTATGGATTACGTCACAAAGTAAAAGTACACAGGCATGATACAAGGTATAAGGATCAAGTACAAGGTAAACAAAGACTTGGTTTATAAAAAAATAATATCAACAACATATTTTAAAGTATATATTTTTACCTTGTATTATAAAAAATAATATCAACAATAAATTTTTACTTACGTCTAGTGGGAGAAAGGAGTCTTGTATTATCTTGCACCGAAGTACTTGTAGTAGGAGATACAAGCTTGGTGAGAGAGGGACTTGCTCCCAAATCTTAGGGTGGAGAGAGTGCTCTCAGTGTGTGTGTGTGAATTTATGAGTGATCTAGTGCTTGTGTGTTAGTCCCATGTCTAGAAATGGCCTCTGCTCCTACCTTTTATAGCTACAAGGAAAGGCAGAGTCATACATGTATGTGTTATATTGTGTCCATATCGGATCCGAGGCCTTGTAGCCTTTTACTGGGGAGGCATGGGGCAGCGCAATGGAGGTATGGCCTCTGTCTTTCAGTCTCTATGGCTCTTGGAGCAATAGTGCTTGGTGTGCCTGTCACTGTGGGCGTCGTGTTGAACCATGCTGGTCCCTATAGAGACGTACTTGTCTTTGTGAACGACGCACCGAGCCCGGCTGATCGACTGATGGGGAGATCTAAGCCCCCCTAGATCGGAAGTCGCGCCTTGATTTTGACGGGTTTATGGGTATAGGGGCTTGGAATGCCGCCTACACGCCTGCACATGTCATTGCCGTACATACAGTGATTGAGGTTGGCAACACAATGGTGATCAGACTGTGTCCTACGCAATCGTGGGCAGAGTGATGATTTGACTCCTATCTCGCCCCATCGTGAGAACGTGGCTGACGTCACGGGGGGTCTCGAGCACATCAGTTGCATGGAGTCGTTCGAGCCCTAGGGTAGGGCAAGGTGAAGATTGCAGGGCTACTTCTCCAAGCTGGTCTCGGTTGAGTCAGAGAATTCCTTGGTCTTGGGCTCATCCGAGGCCTGGTCGTATTAGTGCAATACCACCTCCAAAAAGATTTTCTTAGGTATCTAGCAGGGAGGTCCGATACAACAACACAAATTGTGTTGGTAGTGGTTGATTTTGATATGTGTTTCACATATGCATCTATGGGTCAACTAGGATCTATACGCATGACACTACTTCTCTATAATGCTTTTTCAAGATGATGAATATATATTTCTGCATCCCCTCTTGTATCATTTATTCTTCCTTTTGACCAACATTTGTATATTCATTGTGCACTACTATTTGTTAGGAAAATACTATGTTGTTGGTGCTGGATACCAAACAAACCCGAATACTTATCACCATATATAATGGTCAAAGGTACCACGTTCTACAGTGGGGAAGAGGTCTGGCGCGCAGCGGTGAACAAGAACTAGTCAACCATTTGCATTCAAGTCTTCATAACGTTGTCGAGTGCACATTTGGAGTATGGAAGATGAAATAGAGAACTCTTCTCATGATTCTAAGATATTCAATGTTAAAGCAAAGGATGATTGTTAAGGCACACCATGTGTCTCCATAACTTTATTTGTGAGAATCATGCTCTTGACAAAGATTTTTTTATATATGTGACCGAGATACATATTATGCGCCTATGATAAAAGAGGTATAGGAGTATGGATAGATTTTGTGATGACCTTGCTATCTAGGGCGATTAGTTTATCTAGGGCATGACATGTTGGATGTATGTGATTATTTTGTTCTCTTTTGGCACTTAACTGTAATCATACTTGTTGATTGTACTTGTGATGACAACTTATTATTATCAATTAATGTATGCAGTTTGTCATAATGTACGTAAATTTTACTAGGCAATTTTTTAATGTAATTTTAACTATCATGTATGAAATAAATGATTGCCTATACATTATATGTTGTACAAACTTTTAATTTAGATAGTCAGGGGTGCCATGGACAATTCTAGCATAATCATCTCTTTCGGGAATCACTTCATGGTCAGCTTGCCAAACTATTTTATCAGACATAATTTTTTTAGATTACATAATACAACACAGGCGCTCACAATCACAACACTCACCCCTAGTAACATACGCACACAAAACTCTATCCCTATGAACACATTCGAAGACTGGACCGATAGATTTTCGATGAGATTGACAAAGTCACCATATGCGCCTCACTGCCGACGAGAATCACCTATCACTAAAGCACAAAGCCGTTAAATCTTAGAATATTCGCTCACATGAGGAGTCAAAACCAATTCAACAGGAGAATCACTCCACCAAAGAATTAGAAAGTGAACACCGCTAAGTCCCTGTTCATTTTGTTGGAAATTTGACAGCTACTAATGCTAATTTATTGTAAGAAAAAAATATTATTTTTTCTCAGAAAAATATTGCTGATGTCCTTGGATAATCCTATGTGCACGCAAGCAGAGCCCATAAGCTACGATCCAAGCGACAACGAATTCCATGGCCACCAGCGGCTGAAAGAATAAAAATTGGTGCAGACTGCCCCTGTATATATAAAAATTGATGCGGGCCATGCTGCTGATGCGTGCAGCATAATTATGGTGTTCACCGTTTGTTCGCATGGTGTGAAAGCCTGAAACGCATGAGATTATAAAATCCAGATTCTAGATATAAATAATCTCTAATGTTTATATGCATGTGTATTAAAATCCTCAAACCTATTTAGATGAGATTTTAAGATTTCGAGATTTTTTCCAGAATTCGTGTGGATCCAAACGGCACCTTAGCCTTGTCCTGCTGGCTACAATCTACACGGAAATTTTGCTGCACGACATCGTCAAAATATATAATATGCTGATGAATACCGCAATAGACGGTATTTGTCCAGTATCGTTACAAGTTTAGAGTTCTTTGCCGTAACACATCACAACCAAAATTTTATTAATTTCTCAGACTTGTGGAGAGAGAGGGTAGGAGAAATGACTTTATTGTCCTTGTCTTCAACCTCTAGCTAGGCACTAATTTTTTGCCGTAACACACCGCAACACCTTGTCCTCTCCGGCAAGTCGCGATGTCCCCGACCTCAACTAGGAGCAGCTTAGGGATGACATCCTGGCCGGCTCGCTCGCCCCGCGTGTCACCGATCCGTCAATGCGATATGTTTGGCGGCGACACGAGCCAGCCGGTGGACCTCGCCCACGTGGAGGTCAAGCGTGAGTTTGAGTTGGTGATAGGATTTTGATGTCACCAAGAAGGACTAGAGGAGGGTGAATAGGCCTGCAAAATTTCAGCTCAAACTTCTATCAGACTAGAGGGTGGCACTGACGCTCTTTGAGGACGGCACTGACGCCCTGTGCAGGAGGAACTTAGCACAGTTCAAAAATTAACCAAGAAAATTTAGATCGATAAATTTCCTAATTTCCTGCAAGTATGTTAGTCACTGAACAACAGTTATATGTAGCGGAACAAGTACCACCAAGTAGATCGGTCACAAACCCTACAAACAACTCAACAACAATAGTAATGCAAGAATGTAAATCAGCACATGATATTTATCCCGTGATTCGGCGTCACCACTAAGACTAGCCTAAGTCCACGTTGTTGAGGTGCCCACACAAGGACTGGCTTACCACCAAGACTTGCACTTCCCTCGTTCTCCAAACAAGAGTGTTACCTCTTGAATGAGGAGTGATTTCACTAAGTGTAAGAGATGATTACAAACTGTCCCACTGCTCACCACAAGCACGGGAGCTCGCTAGGTGACGTCTAGCCATCTAGGAGGCTTCATCTCCAAGAGTAATAAATGCACAATGAAGATCGACGAAGCCCAACAAGTGCTCAAAGTTAATTTTGCTCTGATCAGCTCTCTAACTCTTAATCACATAGTCCCAACACTTAATTGTGTACTAAGCACTTCACTCTCACAAAGAGAAAGTTGGGGAGAGGCTTTGGAATGGGTTTGGAATGTCTGGAGAATCAGCAATATGACTAGGAGCCGTGAGATAGGTATATATATACTTATCCCACTTTAACTAGCCATTAGGATTTGAAAACTAACCGTTGTGATTGTATAGGGGCGGCACTGCCGCCCTCCTAAAAACAACACAGGTCACCTCACAGAAAAAGCCATAATTTTTTTACTCCAAACTCCGTTTGTAGTGATCTTGGACTTTTTGGAAAGCTTGTTTCGAGGGCTATCCAACCCTGTAGAGAACAAGCTCTAAGATCAACAAGTCCAGGTGCAGTGCTAAGTATTTTCTCTCATGTTAGCACTTGGGTTCGGTTAGTTTGAGCACTTGAGACTCGTCTATCATTCGTATTGCATCTCCCTTGATAGTACGACATAGCTATACTAAGAGCAAGAGAATATAACTAATTTAACTACTTGAGTCTTCAATGTCTTCATGTATCATTTCTTCTCAATATTGCTTCATAAGGGGTTGCAATTAACTTTATCTCCTTTCTTTAAGCAAGCACACCTTGAGCATGTGACTTGAACCATTTCCACAAATATTAGTTCATCTCCATGTTTTCAAGTCACATACACTAATGATTTGATCCTCAACACAATATGACTTCTCATAGCTTGATTAGTTCCTCGGCTCAATGCAAGTACTCTCTTCTTCACCTTAGCCATGGTACCTGGGTCCTTAAGCCGTCGCTTGTCCCTTCACCTTCACTTAGTCCCTCAAAACCCTTTCCTTGTTGTCTTCACCTTATAAAGCCATGCTCAAGTCATATCACATTAAGCATCCATTAAATTACTATTTTTTTCTAATATTACGATCCTTGTTTGAATATATTCAAGATATAAATATTGAGATCAATCAAGCTTCAGTTTGACTCACAAAGAGACATATATGGATTAGTATCAATATGGTCAAGCCAATTCACGATTTCTTAAATCCTCTTTATTTTGGCTTGACACTCAATACTCACTTCAATCTTTATCTTCATACTTCTAGTTTGACCAAACCGATTGCAAAGTGATTTACCAAATCTTTATCCATACAAGCAAACTAATATAGAGACCGATTTATATTCAATATGAATCATGTCATTTATCCTTTGACCTTTACTTGTTATTTTCTCACTTATATATTCTTGATTCATTCTTCAATCCTTGATCAAAGCTAGTTTACTATCAAACTCTTCTTGTTTATGGGAAGCAAGCTATTATAGAGACCAATCCAAGAACATCAACTCATGTCTCTTTTGTCATTTGCCAAATATGCTTGCTTTCATATGATGCTATGATATCCCATAAAATAGAAGCCATTCTATAGATTTCATTTGCATTGTCGTCTTTTACTTGAGCTAGATTGTTTTCATAATCCTTCAATATAATAATACACAATTTGACCTTTATTTTAACACTATGTGGCATTTCATCAAGTTTGCCTGCTTGTTGAGCCTTGAATATACTTTTTAATACATATATGCAATAGACTCAATATCCTGTTCAACACTTAGCAAACTTCTTAGACCTTTAATCATATTGTCATTCAATTCACCAAAACCCATAAAGGACTTTTTAGACCAGCGACCAGGCCCACAAATATATGCAATAGACTCAATATCCTGTTCAACACTTAGCAAACTTATTAGACCTTTAATCATGTTGTCATTTAAATCACCAAAATCCATAAAGGGCTAGATGCACTTTCAGCTGGTGACCACCACGTACGTGAGGCTGAACCGGTACCGCGTCGGCGATGTGCTCCAAGTCACGGGGTTCCACAACTCCGCGCTGCAATTCCAATTCATGTGCCGCAAGAATATGTTATTATCCATCAAGTCCGACAAGACGGACGAGGCTGAGCTGCAATGTATCATGGAGCATGTGTCCGCTGCTTTGCCCGTAGGACGCCGTTGTGGTAGAGTACACCAGCAAGGCCTACATCAAGAGCATCCCCAACCACTACGTCATCTATGGGAGCTCCTAACTAAGGGCCCGGAGCCTCCCGCCACGGCGGCCATGGAAGGCCTTGTCCAATAAGAGAAGGCGCCAACAGTGTGTTACATTAAAAATTGGTACATAGCTAAGCTTGAAGATGAGGACAATAAAGTCATTTGTACACCTTCTCTTTCCACAAGTATGAGAAATGAATAAAATATTAACTAAACGGCCTTGTTTAGATACATCTAAAAACCAAAAACTTTACAAGATTCTCCGTCACATCGAATCTTGCGGCACATGCATGAAGTATTAAATATAGATAAAAAGAATAACTAATTGCACAGTTTACCTGTAAATCACGAGACGAATCTTTTAAGCCTAGTTACTCCATAATTAGACAATGTTTGTCAAATAAAAACGAAAATGCTACAGTGTCAAAATCCCAAAACTTTTTGCATCTAAACAAGGCACATTGTGTTATGGCAAAGAACTCTAATTTTATCGCTTGTTCGGTTGGCTGAAATTACTGTTTACTGATTTGTTGTAAGAGAAAAATACTACTAAATAACTAATAAATTTCATAAATAAGCTCAACCGAACAACCTAAACAGTCGCCGTTGGTAATGGTGTCCAGCACAAACAAAATTTCCCTTCTTGTAAAAAAAAAAAATCCCTTATTTATACCTTCTCGAACCCATCACCTGCTCCCGGCAGGCCTCCAGTTCCGTCCAGGGTACGCCTCCATAGTCCACACTCCCCAACGGCATCAGCGCCACGCCGCCACGGCCATCACTGCCCCCTCACCGCGCCGTGCTGCGCGCCGCCTCAACGGCGACGGTGGTTCGTCTCATCTCCTAGTCCTACCCGTGCATTCACCGGCGTTGGCTACGCACCATCGCATGGGTCGCTTCCTGCTCTTGCCGGCTTTAGCCTTTGTAGTTGCGTCCGCGTGGGCCCCGGTCACCTTCGGCGACCCGCAGGCCACGCTGCTCAACCTGGGATGCAGCCAGTACAACGCCACGCCCGCGTCCGCCTTCATCGCCGCCCTCAACTCCACATTCGCCAGCCTCCGCGCCAACCTCTCCGCTGCAGGCAGCGGCGGCTTCGCCACCGCCGCGGAGCCGCGCGCCGCCGCCCCGGCGTTCGCGATGGCGCAGTGCCGCCCGTACGTCGCGGGCCGTGACTGTGTCGCCTGCTTCGACGCGGCCGCCGCGCGCCTCCGCGCCTCCTGCAGCGCCGCCGCCAACGGCGGGCGCGCCATCCTCGACGGCTGCATGCTCCGGTACGAGAGCGCGGCCTTCTTCGACCAGTCCACGCTCCCGGGCAACACGCAGGTCTGCAACGGCTCCGCCGTGGAAGCCGGCGGCTTCGCGGACGCGGCGCGGGCGCTGGTTGCCGACCTCGCGGCGGCGGTGCCTCGCGTCCCTGGGCTCGCCGCGGCGGCCGCGAGCGGCGGCGTGTACGCGGCGGCGCAGTGCGTGGAGACGGTCGGGGAAGGCGGTTGCGCGCAGTGCCTCAACGTGGCGGTGGCGAACATCGATGGGTGCCCACCCAACTCCGACGGCCGTGCCGTGGACGCCGGTTGCTTCATGAGATACTCTGATAAGTCTTTCTTCCCAGCGAACTCGACCGTGGACCTCGCCGTATATTTGCGCTCCGGTAAGTTATCTTTGTTTACGTATCATGTGTTTTTGTGTGGGTTATTAACCTAGGCTTCCATGTAGTAGATACTGGCTGCTCCGTGTTAGTTGACAAGTTTGCCCAGTTTGGATCCAAGGAGCTAATAGTTAGCTGCTACTCCCTGCATTCTAAATTATAAGATGTTTTGGCTATTCTAGATCCATTAATTTTATTATATATCTAGACATAAGTGTATATCTAGATGTAAAGCAAAAATTGTGTATCTAGAAATGCAAAAAACATACTATAATTTGAAATGGAAGGATTAACTCCTTGGATCCAAATAGGTCTAACTAACTAATAATTTAGCTAATTAACAACTATTTTACTAGTTGGATCAAACTAGCTAATAGTGGCTAATATTAACTGTGACTTATTAGCTAGCAGCTAATGGATCCAAGCAGGCGTATACCAGGCCATCACTCGTATGAGTAGTATTGTTCCCGATGTTTCTCACTCGTACGAGTAGTATTATGGATTAAGCGACCAATTTCCAATGATTTGTCGCTGATCTGCATTCTCGTTTAAAATTTGTGATTCTGACATTACCAGTTCAGCAAATCACTTCTAGTCTAGAGGACTGAAAGTCAATCGCACTGCTTTTCTGTGGGGGTTATTTTATTTCATCCCAAATAAAAATGGACACCAAGCCAGCAGATGTGGTGCATGTGAAAATTTCTGTTCTGGTGCGTGTAAAAGAAGCAACTCTATAATGCTCAAACAAATTTCCTTTTATCATACATGTGTTCAGTTCAGGTAATCCAATGTTTCAGATGATTTTTGGTGTATTCTAGTTTTTCAGGAAGTTAGGATCAGTTAATGTGCTCCAGGGATTCGTCTTGCTCGGAATTAGCTTGTAATGGATATTCAAAAGAAAGTTTCAAAAAACAATAACAAGTTCCACAAATAGAACCAACAAAGTATTATGTCTCCAGTCAAAGTTTTTTCAGTTTAGGGTTCTCAAATGCATGATTGCTTGCAGTTTTTTTTTTTTCAGTTTAGAGTTCTTCAATGCATGATTGCTTGCAGGGAAATCGAGCCACAAAGGAGCTATCATAGGAGGCATTATTGGAGGTGTAGCCTTCCTGTTTCTTGTTGGCCTGTTGACTTTGTTATTGGTACGGCGTTCTAGAAAGACAAAGCCTCGTAAAGGTAAATGTTGTGAAGTCTAGCATTTTTCAGACTTGCAATGTTATGATTGTTGTCTAATTTTCCAATGGAAGTATAAACTATGTCAGATATTTCTGTTGTTTGCCATGAAATTATATTACAGGGTATCAAGTAAAGTAAAATATCACGTGTCAAATGTTTCTTTCATGAGAACACTGCCCAATGCTATGCCCCTATTGTTTTGTGTTGCATGCCGCATGTTAAGCTTTATAACCAATGGTTGTCAATCATATTATTGATACAAACTAAACTTGGTTGGCTATTCCTATCTTATGAAACTTGCTGAAAGATAATGGTTTTTTTTTTCTCGAACACACAGGAGAGGTGCGTATCATTGTATTAGTAGAAGAAAAGAAGTCATACATAGACCCAAACATCCACACCCACACCTCCGCACCTTTTCTATTTTCTAAGAAAGATAACGGTTTAAGAAGGTCTTCATAAAAAAAAGGTTTAAGAAGGTAGTACATTAATGAATAAAAATAGAAATTTATTTTTTATTTTACATAACCATAGGTCCACCGTACACATATTTTCATAGCCACCATATGCTGGTTTCTTCCTGAAATAAAATTTGTGTCCATTTATGTTTGCTTTCTTCAGTACTTTTGTGCTTTATTTGTTTTAGTCTGAGCAATGTCTTACACTTTACTGTATACGGCTATTATAGACCACAGTAAAGTAAAAGCCAATTTGATACATGATCTAGGTAAATATTGAGTTTGTCCATTTTTGCTGACAACAGCAAGACAACTTGCAGATTTTCTTAGTCTCAAAGATATATTATGTATAAATGTCTTGGGGTTTATCCAAGATCCATTTATATCTGTTTTATGTGCAAAAAGTATAATAAAGTCCGTTTTTAAAAATGGAAAAAAACTTTCATCTCTGTATATTGTAATTACATGGGTTTGCAGAAAGTCAATTGGAAAAACTGATCAAACACTATATTGTTTCTGCATTTCCATGTCTGAATGTATTATCTTTTAGGAGATATACTTGGCGCAACAGAATTACAAGGTCCAACAAGTTTCTACTATCATGATCTTAAGGCTGCAACCAATAATTTCAATGAGAAAAGTAAACTCGGCGAAGGAGGTTTTGGAGATGTATATAAGGTATGCTGATCATCTAATTTTCATCCTCCATCCAAATTTGCTGATTGTATGCAGCTTTAGAAAACTTATAATTAAGAAAAATTTAGAAGCAGTGCTTTTCATTTCTGACAGGGTTTGCTGAAAAATGGGAAAACAGTTGCAGTAAAAAGGTTAATAGTAATGGAAACTAGCCGGGCCAAAGCTGATTTTGAAAGTGAAGTGAGGTTGATCAGCAATGTTCATCATCGGAATCTTGTCCGGCTTCTTGGTTGTTCTCGGAAGGGCTCTGAGTTCTTACTTGTCTATGAATACATGGCAAATGGCAGCCTGGACAAGTTCCTCTTCGGTATGTTACTCGAATAGACGTTTGATGCTTGATACTTTATTTTCTTTGGTTTTCAGAGCACTTTATGACATGTTGAGAAAATTCATTTTATTGATGCGTCTATTAGTGCACATTTGCTTGTGCTAGATGGCCCCATTTGTTTTATCTAAATACCACATCCACACCTCTAATTGCTTTGTGTTGGCTAACGTAACATTCCTGATATGCACTCTGTGCAATGGTCTCATTTTGGCATCACAGGTGATAGACGTGGAACCCTCAATTGGAGGCAGAGATTTAACATTATTGTTGGCATGGCTCGTGGTCTTGCTTACCTTCATCAAGAGTTTCATGTCTGTATCATACACCGTGATATTAAATCTAGCAATGTTCTTCTTGATGATGACTTTCAGCCTAAAATCGCTGATTTTGGTTTGGCGAGGCTTCTACCTGATGATCACAGTCATTTGAGTACAAAATTTGCAGGAACATTGTAAGTTTAAATATGCATATATGGAATGTAGTAATATGCATTTGACTTATCTTTTTAATTATATTTTTCTTTTCATCAGGGGTTACACTGCTCCTGAGTATGCAATTCATGGCCAACTATCAGAGAAGGTTGACACATACAGCTTTGGTGTTGTTGTCTTGGAAATATTAAGTGGTCGGAAGAGCAATGATACAAGGCTTGAGCCTGAAACACAATACCTGCTTGAATGGGTATCCTTCATTCTTCTGAAACCCCCCTCTTCTTGGTGCATGCATTACCCCATATTGCTGCCATATCTCATATTTTTCATGCATGGTTTTATAAGTCTGTAATTTATGCTTACGGTTTTATTTTAGTTTCATACTAACTGAGTGAGATGAACACTCCACTGGATTTTCACTATATGCTTCTGAAGGTTTAACAAGCAATTGGCAAAGTTCCAGCACACAGCACAGCCTTCTAGTGTTTTCTTATTAGTTTTCATCAGGATCTGGCTTGGATACTTTGACCAGTTCTTTTTTTAATCTTTGACATAAGAACAAAAAACATTAGCAGTGCTGCTCAGTTCCACATCTGTATCGAATGTAACTAATATTTTGTTCTCTACGAACACGTGTGCTTAGATCCCTTTTTGATCATCCCCTATGGTTGCACAGGCCTGGAAGCTATATGAAACTGACAACTTAATGGCCTTGCTGGATGAGTCACTAGATCCTGAAGAATATAGACCGGATGAGGTAAAAAGGATAATGGACATAGCCCTTCTCTGCACTCAATCAGCTGTTGCTGCAAGGCCAATGATGTCAGAAGTGGTTGTGATGTTGTTGACAAAAAATGATCCAGAGATCCAGCCCACAAGGCCCACTTTTATTGATGCAACAAGTAGAGTGCGAGGCGAAACATCCTCCTCCAGTTCATCTTCTGCCTCGAAGGCGACCATATCAGTTTCTCAGTTCTCGGCCAGGTAAAAAGCACTGTATGTGACTTTCCCTCTTTTTTCTGTAGTAACAACATTTGTAATCTGTATATGTACATATAGGATATATCTATATAGCAGGGAGTGACTGATTACTTCTCAGCATATATATGACAGCAGTGTAAATCATTTGAAACTCCCCTTTTGTTCTTGTACTATGTAATGTGGTTCACATGCATGTTTTATATATGTACTTTCTACAGATGCATTTGTCTATCCGAGAGCATTTTTTGTGTTCCAAGTTGTATGCATATTGCATTGCAGTTACTGTATTTAAATTTCTAGCAAGAACTACAAATTGCATTAACTGCTTACTAAGCTACCATAGATCATCAGCTGATTTCTGAGTTGTAGTTGATACATTGAACAGCCTTATAATTAGTTCTAGTAGCTGTTCAACTAGTTTAAAAATGCATCATGAGCGATTTGAGATTCCACCAGCTGAAACTTATCCACCTAGCACAAATCCTCATTTGGAAAAGCTCCCTGACAAGCCCTTTCTGTGTCACAATTTACAAAGAGAAGTCTATAATAAAAATATTCCTTTAAATATGTGCTCCTAGTCGAATGCCTTCAGGAAGCCCTTGGGACTGATTCACCGGTCAAGGCAAAGGTCTATTCTGCAGTTCAGCGTTCATTAGTGTCCTGGTGGTGGGTCCCCAGAAAGGAAGCTGTGGTACTTTGACTCTGAAGTCGATAAAAGTCAGTTTAAATTTGCATTCAAAAATAAAATTCAGTTTAAATACCTGAAGTTCCCACACACACACAATTGCATATCTTATTTCTTGAATCGTCAAATGCGAAACTATTGCTGTGTTTTCTGTTTGGGAAAATGGAACAGTATTCTGTCTAATAAATTAGGGTGAGTATGAAGACCTGATAATGGAAACAGCAAAGCAGCGCTCAGTTGATAAAAGCTAACAGAGGGAAATGGCCTCTAGCTGAGTTGGTTGGGTGGCTTGAGTAGGACCCGACTCGTGGTTTGACTCCCCGTAGGAGCGAATTTCAGGCTGGGGTTAAAAAAATTCTCCACGCCAAAGCACAAGTCTAAGGCCCAGCCCTGGTCGTGGTGGTTCTCACATGGGCCTTGGTGCCACTGTGTATGGATGGGGTAGAAGTTTAGGGGTTTTCTCTACCTATGTGAGAAGGTCTTCTTTTTAATATAATGCCCGGAGGTTGTCTTAACACTCCCCCCCCCCCCCCCCCAGGTTGAGTTTTTTTTAAAGGTAACAGATTCCACAAAAACTGTGGGTGCATCTTGGTATGGAACTATGAATCACACTTTGTAATATTCAGGATTTATCAGAATGCAATGATGCATCCTGTGATCTGATTGTTGAAATTGTCAAAAGCTGCCATCAATGTAAGCATTAATTTATTAGCATATGCAGAACTAATGCTTGTCATTATTATCATATATGTAGCGAGGAATAGTTGCCTCAATTTTTTTTCTATGTTGTAGTGGATGTCTGTTGATCCCAGAGATTTTGGTAATCTATCGTTGCATATTTTATCTTGGGAAATTGTGTAACACTATGGATTATTTTACTTATCTTGTTTGCTTCCTCCGTATGAGTGTGTGCCACATAAGCTGACTTTACCAGATAACATAAAGACAGTAAAGTAACGGCTGCATTCAACTTGTTGCACAACATTATAATTGATTTCACATTGCTGTTTGATAGAGATGATTCGTCGACTGTGACTGTTTTCACACTGTAGCTTTGATAAGGACAGATCACCCGGCTCTCATACTGATTCCCCTTCTATTGTGTAAACAAATTGCATCATAAGGCAGTTGTCATGCAATTTGGTCTAATCTATCATATAATAATCACCTTCTTATTTGAGATATAGAAAAAAACTATCATATTTGGCATCTCTTATTGAACATATATAAAAATAGGATACTGTAACCTGCTCTGTATGCCTAATCTATCATATAACCACACTGCTTGACAGCTTGCTTTTTATTCTAATTCTGTACTAGGTTGTTGAGGGTATAAACTTTGAACATTAGAGTAAAGCCCACTCTAGTTCTGATCTGTGAGTTTCAGATTTGACAGGCTGTCTTACTATCATTTAGACAGTATGTTGTAAATCGTATGTTGTAAATCTTGGGTATTGAGAGACGGAACACAACCTGTTCCTGTATGCCTTTCTGGGTTCTTTGTATTGGAAAACACATTGTTTATAATGCTTTACCTTTTTGTTGCATGCTTTGTATTGTTTTGAGATGATGTTTTCCGCAATCTACAGCATCATTTAACTGTGTCTTTATTACAATGCATTCTCACTCCAATCAAAATAAGTACTGCTTTGATTGACAACCTCAATAACATAACTTCGACCACCACATTCTGTTCTAAAATATTAGTATAACTTAATAAAAGTACTAGTATAGTGAAGTGCTTTTCAAGACAAATATATTCATGTGGCTGATCACGTAAAATATCAATGGTCAAACTTAAGATAATTTGTTTGCACCTACCCTCTGTCCTAGCTATGCTACCTTTTATGGTTACATTCTGCATAGGGTACATGAGAACAAATCTGTTATATTTTTCTTAATGTAAAAAAATCTGTTATAATTGAATATGATGGAGACCATGTAAGTGCCTCATCAATCTGTATTGCTGCATTTTGTGTTGCCCCTTTTTGCGTAATGGATGATATGTTTGCTCTCCTACGCATTCTTGAAAAATATGTAAGTGGTCTAGTAGTTAACCTTAAAACAAGATTGTACCCACAAAATGTCCCTATATAGCTAAATGCGATTTATGATTTATCATTGTCTCATTAACGTTTTGAAGTATAAATAATTAAAATTCTTGCCATATATAGCATATATGAAACATATTTAATATTTTTAATCCTTTGATAGTGTGGGCATTTGCTATTTGGTGAAAATATGCCAAAGGACGCTAGATCAGTTGGTCTAGTTATACGCTAGATCAGTTGGTCTAGTTACTCCGGCGGCACCTCCTAGGTCCTGAGTTCGAATCTCAATAGAAGCGAATTTCAGGCTGGTTTAAAAAAAATCCCCTCGATCATCCCCATACCAAAGCACTGGGGGCCTGGGGTTTTTTCGCCGGGTAAGAAGGCACTTTCTTCTTAATTCAAAAGCTGCGGCGGCAGTTTTAACCGTGCTGGTCGAGTTTTTTTTATTTGGTGAGCGGAAAAAGTCTACATCACCCCCTGAACTATGGGGTGGTGACTACTTTACCCCCGAACTATGAAACGGTCTAATTTACCCTCTGAACTATCCAAAACCGTTCAAATCACGCCCAGGTGGTTTTTGACGGCAGTTTTGCTGCAGTAACTGCGGTTTTGATTTTTTTTCCTTTTTCCTATTTGTTTTCATATAATCTTTGAAAAAACATAGTAAATTACAGAAAAATCATAAAATAGAAAATCTAATTTTGTTGGACTCAGCATGAGTAGATCTACGCAATGAATATATAATATGGTATACTTTAGTATAAATTTCGTACTCATTTGATCATATATAACTTAGTTATAGATTTGTTCAGGTTTATGTTTGTTAAATATAAATAAATCTATAACTAAGTTATACATGATCCGACGAGTATGAAATATTTACTATAGTTCAAGCATAGAATAATTAGTCGACCATAAAAATTTCACCACAATTGGACCATAAAGCTGCAGCTATGAATTATTCCAATTAATTATAGATAAAATTTGATTTTTTCTAACTAATTTAAAGCCACAGAAAAAAATTGTACTAAAGTATACCATATTATATATTCATTGCATAGATTTACTCATGCGGAGTCCAACAAAATTAGAATTTCTATTTTATGTTTTTTCTGTGATTTACTATGATTTTTCAAAGATTATATGAAAACAAATAGAAAAAAAAGAAAAGTCAAAACGCAGTTACTGTAGCAAAACCACCGTCAAAAACCGCCCAGAGGGTGATTTGAACGGTTTTGGATAGTTCAGGAGGTAAATTAGACCGTTTCATAGTTCGGGGGGTAAAGTAGACACTACCCCATAGTTCAGGGGGTGATGTAGACTTTTTCCAAGATAAAATAAGTAATTTGTACATAAACTTTAGCAGGCAAAGTTCTGGTGCTACAGTGATGCAGATTATGATAAATATGAAAGAAGATCTGGGTGGAAAGCCTATCCTACTTGTGTTCTCTCGTTATGTACAGTCCGTACTCCATAGTTTTAACTCATCTTTCTGCTTCCATTTCGCCAACAGCTCTGACATCATTTGTAGTCAAACATAGAGACAATAGTTACTTCTTGAATAGTTCAGTAGGATATATTTCAGGCAAACTTTGCTGATCCCTTTTTAGTTGCTTCTGAACTGTCCGTGTCCTGTGTCCAAACCTAGCCAAGCAGAATCAAGCATAACCACTTAGCATCTGGAACCAAGTTTAGGAAGTTCGTGCACTGATCTTCCATGGACTCAGCTTGATTCCACTGGAGTTGATGAGCGTGCATATAATTCCAGCTTTTATTATCTTATTAGGAGAGTGCATTTTAGACCTTTTGACTTCTCCTGAGATAGTTTAGTAGTTTACAGTTGCACATGGAACAGAATGACACATTAATTATATGTTCGCTCAAAATAAATGAAGGAAGATATATTAAATCAATCTTAGATTACAGAGGAGGGATTACACATATTTATAGAGGGAGTAACCAAGGAGCCAAGGTGTGAAACCAGCTCTTGGGATCTAGAGAAAGTAGCTAATAACTATGGCACATAAGTGCCCAGGCGCAGCACACAGGTGCCAAGGCGTCTGCACAGTTACAGAGTCATATTAAATGCTAACACGCCCCCGTAGTCGAAGCTTCGGAAGGCCGAACGTTGAGACTGGAGCGGAACTCGGTGAAGACAGAGGAGGGCAGCCCCTTGGTGAAGACGTCGGCGAACTGCGAGGTCGTTGGAACATGGAGAACACGAACGTCACCAATGGCAACCCGCTCCCGCACGAAGTGAAGATCAATTTCCACATGCTTGGTGCGTTGGTGTTGAACAGGATTGGAGGACATGTAGATAGCGCTGACATTGTCACAGTACACCAGAGTTGTCTTGCCTAGAGGAGCATGAAGCTCAGTTAACAACTGACGGATCCAAGTGGCCTCAGCAACTGCATTGGCGACGGCGCGATACTCAGCCTTAGCACTGGAACGAGAGACAGTGGGCTGGCGTTTGGATGACCAAGAAACCAGATTGTCTCCGAAGAAGACTGCATATACTGAAGTAGAACGGCGAGTGTCCGGACAGCCAGCCCAATCGGCGTCTGAGTATACCACCAAGTTGTCCTGAGCACAGGGACGCACGTGGAGACCCATATGAAGAGTGCCACTGATATAGCGCAGGATACGCTTGAGGGCAGAGAGGTGGGGTTCCCGTGGATCATGCATGTGAAGACAGACTTGCTGAACAGCGTAGGCAATATCCGGTCGGGTGAAGGTGAGATATTGGAGAGCGCCTGCAAGACTCCTGAAATCTGTAGGGTCAGCCACGGGATCACCATCAGCAGATAGCTTAGGGTTAAGGTCCACGGGAGTGGAGCAAGGTTTGCAGGCAGCCATCCCAGCACGCTCAAGGATGTCAATCATATATTGGCGCTGAGAGAGGAAAAGCCCATTGCTGGAGCGCTGAACCTCCATGCCAAGAAAATGATGGAGGGACCGAGGTCCTTCGTAGAGAATTCTTGTTGAAGGGCATCAGTGAGGCGCCGAAGTAGAGCATCTGAGGAGGCTGTCAAAATGATATCATCCACATAGAGAAGAAGGTATGCCATATCCTTGCCGTGATGAAGGACAAATAAGGAGGCATCTGTCTTGGCTTCAACAAATCCCAGCTGTAGAAGATGAGAGGCAAATCTGTTGTACCAGGCACGGGGAGCCTGCTTAAGACCGTAGAGAGATCGATTGAGCCGGCACACATAATCTGGGTGAGTGGAGTCCTCAAAGCCTGAAGGCTGGGCATAGTAAACAGTTTTTCACAGATTTCCTTGTAGGAAAGCATTGTTGACATCCAGTTGATGAATAGACCAGGAACGGGAGAGAGCCAAAGACAGAACAGTGCAGACTGTAGCAGGTTTAACCACAGGACTGAAAGTCTCAGAAAAATCAATTCCAGGTCGTTGTGTAAATCTCCGAAGAACCCAACGAGCTTTGTAATGCTCAAGAGGACCATCAGCTGTAAACTTGTGTTTGAAAACCCACTTGCCGGTGACCACATTGCACTGAGGTGGCCGAGGGATTAAATCCCATGTCTTGTTGGCTTAAAGAGCGGAGTGTTCTGCTTCCATGGCAGCACGCCAATTGGGATCAGTGAGGGCAGCGCGGTAAGTCCGAGGAATCGGAGATAGCGGTGCAGCCTGGTACAGGGCGGGTAGGTGGATGCCACGCTTAGCCCGGGTGATCATAGTATGCTGATTGGATATGGGGTTGACTGGGACAGCCCCTTTGGGAAGTGGTGCTGCTGGTGCTGCTGGTGGTGGAGAGGGAGCAGCAGAAGGAGGGTTGGGAGGTGATGCAGGTGGTGGTGCGGGCGCTGTTGGAGGACGTCTGCTATACACCTGACCGAAGCGTCGATCAGGAGGAGGGGCAGCAGCAGCGCGTCGCGTATAAACCTAGCCAAAACGCTGTGGGGAGTGGACAGGGGTGCTGGTAGGCACTGATGGAGCAGGAACAGGGGTGCTGGTGGGCGAAGGAAAAACGGCGAGGGGTTCTGGAGACCCAGCCCTGTCAAGTTGGGCGGCACCAAGGGAGTTCTAGACACAATTAGAGCTTGTTCGGGGTGTGGCCATAGCATCAGAGGAACCTGCAGGTAATGAACAGGGTGACGGTGGAAAGGGAAGATCCACCGGGTTAGAGGGGTCATCTAAAAAATTATAGTCAACTCTGGTGGTGGAGGGAGATTCCGAGAAAGAAAAGGAGGTTTCGTCAAAAACAACATGACGAGAGATGATTATGCGATTGGTGTGGCGATCAAGGCAAAGATAGCCCTTGTGGTGTGGGGAGTAACCAAGAAAGACGCATAAGGTGGAGCGAGGAGAAAGTTTGTCGGTGGCGGTGGCAATGAGGTTAGGATAACACTTACACCCGAAAACGCGCAAGTGGACATAGGATGGTGGCTTGCCGAAAAGGGAGAGGTGAGGTGTGGAGAAGTTGAGCGTTTTCGTGGGCAGAATGTTGAGTAAGTAAGAGGCAGTGCTAAGGGCTGCTGCCCAGAAGCGAGGAGAGACGCTGTCCTGAAATAAGAGGCAACAGACAGTCTCATTGACGGTGCGGATCATGCGTTCAGCCTTGCCATTCTGGGACAAGGTATAAGGACAGGACATACGTAGATGAATGCCGTTAGCGAGAAAGAAAGTTCGGGAACTTGAGTTGTTGAACTCAAGACCATTGTCGCACTGAATGCCCTGTACAGTAACTCCAAACTGAGTGCGAACATAGGCAAAGAAATCAGATAGAGTGGGGAAGGTGTCGGACTTTTTGCGTAAGGGAAAAGTCAAAACATAGTGAGAAAAATCATCAACAATGACAAGGTAGTACTGATGTCCTGAAACACTAGTCCATAAATCACAGTGAATTGATTGGAAAGAGTGTGTAGCACGTGATGACGAAGTCTGGAAGGGGAGGCGAACATGGCGCCCGAGTTGACATGCATGACACAGGGTATCACAAGAGCCTTTATTACATGAAATAGCTGAAGTAGAAGCGTAGAAGCTAATCTAGACAAGGCTTCGTGACCAGGGTGTCCAAGACGTTGATGCCAAAGAGTGGAGGAGGTTGCTGCAAGGAATCCTGATGCCGGAAGCTGTAGGGGTATAGGGGTCCCAAGCTGTTACATCGGACGATCTCTCTCCGTGTGGGAAGATCCTTAACAGAGCAACCAAAAGGGTCAAATTCCACAGAACAGTTATTGTCAGTGGTGAAATAACGGACAGAAACAAGGTTTTTAATGAGATCGGGGGAAACAAGGACGTTGTTTAGATTAAAATTGTAAGGAAGGTGAGTGGTGCCGGTGGCAGTGACAGGAAGTAAATTGCCATTGCCAACAACAATAGAAGAGGGAGAATGAGCGGGAGGGGGGAGAAGGAAGAGAGAATACCAGTGTCGGACGCCATGTGGCTGGTAGCACCGGTATCGAAGTACCAGTCCCGCTGTGGCGGTTGAGTGAGAGACATAGTCTCAAAGCTTGCTGCAAGGGCCTGCTGATCCCAACCAGGAGGTGGAGGAGATTGTGGAGCTGGGACAGGGGCAAGAGGAGGGACGCCCCAGTGGCCAGCCCATTGGGCGGGTGGACCAGCAACATAGGCCTGATGCGTAGGTGGCGCCGGTGCATGAGGAGGAGTAGGAGCCCGGGGACCAGGCCACATATAGATGGACCCAGTCCACGGATTGTAGTAGTTGGCCGTAGGAGCCGCAGGGGGAGCCCCGGTGTTGCCAGGCATGCCCCTGAAGCCGGAGCCACTCCCGGAGTGACCGCCGCCACCACCTCTGTTATGGCGCCTGCTGCCACGTTTTCCGTGAGGGTGTCCGTAGTTGTTGTTGCCGCCAACGCCCTGCTGTTGTAGTTGCGGGGGCGGTTGTGGCTGCTGTTGGTGAGGAAGAGCAGCAGACTTGGAGCCACCAGAACCTCCCAGAGCAGCGAGAGCGGTGGCTGGAGGAGTCTTGGCCATGGTAAGCTCCTCAAGGAGAAGCTCATCCCGTACTTGTAGGAACGTAGGGAGAGGAGTGGTGCGACGCAGATGAATGCCGATGGCGGTGAACCGTTCACTCAGGCCCCGAATGATGTTGAGAACCAAGGTCGCCTCAGAGATGGGCTGGCCAAGGTCTCGAAGATCGCCAGCTTTGCGCTTGAATTGGCGACAGTAGTCGTCGACTGAGAGGTCCCCTTGAGAGAAGATGCGGAATTCTTGATCAGCATGCAGAGCGCGTGTGGTTCGATTCCCAAGGAACTGGGACTCGATTGCGAGCCAGATAGTACGGGCAGAGGCACCACGCTCGGAGACGATGTCAGCGAGGTCGTCGGAGATGGCACCGAGAAGCCAGGTGCGGATGACGCAATTCATCCTGACCCAGGAAGGAGACCTAGGGGTGACGACGTTGGAGAGGACATGGGACTCCAATGAGTACTTGCCGAGGACATTGAGGAAGGACGTCTTCCAACGAGCATAGAAGGGCGAGGTGACGTCGAGGAGTGGAGGTACCAGAGTGCGGATGTTCTGGACCGAAACTGCTTGAGCATGGAGGTTGAGGATGACTTTGGCCTCTTGTTGAAGAAGGGCATCGTCGAGGCCACTACCGCTGCCTTCAGAGTCGTCATCGCTGACGTGCACGGAGACATCGTCGCGAGGAGGGGCAGCGGCAGCACGGGCCGCGGCTGCACGCGCCTGGGCGGCGCGAAGGCGAGCAGAGGCGGCGTCGATTTCCGCCTGGGCGGTCGCGGCCTCGCGTTCGGCTGCTTCCGCGGTCGCGAGGGCAGCGGTGCGGGCTTCCTGCGCGATGCGGGCCTCCTGCGCGGCGCGCTCGGTGGCGTCGTCAGCACCGAGAAGGGACATGGCGCAGAGCAGAGCTGGGCGCGCACGGATGCAGCGCGGGCAGGGCAGCGCACGGGCGCGCGTGAAGCAGCGCCGGAAGGGGAGAGGGAGCGCGCGTGGAGCAGCGCAGGGCAGAGGAAGTTTAGTCTCTTGATACCATGAAGGAAGATATATTAAATCAATCTTAGATTACAGAGGAGGGATTACACATATATATAGAGGGAGTAACCAAGGAGCCAAGGTGTGAAACCAGCTCTTGGGATCTAGAGAAAGTAGCTAATAACTATGGCACATAAGTGCCCAGGCGCAGCACACAGGTGCCAAGGCGTCTGCACAGTTATAGAGTCATATTAAATGCTAACAATAACTAGACAACGAAATGATTTGCGAAGGTTGTCCTTGAACTTAGATGAACGTGGCCAAAAGATGGATATGCAAGAGCAAAGCTACTTGGTTAATTAGTTGTTACTTATTGCACATTAGGTTATTTATCATTATCTCTCGAATTTTGAATTAAAAAGCACTTCATAGGTTTTTTTCTAAAACGAAGTAATCTTTCAAGTCTCGATGTTTCCCGCAATGATTAACTTTAGTGATAGTAATCTATATCTTTTATAAAGATAAACCCCACTAGCTATTTCTCTTGTCATGTAAAGTGTCTACATCAGCATCCACTAGAACATCTCACTAGCACATTCAAATATCTCGCAATACAAAGTGTCCACATCAGCATTCACTAACACATTCAACTAACACATGTCATTATGTCTTCATTCAAGCTATTCACATTAGCAAACCACATCATTTATTAACATATATTGTTGCCCAACTCATGAAAACTTGGATCTGGGAATGCCCAGAGGGCAGCTTGGCCCTTGGCCGCTTGGATTGGATCAAAACTAAGATTACAGAGTATAGAAGAGGGAGGGGGGGTCTGCCACTTATATAGCAGTGTGGTCAGCCACCCACTCCAGAATATGCTAAAGCAAAAGTAAAGATGCCTGCTCCAAACGATGCCAAGGCACTGCTACTACTAATGCAGAAATTAAGATACATAACAATTAGGCTTAACTAACATTCTCCCCCTAAGCCTAATGCTGATCGATCTGCTCCAGCCCAATCCTCCTCCTCATCTCCTGAAATTTGGCCTTTCCTAGAGACTTGGTGAGTATGTCTGCAAGCTGATCAGTAGTAGGGATGTGGCTGGCCTTGATACTTCCATCTTCCAGACAGTCTCTGATGAAGTGATACTTGATTCTTATGTGCTTGCTCCTGTCATGGAAGACTGGGTTCTTGGCCAGAGCTAAAGCAGACTTGCTGTCCACCTTCAACTCCACCACGTCAACTTCTTTGCCCAGCAGCTCCCCAAGCAGTCTGGACAACCCTAGTGCTTGAGTTGCAGCAGAGGCAGTAGCAATGTATTCTGCCTCGCAGCTTGACAAGGCCACCACTCTCTGCTTGATTGACTGCCAGCTGACCAGACAATCACCCAAGAAGAACATAGTCCCACTGGTGCTCTTGCTTGTATCGATGTCACCAGCGAGGTCGCTGTCGCAGTAGCCGATGAAGCGCGCTGTTCCGGGAGCCCTCTTGTAGTGAAGACCATACTCCAGAGTCCCAGCAACGTAGCGGAGGATGCGCTTCACCGCCTGCAGGTGCTCCACCGTGGGCCGTTCCATGAACCGGCTCACGTACCCGACGGCGAACGCCAAGTTCGGCCGGGTATGCACGAGGTACCGGAGGCTGCCGACAAGCCGCCGGTAGTGCGTGGAGTCCACCTCCTCAGCCTTGCTCTCCCTGCTCAGGCGAAGCTTTTCTTCCATGGGCGTGTGCGCCGGATTGCAGCCAATCATTTCGCCGAGCTCGAGGATCCGCTTGGCATAGTGAGTCTGGCGGAGAGTGATGCCACTGGCATCCTGACGCACCTCGATGCTGAGATAGAAGCAGAGTAAGCCAAGGTCGCTCATGTCGAACCTTTCCTTCATCTACGCCTTGAAGCTTTTGACCTCCTCCTCCTCAGCGCCAGTGATGATGAGGTCGTCGACGTACACCCCGACGAGCAGGACAGAGCGTCTGCTGCCCCGTCGATACACGGCCGCCTCGTGCGCGCTCTGGGTGAAGCCCATCTCCTTCAGGGTGGCGTCCAGCTTCGCGTTCCAGGCGCGCGGTGCCTGCCGCAAGCCATACAGGGCCTTGCGCAGGCGGTACACCTTGCCTTCTTCTACGGCGACGGCGAAGCCCGGTGGCTGGCGCACGTATACCTCCTCCTTGAGGTCGCCGTTCAGGAAGGCGGACTTCACGTCCATGTGATGCACCGACCACCCTTCCTCAGCCTCCAGCACGAGGAGGACGCGCACTGACTCCATGCGCGCCACGGGGGCGAACGCGTCGTCGTAGTCGACGCCCTCCTGCTGGACGAAACCCCGCGCCGCCAGTCGAGCCTTGTGCTTGATCACCGAGCCCTTCTCGTCCTTCTTGAGCTTGAAGACCCATTTCAGGGTGATCGAGCGGTGACCAGCAGGCAATTCGACAAGCTCCCAGGTCTTGTTCTTCTCCACGGACTCGATCTCCTGCTTCATGGCGGCCTCCCACGCCGGATCACCTCGTGCCTCCGCGTGGTTGATGGGCTCGCCAGCGTGCGTGAGGTGGAGCTGGGCGAAGAGGCGCGGCGCCAGGTCTGGAGGAGACACATCTCCCAGGATGTTGGTCATCTTGCGGTACCGGAGGGGCTCGTCGTCGTAGAAGGCGTCCAAGCGATCCTCGTCATCCTCCAGCGGCGTCGCGAGCTCGATTTGGGGCTGATCGGTGGTCGGAGTAGTGGTCGGAGATGGTGTCGCAGCAGCTCCAGCACCGCTCCCGTTCTCTCCCGGAGCTGGTGAGCTTGATGGCGTGGTCGGAGTGGTCGGAGTCGCTGAAGTGGTCGGAATGGTCGGAGTCGCTGAAGTGGTCGGTGTGGTCGGAGATGGTGCACGCGAGGCTGGAGCAACTGCGGTGGTCGGTGTGGTCGAAGCAGAGGAGGTTGTTGAAGACTCGCCCCGTGCTCCTTCCTTCTCGCTGAACACCGCGTACTCGATGACGAACTCCGTGTTCACTGGAGCTACGTCTTCTCCAGCCTTCACCCAGTCCCAGCCGCGGCTCTCGTCGAAGATGACGTCCCGCGACACGCGCACTCGCTGCGTCGCCGGGTCGAGCACGCGGTACGCCTTGGCACCGTCGGCGTAGCCGATGAAGATGCCGGGGCGACTCCGATCATCCAACTTCTTCAGCTGGGTGAGGTCCTTGGTGTAGGCCACACACCCGAACGTGCGCAAGTGACCCACCGCCGGCGTCTTGCCGTGCCATGCCTCGTAAGGCGTCTTGCCCTGCAAGCTCTTGGTAGGCGCTCGGTTCAGGAGATGGACAGCAGTCACCACTGCCTCCCCCCAATACCGAGCCGGAAGGCACCTCTGCTTCAGCAGCGCACGAGCCATGGCCACCACCGTCTAGTTCCGACGCTCCACGACTCCGTTCTGCTGCGGCGAGTAGGGGGCGGTGTAGTGGCACTCGATTCCTTCGTCGGCGCAGTAAGCCACAAACTCCATGGCGGTGAATTCGCGACCGTTGTCGGTGCGTAACACCTGGAGCTTGCGTCCGCTCCCCTTCTCAGCTACAACTTGGAGATGTTTGATGGCGTCCGCGGCGGCGTCCTTGGTGGTCAGCAGTGCCACCCACATGTACCGCGTGGCGTCGTCGACGAGCAGCAGGAAGTAGCGTCTGCCGCCCGGAGTCGCCGGCGAGATTGGGCCGCAGAGATCGCCGTGGACGAGCTTGAGCGGCTCCTACGCGCGGTACTCAACCTCCGTCGGGAACGGGGCTCGACGGTGCTTGGCGAGGACGCACGTGTCGCAGAACTGCCCGACGTGGGTGATCGCAGGCAATCCGCGCACCATGTCGTTCTTGGACAGCTGCCGGAGAGCGTCGAAGTGGAGATGACCGTAGCGCTCATGCCAGCGCCATGCCGCATCATCCTTGCGTGCGGCGAGGCAGAGCGGCTTGGCCTGGTTCAGATGCAGGACGTAGAGGCGGTTGGCACCGCGGCGCACCTTGACGAGTAGCCGCCGGTGTCGATCCCAAATCCTCAGGACGCCGTGCTCGATCTCCACCTTTGATCCCCCCTCGTCCAGTTGGCCGATGCTCATGATCGAGTTCCTGAGCGCCGGGATGAAGTAGACGTCGTGGAGCACCCGGTGCTCCCCGTTCTTCGCTTCGAAGATGATGGACCCGACGCCATGGATCTCCACCTTCGACTCGTCGCCGAACCTCACCGATCCTCTGGCAGATGTGTCCAGGTCGGTGAAGAGCTCGCGTCGGCCGGTCATGTGGTGGGTTGCACCGCTGTCCAGGTACCATCCGTCCATCTTCTCTCCATTGCCGGTGTCGAGGTATGCGCGCGCACGGGGTTCCTCAAGCTCGAAGCAGCCACTCTTGGCGCAGAAGATTGAAGCTTGAGCCTTGCTGCAGCTCCCTTCTGCGTCAAGCTCCAGGAAGCCATGCGCGAGGAAGGCAGCAGCGTCCTCATCCACTTGGGCGACGTTGGCGGCGCCACCGCGCTCCCGATTACGTCGGGGATGAGGACAGTCTCGGGCCCAGTGGCCTCCTTGATGGCAGTTGAGGCAGAGGTCGTCGCGATTCGCCTTGCGCTCGCCGTCCGCACCTCCTGCCTTGTCCGCCTGCGCCCCTCCGCCACCAGCTCCTCCGTCACGATCACCGCGCGGCTTGTTCTTCTTGCCACCGCGAGATCGCCGTCGCTTGTCCTTGGACGGCCCGGCTGCTTCATCCTTCTTCTTCTTGTCGAGGGCCCGCCACTGTTCGGCGGTGTACAGAAGCTTGCCGCCGGTGTTGGCGGATTCGAGGTCATCCGCCAGCTCTCGGTCCTGGACCGACTTGAGCCGGCCGGTGACGTCCTCGATGGTGAGCGCGTCGAAATCGAGCAGGGTCTCGATCGAGTTCACGATCTGCCTGTACCTCTTCGGCATGCACCGAAGGAGCTTC
This sequence comes from Sorghum bicolor, assembly GCF_000003195.3. Classification (NCBI taxonomy): domain Eukaryota; kingdom Viridiplantae; phylum Streptophyta; class Magnoliopsida; order Poales; family Poaceae; genus Sorghum; species Sorghum bicolor. The sequence continues at coordinate 19,924,569 of NC_012870.2, read as the reverse complement.
TCGACGGCGCGCTCTTCGGTGAGGTCGGTGTCGCCGTTCAGCTTCATCTGCTCCATCAGACTGCTGAGGCGCACGGCGAAGTCCTCGACATGTTCGCCGGGCTGAAAGGCGAGGCCTTCCCACTCCCCGCGAAGGCGCTGCAGCGTCGCGCGGCGTACCCGGTCACCGCCGACTCTGCGCAGCGCGATGGCGTCCCACGCCAGCTTCGCCGTCCTCTTGTTGGCGATGGAGGCCGCGATGTCGAGTGGGACTGCGGCGCACAGAGCCTCCAAGGCCTGGCGATCCTCCTCATACGTGACGCCACCAAGGTGAACTGCATCCCAAAGATGTCGAGCTTGGAGCTTTACCTTCATCAGAAGACTCCACTCGTGGTAGTTGCTCTTGGTGAGCATCGGCCACGGCGTCCCGGCCCCGGAGTCGCGGTAGACCATCTGCGGCACCGGTGAACGCCCGCGACGACCACGGCGCCGCTCAGGAGACGGCGACTGGCGGCGGCGCTCGGGGGTGCGCGATCGTGATCCCGCGGAGACCGCATCCTCCTGCTCCAGCTCCTGGCGCAGGGCGGCCGCGGCGGCAACTGCGGCCTGCGCCGCTGCTGCTGCCTGCTGGGCCGTGACGGCCGCGGCCGCGGCCGCTGCCTCTGCGGCAGCAAGGCGCGTCCTGCGGTCATCTCCCCCTGCGCCGAAGGCTCCAGCGCCCCGCTGCTCCACCGTGGATGCTACAGCTGCTGCTGCTGCGGCGGCGGCGGCTGCCCGGACGCGAGCACTCTCGGTGGACATGGCTCTCTCTAGGTAAACCCTAAAGCTCTAGATACCAATTGTTGCCCAACTCGTGAAAACTTGGATCTGGGAATGCCCAGAGGGCAGCTTGGCCCTTGGCCGCTTGGATTGAATCAAAACTAAGATTACAGAGTATAGAAGAGGGAGGGGGGGTCTGCCACTTATATAGCAGTGTGGTCAGCCACCCACTCCAGAATATGCTAAAGCAAAAGTAAAGATGCCTGCTCCAAACTTGGATGCCAAGGCACTGCTACTACTAATGCAGAAATTAAGATACATAGCAATTAGGCTTAACTAACATATATTGTTGTATTACCAACACCATACATATATATTCTTAGTGATTAATATTCTAACATATTTATATTCCTTCTCATACCCGCAGCAACGCGCGGGGAATCCTCCTACTATAGTAAGACCTTTATAGGTTATTAGACATTGCTACCACTATCAACAAGTTTGGTGTGCTAAAGAGACGCTTGCATGCGTAAGAATTGGCCACTATTAAAAATTTGACAGCAATCTAGAGCACAATGATAGGTTATAGGTGCTGCTGATGCAGTGCTGATCACCTGAAACCTGTTAGATAATGACTGTTTTGCACAATAATATCGAGACCTGGACGATCAAATTTCTTTTGCAACCGATTTTTCTGTCCTTTTGTTCAATCCTGCATATGAAGATAAAATTTCAGGATCAGATTGCAGCACCTCCATATAATTGCTTATGAAAAGGAAATGTATGATTTGCCCTGTGATGTTGATACCGAATTACTTAAACTGAGGCAGATTAGGACAGCTTTTGATCTGACTTTTCTTTTAGTAGAAAATACAGCTTGTAGAGGATGTAAACGGTACACGGATGATGCAAATTATGTTGGGACAGAGGGACACGAGGCACTCGTCTCTCTGCAAGGTCCATTCTTATCTTACATGCAGATCTGACAGTTTATGACGATGCAGATTTTTAGCATGTATTTCTGATGTTCTTGACCTCATGAAACACAGAAAGAATTGCTCATTTCGCAGTAATTTGAGGTGGCTAGACTGGGGCCTGGGCACTGAGCTACTGAGTCATGCTGATGGATCTTAGTTGAGCCGCCCACTGAATAATCTATCATCTACAATATGGAACATAAACTGATGAACAGCAGGTAAACTAAACCAGTTGTAGATTTAAGGCACCCTATGTTACAGTAGCTGTTAATGTTTAAGAAATGGTAGTTCTAATTAAAGCTACACTAAGGGAAATGCATCTTCTCTTAGATTTCAGACTTAATTGTTGCTACTACTTGCTGATATTTTCTATTGAGCTTGGATCAATGATGTTCCTACGTGCTAACAGTTCTTATAAACCTTAGGATGTCTGGATGTGAAGCCTTCGCTTGTTCCCTTTACTTTCAGTAACCAGCTATCGGTTGCAATATATAAAATAAGATACGGCCATGATAGAACCATCCTTAAAAGACAACCTTGTGCTAAGTTTGTAAATCAATAGCCTGGCATCATAAACTCAATCAAGTACAATGAAATATGAAACGGAAATAAACTATGCATTGCCTTTAACACTCATTGTTTATTATTTAATCTGAGAAGGTAACAACTAATAATCTGTGTTCTGTACTTCCTGACAAAACAAAACTTATCTTCCTTTCCTTTGCCCTCATAATTCCAGGCTGTTCCAGGTCCATCTGGAGACAATCTTTGTCTTCCTTCTTTCTTTGTACTTTGTGTGTTTTTTAAGAGTAAGAACATAAGTGTGTAAACATAGCAATATGCCAATATACTACACTCTCCAATATGCACTGTTGGGAACATGTGTCCTGTCAACAGTTTAATATCAGTTTATCACCATTAGCAGGTCATTATTTTAATATGCATTATTAGCGGTGTGCCAGTGCCCCAAAGCAGACATAGGAAAGACTGGCCTTTCAGTTTAAGGAGAGATAAGCAAATACGAATCATTTAGTGAGAAAACAGCATGCAAGAAACAAGCGTGGCTCTAGTATTCTAAGCATGATATAAGACACCAAGTGATCTAAATGAATAAATTAGAAGTTGATAAGACAGGACGGGACCATCTGATGAAGTATGTGACAGCATCTGTTATTTAATCATGCGAGTGGTGAGCATGTCACCAAAAAGGAAGTGTGCCCATTTGGAAATACTCTGTAATTGTTGTTCTGCTCTGCTTTCTTCCCCTTGCCACTTGTACATAGTGTTGTGCTTGCCTGGAAAGGGATTTGGCCTATCCACTGTTTTGGAATACCTATTAAGTATACCTATGGAATAAAGGGGGACTTCCCTTCCCTGATTAGATGTATAGCGTATAGCAGATGTATTATATATCTGCAATTCTCTTTAGTAAACGCTATGAGGGCCAAAAAAAACCCTTTTTTTCTAACTGATAATCTAACATTTGCACGCTGATCAACAATTCACAAGGGAAAAGTGCCTTTTCCCAATTTTATTTACTCCTTTGTGTTCCTATTACCGAGTAGTTCTGTGATGCTCCTAACTTACATATCAATAAAACCGAGAAAATTTATGCCTAGTTTTCTGTGACATCATTGGCATATCTTTGCCATGGAATTTGCTTCATTCTAATGTACTGTATAATATTCAATCCATTCCAAATTATAATATGTTTGACTTTTTTGACACTAAATTGACCACTCGTCTTATTCAAAAAATTGTGTAAAATATCACCTTTTTTGTCGTGGCTTGGTTTATTAATAAAAGTTTTTCAAGAATGACTTAAATTTCAATATGTTTGCATAAATTTTTCGAATAAGACGAGTGGTCAAACTTGAGGTCGAAAAGTCAAACGTCTTATAATTTGAGGATATGTGATCTGTCCACATCTAGATAAAGGAATCGTTTTTGCACTTTGTGCACTTGGAAATTCAGACTTCAGGTATGGGACTGTTTAGCAAACTGTTTCACATTTTCATTCCATAATGTTGCACTTACCAGTCATATAATATTTGTTTTTGAAGCATACTTCTTTCCTGTCCTTTTGCTTTTATATTTCTGCATATACTACCTCAGTATCTATATACAAAACTTTCTTTGGTGTGAGTGTGTATTCTGTTGGGTTTGGACTTCTTTTCCTTCTTGTTAATATACACGTTACCCCTTCACGTTCCAGGGAAAAAAAGAACATGCCATTATTTCACTATCAATACATAGTACTCTTTCCGTTCCAAATTGTAAGTCATTCTGACTTTTCTAGATGCATAGTTTTTATAATATATCTAGACATAATATATGTCTAAGTGTATAGCAAAAATTATATATCTGAAGAAGCCAGAACAACTTATAATTTGGAATGGAGGGAATATTTCTATGACAAACATATTACTATTAGTTTCGCTTGGTCTTGAAATATATTTGCTCATATTATTTGTCAAAATTTAGACACCACCTAACATTCTCCAAAATAGCACATTTACATTGGTAATTTGGATTACAATAGCCTAGTAAATCTTTGACCACTCATTTCTTCAAAAAACCAATAACTCAGTCGCTTGTCAGCACCGAATTGCATTAGTGCATTTTCCTCACTCGTATACTGATAGGACAGCGAGTCCTACTGGCTAGGGTTCGGAGGCTGTAGCGATTAATTGCCGGAGAGCGAGAAGGAGGACGACGCCTGAGCCCCGTGACTGTGCGCGAGGGAGAAGAGGTGGCGGCTAGGGATAGAATAAAAGTCTCTCGGCTCCCTAAAGAAAGCCAAGCAAATATGATTGCTCTTGCTTGATTATATCAATAGAGTTTACAAATATTTATGTCCCTCCTACTTCACCTATTTTATTAAATAACTCATATGGGACTAATATAAACTACAAATACAAAGATAACTGAACCTAAACTTATAAAGATAACTAGGCTGGGCTATCAGCCCATTAATCATACGTTGGCCATAACATCTCTCCTTGTCTGGACAAACAACTCGTCCTTGAGCTGCAAGTCGGGATAGAGGACCAGGAGAACTGCTGCAGCGGCTCCTATGTAGCATCTGCGGAAACCAAGGCCTTTTGGAGCCACTCGGAGGGCCTCCTTGGCGCCGTCATTGTCCACTAATGCGTCACTGAGAAAATCAATAACTTTAAGGAAGAAAAGCCGCTGACATTGGTGGCCGCGCATGTACAACTCATCGCAGTTGAAGCACAACCCCTGACGACAATGCTCGAGCATCTCGGTCGGCATCAGGCGACGAAACAGTGCCAGCGCCGGAGCCTGCCGCGGGACAGGCAGTGGAGGTATGGCTGCGGCCGGGTCAGGAGCACACATCTGTGCAGCCGGTGCAGGTAGTGCCAATGGTTGGCGCTGAGAAGGCGAAGTGGTTTGCTGGACAGAGACCAACAAGGTAGCCGCAACACGACACTCAAACGCTCGAGCCAGGTACATGGCCGTTCGAAGGCTTTGTGGCTCCCACAACTCGATGTCGAACTTGATGTGCTTCGGTAAGCCGCTCACAAAGAGTTTCGCTTTCTGTGGGGCGGACAGATTGTGGGCATGACACAACACCGCATTGAAGCGATCGAAGTAGTCCTGGACTGTCGACACGAAGGGTAGTCGGGCTAGCTCAGACTGTCGGGTGCCACGTACTGCTGGCCCAAAACGAAGATTGTGTAGAGCTCCTTGAAGTGTTTCCATATAGACATGCCCTCGTCCTACTTGAGGGTGTAGTACCATGTCTGGGCCGTACCCCGGAGATGGTAGGAGGCAAGCTAGGTACAGTCAGACGCTAATGTGCCTTGGCCCTGGAAAAACTGGTCGCACTAGTTGATCCAATTTAGTGGGTCGACGGAGCCATCATACATCTAGAACTCAAGCTTGTAGAATCATGACGGGGGCGGTGCGGGAGCAGCAACATGTGCTACACTCCTTGAAACGTCCCCGTATGCCAAGGTTAGTGGCGTCGTGTATGCTGATGTTGTTGGTGTTGAAGGCTGCCACCGTGGAACAGGGGCCCGTCAACGCCACCGTACAGGGTGCCCGAAGGAAGAACACCCCAATGTGTAGGCCTTGCCCCAGTAGAGGGTAGCGGCGGTACGTAGGGCTGGCGCCTGTCGTCGCATACATGGGCGCCAACAAGTCAACGAGCCAGGCCGGGAGCGACGAAGGTGATGCTGGGAGCTTGACCTGGGTTATGGGAACCCCCTGGGATGACGATGGAGGCACAACCAGAAGGGCCGCGGAGGCCGCCCCCTCGTAGGGCATCCCGTAGGGGTAGGCCACGGCCACCGCAGCGGACGTCAAAGGCAGGGGCGGCGCTGGCAAGGCCGGTTGAAAAGTCAGCGGCAGCAGCGACGGTGGCAGGGGCTGGTGGAACTACAGCGCATGAGGCCCGACAAAGAAAGCCTGCATCTCAGCCACCGCCTGACCGATGCTGAACACCATGTGGCCAAGGTCGAAGACTGCCGCTGTCAGCTGTTCAAGTATCATGGGCACCAACAGAGAAAGCACGGGCGCATATGGAGATGGTGCAAGTGCGCGGGACTGCACCAGCTTCATCGTGGTCGATGGTGGGAGGGTTGTGGACGCCTAGAAAGTGGGTGGCGGCATGGTGGTGGATGGCTAGGAAGAGGTGGGTGGAGTACCAGACATCGTACCTATACCAGATTGATAGGACAGCGAGTCCTACCGGCTAGGACCGGCTAGGATTCGAAGGTTGTAGTGATGGATTGCCAGTGAGCGAAGACGAGGACGGTGCCAGGGCACCGTGGCTGTGCGCGAGGGAGAAGAGGTGGCGGCTAGGGATAGGCTGAAAGTCTCTCGGCTCCCTAAAGGAAGCTGAGTAAATATGATTGCTCTTGCTTGATTATATCAATAGAGTTTATAGATACTTATGTTCCTTCTACTTCACCTATTTTGCTAAATAACCTATCTAAGACTAATATAAATTGCAAATTCAAAGATAACTAAACCTGAACTTATAGAGATAACTAGATCGGGCTATCAACCCATTAATCATAAGTTGGCCATTACATATACACAACCCACTATAGAACTAAGGGCACCTCCAATGGCTAGCTCTAAGCCAGAATTAGGGTTTGTTTGGCAGGGTTCTTCTCCGGCTCCTGCCAAATGTTTTTCTGAAGAAACTTTTTTTAAGTGAAAAGTAGAGGAGCCAAAGCCGTTTTGACGAAGTGTTTCTCCAGAATGGCTCTGGCTCTTCTAGAGGAGCCCCTCATGAGGAGCCGTGCCAAACAGCCCCTTAGATGCCACGTGGTGAAGAGGGAGGCTAAAGACCTTTGAGCTAGTGAGGAGAGAAGAGCTAAGCTCTTTGCGTGTCCTAATGCATTGGGGCACTGAAAGACCAAGTTTGGTTTTGGTAATTAATGACACCAAGTTGCTAATGCCATTGTGTTAAGTGATTTGAGTTAGGCACAACAATACATGTAAAGAAAGAAAGTATGAAGAGAAGATCATGGTGATGGACAAGGAGTAAAATGATCAAGGCAAAGGTATAAATATAGGGTTTTGCTTCTGCCGGTCTAAGATGAGTACAGAAATGATTGACCGGATTTAGGATACATAGCCGTACTATAAAGAGGGTTGCAACGGTTATCTAGTGCCACTAAGTGTGAGTTTCTTTTGCATATGCATTGTGCTTAGTGACGTGGTGAGAATACTTGAGAAAGCCCTAAAAATTATTTGTGAAAAATGCTAATTTAAGTGCTCAATTGTTTTTGGTACTTCGTGGGAAAGTTAGCACCTTAAAAAGGGGTATTTAGTTGGAAAAATGAGCTAGCAGTCACGCCCAAACAGCAAGGGGTCAATTGGAATTTTTCACTGCCCTACCTAGATATTCCAGTGTTTGTGCTTGCAACAGAGAGGGGTAGGCTGAAATTTTTCATGGCCCTACCTGGAAATTCTGGTTGAGCTCAGATCTGCCCCAACGGTCTTGTGCGTGCAACAGAGCTGGTTGGCTGGAAATTTAGTTGCCCCAAAGTGGAATTTCTGCTACTACAGTTCACCCACGCCAACGGTCAAAAGTTCGTTCACCTAGAAATTTCCTACCGGCACTGGAATTTCCAATGCAGGATTGGGCTGCTGCAACGGTTGGGTGGGTGGCTGGCTGAGGATAAGGTTGGGTCTCTCCCCTCCCTTTCTTCCTCCTTCATCTATTCCCCATTCTTGCTCTCTTGAAGAACCCTAAGAAAAGAAAAGCTCTCTCCTTCTCCTCTCTCACTCCTAAGGATTTGTGCTCCATTCAAATGAGAGATTGAGCCTTAGTGATTAATCTGAGAAGCTGTAAGTGGATTTCCTCCTCTCCTCTCTCTCTTCCATGGATTTGAGCTGAAATTTCTTAGAGAGATTGAGAGCCCTTTGTGGGTGTGGATGAGAGGTTGAAGATCCACCATTTCTCCTTTCTCTCCCTCTCATGCTTGGTGGTATTTCGAGTGAAGGAATGAGAGCCTAGTGTGTGCATTCGGGATTTGCATTTGGTGGCACTAGGAATTGGGGATTTCTTGTTACTCTTGGGTGTTTCCCGACGCCCTAGATGGCTTAGAGCAGCGGAGGTGTTGAGCTCGTGATTGGAGATTGTTTCGAGCCTCACCAAGTGATCTGTGAGGGGTTCTTGAGCCTTCTCCGCGGAAGATCGCAATTGGCTACTCTAGTGAATTGCTCGTGGCTTAGAGGATCCCATCTTGTGAGTGGATGTGCGGCACCCGCTGAGGATTTGGCTTTGGATTGCCAATTAGCTCGTGATTCATCAAGTGGATGTATTGCCACAACGAGGACTAGCTTGCCGGGAAGCAAGTGAACTTGGTAAAAAGATATTGTGTCATCTCTTGCCAAGGATTCTCTCTTGTGATTGTGACTATGAATGATTGATTGGATATATTTCTACTCTACAATATCAGTATAACATTCACTCCCCTCTCCTTACTTACTTGCTTACCTTACTAGTTGTTTATCATGTGTAGCTTAGTCTTCTTGTTTAGGAAGTTTAGCTAGCCCTTACTTGTAGTTGTTGTTGTGACCTCGTGTTTAGCTTACTTGCTAGAATTGTGTAAGTGGCTTGTATAGCTTAGTTGTGCTAGTGATAGAATAGCTTTGCCATTTATTTTACTAACCAACTTGTCTAGTTGAGATTGTAGAAAATTTAAATAGGCTATTCACCCATCTCTAGCCATTTGGGCACGTACCTCCATCTCTCCTAAAAGACGAAAGAATATATAAATAAAAAACACCTTACATGTAGGATACATATAGGATGATATGACATCTAAGAGTCAATTGGAGGTGATTTATGAGCTAGCTCTAAGTATATTATTTTAGATTTTAATAGAAGAGAAAAAATCATTTCATATTTTAATAGAAGAGAAGTAAAAACTCTCTTGCTCAAGAACTAGTCTCATGAATATACTCCAAGATTATGTGAAGTTGTCATGTGGGGTTATTCATATTATGGGCTATAACATAGTTACTAGCTCTAAGATAATTTTTCCAATGGAATTAACTTTTAGTACATAGCTCATAATATGAATAAACAAACGTGACAACACACATGATGTATGTGCATAAGACTAGCTTTTTCTTAGAGTTTTAGGGACAGGCCCCATCTTTTAACTATTGCCAAAAGATACAACATTCATTACAGCATAGCAGTGAGTAAGGCTAGATAACGAGCCAGCTCTCCTCGTTGGGCTCGTTATAAGCTTAAGGTGACTCGTTAAGCTCACGAGCCATGTATTAAAAATATATAAAATATAATATTTGTATTTATCTAAAGCATAAAAATAATAATAATATAAAAATAATATACCTAATAGTCTTAAATCGAACAAAATATTCATGAGATAATATATCAACCATTTGTAAAGTGTAAGGACGTGTTTGGTTGGAGGTGTTAAAGTTTAATAGGTATTGTAGAATTTTCGTTTTACTTGGCAATTAATGTCTAATCATGGACTAATTAGGCTCAAAAATTTCGTCTCGCAAATTACTCTTTAGCTGTGTTTTTAGTTTCGTAAACAGTCTATATTTAGTATTCCATGCATGTGTCCAAACGTTCGATGTAATGGGAGTTAAAATTTAACAACACCAGGCCTAAGACATGAAGTAATACAAAACTAATATAAGTTATGACTTTTTCTTTGAAACTATAGCTCGTTTGGCTTACAAGCGGCTCACGAGCTGGCTCGAGTTGGTTCATTATAGCTAATGAGCTAAAATCTTGGCTCGACACAGCTCGTTATAATAACAAGCCGAGCTGAGCTGAGCCGAGCTAGCTATGAGTCAAGCGAGTTAATGATCTTTGAGTTTTTTTATTTTTCTCACTCTTTCTTTAAAAAGTATAAAACAATACATTTAGAGCTAACTTGGAGGAGCCCTAAAAACAGAGAAACCAGGCATTGATTGTTCTCTCTTGGCATAAAAACCTATAGAGCCGAAGTAGGGCAGGACCACCATTGTACTCTACCAGCCATAGAAATGATGTGCTTGGTGAGAGTGTCGTGAGGCTATAAAGCCCGAATCTCCTTGGGCCCAGCCACGCCATGTCTTTCCATCCCCCAATACCATGTAGTTCCAAAAACTAAAGGGGAGGCTCAGTGGAAAGGTTGTGCCTGCTCTTTTCCATACAGATTTGCGTTCATCAATGGCAGAGGGGATCTCATGAGGTCATTGGGCTCTTGCAAGTGGGGAGGAAAAGGGAGATCTAGGAAAGACTTAGTGGCCCACCTTTTCCCTCTTTGCCCACAAGGACGAGATCATGGATTAGAGTAGGAAAGTGATTCTGAATTGGTCTAAAATCTTGGCGAAGATTACACTGTGTACTCTCCACTCGATCGGCAATGAGGCATTTTGTTATTGCATGATGGCACCCCCCCATGGCCTTGTTGGTCCAAAGGACAGGATTGGTCACTAGGATATGGATGTCATGAGGCTTGTGGTATATATTATTGTTTTATCTGTGCCTTTGAGTATTCAGTTAGTATTGCAGTTCATATATGGTCGCCCATTTGTGAGTTTAAGGTATATTGCAGGGCTCTGCAACCCCATTTCATATCCTTGTCCATTCAAGGAACTTTCTAAGCCACCTGATAGACGTTAGGGCCAGGTTTATATCAAAATTGAGCTCATGGCATACTTTATGCAGAAACATGGACAAGGACGTCGTTTCTTGTGCGAGAGCACATCTTGGCAAGGATTTTTTTTCGAATGGCGGCAAAAGATTTTAGCGGAATTTTATTAGACGAGGAAAAGAAACAAAAAGAGAGTTACAAGATATCTTGGTAAGGATTTGGCAAAAGACTTTTAGTGCTCTACTGGAGCAATTCGCTAGATACTGACTTTGTGTTTGTGTGATCTCGTGATTTAAAGCCTGTGGTGGCGTACCAAAGCAGCATATTGGAAGGTATCTCTGTTGATATTGCATCCATCTGTGTGTACAAATTTTTAGATATCACATACTGTTGTTAGATTCTATTCTTGGCATTGCCAATGATCTAACTAGATTATATTCTCTTGTAGCCTATTGCTTCCTTGCGAAGAAAACCCAACATTTTCATTTGCAAACAGCAGTCCAAATGCATTTCCTGAGCATAATAAACACCCATATAAAAATTAATCATTGAATGGTGTCATCTAGAGAGTTGTCTCTGTATTTAGAACTCAATTAAAAAAAATCATTTGTGAGCTTGGGAAATTCATCTATATGCGTGATGAATATGTGATATTAGCTAGCCTGTTATCGATGCAAACAGGGAGGGTATATAATGGTATTAGATAAACAGTGCTTAGTTTGCCATGTCATCCTAAGGTCAGCAAAATTTTGTGCCTTCTTTTGTTTTCTGCAACTAGCTGCCAATATTATTTATTATCGATCGATGTAGGTCTTAGTTAATTGTCTCGGTGCTCTACAGAAAGAAGGAAAAAAAAAAGGAGTTTTGTTTTAATGTAGATCTTTTGGCCTCTGTTAGTTGCACGAGAGCTCATGGTTTCCAGCCACACAATCCATGGGCTCCTTCTCCTTGGCCTTAAGTGGTGGCCAATCATCATAAGTGAGTCTAGGGCCCTCCGAACAGTATTACACAACAGTAACCCTGCAAAAGATTTGGTATCTAGAGTGAGCCATATTGTGCCCTGGTGATGGATGGTCAAGTGCAACAGGAGGACCCAGGAGTATAGGCCCTCCTTAAAAGACTGTTCAGATGGATTAGAGCAATGGGGCAGCCAAAAAAATGGTTGGTTCTGCTTTCCTCTTGCTCCCCAGGCTCATAAATCTGAGAATGATATTTTTGCTTCACTTTCATTTCCTATATGTGTGATGCTTCATAAATGGATATTATCGAATGCATACTGTAACCTTTTTTTTTTGGGTCCATTGAGCTCAATACTTGAGAGTTGATAGGGAGAGGAGTGAAACAGCTGATCACATAACCTCCATTTGAGGACAGTTCCTCTTCCTAAACAGAAAAGAGAGGCAGTGACCAGTGTGGCCTGTATTGTCTTTGCCCTTGTCTTTATGTACCTCCATTTTATATTGCGCCGGTTGTTTCAGCTGCTCGCCTGCTTCAGAGTCAGAGCTTCTTCCCTTTCTCACTTCTCAGAGAGAGAAGAGAGAGAGAGAAAGAGCCCTCCACTGCCCTGCCCTCAGAGGCATTCTTTGTCACAGGGGGGCGAGAGGAGAGGGACAGAGAGGGCTGAAGATCACATGGTGGCCTTTTTTTGGGTATGTGACAGCTTCTGCCTTTGGTCTTTTAGAGTGCTTCCTTTTCTCTCCTCATGACATGAAACCCCTTTTAAAACCTCAAATCACCACCTCATCGGCCGTGCCTTCTCCTGCTCCTTTAAGATCCCTCAACCCTGCCCTCATTTTTCTTCATCCCCCAGCCTTTGCCGAAAGGGCAAGAACAAAGCAATATGATCATCTGATCTCCTCCCACCGCCATCACAATCCTACACGTTGTGGTGAGTGGTGACTAGACAAGGTAATAAACGCATCCCCCCCCCCCCCCCCCCCCTCTGGCTCTGCTTTTTACCACCCTCTATATTGCTTGCTGCAAGAAGCAGCTCCAGGAAATTTGTCACTCCATCTCCATGGAGGTTGCCATGGTCAGCACAAGAGCCAGCCTGCTCATCCTCATCCTCTCCCTCTGCTCTCCATACAAATTCATACAAAGCCCCATGGACTTCGGCCCCTTGAACCTGCTCCCCACCACAACCACCGCGTCCAGCGATTTCGGCAGGATAGTCTTCCACTCCCCAGCCGCGGTGCTGCGGCCCCAGTCGTCAGGGGACATCTCCATGCTTCTCAGCTTCCTCTCCGGCTCGTCTCTGAGCAAGGTCACGGTGGCAGCCAGAGGAGCAGGCCACTCCATCCATGGCCAGGCTCAGGCTCTGGATGGCATTGTGGTGGAGATGCGCGCCTTGCCTGCCGAGATGGAATTCCACAGAGGAGGAGAAGAAGGACAGGTTTCCTACGCCGATGTGAGCGGTGGGGTTATGTGGATCGAGCTCCTGGAGCAGAGCCTGAAGCTCGGGCTGGCTCCAAGGTCATGGACTGACTACCTCTATCTCACCGTTGGCGGAACGCTGTCCAATGCCGGCATCAGCGGGCAGACATTTAAGCACGGGCCTCAGATCAGCAACGTTCTACAGCTGGAGGTAGTCACAGGTGAGACACATCACACATGCATCATGGTGAATGAAACAAAAGGATCAGATTTTGTTTTCGCCTTTTTGGCTGTGTCTTTCTTGACCAACCTCTTCTTTTCTTTTTAACTGATGGGCAGTAGTTTTTTTTTCCTTCCTTCTGTTACTCTCTCTCGGTTGCACAGGACGAGGGGAGATTGTGAAATGCTCACCCAGCAAGGACGCCGATCTGTTCAATGCCGTTCTGGGAGGCCTTGGCCAGTTTGGCATCATAACCAGGGCCAGGATCCTGTTGCAGGAAGCTCCACAGAAAGTATGCTGCAAATATGCCTTTGTCTTACAACTGTGTTCCGTTCCGTACATCTTAGTTAATCAGTATGTCATACGTATTACTACGACTATTACTGCATTAGTTGTGTATGTCAAGACTCTGATGTCTGCTATAATAACAACTGAACAACTTTTTGAATTAAATATATATAGGTGACGTGGGTGAGAGCCTTCTATGATGATTTCAGCATCTTCACCAGGGACCAGGAGTTGCTGGTGTCGATTCCGGATTTGGACTACGTCGAAGGTTTCATCGTCTTGAATGAACAATCCCTTCACAGCTCCTCCATCGCCTTCCCTGCTAGCGTGGACTTCAACCCGGATTTTGGCACCAAGAACAGCCCTAAGATCTACTACTGCATAGAGTTTGCAGTCCATGATTACCAGCACAAAAACACTAATGTGCACCATGTAAGTAAAGCTCCAAATAATGATGGTCTTACTTTCTTGCACCGTATGTGTCAAGAATTATCAGGGATGTTATAATCTGTTTCAGGTTGTGGAGGTTATCTCGAGGCAGATGAGCCACATGGTGTCCCAGTTGTACAGTGTGGAGGTGTCCTACTTCGATTTCCTGAACCGGGTCAGGATGGAGGAGATGAGCCTGAGGAGCGTGGGGCTATGGGAGGTACACCACCCATGGCTCAACATGTTTGTGCCAAAGGCCGGGGTCGCTGACTTCAGGGATCTGCTCATGGACAACATTTCACCGGACAGCTTTGAGGGCCTCATCCTCATCTACCCACTCCTCAGAGACAAGTAAGTAGTATCATCACACTCTTCTTAACAATAACACAAAGTTACATATAGTACAACCATGAAGATACGCCTACTTTCGGCTTTCCTGAAAGCATTAATTATTTGCAAAGAAGAAAAAAAAGGGGTATCTGTTTTGTTAATCCCTCTTTCACGCTCGCTTCATTAGCTTCCAAGAAGTCCAAGTTGGACAAGCATTTCTTTGCATTATCCAGCAACAAGTTGCTTCTTTGCTCCTTCAAAAAAAAAAAAGCAAGTTGCTTCTTTTTGCTACAGTAGTAACAGGCTATTTTAGATGATGAAGTGAGGAGAAAAGTGATCAGTGTGGGCTCATCGTGCATTAGGGATAATCCGTTTTGCTTAGCATGTTGGTTTATTTTTCTATGACCAGCAATAGACAATGGTAGGCCGTACATATTTTCAGTGCGGAGAAAATAACACGGCCCTCTTGGTCTTCTATTATTTCTTCTATGGGTCGTTTATCATTTGCTTCTGTATTCAGCTCTGCTGAGAGCAGGGCCAACGGGTGTCGACGTCACCGGCTTACCTTTTTTTTTTTTTAATCACACTCCTCTGACGTGGAGGTGAGCGAGCGTGTATACAAAACGCTAGCGAGTGTTTTATAGGCCTTGGTAGTTCCAAAATTTTTGGCAAAACGTGAATAGTACCATTTTCGTTTGTATTTAACAAATATTGTCCAATTATGACCTAACTAGGCTCAAAAGATTCGTCTCGTCAATTTCGACCAAACTGTGTAATTAGTTTTTATTTTTGTCTATATTTAATACTTCATGCATACATCTAAAGATTCGATGTGACGAGAAATCTGAAAAATTTTGCAAAATTTTCTGGGAACTGCATGCTTCCAAAGGAGCTCGTGGGACCCAAGTTATCTAGAAGCTAGGACGGAGACCGGCAAAAAATTCTCACACGTGGGATACACGGTGAATCGGCACTCAAAATGTGTACTTCCACTATTCCAAAATAAATTGAAGTTCTAGAGTTTTCTTAAGTTACTCTTCTATAAATATTTATGATACTAATAAATTAGTATCACTAGATTTACTAATAAAATATATTTTTATAATATATTTATTTCATATCATACTAGATGATAGTACTCTTTACAAAAAGTTGTCCAAACTTAAATAGTTTTAGAATTGGTTTATTTTAAGACGGAGGTTGTAGTAGTTTCATAAATGAAAGCCTGCCCTGCCCCACTTAAGATCTAAAGTAGCTATTCATCAGCATTTCTTTGTTGGTCCCACTCTGTTTCTTATGGGTGGGTCAGTGGGTGTAGTAGAGGCCTGCAGTGCAGTGCAGCAGATATGCTGCAGCCTTGCTTCCAGCACACATTTTTGACGCAAAATGAGAATGAGCAGCTGCGGCTTTTGGTACCATTTTGTTGGAGGGTTGTGTCCACAACATTTTTGTTGGGAAGTCCACGGCTACAGTGACTTCATACTAGTTGATTGCTACGAATATATGGTTATTGTATCATGTTTTTACTTGTGGTCCCTGAAATAGAATCACATCTCTGTCATCAGCATTGTATGATTCAACTACAACTATAGCTGAACTCAATCAGTAGCATCTTTTCTTATTATACGGTAGCAACAGGAAAATTATATATAAACATAGTAGCTGATCTCTGTCATCTTGATATTTTTTTTATTTCCATTAAAATGATTTATTATGTGAAGATAAGATCTGCTTATTCCATTGCACGATAAATAGTTACATTACATGTGTCCAGATGGAACATCGTAAACATATATTTGACTTATAGCACATGTTAATGTTATTCAATTCGGACGATGCAAAACGTTGCTCACATTTCTAAACGTAGTGGTTATGGGAAAGAAATGTTACATGATTTCATTCATTGACCTTATTAGATGCATGCAAGCGCTTTGTTATATATATGAACGTTCATATATCCTCCGTATAAATTTAGAATAGTTTACATGCATGCAATAGGTGTTTAAATATATATATATATGCTAGATTGCATCCCAGTGTCAACTCTGAACTGATTGAGCTTTAACAAAAGATCAAAGTCGTACGTACGTGCCACATGTTCACCGCACTGGACTAGTATAACAAAGAGACCTCTGACTTCTCTCAAAGAAACCACTAAAACAAAAGTCTCTCGAGTCAGAATACACTGAACTGCAGAATGTCAGCTACATCTACGATTTTCTGTCCCTGTTTTAAATTCATTCATCCATGATGGCTCATCACTAGGTCTTAATAAGTACGTATTCCATTCCATTATATCAATCAAGGTTTAAAAATCGTTGCTGTCTTCTTCATATCCTTTGGGACAGGTGGGACACCAACACATCAGTGGTGATACCGGATTCCGGGTCCACGGACCGGGTGATGTACGTGGTTGGCATCCTCCGCTCCGCGAACCCTGAAGATGGCTGCTCCCACCACTGCCTCCAAGAGCTTCTCCGCCGCCACCGCCGGATCGCCGACGCCGCCGGAGCACGCCTCGGCGCCAAGCAGTACCTGGGTCACCACCCGACTCCGGCCGGCTGGCACCAGCACTTCGGCCGGCGGTGGGAGCAGTTCGCGGAGCGCAAGGCCCGGTTCGACCCGCTACGCATCCTGGGGCCCGGACAAGGCATATTCCCTCGGACCCCCGATGCTGCTGCTTATGCTGGGAGCTAGCACTAGCAGCGATTACAGTAAGCAGCGAGGGATATATATAGATTAGCTGCTGACTAGGATGCGATGCGGCCGATTAATCCTGTTCTTCCTCTTTTCTCTGCTTATTTCTCTTGGACTTGGATCAGTTTCCTCAGCGTTTTGAGGCGTGGAGGGGGCGGTGGTGGTGAATACCACTGGGAATTTTGGAACTTTTGTATGTACAGGCTGAGGAAGCACAGGCTTTAATTTAATTATTATTATTAATTAATTAGGGAATAGAGATAGTGATTCTATTCGATCGATCTTCTGTATTCCTTGTTCGATATGGCCATTGGTAGTGCTGCTGCTACCTGTCGTTGTTCCTTATGTTCCATACTGGTCTTGTTCAGTTGCAAAAAAAAAATGTAAAATGGATACGGTAGTACTTTTGTTAGTATTTGAGAAATATTGTCTAATCATGGACTAACTAGATGCAATTAGTTATTTTTTATCTATATTTAATGCTCTATGTACCGCAAGATTCAGTGTGACGCAAAATCTTAAAGAATTTTACAGAATTTTGAGAAGTAAACGATGCCTGAAAGAAATTCCTTACACTTTGACGCTTTGTGCGAGTCATCTTCTTTTGGAGAAGTGGTGAGAACATGATCGATCTGTGGCTACTAGCCAGTCCTACGGCTAGCTAGGCTGGTCCTCAAAATCGGAACGTAATCCAGGATGATATGGATGGGTGCTGGATTCACAGTGAGCTTGACATTTCCCATGTTTCCATTAGCTAGTAAAATGCATGTGCTGGAATTGTGCGTGCATGCATGCATGATGGGGCTGATGGGGCTATATATGTTTCCCTTTTTCTGGAGTACCCGTAGGTATGCATGCATGATTGCCTTCTGAACCTCTGAAAGTCCTCTGCGTTGGCACATTATCATCTTCAGCACAAAAAGGAGGGGAAAAAACGCAAACAGAGATCACACACCCGTGGAGTGAAGATTTAGGTTTGTTTGTTGCTGGGTTAATACGACCATAAAAAGAGATATCCGCGTCTGATCGAGTTCCTGGCTTTCTGCCTATATAATAATATATGTTGGCCTGCTGCAGTCTGTATCGTTTTCCCTCGTTTACTTCCTGTTTCAGGCCGCGTTTGAAGTTGTCGATATTCTAATGCAAGGAAGATACATGGGTCTCGTATTCTTTCCTATTTCCTTTGTTTTTTTTAAAACGCTAACCACCTTGCTTGCTGACTTGCACTATGCACCATGAGAATGTGATGCATTTAATTAACTCTATCTGAAAGTAAACTGCATATTATAGATAGGAAGTATGATCCGGTTGGAACCGCATCATCGCTCACACTAAAAAACCGCATGACTTTACTAGAATCTACTCCTAATTAGTTATCCACCTTCCAACATAATCAACGCTAATGGATCGATCCGTTAGCGATCAACACGTGTAGCACTAGCACCTCCGTGCATACAAAATTCTTCTCCTACCGAGGCTTACGAATCCTAACCTTTCCATCACCTAGTAGCCTTTTATACTCCTAAAACCTTAGCATTTTTTTTACTGGTAGTATACTGCTACTCCTACAGTCCGTCCTACTGGAGTTCGTACTACCTAACCAACCTAATCAATCAAGGGCTTAATTTGCACTGCCCAAGTTGCAATTACCTCCTCCAACCTTTACCCTCTCTTTGATTTCTTTAGGCCTTATTTAGTTCGTAATTTTTTTTTGGTTACTGTAACACTTTCATTTTTATTTAACAAACATTGTCCAATTATAGAGTAACTAGGCTTAAAAGATTCGTCTCGTGATTTACAGACAAACTGTACAATTAGTTTTATTTTAATCTATATTTAATACTCCATGCATTTGCCGCAAGATTTGATGTAACGAAGAATCTTGAAAAATTTTAGAAAAGCCTTAGCGTCATGCCACATAACTCGTAGCCTTTTATTTTTTTTTTTCCCCAAGGCCCACGCTAGTCGCTAGAGATCTGCATGGATTTCGAAAGGGATGCGAGATCCGTAAAAAGCAAGGGCCGCAGCGCAGCGCGGCAGGACAGGAGGGAAATTTGCGATTGGATGCTGGCGCCACAGTGCCATTGCTGCTGTTGTCGACAATGGACAGACAGGAGCAGGAAGGCAGAGGCAGCTAGCAAGCGGGGTGGGCAAGGCCAGGAGGGACTGTGGCTGTGGCGCAAACAGCAGCGACGGCGACGGCAGGCAGCGCGGGATGCTCTTGAGATCGAGGTCGTACCTTGGAAGATCTCTTGTTTTGTTTGCTTGCATTGCACCAATTTTATTCGAGCGTGGGGACGGACGGGGGTGGAGGAGGGCTCGCCTCAGGGTGCTCAACTGCTGCTGGTGCATCCCCACCCCTGCGCCCGGTGAATTCTGCACGACCAATTGATAAAACCAACTTGTTAGTTTTTTTTTTATATAAGGATAGATATCAGCGTATTCAACAGTTACTTCCAATATTAATTCTTTTGGTAGGATGGAAAAAAATATTCCACCATAGTCTGGTGGTTCAACGGAACTGAATCTCCATCCACCATTTTAATTTAGATCGGAGAATACTGAGAAGAGAGCAAAACAATGGAGTGGTGGTGGTTCAACGGAATTGAATCTCCAGCCAGAATATTGAAAAGAGAGCAAATAATAGAGATTTTGTTTTATATAGGTTCTGGCTGTGAGTAAGGGAACAGTTGGCCATGGATTAGGGGCGTGACTATCACCGCCACTTGGGAGGTCCGTCAAAATTGGATCTCCGGCGGCCGGTATTTCTGATATATGAGAATACTAGCTTATAAGGTAAAATAGGCAATCGAGATTTCGTTTTTAGAGATTCTAGAGGTGTGAGTCAAGTGACGGGGATGGCTAGCCGTAGGGCGCAGGCTCGTGGCGACGACGTCGATGTGGCACGGGGCGGTGACCAAAAACCTAAATGGGCCTGCTTTTTAAAAATAAATTATTGGAAACTATTGGTGATGCAGTTTTTTTCTTCCTTTTTTAATGATTATTGGAAGAAATATAAAACCAGATTTTTTTTTGGATTATTTTTTGACATCGGTGGAGATTGAGGTCGTACCTTGAAGATCCTTTGTTTTTGCGTTTACAGAGGTCATTCCTTTTATTTACTCCTCCTTTTTTTTCTTAAAAAAGAAATTCTACTCTTCCTTTTATTGGTGCAGAAAAATTTCACTTTGTCGGCAAAAACGATTGTTTGGCAGCACATGTGACATAAACGAGCCAACATAAATACAAAGGCAATCTAGGCCTCTTTAGTTCTAGAATTATTTTGCAAAATGGTCAAGATTCTCCGTCGTATTAAATTTTACGGTACATGTATAGAGTATTAGATATAGATAAAAAATAATTAATTGCACAGTTCGGCTATAGTCTACGATCCGAATCTTTTAAACTTAATTAGTTAATAATTAGATAATAATTAAAAATACAAATAAAAATTGCTACAATAATCATTTTGCAAAAAAATTCGAAACTAAACATCCCTGCATTTATTGAATGTCGCTCGGTGGTCCATCCAGGATAGCGTTGTGTGATCGAGTGCTTTTGTCATGTCTCGAGTGAATAATGTCATATGTTGTTGACACGTAGACGTAGTACAGAAAAAATTAGTACTACTAGGGTCTTGTTTATTTTCCAAAAAAATTGTAAAATTTTTTTGAAATTTTCTGTCAAATCTTACGGCATATGCATGAAGCATTAAATATAAATAAAAAAATAATTAATTATATAGTTTACCTGTAGCTTACAAGATGAATCTTTGAATCTAATTAGTCTATGATTGCATAATATTTTTATTAAATATAAATAAAAATGGTATTGCAGCCAAATCTAAAAATTTTCAACAACTAAACAAGGCGTAACGAGTAGTGCTTGTAATCTGGTCCAATGCGTCGCTCTCTTATATATCATCAGTGATATCGAATTGGTGGTCCATTCCATCCACGACAGCGTGCGTTGCGTGAGTTCATGTGAGGTTACATCCTCATGTATAAATTGGGAATCGTCGTGTATGCTTTATGTATCTATCATCTATTTGGCTATATACTCAAAATCACATCATTGGGATAGTGCTCTCATTTGGCCCACTCATCGATGTTTTATCCGTAAGTTGTTTTACTTGTTAAAAGTTATTTATGCTCGGTGTTCCCTAACAATTCCTATGAGCTTGTCACTAGCTAGTTAGGTTTCTTGAGGTTATTTTTCATATGCTGATCCATGAGATCAAGATCAAGGGCAGCTCCAACCATATTAAAAGAGCTAGCTTAGAGCCCGTTCGGTTAGTCATTCTTGGCCTAAAACGCTTTGGAACATTTCTAGCCTAGTCCAAAAAAAATCGAATGCTTCCAGACTCACAATAGTTTCAAGCTATTCTAGCCCAGAAATAAACAGTCCCTTCGGGTGTTTTCAATGGCAAATTACAAATAGCTATCTTAGAAATAATAAATAAAGAATACTATATTGGAGAGTTATGTCGGTTGTGAGAGAGTTGTTTATGGGAGAGCATTCTAGACTAGCTATTTAGGAGCCGCTAGTTATTTGATCTATCTCCTCAATAACCAATAGAACTTTTCCTAAACTAGTTATTTGAGAATTATTAGAGACGCTGTATATGATATTTTATTTAATAAGAAGGAAAGATAATGATAAAAGCAGATCCAAAATTGACTTATGTTGTTCACATTAGGGCTAATATCTCCTATCTCTTCTCGCCACCACATAAACAAAAAGACAAAGTAGCTTGGCTATAAGACCGTAATTATACTAGGTTCCTCCAAGACAAATTGAGATATAGGACTCTGTTTAGAACTAAATTGTGGGTCACTCAAACTACAGCAAGTTACGGTCCTAAAAGTCTTGTGTCAATTTTTTAGCCCAAGGTGGACACAAGGTAGGGCACAACATAGTTTCTACTTGTTGGATATTATGGGCCTAGACCATTAATTTAATAATATCTATTAAACTCTATGGTTCTTACGTGTGCAGTAATTTGTTTTGTACCGTATGGGAATTTAACCGAGAGACGGCATGGTGTGGCGTGGCGAGGCAGGCAGGCAGCGAGCGAGCGGACGGGCGGGCGGGCGAGGCCTTAATCTTGTAACTCCTGCTTTCATGATCATGATTGAGAGGAGTTGCTGGTAACTCCCGTAACTCCTGCCTTCATGGTTTTCATTGAGAGGAGTTTCTGGTAACTCCCGTAACTCCTGCCTTCATGGTTTTCATTGAGAGGAGTTTCTAGTAACTCCCGTAACTCCTGTCTTCATGGTCTTGATTGAGAGGAGTTTCTGGTAACTCCTGTCCGTTTCTGTCTCCTCCACCGCAAAGAGTCGCGACCTTTCTGTTCCGCGCCTGATCTTCCCCCTTCTGCTTGCCTATAAAAGGACCCGCACTCTCTCGGTTCTCTTGAGAAGGAAAAACCACATCCTGTTGCGCAAGTCCTTTCCGTTCCATCTCCGGCGAGCACCAGAGATGGAAGAGTAGGCCTCCGGAACGCGTCTCCGTCGTGCGCTTCATCTGCTCGGGTGAGGACGGGCGATTACGTTTTTGGAGAGTGTCGTTGGCGACACGACTACTCGCTGGTGATTCTGTGGCGACTACACGGCAACCTTTTCTGCACTGCATCGAGCGGGACGACTACAACGACAAAGCACCACCATGACTTTTCCCGGTGCGAGCGGTTCTGCCGCAGGGTATAATCTTCTTCATCCTATTATTAATTTCACTGTTAATATCATGATGTTCCTGGGTAGCATTTTGCTATTATCCTACATATTTTGCTTGGATGATCATGTGAATAATATTTTACTGGTACCATATATTTCTGTACTCATCTTTGTTTCGGTTATTGAGGATACCTTGCGCACAACTATGATGATTCACATAAATAAAATGATATTAGTTGTATGTTCTGTCTTCTTAATTTGCTTCTACAAATTGATAGTCATCCTTTTTATTTTTGTCATGAATTGTTTTTCTCAAATAATTCATGTCGTAATTATCCCTTTTATTGCGTCCTTTTTATGGATTAAAATAAATATGAAAATGTCTTATATTCCAACAATCCAAAAACGTAATTTCAGGCCATTTTCATCTGTTGGCTTTGCGGGCATGCTAAAGCCTACGCCATTTGAGGGCACTCACTACAAGAGGTGGCGTGAGAAAGCCTTTCTGTGGTTGTCAGCCATGCGCTGTGGTCATGTGCTCCAGGAGCAGCCTGCCGGTGTGAGATCCGAGCAGGATGAGGAGGCATGGGGACATGCTGAGACTATGTGCAAGGCTGCACTGTTGAGCATCATCCATGATTCGCTGGTTGATGCCTACATACCACTCCCGTCAGGCAGAGCTGTGTGGGAGGCTCTTGAGGCCCGATACGGTCTTTCTGACGCTGGTTCTGAGCTGTATATCATGGAGCAGTTCCATGACTACAAGATGGTTGATAACCGTTCTGTAGTCGAACAGGCTCATGAGGTACAGGGACTGGTGAAAGAATTAGAGCTGTACGGATGTCCTCTCCCTGACAGGTTTGTGGCAGGCTGCATTATTGCTAAGCTGCCACATTCCTGGACTGATTTTGCTACTACCTTGAAGCACAAGAGGCAGCAGTTTAGTATTGCTGAACTTGTTGGCAGTCTTGATGTCGAGGACAAGGCTAGAGCAAAGGATGTCAAGGGGAAGGGAAAGGGCGGGAACGGTGAGGCGACTACTAGTGCACATGTGGTGCAAAAGTTTCGTCCTAAACCACAGAGGAAGAAGCCCCAGCAGGAGCTTAAGCAGAAATCCACTACTTCCTTCAAGAAAGGTAATAACAAGAAGATGGGATTTGACAAGGCGAAGATGACTTGCTTCACCTGTGGGAACAATGGGCACTTCTCCAGAGAGTGTCCTGAGGCTAAATGGAAGCCCCCACCAAAGGCGAAGACAGCTAACACCATTGAGACTGATGCAGGTGCTTCTGGGTATGGCAATTTATCTGCATTTTCAGTTTGTTCCTCACCTGATTGGTGGGTTGATACAGGTGCAAATATACATGTGTGTGCTGATAAGTCCTTGTTTTCCTGTTACCAGGTCGGGAGGAGTGGAGCCTTGCTGATGGGGAATGGTGCGCGTGCTGGTGTTCATGGTGTTGGTACGGTGGATCTGAAGCTTACTTCGGGGAAGACCGTGCAACTCAAGAACGTGCATCATGTCCCCTCCATAAGGAAAAATCTGATTAGTGGCTCTTTGCTATGTCGTGATGGCTTTAAACTTGTGTTTGAGTCTAATAAATGTGTAATGTCAAAGTATGGAACCTTTGTTGGAAAAGGCTATGAAAGCGGAGGCTTGTTCCGCTTGTCGCTAGATGACAGTTTACCTCTTGCCGTGAACAATGTGGTTAATAACGTTAATGTTGAGATGAATGTTTGGCATTCTCGATTATGTCATATTAATTTTGGCTGCATGTCTCGCTTAGCTAATTTAAATTTAATTCCTAAATTTGATGTTGCCAAAAATTCAAAGTGCCATACATGCGTTGAGGCAAAACAACCTCGCAAGCCTCACAAGGCTGCCGTGGCGAGAGAGTTGGCACCACTTGAACTCATCCATTCCGATATTTGTGAAATGAACGGAATTTTAACAAAAGGTGGTAAGAGATATTTCATAACGTTCATAGATGATTGCACGCGACACTGTTATGTGTACCTAATTAAAACAAAAGATGAGGCGTTGCAATATTTTAAAACCTTTAAAGCTGAGGTTGAGAATCAACTTGAGAAGAAAATCAAACGGTTGAGGTCCGATCGCGGGGGAGAATATTTCTCTACTGAATTTTCTGAGTTCTGCGCGGTGCACGGTATAATCCATGAGAGGACACCTCCATATTCACCTCAATCCAATGGGATTGCTGAGAGAAAGAACCGCACTCTAACTGATTTGGTGAATGCCATGTTGGAGACTGCTGGTTTATCTAAGGAATGGTGGGGTGAGGCAATTCTAACTGCGAATCATGTCCTAAATAGAGTGCCCACGAAGAACAAAGAAATTACTCCATTTGAGGAATGGGAGAAAAAGAGATTAAATATTTCTTATCTTCGCGTTTGGGGTTGTTTGGCCAAAGTGAACGTGCCAATAAACAAAAAGCGAAAGCTTGGACCGAAAACTGTAGATTGTGTTTTCCTCGGCTATGCCATTCATAGTGTGGGCTATCGGTTTTTAATAATAAACTCTAATGCTGCTGATATGGCTGTTGGGACGGTCATGGAGTCTAGAGATGCCACGTTCTTTGAGAATGAATTTCCTATGAAAATAGGTGCACCTAGCGTGTCTAGTCATGACTCTGTTCCTGAATCTCATGATTCAAATATACACGCTGATGACAACACCCATGAGCTTGAGCAAAATTCTGAGGAGGCTGATAATACTGTCACTCGAAGAAGTAAGAGGCAAAGAGTTGCTAAATCCTTTGGAGAAGACTTTATTATATACCTCGTGGATGACACTCCCACAACCATTTCTGAGGCATATTCCTCTTCTGATTCTGATATGTGGAAAGAGGCAGTGCAAAGTGAGATGGATTCTATTATGTCCAATGGGACGTGGGAAGTGGTTGACCGTCCATTTGGTTGCAAGCCTGTGGGCTGCAAATGGGTGTTTAAAAAGAAGCTGAGGCCTGATGGTACAATTGAGAAGTACAAGGCAAGGCTTGTTGCTAAGGGATATACCCAAAAGGAAGGTGAAGATTATTTTGACACTTACTCACCTGTTGCCCGACTGACGACCATTCGTGTGTTGCTATCCCTGGCTGCCTCACATGGTTTTCTCATTCATCAGATGGATGTTAAGACAGCTTTCCTAAATGGAGAGCTTGAGGAAGAGATCTACATGGATCAGCCTGATGGGTTCATTGCAAATGGTCAGGAGGGTAAGGTTTGTAAGTTATTGAAGTCCTTGTACGGCCTAAAGCAAGCCCCAAAGCAGTGGCATGAGAAGTTTGACAAAACTTTAACATCAGCCGGCTTTGCTGTGAATGAAGCTGATAAATGTGTATACTATCGGTTTGGTGGTGGTGATGGTGTGATACTATGCTTATATGTGGATGATATATTAATATTTGGCAACAATTTAAAGGTGATCAAAGAAGTAAAAGAATTTTTGTCAAACAATTTTGAGATGAAAGACTTGGGTGAGGCTGATGTCATTCTTAACATTAAGCTTTCACAGGAGGAAGGAAATGGTGGGGTAACTCTTATGCAGTCCCACTATGTGGAAAAGGTCTTGAACCGATTTGGGTACAGTGAGTGTACGCCTGCTCCTACCCCGTATGATCTAAGCGTTCATTTGAGAAAGAATCGCAGAATTGCAAGAGACCAATTGAGATATTCACAGATAATTGGCTCTCTCATGTACCTAGCTAGCGCAACCAGGCCTGATATCTCATTTGCTGTGAGCAAATTGAGCCGGTTTGTGTCAAATCCGGGAGATACTCACTGGAACGCTCTTGAAAGAGTGTTGCGCTACTTGAAAGGGACAATGAGTTATGGCATTTACTTTTCTGGGTACCCAAGGGTACTAGAGGGTTATTGTGATGCTAATTGGATTTCTGATGCGGATCAGCTTTATGCCACGAGTGGATATGTGTTCCTATTTGGAGGTGGTGCTGTTTCTTGGAAGTCTTGCAAGCAGACTATCTTAACGAAGTCTACAATGGAAGCAGAACTGACCGCATTGGATACTGCTAGCGCTGAGGCTGAGTGGCTTCGAGATCTCCTCATGGACTTGCCGATTGTTGAGAAACCAATCCCGGCAATTTCTATGAACTGTGATAACCAAACTGTGATTACAAAGGTAAACAGTTCTAAGGATAACATGAAGTCCACAAAGCATGTGAAACGGCGTTTGAAGACTGTCAGAAAATTGAGAAACTCCGGAGTAATTAGCTTGGACTATGTCCATACATCAAACAATCTGGCAGATCAATTCACTAAGGGTCTGTCACGAAATGTGATAGAAGGCGCGTCGAGGGAGCTGGGTTTGAGACCCATGTAGAGCCAGCAACAGTAGTAACCTGTCCTATGTGATTGGAGATCCCATGAATTAGGATGGTGGAACAAGCTGTTGACTGACTGAGGGAGAGACCCCTTAGACTATAACTCAGCTCGTTGGAGATGCACCGTCTCTCCAGTACTGTAAGGCAGGTTGATTAAGTTCTTAATGTGATCCGAGCGGCTTTGTATAGCGGGGATGTTGTCCTACAAAACATCCTATAAGGAACACACCTATATGAGCTCGATTGCTAGTCACAATCTATGAGATGTGGGTATTCTCTAGATGCTCATGAAAAGGCCCCGAAGTGTGACTTATATGCTTCAAATAGAGGGAAGGCACTTGGCAGCCTAGTATCAGTTAAGAGGCTTTGCGAAACTCATCTCACACAAAACTGTCAATTCAAGGTTCTGTCCATTGTTCAGTTGTGGCTGAGTGTAGCTAGTCTTCTAGATGGATGTTCAACTTAACAGTCTCCATCGAAACACTGGTATATAAAAGGAATGTGGTATTTGAGAACTTCAAATTGTGTACCCTAGAGTTTGGTGGGGATTGTTGGATATTATGGGCCTAGACCATTAATTTAATAATATCTATTAAACTCTATGGTCCTTACGTGTGCAGTAATTTGTTTTGTACCGTATGGGAATTTAACCGAGAGACGGCATGGTGTGGCGTGGCGAGGCAGGCAGGCAGCGAGCGAGCGGACGGGCGGGCGGGCGAGGCCTTAATCTTGTAACTCCTGCTTTCATGATCATGATTGAGAGGAGTTGTTGGTAACTCCCGTAACTCCTGCATTCATGGTTTTCATAACTCCCGTAACTCCTGCCTTCATGGTTTTCATTGATAGGAGTTTCTGGTAACTCCCGTAACTCCTGTCTTCATGGTCTTGATTGAGAGGAGTTTCTGGTAACTCCTGTCCGTTTCTGTCTCCTCTACCGCAAAGAGTCGCGACCTTTCTGTTCCGCGCCTGATCTTCCTCCTTCTGCTTGCCTATAAAAGGACCCGCACTCTCTCGATTCTCTTGAGAAGGAAAAACCACATCCTGTTGCGCAAGTCCTTTCCGTTCCATCTCCGGCGAGCACCAGAGATGGAAGAGTAGGCCTCCGGAACGCGTCTCCGTCGTGCGCTTCATCTGCTCGGGTGAGGACGGGCGATTACGTTTTTGGGGAGTGTCGTTGGCGACACGACTACTCGCTGGTGATTCTGTGGCGACTACACGGCAACCTTTTCTGCCCTGCATCGAGCGGGACGACTACAACGACAAAGCACCACCATGACTTTTCCCGGTGCGAGCGGTTCTGCCGCAGGGTATAATCTCCTTCATCCTATTATTAATTTCACTGTTAATATCATGATGTTCCTGGGTAGCATTTTGCTATTATCCTACATATTTTGCTTGGATGATCATGTGAATAATATTTTACTGGTACCATATATTTCTGTACTCATCTTTGTTTCGGTTATTGAGGATACATTGCGCACAACTATGATGATTCACATAAATAAAATGATATTAGTTGTATGTTCTGTCTTCTTAATTTGCTTCTACAAATTGATAGTCATCCTTTTTATTTTTGTCATGAATTGTTTTTCTCAAATAATTCATGTCGTAATTATTCCTTTTATTGCGTCCTTTTTATGGATTAAAATAAATATGAAAATGTCTTATATTCCAACACTACTTCTACAGCATGTCTAGCAACTAATCGAGAGGTAAGCATGCTCAAGCTTAATTAGGTCTCATTTGGATTCCATGGTCAGTCGGCTAAAATAGACGTTAAACTTTGGATCATTTTTATGGTTTAATAAATTAATGATCTTTTTTTAGATGTTTAAACTTTAGACAATACTTTAGGGGGTGTTTGGGACTGCTCTCCTTCACGTTTTCTAGCTCCGCTCTGTATTTTTTAGCCAAACGGTTTCAGCTCTACGCACTCACTTCGAGAAAAAAAAAGTAGAGTTGTGAGAGCACCTAAAGAAGTACTCCACAAACTCCAGTTTTTTATAGAGCTGCTCCACGGTGAAGTTTATGGAGAGCAGTCTCAAACACCTTAGATTGCATGTTTAGGACGTGAAGAACTGGGGATGTTTGGTTGCTAGCCATAGTTTACCACAACTAACTTTAGGTAAGTGTGGCAAGCCACAAAAAGTGTGGCTAGCAAATTGGTTGCCACACTTTGCAATGCCTAAAGGAATCTTGCCACACTTTTTATCTCTATGACATGTGGAGCCCAAAAGAATCATGCCTAAACTTAGTTATCAACCAAACACTTGTCAACTTGATCAAACTTGCCTAAGGTAAAGTGTGGCAAACGGTAGCTAGCAACCAATATCTATCTATTAGTATGAAATCCAAACAAGCCATTAGGCACATGGCGAGTCGTGGGCGCAGCCAAACATGTCCTGAGCTATCCACGGACCACAGTGCAAGCCGACGCCGGACGGGACGTCGCTTCGGCGCCTTGGCGGGCACAGACGACCTCCCCCCAGTCCGAGGCGGCAGGATTTCCACCACCAGCTCAGGCTGTCTCCAATAGGAGACCCATTTGGGAACCCAAACCCAAAATGGGTCTCCAACACAATACCTATAGCCTCCAACAGAGTACCCATACAGAAAACCCATTTTGGGTATCAGGAGAGGCATAACCCAAATTTGGGTATCCTCTCTCCTTGAGACCTATTTGCAGAGAGTGTTGTCTTTTAGGTCTTGTTGTTGGAGAAGACAAACATAGGTATGAAACCTTTTACCTGTAGCGCTACCAAAGGATAAATTGGTATTGTATTTTAGATAACAATTGTTGGAGATAGGTCTCACCATTGCCGCTCGGCCGTCGGACGGAACGGACGAGCGCGGTCACCCAGCACAGCAGCAGCCACCGTTGCCTGTCCCATTGCATTGCTGCTCCCCGTGAGAAACCACACCACACCACCAGGCAGGCAGGCAGATCATCATGCAACACTCGTCGGTTGCCGTGCCCGTGCCGCCAAAAGCCGAAAAGCGACACTCTCCGGCTCCTCGCCGTCGCCAGCGCGCCCGCGGCATGGCTCGCTCCCCGTCACGTCATTGAGTACTCCCTCTGGCCTAGCCACTAGCCAGTAGCCACCTGCGCTGTGTGAATATTCCTACAACTACGTACTCCTCGGTTCTGAAAGCTATTCTAAGTCAAACTTTTATAACTTTGACCAAATTTATAAAAAAAATGTTAAGATTTATAATACCAAATTAATACTATTAAATTTATTATATAATATATTTTTGAAAGATACTTATTTTATGTCATAGATATTGATACTCTTTTCTATAAAGTTGGTCAAAGTTAGAAAAGTTTGACTGGCACGGATTTTAGGAGTTGAAGCTTTCGGGGACGGATTGAGTATGAATTAAGGCCTTGTTTAGATGTGAAAAGATTTTGAATTTCGCTACTGTAGCACTTTCGTTTGTTTGTGAAAAATATTGTCCAATTATGGATTAACTAGGATCAAAAGATTTGTCTCGCGATTTACAGTTAAACTGTGCAATTAGTTTTTGTTTTTGTCTACATTTAGTGCTTCATGCATGTGATGAAAGATTCGATGTGACAGAAAATCTTGAAAACTTTTTGGTTTTTGGAGTGAACTAAACAAGGCCTAAGTGATTTATGTTTAACTAAGTTTCTAAGGGCACTCCCAATGCTAGAAACTACATATAGTTTCTATATCCATTAATTTTTATAGACATTATATATAAAAACTATGGTCCCAATGGATAGTTTCTATAGAATATTTTATGTCCAATCACATTCATTCTCTCTCCATTCTTAGCCAATCATATCACTTCATGTCTTGGATTTTGTGTAGACATGGTTTCTAACTTAGACCCAGTTTCTATGATTTTTACTCTCTCTCTTCAATAACTACATTGCCACATCAGCAAAATGCTTAAGTGGCACTGCAATTAATGTCTATAGAAACCACAATGGTTTCTGCATTAGGAGTGCTCTAACAAATAATATTCACATTTATTGCTTCAAATTAATTTATTATACAAATATTACATACCTAATTTAATGGTATTTATTTCATATCATATTGATACTTTCTTATCTATAATAGTCAAACTCGAGATATTTTGAAACATTACGATGTGATAGAATTGCATTCTTTCTTGGACGGAGGAAGTAATTTCAGTGGAATAGACATATAATAAATCATTAATATTTATGATGCATAACAAGTAAAATTTATTAGAATAATAATAATAATAAGACCAGTCTCAGTGGGGGTTTCACCACGATGTCATGCACATTTATTAGAGCGCCATGTCAGCAAAACTGCACTTTTTGCATGAAACGAAGAGTAGAGAGAAGGAAGTAGTTTCACTATGGTGAAACTCCACGGGCGTTGTTTCCCACGCGGTGAAACAAGATAAAATCCCCACTGAGGGCCAGATCGTTTCACCATCTTGCATGTAATCCAACCATTTTGGAGCAATTAAATGCTTTGCTTAGCCTTGGAAACAACAAAGTGAAATGCTTCCACTGTTGGGGTTATTTCATACATGGTTTTATTTCAGTCTTGATGACGCGTTGATACGTGAAACCGTGCAGTGACACCGTTCATTGAGACTGGCCTAATAATAATAATAATAATTGTATACAACTGATGGCTGATGCTGCTATTTTTATTTTCTATGAAAAACTTCCACATACGGATCGGCCTTGTTTAGTTCCCAAAAAATTTTGCAAAATTTTTCAGATTCTCTGTCACATCGAATCTTTAGACGCATGCATGGAGTATTAAATATGGATAAAAATAAAAACTAATTGCACAGTTTGGTCGAAATTGACGAGACAAATCTTTTGAGCCTAGTTAGTCCATGATTGGACAATTTTTGTCACATACAAACGAAAGTGCTACAGTGTCGATTTTGCAAATTTTTTTAAACTAAACAAGGCCTTGCACCATTCTGTTGCAAGCAGGCGATGCACATGAGCCTCTACCATACCTGGCCCGCTCTACTGTTTCCAGAGGCCAGAGCCCAGCCCAAGCCTCAAGAGAAGCCAGCTGCTGGATCGACCATCGCCATTGCGCTAGCCCGTGGGCTGAGAGATCGCGTGCGTTGCGTGGCCGCTGCAGGCTGCCGTGCGGGAATGCGGGATGCCATTGCCCTTGGACACACTGCCCATCACCACCTTCTTCGCCGGCGGCCGGCGGAGAAGGGCAACGAGCATCTCTTCACTTTAATGTCATAATAATAAAATTATTTGTTTTATAATTTTAACCAAACTTAAAATGCTTTGAGTCTAGGAAAGTTAGAATGTCTTATACTTTGGAAAGAAGGGCCTAAATACAATCGCGATCCTATAAGGGTTCACCACAATATTTCTTTTCTTTTTTTTTTTGACCATACTCTTGTATATATTTTATTATAAAGAAAGCAATCATAATACACAAACAGTGCCGGCCCTGAATTTTTTTAGGCCCGGGGCGGAAAAAAACTCTGGGCCCTTTAGACATTATTAAGTTCCCAAAAATAAAAAAAATTAAAATTTTTCGTCACATCGAATCTTACGGCACATGCATAAAACACTAAATGTAGTCAAAACCAAAACTAATTACACAGTTTGCCCGTAAATCGCAAAATGAATCTTTTGAGCCTAGTTAGTCCATGATTGGACAATAATTGCCAAATAAAAACGAAAGTGCTTCAGTACCTAAAACAAAAAAATTTAGGAACTAAACAAGGCTTAAGAATTTTTTTTTGGTTTTAGCTACTGTAGCACTTTTGTTTATATTTGGCAATTATTGTCCAATTATAGACTAACTAGGCTCAAAAAATTCGTCTCACAAATTACAGATAAACTGTGTAATTAGTTATTTCTTTTATCTTTATGTAATGCTCCATGCATGCGTATAAAAATTCGATGTGATGAGAAATCTTAAAAAAATTTAGAAACTAACAAGGTTGTAGTTGTTGTTATTCTAGAATAAGGGCCTGATTGGTTCCCCTCGCTAAATTTTAGTCACTTTAATAGCTAAACTTTCAAACACACTGACTAAAAAAGAGCTAAAATAGTTTAGTTACACAAGTCAGCTAGCTAAAATTTAGCAGGAGGAACCAAATAGGACCTAAATATTCTACATCGTAAGCCAAAATTAAGCAGAAAATATACTAAACAGTATTGAACAACGTTGAATATCATTGTTTAATATAATAGTTCGGAGGTGTAGAATAGTAATTGTATATATATACTCATAAATACTTAACTCTACATGCAAAAACAATATTTATATGCAACAATTCATATAAATATACAAATACATTAAAGATTATTGTATGGTTTGCATATTTGGGAGTGGGGCCCTGGCTAATTGGGGGCCCAGGGCGGCCGCCCCGCTTGCCCGCCTCCAGGGCCGGGCCTGTACACAAATCTAAGTCTACGCTTATCAAAGCACTAAATATAAAAAACATAGAAAAACATGAAAGAGGTGTAGAAAACACTAGCATAAAACATGAACAAGAGAATTTTTCCCTAATACCCGCCTCCCATTCTGTTCGCCTCACGAGCCCGTTTGGAACAGGTGAAAGAAGAAAATAAAATGAAAATTTTTTTAGGGTTCCCAATGCAAACGTTTTTTATACATCAAAACATATTAAGAATAAGGAAAGTACATGAGCCTAAGTGCAAAATATTTATCCTATTAGTTTATTTTTCTTTTATTCTTTGAATCGGTTGATAAATGCATAGTAAGTCATAGAAAAATCTAAAAATTATAAAATAAATTTTGTTCAGCTCCACATATGTAGATCCATGCAGTAAACAAAAAAATATCATAAATTTTAGTATATTTTTTGCTAGAGATGCTTGTCTATGCTTTTTAGTGTAAAATTGATCAGTTCAAAATTAATAAATACGTAGTAATTCATAGAAAAATCTAAAAATTATAAAACAAATTTTGTTCAGCTCCAAATATGTAGATCCATGCAATAAACAAAAAATATCATAAAGTTTAATATACTTTTTGCTGAAGATGTTGCCTATGCTTTTTAGTGTAAAATTGAAATTGTAGTTATCTGTTCCAATTATTATGAAAATTTTATGATAGCCTATTTAATGTGATGCTTAATTTGTGGTAAAAGTTTTAGCACTATTCCTGCATATCTTATTGATTTACTAATTTACCTAAATTTATGTTTGAAGATGCTTCCACTACCTTTGCACGATTTGTTGTTATGTGATTATGTCATATGAACACTTTATAAGCCCATGTGTTCATAATTTACATACATTTAACTGATATATCATATTTCATAAGAATTCTAATCTAAATAAAAAATAAAGCTAGCAACAAACTTCTCATGTTTTAATATAATACTAAGCTATATTAAGAGGTAATATTAGAGTAAGATAAGGTTTGACTAATTTCTATTATTATTATTAAATAAATATGTCTCCGAGCTACATATTATTGTAAATATTAACTATCTAATACAATAGATGTCATGGTTATCAATAAAATAAATTATAGACTTTAAATTTTATAAAAAGGATCAATATAAATAGATATGTAACATTCATTTGATGTTTTTCTCCCGTTGCAACGCACGGGCATATTTGCTAGTTGATAATAAGAACATCTCCACTAGATCTCATATTCTTTATCCCCTCTAACTAGTTATTGGAGATCTCTCAAAAGTAACCTAGGTATAGCAAATTACCAAAATTGTACCTTATCCTGTTTTAGGGGAGAAAGAGATCACTCCTTTCTTTAGGAGAGATGGTGATAGATTCTGGAGATCTCCTAATTCCTAAAGAATATATGGATAGAAGATGTGATAGGAGATCTGTCATAGCTGTTATGCTTCCTGTTTAAGGGGTACAGGAAAGTATAAGAGATCTAATGGAGATGCTATAAGAAGACTATGTAAATAGGGAGCATCTCCAAGAGTTCCCGACACTAATTTCTAATCTTGATTTTTTTTTGACAAGATTGAAAAAACTGTCCATATCTCAACTCCCAATCTTTCTGCATTTATAAAAATCGATCTAATCAAGTGGATATATAGGTGCGCATATCCATCAGCCAATTTAAAGGTGGAAGAACATGGGAAAAAAAGAAGTAGGACATAGTTCCTAATGTTAATATACAAGAGAAAGAAACTATAAAAGTGATTGGGATGATATAAAAATAGATAGAATTCATGGTACAAAATTGTCATTATATTTTAGTAACAAGATTTTGGAAACTGTCGGAGAGAACCTAACAAATATGTGCCCAATGCTGTAGTATTAAGAAACCATAGTATCAAGAACTTGTAATTTTAGAATTATTAACATGCAAAAACATGGTTTAGAAAAAAGAGGTCTAGAGTGGAGTTTTTATAAAACTCTAAAAAGACTATAGTTTCAACAAACTACAAAAAGACTACAGTTTCAACAATATCATAGTATTCAAAACCGTAAAATGTATTACACCCAAACACTTTACGGCACTCTAAAATCAAAATATTTCACAAAACTATGATATTTTTCTAAAACTTAAAAAATACTTTGTATTAAACAGAAGCCTTAGAAAACTCATTGATTTACCCCATGTTTTTTAGGGAACTATTAGAGCCTGTTTAGATTTAAACAGAGCCTGTTTGTATTAAACAGAGCCTGCTTAGAAAACTCATTGATCTAAACAGAGCATGTTTAGATTTAAAAATTTTTGGCCCAAAGAGAAATTTTTTGTGGAATTGGGGCCTGAGAACTAAACGGGACTAAAAAATTTTGGGGCTAAAATTTTGGGCTGCAACTATGCCCGCACTCTCATGGAAGCCCACCAATGACAACTCCAACAGCATGCAGCCTAAGTTGTGTCAGAAAAAATTGTCTAACTAAACACCTAAAATTTTTTGCGTATGTCTGATCACAAAATTTTTTTTCATTTTGACCAAAAAATTTCAAATCTAAACAAGGCCACGACCCTGACTGAAAGCCTGCTTGAGTTGGATGAGGACGGTCCCCATGACGCAAGTCTAGGTTACCGTAGATTTGTGACATGTATGCAATTTTTTTTCTTTCAGTTGTTTATCCTGAATCTAAGCAATAATTTTGTTTATTAGATGCACGCATGAACAATCCAATGTGGATCCCATAGTTGTTTCATAGGACTGTCCCCACCCGATTTCTGCCCTGTTTAGTTCTTAACCAAAAACTTTTTTCCCCATCATATCGAATGTTTAGACATATGCATGTAGCATTAAATATAAATTAAAAAACAATTAATTATACAACTTATATATATTTTGCGAGACAATCTTTTAAACCTAATTGATTCATGATAGACACTAACTGCTATAATTACAGATGTGCTACAATATCCAAAAACTTTTCTTTTGGCAAACTTAAAAGCAGTAAAACAGATCAACCCACCGCGATCTTTCATGATGAGAATAAATAGTTGATATAGTGACCTTTTAAGATGATTTGACTTTTGACTGTGATGATAAACAAATGGCTAGGTTGGTTGAGTATAATGTCATAGTCAACTTAGAATTTTATTAGAAGTCAAATAGGTTATTTAAATTAATATTATATAGGCTTAAATTTGTATAATAACACATAAAAAAACTTATAGAAGGCATATACGTTTGTAGAGTAGTATCAATCAATCTACAAGATTCTACCTAGAGGATCCTTGATGTAATAACCTTTTAGGCGAGAGATGGGAGGTGGCCGGTGGGCTTGCTCCATGTTTTACAGACTTGCAGTTGAGTTTGAGCAATAACCATGAAGCTGCTCGAGTAGCGCTATGTACTAGTCCTGTTGCAGTCGGCTTCGGATAGCGTGCCATAATAGGGGAGTCTCCGTGTTCGGAACGGTATCACGATACGCGCCCGCGCCGCCGTTTGGCGGATCTGCGCCGCGGGTCCGTGCTCGTGTCCGCCGCCGGTGCTCGTGTCGTGCGCCTCCCGGAGTATATATATACCGTGTCCGTGTGCACGGTGGTGGACCGGACAAGCACAATACCGCACAGCTCCCGCAGCGCCGTCGTTAAAGATGTCAATGGGGCCCGCGACCCGATGGGTATTTACTCTATTAGGGTACCAATATAGAGTGAAACCAGTACCCATGGGTACACAAACGAAGCAAACCCTTCACCCATTGGGTACGCGGGTATGGGGACGTTCTAGTAGTCCCCATACCCATTTACCCATGGGTGAAAAATACCCAGCCCAAAACTAAAGAAGCCCACCAGCCACTAGTCCACCGGCAGCCCATACACTGAAACCCTATGTAGTGCTAGCAAAGTACTACTCTCTACTACGTGATTTGTATGAACAATGAACTATTATGGTGTTGTGACTAGTGGTTGCAGCAGAAATTATTATGTTGCTATTTGCTAAGTATATGGTGAGGTGGCTATGTGACGATGCTTGTGAATGACTATGTGACGATGCTTGTGAATTGCTACTACGTGACTGGTGCTTGTGAATTGCTGATGTTTGGCGGTTATGGGTGACCCGCCGGGTCTAATTTACCCACCCGGCTATGGGTCTGGAGAAGTTCCCCCACCCATCACTATATATGGGGATACCCGTGGTGTCATATTGTTGTCACGAGGATGGGTCTAGGGAGTTCATTACCCATTGCCAACACTAGCCGTCGTGTCCTAGCCAGCTAGCGAGCCGCCGGCCGCACAGCCGGAGCCGAGCGACGATCGCATGCGTACGTAGCAAGATCCAGATGAGCCTCATCGGCGACGCGCGGGATCGCGCGAAGGCCTTCGCGCGGAGGAAGGCGGGGCTTCTGAAGAAGGCGCGAGAGCTCGCGAAGCTCTGGCGACGTCGACGTCGCGCTCGTCGTCTGCGCGGGCCCTGACGGCGGCGCGCCGCCGGTCGTGTGGGAGTCGGACCCGGGCGTCGTCATGGACAGCCGACAGGTACCGCAAGCTGCCGGCGGACAAGCGGGTGAAGCACACGCCACATCAATGGCCAGCTGAGCAAGGAGGAAGGCAGGCTCGACAGTCGACAGGAAGCGGAGGCAGGGCCTCAATAAGGCGCTCGCGTGCCCCGGCGAGGCGGCGCTGGAGGGCATGAACCTGGAGGAGCTGCTCGCGTGCATCGACGCGGCGCTGCTGGCCACGGCTGAGAGGCGGAAGGCGTTGGGCGTCGCCGACGATAATGATGATGGCCAGCAGCTTGGGCAGGTGTCGTCGGAGTCAGGCGACGTTGGGCAAGGGCATCGTCCTCCGTTCGTCGGCGGCGACGAACTCGACGACATCCAGGCCTGGGTCGACGAGCTCATGTGGGACGGCGTGGAGCCGCTCCCTTCGCTCGATGCCAGCATGACGACGCAGCCTGCGTCCGGCGTGATCCAGTACATCAACGGCGGCAACGAAGTGGACATGAGCAGCAACCATCAGTGCCAGGCGCCGATGCTGCCAGTGACAGGCAATGGCGAGAACGGCGACGGCCAGTTCCCACGGCACGCCTACCAGCTGAACACCACCGTCTCTTTCCCTGACTACGGCTTCCAATGCACTGGCAACAACTGCGTGGACGAGTACTCAGAGATGTTGATGCCGAGTAATGCCAATGCCGCCTACAAGTCACCATGCGACGCCTTCGCCGGCAATCCTGCGTACATGCCACCGCAGCACGAGCACCACAGCATGGGCATCGGAGGCAGCTTCATGGGATGCAGGTGGTGGCCAGACGGGGTGCTTGGCTGATTACTTCCAGTGCCCGGACGCCAGCCAGCATTTTGGAGCCGAGCCGGAACCGCTGCATTACCTCGGTGATATGGCCCAAGGGATCAGCTACTATGATGATCTCGAAGCAGGTGGCTGCAGCTCTGGGAGAGCTCAACTCTTTGCTCAAAGTCACAGCTGCTCGGGGACACCACAGTTTCGTGGTCCAGAGCAGTCCCAGTCAGACGTGAGAGGACATCAGTATCAGGATCCAGGAGTCCAGCATTTTTGGGTGATGGAAGGGCCGCCGGGTTCAACTGATGTCGCTGCTGGCAGTGCCGGAGCCAGAGGAGGTCTTAACCAACCATGGATATCAGTTTATCAATAGATTTAAGCTAAAAGGATTCGAACCTCTTTTACTAAGCGAATAGGGAACGGCTAAAGCATCTCATGATGTAGAGGCTAGAATATTTTTTGTACCATAATTATCTAAAAAATAGGGATTTGCTATTTTTCACGTGACTGAAAATTCAGACGACGATTATGAGTCATCAGATGAAGAATAAGGCAGTCTCCAACAGCTCATGCAACACGCGACCCAAACGCAAAAAGGGTCATACACAGTGTTTTAGCATGCTCCAACAAATGACGCATACAGAGGACCTATTTTGAGGAGGGGGTGAACTGAGGCGCATATTTGCGTTCTCTTTCTCCAAGACGCAAATTATCGGTGCTCCATCTCGTCCTCTCGATCTCGGTCCCGAGGCCGTCCGGGCGCACCACTCGCGCAGCACCTAGCTCCAAGTTCCCTGCCCGTGCGGCTGCCTGCACTGCTGTAGCCCTGCTCGGTCACACCCACATCTGCCATGGCTGTAGGCGCCCAGATGTGCCTAGTGCCGAAGATGACCACGCCCACCGCGCGCCCCCGCCGTCGATGGTCCCACCCGCTGCGCCGTTCACCAGAGATGGCTCCGCCGCGCCACAGATGCTCCTCTGCCTGCTGCTGTCCTTATCTTCTTCTTCCCCTCACATGGTCGTGTGCCCATGGCTCCTCCCCGCCTAGCTGCTGACGCTGCTCACGGTCCCAGTCCTTTTCGCGATGGTGGCGAGACGAGGAGCAGTCACAGTCCTTGTCTTTGTCGCGGTGGTGGTGCTTGGAGGTGGAGCGCTCGTCGTCGCCGGAGCTCACGGCGAGCGGCCGGAGCTAGGCGGCAGGTTTGGGTGCTCTGTTTCTGCGCTCGCTGTTGGAGAATAAAAGTTTTGGGTATGCAATGCTTTTACTGTGTGAGACCTAAATGATAGAATGCGTCTCTATTTTAGGTTCCATCTGTTGGAGATAGTCTAAGCGATCTAAACTCACACAAAGAAAACTAACAATAAACAATTCTTTCTATAGTAAGACAATTACAAAATTATGATCTAAATTGACAAAAAAAGACAATTATAACAATAAACAATTCTTTCTATAGTAAGATAATTACAACATTATGATCTGAACTGACACAATAATGTAAAAGGATCACGTCGTCCCCTGAACCAAAGATGGTTTTCTGGCGCATGCTTTTTAGAAAATCAGGAAAAATAGGTTATGTCTAAGAGCAACTCTAGCAGAGCCCCTATTTTAGCCACGATAGCTAAATATGTGTGTTCAGAACAAAACACATATCTTCAACATCCCACAAATCACCTAAATTTTCCCTCTAGCACCCATTCCTAGGGCTCTATGCCAAGCCCGGAAATCACGGTTGACATTCATTTCTTCTACGTGCCCGCTCGGCCTGTTCCCTCTTGTGCGCGCCATCAGTCCCTCCCCTCGCGTGCTAGATATGTCCCCGTTGCTCGAGATATATCATCAGTGTATTCTCCCCCTCCCTCTGGCAACCCCTCCACTCCCCTTCCTTTGGCTCCCAATAGAAGTACCTTAGGCTCCCTCCCGCTCATCTTGGGTGAGGAAGGGATGAAGACGATTGTGGACCACGTGAATGTGACGTACGATGACTTCATGGACCCATCCCCACGGTTGCCGCTTGTCCTGGGTCCCACCCATGCATGCTTGTCCTCAGGGGCGAAGCCACGTTCAATTTACCTCGTGCACAGGCACTAGGGTAAAATTTTTTCTGCAATTAAATGGCCTTTTTTCACCATATATTTCAATAAAATTTTGGAAGTTACTTAGACAGTGCACCAGGGTTCATTTGCTTGTAGCTTCGCCCCTGCTTGTCCTGTCATGGCCACTGATCAAACGAGGAGCTACCGGCTTCTTCCTCGCAGCCGTCATTGCCCAATAGGTAGAGCGACAAATAAGAGAGAGATAATGACGAGTGGGTCTCATTTGTCATTGTCTTTCTGAATGAATTTGAGGGTTGTTGTTGGAGTACAAGTAAAAAATTGGGCTAACAAAAGTAGGAGAAACACTAAATCAAAAAGTAAGGGCTCTGGTTCGGGTGTCCCTGCTCGAGTTGCTCTTAGGGTTAGGGTGGAGGCGATAAATTTATGCTCGTGTTATATCACCTCGAGGGTTGGTTGAAATGTTGAATTGCCTTACCATCATTGAATATCCCCTCGGATTCCCCCTCACACCACCACACCACACCACACCACCCGCTGCAGAGCAGAGTCGACCTCGTCCACAAGCTCAGCGAACCTTCCCTTTCCCAGGCACAGATCCGGCTCTCCGCCGCCGCCATGGCCGCCCGCCGCCTCCTCCTGCTCCTCGCCGTTGTCGCCGCGTCCCTCCTCGCCGCCGACGCGCGGCCGTGCCACACCTTCCTCGTCGCCTTTCCGGCCGATCCCAACCCCAACCCCAACCCCAGCAGAGGCGACGGCGCCGTCCACCACCACCTCGGCATCCCCCACGTCGCCACGGTCATCACCGTCTTCCGCGTCCGCCGCCTCGGTCCGCAGGTCCCCCACGGCCACCGGAACCACCACCTCCACTCCATCCCCGCCAACGTCCAGATCCACCGCCCCGATCTCCCGCACCCCGCCGCGGGCGCGGGCGCGGCCGCCGGGCCCCAGGAGCGCGCCAGGGGCATCCTCGTGGTCGTCGTCGGGCTCCTCTTCGGCATCGCCTGCGGCGCGCTCACCGCTGCCTCCGCGTACCTCGTCTGGTCCATGGTCGCCGGCGCCGCCGCGGCCTCCCCGTACGACGAGCTCTATGACGACGAGGACGAGGCGTCTGACACCGAGAGCCCCAAGAAGGTCGGCGACGTCATCATCCAGGAGCTCGAGGTCCATGACGGCGGTAAGAACTAGTAGGGCTACGTGTTGAGTGAATCCTAGTGTCTGTATGACTGTGATGCGTGGTTGTGACTTGGGAGCCTTAGGGGTTTGCCCTCCATGTGAATACGCCCGTGAGTGAAGCATGCCTAAGCTATCAAATGTGGTCGTTTTCTGATGAACTTATCAATGTTATGCACCGTTGTGAAATGTTCAAATGTTCTTGTCAAACACTGATGTTTGATCTGCTGTCTAATGTATGTGGCCTGGCTTCGAGATCAGACAGAGTTCTCCTTGCTTATATTTGGCAGTTTTGTGTCCCAATTATTATAAGTGTTATATAATGATCTGTCCTTCCTGATGCACCAAAGTTTGGCTGTTCGGTTCTTTGATGATCATGTGGTTTGGATATGCTTGTTTCCTCGTGTGTGGATTAATGATTGTGTTCGATTGAAGCGCTAATAGCTGCACTAGCTGATAGGTAGTTCTAAGAGCAACTCCAAGAGACTCTATTTCCTTCCTAATTGTTAAGAATAGAGATTTTGGTGAAAAAAATATCTTCCAACAACTTCTTTAACTGGCTATCCAAATATATCCATCTTCTATCCGCATTTTTCACTAACTAAAGATAGAAAGCGAGAATGTCTCTCTAGAGTGCACACAATATATAGAAAAACTGTTGGAGAATGGAAATATATATAAAGCTATCTTTATGCAAATGGCTTTCCAAATGATGATTTAGAGAGTAAGCTTTAGAAAGACTCTTGGAAGATGCTCTAAATGTGTTGAAAATCTGTTTGTTTTACTAATATGTTGTCACTGCCAAA
Source organism: Sorghum bicolor (assembly GCF_000003195.3). NCBI lineage: Eukaryota > Viridiplantae > Streptophyta > Magnoliopsida > Poales > Poaceae > Sorghum > Sorghum bicolor. The sequence continues at coordinate 19,881,669 of NC_012870.2, read as the reverse complement.
CCATCTGACGATCTCAGTGTTTTCTGCATTGCAACATGTGAATCTTCGATTGGTGATGGTAAACTATTTGACGATCCCAATTTTTTCTGCATTGTAATATGTGAATCTTCAATTGATGACTGTAATATGGTAGTCAGGTGGTAGTTATATTATTACCAACAGCACAACATGTTCTAATCAGTAATCAGGGTACATTCTGGAGCATGTTGATTGAAACTATTTGGCATTCATATTCTTTTTAATGTGCTTATGGCCATGAGCACAAAATCTGTGCAATCAGACATGTTTATCTGAATTAGTATTGAAAAATATGTGGATGATAGCCATTTTCATGATGCGCTGGTGTAGTTCTATAACAGGTTAGTCATTTGAGGATATCATATGGTGCTTTTGTTTGAGACTTTTCAGAGTGTTGTCGTCTACTTGTGTATGCTTTTGTTTGGGACTTACATAGGAAGTTTATGGTTGTAATGTATCTCTTTGAGCAGTTTATTATTGATGAGCTATCGTTGGAATTCCATTTTTGTTCAGTTCAATCTGAGCTTAAAGATTGTCCTTGGTTGCATCCAGTTTATTTCTTCTGAAATATGGCTATGAGTGGTAACTAGAGTCCTTGGACTGTAACTATGGCATGGTATTGTACTTCGGGCATGATTCGTCAGTTTGCATTCCTGAAGTCCGGAATATGTGAGGGTTTGTTTTCGGAAACTGTTTATGTGAGCCCTGTCGACAGATTGGTTTCACAGCAGAACGGACATGCGACGTGCGTGCTCTCCCACAATGCCAGTTGTGTCTTGTGTGCCACCGTGTGCATCAAACACAAGTAATTTGAAAAATACATCTTTTTAGGGCAATATGAAATCCTGGAAGTTTGGAAATAAACTTGAAACAGCAGGTACGGACTAGGCACAACACACAAATGACCATTAGATATGCCTAAATTGAGGCCTGGTTTAGATCCCAAAAAGTTTTTGGATTTTGATGTATGTTGTAGCACTTTCATTTGTATTTGGCACCATAGACTAACTAGGTTCAAAAGATATGTCTCGTAAATTACAGACAAATTGTGTAATAAGTTATTTTTTATTTATATTTAATGCTCTATGTATGTGCCGTAAGATTTGATATAACGGAGAATTTTAAAAAAGTTTGAAAATTTTAAAAAGTTTTTGGATTTTTTAGGTAAACTGAACAAGGCCTGAATGATAGTTGAACTGTCGAGAACGAGGGACACGATCATTCTGCAACACCAATGTATTTTGTTCCTACAAGTGAAGCAGGGCCAACCACTGTTACTTTATAGGCGGCGTTGCCATATGTAGAAATAGAAATTTCAACCGTATGAGTTACTACCACAAGCGGCGTAGACGGCAGATTGGAATTTATGTGTTTCAGTAAAGGAAGTAATAACAATCAGATTGGAATTTATGTGTTTCGGTAAAGGAAGTAATAACAATCACGGCAGAATGGAATTAATACATTATATACTGTGGGAGAGAAAATTTGGTTTACTAAGGCCTTGTTTACTTCCACCCAAAATTTTTTAAGATTCCCCGTCACATCAAATCTTAAGACGCATGCATAGTATTAAATATAACGAAAAAAAACTAATTGCACAGTTTGGTCAAAATTATCGAGACGAATCTTTTGAGTCTAGTTAGTCTATGGTTGGACAATAATTATCACAAACAAACGAAAATGCTACAGTGTCGCGAAATTTTTTGCTTCCGGAACTAAACACAGTTTGCTTCTCTATTTGGTGGACTGTTTTCTGTAGCATAATCATTCAATCAAATGGCAACCATCATTGCAGCCAGCAAATTTAGCAAAGGTGGAAGTCTTTGGTCCAAAAAGCTTGGCCACAAAAGCAGCAAGCTTGTTTGTTCCTTTGAGCTTATCTGCAGTGTTTTTGTCTCCCAATAAGCAGTGTTTTTCTTTCACAATAAATCAACGAACAGTATTTTCAGCTACGGCTTTTCAAACAAACGAACATGCTCTAAATCAACAAACAATACTTTTAGTCATAACTTTTCTGCCAAGCAAATAGTACTTTCACATCCACAAGCATGGGCGGATCTAGCCGTGGGGTGGGCTCAAGCCCCTCTATCACCTCCATGACAATGGAACATCCATTTGAGCCATTCTAGTTATTCTAAGGCTCCTTTAAAACGTAGGAATTTTCAAGGAAACATATAGGCATCTCATAGGAATTGATCCATTTTTCATATAAAAACATACAAAAAACATGAAAAAAATCTCACATTCCAAGAAAGGAATAGTTTTAAATGTTAAAAATGATTTAAAGCTCTATCTTCTATAGATTTCTAGATCTGCCTTGGCTCACATGCGCAGCTGTTGTAGTTTTATTTTCTTGTGTCAGATCACTTCATCAGACCAATTGTATTCTCTCCATTCTAGTTTAGTCATTTCACTTACTTCAAGAGTAAAATTTATAGTTTTTTTACCAATATTTTGACCAACAATTTCTAACAATTCTAATACAACTTGATACTGTTAGGATTGTAATCAAATGTACAATAAAAAACATAAGTTTTATTCATAATATAAAATAAAACAAATAAATGATAATAGTATAATTTAGGAAATCGTGTCATCTTCGATTACATCTTATAAATTGGACTAGACGGAGTAATAGAGTATACAAATACAAAAGCGGTAGTTGGACCAGAAAAATATGGGTATAAGTATACAAAAGTATGAACAACGTGTCAATCGAGATACAAGAAGACAAAAAAATTATATACACCCCCGACCGCTCCCGCCGACGCCGATTATGGGTGGATTCCCCTGGTCGCATCTCCCACACATGGGGGTGCCATAGTATCGTTAACTGCTTCATCAACCTCCATCTGCGACTAGCCAATCGGCCGAACCACCCAACTATGACAACCATCTCAACTTGTGCTGCAATGTTAACCCAATAGTGTGGCCTAGAAGCTCATGGTTGATTATTTTTTTATTCCAATTCAATCCCTAGGCTGTCAGATTCTTATTCACCTAAGTTAGAGTCTGTTTGGTAGAAGTTCTCCTGCTCTAGGTTTTATGTGAAAGCCAATTCTAGAAATATTTCTCTATTAATCTATAGGATAAACTTATGCATGTAATGAATCAAGAGATATTTTTTTAACTCCCAGTTCCCTAGTTCATTTTAAAGATTCACTTGATGGAATCAACATAGAATCACTTTCCATTACTATTTGATAGAGCTCCTTCTTAATTCAATTTGGTAGGTGTTCTAAGAAGCAAGAGCTCTGCCAAATATGCCCTTAGACTCTCGGGTTTCTAAAGTTAGAGATCAAGTGAGTAGTTCGGCTTGATAGGTGTTGCTAAAAAATAATTCATAGTTTCATATTAGTCGTTGCTATAACATTACTGTTACTTATTAATGTAAAGTCAAGAGTCAATAGAACACTGAACTGGGCAAGCGTTAGTACTCCTTGTGACGAAATACAGGTGAGTGTCAGTGTCCACCTAGCTGAAAAAGGATGCTAATACTAATTTATCATGAGAGAAAAACACTATTCCATTGCTGAAAAGTAGTGTTGATAAGTTCAAATGAATAGGACATAGGAAACAAAGCTATTGATGGTGGTGCATACTCATTCCATCCTTTTAACTATCATTCTCATATGTTCAGGAGTCAAACATACTCAACTTTGATAAAAAATATATAAGGGATCATTAATATTTATAGTACACAATAAATATCATTAAATTAATTATTATATATATTCTTATAGTACATAAATATCATTTGGGCACACAAATATTACTAGTAGTTTCGATAGATCTAGCTAAATTTAAGAAAATTTGACCGTTCTATAAAAAATTATCGTTGTGAGATTCATACTAGTTAAACTTTCTTAATTTTTAACTAGGTTTGTAGAAAATATTAGTAATATTTATATATCTAAATAAAATTGTCATGAAATTTATTCAATGATTTACCTAATGATATTAATTATGAAATATAAATATATCTAGTTGAATTTAAAAATATTTGATTTTTAAGGGAGTGTATGGAGTGAAGATGCCAACAGCAAGAGTCTTGATCCGGATTTAGGGTCTGCTGGCATAGTTCACAACAACTTTATGAGCTGTTTTTTTTTGCCAAGCTTTTTTTTTTCAAAAACAGTTTTATGGATGAAGTTATTTTTCTTCTTCTTTTATAAAGATATGAGTTGAGATGAAGCTAAAAAAGTAGCTTATTCTAGTTTTTTCCTCTATTCTTTTTTTCATTCATGCATGAAGCTATTGATGAAATCTTTTTATCAAATAATTTTTTTTTAAAACAGTTCAGCTTAAGTTGAGCATGAAGCTCTTTTGACATCTTTAATGGGCTCGACGCGGTTTTGGCCTACGAAGGCCCGCTCGTAGCCTTTCGGTATACCTCCGTGTTGTCTGCTCCATGCTCTACTCCATTTCCCACGGGATCCACAAACCCTACTGCGCCGCACCGGCCCGCCGCCACCGGTTCCCTCTTCTTCGCCGCTAGCGGCGAATATCCGCCGGGCACAAGCGGGATGGGGGAGGAAGCGCCACCTGCGCCCACGGCGGACAGCAGCCAGGACGCTCCGGTGCTTCTCACGGAGGTCATCACGGAAATCCTCGCCCGGCTGCCGGCCAAGTCGGTGGGCCGCTTCCGCTGCGTCTCCCACGCGTGGCTCGCCATGCTCTCATCCCCCTATTTCGTCGACCTCCACTTGCGGCGAGCCAATCCGCCGGACCACCCCAGACTGCTCCTCACAGCGGTAGGCTCCGGCTACGACGACCATCTCCACTCGTGGCGGCCCGGTGGTGCTGTCCAGAAGCTCATGCCCGACGATTTCTCGGATGGGATAATCGTGCCTCTCACCAAGCCTTGCCGTGGCCTTATCCTCGTCCGCGGCACCGACTACAACGGCTACTTCGTCTGCAATCCTTCCACTGGTGACGTCCTGCCTCTCCCAGATACCCAGGCAACGATGAAGATGATCTGGCGGCCTAAACTCTTCCAGTCCCATCCGCCGCCGTACTTTTTTGAGGTATCTTACGGCCTTGGTTACTGCGAAGCGAGGAAGGAATTCAAGGTAGTGCGTTTCTTCTGCAACCCTGAGAGTGAAACTGGGATGGCAAGCTCCACAAGCTGCGACGTGTTTGTGCTCAACAAGCCTGCATACTGGAGGCCAGCTGCTGAACCGCCTCCTTTGTGTTGGGTGGAGGAGAAGAAACCGGCTGTTTCCTTAAATGGTTATATGCACTTCCTCTGCCGAGATGGTGGCATTGTCACTTTCAGTATCAGCAATGAGACCTTTGGTTCCTTGCCACCGCCGTTAGGTTTCGAGGCTGCACCATCTGTGATGACAGAGCTGGATGGATGCTTATGCCTGTGCTATGGAGAACCAGATAGTGAAGATCTTTATCATGTATGTGTCCTACGAAATTACAATGAAGCTCGCTGGGAGACACTGTGTTGCATTGATCGAACAGCTTGGCCAGACTCTGAGCGCACACTCCTGAACTCGCGCTGGATGGCCCCATTAGGCATATATTACTCAGATGGTGGACAAAAGATGATGTTTGGGACAGGTTCTTGCAAGGTGTTTACGGTGGACCTAGATGGTAATGCCCCAGAGATTTTGTTCACTCCAGATGAGACTATCATTGGCTGTTGTGAGGATGACAATATCCCAGCACTAGGTCTGTATGAGGAGAGTCTTGTCCCTGTGGGCTGCACAATTGAAGAGATGATTTCCCGGTCACCAACAACTGAAGCCTGGTTCGACATCCTCAAGTGGCTACCGGCGCGCTCTGTTTTGGAGTTGAGCTTGGTTTGCAGAGAGTGGCGTGCAATGATCATGACAGATCTCTTTATCCAATCACATGTTATTCATGCAAACTTGAATAAGAGTCCTAGGATCATGTTCATCATGGATCCCCGTTTTGGTAACTATATGGATCTGGAGAAATTCACTGATGAACAGGGACCACGCATGTTTGCTGATCTTGTATGTTCCCCCCAGCCTGTCCATGGCCTTAATGTGGGGAGCAGTGCTATCTGGGATTTCATATGCAATCCTGCCATAGGGTATTGTAGGGTCATATCTTTTGATGATAATGATGGAACCTTGTTTCCTGGCCGTATTGGGTTGGGATATGATTCAGAGATTGACAAGCATGTTGTGGTGCATATTACATACAAAGAGAAGAACCTGGAAACAAGACATTATGAGCTACAATGCAAAATGCAATATGTTAATGATGAGCAATGGCGTCAAGTAGACCCTCCTCCTAGACCTGTAAGTGCCACACCACCTGCTTTTGTCAGTAGCAAGATTTACTGGTTGGTAGAGCCAAATCTTGGACCAGTTTCTGCAACATGTGAAATCGTGTCATTCAATGTCAAGACAGAGGAATTTGAAGTCCTGAAAGGTCCACCATGCAGCCATGACTGTGGTCGTATGACCATCCTCCAGCTTCAGGGTGCACTTTGTGTGGCTTATTCGGATCAGAGTGTGAACAAAATTGATGTATGGATGATGAAAGATTGTGACCTTTGGTTAGTGGAGTATCAGATAGAGCTTGAGAAGTTCTTAACAGATTACTCGTTGGAGAACACCACACCGTTGGCTGTTGATCCAAAGGATGGACGGATTTTGCTCAATGCAGGTTGGTCGTTGGGCTACTATGATCCCAAGACGGCAGAAATTGAAACCATTTACAGCATGAACATCTTGAATCATAGCTACAAATTTTGCCCTATTATCTGCCATGAAAGTTTGGTGTGGCCATTTAGCCCGTCATAATCTTGGGGTAGGTGCACTCTTTATAAGTACTTCTTAGGCTGCTTTAAGCTTTTTGTCTTATTTGAAGGAATTCACAAATCAGAATTATCAATGACTTCAAAATTGTATCCTCAAAAAAATAATTTCCAGTATTCTAAATTATAGTCATAGAACCTTGGTTCTAGTTCTCTAAGCATCTCCCATCTCTTTACATAACTTTGACTTCCTTTGAGATGGTTGTGTAAAAACTCAACTTGGTAGAGGATGAAACTAGGTTTATCTTTTTCATGAAACCTATCTCATTGTATTGGATGGTATGAAGGATGAATCTTTCAGTGTCTTGAGTTTCTTTGAGCACTGGTTATTCAAATAATGTAAATTGTTAAACCAAACAATTATGGATAAATCATTTGCAGTCAGCATTAGTACCTTAAAATTTGATAAGTCTGGCAGTATGTATGCAACAGGTATGCACAACAAATACTCCCACCGTCCAAAAAAATAATGCAATTCTCGTTTTTTGAGGAGTCAAACAGTTTGAACTTTGACTAAATTTATATAAAAAGGTACTAACATTCATGATACAAAATAAGTACCGGTTAGATTAGTTATAGAATATATTTTCATATTAAATTTTATTTGAGGACATAAATGTTAATACTATTTACTACAAACTTGGTCAAACTTGAATTGCTTTGACTGGCATGGATCCCATAATTGATTCTTTCCTGGATGGAGGGAGTACAAAACAGTACCACGTAAACTTCTAAGGATCTGAATTGAAACAAATTTGACAAGTCTGGCAATATGTGTGCAACAGTCGTGCACAAAGAATACAAAACAATACCACATGAGATCGAAACTGATACTGTTGAAAACAATTGATTGAAAGATATGGTCTTTGGATACGAGTTGAGCTAAGGACTCCATTTGGCAAACTTGAAGGTTTCTTATGGATGGTCACTAGTATGGCCAATGCCCATGTCTATTTTAACCAATTATTTAGTTATTTTGATCCTACCTTCAATTTGACTTATATTAGATTTGTCCTTCGTAGGAAGCAGAGTCTAGCTGAGTTGGTTGAGGGTGTGGTTGTCCGCCTAGACCACCTAGGTCCGAGTCCTTATTGAGCAGAATTTGGTGCATGTTTTCTTCTTAATACAAAACCACCTAATTCCTCCTTGGTTGGTCAAATTATTTTTTAGATTTTCTTTTTTTCTATCTATATATCTGCAAATGGAGCCAGTTTTTTTCTTTCTTTCTTGACCTGTAAGTAAAATTTCCATGGGTTAATAAAACATTTTTATTCAGTTAGCATACTTATCAAAGTCATTGCAATTACAGACAGTCTTTCATCCCTTGTTCCAAATTCTAACTCCCAGCATCGGTTTATTTTATGGCACAGAAAGCGAGGACAAAGTACTGGTGGTGATGCTACATAGATGAACTGACGTGGGTCGCCTACTCGCCTCATATATCTCATCATGATCCCATTTATCCTTGGTCTTATGCAAAAACTTGTAGTCTCAGCGAGAATAATAGGTTTGAGTAATTATCTTGTTGAGTGCTTTGTGGCAGCAAGATTACTTTAGTTCTAAAAGTTGTATGGCCGTCCGAGGACAGTCAGGGATAAGAGAATGGTAACCTGATAGTTCCGCAAAAGATGAGTAAAATATGCATCCATTTTGATGACATGTGGCTTGTTTGGCTTCTCTTGAAATCCATGCTGAGCCTTGATTTTGAAGTATATATATTCTTTTGTTCATTTTGAAGTAGCTTCCGTTTTGGCTATTATAGAAGTAGCCTTTTGATACATGTCAGCCTTTCACCTTTGTTTGGCACACGTCTCGATTTTGAAAACTTGGAGCAACGCAAGTTTTTGTGGTAGCTGTGGTCGATTGTTCAGAACTTTATCTGAGCAAGCTATTACTCATGAAAATCATTATATTCAGGATTTTACTCTCATACAACAGCAATGAACTGAAACATCGGTCAACACTCTTGAATTGAAGCGGTAAGTGCACATCTTAGTTATGGTGCGGCTATGTTAAAATAAAGCTGGAGTTCGGGGATTGTTTTTTATTGGTTTCACTAAAAGTAACTTCTTAGTGCACTCCCCATCCGCCAAGGTTCTTTTACAGCAGAAATGAAGTAGCTTAGAGCAGTCGCAGCTAAAATTTTCCAATGGAGATAGAACAGAGTACGAAATCTCTTATATTACTAGGGACAATAAAATTCTCAGTAGTAGACTTTTTTTTTTACTTAAGTTACATTCTTATCAAACCAGGGCCATGCCCAAGTCTGAAACATACTCCACATGTAAGCTTGTCTTATTAGAACATTATACAGATCTAGTTATATATCTTATCTTGAATAATTTCTAACTGCACAACTCAAGCTAAATTTCAAGGCAATCACTGCATATTTATCAGTATCAGGAGAGCGATCATGGCAACCATTATGGGGCCGTGCCTGAGCACATTATAAGCCACACACTTCCTGCGACCGTGCCTGAGCACATATTTCGTCAGAAGAAGAGATTTACGACAACATAACTTCAAGAGAACGCCAAAGCGCAAAGATACGAGCACTACCACATAGCTTGTGCGAACACAAGAACACAATGCTAGAACATACACAAAGAAACGGACCACCTCAGCTCCAAACACAACAAAGTAAAATTCACCAACAGACTAATCCTAAAAGTGCATCTGACACTATCATAGGTTTTGGTGAATTAGCGACAATGTAAATAAAGAACTAATGAGATATGAAGCAATGTACTAGTGAATAAGCATTATGAAACTGCAAATGACCAGTGCAGATCCCCAATTATTCAAAGAATGATCACTACAACAAATGAACAACTTGGAGAGAAGATGCTAAAAGACCTAACCATGTATACAAGCTTAGCAATGCACTACATGGATTAAAGCAAACACCTAGAGCATGGTACGAGGTTCCAGGTACCTTTCCTTTTAGGACTTTCGATTTTTTTCACCGAACAGTCCATATTTTTTCCAACTACTATAAAACTTGTAATAACCACAGAGAACACTTATGTTGTTAGGCAAGCTTCTACTGACCTAAACAATCAACCAATAGTGGCTTCAATATACTCAACTAAAACATGCACGGATTTGTGCTAATAAGGAGAGGGAGGGGGGGGGGGACACCATCCTGAGATATCATGTTACTATTAGCAGGCATCACAATGCAGCAGCACAAAAACGATGCAACTAGGTGTTACACTTTTATGGGATGCGTTCGCAAGGTTGCTCTGTCAAAGTATAATATATTGTACGGAAAGAAACATGACATGATATCAAAGTTGTATCAAAAAGAGGAATAAATCTATTCAAGTAAAACAATGAAAAGGTTTCGATCAATTAGAGGCAGGCATAGTCTGATCTTCTTGTCTGCCAGTAAGCCATGGTTCTCCCTGCCTGCTTGCCAGCTTCTTCATCTTCATGGCAGCAGCCTTAAGTGTGTCGTCGCCCTTGCAGAATGCAAACCTGACATACCGGTGACGGTAGCTTTCACCGTCACAAGTCTTGTGGAAGAACCCACGGCCAGGCACGGCAGCCACACCAGCATCGTTGATCAACTTTGTCACAAATTCTATCTGAATTGCATAGTGCAGAAAAAGGACCAGTTAGCTGTTAGGATTAATCTTGTCATGTAGGTATATTAGTGTTAAACATGCATGTATAGGCCTAGATGGTTTATGGATGAGAAAGCTACATGAAGGCATCAGCTATGAAGTTTCTAGTCCTAGCTAGTTGTTAGTTGAGTTATTGAACTTGAAGTTTACCACTGCAAGAAGCAAACTGCTGGGGTAAAAGTGGATCAAAATTGGTTTTTACATGTTGCTTAGCTAGCAAGTAGGACTGTAGGAGAAAGTGAGCTGTGTACTATCAGGTCGGTTCCTGTAGCAACTGACCTGAAAGTCCTGTGAAAGAGGCAGCACGCAGCAGTCCTCCTGTGTAGAAGTGAGTTTGAGATATAGAGAAGATAGAGCCTGGTTGTGAAGATCAAGCTAGTGTATGGTGTATTAGCTAGTGTGTATGTGTGACAGTAGAGCTTGATTGTAAAGATCAAGCAATGCATGTAAAAGCTTGTAGTGCGTAGTTATAAGATCAATATAGTACAAACTCGTGTTACTAGCTACTTATGTTATTGTGTCACTAGAAACAAAGTGAATTTTGTTTTCAACATTAGCGAATTCAAAGTTTCTTATTTAAGAGAAAAATGGTCTCATCTGAGTTCCACTGTATAGAGAAAAATGCTTCAGATGTAGTTCGATTTCTCATTGAAGGAACTCACATCTGAAAGTTGACAGGACTTTGGCAGCTCAGCAAACACAAATACTGAACCTTGTGGCTTGAAGCTGATTTTGAAGCCGAAGTCTTTCAGCAACTGAAGGATGAAGTCTCTTTTCACCTCATAGTCCTAGGCAAAGTCATCGCAATTGCAAGGTAAGACAGCTCAATCTCAAAGAAGCATGGTTAGCACTAGGGCTCACTTTTTTCAGGGATGTGTAGTAGTCTGCTGTGCTTGTTAAAGCAACCAACGCAGCTTCTTGGAATGGTGCAGGAGCTGAATCTGTTAGTTTAATGTGGATATTTCTAATAGCTGAGGCGATGCTTGCTGCTGCACAAGCCCAACCGAGTCTCCAACCTAGTCAGTCCAGACAGTTAATTTGTCAAGTGTCATCTCACAAGTCACAAAAAAGTTGTTATTTCTATTGTTGATTGTCACAACAAACCGCGCAGCAAATTCTGAGTTGTGCTCACCAGTTACACTGTAAGTTTTTGACAGTGAGGATGTGATGATGGTCCTCTCTTGCATCCCTGGAAGAGAAGCCAGTGAGATATGCTTGTTTGCATCGTAAGTAATATACTCATAAACCTGGAAGATATTTACACACATTGAGACAAGAGATTGACAGATTTTATGAAAATTTGCTTTGGAAAAATAAAGCTCACGAATTTTCACTTTGTATGGGGATAAGAACAATCCGTATTGCTCGTCACATCACAGATGTACCTCATCAGTTATCGCAAAGCAGTCCATTTTCTGACAAGCCTGAGAGATAATAAGCAACTCCTCTTTGCTGAAGACCTTCCCTGTTGGATTGTGTGGGCTGCAGGTGTAAAGATTTGGTCGTTTCACAAGTCAAAAAAAAAAAAAATTGTTATGCGCAAACATATCCACACGCAGGTAACGGCATGAATCAAACAATGACCTGTTCAAGACCACTGCCTTGGTCCGACTTGAAAAAGATTTCAGAAAATTGTCTTCGTTCAGAGTCCAAGAAGGTGGATCCAATGGCACATACACCTAAATAAATCACGGAGACTAAATTCTGAATCATCAAGTTTGCTACAGAGAAAACAAAACTCTGAATTTCTGAACTAGAAAAATGATCTTACAGGGACGCCTCGAGCTAGCTCAATGCATGTCTCATACGTTTCATAAGCAGGGTCGAAGAGCAAAACTTCATCTCCTTGGTCGATTACTGCATGGAAGGGGAAGCAAATGCATATCGATCCATCAGGAAGAATGCCCACATTTGCCCCCCACCCCCCCACCCACCTGCCCACAAGGTTCTGAAAGTAGCATAATTCATAATTCAGTCAGAATGCCCACTAGTCTGTACTGTACTGTAGTACTTGCAAAGATTGCCGCAGCGAATGCTTCGGATTGGCCGCAGCAGATGACGAAGTCCGTGAGCGGGTCGACGTCGAGGCCATGGTCCCGTTTCATCGTGTTGGCGAGGATGTCGCAGATCCCCTGCACATGCCTACGCGCCGCTGCAGTCAGTCGCGGCAGAGTGGAAGTGGAACGGGAACATTCCACCCTGATGACTGAGCATTGATGGCCCCGACCGCGACGACTGCGCGAGAGGACAGAGGAGGAGGTGGTGGTGGAGAAGGAAACCTGTACTGGTTGAGGTCCGCGGCGATGGCGGTGGCAGCGGCGGCCTTGACGTGCGGCGGCGCGGGGAAGTCGGGGAAGCCCTCGGCGAGGTTGACGGCGCCGACGCGCTGCGCCAGGTGGGACAGCTGCTGGATGGGCGACGGCGCGGACCGCCTGGACACCGCCGACAGCCTCCGCTCCATGGCAGCTGCTGGGTGATTGTTAGCGCCCGTCTTCGTGTGGGTGTCCGGATAAGGTGAGATCAGCTCACGCGCGCGATCCGGAGCAGCGGGGTTTTGCTATGTTTGCATTGCTGCTCTGGGCTCTTGGCCGTGTTCGTGGAGCAGTACATGGGAGCGTCACCGTCACGCAGAGGCGTCCCGGGCAAATATAGGACCCGATTCAAAGAGGCTTATTATCTATTATTAAAATATAAAAAAGATAATATCAAATATTAATATATTATAAAAGCAATATATAAAAGATTAATTAAATAAAATAGGAATTGTATATGGAATTTATACTAGACAATGATTTCTATCTGGCGTCCTAATCTGGGTCCGGTCATCTAGGATTGCTAGTAGGTCTCGACTCTTGAGTGACGAACAACACCAAAGACGAGGAACAAGTCTAAGAGACGAAGCCACAAACTCACGAACAGTTACAAACTTATGTGAAGAAGAATTACCAGCCATAGACTTTTCTAACTCACGATCATGGAATCAATGTGCTTTCTCTCGAAGGAAGTAGCAGGCCATATTTATGAGTCTCCGTGACTAATTTACTAATTAAAATAAATTTAAAATTATTATATATACTTAGAACACTTAGTAAATAATGAGACCCATAAATTTTAGAGGCCCAGTTCAGTCGCACAGCCCGCACTGGCTATGGGACGCCCCTGCGTCACGTGATGCGTCACCTGAATTGATCGACATATCTGCAGCTGCAATTCTGCAAAGTCGCAGATGAAATAAAACCTGAAGTATTTCTCCAGAATTACACTCCTCCCATCTCAAATTATCACTAGCAGAATCAAGATCTATATAAGCGGTTCAAAACACATTTTTACAAATGTTTTTCGTAACTGCTAACGTAAGGGGCTAGTAGAAACAAATCTTTGCACTGACAATTAAGTGAGAACCGCCTGTAGAAATCTATTTTTACTGGCGGTTTGCTAAGACAAACGCTAGTAGAAAATAGATTTCTATAGACAGTTCTCTTAGCAAACCTTTAGTGAAAATATTTTTCTAGAAAATACGACATCGGCTTTTAAAAATAGGTAAAAAGATTTTAATCCCACCTATCACTTGTGTCTATATTAGAGTTTAGTTCTCCACATATTATCTTAAACCGAGCATACATTGATTATTTCAAGTCCTAGACGAATTCAAATAGAAAAGTTGTGAACTACAAAGTTTAATAACTTTTCAAGATCTACAACTTTTATATCGGTAGTTTCTCCATCCAAGCTTATTTACAAAATTTAAATTTCAAATTTGATAAATTCAAACGTAGTTTTCGATGACAAGATGATCTCAAATGAAAAAATTATCAACTACAAAGTTTTATAACTTTTCGAGATCTACAACTTTTATTTTGACAGTTTTTTCAAACGAGATCATTTAAAAAGCTTAAAAGATTCAATTTCAAAATATTTTTACAGGCGGTTGTTAGGAAAACTGCCTACAAAATTAATTTTCACTCGCGGTTTTTGAGTTGGGCCAGTCATTTCTTTTCACAGGCATTTTTTATTTGAAATTGCCTATTAAAAATCCACCGCCAGCATAGAGCTTTTTTATACTAGTGTATAATTCAAGAATCTTGACGAATCAAATCAAAGCATCTCAATTTTGAACAAAGTTATAAAAAAAATTAGATTTATGACATCAAATAGATATATTATAAAAATATAATTAATAAAGAATCCAATAGTATTTAGTATCATAGATGTTATTATCTTATCATATAATTTTGATCAAAGTTTACATGATTTGACTTTCCAAGATTCTTGGAATGAGACAAGACAACTTTGATTATACAAAAGACTTAAAGTACACACTTACCAAACTTGAATAAAACAACGGTCTAGACTGCAACCACAATAAACTGAAAGGCTGTTGATATTAGTTACGCACATGAAAGAATCAAAGAGAAATAATCCGCAAACGCATGGATATCGGTGAGCACTTCACCCGGGAGATAAGTCCAGAGTATTGTATTTATTTTTTTACCACTAGGAGAAAGCGTGCAAAAGACTAACCTTTTATCCTTCTACTACCCACGGGTTGCAAGACAAGATAGTGAGATATAAGCGATATAGAGGGAACTCTTCCTTTAGTCTTTTTCTAACCTATTGTAAGTGTGTAGATATCGTTCTAAGGGGAGTAACTAGAGAAAAGAGACACCTTAGAGAGTGCTTAATCCTAGTTCCATATACCCTACCTTACCTCCTGACAGGACGTGGATTACTGAGACCCAAGAGGATTATCACTTCCCCCAAAAGGCTACCACAAATCCGACCAAGTAGGGAGTATCTACGAGTATTCCTAGCCCAAGCACCACGCTTACGCTACGAATAATTACTCTATTCCCTACGCGAAGCGAATAAAGTAAACTCATAAACCAAAGAGCAATAAGAACAATAACTTACTAGTATTAGAAGTTGAATTGCCAAACGATTCTAGAACCAAGCCTTGAGTTAGAAGACTTGACCCTGAAGATACGAAGAAGAAGGCACCGACAGGCTGGGCTTCCTTAACTCCTATCTTCACCCTATACTCTCTCAATCTCTCTTGTTGCTATCACCCTAAAGAGATAGATCCATTCGAGGGACCCCTCTCTGTCTAACTCTCTCTGAAAAATATGAATTAGAGTTTTAGAGTTACATCTTAGGGGGTAGGGTCTTTGTTTATAGTCCCCTAGAAATCACCACAGCCCTTGGATCAAACCAACTTAAACGTGCGCTTAAGATTAATCCTCAAAGTCAGTGGAGGCAGGATCCGCGAGGTTCACTCCGATTGGTGGAGAGCCGCGGGCGGCCGCCCCTGCCCTATGGCAGGTGGGTCCCACCTTTCAGGTGGTGGCTCTTGGAGTCTTCTAGATTGTTCCTGAGTTGACGTTCCTGTCTTCTCTCTACGTAAATCTGACATGTGGACCTTCTTTTGTTATTATTCCGTTAACCCCCTGTAGAAATAGACAATCACCAAAACTCGTGGAATTCTATTAGTGATAACCCTATTTCTACTGAGTGCTTGTAAATAAGTCTTTTTCATGTTAAGTTGACGATTAAAATTAGGAGTTATCTAACGTCAACAAACTCCCCCACACTTATCTTTTACTTGTCCTCAAGGAAAAATGGTAGATAGACTATTTTAATCATAACCTTAAACCAAGACATCACCAGATTTATTCCAAGTCATACCTGTACTACGTGATTCAAAGTGTCTACCATAAAATTTTGGGAGGTTGAGGATGGAATAGTACAAATAGAGTTCTCTTTTCCTTTAGCCCTGTCACTTGGAGTTTTATAATGTTTTTGCAAAGAAAAACTTACCTTACCCTTCTCCATCATAAAGCACACTCAAGTTACTCATGTATGTGGTATCTGTGGAACTCACCAAAGTAGATAGATACATCCTACTCTATATAGGCTTATATGGAGTTAAAGGTAATTCAAGGAAATAGCATACTTACCTTGCATATCTCGCTGAGTCAAAGCTTAGATCCATGGAGGGGAATAGCATACTCTTAGATCAAGAAGTGCATGTGTGTGGAATATATAGTGGCTAATCCTAATTCTACATTGCTCTTTTGAAAATGTCTTTCTTTCTCTTTAGCACTGATGGTCTTTGTACAGGATGGTATGGGCTACCTTTTATTCTCTTTCTTTTCTAGGACACTTGTCCTTTTTCTCTTTCTCTCTTTTTTTCAATACTTTTATTTTGCATAGCCTCATAACTCCTTCTGTAAGCAAAAAATATTGAGAAAGACTTTTTAAAGAACTTAGAGCAATTATTCCTACTAAGACTCTTTTTGTGTTTTCTCCTAGTGTAGGAGTAAAACATTTTTGGTGGATGGAAAGGCATGTTTGTCCGCATTTCTAGTGTAGGAATGGCAGATATATGTGGGTGTACGTGATCTTGATCTTAGGAGCATGATAATCCTCTCGACATAGGTCAATAAGGTTTGACAAAACTTAATACAGAGCAAGTAGCTTATGAGCTAGTTTATATTTATCATGCATGGCTCTAGTAGGACATTAATTCTTGCTACAGAGGAGAAGTATAGCTAATCATTTAAAGATTTTTGAAAAGTAAAATTCTTTAAATGACCAGGCATCAGAAATCAAGTTCTCATATTCATACTATCTCTCTTTCCACAACAACTTAAGTAATATGGGGTCCCTATATTAAAGTTCCCAACATCAACATGAATTTCTAGGAATTATCATGGTATAAGTCTATCTTGTGGTCATGAATAAAACATATTTTAATTATTTATGCACAGGGTGATTTAACTAAAGATATTCTATTCCAATTCAAAATAGCAGCAATAATAACAATTTATAACTTAGAGAAATTCTACCTGACCGTGGTTCAAAGCGAAGACCAGGGGGCTTCTCCCCCTGGCATATTTTGATTATGAGATATGGTAGATGGATGTTAAAACAGCCTTTCTAAATGGAAATTTGGAAGATGACGCGTATATGATACAACGTGGTGGTTTTGTTGATCCTAATAATGCTGGAAAAATATGCAAGCTTAAGAAATCCATTTATGGATTAAAGCAAGCATCTCAGAGTTGGAATATTCATTTTGATGAAGTGGTCAAAGGATTTGGCTTTCATCAGAATGAAGAAGAACCTTGTGTTTACAAGAAGGAAAGTGGGAGCGTTGTTGTATTTCTAATCTTATATGTGGATGACATATTATTGATTGGGAATGATACTCGAATGTTGCAATCAGTAAAGACTTCACTGATAATAGTTTTTCTATGAAGGATTTAGGAGAAGCAGCATACATTTTGGGCATTAAGATCTATAGAGATAGGTCCAAAAGGCTAATAGGATTAAGCCAAGATACATACATAGACAAGGTGTTGAAACGGTTCAACATGGAACAATCTAAAAGAGGGTTCTTGCTTATGTCACATGGTATGTGTTTTAGCAATAAGCAGTGTCCTTCATCAGATGAAGAGCGCAAACGCATGATACAGGTTCCATACGCTTCGGCAATTGGTTCCATCATGTATGCCATGATATGTACTTGCCTAGATGTCTCATATTCTCTAAGTGTTGCGAGCAGGTACCAGAATAATCAAGGTGAAAGTCACGGGATACTTGTTAAAACCATTCTTAAGTACTTGAGAAGGACTAAAGATGTGTTCCTAATCTATGGAGGTGAGTAGGAGCTCGTTGTAAATGGTTACACCGATGCTAGCTTCCAAACTGACATAGATGATTCACAATCTCAATCAGGTTTTGTGTTCACGATAAATGGTGGTGCAGTAAGCTTAATAAGTTCTAAGCAGGCGACTGTGACCGATTCTATAACTGAGGCCGAGTACATCGCAACTTTTGAATTTGCGAAGGAAGGTGTTTGGATGAGGAGGTTCCTCATTGAGCTTGGTGTGTTTCCGAATGCGTCGAGCCCATTGAATCTACATTGTGACAACAATGGGGCGATTGCATAGGCTAAGGAGCCTAGGAATCAGCAGAAGAATAAACATGTGCTGTGGAGGTTTCACCTCATTCGAGAGTTCGTTAGGCGAGGTGAAATTAAGATGTGCAAGATACATACGTATTTGAATATTGCAGATCCTTTGACAAAGGCTCTTCCATAGCCTAAGCATGAGGCACACTTGAGGTCCATGGGTATTAGATATCTTAGAGATTAACTCTAGTGCAAGTGGGCGACTGTTGGGAATATGCCCTAGAGGTAATCATAGAGATGATGACATTACAATTGTATCCATGACATATATTATGACTTCGATGAATATCCATTATAGATAAACTTGTATTGATTAACAATTATGTGAATTGTTTGTGAAACTCTTTTACTTGTATGGATATTCTAAAGTTGTCCCTGATCAGAGTTCGTGTGAAGATACACCTGAATATTAGATTAGCACATGTATTAGTTGATGACTTTGTTTCACAAGTTATAGACATAGAGATGTCAAACTAATAATGTGGGCACATGTATGACATGGGACTGGACTGACCAAACATGAGATGTTCTTATTATCTCTTTATACATCATGTACATTGTCCTTAGACCTGAGATTGTCGTATGTTCTCAAGATGTGAAACGACCTACTTAGGGACTATTAAATGCTACTCCGTAACAGGGTAGTTATAAAGGTGGTCTTCGGGTTTGTCGGGAAACATGTTGTGAGACATAGATGATCAAGATGGAACTTGCCCCTCTCTATGTGAGAGAGATATAACTGGATCACTCAAGTGATTGGATCAACAAATGCATGACCGTGCTTGGGTTAAGTGTTAACCCACAAGTTAGACCAAATATCGTGTGGCAAGGGAATAACATGTATGTGTATGTAGTGGTTCGTCTAATATGATCTTTGCGTGCATATAGGACTTATCACACCTTGCTAGAGGCCGTTGCCAACTATTGGTGAGTAGGTGTACTCGACCCATGTCTATATGTACGTGGACCCATAGGGTCGCACGCTTAAGGGGCTAGAAGCTTAATTAAGGTTGGACCCAAATTAGACAAGGCTTAGGGTTTCTAATTGGGCCTCTGACTCTAGGTCGATTGGAGGACACCTATATAAGAGAGGGAGGGGGCGCAGCCAGGGTTAATCCCACATCATTAGGCAGCCGCCGTCGCTCACCCACACTCGTGCCTATTGCTCCTCGCGGAACTAGCAGTCCGGAGGCGCAACAGTTCTTCCCTACACGTGTGGGATACCTCAGAGGTGCTACATCTAGAGCACGAGGACAAACCACAGGAGAGGGATTGGCATGGTGGATGACCACGCAACTGCACGACACTGCTACTACACGCACGACTACACCAAGTCGCTTCCGCTGCACCTGCGCGTCTAGTGGTAATCCCATGATCTATAACTTGCAGTTGATCCTGTTTTTATGAGGTCGAAATTTTTGTTTCCTAGCTAGTGTAGCATCCTCATAATCCATCATGACACGTGTTTGAGGCATGCTGATCTAGATTCGGATCTGTTGGCGTAGATTCTGCGAATAGCAAATGTGCGTGATGCGAGGCCAGCGCGGCCGAATTGCGCAAGCCGTGAGGAAACGACGAGCATTGCCCAATCTTAGGGGTTGCCTTGGTCTGAATAGTCTGTCCTTCTAGAGTTGCGATGATCATTAGATCTGTTTCCAACCTTTCGTGTGTGGTAACACGAGTTGGTCAAGTAGATCCGTGACGAACAAACAACATTGATCCAGTAGTTTGACTAGAGATTGAATCTACCAGAGTCAGGGCTTTGAAAAGCTTGAGATCAACCCGATCGATAGACTCGAGTAGGTCAGCGTTGTTGATCTGCTTTTCGTCGTAGTGGGGAAGCGGAGGACATGTTGTCGACGTGGTCGGAGACGTTGTCAGGGTGGTCATAGTCACCGCCAACATGGCCGGGACCGCAACCGATGTCGTTGAAGAAAGTCTCGGCACAAATTGAATCTGTGTTTTTTCTGTGGTCGTGGCGGTGATATTGCTAAGGCCGGTCGTCTAGGTGATCTGGCTGATGGTGAACGTGAGGTCGTTCGCCACGGTCGTGGAAGCAGGGATGATGACCATCTTGTTCGTCTGCGAAGTCGTACGCACACCCCCTATCTGGCGTGCCACTGTCGACGAAAGCTAGTCGGTAGTCTACCTAGGGGTATGCCCAAGATAGTAGATTGTTGGCAGATAGGTGCGCAAGCTATGAACTTGATGGTGACGACAAGGATTTTATCTAGGTTCATCCGTCGTGAGGGCGTAATACCTACATCCTCTGTCTGATTGTATTGATTTGAGTTGTGTTGAGATAAGTTGATTTGAGGGGGTCCCTTGCCCCTCATTATATAGTATAGGGGTATAGTTACAAATCTAGAAACTAATCCTAGTCAGCTACAATTATCATAGATAATTCGATATCAAACCCTATTCTAACCGACTAGGATCTTGCTTGACCTCCACATCTGGTTTCCTTGCGCAGAATCTCGAGTAGACGGATCAAGCTACGAGTTGCCTTGTAATGGGCCAAATCCCTCGGCCCAACTCTAGTCATAAGGGTATAGGGGTTTATACCCCCATAATCACCTTGATTAGAGGCGGACACAATCACTAAATATCCTCGCCAATCAATAAATCTACAACCGTCTAGGTGACGTCAATCACCAATAGTAATAAGAAATCCACAATCACAATCACCACCTAGTGCCACAAGAATATGTAATTTCAAATGTACCTAGGGTTTCCCTCAATCCTCTCTTAGATGAGCCACAAGCTATGAGAGGAAGAGGAGAGGGAGAAGCTCACAAGCTCAGTAGATCAAACATGTAGGACTCTCAAAAATCTCTCCTAGGATTAGCACTTGGGAGAGATAGGAGAGAGGAGCTCGAGTTTCTCTATTCTTGGGAAGAAAGAAGAAGTGAAGCGTTCTATTATGTATTCCCATGAGAGAGAGAGAGAGAGAGGAGGAAAGGGAGCACTCAGCCAGCTCTCCAATAGATAACAACAATGCCATTTGCCACAACAAGCAGCAACACATGCACTAAGTAGCCCTCTGCATGCTCTCAGTACTAGGTCCCACCAAATGAATGGGCGAGCAGCAAAGTGCTACAACCTCCTAGTAGTCCTCGCGCATACACGCCTACCACTCTCCTTTCTGAATGGACGAGCTGTACCTCAAAATAATTATGTATCTCCTTGTACTTGAGTGGACCCCATGCTATAAATAGCAAATGTCAATGACTACCTCCTTTTCTCAAAACGTGTTCCCATATGCATGCAAACAGGTAAATCACTTCTCTCTTTATCTCTCTCATTTATTATGGCGAGAGCTCCACAAGTTAATTAAAGCAGCAAATGCATGCGAGCAACACCTCTCCTCATCCAAACAACACAAATTTCCTGTTACTTATTTTTGGTCGACGAGCCAGACAGGTACAACAAGCAGCAATTTTGCATCCAACTAATTCCAACTAGTTGTAACTGCTTCCAGCTTCTTGCAATCACATTCATTTGCTTACTGTTGAGCTACACACTGGTTTTAACTGGTTGCAACTGCTTCCAGCTTGTGTCAGCTACTTGCAAAATCTTTCCACTTGGTCAGTAGTACACCATGCAGCAGTTCTAGCTCCTTCTAACTTATTTCAATTGCTTGCAACTTGAGAAATTACAGCCCCATTTCAGCCTTTTTAAGTTGCTAACTTCACTAAAATATTCCAAAATAAATTAGACACTTAAGTTAGCTTTTCACAAATATTTTTATAGGCTTTCTCATGCATCTCACCATGTCACTAAGCGCTAGGTATATGCAGAAGAAAATCATACTTAGTGGCACTATATAACCATTGTAATTAAAGATTTCTCCTCTTTATAGTATGGTTATCTATCCTAAATCCACTCGCACCCACTTGGTGTCTTGAGTGGCAAAACAAAATGGCCCTATTAAAAATACCTTTGCCTTGAGCTTATTTTGTTTTTTCTTTCTTCTTTTCCAGGTTGGAGCACTTGAATATCATCTTTTGGTCACCTCCATCACCATGACCATCATCAAGCTCCATCTTTTAGTATGTACCAACCTACTCTTTGCATTTCACTCATGACAAAGGTTAGTACACATAGGTTTTATCAATTATCCAAAACCAAACTAGGGCTTTTAGAGTCCCTCCACCTTACTTTCCTTCAGAACAAAACAAATAGGATTAAGCCCACTTTTAGCCTCTCAACTATTGGCCAAGTTTAATTTTAGCCCTCAACTACAAAACCGTCTGTTTTTCACCCTCAACTATCAAAACCGGTCACTTTTAGCACCCGGAGAGAGGACAGGGCGGTTTTGAGCCACTTTGAGCGGTTTTTTCTTTGTCTTTTCTATGGTTAAACCTTTGAATTTCATAGTGAATTGTTTGAGCATGGTAAATTCATCAAATTTTTTGGGTAGCCTTGTCATGATGTTTTCTATGAAGAAAAAAATATGAAACTATAAATAAGTAGTGTTTTATGCTAAAAATTAGCTCTTTTAATTAATAAATGTATGTTCTAATTTTTGTAGAATAATATATATATCCTATGATCATGAAACTTTTTGCATAACTATTTTATACTAAGATAGACCTTCACAAAAAGTTTGAGATTAATTTGATGATGTTTGCTTATATCCCTAATTTATATGCTTTATTAATTACATATAAATTAGGGACATAAGCAAACATCATTAAATTAATCTTAAACTTTTTTGAAGGTCTATTTTAGTATAAAACAGTTACACAAAAAGTTTCATGATCATAGGATATATATATTATCCTACAAAAATCATAGAACATGTATTTATTAATTAAAAGAGCTAATTTTTTAGCATCCAAAAAATACTTACTTTCATAGTTTCACATTTTTTCTGCATAGAGAACATCATGACAAGGCTACCCAAAAAAATTGATGAATTTACCATGCTGAAACAATTCATTATGAAATTCACAGGTTTAACCATAGAAAAGAAAAAGGAAAAACCGCTCAAAGTTGCTCAAAACCGCCATGTCCTCTCTCGAGGTGCTAAAAGCGACCGGTTTTGATAGTTGAGGGTGAAAAACAGATAGTTTTATAGTTGAGGGCTAAAATTAAACTCGGCCAATAGTTGAGGGGCTAAAAGTAGACTTAATCCAAACAAATAATAGCAAGACAGAGTAGGAGGCGGTGGGAGCAGGAGCACCCTGCACCCATCAAGATCTGGTAAGGGTTTTACCCAAATTCAATCTCCCATCAAATTTCAGAAATTGACTTGTACCTCTTGTTGGCAACTTGGCACCGAGCAAACAAGTTATAAAGTTGATTTTGTTTTCTAGGGCAGATTGATCGAATGATCCATTGGGGCCTTTTAAATTTGTAATCATATATCAAACTTCCTTGAGATCACAATGGCTGGTGGTTCAGGTAGCAAAAGCAAATTAATTCTTTTTCATTTTTTTCTGCAAATGTGTTGTAGTTTTTAATTAGTTTTCTATAGGTTCAGGTAGTATGAATTTGATGGAACGTTTCTTGAAAATAAAATTACCAGCAGCAACCACTTATGAAGGGACTTCACATATAGATAGAGGTGCATCAAACACCAATGTTCAGAATAAGACTCAAATATTATCACCAAGAGATGTTAATTTAGATGAACTTCATTATGATCCGCTGATAGGAAGAGAATATAGAATATCCGGGCCTTAAGCTACAAGAAGAGATAAGGAGAAGATATTTGGTTAGAGGTCCTGGTTTTGATTATCCACGAACAATCATAGCAAATAAGCCACGACGGTTAAATCATGAATGGTTTGAACAATATGATTGGCTAGAATATAGTCCGAAGGTGGATAAAGCTTTTTGCCATACTGCTACCTGTTCAGAGATTGTATTGAAGGGCAAAGTGGAAATGATGCATTTGTAATAAAGGGATTGTAATACCCGATTTTAAGGACAAAATCAGATACGAACCATATGTGAGTTTT
The DNA here is from genome assembly GCF_000003195.3 of Sorghum bicolor. Classification (NCBI taxonomy): domain Eukaryota; kingdom Viridiplantae; phylum Streptophyta; class Magnoliopsida; order Poales; family Poaceae; genus Sorghum; species Sorghum bicolor. The sequence continues at coordinate 19,857,279 of NC_012870.2, read as the reverse complement.
AGAAGTCAAATCCCACATATAGCTACAAATAAAGGGTAATATCAAAAGACAATGCATAAATATATAACGTATTTAATATAAAAGATATAACCTTTGATAGCAAACAGCAGATGGACAACTCCAACCTTCGGGTATTAACTTCACTCTACAGGATCCAACTGACTGGTTGATCACAAGCCTAAACTTCTCCTGAGGTTTGGGGGAAATAGCAAGAGTGAGTCCATGTCGAACTCAACAAGTATAGTAACTAGATTGTATATATCCCACAATCTCATGATCAATGTGACATAAATAATGTAGAGCATTAAATAATAAATAATGGGCATATTTAACACACAAGAATCATCATCGTCGATGCAAGAATCCCCAAGGCCGCTCTTGACCGTGAGCACGGCTAGTATACCAGTTTTTAACACTCTGCAAAGGTTGTACATCTTTATCCATGAGTCATGATTTACCCTTTCGTCCGAGGCCCGTCGACCTCTTAACCCACTACCAAGGAAGGTCGGCAGGGATCACTATGAAGCCTTACAAAAGTTCGTCTAACCTGTTAGGGCCCCAAGGTTTTCTTCGCGAGCAAATATAGATACCCCCTTCCGAATGGCACAATGACGCGCAGCCTATACACATAGGGACAGGGGCTCGCACTATACCCGTGTCGGTTCTGCCCCTCTAGCGCCCTTTCGAGTAACCGCTAACATGCTAGAAAAGGTCTTCATATTGAGCTAAAGCCAGAGCCATTATAGCCCTCATGGTTGCACTGTTGTCCCGGTTATCACTTACAGATAAATCATCAAGTGGCTAAAAAGTCATTTTTTATCATTTATTACTAATCTAGTCACATAATCATGGTCACAGAATTAAAACCCAAATGCTATACTTGCCTTGATCAAAGCTCTCATGAGCCTGTTGGTCGTCAAAAGCTTGGCCTTGATCACCAACGTAAAGCTCACTGACTAAACTCGATCATCAAACAACAACACGCATTCCATTGGTCAATCAGACACAGAGCAAACAAGCTATAATTAGAACAATACACCAAACAATTAAAAGGTTTAAAAACTAATCTACGCATTGCTACGAACACACAGACTCCAAAAACACGCTAATCAGAGTTACGCCGAATAAGACACGATCGTAGGATTAACCATGTAAGAGAGAAACTTTAAGCTTTATTTATTTTAATTTATAAAACATGTATAAGATACTTAGAAAATTGAGTTAAGTCAAATTATCTTTAAATTAGAAAGCTAAGGTAACCTATCATATTTTATTTAGAAATATTTTGATAGCATTTAGATTAATTAAACATTAATTTGTTCAAAAGAAAGTATATATATGAGAACATCTATTCGAATTACCTATGACGTAGTTGAAACTAATCAAATTATAATTTCAAAACAAATTCAATTAAATCGTTTTAATATCTACCTATAAAATATCAAAGTGCAACTCCTATACTAATTTTATTAATAGAACCGGTTACATAAATACTAATTGAGTTATATTTATTTTATAAGATTCAACAATATATTTAACAATAATATTAGAACGTGGACTGCATCGCTACAAGTCTAACTCAACTTGAACAGACTAAAACGAAACAAAGATGAGGAATTTACATAAAGAGTTATAGACAACGTGCACGACATGGATTGTGCACCTGCTCTGTGTAGGCATGCAAGGCGACGTCGCTTAATGCTGGCTTGTGTAGCAAAATTCACCAAATTATTTTTTTAAAGCCCACTCAGCAGTAAACCAATTTAATCTGAGCACCTCGATTCGCGCGCCTACCAATGGAAAATTTCACCACGGCGGCAGCAGCAGCAGATTCTGCTTTGATCCACGCGTGTAGCGACAATTCCAATTCACCAGCACTCCAGACTTTGGCACGGGAAGATTGATTTCCTGACACCAGCAACTGGCGCCTAGGAAGAGACTTCTCGGCTTGACGCAGATGGAGTGGTGTATGACCGCCTTGGCAACAAGTGGCCTGGCAGCAAAAATTGTGATCTTGAGAACAGGACAAAGCAGCAGCAGTCGTCGATGGAATCGTTGGAGTTGGCCGGCAACGACAAAGAAGAGAAAAGATTTTAATTTACTACATAAGAGATTTCCCAAACTAGGGACTCTCTTTGCGTAGTTTTGGTGTATTTTACCCAAAGGATTGGTATATATATATATATATATATATATGGAGAAAAACTCCCCACCTCCACGTCAACTAGCGATATGGTACTAATTGATTTGCAACCTTCATCTTTACTAATAGGCCTAATTAATTATTAAAGCCCATTAGTAAATAAATATATGGTCTTTGCGATTTATTATGGGCTTTGACGTTGGAAAAAAAATAGAAAGAGGTTTATTATTTTCGGAATTAATTATTTTTATAGATAAAATAATTCTAGAAAAGTCCAGAATTAGTAGTTAAGCCACGAAAAATACTCCGAAAGCTTCGAAAATTCAGGAAAAATTCTCAGAGAATAAAGCTTTTAGAGCTCATGAGAAGATTGTTTGGAGCATCTAAAAATTAGATCATGCTCACGGAACAGAAACTGGAAAAATTCCCGAAAAGTTTGTAGAGAGTGCTTGATTTACGAGGAACTAAAAGAAGTGATTTGGGTTAAAAAAAGGTTTTTCTAAGAAGCTCTGAATTAAAGCCTAAGCTGAGAAGCAAGGAATGTAGAAAAAAATAAAGGCATGTTATAGAAAGAAGACCTACATACTAAACGTATTTTAAACATTTTGCTCACTCTCAACACATAAAATAAGCAACAAGCAAACATCAACTCATATGCATCAGCATGGATGCACAACAATATTGCTAAGCCTTATGATAAATTTTATTTTAAAAAAGATTATTTTTCCTACATTTTCATGAGCATAAAATAAAAAATTAAATTATTTTAGCTCTATTTCTAAAGAACCAAATTTTGAGGTGTTACAGGGATGGTCTGGATGGAACAACAAACAAAGGTTGGATACTCATGTAGGTGAGATAACTAGCTGTCATAACACAACTGTGAAAAGATATAACAATTTGCTGAAGCCAAACTAATCAATTCTGGGACATACAAATTCTCTATCACTTTGTTTACAAAGGAAAGATCAAGATATATTGGAGGCCATGTCAAAGGTAAAGTCAACCAAGCAAAAAATTCAGCAAATTAGAGATGATGGTTGGAAATCTTTATTAGAAAGCATATATTTTTTTGTGAAGAACATGGTATTTCTAAGTTGGACATGGAAGAAGAGTATATTGATCACCATAAACCAAGGAAAAAGACAAACTGAACCAATTACCAGCACTATAGATGGGACTGCTTGAATTCAGTTCTTGACTTGCTACTTATCGAGTTCAATGATCGATTGTGTGAAACAAATTCTGATTTGCTTACTTACATGGCTGCTTTTAGTCCTAAAGATTCTTTTGCTGATTTCAAATTAGAGAGCTTGATAGATTAGCTAAGTTGTATCCTGATGATTTCAATTCTGATGAGTTGAAGGATCTTGCTCATGATCTTCCTATTTACATGGACAATATTAAAGTTAATGAAAGGTTTTCTAGATTGAGCACCATTACTGAACTTGCCAAGGTGAAAGTAGATACAAAGAAGCATCTGGCTTTTCCTTTGGTCTATCGGCTTCTAAAGCTAGTACTTGTTTTACCTGTAGCCACAACATCTCTAGAGAGGTGCTTCTCAGCAATGAAAATAGTGAAGACTTTGTCACGCAACCGTATTGGCAACAAGTTTATGAATGACTGCATCATTTGCTTTGTTGAGCCCGCCTTTCTAGAATATGTCACTTTCAAAAGATGGAAAATCGCAGCCTCAAAATGCTTTTATAAGAGGTAAACATATGTTATGCCTATGTATGCATTGATCTGTTACTTTGTTACTTTGATCTATTAAACCATATCAACTTTCTAGCGTATTATTTGTTTACTATAAATTGTGATTGTCAGTTCACAATTTCGTAGTGACACCATTGATCCAAAATCCTAGATCCGTCCCTGATTAATCTGTCATTAATTATGAACTAATTAGGATAAAAATCGTCGTATAAATTAGTCTCTATCTATGTTTTTATTTTTATAAATAGGCTATATTTAATATTTCATGCTTGTGTCCAAACATTCGATATGATAGAGACTAAACTTTAGTCCGTATAACCAAATGGGGCATGTATCTCTACACCCTCCATTGTGCCAATCATATTTTTCCTACCTGCTTGTGTATCTCTACACTCTTCATTGTGCCAATCGTATTTTTCTTACCTACTTATAACAGGCCATGCAAGTGCCTTAGATCAATGAATCATTAAGGCGCAAAGCCGAAGCAGGCAGCGGAGCATGCTCATTGTGCTAGTACTAAGGATGAAAATGGTACAAAAAATATTCCATACCCAACCGTATCATTTTCTATATTTAATCTGATTGAATTTATATTTTCGGACAAATTTGAATTTGATTCATAATTTGGAACGCCAAATTTGAAATCAGAACGAAAATGGTTTCAATATTTTTCTGACCGTTTTCTACTTTTCTACTTTTGATTCAGAATATCCCAAATTCGAAATTCGGTTTAAACCAAATTTGGCCCACTGAAAGTCCAATTTTAGAAAAATTGTATCTTTTTCTTACGGTCCCGGATGAAGGTGATTTTTATATGAAAATTGTAGCCCCCAATGAGATCTACAACTTTCTAGTTTTTATTTTTTTATTTGAGGTCTTTAAGATATTAAAAAATAAATAAAGTTTCAGCAGTATATTAATTGCGTACAAGCGTTTGTTGCCTTAGAAAAATCATATCTTCCTTGCATGGTGTCAAATGAAGATACCTTTTAAGAAAGTTGTTATGATTTTTCACTTGTTAATTGTTATGCACTTGGTCCTATGAGTCAATATTTCGTATTGATTTATCGTATAATTCTAGTTGAATTAGTTCGGTTTCAAAATTCTCGATATTCGGTAAATTCGTGTTCGTTTTCGTGTCCGACTTTATAGCTTTCGCTTTTATTTTGTAGTCGTCAAATGTAGAAGTAGAAAACGGTTTATATGTTTTCCAACTGTTTTCATCTCTAGCTAGTACTATGACTTGCAATTTCTTATGTATCTATCGAAGAACAAGTACCTTTGTTATGCTGGTTCTCTTATGCATGGCAATAATCTATTGGAAGTCCAGTTTGGTACTTATTCAGTAAGGCATTGGCGACCCTGAATTTTCCTACAGCTACAAAATGTACAGCCCATTGATGGATTGGATTTGGACAAAAAGAAATGGAACGGGGGCATGCATGTTTTTATATATAATAATGTTTTATGTTGTTTGATTAAATGCTGCCGGTTGTTAATTCTACGTTTTAGTTTGATTGCTTACTCATGGATGGTCATATGTTATGTCTGTGGCACACCACACACTGGGTTAGTGGTTACAAACACTACTACAGAATGAGGCATTGGTCGATGTCCAAAATGGCCAAAAACCTCGGCCTTTTTGCGGTCCGGGGTTAAAGACCCCTTTAACACCAGTTCGTAACACGAACCGGTGCTAAAGGGTCCTGCCCAACGGCTACTGACAGGTGCTATCGGGGCAGAGACCCTTTAGAACCGGTTCGTGTTACCAACCGGTGCTAAAGGGTCCCCTTTAGCACCGGCCAGCGCCACGGGCCGAGGCAAAGCCTTTAGCACCGGTTTGTGTTAAAAACCGGTGCTAAAGGGTGACCCTTTAGCACCGGTTTTGTTTCTGAACCGGTTCTAAAGCTCCGGTTTATAGGTCGGATCACTCCTCCTCTCTGCCCATTTGAAACCGAGAGCACCATTCACCATTGTTGTTCTTGGAGCTTCTTCTTTCTCATTTGTTCTTCGTCTCCGACGCCCATTGTTGATCTTCTTCGACTCCGTCATCGTTTCTTCGTGTTTGGAGGTGACTAACTTTTGTCTTTCTTGTCTTTTTCATGTTGTTTTTGGCTTGTGATGTTCCCATTATTTTTAGCTCAAATCCACGTTGTTATTTTGAATCATTCACATGAATTAGTATCCATATATATATATATATCATATTTCATGGTTGACCTAGTATTAATATAGTTTGCAAGAATGAATTATAGTATATTTTTATGATCTTAGAAAGTAGGATAGTTCAAATTAATTGGTTTGTTAATATCACTTGATTTATTTTTATTACTACATATAATGTCCATTGTATCATACATGTTTACTAGTAAATGTGGAATTTATAATTGTTTAAAAATTGAGTATGGATAGTAGATGGCAATCGTGACCGGGTCTTCGGTCTCTCAACGGGTTCAAAAGCGATACCGTCCGGAACTCCCTTTCATTACTTGTGGCAAGTGTGGGCAGAAGATTTTGATGGAGTACAAAGTGTCGAAAGAGGAAGTAAACAAGGGTCGTATATTCTACAAGTGTCCAGATCGTAATGTGAGTTATTTCCAAACATTTGCTTATATATGTGCATATTTTTAAAATGATATTAATTAAACTTTTGATTCTCTCTTTTAATTTCAGTGGGACGGTACCGGCGGATGTACAAGTTGGTACTGGGAGGAAGAATACATTGAACACATTAAGAAATCTTTTGCACAGGTGGTTGAGGCTGAAGGTGGTGAGGCAGTGAGCCGACGAAAGGAGTTCAATGATGTTGATCAAGCGAATGATCTATCTATTATAGTTGGGATCGGACGCGAACTAATTATGTTGCTTAAGTGCATTTTAGTTTTGGTTTTTTTAGTGCTAGTTGCGATTGTATTTGTTGTAGCCAAGCTTTCCTAAATTAATCAACTATGTATCTTAGACATGTTGTGCAATAAGATGAGAAACTATATGTGTGCATGGTTTTCATAATATATATGTTATATTTAATGCAGATGGTAACACGTAATTGGATGTATAATGCTGATCGGCGCTCCAAAGAGTTCATTAATGGCGTGCACTATTTCTTAAGTGTGGTCGAGTCAAATAAGAGGGACGGTTTCATGTGCTGTCCATGTGCCGTGTGCAAGAATTTGACGGAATATTCTAACTCAAGAACTCTTCATTCACACTTATTAAAGTCTGGTTTCGTACCAAACTATATTTGTTGGACCAAACATGGAGAAAGCGGGATTATAATGGATAAAGGTGAAGAAGAAGAAGAAGAAGAAGAATTGGACCATGCCAATATTATTGCTCAGTACGGTGGCTTCAATGATGTTGCAATGGGGGGAGATAATGAAGAAGAGGTGGCGGCAGAAGATGATCGGGGCGATGATGCTTTTGGTGATGCCATCCGTGATGCACAAAGAGAATGTGAAAGTGATAAAGAGAAAGCCAAGTTCGAGCGCATGCTAGAGGACCACAGGAAATCGCTATATCCCACCGCTGAAGAGGGGCAAAAAAAGCTGGGTACCACACTAGAATTGCTGCAATGGGAGGCAAAGAATGGTACATCTGACAAGGCATTTGGGCAGTTATTGAAGATCATAAAAAAGATGCTTCCGAAAGGCAACGAATTGCCCACCACTACGTATGAAGCAAAACAGGTTGTCTGCCCTTTGGGATTAGAAATCCAGAAGATACACGCATGTCCTAATGACTGCATCCTCTACCGTGGGGAGGAATACGAGAATTTGGATGCATGTCCAGTATGTAAGGCATCACGGTATAAGATTAGACGAGATGATCCTGGCGATGTTGAGGGTGAAGAACGTCATAGGAAGAAAATTCCTGCCAAGGTTATGTGGTATGCTCCTATAATACCACGATTAAAACGTCTGTTCAGAAATAAGGACAATGCAAAGTTATTGCGGTGGCATAAAGAAGACCGTAAGATAGACAATATGCTGAGACACCCTGCCGATGGATCCCAGTGGAGAGCGATAGACAGAGAATTCCCAGATTTTACAGATGATGCTAGAAACTTGCGGTTCGCCTTAAGTACAGATGGTATGAATCCTTTCGGTGAGCAGAGCAGTAGTCACAGCACTTGGCCAGTTACTCTATGTATCTACAACCTTCCTCCATGGCTATGCATGAAGCAGAAGTTTATTATGATGCCGGTGCTTATTCAAGGACCGAAGCAACCTGGCAATGACATAGATGTCTACCTAAGGCCATTAGTTGAGGAATTTCAACTTTTATGGAGCAAACCAAGAGTTCGCGTGTGGGATGAGTACAAACAAGAGCACTTTGACCTGCGAGCATTGCTGTTTGTAACAATCAATGATTGGCCAGCTCTGAGTAATCTTTCAGGCCAGTCAAACAAGGGATGTAATGCATGCACACATTGTTATGAAGACCTTGACTGTGTATTTTTGAAAAAATGTCGAAAGGTCGTGTACCTTGGCCACCGTCGGTTTCTTCCTGTGAACCACCCAGTACGAAAGAAAGGCAAGCATTTTAAAGGCAAGGCAGACCACCGGACCAAACCTCTCAATCAAACCGGGGATGATGTACTCGAAATGGTCAAGGATACAAAAGTGGTATTTGGAAAGGGACGAGGCAGCGAACCTATTCCCAAGGATGCTAAGGGACACGTACCCATGTGGAAGAAGAAATCCATATTTTGGGAGCTACCTTACTGGAATGTCCTAGAGGTCCGCAACGCGATCGACGTGATGCACCTGACAAAGAATCTTTGTGTGAACTTGCTCGGATTCATGGGTGTCTACGGGAAGTCTAAGGATTCACTTGAAGCACGACAAGACTTGCAGCACATGAAAGAACGAGACAACCTGCATCTAGAAAAGACAGATGATGGACGTCATTACTTAAGCCCTGCTAGCTACACTCTGAGCCAAGAAGAGAAGGAAAGCATGTTTGAATGTCTTAGCAGCATCAAGGTCCCATCTGGATTCTCCTCCAATATCAAGGGAATAATTAATGTGCCAGAGAAGAAATTCCTGAACTTGAAGTCCCATGACTGTCACGTTCTAATGACGCAATTGCTGCCGGTCGTTTTAAGAGGAATTCTACCTCCACACGTACGTCTAGCCACCGTAAAGCTATGTGCATTCCTCAATGCAATTTCTCAGAAGGCAATCAATCCAGAGCAACTAGCTACTCTGCAGAATGATGTCGTTCAATGTCTCGTCAGCTTTGAGTTGGTGTTCCCTCCATCCTTCTTTGATATCATGACACACCTCCTAGTTCATCTGGTCAAAGAGATTCGTATTCTCGGTCCTGTGTTCCTACACAACATGTTCCCCTTCGAGAGATTCATGGGTGTCCTAAAGAAATATGTCCATAGTCGTTCCCGGCCAGAAGGAAGCATTGCCAAGCGCTACGGAACAGAGGAGATCATAGAGTTCTGTGTTGACTTTATTCCAGACCTTGACCCAATTGGCATTCCTGAATCTCGACACGAGGGCAGACTCAGCGGAAAGGGAACACTTGGGAAGAAAACATATATTGGTACGGGAGATGATTACTTCAATAAAGCACACTACACAGTTCTCCAGAACTCCTCATTGGTGGAACCATATGTTGAGGTACACAAAGATTTCCTACGGTCCCAGTGGCCCGGGAAGAATGAAGCTTGGATAATGCGTCAGCATATGGAAACTTTTGGCGATTGGTTGCGCAAAAAATGTCAAGGTGATGAAAACATTGATGAGAGCTTTATTTGTTGGCCAGGCAACCATCATGGCATGTCCTCACATACAAAGGGTACGAGATAAATGGTAACACATTTTACACAGTTGGCCAAGATAAAAGGAGCACCAACCAAAATAGTGGTGTACGCGTGGATGCCACGGATCCAAATGGGAATAGACAAACATATTATGGACGCATAGAAGACATATGGGAACTAGTCTATGCAGCTAATTTTAAAGTTCCTTTCTTCCGGTGCCAATGGGTGAAGATGACCGGAGGTGGGGTAACAGTCGACAAGGAGTATGGGATGACAACCGTGGACCTTAACAATAGTGGGTTCAAAGACAAACCATTCGTCCTTGCTGCAGACGTGAGTCAGGTGTTCAATGTCAAAGATATGTCTACGAAACCAAAGAGAGGAAAAAATAATGACCACTCAATCATCAATGAGCCAAAGCGCCACATTGTCCTTTCTGGAAAAAGAAACATTGTCAGAATTGAGGACAAGTCAGACATGTCAGGCGATTACGAAAGGGATGATCGAATTCCGCCCTTCATAGTGAACAAAGACCCAAGCATTCTGTTAAACAATGAGGATACTCCATGGTTACGGCAGGATCATAACCAAGGGTCATACGTCAAGAAGAAGTTCACTGTTGTGTCGGCTTGACTTTGTATGAAACTATATTTGAGAATTATGAATTTTGATGTGTGTAACAAACTTTGTATTCATGACTTTTCCAATTGTTAGAGATCATCAAATGCAAAAATTGTCATGACTATATGTGTCAATTGTGGATTTTCAACTACACCTTCCCAAAACTTTGTCAAATGCAAAAATGGTCTATATATTAAATGTAGATTTTGATGAGTGGAACAATATTGGTATTCATGACTTTTCCATTCGAGACCATCTAGGGTTTCGAAACCGGTGCGTGGCTATGAGTTCTCTGAAAATTCAAAATTCAGTGGTTCAAACTTTTCCAAATAAAAAGTTGACCATTAGACAAAATGTAGAACTTGATGAGTGTAGCAAACTTTGTATTCATGACTTTTCCATTTGGGACAATCTAGGGTTCGGTCAAAGGGTGTGTTTGTAAAAACCAATGCTTTGACTTTGGTCAAACTTGGTCAAATGGCCCATTTGATGACTTCAAATGAAAAAAGTTTGAATACAAAGTTGTTAGAGATCATCAAGATCTATATTTTATATATTGTCCATTTTTCCATTTGGATAATTTTGAGCCAATCCTAATTACATTTCTATAAAATCCAAGACGGGTTTTGGTCAAACTTGGTCAAATGACAAACTAAATTACTTAAAATGAAAATATTTTGAATACCAAGTTGTTAGATATCTTCAAGATCTAAACTTTTTATATACACAACTTTTCCATTTGAGAAAGTCTAAGTTAACAATACCCACCAATTCTTGAATCTCACACAAACTATATGAAACTATATGTGTCAATTGTGGATTTTCAACTACACCTTCCCAAAACTTTGTCAAATGCAAAAATGGTCTATATATGAAATGTAGAGAATTGAGGCGTCTAAAAGGGGAGAGAATTGGATTTCTGTTCGTATTAGACAACATCACTACTTCCGTGGAGATGACCTCATATACGTGCAGTTCGAAGAATTACACCAATTATGTCACCTCGACGCTCTTGACAAATCTCTTGTCAGCTGCTTTTGTCTGTAAGTATTTTTTTCTTTTTATTATACTTCTAACTTCTTTAATTACATGTATATAATCCTTACACACTTAGGATTTGTATGTATATATGCAGGCACCAAATGAGAGAGCTCAGAATGAGAAATGACAATAGTATTAGGTTCGTTGACCCTTATATTGTTTTCAAGGCTCCGCAGGCAGTGTGGACAGCAGATCATGAGACAGAAGTCTGCACCAATCTTATGAGGTTCTTTGTGAACCAAAAACAAAAAACAAAAAAATACTCTTCCCCTTCAACTTCGAGTGAGTTATATAGTTATTAAGTGCATGCATATTTTATTTTACATTATAGGACTGACTATATATATGTGTGTGTAAACAGCTTTCACTGGATACTCATGGTCATTGAAATTCCCAAGAACCGGTTGATAATCTTTGACTCAATGAGAAAACCACAAGAAAATTATCAACAAGTAAACATTATATAATATGACTCTGTAATTATTAGTTCACGATCCACAATAGCTGTGTATAGGGTTTGGGAAAGATTCATTGACCGTGAACATCTCAGTGGATGTAAAGCGCCGCTTAACATAATACATCCACAAGTAAGTTCTACTAGCTAACAAACTTTCGCTAACTTTTAGCCTTCTTATTGTCGTGGTCGTGAATATTTTTATATATATATTGTACAGTGGTGTTTAAGACAAGAAGGGGGGAACAATCTATGTGCATATTACGTGTGCAAATTCATGATGGCACAAGTCAATCAAACACCTACAGAGACGCTCAGAGTACGTTACATGTCTCTTTTCATTATCTCCTGAATTATATTGAATAACTTAGATAACTAATACCTTTTTTATTTATTTCAAATTAAAGGCGGAATGGCTGAGGGAAAAGGTCCTACAACAAGACTGAATCAAAGCTATCCAAGAGACGATAGCAGGATTTCTCCGCGACCAAGTGATCAATCCAATCGGCGAGTTTCACTTCAACGGCAACGAAACTCTTATTCCAAACAACGATGATCATTTGTATCGTTTGTAGACATTGGAAGAAAAAACTCTATGTATATATGTGTTACGAATTTTGTACATATAAAACTATATATATATATATAAAGCTTTTTACATATCTATTTAATTTTTGATGTGGTCTATTCATTTTATTATAGGCAAAGCTTAATTATTAAGCTAAGCCTATAATTTTCATTTATATATGCTTAATATGCGTGTAATATAAATATATTATTGTATCAGCAAAAACATGTATTGAAAAAACCTATTATTATATATTATATAAAAACAATAAACAGAACCGAAGAAGTGAACCAAAAAAAACCCTTTAACACCGGTTGGTAATACCAACCGGTGTTAAAGAGTCCTGCAACGTGGCAGCTCTGGCAGGACCCTTTAACATCGGTTGGTATTACCAACCGGTGTTAAAGGGGGAGCTTTAGCCCCGGTTGTCCGAACCGGGACTAAAGGGTGGGCCTTTAGTCCCGGAAGGGCAGCACCGGCTCGGGAACCGGGGCAACAGACCCTTCCCGACCGGTGCTAATGCCCCGTCCTGCACCACTGAAAACTTAATTAGCACCCAAGAGAACCTACGGGCATCCTTAGTGATCCTAGCTAGCAGTTGGCTCGGAGCATGTACACGTCCATTAGTTTAAGATCTCCAAGGCGTAGCTCCCATTTCTTGGTAGATTTTATTTACTTCCTCCATCTCCAAATAAACAAATTCCTACGATCCGTGCAAGTCGTACTATTTTAATTTTAACTAACTTTTTAAAAAAAAGTAGCAACATATATAATATAAAATAATCACATTTATGAAAATATATTCGATATGGCACATCTAATGATGCTAATTTGATGTTATAAATCCTTAAGGGTTTTATTAGAATTCAAAAGTTTGACTTACAATCCCTAGTTCTCCAATCTCATAGTGGAGAACAGTAGTCCGGTGAGTGTTTTGTCGCTAGCGTCAAATCTTTTTTCCTTTACAGTTTAGCTGTAAATCACGAGACGAATCTTTTGATTCTAGTTAGTCCACGATTGGATAATATTTGTCACAAACAAACAAAAGTGCTACAGTACCGAAAACTTTTCATTTTTCGGAACTAAACAAGGCCTCAGCTTCAAACGTAACTGACGTCAGCTTCAAACGTAAGTACGTAACTGACGTTAGATAGCTCAGCTACTCCACTGGGACGCCATAATAGTCAAGGCCTTGTTTAGTTCCTCAAAAATTTTGCAAAATTTTTCAGATTCCCCGTCACATCGAATATTTAGACGTATGCATGGAGTATTAAATATAGATAAAAATAAAAACTAATTGCACAGTTTGGTCGGAATTGACGAGACGAATCTTTTGAGCCTAGTTAGTTCATAATTGGACAATATTTGTCAAATATAAACGAAAGTGCTACTATACCTATTTTGCAATTTTTTTTGAAAGTAAACATATACATATATTCATGACTGTTAAACTGATGCATGTTTCTCTTTGTGACTCAAAACATGTTGCTAGGATCAGATACATTATGGTGCTACAAGAAAATTTCTTGCTCCTGTAATGGGTTGGTGAAATTTTCTTGCTCGTAGTGGGTGAAAAGAAAATCGTCTGTGGCAACACACGGGAAAAAGGGTAGTCTAATAATGAAAATGAGAAGCACTTTCTAGACACTAGAAGATATCCGACGCGTTGCTATGAAGATTAAATAAAATTGAGTAGAGATGATGTTTGTGAATAGCTTGCGATTAAAGGTTAGAAGTTAGTGAAATGATGTAGTTATTAGTGATAGATGTAGATAGTTAGTGAGGGATGATCTATGTTGAGATACACTTATAATGAGAATTAGCTTTAGATAGATATGTAGACATTTTCGCAAAAAAAAATCTTATAATATAGTGCATTAAGAGATAATATAAAAGACGCATATACTTTCATTTTATTTTCTAGTAAGATGTTACCATCAGCGTGATTAATAGCGATGGGCTGATAAATGAAAAGTATTTAACATAAAACTAGTTTTTTCTCTAAAATGTATTATATTTGAGGAAAAATTTTGAATGCTAGTATGCATTATATTAGGGAGTATATACATAGATAGATGTGTCTTAATTTATGGGATCCATTCCAAATAGATCTTTAGCAAAGTTGTTTTTTTTAGAATTACATAGTACAACACAAATGCCCACAACACGCGCGCGCGCAAACACACCTTATCTATATGAATACACGTACGCAAACTCTACCCCTATGAACATCTTTAAAAGATTCCGCTGCTAGATCTTGAAAATCACGAAGTCACTATAGTCATCTCGTTGTCAACGGGGATGTCGCCTACCACTGAAAAAATAGCACTGTTATATTATATTATATTATATTATATTATATTATATTATATTATATTATATTATATTATATTATATTATATTATATTATATTATATTATATTATATTATATTATATTATATTATATTATATTATATTATATTATATTATATTATATTATATTATATTATATTATATTATATTATATTATATTATATTATATTATATTATATTATATTATATTATATTATATTATATTATATTATATTATATTATATTATATTATATTATATTATATTATATTATATTATATTAGGCAAAATTTCAGCCTAATCTTTGGTCTGGTTAATTTTTCGTCTGGCCTCCTAGAGAGCAAATAAGGTGGGATGGAGAGCTACTGAATTTGAAGAGTCATTTACAGAGTCTGTTGGAAACGTTTTTCCTTCAACAATAGCTAAATTTACCTTTAGAAAATGATTTAGCTAATCTCTTGGAGATGCTCTTGATGCACCTTATTCGCTCTCTACTTTTGGATAGCCTACCTCACTAGCCATCCTTTACAGAGTCTGTTGGAGTACTCTAATATTTTTTTGTCAAATCTATTCTAGAGAGTAGCTAAATCAGTAAATTTGGCTATTGTTTTTAGCTAATCTCTTGGAGATGCTCTTAGAGGGTGAAAAAAAAAGCAGAAGCCCAACCTGAGTAGCGATCTGGGCTTGTGGTTAGGTATGGCCTATTTGGCCCATTTAGCTAGCGCCGGCCCAAGGGATGCTGGGAGTCTCGAATATATATAGGGTCTCTCCTCCTGTTCCCCGCCTCTATTCTTCCTGGCCGCCTCCGACTCCGCAAACACATCTCATGGTTTTCGTGAGGGAGAGGTTAGGGCGACGGCGCGATGAAGAGGGCTGCTGAGGTTAAGCCGTCGGTGAGGTGTTCCGAGGAGCCCGTGGCCGGCGACGGCTCCACGCGCGCCGTGAGCATCACCAAGCGTGCCAAGCTTGAGGAGCCGGAGGCGGCTGACGGCATCACCAGGCGCTCCCCCAAGCCCCTGGCTGCCGACGGCGCCGGCATTGCTAAGAAGCGCGCTCGCAAGCCCGAGAAATCATCCAAGATGGGGAAGGGGGCAGAGGAGAAGAGCAAGAGATCCAAGAAGAAGAGGGCGGAGGAGAAGAACAAGCAGCCCAACAAGGTGGAGGTGGTCCATGACTTTAGCATGGAGAAGATCATGGCCAAACCGGCGGAGTTGGACAAGAAGAGGGCAGAGGAGAAGAGCAAGATATCCAACCAGGAGAAGAGGATAGAGGAGATGTTAATGAGAATAGGCAAGATCGAGGAGCAGGTGGCCGGTGACGGCATGAAGAAAGAGAAGAGGATGAAGAAGCCTGAGAGCAACGAGGCGATGGGAGAGGTGGCGGACAACAAGGTGATTGGAGAGGAGATGTTGGCCGGCAACGAGGCTAGCGTGGTGATGAAGAAGAAGGTTGTGACGTGGAGGTTGAGCCAGGAGCTCCTGGACTACCTGCGCACCAAGGAGGTGATGGGCCTCCTAGCGACTGAGGCGCCTCTCCCGCTCTGGGGCCCTGGGCTAGCAAGATGGCAGGAGCGCTGTTTGACTTCAACCAGAGTCTCAAGGAAGAAATTGCCGCTGAATTCCAGGAGAACAGAGAATTCGACGCCCACGCCCTGTACCAGTACCGCACCATTGGGTACGTCGAGATCGAAGAGGAGGTCTCCGACGAAGAGGAGGATGAGGAGGAGACGTAGAAGAACCACATGCTATGCTTGTTCGCAGGTAGCAGGGATTCTTGTTGGTAAGGAATAGAGGCTAGCTTAACAATAATTTGTTAGTACCTTGTTTCTCAGTTGTAATTGTAATGCTATCTATTGTGATCAAGCTCTGCTAATCCTGCAAAATGGTGTTAGTCATATCTTGCTACTGATGTTATTATATCGCATTTTGTCATCACTATGCGTTCGCGTTATGCGTTCGCGTGAGAACATCAGAGGAACTGCTTGCTTAACTAAACCATTAGCACTTAACTTTTTTTTGGGATAATCGCACCTATGAATGATTGTAGTTGTGATTGGAAATCTGAATGATCTTTGCATAAGCCAAATACTCCATGGTTACTTAGTTCTCAGTGGTAATGAATTTGGATTTTTACTCTTTCTGTATTGCGTGCTAGCTCCCCTCCGGTTATTCTGTATTGCGTGCGAGCTCCTCATCGGTTAACTGCTCCTCCATTAGTATTCCTCATCATCGGTTAACTGCTCCTCCATTAGTATTCTATGTAATCCGTTTGATTTTCACCTAGTCCACATCCCCAGGGCCCAATTTGGATCTCCAGATTATTTTTAAACCTAATTAGTTTATGAATGACACTAATTGCTATAGTTATAAATATGCTCCTTTCTTTTCGCAAACTAAACAAGAAGTTTCCCGGTGATTCTACTCTAGTATAGGCGTATGGCTTTCTCCTCTTCCCAGGGCCTAAATTCCTAATCAGCGAACCAGCAGGCTCATCCCAGCTTCTTCTATGGCTGCTGCTCGAGTTTGTCAGTGGGTTCTAGTCTTCTTTTTTTTTTTCAAAAGACCTGAAAACCACAAAGGGAAGTGTTTCGAAGCCTACAAGGTGCATCTGTATGATGGTACACCTACATATCAGGTAGCTGGTTTGTTGAAATGAGCAGTTGCGCACACACCATCCTCCATCTTCATGGAGACAACAATTCAGGATGAACTAGGCCAAAGCTTATGCTGATGTTATGTTCAAAAGGTGGCACTGAAATTATTAGCTGTATAAAAGCAGTCCCCTCTCGAATTGATTCAGGCCTTGAGCATCTCCAAGGGTTTGACAATTTTCACTTGGCAAATCTTGTGTTTTGCTAAGTTGCCAAAAAAAATTGCCAAGTTAAAATAAAGCCTCTCTCCAACAGTTTCCTATTTTTGACTTGGCAAAACTAAAAAAAGAGAAGGCCCACCAAACTTTGTTTGTTGACCGGTATCTGCCGAGCGATCCAACTTCCTCTCAGTATTCAGTACTTGCTTTACCGAAGTACCAGCAGGAACACTAGTGGAAGGTCAGGCTATCTATCCTTGTTTTTGTTCCATTCAGAAACAGCAGGAACACTGGTAGAAAGGTACACATTTCTGCAGACGGTAATCTGGTTTCCCACATTCAGAAACTCCCCAGCTGTATTGCGTTTTTGCTACATTCAGAAACATGTTGCAAGCCAAGGATCACACGTCCAAGGCATATACATAAACTAATTGTAAACTAATTCCATTCACACGATAGTTCTGCTGAAACAACAGCAAGCCAAGGATCACAGTTCTGCTGCAACAAAAAGGTTCAGTAAATTAATTTGATAACGGTTCTGCTGAAACAAAAAGGTACCATGAACTAATTTGATAACAGTTCCGCTGAAATAAAAACAAATGAAATGAAACAAAAGGTTCAGTAACTCAAGAACTCAAATGACAGCAAACTAATTTTATTTTGCAAGACGCCTAGCGACAATCTCCTTCTCCATCGTCTCAACCCATTCACGCTGTAGCGGGCGAGGGAGTTCATGTCCATGAACATAATTTCTTTCTCCTCTTTTATCAAGTTAGCTTCAGCTTGTTTTGCCTGCGCTTCAGCTTGTTTTGCCTCCGCTTCAGCTTTCTTCTGGTCAATTGACACCCGCTTCTTCTCTAGCTATAGTGCTTCTTTGTCTATCTCAATTGAAGCATTGAACCTCTCCTGTTTTGCTTTCTCTTTTTCACTGTCCAAAGCCTCCTTTTTTACCCACATCTTGTCCAAAGCCTCCAAGCAAGCATCCCCACCTCCTCGCCTAAGATTTTCTTTTTGCCTTCTTTGGCCTTTTCCTTGCTTCGGTTTCTTGACCAACATAATCTGTGATTGCTTGTTCATTGTTGGCGCCTTCTTCATCCTTTGGCCTAGACACCTTGCCAGACTTCTTTTTCTTGTTGCTTGCTGCTAGTTTCTTCGGCTCCGCAAGTTCTACCATCTTCGCTTTCCACTTGTGTTGCCCCTTCAGTATGTTCCAACTAGGCATAAGAGTGAATTCTTTTTTTGTCCTTGTCTAGTCCCGTGTACATCTTCAATGCTTCTGAAATCTGTCCAAGGAATATATATTATATACCAGTCTCAAATAAACCAAATTGAAGAAAACGATTAAACAAATATTGCATACCTTGTCTTGGATAGTTTGTCCACTTTGATTCCTACGTTCAATCGCCTCATAGCATGAACAAAACTTGTTCACTTGAAGCTGAATAGTGAGCCACCTATGCATAATTGAACTCTCTGTCCTCAAAGCTTCAGTTGTCTTGTGCTTCTCAAAGTAAGCATGTACTCTACCCCAAAATGTGGAACGAGTTTGATTGGCTCCGTTGATGGGATTCTTGCTAACGTGCAACCAGCCCGCACATACGATTTCATCTTCCTTCCAATAAAAATTTTTTGCTCTCCTCGATCCCTTATTTGTACTATGACTTGCCTGCACTTCTTCCACTTCAACTTCCTGGGTGTCTTGTGTCATAGGAAAGTTGAAGTCCTCCAAACCAGCAACTTCACCATCACCTCCGTTGCGAAGAATGCCCGACAAAAATTCTTCTCCATCCATTCCAATGAGTCTACAAAAATATAAGACAAAATTATAAATCTGAAAATATTAACCATAGCTTAACTATCAGATCAGATCACCATTGCGCCAACATATTTTACAAATCTGAAAAGCAGAGAAATATACAAATCTGAAAATAAGACACCACACCAACAGCACTGGAATATATCACGGGCACTAGGACTGGAATATCACGGGCACTAGCACTAGAATATATGAATGCTATCTTGACTATCAAATCAAGGGCACCACACCAACAGTGGCCAAGTAGGAAAATATGAACCCTACATATAACTAGAAAAACGGAGGACACTTCCCTGGCCCTAGCAGATGTACCCCTAGTGTTGAAGCTGGTTAAGATCTAAAGACTAATTAACAGCCGTGTGTATGAGTTAGACAACATGCTTAGAAAGTGTGAATTCAAGATTTGTGCATATTGCCTTTGCCCAGTTATCTTCAGTTCTTCACACATAGCAACATAGATAGCAAGACCCTCCTAAATTCTTTGTAAGATTCATGTAAGTCATAATTTAACAACATCAGCATTTTTGTATTCAGACAATAGACATCTGACAGCTAAACATGGTACATCAGAAAGTCGCTAAATATTTGAAATAAATATGTGAACTAAGGCGATATTTAAAATCAAGAAAATGGCATATTTGACAATTAGCATAGAACTGATGTCATGTGGGGGAAAACAAACACTAGGCGCCGCCGAGCTTGCGACGTGCGCAGAGCCGCAGAGCGCGCAGCACGCGCGCACCAGGAGGCTGCCGAGCCAGCTCAGGCCGCAATCGGTGGCTAGGAGGGGATCGGCAGGGGTAGTTGTTCCCAGATAAGATAAGTTAGTTAGTTTCCAAATAATTGGTTTCCTAGTTGGTTGCAAGATTTAAGGGCCAAGGGCCATATATATTCTGTAACTCAATCATGGATTGGTTAAGCAAGATCAATTATTCCAATTATCTCTCTCTCCCTAACCACTCTCAAGCTCGGGCCGCCGTGAGGGGCATAACCTCCGCGATCGGAAGACACGGCACCAGACTACAAACTACGGAGTCAGGGGCCGGCTACCCTTGATCACCAGGCCCTTGACAACCTGGTATCGCGTGTCCGACGATCCTCTGCATCCACTTCCGCCGCCGAGCTCCACGATCCGCAGCCGCCGTCTCCATCGCCCTCCACCGACTCCACCCTGCGCTCCGCAACCATGGCAGAACCCACCCTCGCGGACCTGTTCGCTGAGATGAAGACCATGAATGCCGAGTTGATCGCCCTCAAGTCCGACGTGGCCTCGATGAAGGAAAAGACCGCGTCTTCGTACGGCAGCGGTGACGACCGTCGCCCGGGGGGCAGCGCGAGCAGGAATTCCATCCCAAGCATAAGAAGTGGGACTTCCCCAAGTTCGACGGCACGACGGATCCGCTCCTCTTCCTCAACAAGTGTGAGGCGTATTTCCGCCAGCACCGCACCATGCCGAAGGAGCGCGTGTGCATGGCGTCGTACCACCTGGATGACATCGCTCAACTGTGGTTCACCCAGTTGCAGGACGACGATGGCACGCCTTCGTGGGGCCGCTTCAAGGAGTTGCTGAATCTACGGTTTGGCCCTCCCCTCCGTTCCACGCCGATGTTCGAGCTGGCAGAGTGCCGGCACACAGGATCGGTGGAGGAATTTTCCATCCGTTTCCAGGCGTTGCCTCCGCGCACCGGCCGCCTCGACTAAGAACAACGGGTCCAGCTCTACACCGGGGGACTTCTGCCTCCGCTCAGCCACGCTGTGCGCCTTCACAACCCAGCGACTCTCGCCGCCGCCATGAGCCTGGCTCGCCAGGTGGAACTGATGGAGAATGAGCGGCCGATGCAACCTCCACCGTGGGCGGCACCGCGCGGTCCTCCTCCTCTGGCACCAAGGGCTGCCCTACCAGTGCCTCCTCCGCTCCTGGCGTTGCCTGTGCCGCCGGCGGCCACACAGCAGGCTCGCGGTGACGGGGGCCAGCGCCGCCTGACTCCGGATGAGATGGCAGAGCGCCGTCGCCTCGGTTTGTGCTTTAATTGTAATGAAAAATACACCCGTGGCCACAACCGCGTATGCAGGCGTATCTTCTTCGTCGATGGTGTCGAGATCAACACGGCGGAGGGCGACAACACCGGGGCTGCGGCTGACGCCGGGGACGCCCCCGTCTTCTCCCTCCACGCCGTGGCAGGGGTCACCATGGCCAGGACTGTGCGCATTCAGGTCACCATCGGCAGCACCCCACTCATCGCCCTCCTCGACACGGGTTCGACCCATAACTTCATCGCTGAAGACACGGCGGTGCGCTCCGGTCTGCCCATCCAGTCCCGGCCACGGCTCAAGGCCACGGTGGCCAACGGCGAAAAGGTGCCGTGCCCGGGCGTCATCCGGAGTGCTCCGCTCGTGGTCCAGGACGACGTCTTCATCGTCGACCTCTTCGTCATGCCCCTAGCTGGGTTCGACGTCATCCTGGGGATGCAGTGGATGGCCACTCTTGGCTGCCTGGTTTGAGACTTCGCGGCTGGCGCAGTCTCCTTCACGAGGTAGGGCCGCACGGTGTGCTGGACCGGGGTGGCTCCCACGAGCACCCAGGGCTCCTGCACTGCGACATCATCGGCACCGCTTCTCGATGACCTCCTTGCGGACTACGCCGACGTCTTCGCGGAGCCGCGTGGCTTGCCGCCCCAGCGCGCCCGCAACCACTACATCGTCCTTAAGCCGGAGGCTTCGCCGGTCGCTGTCCGTCCGTACCGGTACCCGACGGCGCACAAGGACGAGCTGGAACACCAGTGTGCCTCCATGATCGAGCAAGGGATCGTTCGCAGCAGCAACTCCGCCTTCTCTTCCCCGATCATCCTCGTCAAGAAGGCGGACGGCTCGTGGCGTTTGTGCGTCGACTACCGCGCGCTCAACACGCTCATGGTCAAGGACGCGTTCCCGATCCCCGTCGTCGATGAGTTGCTCGACGAGCTCCACGGCGCTCGGTTCTTCACCAAGCTTGACCTGCGGTCGGGGTACCACCAAGTCCGCATGAAGCCCGCCGATATCCACAAGACGGCGTTCCGGACGCATGATGGGCTCGACGAGTTCCTCGTTATGCTGTTCGGCTTGTGCAATGCGCCCGCGACCTTCCAAGCACTGATGAACGACGTGCTGCGGGCCTTTTACGGCGGTTTGTTTTGGTGTTTTTTGATGACATTCTAATCTACAGTACCTCTTGGACCGATCACCTTCGCCATCTCCGCATTGTGCTCTCAGAGCTGCGCCGCCACCAGCTGTTCGTCAAGTGCAGCAAGTGCGCTTTTAGCGAGCCCTCGGTCGCCTACCTCGGCCACACCATCTCGGCGTCCGGCGTCACCATGGACTCGGCCAAGGTGCAGGCCATCATCGACTGGCCAGTACCCCGCTCGGTGCGGGCGGTCCGCGGCTTCCTCGGCCTTGTGGGCTACTACCGCAAATTTGTGCACAACTACGGCACCGTCGCCGCACCTCTGACCGCTCTTCTTAAGAAGGAGGGTTTCTGCTAGAACGCCGACGCAGCAGCAGTGTTCACGGCGCTCAAGGCGACCGTCACCTCAGCGCCTGTCCTCGCCATGCCGGACTTCTCCAAGCCTTTCACTGTCGAATGCGACGCTTCTTCGCATGGGTTCGGCGTGGTGCTCATCCAAGAGGGCTCCCTCGCGGCCTACGAGCGGGAGCTGATCGGGCTTGTGCACGCCGTGCGGCACTGGCGGCCGTACCTGTGGGGGCGCCGGTTCCTCGTGAAGACCGACCACTAGAGCTTGAAATATCTGCTGGACCAGCGCCTTGCAACGATTCCCCAGCACCATTGGGTGGGGAAACTACTCGGCTTCGACTCTGCGGTGGAATACAAGCCGGGTGCAGCTAACGCCGTGGCGGACGCCCTGTCACGCTGAGACACGGAGGACGTCGCCATCCTGGCCCTGTCCGCGCCTCGGTTCGACTTCGTGGACCGTCTGCGGCGCGCCCAGGACGAAGACCCCGGGCTGGTGGCGCTTCGGGACGAGATCGCGGCGGGAACCCATGGAGCACCGTGGTCGCTGGTCGACGCCATGGTCCAGTACCGGCACCGTCTCTACATACCACCAGCGTCCCCGCTTCTCCAGGAGCTCCTGCAGGCCGTGCATGAGGAAGGCCACGAGGGGGTGCAGTGCACCTTGCACAGGTTGCGTCGTGATTTCCATTTCCCTGATATGAAGAAGCGGGTGCAGGAGTTTGTGAAGAGCTGTGTCGTGTGCCAACGATACAAGTCGGAACATCTTAACCTGGCTGGCCTGCTGCTCCCCTTGCCAGTTCCGCAGGCGGTCTGGAGCGACATTGCGATGGACTTTGTGGAGGCGCTAGCCCGTGTCCGCGGCAAGTCCGTCATCCTCACGGTGGTTGACCGCTTCGGCAAGTACTGCCACTTCATCCCGCTGGTGCACCCGTACACCGCGAAGTCCGTGGCTCAGGCGTTCTTCACCGACATCGTCCGCCTCAACGGGGTGCCGCAGTCGATCGTGTCGGATCGCGACCCGGTGTTCACTTCGGCGTTCTGGGGCGAGCTCATGTCCTTGTTGGGCACCAAGCTCCACCTGTCGACGGCATTTCACCCCAGTCGGATGGCCAGTCCGAATCGGCCAACCGGGTCATCATCATGTATCTCCGTTGTCTTACTGGAGATCGCCCCAAGCAGTGGCTGCGCTGGCTGCCGTGGGCCGAGTTCGTCTTCAACACCGCGTTCCAGTCGTCCCTGCACGACACGCCGTTCCGCGTCGTCTACGGCCGGGATCCTCCGACCATACGGCCTTATGAGCCTGGTGAGTCCAGGGTTTCGGCGGTCGCCCGCAGCATGGAGGAACGAGCGGAGTTCCTCGACGATGTCCGGTACCGGCTGGAACAGGCGCAGGCAGTCCACAAGAAGTACTACGACGCCAACCACAGGCCGGTGGTGTATCAGGTCAGGGACTGGGCGCTCCTCCGCCTTCGGCATCGCGCTCCAGCGTCCCTGCCGCTGCAGTCCACCGGGAAGCTCAAGCCTCGGTTCTACGGGCCCTATCAGGTGGTCGAACTCATTAACGATGTCGTGGTGCGTCTCGCACTGCCCCAGGGTGCTCGCCTTCATGATGTCTTCCATGTGGGTACTCTCAAGAAGTTTCACGGCACGCCGCCAGACACCGCCCCGCCGTTGCCACCTTGTCGGTGTCCAGACTCGTGGTCTAGACACTAACGAGTATAAATCTGCGTGACTACCCAAACTTGGATGGTGATGCAAGTGAGACACAGAGGGTTTATACTGGTTCGGGCCAAGAATGCCCTACGTCCAGTGTGGTTGTGAATTCTGTATAACCTTGCACCGAAGGTGCTTGTAGTAGGGGGTACAAGCTGGTCGCGAGAGAGGGCTAAGTCCCAGGTCTCGGCTTAGTGGTGGACAGAGTGGTGATCGTTGCTCTATGAAAGAGTGCGGTGGGCGTGTGCATGAACCTTCTGAACCTGTCCTTAGTTGTGAACCCTGGCTCCCCTTTTATGCCTCAAGGGAAGACAGGTTTTTACATGAGTAGATTTCTTCTGTTGAATGGTGAAACCACAGTCCCGACCCTGTTGAAGCTGGTCCATCTCGTCCTTGGGGGATGGTTGACAGTATGCCTGCTCCTGTAGAGGGTTACCGAGCCCTGTAGGGGTCGCGGGGGTCGGATCGCCGGCACTGCTGCACATCCTGTCAACAGTGGGAAATGACCTCAAATAGTGGTGCTGATTAACCTCCCTCATTCCCTTTCTACTGTGAGGCAGTACGCCACAGTGAGAGAGGTAAGGATGCATAGTGACAGAGGTAAGGCTACAGTGACCGGGGTGGTTGGAACAGTCGGCACCCTGCCCTGCTGCGGTATGGGAGTCATCGCGCTTGTCACTTTGGGGGTACGGGCGCCGTATGGTGGAAGTCTTGTCGACCTGGTGGAGCGGGGTCCGGCACCTGAGCCCAGATGGGATCGGGCGAGTCGGAACTTGCGTCCGAGGCCCTGAGGGGTCGGGCGAGTCGGAACTTGCGCCCGAGGCCCTGAGGGGTCGGGCGAGTCGGAACTTGCGCCCGAGGCCCTGGGGGGTCGGACGAGTTGAATGAACTAGGGCCCGTACCCTGGTGATTGTGGTTAGCATGTTTTTTGCGTTTTTTATTACTCTGCTTTGGGTATCCCTTTTTATGGTACCCAACAGTAGCCCCCGAGCCTCTGAAGGGGTGGGGTCACCTCTTTGGAGGTTCCGTCCCTAGGGACTGCTTGTTGACTGGGAGCTTTTTACTTTTCTCCGGAGGGTGCGCGCGAGCGCACCCGCCGGGTGTAGCCCCCGAGCCTTTTGGAGGAATGGTATTATTCCTTCAAAGGCTTTTACCCCTTGCAGCTATAGTCTGGAGTATTTTTGAGGGATAGGTTGCACGTTCTTTACATGTAGTGCCTGTTCCCATGGTGCGAGGAAGCCCCCGAGCCCTTTCCCCAAAAGGGTCGATCAGGTTCTTTCTCGTCTTATAGTTACGTCCCTCATTCTTCCTTTCGCTCGGAGGAGGGGTGGGTCATGCCGTACTACCCTCGATGGGCGAGTGACGACGCTTTCCGGGAGCTGCAGGCGGGTAGATCCAAGTGGATGTCCGAGTCCCATTCGATAGGGGTCGGCTAGCGGCCTTATGGGCACATCTCAAAAAGTACCCGAGGGCAGTCACGGTAGATGTCGGAACCGTTCGTTAGGTTCCGAGGGCTCGATGCCTCCCTCGATGGGATCCCACTCACGTGACACCCGCATGGGCCTCGGATATGACTTGTAAAGATGCGCCGCTTCCCTGTGGGGCTCGGACCTTGGCCTCTATTGTGCTCATCTTCAGTCATCCCTCGCTCAGTCATCCTGAGGCGACTGTTCGAACCTGTGTCGCAGGTCAGTCTCGCAACCTCTGGAACGTAGGTGGCCATGGCCTGGGGATTTTGGGCCTCGAAAGGCTTTTTTCAGACTCGTTTTGTAGTGTCGGGGTCGGGCGAGACGGAATCTGCGCCCGACGGGAAACCGCCTTGCAGTTTTTGCTTGGGGTCGGGCGAGACGGAGAACTGTGCCCGATGGAGACCTTCCTGCGACGCTTGGTCAGCGGGGGGTCGAGCGCCGCGTCCCCTAGAAGGAACCGCCCTGACATAACTTTTAGGGCGCTTCTTTTGAGGCGCGGTGCGTGTGGAGTCGAAACGGCCATGCCGTCTCACGTTGGGTGGATGGGACGTTTCACCTGCGAAATAAATGCGCGCGTGCGGTGGGCGCGAGAATCGGAGGGAGTTGGCGCTTCGAATTTTTCACCTGGGGAGTGGGCGACGGTTGTTCTTCCTCCCTCTTGGTCTTCTTCGTAGGGGGCGTGGTCGTGGTGTGCCCCTTCTATAAAAGCGGCCGCTGGGGGCTTAGTTTCTTTCCTCTCGTTCCTGCGCCACAAAGCCCTTGCCTCCTGCCCTTTCTTCTGCCGCCATCTCCTCCACTTCCGCCGCGCAGACACTCTTTTTCGTCCCAAAGCCATGGCCGGCGTTGAGGCGTGGCCGCCCAGCATTGTAACCAAGTCCGCGCTAGAGGCGCGCGTGAAGGCCGGGATTCTCCGTCCTCTCAAGGACGTCGGGTTCCCGGAGTGGATCGTTCCTTCGGCGAACGACAGGGAGCCAAACCCGCCGCCGGGCTATGTGGTTTGCTTCCTGTCGTTCTTAGACCGGGGGTTCGGGATTCCAGCCGGTCGCCTGATCAGGGCTATCCTCCACTACTACGAGGTGGAGCTGCACAACCTGAATCCCAACTCGGTGATGCAGGCCGCCGTCTTCGCCACGGTTTGCGAGGGGTTCCTGGGGGTTCCTGTCAATTGGAACCTCTGGCTTCACCTCTTCAAGGCGGACATGTCAGCCCGTTACGTGGGGAAAGAGAAGATCCCCCTGCGAGCCGGCGGCTGCACGCTGCAGCTTCGTCAGCAGCGGTCCGGATTGTACATCTGGAGCTCGATGCCGTCGTCAAACCGGGGGTGGCAGAGCGCGTGGTTCTACCTCCGGAATGACGGTGGTCTTCTGCCGAAGTATACCGGGAAGATGGTGACGGAGGCCCCCCAGAAGTGGGCGTGGGGCGCTCCGTCAGAGGAGCAGAAGAAGCTCGCCCCGCTTCTTGTGGGGCTTCAGAAGCTGTGAGAGGCCCGAGTCACTGCGGCCACGGTGGCAATAGCGTTCCATAAGAGGAGCCTACTTCCGCTGGCGCAGCGTCGGGTGCCCATGTTCGAGATGACCCAGGACGTCCCTTGGGCAGGGACGAGGATGTTAGCCGAGCCGATATCAGCCTCGGACATCACTGCCCGGGTCGAGAAGACGACGCACCCGGAGATGAAGAATTCCCGGGTGGTGCCGATGCGCCCTGAAAAGGGCTACATTTCCCTGGTAAGAAGGTGTCCTTTGTTTCGATTTCTTGCTCCTGTTTTTTCTTTCGCCTGACTCCCTATTTATCTGCTTGCTCCACAGGGGATGGGGGCCGTCAGGGATTCTCTACCCCCAGTCCCTGAGGACAAGGAGATCCGGGCCAAGAATAGGGCCCGGAATGAGGAGCAGAAAAAGGCGAAGGAGGACAAGAAAGCCAAGGCGGCGCGAAAAGCTGTGAGCCGGGAGATCGCCTCCAAGAACCGCCGTGAAGCCGAGAAGGCGGGGGTCGCCCCGCCTCCGTCTCCTGAGACTTCAGTCTCGGAGATAGAGGGTGGAGGAGATAACGCCGACTGGCTCGACGAGCTGGCGGAGGAGGATGACGTGATCCCTCCTGCCGGCGGGGGAATCGAGGCCCCGGAGGGGTCGAAGGCCCGAGGGGGGTCGGAGGCTCCCGCGGGGATCCAGGCGCCGGAGGGCAGACAGGCCGTCCCCCACATCATCGTGGATGATGAGGACAGCGCCCCTGGTGAGGGTTCAGCCCCCGTGGGTCCTCGAGAGGGGGAGAAGGCGTCGGGGGTCGGATCTGAGGCGCCACCTCAACCGGTAGTGCCAGAGGCTCTGGCCGAGCCCTCCCCAGCGTCCGGGGTGGGAACCGGCGCCTTGGTGGAGGCGTCGCAGGCTGAGACCACCGTGGTGTCCCCTGCGCCGTCGGCAGGCGAGGCGGGGGTCGGACCGACAGCCCCTGGCACCGCGGGAGGCCCCCAAGGAGCTCCGAGCTCCCAGAAGAAGTCTGCTCCCCGAGCGAGGTATGTATAGGATTTCTGATCCCTTTGCTGATTTTTTGTTTTTCTCTTTCTTCTGATTTGGAGTCGCTCCCCCAGCCGCAAGCAAAAGGCACCTTCGGTGGCGCTGGCCCCCCTGAAGGCTGTGAAGAGGGGGGCTCAGTCGACTCCTGGGTCGGCTAGGCCTGTGTCGCCGCCGCCTCTGGGCTACGAGGAGGGAGGGCGCCACCAGGGGCAGGACACGGGGGCGCCGAAGCCCCAAGGACCGGAGGAGACGGCCCTTGCCCTCGGGGCTGCGCCTCCTCCGGAGGATGCTGATCTGGGAGGCGTGGTCCGACCTACGCATACTGAGGAAGGCCGAGCCATCGTGGCGTCCAGCGCGGCGCCCGAGGCCCCCGCGGCGGGAAGGGAGGAAGATGCCGGATGGGGCAAGAGCCCCGTAATCTGGCCTAACCTCGGCGTTGCCGAGGGGGGAGCCAGATTCGTTCTGGACGACCCGTCGGAGAATTACCTCTGGCAGGGTCTGGAATCATGTGGGCGTGCCAGCGTCGAGGCCATCAACCGAGCTTCTCAGCTCGTGGCCCGGGACATGTTTAATTTGGCCCAGGTAAGGTTTTCACCCATGTTGTAAGGTATGTTTGTTCTTATTTTGCAATGCTAACTCCCTGTGTGACTTCCGATTCTGTAGGCGCTCAAGGCAACATCCCTGGAGAAGTCAGTTTTTCTCCGCCGGGAAAGGGATGCCTGGGCGTCTTATGAGAACGAAAGGGCTGCCAGGGAGGCGGCCGAGGGGGAGCTCGCAAAGGAGTGCGAGATTTCTGCCGAGCTTCGGCAGAAGTGCTCGGCACTGGCCACCGAGGCTCGGGAGGCCCGGGACAAGGTCGCCCCCCTGGAGGAGAGGATTGGGGTCCTTGCCCAGGAATCCAGGTGCAGAAGGCGGCGGCTGAGGGGTACAAGGGTGAGGTTGCTCGACTTGAAGCTTTGCTCGCCGAAAAAGACCTTGCCCTAAACCAAGCTCAGACTGACCTAGCCGGGGCTCTGAGCCAGGTGGCCCACTGGCATCAGAGCTCGGCGGAGCACGAGAAGCGTGCCGAGGGTAAGACTTGCATCCTTTACCTTGGACCCCTTTACACTTTCGAGTTAGTCTTTTCTGACTTTTTGTTTCTTACTCTGTTTTTCGACAGAGTTAGGGAGGAAGGTGGTCGAGGCAACCTCTACTGCCGAGGCCCTGCGGAAGACCCTTGACGCCGAGGCTTCGGACCGTTCGGCTCTTGAGGCCGTGGATCGTCGCTTGGGGTGTCGGCGTCGGGATCGTCGCTGCGGAGTCGGGTCGAGGCCCTTTACTCCCGGGCCGGGGAGAGGATGAGGGAGGCACTCCACGCCGGGGTGAAGAAAGCCCTGGCGGTGGTGAGCTCTCACTATGCCGGTATTGACTTGCCGGCAGCTGTGAGGGCTACGTTCTCCCGGATGATGAGACTGAGGCCCAGGAGGAGGTGCAGAGGCTTGAGGACGCTGCGGCTGCCCCCGGGGATGCCTTGGCCGCCTTCTTCGACGACAAGGTGGAGGTTCCGCCCCTTGGGGCTCAAGGACCTGGGGAGACAGGGCAGCAGGACCCTTAGTTTTCTTTTTTCTTTGTGTGGGTGTTGAGGCCGGTGGGCCTTGTATCATATATACAATGTCAACGTCGAATGTAGATATTTGTGTAATTGCTCTTTTTAAGCTTTTTTCCTAAGTGTCTTGTTTTCTTTTTCCTTATGCCGATCCGACCTCGGCAGCGCGAGGTCGGGTGAGCTACTTAGAGTTTTGCGCTAGCCGGAGTCCCCGAGCCTAAGTCCTTTTCCTTTTTCCTTTATTTAGAAGTCTGAATCCGTCCCCCGAATCTAAGGTGAGTAGGAGTGGTCTTTGCTCGTGAGCGCTGACCTTTCCTAGAACTCATGCCTTAAGATTTATGGGGTGAGTTTCCGGTTTCTTAAATCTTTTTAGGAGAAAGGAGGAAGACCTTGGGTCGGGGTTCTTTTAACCTGCGCAAAAGAAAAGGAAAAAGATTTGGAGTTGGGGGGTTCCCCCCCATATAGCCCCCGAGGGAGGCTGGGACTCTGCTGGGCAGGTCCGAGGCTCCCTGATAAGAAAAAAGGGCCACATAACTTAAACTTTCATTTATTCCTCTACGGTGATGAACAAACGAAGAAATTTTTACAAAGTTCTAAGGGTAAAAGCGACGTACCTGTTCTATGTTCCACGCGTTTTTGAAGACCTCCCCAGCTTCATTGGCGAGCTTGTAGGTGCCGGGTCGGAGAACTTCGGCGATGGCGAAGGGTCCTTCCCAGGGGGGTGTGAGCTTGTGACGACCCTTGTTGCTTTGTCTGAGCCTTAGGACCAAGTCGCCGACTTGAAAGGCTCGGCCTCGGATCCGTCGCGCATGGTATCGGCGGAGGGCTTGCTGGTACTTGGCGGAGTGTAGGAGGGCTACGTCCCTGGCTTCATCCAGCTGGTCCAGCGCGTCTTCTTGGAACATTTTGCCGTTGTTTTTGTCGTAGGCTTGTACCCTTGGGGACCCGTTCTCCAGGTCAGTGGGGAGGACGGCTTCCGACCCATAGACCATGAAGAACGGGGTGAAGCCCGTGGCTCGGCTTCGGGAGGTTCTTAGACTCCAGACCACGGCAGGTAGCTGTTTGAGCAACCTTTTCAAAAACTTGTTCAGACGGTTGAAGATCCTGGGCTTCAGACCCTGGAGGATCATGCCATTGGCACGTTCCACTTGACCGTTGGTCTTGGGGTGAGCCACTGCCGCCCAGTCCACACGTATGTGGTGTCTGTCGCAGAATTGCAGGAACTTTCGCCCGGTGAACTGTGTGTCGTTGTCGGTCATTATGGAGTTCGGCACTCCAAATCGATGGATGATATCTGTGAAGAACAACACCGCTTGTTCGGCCTTGATCCTTGTAATGGGTCGGACTTCGATCCACTTGGAGAACTTGTCGATTGCGACAAGCAAGTGGGTGAAGCCCCTGGGGGCTTTCTGCAGAGGCCCGACCAGGTCGAGGCCGCAGACAGCGAAAGGCCAGGTGATGGGGATCGTCTGCAGGGCCTGAGCGGGTAGATGTATCTGCCGAGTGTAAAACTGGCATCCCTCACAGGTCCTGACGATCTCTGTGGCGTCGGTCACGGCGGTGGGCCAGTAGAAGCCTTGTCGGAAGGCATTTCCTACCAACGTCCGAGGCGCGGCGTGATGGCCACAAGCCCCCGAGTGTATGTCCTGCAGGAGCTTGATTCCTTCTTGACGAGGGATGCAACGCATGAGAACGCCCAAGGGGCTTCGCTTGTACATCTCCCCATCAAGGAGGACAAAGGTCTTGGCGCGACGAGCCACGCGCCTCGCCTCAGCCTGGTCTGGGGGCAGAGTGCCGTCGACCAGGCGTTGAAGCAAAGGGTAGCGCCAGTCAGGCGAGTCGTCAGACGTAGGTGGCTCTGGCTCGATGTCCATGGCCTCCTGTTCTTGATTAGTGGTGTCCTTGGGGTCGGGGCCTGGTTCACTTGGGGGCTCGTCTGACCCCCCTCGTCCTTGTAGTTGACGGAAGGCTTATAGAGGTCGCTGACGAAAACATCCGGGGGGACTGTGGCCTGCTCGGATGCCATTTTGGCAAGCGCGTCGGCG
Organism: Sorghum bicolor; assembly: GCF_000003195.3. Classification (NCBI taxonomy): domain Eukaryota; kingdom Viridiplantae; phylum Streptophyta; class Magnoliopsida; order Poales; family Poaceae; genus Sorghum; species Sorghum bicolor. Next base: position 19,825,175 of record NC_012870.2, on the reverse strand, counting down.
GCCTCATTATATTTCCTTAACACGTGGTTAAGTTCGAGGCCGTCGAACTTTTCCTCCAGGCGTCGGACTGCTTTGCAGTACACGTTCATCTTGGGATCATGGCAGTTAGACTCTTTCATGACTTGGTCGATGATGAGTCTAGAATCGCCTCAGACTTCGAGTCGTTTGATCCCAAGCTCGGTTGCGATGCGGAGACCATTGACGAGGGCCTCGTACTTGGCTGCATTATTTGAGGCGGGGAAATGGAGTCGGATTGCGTACCGCATCCTTACCCCGAGGGGTGAGATGAAAACGAGGCCCGCGCCGGCCCCGGTTTTCATCAAAGACCCGTCGAAATACAAGGTCCAACACTCGTGCTAGACCTGAGGTGGGGGGGAGCTGAGTCCCTATCCACTCTGCCACAAAATCCGCCAGGACTTGGGATTTTATGGCTTTCCGGGGCTCATAGGTGATCCCATCACCCATGAGCTCTATGGCCCATTTAGCAGTCCTACCATTGGCCTCTCGGTTCTGAATCACTTCTCCTAGAGGGAAAGATGAGACCACTGAGACTGGGTGAGATTCAAAGTAATGGCGGAGCTTGCGTCGGGCTAAAACTACTGCGTAGAGTAATTTTTGGATCTGGAGGTATCGGGTCTTTGTATCGGATAGTACTTCGCTGATGAAGTACACCGGTCTTTGGACCGGCAGGGCGTGCCCTTCTTCCTTCCTCTCGACCACGATAGCTGCGCTGGCCACCTGATCAGTGGCTGCGACGTAGAGAAGTAGTGGTTCCCCCTCGGCGGGGGGCACTAGAATGGGAGGGTTGGCGAGCAGAGCCTTGAGCTTGTCAAGGGCTTCCTGGGCCTCGGAGGTCCAGGAAAAGTGCTTAGATTTCCTAAGTAACCTATACAGAGGCAGCCCTTTTTCCCCGAGGCGAGAGATAAAACGGCTTAGGGAGGCTAGACATCCCATTATACTCTGTACTCCCTTTAGGTTACGAATCGGGCCCATGTTTGCGATGGCCGAGACCTTTTCTGGATTGGCCTCGATCCCTCGCTCAGACACAATAAACCCGAGGAGCATGCCTCGGGGGACTCCGAAAACACATTTTTCGGGGTTGAGTCTGATCCCCTTTGCCCTAAGGCATTGGAATGTTTCTTCCAGGTCGGCAACCAGGCTGCTCGCTTTCCTAGACTTGACGACAATGTCGTCTACGTAAGCCTCTACCATTTTTCCTATAAGGTTCCCAAAAACTTGGAGCATACACCGTTGATATGTTGCCCCCACGTTCTTGAGACCAAAAGGCATGGTTACGTTGCAGTACATTCCGAAAGGGGTGATGAATGAAGTCACGAGCTGGTCGGACTCTTTCATCTTGATTTGGTGGTAGCCGGAATAAGCATAAAGAAAAGACAAAATTTCACATCCCGCGGTAGAGTCAACTATCTGATCAATACGAGGTAATGGAAAGGGGTTCTTTGGACATGCTTTATTTAAACTAGTATAGTCTACACACATCCTCCACTTCTCATTCTTCTTTTTAACTAATACGGGGTTGGCTAACCATTCGGGATGGAATACCTCCTTGATGAATCCGGCCGCCAGTAACTTGTGGATCTCCTCCCCGATGGCCCGACGCTTCTCCTCATCGAATCGGCGCAGGCGTTGCTTTACGGGTTTGGAGCCGGCTCGGATGTCCAAGGAGTGCTCGGCGACTTCCCTCGGTATGCCAGGCATGTCCGAGGGACTCCACGCAAATATGTCAGCGTTTTCGCAGAGAAAGTCGACGAGCACTGCTTCCTATTTGGGGTCGAGGCTGGAGCTAATCCTCAACGCCCTGCCCTCGGAGGTTCCGGGATCGAGGAAGAGTAGCTTGGTTTCCTCCGCCGGTTCGAAGCTTCCGGCGTGACGCTTGGGGTCGGGGACGTCCTTGTCACAGTCGTCGAGGCTGGTGAGGATGGCCAGGGACTCAGCCAGAGCCTCGGCCTGCTCAATGCACTCGACGTCGCACTGGTAGGCGTGCTGGCTGGTTGTGCTGACGGTGATGATGCCCTTGGGCCCTGGCATCTTGAGCTTGAGGTAGGTATAGTTGGGGACGGCCATGAACTTGGCATAGCATGGTCGTCCCAGGATCGCGTGGTAGGTCCCTAGGAACCCGACCACGTCGAAAGTGAGGACCTCCCGTCTAAAGTTGTCGGGGGTCCCGAAGCAGACGGACAGATCGATCTGTCCGAGGGGGTGGGCACGATGCCCCGGCACCACTCCGTGGAATGGCGCGGTGTCGTTTCTCAGCCGGGACTTGCTGATCCCCATGACGGCCAGGGTCTCGGCGTAGAGGATGTTGAGGCCGCTGCCTCCATCCATAAGCACCTTAGTGAGACGGGTCTCGGCGATGATGGGGTCGACGATCAAAGGATAGCTCTCGGGATTGGGGATCCGATCCGGGTGATCCTGCCGGTCGAACGTGATCGCGTTCTCGGACCACTTAAGGTACGAGGGAGTGGCCGCGGTGACTGCGCAAACCTCTCGGAGTTCTCGCTTCCTCTGACTCGCAGTGAGGCGAGCCGCTCGTCCCCCAAAGATCAGAAGGCAGTTCTTGACCTTGGGAAAAACCTCCCCCTAGGGGTCGTCGTCCTTGGGAGGCTCTTTGGCACTCTCCTTGGTGATGATGTCGGTATAGTACCGACGGAGGACGGTGCACTCCTCAAGGGTGTGTTTGGTCGGCCCCCTGTGATAGGGGCAGGGCTTCTTCAACATTTCGTCGAAGAGACCGGGGCCGGCAAGAGCCCGCTTGGGGTTCTTGCGATCAGCTGCGGCGACTAGGTTGTCGTCCGACTGACCCTGTTTCCCCTTGCGACCCTTCTTCTTCTTCTTTGGGTCGCGTGAGCCCGAGGCTTCGGTGGCCTCGGCCTTCTGTTTCCCCTTGGCTGCGCCGTCGGAGAAAATGGCGCCAACCGCCTCTTCGCCTGAGGCGAAGTTGGTGGCGATGTCGAGCAGCTGGCTAGTGCTTGTAGGGGTCTTGCGTCCGAGCTCGTGTACCAACTCCTTGCAGGTAGTACCGGAAATGAAGGCTCCGATGACATCGGAGTCTGTGATGTTGGGGAGCTCGGTGCACTGTTTGGAGAATCGCCTGATGAAGTCTCGGAGGGACTCATCGTGCTTCTGCCGGTAGCTCCTGAGGTCCCAGGAGTTCCCAGGGCGCACGTATGTGCCCTGGAAGTTCCAAACAAAGATCCTGACTAGGTCAGCCCAGTCGTGGATCATGCGCTCAGGGAGGTGCTCGAGCCATGCCCTGGCCGTATCGGCCAGATGGAGTGGGAGGTTGCGGATGATGAGCAGGTCGTCGTCCGCGCCGCCTAGCTGGCATGCTAGGCGATAATCCGCCAGCCAGAGCTCAGGGTTGGTTTCCCTGAGTACTTGGTGAGGTTTGCGGGCTGTCGGAATCGCGCCGGAAACTTGGCCCTTCGTATGGCCTTGCTGAAGACGCGGAGACCAGGAGGCTCTGGTGATGTGCTGCGGTCGTGGTCGGGGTCGTACCTCCCGCCTCGGCGCGGTCGGTAACGTCGGGACTCGGCCTCGTCCCTGTCACGTCGCCTGGCCTCGAGGGTGGCCCGTACGTCCGCGTCAGCTCCGACGCGCTCGTGTACTGACGGGGCCCTGTTGCCCCCTTGTGGGTTAAGAGGCGGCGGACCCTGTACCGTTTGTGCCTTGTTAGGAGGGGGTCGGTCCCCACGACGTCTTGTGCTGTGGGATTGTGAGGCAGAACTCTCTGCGTTCTGCACCACAACCTGCTCCAAGAGGCCACGCAGCCCGTGGCGCACTCTCCTTCCCTCCGGAGTCGATGGCTCGGGCATCGCCCCGAGGAGGAGTGCAGCGGCCATGACATTCTGGCTAGCCGTGCTGAAGACTGGGGCGTTACCACCTTGGTCCTCGACAATACGGCGGTTGACGTCGCGGGCGCGGCGTCTAGCTTCACCCCTGTCTCCGCGGCCTGTCGGGTCTCGAACCAGGGCCTCGCGGAGTTGGTGGAGGCGTGTGCGCTCCTCTTCGAGCCTGGCCTCCAGCTCATCGAGCTGTTCGAGGTCAGGGCGGCGTCCTCCAGTGGGGGCTGACGCTACCCCACGGGCTCCAAGGTCGGTTCCGGGAGTTGGGTTGGGAGGTGGAGTTGCATTCTCTTGCCTAGAGGGCCCTGCGTCCCCCTGGGCGTTATGCGGCGTGCCCCCGACTTCCAGGTTGAAGCATTCTCGTGTCGGGTCGTAGCTCCCGTCGTCGGAGTCGGAGTAGCCGAGACAGTAGTTGCTGGCTTCCAAGAAGCGCATGAAGGTTTCCGGGTCGCCGCACCCGGAAGCGCCGGCCCACTCGTCGTCGCCTGAGGTCGGATCCTCCGGGTATGATGAGACGGGCGGCGTGGAGATGAGGTCCAGTGTAGACCTTAAGTGGTGACCTGGAAGTTCCGCGTACGCGCTTAACGAAGTGCTCGCGGAAGAGGCGTAGGTGGCGGCGGCGTTCCTGAGCCCAAAAGGTAACTCGGGGGGTGCCGCTGTTCCTCCTTTACCCATAGGTGGAGGAGGACGGGATGTTGAGGCCCCTTTGTCCCCCTTGCGGGGGACGGGCGCGGGTCGTGCCTTCCCCTTCGAACGGGGGGGGGGACGGGCGGCCGCGATGATCCTCTATTGGTCCCGGGGGCGGAGCTTAATGCCCCGCGAGCCCTTCCTCTTGCGCCTGTCGGGCCGGAGGAGCGAGCGACCTGGTGGGGAATATGCGGGGGAGGGCCGGACGGATCCTGGCCTCAGTGGTAGCGTCGGAGATCCTAGATCTCTGTCGCCCCCGTCGGGTGCCCCCCGCACGGTGTCCCGAACGGTTCCCGCGCAGCGACTGTAGTGGGTTCAGCTCGGGATCGGGCTCAACATCACCACGTGGGGGGAGGAGGAGCATGTCGTAGCCGGATCCGAGGGACATGAACTCCAAACTCCTGAACGTCATGATGGTGCCGCGGTGGAGTGGGTGAAATCCGTCTGCCATCCAAATTTTCCCAGTAGGGATGGGTGAATGTCACGCAGAAGGCCCCTACCTGGCACGCCAACTGTCGGTGTCCAGACTCGTGGTCTAAACACTAACGAGTATAAGTCTGCGTGACTACCCAAACTTGGATGGTGATGCAAGTGAGACACAGAGGGTTTATACTGGTTCGGGCCAAGAATGCCCTACGTCCAGTGTGGTTGTGAATTCTGTATAACCTTGCACCGAAGGTGCTTGTAGTAGGGGGTACAAGCTGGTCGCGAGAGAGGGCTAAGTCCCAGGTCTCGGCTTAGTGGTGGACAGAGTGGTGATCGTTGCTCTATGAAAGAGTGCGGTGGGCGTGTGCATGAACCTTCTGAACCTGTCCTTCTGAACCTGTCCTTAGTTGTGAACCCTGGCTCCCCTTTTATAGCCTCAAGGGAAGACAGGTTTTTACATGAGTAGATTTCTTCTGTTGAATGGTGAAACCACAGTCCCGACCCTGTTGAAGCTGGTCCATCTCGTCCTTGGGGGATGGTTGACAGTATGGCTGCTCCTGTAGAGGGTTACCGAGCCCTGTAGGGGTCGCGGGGGTCGGATCGCCGGCACTGCTGCACATCCTGTCAACAGTGGGAAATGACCTCAAATAGCGGTGCTGATTAACCTCCCCCATTCCCTTTCTACTGTGAGGCAGTACGCCACAGTGAGAGAGGTAAGGATGCATAGTGACAGAGGTAAGGCTACAGTGACCGGGGTGGTTGGAACAGTCGACGCCCTGCCCTGCTGCGGTATGGGAGTCTTCGCGCTTGTCACTTCGGGGGTACGGGCGCCGTATGGTGGAAGTCTTGTCGACCTGGTGGAGCGGGGTCCGGCACCTGAGCCCAGATGGGATCGGGCGAGTCGGAACTTGCGTCCGAGGCCCTGAGGGGTCGGGCGAGTCGGAACTTGCGCCCGAGGCCCTGAGGAGTCGGGCGAGTCGGAACTTGCGCCCGAGGCCCTGAGGGGTCGGGCGAGTCGGAACTTGCGCCCGAGGCCCTGGGGGGTCGGACGAGTTGAATGAACTGGGGCCCGTACCTTGGTGATTGTGGTTAGCATGTTTTTTGCGTTTTTTATTACTCTGATTTGGGTATCCCTTTTTTTATGGTACCCAACACACCTATTCACTATGGCGCGGTGGCCCTGCAACCAGAACGGGCGGTGCGCTACAGAGTCGCCCGTGGGGTCCGTCAGGTCTTGGTTCAGTGGACTGGACAGTCAGCCGCTTCGTCCACCTGGGAAGATGTCGACGACTTCAAGGCCAAGTTCCCTCGCTTCCAGCTCGAGGACGAGCTGAGTCTCGGCGGGGAGGGAGATGTCATGTGGGGGAAAACATACACTAGGCGCCGCCGAGCTCGCGATGTGCGCAGAGCCGCAGAGCGCGCAGCACGCGCGCACCAGGAGGCTGCCGAGCCAGCTCAGGCCGCAATCAGTGGCTAGGAGGGGATCGGTAGGGGTAGTTGTTCCCAGATAAGTTAGTTATTCCGAATAATTGGTTTCCTAGTTGGTTGCTAGATTTAAGGGCCAAGGGCCATATATATTCTGTAACTCAATCATGGATTGGTTAAGCAAGATCAATTATCCCAATTATCTCTCTCTCCCTAACCACTCTCAAGCCCGGGCCGCCGTGAGGGGCATAACCTCCGCGATCGGAAGACACGGCACCGAACTACGAACTACGAACTACGGAGTCAGGGGCCGGCTACCCTTGATCACCAGGCCCTTGACAACTGAAATCTTCCAAGTTGTTCCTATATTCCAATTTGTCATGCCTAAGCAAAGACATTTCATTAAGAATCACAACTATGCTGCAACTAATAGATTTCTCTATCAACAAGCTGATTTGTGTACAAAATGCCTCTGATTTATGTTGCAATTCAGTTTATTTAGGCAACAGAAATGTGCCACTGAAAGAACCATCAAACACTAATAGTAGTTAAACTATACTGTTGTGGTGCTCTATTTTGATTTTTAAATGACCTTATAAACATTATCTTGAGTATTTTCAAAATGTTTTGATTTTTATCATGGTATTAAAGAAAATTGTTTGAGATTATATGGTCATGTACCTTGTATCATTGTTGCAGTGCTCTATTTGGGTAATTATGTGAATCATGTATCACAACTTGTTTGTACGTCTTGCAATTGCGTTCTTTTTCTCATTCTTGTTTTGTAGCGCTCCCTTGTCATGATGCCCTTTGGTTCTCTTGATCCTACCTCTAGAACATGTGTTATTTGGTGGGTGGATGCAATTTGCTCTGGATTGAAACATCAAGGTTCAAGGTACGACTCAAATTCCTCAACCTGACTGTCCCACAAATTTGGCTTACTTTTCTGGAACCATCTTACTGAGTTTCTCACCAACTGCAATTAGTTCATCTCTTAACAAACACATAGCAGCAGGTGATTGCTTAGCATGCATGACAAGCTTTTCCATAGGGTTGCAACACTATTTCTGTATCTCTAGGTCATTCCTATTGCTATTGTTTTCCTCCAACAAGGTACCATCCACATCATTCCTATTGCTTGTGTAAACCTTTCTAATAAATAATACTCATCCCAAATTATAAGACGTTCGACTATTTTGACCCTAAGTTTGATCACTCATCTTATTCAAAAAAAATTTATGCAAACATAGTCAAATTTAAGTCATTCTTGAAGAACTTTTATTAATAAACCAAGTAACAACAAAAAAAGATATTTTACACAGTTTTTTAAATAAAACGAGTGGTCAACTTGGTGTCAAAAAAAGTCAAACATGGATTGAGTAGCTTTGGAGTTCATTTATCTTGGCACTTCTTAGAACGGGAATGATATGGCGACATGGTATGCCATGAGTTCCAAACAACATACTGGGGTGCATATTGCAACCATGGTTGATCTATTATAGTGTACAACTTTTGGTCCTCGAGAACCATCAATGATACCAGTGATTTTAACAAGTTTCATGGGTGAAAATCTCACTGCCATGCTTCTCTATCCCCCATGTTGTCTTCAGGGTGCGGGTTGTGTGAAGGGTATCATTATCAAGCATTGTGGTCATTGTGGTAATTCTGCAGGTCCATTTTTAAGAATCCAACATTCTCAAAACCCCCTGCACCAACACGAAGGTCTATATGCTTGTGCTATTCACGAGCTGGAATAATTGGGGCAACTGACTCCACGTATCATTAAAATCCAATCACCTTGCCATGCTAACTTTAGCCTCCAGCTATAAAATTACAGAAGCAAAGGGGAGAAACTACAAAATAAATAAGATGGACACAACAGAAATAAATGGTTGATTATGCTGACCGAACTAAGCATATTGCATTGTGGTCAACTCTTTTTTTTTTCTGAAATAGAAGCAACACATAATTCAAAGGTGGTAAACGAATCGTGGAATACACATAATACATGCCAAATTGTAGTGAAAAAAATTGCAGCCACAAACAGAGTAAATTAACATGGAAGGATTTTACTGTGCCAGACATAGGGACTCCATCCTGTATCAACCTAGTATTAACTTTCAGTGGTTGGCATTAAGCTAACAAAATGCTTTTGCAGTTTTGGAACTTGGAAGTACATAACTTGTTACTGTTAGATGGACATTAGTTTGGCAGCTCAGTGCTTTAGTCTAATATGAAATGATGCTTAACTGTTGGTGACCCACATGATTGTTACTTTTCCTTTATAAAATTGGTCTAAGAGCAATTTACCGTTTGTAGAGTACAGGTCGATTTCCTACAGTCCCAGCTATTTAGACAACTTTGCATAAACTGGAGATTGAAAATAATCAATTCATACTATGAGAGTTTACAATGAATTAATGAAAAATCAAGAAACAACTATCATTCCATCTGAAACATGCATACATACAGATTCAAGCATATAACATGCAAATGAAAAGTTAAAAAGAAAATAATATTGGTCTCACTCTTAGCTTCCCCCTGCAGTTATGACAACACATATAGTCAAGGGTAAGCACTAATCTTATACCTCATTACTTCCCATAATAATGCACAGCAGATCTCAGTTCATTTACCAGATATAGCTTTATGACATCAGTTGCAGCACTAAACAGAAAGACAGATGCAAGAAGGAAATACTGACACCAGGTATCCTGAAATTTCTTTACTGTTTTACCTCTTAAGTCACACCAGCAATCAGAATAAAACCACTTAAATTACAAAGTACCAAAAATAACCATCAACCCCAATCATTTTAACCAAAACCAACTTTTCTTCCAGATACTACCAACCAACTTCAATTCGAAACATGAAAATTCCAAGAGATACAAACATATGATCTATACTGTGAGTAATGTTGTAAAAAACTCTGCTGCCTATGAGGTGGAGTGGGGGTGTGACCACTGTCACTAGGATCACAGAGCATGTCAATGCCATGCCATTGGTGGTGTCTTTCCATGTACAGTGGGTGATCTTCTGAAGTCCAGAAAACAGGAATCAGAAAGATGAACTATGTTATGGCACGACCACATGTACAGAATGCTATGACAAAACAAAGGCTCCACACCATAACAGACCCCATCAAATGCAACATTTACTAACTCTTAATGAATCTCACTATATTTAATTTAACTGCATGACCATATCATAAAACATGCATCTCAGCCTTTCTTAAGTGCCCATCAAACACTGAATGCACAGAAAAAGCAGACACAAAATGTACATGTTAGGACGATAATATAGATATCTAAAGCAGATATTAGTGGCTTGTACTTGATACATTTGAATAACCAGTAGCAATAGATGACAATATAACACACCAGGATGCATGATTACATAACAATAATGAGTTGATCTTAGGATATATAGCTGCATCGCAGACAAGATACTACAACTTAGGCATCTGACAAAGGTCAGCCATGAATGAAGATAGCATCAACTCCCTAACAAGCAAGTGAACACAGATTCTACACCTCCGCATCCCTCTCATCGTCGGTGATTTCGTACTGGATGACCGCGTGTCCATTGATGCGGTATTGACGGAGCAGGTTCGCCTGGTTTTCTATGCGCCTCCTACGATTAGCATGCCTTCTGTCTTCTGTGGAAGGGTCGCAGGACATCTCGATTTCATGGATGGTGCAGTCCTTAAACGTGAACACGTCGATAGACATCACGTAGCTCCAGATCTCTTCAGACAAAAAGGGGCCCATATCAGCCTGGTTGATCTCGTGTCTCACCAGCATCTTCTTCTTGCTCTTCTCCGCCAGCTCGGTCATGACCTGCTTCTCCTCCTTCTTGGAGACGTATTTCACCACCTCCACCTTGTTGGGCTGCTTGTTCTTCTCCTCCGCCCTCTTCTTCTTGGATCTCTTGCTCTTCTCCTCTGCCCCCTTACCCATCTTGGATGATTTCTCGGGCTTGCGAGCGCGCTTCTTAGCGATGCCGGCGCCGTCGGCAGCCAGGGGCTTGGGGGAGCGCCTGGTGATGCCGTCAGCCGCCTCCGGCTCCTCAAGCCTGGCACGCTTGGTGATGCTCACGGCGCGCATGGAGCCGTCGCCGGCCACGGGCTCCTCGGAACACCTCACCGATGGCTTGACCTCAGAAGCCCTCTTCATCGCGCCGTATGTGTTTGCGGAGTCGGAGGCGGCGGCGAGGTAGGATAGAGGTGGGGAACGCGGTGGCGAACAGGAGGAGAGACCCTATATATTCGAGACTCCCAGCATCCCTTGGGCCGGCGCTAGCTAAGGCCAAATAGCTGAGGCCTTGTTTAGTTTCCAGAAAATTTTGCAAAATTTTTCAGATTCTTCGTCACATCAAATCTTTAAATGTATACATAAAGTATTAAATATAGATAAAAATAAAAACTAATTGCATAGTTTGACCGGAATTGACGAGACGAATCTTTTGAGTCTAGTTAATATATGTTTGGATAATATTTGTCAAATACAAACGAAAATAGTACTATTCCTATTTTGCAAAAAAAAAATTAGAACTGAACAAGGCCTAAGGCCTTGTGTAGTTCAAGGCCTTGTGTAGTTCACCTCCGAAAATCAAAAAATTTGATTCCACATCACATCGAATCTTGTGGCACATGCATGAAGCATTAAATATAGACGAATCTTTTGACCCTAGTTAGTCTATGATTGGACAATATTTACCACAAACAAACAAAAATGCTACAGTAACAAAATCCAAAAAAAATTCACATCTAAACAAGGCCTAAATGGTCTGGCGCTAACTTCCAGTCATTCGACAGTGTTTTTTTCTCAGAATAAATTAGCCAGCAGTACTTTCTGCCATGACTTATCAGCCAAACGAACAAGGCGTTTATCTCTAACTCTCTGAGGAAAGAAAAAAGTCTATTTTAGGTCCTTCAACTTTTACGAAGTTTGATTTTTCATCTCTGAACTCTAAAACCGGACAAATACATACTCAACTTTTAAAACCGTGCACATTACATCTTGGTTTTGAAAGTTGTTTTGTCCTTTTCTTTTTATTTATTTTGGCTGTTTTTCTTAAAAATTATAGTAAATCACATAAAAATTATAAAATAGAAAACTTAATTTTGTTGGACTTCAGATTAGTAGATCTACACATTGAATATATAATATAATATATTTTAGTACAAATTTTTTATGCAGCTTTAGACTTATACTTTTCTGTAATTAATTAGACTATTTATAGCTACAATTTGACTAAATTATAAGTCATTCCAAAAATAGTACTCCCTACATCACAAATTATAAGTCATTCCAAAAATCTTAAAGAATCAAAACATCTCAAGTTTGACTAAATTTATATAATAAGGTAATAACATTTATGATATTAACTAATTATCATTAGATTCTTCATTAATTATATTTTTCATAGTATATCTATTTGATGCCACAAAACCGTATATTTTTTCTATAAATTTAGTCAAACTTAAGATATTTTAACTCTCCAAGATTCTTGGAATAACTTACAGTTTGGAATGGAGGGAGTATGAGACTACAAACATAGGCGTGTCATGCCATACTCTCTCCATTACGTCTTTGAAACAATGAGTATATGTTGCTATATACTCTCTCCATCCCAAATTATAAGGCATTCCAAGAATCTTGAAGAGTCAAAGTATCTTAAGTTTGACCAAAATTATAGAAGGAGTTATAAAGATTTATGAGATCAAGTAGATATACTAGGAAAATATATTTAATAAAAAATCTAATGATACTTAGTTGGTATCATAAATGTTATTATTTTATCATATAAATTTGGTCAAACTTGAGATGCTTTGACTCTATAAGATTTTTAGAATGACTTATAATTTAGGATGGAGGGAGTATAATATATAATGTCAATTTCTACATTAATAAATGAATAATTTTATAGTAACAATTATTTTTTGCAGAATGTCTTAAATAGATATTAACTATGTGATTCTGACCTTCTGAAAATGATGGATACAACGAGTTCCAACAAATTTGATTATAACTCAAGTGTTGCACCCATGTTAGACCGTGTGCAAGTGGATCAATCATGTTTTGTTAGATGAATATATGTTGATTACGCAAGAAAGATAAACTAATACGAAAAATGCTTTGCATCAGACTCGTGTATTTTTCCTTATTCTCAACATGCTCTGATATGTATTATCAACCCTTAGAAAATTTTGCATTAAGAACCTTAGAAAAGCTTGTATTCTCTTTTCCTCTTCCACGAGCGTTGAGCAGAGCAGGGGACGGGCCGATTCCGGATGATTCAGTCCGTGTGGTCGCCGGCGACAACAATGGAGAGTCGTGTGGGAAGAGGGGTGGCACTAGCAGCTAGGCCTAACCTTGCCGCGGGCGGCTCAGCAGAGCAGAGCACGCACACAGGATTGCGGAGTGAGGACATTAGCTTCGATTCGGCCGAGGAAAGATACGGCGGCGACGGCCGGTCGGCCGGCGAGCTACGACGGGCCTGCGTGGTCCCAGGGCCGGCCCTTCCGCGCGAGCCACGGTCTGTTGGCCACGCGCGCAGGCACGGCTACAGTGGCGCAGCCCGGCTGCCGAGGATGGCTGGGATCGCCGCAGCGGGGGAATGGCCGCGTGGGGCTGGGGCCAGAGCCGGCTGCCGTAGGCGACGGCCAATGGGAGGCTGTGGGAGCTACATGAGACACGTGGCAAGAGAATAAGCTGGAGCCGATGGTGCAGATTTCGCTGTGGGAGCTATGCGAGACACGTGGCAAGAGAATAAGCCAAAGCCGAAGGTGCGGATTTCGCATAGTAGAAGATTTGCACCAAGAATAAAATAGCATTCGAACAAAAAAAATTATTCAGAACAAGATGGGCTATGAGAAACTAGATGATTTTGCATCATCACTAATGCACTCAAAAGTCTTCAGGTTCTATTCCTGTCTAACCCTTGTACCTATTTTTTGCATCTCAATTATTGCAGTTAGGAAGCCTTCCATTGCAGCCGGTTTCTGTTGAAAAATAACATATATGGACTTGAACGTATCCTCATGCCTGGCCCAATAATTCTTTTGTAATCCTCTTGTATGAACTGTAGATATACAGTGTTAGCATTCTTTTCGTCTTGGATAGAATGGTAGAACATGCACCTACTCCCTCCGTTTCAAAAAGAGTGTCGTTTTAGATTTTTATGCCACAAGTTTGACTTGATTTGTAAAAAATATATGCAATATTTATATCTCTAAATAAATTTGTTAAAAACAAGACATAAAAATCTTTCTAATAATACTAATTATGTACTATAAATATTCACATTTTTAACTATATATTTAGTTAAAGTTATTTTTTGGAAAGCGAAAACGACACTTATGTTGGCACGGACGAAGTATACCACAGGTTTCAGCATCAACCACACGACCACATGTAAACAGCACTCGTCATACAAGGACAAGTAACAAAAGATCACACCAACTGGATGGGCAAAATTACTGGGCAGACCAAAGAAGGGGTGGAAAGAATGAACCATCTCCCTCCAGAAAAGGAGGAGGAACGAGACGACCAGTCCGTGACCTACCATGTTTTCGCTCATGCCTTCTTCGTCTCCTGCAAAACAACCGAAACCAAACAAACCCCGCCTCTGCGACCGCGTCGCCTATTAAAGCACCCGAGATGTTTGCCATGGCCTCGCCGCACAAGAAAATCACAGCAGCAGTGCAGCATTAGAAACAGAAAGGTAGTAGGCCAAGGAGAGCCAGTGCTTGCGGTGACAATGACGGGCGGCGCCAATGGCAGGAGCCAGCAGAGCTCCAGGGGCAAGGCGATGCTGCTCGCCTTGGGCAAGGGCTTCCCTGACCAAGTTCTGCCTCAGGAGAAGGTTGTGGAGAGCTACCTCCAAGACAGCAGCTGCGACGATCCCGCCACCAGGGCCAAGCTTGAGCGCCTTTGTAAGCTTCCTTCCTTGTTTCATCACACTTGCTGCTTTGTAAATTCATTTTATCTTTACGATGGAGAATTTTAAGTTGACAAATGCATCTTAGCTCTATCTAGTCATAAAGATCTATATAAGGTCTAAACAACAACGTCCAGTTGTCACAGGATCATGATTTTTAACATTACCTTGTCATATAATTGTCTATTGCAAAGTGAAAAATGGAACTAGTACGAAAAAAAACACTACAATTCCTTATAGAAGCAAACAAAACACGGGCACACAATTTCAGTGAACTGTTGCTCTAAGAAAATCGCTATGATGCTGATTAAGTTCACTTTTTGCATCCTGTTTAGAGCTTCCTGGCTCACTGTATAAGATTAGCCTTCAGTATTTATGTGATGATTTGATTTGCCTACGATAAACAGATGAGTATTGCCCAAATGATTTTGTTTTCCAGGCACGACCACTACAGTGAGGACAAGGTACACTGTCATGTCCAAGGAGCTACTGGATAAGCACCCAGAGCTGAAGATGGAGGGTACTCCAACACTGACACCCCGCCTTGACATCTGCAATGCTGCGGTGATCGACCTTGGTGCAGCTGCAGCTCGTGCTGCCCTTGACGATTGGGGCCGCCCTGCAGCTGATATTACCCACCTCATCTACATCTCATCCAGTGAGCTTCGTCTCCCAGGGGGAGACGTTCACCTGGCTGCCCGCCTTGGCCTTAGCCCAAACACCGTGCGCACTTCCCTTCTCTTCCTTGGCTGCTCCGGTGGCGCTGCTGCCCTCCGCACTGCCAAGGACATTGCTGAGAACAACCCAGGGAGCCGTGTCCTAGTAACGGCTGCCGAGACCACTGTGCTAGGTTTCCGGCCACCAAGTTATGACCGTCCTTATGACCTTGTTGGTGCTGCCCTGTTTGGTGATGGTGCCTCAGCTGTGATTATAGGAGCAGGCCCCATGGCACCAGCAGAAGATCCTTTCTTAGAGCTTGAGTTCTCCACACAGGAGTTCCTGCCTGGGACTGATAAGGTAATTGATGGCAAGATTGCAGAGGAAGGAATTAATTTTAAACTAGGGCGTGATTTGCCTGAGAAGATTGAAAGCCGCATAGAAGGTTTCTGCAGGACTCTCATGAACCAGGTAGGGATAAAGGATTTCAATGATGTATTTTGGGCTGTGCATCCTGGAGGACCAGCAATATTGAACAGGCTTGAGTTCTGCCTTGAACTTCAGCCAGAGAAGCTCAAGATTAGCAGAAAAGCCTTGAAGAACTATGGGAACGTGAGCAGCAATACAATCTTCTATGTGCTGGAGTACTTGAGGGACGAGCTAAAGAAAGGGGCAATAAGCGAAGAGTGGGGATTGATCTTGGCTTTTGGCCCAGGCATCACCTTTGAAGGACTGCTAGTCCGAGGGGTTAAGAAAACCTTCACAAGCTAATATAATGGAGGGAAAATTTACATGGCAAGCATGAAGATTAATTATATATACACAGAAACATCGCATAAAGAGCATAGATGTCTTGGTGGCAGCTGTGCACCACATAGTACATCGCTAGCATTTTACTGTATTTATGTGTTTCTCTATCAAACAGTGTAAGGTACTTGAGTTTGCTTCCTAGACATTGTAGAAATAAGGCACTATACAGCCTGTTGTTCCACTGTACTATGCACTGATTGCAGGATTACTTCAATACTGATTGTATGCACGAGTGCACTAATTACAGTGCAACTATCATATTCTCAAAGGAAAAACAGAGTAATTATGCGATGTGGCATCAAACACACATTACAACAAACATGTTACAATGATAGATAGTAGATGTATCATCTATCATGATCTCCTAAGCACTTGACAAATGTCAAACTTTAACATCATTTCAAGTATTATTGAAAAACACAAAATTGAGCAAGTTCTTACAGTAAAGGGAGCATCCATTACATCCTGATCTAACCACAGACCTTGCGAAATACAGTCCAGCGACAACAAGAAGGCAACATTGGATCCCATGTTGAAAGCCTATCTTCTTCGCCATCATCATTCGAAGTCCAAAATGCATGAATCAATCAGAAGAAACGCAGATGCCTCTACCAAATCATGGATTCGAATTTGGCGGTCCCTCTTTGAAAGAAAGTTCAGCAACAACCTTCCCCCAAGCAAGTTTAGCATCGCCTTTCACAAGAAACTCCATCTTGGCAACAACATCCTTGGCCTCTGTTGACCTGCCTGCCTTCACCAAACCCTCGACCAAACCCTTAACAGCCTCAAAGGGCGGTGCTGCCTTCATTGCAAAGCAGCTCTTACAAATCCACAATGCATCATCAAGCTTCTCTTTCTCCACCAAACTCCTAAACAGCACCACATATACCTGTGAATGCGCAGAAACACCCAAGTCACTTCTTCCCTCACGCCTCTTCATCACCTTCATCCTCTTGAAGACACGCGTCGCTGCCCCAACATTTCCCTCCTTGCAGTACCCCTGCACGAGAGCATTGTAGGTAAGGTAATTCGGCGCTACACCCTTCGATTCCATCACGTCAAGCAGCTCCTCCCCCTTGACTGTCTCGCCTTTCTTGGAGAACCACTGTATCCGGCAGTTGTAGGTGACAACATTTGGCTCCAGGTTGCTCAAGCTGATCTCCTTCAAAAGCTTCTCAAACCCCTCCTCATCATCCTGCACGGAACAACCAGCAAGGACAGTGTTGTAGGATATGATGTCTGGGGCAGGGCGGTGCTTCAACTTCTTGTTAGCCATTTCGTCGAGCAGCTTCCGGGCAGCAGCAAGCTCAGAATTCTTGACCAGCGCGTGGAGGAGCACATTGTGGGAGGCGCGGCCGGGCGCGACCCCATGCGAGGACTCTGCCAGGGTAATGGTGGACTTGATTTCATCGAGGCGGCCGGCGCGGAGGAACGCCGAAAGGAGCGCCGAGAGGGAGACGTCGGAGCGGGCGGCGGGGGGAGACGAGGAGAAGGCCCGGAGCGCGTCGTCGGGTCCCGGGTAAAGAGAGAGCGCCCGCGCAAGGAGGCCCGGGGAGGGCGGGGTAGAGGCAAGGAGGAGGTCAAGGAGCGAGGCGGCGAGGTCGGGGCGGCGGAGGCGGGTCAGGCGGGAGGTGGCCAGCGAAAAGAGCTGGCGCGAGGTGTGGATGCGCGGGAAGTCATCGCCGGAGAGCGCGGAGGCGACGAGGGAGTGGATGCGGGCTGGGTCAGACTCGGCGCGCACGGCGAGCTGGAGGTCGAGCACGGGGGCGCGGGCGGAGGTGGAGGTGGGCGCGGCCGGGGTAGAGGTTGGGGTTGCGGTGGAGGACGCCGAGGGATCGACGTCGGGGAGCGCGGAGAAGGCGCGGAGGAGGGGAGCGCAGGCCGCGGCGGCGGCGCGTGGGTGCGCAGCGTGGCGGCGGCGGAGGAGGAGGGACGCCATGGTGGGGAACCGGGGACGTGGGTGCGCAGCGGTACGGGGTTTGGCAGGGTTTGGGCCTTAAGGGCCTATTTCTTTTCTTCTCTACTTTCTCACTCACACTGTAATACTGTATCAGTGTAGCGTTAGGGTTTGGGACAGAAAGCGATTAGGGGGTGTTTAGTTCCCCTTCTATTAAAAAAATAGGTTTTGGTTTATCATTTTATAAAATACAATTAAATACTATGTAAAATTTTTGACAAGAAGGTGGTTATTCTCTATTTTGGATTTTGATTTTGAAAGACAACAAAAAAGGTCAAAAACTCAAGAGGCCCTCACGAGGGCATGAAATTCTGCATAACACGACCCTAAAAATTTTAGCATTTTGTATTTTTTTTTTGAAGGGCGTTTAGTTCCCCTTTCATCCAAAAATTTTTAGGTTTTGCTCTATCATTTTGCATAATAGAACTAAACACCATGCAATTTTTTTAGCAAAAAAGTGGCTATTTTTTTATTTTTGATTTTGGCCTCAAAAGGTTAAAAAAAAGCCCAAAAGAGCCCCAAGCGGTCTTTATGAGGGTAATAAATTCTGCATTTTAGATAAAACTAAACATAACCCTAAAAAATTTAGCATTTTGCATTCCATCATTCCAAAAAGTTGGCATTTTGCTTTTTACGGGGAACTAAACACACCCCATAAGAAAGGGAAGGCAGTTGGCAGTTATCGTCCATGATCAAATAGTTAGAGCCCTATATAACTTGGCTCCAAATAACTCTTGCTCTTTGTTACAGTATATATAGAGGACCTAAAGATGGTGAAGTAAAAATTAGTGGATTGATCAAGAAAGAAAAGCGACAAGGAATGCCAAAGTTCTACTCGCTCCGTCCCAAAAAGAATGTAAATCTTGCTTCACGAGGAGTCAAAAGAATCTTATGTTTGACTAAACTTATACTCCCTCTATATCCATAAAGAAAGCCGTTTTGAACAAGGTTTTGGTCAAACATTGGAAATATAAATCATGAATAACTTTTAAGTTGTTGAATTTGGAAATATGAAAATCATATAAATAGATTTATCTTTGAAAAATACTTTCATAAAAGTATACATATACCACTTTTTGATAAATATTTTTATAAAAAGAAGAAGTTAAAGTTAGGCTTTGGATACCATGTCGTTGTCCTAAACGACTTTCTTTATGAGTATAGAGGGAGTAGAAGATATCATCTATATTTAGATCTTTAATTAGGTTTATCATAAAAATATATTTCTTAATTAATTTGATAATATTTATTATGTATCATAAACATCAATATTAAGAATTTTTTACTCAGAGGGGAGTGGGTAGCAAAAGCATTGTTCCCCTGCTACAGTATCCCAAGGGCGAAAAGGAAGCGAGCGCGTCTTCCGATGGCGATTTCGTCGGACGGCTGGCATGGCGTTGGAGGGGAGGAAGTCCGTCGAATCGTCGTACGGCTGTATATAGGCTAGGTTTGTGTCCTAGGTCTAGGGTTTGCTCACCATCGGTTGATGGTAGAGCTAGGTTTGGCCGGGTGGTTGTTCCACTGCGACGAGTCTGTTCAGGCGGCGTTGGCGAGGCAAAGGCGTCGACGCCGCCATGGAATAAGGTTTTGCGTCCTCTTCTTCGCCCCGTGGTTGCTCTTCTACGGTGTCCACGGTGAGGTTGGCGAACCTTCAGGAGTTCGAGGCCGGAGCTCCATCATCTTCATCAGTTGATGCTCCCGCTGGCCTTCTTTCTTTTGGATACGGAGAAGTCTGTGGATGTGGTGGCCGGATCTCAAGCTTTCTCTGATGGCGGTGGTCGTCGGAGTTGTGACAGGATCTGGGAGCCGGAGGAGTTGGGGTGAGGCCTGGGTCGTGGGTGACCATTGTCTTCATCCTGTCCTTCGGGACAGGTGTCTATTTCGACTCCGCTCAAAGCCTTGGTGCGATGGGATTCCTCCGGTTCATGGTGGTGTTCGTCTTCATCGGTGATGACGTCGGTTGTCGACGACGACAACGACTCCAGGTGGTTCATGAAGTTTCCAAGGGCATCGTTTGTAATTTTTACTTTGTTAGAGAGCTTCGTGTAGTTTGGTTATGGCAGGCATCTCCGTATTTCTATACGTGTTTGTATGCATTTGCGTGTATGCTTGTTTTCCTTACTTGAAATACAGATATGTTTTATCAAAGAAAAAGAATTTTTGACTCATCAAGAAGCAAGATTTATATTCTTTTTGAGACGAATGGAGTGCCAAACGGAACCTAAACTGCAGACAGCCCAGCACCACTGCTTTTTGAGTATTAGTTGACCAATCTTTGTTTCAAACTGCATATGACGATTTGACTGCACTTGTCCGGTACTGCACTAGACATACTTTGTTTCTTCAGTCCAAATGTTGAGATGTTTCAGAGTCGAATGTGTCTACAAGAGAACGCTGCAAGTAGATCGCATCCTGAATACAGATGATCTAGGTTTTCACAGGACAGGAGCAGCACTCATTTGACGCAGAAAAAACAGAAGCTGGCAAGTGGCAAGTAAGTAACCAAACTTGATTTGCTCACTACTTAGTAAACGGCGTGGGAGACAAAAATGTAACTCGTCAAGTGCAAGGTAATGTAACTCGTCAAGTGCAAAGTCGCCTCATATTTCAACAATATATGATCTGCTCCACAAAGGGAAATAGATTTGCAAGGCAAAACCTCCTATAACATGGATGGAAACTCTCAGTATCGAAAGTGGCAGTGCGCCAGTGACTATTCAATGTTGCAGATGAGTGTAAGCACGCCCTTATAACTATCAACAGTAAAAATATTAGGAGTAGCAACTAGGAAGTACAAGCGGGCTGTTACTACAACTACAAGCTACCTCCGCCTAGGTGGATCAGAGGACCTAAGTTGTTTCCCATCTGTATCGGGCTTGTCTTTCTCCTTCTCCTTTGTGTCTGATTGCCTGAGTTTCCTCGTCAAGTCATCAGCATAGCGCCGCCAAATAGACTCCCTGTCTTTACTCGCCAGCTTGTTGTACCTCAGATCAGATCTCAGAAGACCTTTTGCTTCACTCCATGAGTTGATTGCCGTCTTCCCTTCATCTGTTGTCCGTGCTGCTACCTCGGGAGTGATAACCTCAGATAGAAGTGCCCGGAAATCACGTACACGCCGCTGAGGGAAGTCAAAAAAGTCAAAATGGTAAAGCATCCATGAAGAATTGTGAAATGCATTTCAATGAAGATCCTACAGCAGCTGCTTACAAGTGCAAGACTACAATGTCAAACAAAAACATGCAATTAAATTCATGCGTACGTGCCAATAGCAACACAAAAGTCACTGTGAATTTGAATATTTGCCTTCAGCTGATTTATTGACAAAAGTAGCAGGTTGTTTTTGCTGATGTGTAGACACAGGTTATGTGCCTAGTGCCCAGGCAGTGGTTGTGTGATTGTGTCCACAAGACCACAAGTAACGCTTTAACAGCTAGAGTGTGTGCATGACGAAAAACAATCTAGTGCCTAAAGGAATTGGTTGGAACAGAACAGAAACCACAAAGCAAAACCTCAATGACAAAGCAAACCTCAGTGAACAAACAGCCATGGTAAGAGAGTAATTTCAAATTCTTAGTTCAGTAGCTACAGGCATTCATAACATTTGGGTTTACCTCATATAGGTCCTTGACATGGTCACGAAACAACTTTTCTGCATCACCTTGGCCTAAGTCAGGATTTCGAGCACGACCTTGCGGATCTTTTTCAAGTTTCGGTTTGGATTCGGTCCATGATGCCTACAGAAAAAAAATGTAAATTGTTAAATTGTACAATGCATAGTTACCAACTTGCCAATGTGAAGTTAAATATAGCAGGTACAGCAAAACAATGTCTGTTAAAGCCAGGAAAAAAATAAACTAGGATAAAAAATTAACGCAAGCAAACAAGACCAGAGAAGTGACGACCCATCCTAGCTACAGCAGCATACTGCATAGTGCATACTACATAGTTCTCACCAGTAACATGTGATGCTTTTGGAAGAGACCCAGCATTCAGATTTCCAAAAACAAACACACCACCAGAAACCAGCTAACACCTGTTCATGTTCTTATTCGTTTCAAGCAGAACCATGGATTCATAGGTCTCAGGAAAAGATAGGGCTTTATGGTTGGCAACCAATCTCTCTTCCTCTCTCTCTCTCTCTCCATACAACTCTCATAGCTTTTCTTTCTTTCCAATGCCACTTCCAACTGGCTAGTAGCGTCGAAATTTGCTTTTGATTGAACACAACACTAGGCAATATCTCCTATCACTCGTTCATCTAGTAGCAACTGGCCAAATGAAGCCAGTCCAAATAGCAAAGAAACTCATCAATGGAGGGCACAATAAATGGAATGACAATCTTTTGTCGAACAATGAAAGACAGTCAATAAGTGCTTCATTAACAGATACTGAGAATTTGAAGAATGCTCAGTTTAAGAATTTAATATGCAACTCAAATCACCTTGGGATCTTTTATCATTTCAACAAGTAAAGCTTGGTATGATGACACAGCCTCTTTTCTACGGATCTTCATTTTTACTCTTTCCATTTCCTGTTCTTCTCTTTCTTTCCTTTTACGTGTTTCACGTTCCCTCTCCTTTAACTTGGCCTGGATATATACCAAAGTACATGTAAATCTATATCTATACATAGTAAATAGAATAATAAAGTTTATCAGTTAAGTTGACCAACTTGCTCATCCACTTTGGCCTTGGCAGCTTGTTCTGCTTCCTGTTCAGCAGATTTCAGTTCCACTATGTATTCATTAAATATAGTCTCCCTTTCTTCATGCTTCATAGCTTTGTACCTTGGATCACTGCGGAAATTTTCTTTCACCTACATGATTCATGAACAGAAAAACAACTCAAAAACTTACATCGAACAATATCAGTACATTATTATTACAATTAGTGATTCCCTTTAAAAAAAGGCATTTAACTAGATGTTGCAAGATTTTATGACATGCTAAACGGGAGGAGCTGTTTCAGGGCCACGACTGGCCCATGACTGCAAACTTACTGATATAAAGAGCATTCATAAATGTGAACATCAGGAATTCAGGATGGCAAGATCAGACCACATGTAACTCAGACAAAACTATCATACCAAAACAGGCGATCATACTTTAGTGAAGTTATTCAGATGATAGATTGATAACAGGACCTTGAGAACAGGTATACTAACAGTCACCAGTAGATCAGTGTATGCTAGTTACTGGACAGAACACCTCCCTAGGTTCAAGGCAGCTGTTGACTTGGTACATCCATCTAAGAAGAATTCAGTTAATTGTCAAGTTATCCACACAAATGTCAAGTTCAGGACTTAACTTGGATCTCAAAAGATTATGTGTTAATCCCTGCTAACAGGAATAGAAGATAAAAGAACTGAAAGCTGATACGTGCATCAATGGAATCACACAGCTATAAGATTATAATCTGCTAGTGTCGATATGTGATGGGTCAGAAGGATTGGTTGCATCGAAATTACATGAATCAAAATTTAGGATGCAGATCTAAGAGCAATGAGCGCAATGTATACAAAGAATTATCTTTGGAGTTTGGATAGTAGTATGTATGTGGAAATTAACAATCCACATGCCAGAACCATAAGCTAGACTTCGATTTATTTACTTCTATATTATATAAATAAATAGTATTAAATTACTGTGATTAATTTAATACTACAGTTTTTTGCAACATGGCTCTTGACTCTTGAGTTTCATCTCTAGGCTCTAGCCTACCCCAACTTCCTTGGTACTAAGGCTTTATTATTGCAGTAGTTATGTTCAGTGAAATGAGACAAAATACTTACTTTTGCCCATCGGCAAGTTGAAGTTATATCTTTACTTTCTCGAAGCATTGATTTGAAATCAGCATTGACAGCTTTGCGCATTGATTGGACTTTTTCTTGAACAGCCTTCACCCTGCTCAAAAGTTGACAATGCATTATGTTTACACATGGCTCGTCAATTTGATTTCAAAGAAGGAATTCAAAATCATTTGTTCAAGAAAGTGGTTGGCCATACTTCTCATTGAAGAGCACCTCCCTTTCCTTTCGATCCAAGGCTTCAAACCTTGGATCAGCACCCCATTTTCTTTTGAATTCCTGGTAGTCTGTTTTCTGGTTGATGTCCTGCAATATATATTAAGATGGCATGACACTTGATCATTTATGAATCCAATAATATTGTAACATTTATAGGCAAGCCATTTCACCATCATTATATGGCCAAGTTACTTAGGTTACAGGGGGGGGGGGGGGGAATAAAAGTATCAATAACAGACCTCAGATGCTTCTTCAAGTAATTCTTTATAAGCCTCTACTGCAGCCTTCAGGGCAGCTCTTTTCTCTTTCCGCTCCTCTTCAGCACGTGTGCGAACATAGTGGTCAAATATAGCCCGCCTTGTTGAGTGACTAGGAATAGCCTGTAAAAGGAACAAAATATCTTTTAGAGTTAATCAGTAGCCACAGCTGTTTCTTATAGAGAAAATTACCGCTTTGTAAGAATGGAAATCATACTATGCTTTATTTTTCAAAAAAAAAATCATACTATGCTTTGAATGCACAAAAGAATACTTAATACTTAAAATCATTAATTCTTCAGTATAATTTCTCTCTCAATTGCTCAATTATTCTTGTTATACGTTTGATGTACTAAAATTGAGCCTCAGTTTACCACAAAAATAAGACAATTTGCAGAAGTTCTAGAATCAATTAAAAGAAAGATAACACATAGGATAATAGTTGCACTTTCCCAAAAAAACATTCAGGTATGCATAATTCAGTACATTGTTTAAAGTTTTAGCCAAACAATTACCTATTGCTTCTGTGAACAACAATTTCACCACTACTTCAAAAGGAGTAGAAATCCATAAACTAATACTACAGAAATCCATAAACAACTTCCTTCTTCAAAAAAGCAACTGCAGCACTCAGTTTTCATTATGTAAGTTTCTTCATAGGGGAAGATGCATCTAATTTAAGTGCTAATCAAATCAGACAGCAGCAAGAGATTCGCAGGCAAGATTAAAATACAAACTTTAGCAAACCTTAAAGCGTGGGTCGAACACTATTTTTGGAAGTTCCCTCTCCCACTTCGAAAATGGCGCAACTCCTCGTTCCTTTAGCATCTCCTGTGAAATTTAACACACATGCATGTCATGGTATATTCATCTATGGTGATAAAAAAAAGTAACTTCACAATTTTCATTAGCTATTTCAATTCTCCAACTAGAAATATACAAATAGTACAACATTATCTCAGAAAAGGCACAAGTCTATGGCACCAGACCCAACAAAATGAGAAAGCATCAAGTTCACTATTTTGAATGATCATCTCTATATAAGAAAAGAAAATAAATAACAGAAGGTATGGGGCAGCATAACAAAAGAACCGATTGAGAAGCAATGAACCCCTCAAAGTATCTACACTAAGATCCAGAGGAATGTCACAAAAACCACCTTAAACTGACGAATGCAGTCCTCTTTACTTGGTCCATGTTCCTCATCATCTGAATCTGAAGAGGAATCAGACATATTCACATCACCATTGTTATCTTTTGATTTCTCACCATTATTCGCCACTTGCTGCCCCTTAAGTGCAGCATCAGCTGGTCTGGATCCATTCAATTCAGAAGCAGCAGATGAAGCAGCCAGAGCTGAAGGCGCACTGGAAGCACCAGCATCCTGCAATTTCTTCTTTATTAAATCCAATGCAGATGGCGATGCAGGGGCAACTGTTTGCCGAAGTGGCAACGAATCACGGCCACCTGTCTGTATGGCAGGAGTACTTGCATCAATGCTTATTACTCCCTTATTCTCTATAGTAGCAGCATCCTGCACTGAAGTTGAACCTTCTTTTAAGGAACCAGATTCCGCATTCTTGAGGATCTCACACACCTCTGGCGGAAGTTGCCAGCTGCTAACCTGTAAGCAAGTCAGCATACAGCAATAAGACATACATAAACTCATGAGATACCAAAAGACCAACACAATCCCATTATTATATATGTTGGATGTTGCTGAGCTACTAGGCCATGGTCTAGATCTTACCTTTTGTTTGCTATCATAATAATATTTCTTTCCATCACTTGTAGTTACTATGCTCCAGTCAGTACCAGCCAATTTATCCCTAGCAGAGATTCAGTTCCATGTCGCATTAAATTTGTGGACATAAACGAATATAGATGACAAGCCATGATGCATTCATCAGATAAAAATAGCAATTAAAAAGGATAGTGAACCTTGTGCATACTTTTAGCTAGTAATTTTGCAATCAAAATTGCTAGACAACCTATCATACAATGATACAATAGCATTTAAGATCACCATTATGATTGCACCATTGTTGAGCAAACTGGATCTTTCTGTGCCTAGAGTTTTCTTTATGTCTAACTAAAAAGACTATTAAACATGCAAAGTAGTGGAATACAGCACTAAATGTTAGCAGCATGTTCAAATTAAAAAAGACCAAAGGGTTCATGTAACTCAGCAAAAGTCTGGTCTTCATGACACCATTTTAAAGCACAACAAAAACAATGTGGCTAAGCAGCAGCATGGCAGGGAATAAGAATTCTGAGGCTCCAACAGCCCTCATTTTAGAATAGTGATCAGGTTCCTATCATAATCCATAGCTGGCAAACTGTTTGTCTAAAATGAATCATTGCTTTAGAGACTTCCTATTCATGTAAACAAATGTCTTTATAACTTTTCAGTTAATGCAGAGGCAATCAGAATTCAGAAATCATGGCATCATTCACAATAAAATGATTGTGCGTGCCTTCGAGAACTCCATAGAGAATAAAGTGGGACAAATTAACTACAAGAAAATACTTGCAAATCAGATAAACATAGTTCGGTATGAACATGGGACTTTCAGACAGACATACCAAGAAACTGGAACTGGTTGTGTTGCAACCTTCTCCGGCTGCAGCAAAAACATTTAAAAAAAAAGATTAGTTCAATCGTGATAGTAAATTGTCATGTCCTCAAACTAGAATGAAGTCATATTACTTGATAAAGCTATTCCTCTGTGCAACTACCTCCCCCTTAAAACCAGTTGGTTTCTGGTAAGTCGATTCTCCTGTCAAAGCATTGTAATAATATACAACACCAGTTTCAGTTTTGTGAGCAGACCATGCATCTGAATCCTGAACTCCAGTATTTCTATTTTCCTCCAGCCGTTCATTGACTTGACCTCCATGTCCTGCAGCATTAAACATTATCAATAGAATAGTTAAAAAAAAAGACGAAATATCAAATCCAGTGAAAACGTTGCCTGTAGAATCTGGTTCAGCTGAAGCATGAGTGGGCTGTTCAGATCCCGGATTTGTTGATGCTTGTATTTTCCAATCCCCACCAGTTGACACACCAGGTGGTTGCACATTGGCAAAGGCCGTAGTCACAGCAGAAGCCCCAACTATTGGCCTGCCAAGAAACCCTACAGGACCAGCTGGATAGGACTGGAAGGGAGGCTGCTGAAATCCAGTAGGCTGTGGAGGATGAGGATGTGGCCATAAAGGTTGAGCTGGGATAATAGCAGGTCCTGAAGGATAGGATGAATAAAATGGTGGTTGAGAATTCTGCGGAGTAACACCTTGGGTTGCAATTGGTGGTGTTGTTTGGGGCAAAGGAGCGGCAGATGGAACTATAGGCCTCCCAAGGAGACTTGTTGGATTAGAGACGATTGCAGAAGGTTGTCCAGGGACAGATGGTCTAGCGGCTCCAAATACCTCAGGGCGAGGTGGCACTGATGAATTTGTTAGTGTTTGAATAGGGATTGAAGGATTTCCGGAAGCACTTGCAATTGTTGAAGGAGAATTTGATGGCATGCCAGTAGATAACTGCATGGCATGGGGGGTAACCTCTGATGCACTTGGGCCATCCGATTTCAAATTATTAATGTCAGAGTTGCCCTGTATATGTAATAAAAATCATAAAGTCAGCAATGGTTTACTCCAAAGATTCAAACATACAAAGAAAAAAGAGTATGCACAGTACTTAATGGAAATTGGGAGGCTTGTGATTGCACCTGTTGTGCACTGGCACCACAAGGAATACTGGATGGCCTTGGCACTGAAAAAGGCAACTGAATAGATCCAGGAGGATTTGGTGCCATAGATCCTGGGAATGCTGTACTAGGTCGAGTTATGTGCCCAGGGGTGGGAGGCTGCAAGGAACCTGGTGGAACAAATCTAGAAATTTGACCAGCAAGATTTGCTCCCTGTGTAAGAAAAAAGATATCAAGTGTTAGTGCATCAGATAATAGGATCAGGTCACAAGCTTAAGATTAAAAAATGTATATAGAACAATGGTAATGATAATAAAGCCATGAGAAATTACAGTGTCAAGTTGAAACTGCTGACCAGTAGGCAATCTAGCATTAGCATGCGAAACAACATTATATGAAAAAGAAGGTCTGCTCCCAAAATATTGTCCTGGGGCTGGTGGCTGAAGAGCTGACGCAGGCATAGGAGCAACCGTAAGAGCCTGGAAAGGGGAAAAAGTTCATGAGACATACATATGTCGTGATGCCAACATTAGATAAATAATGCAAATTGAACACTGGACTAAGCTGACTTGTTTGTAATTTCCATCATTCCATCCTATTTTACCATAAATATTGTTCTTCCAAATTTGGGATGTCAGTATCCTAATTCTGTATTAGGATCTGTTTTACAAATGGCAGGATTCCACAGCAGCTTATCAATAAGCAGATCTGAAAATGAATTAAATAAGCAGAATTTGTTTTTTGCTAGGATCTCCGATAAGCAGAATCTGCGTAACCATAAGGTATCCGAAACCATAGTCACCAGAACTCTGGGTCGATCAGATTAAAAGATGAGACTGCTCCTTTGAATGGTACTTCCTAACATGGTACATGACCCCAAGCAATCTGGGTTGATGGCCAGGGGATGAAGAGCTATACTGAAGCACATGTTCATATGTAACCAGACAACAGGTAAATCAATCACATGTTTAAAAAGGAAAAAGGAAAGAGAAGAAAAAGGAAAGGATTAGCTGGACAGCCATATATTGGCCCACCAGCCCAACACTAGTTGCCCTAAACCATATACAGGGTATGCATCACACACGGAGGCAAGGCAACAACACCGTTATCTGTTCTTGGGTCCTTCAACAATATCACTGCCTTCATCTCCACCTCCCGTCACGGCGTCGCCCCTCAAACAACAGACCATGGGAACAAAGTACTCCCGGTTATTCCTTTCCGTCAACCACCGCCGCACAATCCCCATTCAACCTTTGCTGCAGTATCCATTCTCACCTCTCCTCCCATCACTGGAGAACATCTAGCTTGATCTGGATATCACGGATTCTCGTCAAAAACTGAAATTCGAAATAACCCTCAATCTATGTAAGCTTCTTCATCTAGTTAGTGAGAAAAAGGGATTTGTATTGCTCTTCTTGTTCTGCGTGGTGACCCTGCACCAACGGTGTGGTGACCCTATGTGAATCCTGACGTCGACCCTCATCAACCCCAACTGGATAGAACAGGGTCTCAACCCCATTTGTACTACGACTATGTGCCAAACAGGGCCTTATTTTTCTACATACAATTTTTGCAGACTATGCAAAAAATGTCAAATTCGCTGCGAGATGTGGAAGGTCAGTTGCATTATCAGCTTTCCCTTAATCAATTTTGATTATGAAGCATTTATAGATGTGACATAATTCCAAACAGGGCCTTATTTTTCTACATACAATTTTGCAGACTATGCAAAAAATGTCAAATTCGCTGCGAGATGTGGAAGGTCAGTTGCATTATCAGCTTTCCCTTAATCAATTTTGATTATGAAGTATTTATAGACGTGACATAATGCAAAGCTATAACTGTCTGGGTAGGTTTCTACTCTCTAGGCATTTGAAGAATTCAAAAATTCCTCATGCAAAGACTCCTCAAGCTAATCACATACAACGGGTCTTGCTATCTATCATATTTGATCAAAATACAGCATTTTAGCATGACAAAAAAATCACAACACTAAAACAATAGCATGAGCTATGCGACATATAGTTAAATAGGCAATAACCTGACCAAAAGCATGAGTTAGCCTGCCGTTTTTTTTTAAGCTAAAAAGGCATTGGCTACGTCATCAGCTCCATAAAGAACCGAAATACTGTGTTACAATTCAGCTAGCAAATTCACGGGTGAATTTATGAGCATGGAGTTCCCAATTTCCCATGAATATAGAAAGGTTTCTATAGGACACACGAGAGAGGTTTATGACTTTACATGGTTTGCATACAGAAATGATCAACTATTGTGATATTGTGAATGGCCCAAAGGTCGCTGCTCATCATAAAAGCTAATCAGTAATCAGTAGAGTTCAGTCGCAATAGCTAACATCATTCTCATTCTAAACAAAATTACAACGCTAAAACATGTGGTCATACACAGAAAAGCAAAAAGAAAAAGAAAACCTTAAACGTAAGCATAAACAGTCAGCATGGCAAGGCAGATAAGAGGATGCCTACCGGAGAAGAGGATGGCTGTAGTGAAGCTCCACCGCCGCCAACTTGCGGCGCTGGTGGCGCCCTCGGCAGTACATTATAAGAAAAGGCTGGCGACGGAGATGGTGCTCCTGGCGCCATGTAGGATAGAGAGCCTGCAAATTGCGGCCGTGGCGGCCCTGGCGCTGCGAGCGGGGCAGGGGAAGCGGGAGGAGGCGCTGCGGGCGTGGCAGGAGAAGCGGGAGGAGGCGCCGCCGCAGAATCGGAAGTGGTGGCGGACACGGGGCCGGACAAGGCATCTCCGGGGGCTGCCGCCGCGACGGTAGATGGATTGGATGCCCCTGCCAATCCCGCCGCGGCGGCCACTGGTTCCGCCATGGAAGCTGTCTTAGCCTGAGAGGGTTCTTCGACCTGTGGGCCGCCCACGTCGGAGACGGCCGACGCCGGCGTCGCCATGTCTGGGTGGTAGTTGGGGCCTAGGGTTTTGTGAAATGAATCGATGAGCGTCGTGCCTCGCGCGAGAGAAAGCAGCGGTAGACCGAGGTGGAAGAGAGAGAAAGACACGGGTTGGATTTTCTTCAAATTGGCCCGTGGGCCGTAGCCTGAACGTTATACAGGCTAATCTTAAATGGGCCGGGTTGGAAGGCCTTGTTTAGTTCTGAAAAATTTTTAAATTTTGGTTACCGTAACATTTTTGTTTTATTTGATAATTAGTGTCTTATTAAAGACTAATTAGACTTGAAAGATTTATCTCGCAATTTTACAGACAAAATGTGCAATTAGTTTTGTTTTCGTCTATATTTAATGATCCATACATGTGTCCAAAGATTCGATATGATTGATGAAAAGTTTTTGGGTAGGGAACTAAGGGCATGTTTAGATGCCTTCAAAATTTCAAAAGTTTATAAAATTCTCCGTCACATCGAATCTTTAGACGCATGCATAAAGCATTAAATATAGATAAAAAATAACTAATTTGCTTAGTCTGTCTATAATTTGCGAGACGAATCTTTTGAGTCTAGTTAGTCTATGGTTGGACAATAATTGTCAAATGCAAACAAAAGTTGTTGGTGTCTAGACTCACGGTCCAGGCACTAACGAGTAGATATGTGTCTGCGTGCCCTCAATCAAAATGGTGATGTAGGAAGAAATACATAGGGTTTATACTGGTTCGGTCTCGAATGCCCTACGCCCAGTAGGAGAGGAGATTTGTATTATCCTGCACCTGAGGTGCTCGTAGTAGGGGTTACAAGCAAGATACAAGAGAGGGAGTGTGTCCCAGGTCTCGGCTTTATATGTAATGTGTGGGACTTGTCTCGTGTTTGTGAAGTGTTCAGTTGCAGCGATCTATGTCGATTTGCTCTCGAACGAGACCCTCCCTCCCCTTTTATAAGGTATATGTTTTGGTGTTATGACATCATGACGTTGATTTGAGGCGTGGATTAAGGTATGGCGTTGTACGGGATGGCAAGGTGCTCCATTCCTAACGTTGTAGTTGACCATTGTCGCGGTATGGACAATCCTATTGTTGTAGCGTCGTGTCGAGCCATGTTGATATTGTTCACAAGATACTTGTGCATGTATCTACCATTCAAAGCCTAAGTTTGATTTTGGTAATTAATGATACCAAGTCGCTAATGCCTTGTGTTTAAGTGATTTGAGTTAGGCATAGCAACACATGTGATGAAGTTGCAAGGTAGTATGGAAGGATAGCCACATGTTTACAAAGAGATGAAGCATAGAGTAGAGATCATGATGATGTACAAGGAGTTAAGTGATCAAGGTAAAGGTATAAATATAGGATTTTGCCTTTATGGGTCTAAAATGAGTAGAGAAGTGATTGACCGATTTTAGGATAGATAGCCGACTATCAAGAGGGAAAATCATGGTCATCTCTCGAATTAAGTGCTACTAGGTCCATATCTTAAGCATATGCATTAGGATCTAGTAAAGTGCTAACCTAACTCCTTTGGAAAAATATTTGTGAAATGCTAACACACTTGCATATTGGTGGTGGACACTTGGTGGTTTTAGTATATTTGCAAAGAAGGTGGAGTTCCTAGGTAGAGAGGGGTTTGGGTTCCTTTCTCCCTCCGCGAACTTGAGAGGCGGAATTCGGAGCTTTTGAGAAAATATAATGCATATTTTCTATTGCGCCGGTGAAAGTTTCGGAAAAATCGCGGGAGTGTTTTTCAAGTGTTTTTCACTTGAAAAACATTCACTCGAACGCTGAACATGTGTGTCCAGTGTATTGTCAGTTTCTAGCGTGAGTGAGCAGTGCGCATCAGACGCTCACATCGGATGCGTGCCAGACACTGTTCGCGCGTCCGGTGATGCATGACGTCAGCAACTACATAGTCGAGCATTTTCTGACTGCTGAGCATCAGACTCCCTCGAGAGCGTCCGGTGACCCCGCGTTTTTGCAATCCTCTCTATGTACGGGTCCGGAGTGCATCGGACGCGTCCGGTGCCCACTTAACCGCGTCCGGTGGTTTGAAAGTGACCGTTAGAGATCAATGTGTGAGATTCAAAAGGTTGACACATGGCTGTCTTCTGAGCACTGGCCGCTGGGTTTGAGCGTCCGGTGGCTGACCTTCTACACGTCCGGTGCCCCCGAGTTTTGTCTAGTAAAAGAGCCAATAACTCTATTTGTTTAAGGGGCTTATGAATAGTTGTTGGTCAGCCTTGGGGGTTCTCTCTTGCACTTTTGAACACTTGGGGCATACTTTGAGCTAGAGAACACTCCCTTCACTCATCTCCTTGCTTGATTGCTAATCCTAGTGAGATTGAGATTCAAGTGCATTGCTTAGTGAGTTGCATCTAGTGGCACTTGATCCTTGAGTTTGTTGTAGGTTTCTTGTTACTTTTGGGTGTTTCTCGACGCCCTAGATGGCTTGGAGCAGCGGAGGTATTGAGCTCGTGATTGGAGATTGTTTTGAGCCACACCAAGTGATTTGTGAGGGGTTCTTGAGCCTTATCCATGGAAGATCACAATTGGCTACTCTAGTGAATTGGTCGTGGCTTGGAGGATCCCCATCTTGTGAGTGGATGTGCGGCACTCGCTGAGGGTTTGGCTTCGGATTGCCAATTAGCTCGTGATCCATCAAGTGGGTGTATCGCCACAACGAGGACTAGCTTGCCGTGAAGCAAGTGAACCTCGGTAAAAAATCTTTTGTCATCTCTTGCCGAAGATTCTCTATTGTGATTATGATTATGAGTGATTGGTTAGATATATCTCTACTCTATGATGTTGGTATAACAATCACTCTCCACTCTTTTACTTACTTGCTTACCTTGCTAGTTGTTGAGCTTGTGTAGTTTAGTTCTTGTTTAGGAGTGTAGCTAGCCTTAGTTGTGCATTATTGTTGTGACTTATTGTTTAACCTTGTACTAGACTTTAGGTGGCTTGCAGAGCTTAGTTGAGCTAGTGCTAGAATAGTTTCGCCATTTGTTTTACTAATTTACTTGTCTAGGGTCTTGTTTAGTTCCAAAAAAAATTCGGATTTTGGTACTGTAGCATTTTCGTTTGTTTGTGGCAAATATTGTCCAATCATAAACTAGTTAGGCTCAAAAGATTCGTCTCGTAAATTACAGACAAACTGTGCAATTAGTTTTTGTTTTCTTCTATATTTAGTGCTTCATGCATGTGCCACAAGATTTGATGTGACGGAGAATCTTAAAAAGTTTTTGAATTTCGGGGTGAACTAAACAAGGCCTAGATGAGTTTGTTGAAAATTTAAATAGGCTATTCACTCTCTCCTCTAGCCATTTGGACCTTTCAACCATACCGACCCTCATTCCTCATCTGAGTTATCCTCTAAGACCTCTTCCCCATAATCCACATCTAGGAGTTCTGACGGGTTTATGGTTGCCATGTTGGGATTGATGTTGCCCATTCCATTCCTGCCCGTTCGTATGCACAGTGACAGGGGTAGGTGCTGCAACGACGGGAGTTGGTGGCATAGTACACGTCATGCCTTGCTTTGTATGGTGTGGTGCAGACGTGGGGATGTGCCCCGCGTCCCATCCGTCGTACGGTGGCGCCTGACGTGTACGAGAAGCCTGGGGCACTTTGCTGGGGAGAGGACGTCCGAGCCTGGGCTCGGGCGAGACAGAAGTCGTCCGAGGCTTGGCCTCGGGCAAGACAGAAGCGTTTCTAGGCTTGGCCTCGGGCAAGACGGAAGCATTCCGAGGCTTGGCCTCGGGCGAGACGGAGGCCGCCCTACTGCCGTTCGAGGCTTAGCCTGGTCTCGGGCGAGTCGTTGCCACTCCGTTTTTCGCCTGAGGTTTAGCTCAGTTTTATTGAGACACTTTTCTGGGGCCCATTTTCATTCTTCGCGGTGGTTTGGTGATTGGGGTTGTTATGATCTTAATTTGGGCACCATGGTTTATGGTACCCGACAAAAGTGCTATACTGTCCAAATTCTAAATTTGCGAGACGAATTTTTTGAGTCTAATTAGTCTATGGTTAGACATGTTGCTAAATACAAACAAGGTGCTACAGTGTCCAAATCTCAAAAAAAAAGTATCTAAAGAGGCCCTAAACAAGGCCTAACTGGTTTTATCAGATGTCTGAAGAAAAACGATTCAGAATCCTTCAGAATACACATTGGATGGACACAGCGCCAGGGTGTTTGTTTTTGAAGAATGAGCAATCTATCATCTATTTTCTCATTCCCTTTGATGCTGCATAAATTTTTGAAGAATGGGTACTTTTTTTTGTTTGAAAATGGGATAGAATGACGCATCATCATCTCATTCCTCGCCGTGAGTAACACCTCATCTAGGAACATGTTAGCAACCTTAGGTGTTTTATGCACTGTCACGTAGTAATTTCTTTCTTTATGACATGGACATAGGGTAGAAAGCTGAGAGAAAGTGAGAGTTGTTTCCAGAAGTAACCATCTCATAAGCTAAAAATCTTGAGTGCATAAAACAAAAGATGAAATGGAGTATATAATTTAACTCGTGCACCATTTGTACGAGTTGTGAAGGTCGTATCTTAAATCGTCTCAAGATTGTGAAGGAAATAAAACTTCCGATAAAATCTCAAACAAAAGATGAAATCAAAGGGAAGACAGAGAAAAACGCAGGTTTGGTCAATATAAAAAAAAAGGTACTGTGTAAAAAAATGTGTGACCATAGTACGGTGCGTAAATGCTATGACAACACAGTGCTGCTGTGTCTCTAAAGAAACTCGGTACAATGTTACGTTGCAGTGTGGGCAGATATGTGCAAGATGAACTGAAAAATTTCCTAAAGAAACAGCTGAGGTCCAGAGAATCCTTTCAACTCTTCGGCCAGTCCAAATGTTCAATCGGCTTCCCACTAACAAGCCATGCTCCTTCAGATAGTTCATCAAAAAGTTGGCTGTATCCCCACCCCGAGTAGCCTACGAAGAACCACAGGTCTTCGACAGATTGCTCGCCCAACTTGATCCGTGTGACTACCCGGCTTGTGGCAACTATGTTCCCGTAGTAAACGCCTGGTATTACTTGCATGTACCCCTCCCAGGCTACTCTTGACAAGCTCACAAGGTGATAACCTTGCACCACGACAGGGCCACCATAGAAAAGTGGGGCATGCTTAATACGCTCCATCGAGCTATCCAGATCCTTGAAGACACCCCAGCTTAATCGCTTGTTGATGATCAAGCCATGAAAACCTTCATGAGAACCAGATGACACGATGAGCACTTTGGCGTTATCAAATGGAACTGCAGCCCCAAGCTTCTCAGTGGCAGTAAGGATGGATCCTGTAACGACATCTGGATGACTTGATAACTCAGAACCAACATTGCCACTGCCTTTATCACTGACCTGAAACTGAATTGCCTGTGGTGCATCGTGCTGTGTTGTCATTCTCTTCTTCCACATAAACCCTGAGTAACAAGAAGAAAATAGGCTTCAGAACATGTATGTACCAACTAATACTGACAAGTGCACACAAAAAAATATGGTCAGGTATCTTCATTTAGGCATTGGTATGCATGTGACATTTTTTAAAACTATTGATTTTTCAAGTACTAGGAAACAATGTCAAGAATTCAGAAAACAAAATAAATAATTATGCACAAAACAAAATAAAACAAAATAA
The DNA here is from genome assembly GCF_000003195.3 of Sorghum bicolor. Classification (NCBI taxonomy): domain Eukaryota; kingdom Viridiplantae; phylum Streptophyta; class Magnoliopsida; order Poales; family Poaceae; genus Sorghum; species Sorghum bicolor. The sequence goes on along the minus strand of NC_012870.2, from coordinate 19,788,857 downwards.
ATGATGACGGACAATAACAAACCTTTAAGGGCAACTGTTTGGTTCAGTACTGGGAGTCGTACTGCTAATGTAATCAGGTTGCAGTGCAATCCGTCACAGTGTAAGGCAAAACGGAATTTGTTTGGTTTGATTACATTTCCTTAATCAGGTTTGGCTAGCAACAAAGGTAACAGGTTGGCTGGGAACAAACAGGCTATAATCAGATAACACTGGGAGGTGGCACATCCCATATACGATCCCTCTGTTACAGATTACTCCCTCCGTCCCTATTTAAGTGTCACCATGGGAATCGTGCCAGTCAAACTTTTTGGACTTTGACTAAGTTTGTAGAAAATATTAGCAACATTTGTATCTATGAATAAATTTATTATGAAAATAGATTCAACGATCTATCTAAGACACTAATTATGTACTATAAATATTAATATTTTATTTTATATATTTAGTCAAAATTAAGTACATTTGACTTCTCGAGAAGTGAGAACGACAGATAAAAAGGGATAGAGGGAGTATATACTAGGCCCAACCAAACGTGAAGTAAATGTGATCTCTTAGAGCTGTGAATCGATGACGGGGCACATATGCTGAACCGAACAGCACAAATCCTCGTTAGTGTGGTCGCACCTCAGGTTTCGGGAACTTCTAGATTAAGGTAATCCACAGCCAAGCAGGTCTCAGTCTAGATAAGAATGGTAAACTAGGCTGGTATGCCGGACAGGAGAACAGCACACGGGCAAGGTTGCATGAGAAGATTAACACAACTTCGAAGAAACAAAAGTGTTGTAAAGTGTAAGCTAATACACATTACAGAATTATAAGCAAATCCAAATATTTTAAGTGGAACAAATGCAGTCACAAGATATTTGCCCACTAACCTTTATATTCCAATAGATGGCGAGAATTGCTCACGTGAGACTCCAAAAATTCGATTAAATGAGGCACTGACATTCCCCCTTCATATGCTATTGCACTTTTGTTCTCCGCAGGGAAAAGTAACAATGTCGGATAAAGTTCTTCCTGTGTAGATGAAAGTGCAATACAGTAGTAGTATTAAGTGCATCAGTACCAAAACATTCAGGCAACTAAGGAGGCTATGTTGTTGTTATTGTTGGTTAAGGAGAGGCTTAAGAACAAACATTCCTTATACCTGAGCAACATCAAAAGGAATTTAAAAGACCTATGAACTTGACAAAACTGGTCGTTGGATTTCATATGACAAATCATAAAGTCCCCAGTTACTTCTTCTTTTTTGGGGGGTGGGGGGGGGTCCCAATTCATGTGTTTCAAACAAGATCTGAAATGATTGTTTGGGCATAGCTTTGCATAATTGCATTCAATAGTTTGAACTTTCTGGAAGGAACACACTACAGCATTATGTCAGTACGGTTAGTTGGGGGCCAAAGGGGGCGGCCCTGCCCTCCCTGTTCTTTGAAATCCCAGAAGGAATAACTCTGAACCAGTTGGCGTTCAACCGCTAGGAAACTGCTAGATTAACACTCTCTGGTAAAAAGTTCCCAAGTATTCAATTAGATTTGCCCTATATAAGCTTTTGTCCAAACTCCATCATTTGAACATCACTGGCTGAATTGAAGACATTATAGTTGTTTCCACAGGTCAAATGGTAAAGTCTTCTGCAGGTACCTATCTAGATAAACAGCTACGTCTTGCCTTACTGTTGCTCATACGAGTACCTTTTGACACAAGTTATTACAAGAGACCCCTTTATATCTTATGCCGCTTATATTCCATGCATGGGGATGCTACTACTCTGGCTTATCAACAAAGATTTTGAGTTTCCCAAGCGCAATGTTCGCCTAATTCTCTAGGCCACTGGCTACTAATCTGACCCAGTTCATGTTAGAGAATGAGATCCAAATATAAAAAGTTCCTAATTGAATATAGCTACAGAATTTGTTCTGTTACAAGAGGGAGCAAACTTCAATAGATGGGAATATAGAATTAAAAAATAAATACTACCATGCCTGCAGATTTTAGTAAATGGTGGCATTCATTTGAGGTGCAGTCTATCATGTAAATCGCAGGAAAGCCCTTCATCACATATTCTTCAGTTTTCTCTGCAACCAAAAGGATGATTCTTTAATACACAATGAATGATTGATATTTGATGTGCAAGGAACACAGGGATCATGCTTAGCTAATGTTCTGAACTTTAAATAAAATATGACAGTAGACAGGTTCTGTTGGCTTTATGATGCAATGATGCGACATGTATATGTTTGGATGGCCCTGTAATGTTGCAACATGCAAAAAAAACTATGGGCCTGTTTAGTTCCTCATTTGGGCCAAAAAATTTTGAGTTTTGGCCCACCATTCTGCAGAATGGAACTAAACACCATCCAAAAATTTTGGCATTCTGAACTTTGGCCTCAAGAGCCCAAAAGAGCAGCTTCATGTATGGAAAATTTTGGCATTTTGGATGGACCTAAACACACCCATGAAAATTTTGGTATTTTGCATTTCATCATTCCAAAGTACTTGGTATTTTTGTATTTTGCATTCCATGGGGAACTAAATGCACCCTATATCTCTTTACATTTTTCAGTCTCAGAATTGGAACATTAATAGATGGGGCCAGTGTCCAACTGCTATGGCCACACATGACTAAGGTTCAACTTCTGTCACCAAAAACTTTGAAAATGAATTTCCACATATTTCTTGCATTTCATTCATGAACCATCGGATCACTCATGGCATCTGGAAAATCTCAATCAAGGTTACGTTTAATGATGACCCTGAATTCCAGCTAAAAAGAACAAATCAGCAGGAAAAGTTCACTGATTTGATTTCTAATGTGAACAGTCAGCTAACAGTATTAAGTAATTTAGGTACTACCTTCACTGTGGACATCTTGAGCATTTGCGGATACAGAATCTGAATAGCTCGAAAAGCTCTTAAATGATCGGTGTAACTCACGGACCACCAGCTCAGCTCGCTGACAAAACCCACACCAAGAGTTGCTGAAAAGCACCATTACATCCTTGTTCCAACCAGATGCAATACTTTCAGTGTTTGAAAATGATGCTTCATTTTTTGAATCACAACCTCTGGGTCCAAAGACTAACAGACAAAAACTAATTGCTGTCAACTGAGGGATCGAATTTGCCTCATGGAAATCATGATTAACAAAAGGTGGTCTTGGAAGCTCCTTCGAACTTATAGCTGATGAGGTAACACGGTAATATGAAGGAAGACTTTGATTCATAAAACTGTCAAAATAATTTTGTAAAGAAGCATAGCTGTACTCGCTTTCCTCGGGAAATACATAATGTTTTTGTTGAACTGGATCAATTATTACCAGGGACGGAATTCTTGATCCACCAGTTAAAGTTCTCAGGAGTCTGTAATCACCATCAGAGAAGTAGAAAGCACCAGCAAAACAGTCATCAGATATACTTGAAGTTACCTGATCAGTAAAGTCTGTGTCATTTCTTACAGGAACACGGGAAGAGCTACATGTTGCATGATGGGGACATCTTGTATCACTTTCTTCTGATCCTTCAGATAGATCGAATGTGTTTTCATAAACAGCATCTTCCGTTTTACTGATTTTTTTACTCAGGACTGGAGATACATCAACTTGCTCGTTTGATGATACTGATTCCTCTTGGTCAGCGTACAAGTTTCTTTCATCATGTTCCAAAATTTGAAAAGCTTCTGTAACTGTTTTGTCCACTATGTGTTTATGCAACATACCTCCAACTTCACTACTACCATCTGCATTATTGGAGACATCTTCCATAAGATCAACACTCATATCTGAAGCTTCAATTTTGCTTTGGTCCTCCATTTCTGTATTATTAGATTCACGAGCACTATCATGTTCATCAGGGTAAGTTGCCGGAGATTTCTCAAGTATACTTGGTGCCTGTCCATCATCAATAAATTCAGTCTCTTTTGCTGTGGTTTCATCGACAGAAACTTCAGTAATATCATCATTGGAATTATCTGTAGTAGCAGATGCATCGTCAGTTCTTTTGTATTCACCCTCTTCGACTGATAGAGACTTGACCACTTCGATTTCAGAATCATCTGACAACGTCTTTAGGCCAACATCTCGTGAAACTAAACTTATCCTTGTTTTCTTTGACCTATGCCCTGGTCTTGCTTTGTGTAGCAACTTAGTCAGAACATCATATAAAGGATTAGCACCACTACCTTGGCTAGAACTTCTGTAAGAAATACTATCTCCATCATTAACCACCATAACTGACATTTTGTCCCCAAGTGCCATAAGCTTAGAGGCCCAAGCACTCAACCTTGCTGTTTGAGAATAGGCATCTGAGATACCTGTATTCCTCAAAGAAGGGACAGCTTTCGAGCGTGTTTTGGAGGTACTGCTACTTAGAACCCCATTACTGACATGAAATGGATAATTATTTTGCACATACTGCCTTAGTAACTTGATGACTGATTTGCTTTCATCTCTGACTTTTGAAGAGTGGGATAATCTATCAACAAATAGAATTACAGAGGGCCTGTTTGTGGGGAAGATAGCCTCTCTACCACTTTCATCAGCACTAACCTACGCATATAACATTGAAACCCAAAAGTCATGGGCTGATGCATGTAAGAATTAAAAGACTACAATAGGCCACATGAAACAAAATGGCGTACCATAATACAAATATTCATCCAAGAAAATTCCTTTGCCCAATAAAACAAGATATTAAGTCATCAAAGATCAACAAATCACAAACTCAGTAAAGTATCAAGTGTAAAGTATGTAGTACGTACTATATATTCTCTTCACCTAAAAGCCACAGTTTAGGAGAGTTTTCGAGAAAGAAGTATAGATTTTGCAAATATTTGTCGAAAGTTAAAATAACACAAAGTGTCAAGCTTAAACAATAAATAAGAAAGTAATTGTCTGCACAGTTGTTGATAGGCAAAGGAACTGTAAGTGTAAGCAGTATAACAAAAGGGATATTGGCACTGCACTTTATTCTTCTAATATTTATTCTAGAATACTTATAGAATACAGAGACATTAACGATGGATGGAAATAAATGGTAATTTCATACTACTGAATAGCATTTAATGTGTATTTGATTCTATTTTAGAGGTGTGCCAAACCATTATTCACTTACCTCCTTAATGCCGAGAATATGGTGGGATTGCACTAGACTTCTCAGATCATCGCCATCTTTCACAATAACTGAACAAGTTTTGCATCCCATATGATGAGTGGTGACGAACCATGTCTCCTGGTTGCCTTCATTAACAACATCCAGTGAAGGCAACAATGATCTTTCGGTTATAAGACCAAATTTAGCTATTTCTGGGGGGAGCAAATATTCTCTTGCTATAGAAGTAAGCTTTGCATAGAAACTTTCAAATTGATGGAACTTTTGCATTGTACACTTTCTATATCCATCATTTGTGTTTCCAATTTGTTCAGAGACACTTTCATTTGCCAAGGCAAAACCACCTTTCCAAGGAGAACCAGTAAGCTGACCCCCAACTCCAAAGGTTTGTTCTTCATTCTCTATAACCTGTTTGTCATCTCAAATAAGTATATTTTCGGGGATTGTTCGTCTGATATTTGCTGAATCTTCATAGTTCAGATAGTTCTTCTCAAAGAAACATAGCAGTAGCTAATTAATCAGATATAAATGCAACCTTCTTCACTACACTTACAAGCTCTAGTGGCCCATCTGATTCTCTGGTCATTGTCTTCCCAGAAATGTCAACTGTAGCACATCAAAGATATAGAATCTAATATCAGAAGATGAAAAACACCATCATTAATTAAAAAGGTTTGTGTAAGATGTATCAGGGAGCCAGTAGTGCATGAAATAGACAAAGACTAGAGGAAATTAAATTGAAAAGGGTAAACCAAAAGGCATACTATATCCTGGCAATTGGGGTTGTTTTGTTTTCTCATGAAGTTATCTTTCTTTTTTCCTAATTCTGAATCTAAAACAAATAGCCTGCACAATCAAGAAAGCATCCAACTGAGAATAGATGGCTAAGAAATAATATGCCTCTAGAAAATTTATACTCTATTTGGTGATAAATTTTCAAAAAGAAGCTCTCACCGGGACACCTTGCTTGTTCCTTGGAATATGCATGGCATCAATGATGCCTCATCAACTCAACAAAGTGTCATGCTGCCTTGACGCCTCAGCAAGGGAACACAGTGGATCAACGACTGATCGAGATTTTCACTACAGAGTCACACTCAGTGACAGAGCAAGGGTTGGTCCATGTGGACCACAGACCACCCTAGAATTTCGGGCAAGAGTATTATAGATTTATAGGTATTTATGCAGTAAGCAACTTTAAGTAAACTTCAGAGTTTAGTGCTCGTTTTAAAAATGTTTTAAGACCTTTTAATGTTTTTTTCTTATATTTTAGTAAATTATATATTTGTACGATAACATGTTACATTTATATTGTTAACATAACAAAAGTTTTATATTAAATTGGACCACCGTAGATTAAAATCCTAGCTATGCCACTGGTCACACTAGAGCCTTGTGGAGTTGCTGTTGTAGGCAGCAGCTTGGCTTGCGTAACAGCTCGTGAGTGTAGCGACAGAAGAGAAGACAGCAAGGCAAGCAGCATATGCATGTTGGTGAAGAAGCAAAAAGGCCAGGATGAGGAGATCCATGTGGCCAGACTGGCATTTGGCAACTGGTGCTTGCAAATATTATGTTGTGAAAGAGGGGATAACAGCTAGTGTTGGATGCACTGAGCACTGACGGCTTGCGTTGCACAAGCATAGGAAATGCATCTGTTCATGGGAGTTCAATGGCTATGGGTTGCTAGAAGTACCTGGTCCTCACAAAAGTACAAGGATCAGGGAGGGGGGAGCCCAGGTTGCCAGGTTGGCTGACAGTTACTGGAGTGCCAATATTACTTTTGAAAGCTCATAGCTATCAGGCTAAATATTAAGGTTTCAACAAAGTGCAATCTCTCTCTCTCCCTCTGAAGAAACGAAAAAATAATGCTTCAAAAGCTGAATAAAATATGGAAGGAAGTCGTAGAGTAGACAAACCATTTTCTGTGTGGTTATTTGATGAAGCTGCCTCATAACTTTGGTTGCTCCCGCCATGAGCCAATCTGGTGAACCATCCACAGGATTCATAAAGGATTACAGCTTTATCGGTAGATTCAATGAAAGTCTCCACATCTTCTTGTGTATGCAAAACCTCAAAAGGGGCCTCCTCATGCTTAAGTGACATGATATAGCGCACTGCAGACAGTATATCATGTGCACGAAGCTTCCCTTGATATTTGAATTGCATGGAACGTTGGTAGTATACCACCTTTATTCCTTCAGCAGCACCAATAGCATCTGTCAGCAACTTTTCGGAATTCCTGTATACAACCATCAGCTTAAGGCGACCAAGCTCCTCATTGGAACCAACCAAACGTTCTATGTCAGCCATCAGTGATCTGGACTCACCATACCCTGCAGATTGACATCAGTAACAATAACAGTTAAGTTATGGCATGTTGTGCCCACATGTTCTATGATGGAGCATCAGAGCACATTATAAGGCAAATACACCAGATATATGCAACAAATGCCAGATTTTGGAAGATTTTGATTCGCAGTCATGCAAACATTGAACATAGCTTAATTACACAGCTCCAATGCAAAAGGGGACAGACCAGCTACATATAGGGTAATTCAGTTGTAAAAAGCATCTGGGTCACTGCGAATTGCCACGTTTTGCATTGTCATTTCCGATAGCCCGTGGTAATCTTATCGATACGATAAGTTGTACTATACAGATTACTGGAAGACAATAATAAGGCCTTGTTTGGATACTCTCGAATTCACCTCAATCCACATGATGTGTCTAGGTGGACTGGGGTGTAAATTAATTTAAATTTTACCGCAATCCATCCCAACACGTGTGGATTGAGGGTATCAACAAGGCCTAAGCGACTAGGGAACTCGTCAGAAAACAGATGCGGGCACGGACAGGAGGGCTCACAGGGCATTGTGGCGAGGAGGAGGACGTGGGGGTGGAGCCGGATCTGGGACGAGAAGTTGGCCCTGGTCAGGACCTGCCACTCCAGACGGCCGGCACCGGAGCTCGCCACCGCCGGCGACTGTAGCGCACTGGCAAGGATGAGGAGGATAGCGCATGGCCATGCGGCAGTCAGGAAGGGGCGCATGGCGGCGGCCGGGGTTTAGCGGCAACACCGGCGACTTCGCGCGAGGACTCGAGTTCAGCCGTGCGGTGACCCGTCGGATTTGGAGAGGGTGGTGACGTGGTGTAACTGGTGTACTGTTTGTGCAAGCCGGGGCCCGGGGAGGCGGGGACAGTGTGTTTTGCTTATGGTTGTAAATGTTTTTTCCCTCTTTTCAAGGTAAATAAAAGATATTTTATTACTCCATGTTCTAATTTATATGTTGTTATAAGACTTTGTGTGTGTGTATAAATAACTTTTACTATATATTTAGACATGTCAAAATCTATATACTTATAAAACCTAAAACAACCAATAATTTAGGACAAAATGTGGTATGAGTTACAAAGTATAATCAAAGTACAAAGATGAGGTGAAAGTGAAACATTTCCCTATTGAAAGGTTTGAAGTGCCGGTTGCACAATAAAAAGACAAGAGCGTGTAATTGCTTCTTGTGAATAAAGCATATTAAAAGGACAAGATTGTGTAATTGTTCACATAAATAAAGCACGTTACAAGAATAAGAGTGTGTATTAGCTTCACATGAATAGAGACAATAGCTTGTAATGTTTGCTTGCCTAGTCTGCTCCGCGAGTTTTATCAACAACTTTATTTGTTTCATTTTTAACCTTGACTTGATGATTAAATGCTACATTCTTTGAGTGATTTGTTGACAGTTCATCAAGGACCGGTCCTAGAAACTAAGGCCTTGTTTAGTTCCCAAAAAAAATTATAAAATTTTTCAGATTCTCCGCATATCGAATCTTTAGACGCATGCATGGAGTATTAAATATACACGAAAATAAAAACTAATTGCACAGTTTGGTCAAAATTGATGAGACGAATCTTTTGAGTCTAGTTAGTCCATAATTGGACAATATTTGTCAAATACAAACGAAAGTACTACAGTGTCGATTTCACAAAACTTTTTGGAACTAAACAAGGCCTAAGTGCATAGAATATCTTTGGACAGTGCTAACCACCATCTCATTGTCAGTGTGAAAGTTGACCATAGTAAGTTTAGCGCAACGGCTAGAGTAGTCGCTGGTAGCACTGCATATGCTTCCACCTTCCAAGAGTTTCATGTAATATGGAATGGCAATCTAAAAAAATGTTGTGCAGAGGCTATGTGTAGGAGTAGCAAGCATGGAGACATCTGATTCAAAGGGTCTGATTAGTAGGCGCTATACACACAAAACATTGCAAAAGGACTCTTGGGCCATCATTTACCAGCAGATTTATACCTTTTGTGAAGGTTGGTGGAGGTTCAGATGTTGTTGAGAATGAGTGGAAATCATATATTCATCCACTGCCAATCTATAAGAGATATCCATGTCTTTCGTTTCATGGATTACTCTTGTAAGGGATTGATGAATATTGTCGAATATGTAATCACTAGCAAATATGCTCGTGCGTTGCAACGGAAGAAAAACATCAAATAATCATAAAAAGTGATGACATAATGTTACATATCTATTTATATTTATCTTTTTTATAAAAATGTAAGTCCATAATTTATTTTATTGATAACCATGACATCTATGGTATGAGATAGTTAATATTTACAATATTATGTAGTTTGAAGACATATTTATTTAATAGTAAAAATAGTATTATATTAAAACATGAGAAGTTTGTTGCTAGCTTTATTTTTTTATTTAGATTAGGATTCCTATAAAATATGATATATCAGTTAAATATATGTAGATTATAAACACATGGGCTTATGAAGTGTCATATGATATAACAACACATCGTGCAAAGGTAGTGGAAGCATTTTTTTTTATATTTTTACATACTTAAATTGATGCTAAACTATTTAGCAAGCATAAATTTAGGTAAATTAGTAAATCAGTGAGATATGCAGGAATGGTGCGTAAATCAGTGAGATATGCAGGAATGGTGCTAAAACTTTTACCACAAATCAAGCGTCACATTAAATAGGCTACCATAAAATTTTTATAATAATTGGAGCAAGATAACTACAATTTTAATTTTACACTAAAAAGCATAGGCAAGCATCTTCAGTAAAAAAATATACTAAAATTTGTGATATTTTTTCTTTACTACATGGATCTGCATATGTGGAACTGAACAAATTTTGTTTTGTAATTTTTGGATTTTTCTATGAATTTCTACGCATTTATTAATTTTCAGTCGATATAAAGAATAAAAGAAAAGTAAATTAATAGGACAAACACTTTGCACCTATTTTTTTTTAATGTATGGATCAACATATGTAGAGCTGAATAAAATTTGTTTTGTAATTTTTAGATTTTCTATGAATACTATGTATTTATTAATTTTCAGCTAAATTAAAGAATAAAAGAAAAGAAAATTAATAGAATATAGGAGATTTTGCATTGGGAACCCTGAAAAAAATTTATTTTCTTTTTACTTTTCTACGAGCGGACGGTATAGAAAAGGTAAAGAAAATTTTGCATTGGGAACCCTGGAAAATATTCTATTTTCTTTTTTTCTCCTCCAAGCTTTAAACGGACCCAGAGACCGATTCCAATTACTATGTATTTATTAATTTTCAGCTAAATTAAAGAATAAAAGAAAAGAAAATTAATAGAATATAGAAGATTTTGCATTGAGAACCCTGAAAAAAAATTATTTTCTTTTTACTTTTCTACGAGCGGACGGTATAGAAAAGGTAAAGAAAATTTTGCATTAGGAACCCTGGAAAATATTCTATTTTCTTTTTTTCTCCTCCAAGCTTTAAACGGACCCAGAGACCGATTCCAGCAGGACACAGACCGATTCCAGCCGGACACAGACCGATTCTGGGCTGGTATAGGGGGCAGAAGAAAATTTTGGCAGACTGAAATTTTTATAATTTATTAGTAGGTATAGATTTTATGATTTTCATAAATACCACGTTGTAGAAAAATCAAGCATGTAGCGCATGTGATGGCTCTTAATGCAAATTGAAGAGATATATGAAGATGAAGCCCATGTGTACAATCTTATACAATTGAAGCCGTATTTCGTAACCCTATGTTATGGATTCTTTTAAGGTCAAAGAATATAAAACCACTCTGTAGAGCACCACCTAATCTGCCAACACTCATATATTTTTTACCGTGAACAAGAGTTTTGCCAACACTCATAAATTTTTGTAGTTTTCTTTAATGTTTATAGATCCAATAAATAATCCATTATCCTTTTTATTAAAAATATTAATGATATATATGAGTTGAGATACAAGAATCAATTAATGTTCATATTGTATTTGATATATAAGAATTCAATTAATATTTCTATTATAACTAAAATAGTTTTTGTAAATTTTGCTAGTGTGTCAACTGTTAAATGATTATGTATGATGCTGTGAAATGTAGAACTGCCTCATGCGTTTTTTCTTTTTTTTCAGCGGAACATACCTTGACTAGACTTATTTATTTATTTATGATGAACTGATCATGGAGCCCGAAAAAATCTTGAACCGATTTAACACATTGGTGTGTTGGGTCAGTTTTGGACTATGTTTTTTTTTATCCATGGCCCGAACCCAACAAAAAACACTAGCCCAAAGTGTAATAAAATTCTAAAAATAAATACTGACTCATCACCGCTAATGTGTCACGTTAGATTTATACTAAGATTTTGATCCAATTATTTTTTTCTACTCGAATCAAATTTGACCAACCCATAATCAATGATCTTTTGATCACCGAACTAAAGTTTAGTCCATCATCAGATAGTAGATCTTGTTAAATTTTGGCCAACTAAAATTATTTTAGCTACTCTTGGGTGACTAGTAAGACTAAACTATTTTAGCTCTTTAGAGCAACTCCAAAAGCTTGGCTAAAATTAGTAGCTAAATTTTATTGTTTAGCCATTTTGTAAAATAGAAAGTTCTTAAAAAAGAAAAAGTCTGCGACAGCATTGTTATTTTACAAAATCAGATAGCTATTATCAGTGTTTGGCTATATATGACCATCGAAAATCAAGGGATAGCCAACTTTCTATTTTACAAAACTAGATAGTACATCTGTTGGAGCCTGCTTTTTGCAATGCAAAATCTAAAATAGCCTCCACAATAAGAATAGTCAAGCTTTTGGAGTTGCTCTTAGTCAATGTGTTTGGAAGTTTAGCTACTAAGAGCAACTCCAACAGTTTTGCTATTCTTATTATGAAGGCTTTTTAGAACTTGTATAGCAGAAAAATAGGCTCCAACAGATATGCTATTTGGTTTTGTAAAATAGAAAGTTTACTATTCCTTGATTTTCGTTGGCCATATATAGCCAACCACTGACACTAGCTATCTGATAGCAAAGCTATTGTGGACCTCTTCTTTTTTAAGAAGTTTTCTATTTTACTAATTTTAGTCAAGCTCTTGGAGATGCTCTAAAGTGACTAAAGTTTAGCTGGCTAAAATTTAGTAAGGGGAACCAAAAAAATATAGACTAGTTTAAAAATTATTTATTTTCTAAATAAGTTATACTCATAATTAGCCTCTATTAGTTTTTTTTATTATACCATAGTTAGTTTATATTTAAATCTTCTCTATGGTATCCAAAACATTGAAATAAATAAAAAGTTTAGTTAGGGGACGTTTGATTAGGGTTGTTAAAGTTTAACAGGTACTGTAGCTTTTTTGTTTTATTTGGTAATTAGTGTCTGAACTAATTAGGCTCAAAAGATTCGCCTCGAAAATTACTCTATAGTCATATTTTTAGTTTTGTAAATAGTCTACATTTAATACTTCATGCATATATCTAAATATTCAATGTGACGAGCGGTAAAGTTTAGAAGTGTAACCAAACAAGCCCTAAGACTGTCTCCAATAGGAGACGTCTCCCACTACGCAAAATGCATGGTGCAGAGGGGGAAATCACCCTCCAATGGAGCACGCAAATGGAGTTGGCATTTTGCGTCGGAGCTGAGAGGGAACTCAAATTTGCGTCTTCTCTCTCCTCAACGCAAATCTTTGGAGCCTGGATACTGCACAGGTGGTTGGAGACGGCGTGGTCTGTGGATGCCACGCCAACGACAGGGGGCATTCGGGTGGGCGACGCCTCTTCCTCGTCGTCAGTGTCAGAATCTTGTGGAGGTGGTCGTTGTCGTGGGGGTCGACGTCGAGGTCGAAGGCGTCAGCGAGATCCGCGGTGCGCTCGTCGTCGACGGTGAAGTGGAGGGGTAGATGGAGAAGCGAATGGAGTCAGCACCCTGACCGCGCACAGTCAACGTCAGAAACGGATGTGACGATGAGGAGCGGGGACGAGCTCGTGGCCGTGGCCACTACGGCATGGAGGCACGCTCGGAAATCAGGGTTGATTAAAGACAGCTGCAATTTGCTCGCACCGCATGAATCGAAGCCTTGGTGTCCTCTTTTTGGTTCGACACCTGTCCCGTGCCTTCCTTTGTTTGGTGACGACCTACAAGGCCGCGGCCACAGGCCCGTATCTGCCTCGCACGCCCACCTCGCGAAAGGGTAAGGGGGAGGAACAGGACAGTGGCCTCTCCTCCCCAGCCGCTGCCACTGCATCTCCGTCCCTCACTCCCTCTCCTCCCTGTGAATCCTCCACACATCGTCGTCGCTCGAGTATGGAAGCCGATTGGCCTTTGCAGCATGGGGAAGCACGTAGGGGCGCATGAGATCCGGGGGCGCGTAGATCAGGAGGACCTCGTCGGCCCCCAAGGTGTTCATGGTTGGCAGCATAGGAGGTTCCTCCGCCGCCTCAATGCCGGCATGAACACCTTCGTTGCTCGGGCTTGGGAAGTCATGTGATCTCTGGGGCACGGGTGAGTGCGTGGACTCCCCGCCCTATGGCCACGCGTGCCTAACAGCTTGCCTCCTCCTCCACAAGCGCATCCAGAGATGCAGCTTGGGACAGTCTCTGTCCGGGCGATGGCCCTGATGTGCCTACATACGACATGTGCTCGATGAAATGTACACAAGGTATGCGTGCTTTCTTTTTTCCCCTTGGAGTTTTGCTTGCTGATTTAGTACAGTACTCATCTATACAATCTGATGCATTAGGCGTGCTACCTGAAGGAAAGAAGTAAATCGTTTCTTTTAGGTTGAGAGGTCATGTTAATTTCAGATCTTATAATTGGCTTAAATTGGAAAAGTGCAGTTGTCCAAGATTTTATTCAGTGGCTAATTTCCTCATATTTATATAATGGTTAGCCAACCCTGAACTGCAACTGAGACGATAGGAAATATATAAAGAGGGGTCAGTGTTTTTTTTTCCTTTTTCTTTGTGGATATTTGTATCTAAGCCTGCTCTTGGCACCATTCTCTTGCACAGATCGCTCCAGTCTAATCCATTTACCCATAGGCCTAAGCGAGTAGCATAGCACTAGATGCATGCACCATGCTGTGAAAGCAGTTTGGCTCATAAGATGGTGGACCTTAAGACTAAGGGTCTCTTTGTGTACCCACTAGCTTTTATAAGCATGGATGGTTAGTAACAACTTCAGCTTATAAGCTGCCTTATGTAATTCAGTCTCCCATCTTATATGATTCCATGAGCTGTCTTAGTGTCTTTGACCAGCTTATTTGGGCCTTGGTCTTCTACACATATAAGATGATTATATAATCTAGCAGGGAAAATAAACAGGATAAATATATGAAAATCTCTGAATAAAAATATGTATCGTTATTTGATCTTTTTTCTCACTAAATGTCAGAAGAAATTTTTGCTAAGAAGCTATGCCGTCAACTAAGAAAAAATGACCATATAGAAAGAGTTAATAAATGAGATCATACATTGCGCCATGGTCGATTTTCGTGAAATATTTTGTGAATAGCTATGTTTACTACCATTCGTGAACCAGCTGTATAGTGTTACTGCTTATGGTAATAAAGTAATTGTTCTGTAATTTGTGTTTATCGGTGATACAGGTTTTTGATTACAAGACTTTCCATTGCTTTCTCAAGCACATGCATTTGGATTTGTGGGTGATTGGCTCCAGTGGCGAAGCCAGAAACTTTCGGAAGCCCGAGCATTTTTTATTGTGCACAAATATTTATCTAAAAATATATAATATTTCTCTATAATATAAAGATAATTTTCCTTTAGGCTTTGTCGATGAGCCCGGCCGGCGACCCCGGGTCGCCGGGAGGTGGCTCCGCCAGTGATTGGCTCAATTGGCTATACATGTATGCCAGGTGAGGAGCTTCTCAACACTGCAAGAAAACGAGAACCTTATATATGTACTGCTGGGTTAAAGCACTTGACAACATATCCAACAACTTTATGTGTAAAGTTTGATCCAATAGCTTTATGTGTTAAGTTTGATTTCAGTAGCGCTTGTGTTGTTTTGCATGTTAAGGGCCTTCAGTGGCTTCCCAAATAATCACGTCTTATGTGTACCTTGGAAGTCTACTACAGAAATTGTTTTGTTCCAGTATGGTCATTTGTGCGCTACAAAAGTAGACACTTTAGTACTATTTGGTTGCAATTTTTGTGTTTTGTTTTATGGGGGATCTTCATGGTTGCTTCATTTCCTTCGGCGACTGCTGCATTTTATGTTATTGTACTAGATAGATAAAAAATAAATATCTCAATTCATGTATTATGTGGCAGTCCTTTCTACGAATATATTTCACTTCATACTTCAGGTTCAGATTTATTGGTGTTATCTTTTTTACATATACTGGCTTTTCAAAGATATTGATCTGAGGCTATGTTACAAGAAGGATCAGATTGGTCCATGCTATGCTTATTGTCTTAGCAATTTTGTCAGTCAGATTTGTATTTCTCTATTACATCATGACGGGGTTCAGATTTGTTTATCCATGTTAGCAGTTGTCCAAGTTTCTCTTGTTGGAGAAAAGAAACAATAACTTGTTTTTAGGGTTCAGATATAGTCAGAAACATTTATTTATGTGCTGATAAATTGATAGAATAATTTACTTGTATAAAAAATTGCCATAATTTCAGGGGTGATGTGGTTCAAGTGGACACATAGGTGACTGCTACTGACAAAAATGACGTTTGTGGAGACTTGCATGTTCCTGATTGCAGCTCTGCAATCTTGAGATAAAAAGGTGCATATAAATAATACTGGATGCCATTATTTATTAATTAGAACACTACATAAAGCTATGTTTTATGCAACTTGCTAACAGTGTTCTTTTCTTGCCCAGCGCTAGAGATTAAATCTTGGTTTATTTGTTTGAGGGCTCATTTCAAATAGCCACGTGGGAGTATATTGTGTTCAAGCTAAGATTATAGGTTGCACCTGTGTGCTCATGGTTTGGTTGCCAAGCATAATTCCATCCTGGTTCCATTGTTGTCATTGGCTTGGTTTCTTTGGGTTACAAGTACAGGGCTCATGGATGCAAAAAGTATCCCTTCATGTCTAAGAGCTTGGTAAGTGGTCGGAGATCCTTGATATTACGGGGTATTTTTATGTGCCCATTGATGTGACGTGGCCGGATAGCTTCTTGTGTCTACATTGAATCAAAAGTCTAGACTGACTCTCACTAACCTTCTGCAACCATATTAGCCTGACAAGGTACTAACGTGACCTCTAGGCAGCCTACAGCATGAGCATGAATTCAAACCACCACTTCATCCTTACCCACCACTCCATGCCGAGATAGTGGCTTGTCTCCAAGCGTTGCAAAGAGCAGCTGCTCTCGAAATGCAAAAAATCATCCTAGAAACAGATGCAAGCTCGATCGTGCAAGCGTTGAGGTTTCAAGACGTTGATCGCTGTTCTGCTGGAGGACTCTTGTGGGAGCTTAAAATCCTTCTTCAAAGTAATTTTACCTCCTATACTGTAGTTCATACATCCCGTTCATATAATTCGGCTGCTGATAGCCTTGCTGCCCTAGGGGCGAGTTTGAGTCTGGGTGAAGGTCCGATTGTGGACAACATCCCAAATTGTACTCGAGTCCTCGTCGCCAATGATTTGGCGCCGTTTTATGAGTAATGGAGAACCTTTCCATGTTCAAAAAAAAAGAAGTCAAGAAGTGTGTTGGAGCGCAACAAAGCATGCCAATCTACATTGTTTCTAATATTGACTTAGATTCAATAGTTTCTAATAGGGTCACATTGTATCAATAAACATTGTTATCTTGTTGCCTTTGCCTTTATAGGCTGATGGCTGTGATTGTATGAGAAAAACTATGTATGCTTTAATATTATAGTGCTGCCATATCTAATTATGAAGTGTATGTATATAATGCATAAAATACTTTTTGTTTTTCAGTAATTGTAGGGCGCCCAAAGGGCGCCTGATGTTCTAGTGGAGTTGATTTGGAGCTCCCACACCATCATCGCCGCATCAAATCGGCTAGGTCGGACGGATCGAGGGCTCGAGGGAGAGGTTGGGCGGAGTGGTGGGCTTAGCGCGGCCATCGATCTCCCTAGCCACGGTGGTGGGCCTGGCGCGGCCGGCGAGGAGCAGCCTAACATGGCAAGGTGGGCAGGGAGGCGACTGGGCAGCGATTTTTGCATCTGGGCTGTTGGAAAAGCAAAGCTTTTGGGTTTGGAACCCTTAGGCCTTGTTTAGATTTAATTTTTTTTTGGATTTTGACACTGTAGCATTTTCATTTTTATTTAACAAACATTGTCCAATTATGAAATAACTAGATTTAAAAGATTCGTCTCGTGATTTTATAGATAAACTGTGCAATTAGTTTGTGTTTTCATTTATATTTAGTGTTTCATATATATACCACAAGATTCGATGTAACGAAAAATCTCGAAAAGTTTTTGGTTTTGGGTGAACTAAACAAGGCCTGTTTGTTGGAGACAGTGTGAGGCCTTGTTTAGTTCGCAAAATTTTTCAAGATTTCCCGTCACATAGAATCTTTGGTCGCATGCATGGAATATTAAATATAGACGAAAATAAAAACTAATTGTACAGTTTATCTGTAATTTGTGAGATGAATCTTTTGAGCCTAGTTACTCCGTGATTGAACAATGTTTGTCAAATAAAAACGAAAGTGCTACAGTAGTAAAAAAAACCAAAATTTTTACGAATTAAACAATGCCTAAAGTTCATCGAGACATCCCAGGTACCACGAGCAACGTCTGTCGGTTCTGTGCGACTGTGCCCAAGCGTTACATGTGGCCCCGGCGTTTCCGTGGCCGCAAGCAACGCACAAGAAAAAGAAGGGCTGTAAATGCAAGCTGCTAGGCCTTGTTTACTTCCCAGAAATTTTTGCAAAATTTTTCACATTCTCCGTCACATCGAATCTTTAAACGCATGCATGGAGTATTAAATATAGACGAAAATAAAAACTAATTGCACAGTTTGGTCGAAATTGACGAGACGAAACTTTTAAGCCTAATTAGTCCATGATTGGACAATATTTGTCAAATACAAACGAAAATGCTACAGTGTCCATTTCCCAAAATTTTTCGGAACTAAACAAGGCCAAAATCTCGGACGCCACGCCGCCACGAGCGCATGCGCATGGGCCCAAAAACAACTGTCCCCTTCCGAGGTCCACCTGTCTGTCACGGTCTCCCACGGAGGTTGTCTGGTCTGGGCGAGTCTTATCACCCACCCCCAGAGGCCTCGTTCTAATCCACACGACACGAGAGACGAAGGTCGAGCACGACTCCAACCGCAACGCGCGAGCGGCGAGCCTCATCATTCCCAACCGAACACACGCGAGTGCGAGCACGAGTATACCGACCACGAGCAGACGAGCTCCTCCGGCCCGCCACCAGTGTCATCGCGTCGCCGTCGCGTCGCGTCCGCCTGCCTCGCGCTCGTCCATGGCTTCCGTCTCCACGGCGCCGCGCGCCCCGCTCCCGGCGGTGGCCTCCTCGTCCTCGTCGTCCGCGCGGCAGGTGGATCCGAACCCTAGCGGCAGCAGCTTCCTCGCCGGGCGGCGCCTCCGCGTCGTCCGCCGCCTCGCCGGCGCGGCCCCGTCGCGGCGCGCTCCGTTGGCCTGCTGCTCCGCGCGTAGCCCCGGCGCGGACGCCGGCGGCGATGAGCGGCGCCGGCGGGGTTGGGACGCGATGCTCCACGACGCCTTCCAGGGTGCCGTGCGGCGGTGGAGCGAGTACGTCCGAAATTACTGGCCCCCATCGACCTCTGTTAAGGAGGTGGGTACGGGGAAGAGGGTTGGGAGTTCTCACGAGCAGGAGGTGATGAATGGGGGTGAAGAGAGGAAGGCTGGGGATGAAGAGGGAAAATGGGGCTGGGAGAGGTGGAAGCGGCACTTTGCTCTCGTTGAGGAGAGCGAGCGTCTCGTTGATGAGCTCCAGGTTAATTTTATCTCTATACTTACTACATGGTAGTAATCAGCCTGTAATGCTTTAAATGTGGACGGAACTTGCTTATGAATCAACACTGGAGTTTTTACACCACTTCACTTGCTAATTAGCACAAGTTTGAAGACGTGGTTGAATGAAGACGAGAATTTCCACTATTAGTATAATCCTGGAAGTTTATTCTTTGAAATGCCCCTCAAAATAAGCTGGGGCTTCTTTTGGTTAAAGGTTCAATCGAACACAATGCAGTGCACCATTGTATGAATAGGATGTAAACATCATTTTCCATTTTTTTTATATAGCTTCTGCATCAGCATTTGTTACTTGAGTGGCGCGAGTGTAAAGAAAGTTGCCTAACACGGATACTTTACACACTAGGTTCATGCTAATTAACTGTTGTAGGAGCTTTACTCAGGAAAAAGCTATTAAACTCACACTCAAATTTGAACAGGCTGCTTTGAAGTAAATGTTTTTTTTTGATGTATTATTTGAATCGACTTTGTAGAATGATGAAAGGGTTCTTTTATCAAAATCATTGACATTCTCCATTTGCTGCCTATGATATTCACTTATTTGGCACCGCACTGTTGACATGTTGTCAACAATACATGCCTTAACATTGCAACTCTCAGTAGCAAACATCGAAATCTCCATTTCATTATAAGCCCAGTCACCTGATATAGGTTCACAAACCATGCATCATACTATTGGTGAAGTTTGTTACTCTGTTTGTACAGAAAAAATCTATATAACCCCCTTGGCATGTCGTCTACTTCACCCCAACCTAAAAAACCAGGTCTTGTGCACCTCAAACTATGTAATATGGTTCAATAACTCCCTGTGGTGAGGTGTTTTTTTTTTCACTGTGGCATTTGGGCCTGCTTGTCAGGGATGGCATGTGGCGTTTTGTCCCATTTGTCTATCACCCGCCGCCCTCTCCCTCAGTTAGTCAATCTCCCTATCTCCTCCTGTTCTTCATTGGGGTGTAGAGAATCCAAGGGCTGTAGTGACGCCGACGCCCTTGTATTTGCAACCGGCTTTCTAGTGCTCTTGATGGTCCATTGGGTTGTGCGTGGGAGGGAGAGGGATAATGGGGATTTTGCATATGTGCTCACCCTAGGCAGATGCAACAGTGATGGTGACGGCGAAGGACTGTGACCGAATACGAAGAGGGCGGCACATCCATGCTTGCCGTTGACATGCGTCTCTAGTGGCCATGGTCCGAATCCAAGGGCACCAGCATGTTGAATAAAACCATACGGTGTTGAGGAACCACGCGGATATGGCGGACATGATCTGGAGGAAGAGATCAAGACTGCAGCGGTGGTTATTGAAGTTAGTGAAGACCATGGCGGTGGTGGCGGCTTTTGTGAGCTCCAGCTGCTCAATCGACACCTCACTGAGCACCCCTTACCCTCACCACATCGTTGTCACTTGAAACCTTCGGTGAGCTCCAGCCATGAGGAGCCCTCGATGGGCTCCATGACGATGATAGGATGGCGGAAAGCGCGCGGCAGAGAGGACAGCTGATGGCATTGTTGCTCCTCCACGACGCAGGTTAGGTTGGCCAATGGCAACACTGCTCCCTTGTGGCGCCACCCTCCTGTTCCTTGGTCGTCATGCCAGGCCGGATGGTGGAGCGCTGCCTACCACTGCAACAGTGTTGAAGGTCAAGAGTGGATGAGGGAGACCATGCCGCCTTGCAGCTCAGTCGAACAGAGGGGCAGAGGAGCATGTGGAATGGGACGGTCAGAGGTTGAAGGAGATCCTGATGGGACGGCCCTGATGCCATCAGATGTCTATGATGATCCAGATGCCACATGTCATCTCTAGCAAGCAAGCCCAAATATCACGGTGGCAAAAACACCTCCGGGGTTTATTTGAATGGTATTACATAGTTTAAGACAATACCTTTGTGTGTGTGTGGGTGGGTGGGTGGGGGGGGGGGGGGTTATATATAGACCTTTCCCTGTTTTTACATAGAACCCCTATATGCTCAAATAGTCAAATGTAGTGCTGGAATTGCATCTGTTTCAATGGAACACATGACTAAACGTGCCTGCCTCTATTGTGGTCAGTACCAAACTGCATAATTTATTGTCTAATAAATGTTTTGAGACTGTCCTTGGTTCATGCCAGTGAGCCAGTGTTGCAGAGTTTCAGGAGCTTATGTGCGATTTGAGTGAGGCCCTGGCCTTGTTTAGTTCCCAAAAATTTTTGCAAAAACTTTCAGATTCCCCGTCACATCGAATCTTGCGGTACATGCATGGAAATTAAATATAGATAAAAATAATAACTAATTGCACAGTTTGCTTGTAATTTGCGAGACGAATCTTTTGAGCCTAATTAGTCCATGATTGGATAATATTCGTAAAATACAAACGAAAGTGCTAGTGTAAATTTTGCAAAAGTTTTTGGAACTAAACAAGGTGCCTGTTTAGTTCCCACCCAAAAACTTTTCGTGACATCACATCGAATGTTTGAACGCATGCATGGAGCACTAAATATAGATTAAAAAAATAACTAATTGCATAGTTTGCATGCATTTTGACAAATCTTTTAAGCCTAATTAGTCCATGATTGGACACTAATCGTTATAGTTACAAATGTGCTACGGTACCCAAAAACTTTTCTTTTCGCGAACTAAACAAGGCCTGATGTGCAATGTGGTTTTTAAACTATTGAGATGTTAGTCACGAATTACGTGCTGTCAAAATAGAACTTTTTGAAGTACATGTTGATAGAACTTCTCTTTGAGTGAATTGTTGCTTGCATGGTTCACCCATGTGTGTGTGTTGCATTTTGTGCAGATCTCACCTCAAACACCATAATAGCAGTATAGCACTATAATCTATATTGAGAAATAGCAAATATCTTGATACATGTATATTGCATTTCAGCTGCAACTCCAGGCTGCTGTTTATAGAGAAGACTACAGGAGTGCTCATAAACTGAGGCTGGCTATTGCTGCTACAGCAAAAAATGACACTGTGGGCAGAGCTATCTCTGACTTAAATGTAAGAAATATCTATTTTCTTATGTATGTACAGTTATTAGTGGTAAATAGCATTTCTTACCTTTTTCATTTTCTTGCAATTTTGAATCACCCCCTCTACATTACGCCCTACTTGAAGTGTAATGTTGGTCCTACTCTACAAAAAGGATGAATGTCTGGCATGGTTAATAGTTTAGCTGCATATCTCTGAATATTTAGATTGGATGTTGTACTTTCTTATAAAAAGCACACTACTAGATATTTAGTAAATTATGGTCAAAGTGGTGTTTTGGAGGTCTTATAAGTATAAAAAAACACCACTTAGTTGACTGAAAGAAGTAATAAACAATAGCTAAGTTTGCAGCTATCTGAAATGACTCAACGTATGGGGATGTTGTTCTTTTTTTCTACAACGGTCGAAATCGAATTTCTTTATGCGCGTAACAAAATTACAAAGTTCAACATGGGGATGTTTGCACTAACATATTCTACTAGCTGCTGTAGCACATACTCCGGTGTAACCAGTAGCATGATACCATGCAATATTTAACACCCTTGGTAACAGGACTGCTAGCGATATAATACATTTATAGAAGAACCAGTATCAAGTGTTCTCATGTAGAGGAGCTGATTTGGTCTATGATCAAGTTGAGGGGCTAAAATTGTTATTTATAAGATAGTTGTCTGCTGTTTTGGGTTTTGCAGATGGCCATAGACGAGGAGCGCTACAAGGATGCGGCATATATCAGAGATCATGCTGGCGCAGGACTGGTTAGTACAATGGAGTTCCTCTATATTGTTTGTCCTGTGCTATCTAAGTTTCTTTGACGTCTTCGCATCCAAGTTAATAGATTTTTACTATTCTTTCTCAAAAGATAAATCTTTGATTATGCTTTGTAATTCATAATTGCCTATTACACCATATTTCTTTCCATCCAAACAAAATATGCCATTACCTGATCCATTAGAGCATTTGCAGCTGGGGTGGTGGTCTGGAATTTCTGGAAATTTGGCTGATCCATATGGTCTTATAATTCGTATAAGTGCTGAACATGGTCGGTATGTGGCAAGAAGTTATGATACGAGGTATTAATTTTTTTTGAATATTATTACGTGCATAATAACATCATTGTTGATTGTTTATAGTTTAATTGATCATTCTGTGAGTGGACTTGCTCTTCACGTTCGCTGTCTTTGTTTTAAAGGATGGAATGCTCAAATACATTTCATTATTAATATTTCGTTGTGGATGGGAATAAAAATGCCTAGGATAATGGGGTTCTCTACTGCGGTATGCTCTAGGTCCTATAGCACTTAAGGAGCTAAGCATTATTGTTGATTGTTTATAGTTTAATTGATCATTCTTTGAGTGGACTTGCTCTTCACGTTTGCGTCTTTGTTTTAAAGGATGGAATGCTCGAATACATTTCAATATTAATATTTCGCTGTGGATGGTAAAAATTGCCTAGGACAATTGGGTTGCGGTATGCTCTAGGTCCTAGAGCACTTAAGGAGCTATTGGCATTTGACAATGCTATTTTGGTTATGGGGTGCGTATCAGTAGTGGCTTGAGCATCAGGAGGTCCCTAGTAGAGAAATTGATGGGTGCAGCAGGAGAGTAGTGTAGAAGTGTGTCTGTTTGTGGTTGGGTTAGCCTACTTAGTTGAATCAGTCACTGGAGCTTATCTGTGAAGAATTGTGTGGACAAAATGGGTTGTGAATTCATAAAAATGAACAACTTGTTCTCAAAATAATATCTCAAAGCAAGTCTCAGCATGCCAATCATAAATCATTAAAATGTTCTATGAAGAACTGCAAGAAGAAACTTCCCTTTTATCATTCCTAGTTGGTGATATGGTGCAGCAGGCTGCTTGAACAACACATGTTTCATAAATTAATATAATCAGCACTATAATTTTAAACTTTCTTAAATATACGCACTGGTGATCCATATGCTTGTAGCTGATTTCATTTTACTGGTGTAAAATGTGTTTACTTTATTCTATGAAATATTTGGTTGCATCCTAAATGACTTGTTAGTTCTCCTCATTTTCAGACAGCTGGCTTCTGACAGCCCTGGTCTCCCTATATTTGAAATATACTTTGCAGAGGCAAATGGTGGATACAACCTGCAGGTACAATGTTTTGCAGTTAATAAAAGTAAAGTCAATGTGCAAATATTAAAATAATCTTGGAAATGAGATTCTGGGTTGGGAAACATGAAAAACATGATAATGACAAGCGCCTTCTTCCCATGGTTGAGATTTTTGACATTAACAGTATAGAATATGAAAATGACAAGCGTCATATTGGACAGCATTGCATACTCATTTTTTCTAAAAAAAATATTAACTCTCTGTCTGGACTATATGTTGCTGGCCTGTACTTGCACATGTCTGTCAGACTTGAGTATTAACATGAAAAAACTTTGTTTCACTTAACATTTCTTGTTCCCATAGTAGTTGCCTGTTAGTTTCCTCGAGGCCATAAATCCATGCACATTGAACTTGATTGTTTGTAACTTTGGGAAAATGTATTTGGCATGCACTGTGAGAATAAAATTCCTGTATCAGTTTTGAGCAGCTTCCAATTTCAAGAGCTGATATTGTTAACTGCAAGATTTCAGTAGCTATGAGTAAGGTCACAATAACAGTTGCTCCTATATTAAAAATGAACTGTTATCTTGTTAACTAATGTGTTATAGTTCTGTGCATCTTCTGAAAAATTGGGATGTTATTTTCAGGCAGTGCATCTGAAACCAGATGATAGCGATTCTGACCAAGTGCCAAACATGTTAAGGGAGAAACTTGGCATTGACAGTATAAACATATCTAGCAGTTCAGTAGGGTCTAAGCATGAAAAATTCGATGGAAGTGTAAACATGGATGATAAAGATAGTGATGACAGCAACATTGCTGCTGGCCCTGGTTCAAAAAACTTGTCAAGCGATCCAACTGCAGTTCCCAGGATTAAAATCTTGAAAGTGGTACCCATGCAGAATGTTGACCAAGACTACATAATCAATATATTTGATCAGATTTCAGAGGAAGATGATGACAATGATGATCCTGAAGTTGAAAATGAATCTTCAGAAGATGTTGGTGATGAAGATAACAGTGGAGTAGCAGAAACAGTTTCTGCAGAAGAGAACGGTGATGAATCTGGTGACGAAAGTGATATTGAAGCCTTGGTTTCAATTGATTTTGTCAGTGAGAATAACAACGACTATGCTTCTCGTCCATCTGATGAAGCTTTTGAACGAATGCCGGCTAGATTAGAAAAAAGAGACCGCTTCTCATTTTCCTTCTATACTGAAGAATTCAGTAAAAAGCTAGATGCTGGAAAGGCCCAGCAGACTTCAAAGAAAACAGTTGGTTTGCATACCGATCAGCAGGATTATGATGGTTTTGTCCAGCTTGATCGTGTAAAGTTGAGTGGCAGCAACAAAAAACTATCGGTAAATACTTTATTTGTATAATGTTCTGCATTAGCTTTTGATGCCGTTCATTGTGCTTCATTGTATCATCTAAATGAGCATTGATTCATGTCTTGTTTGACTATGGGGATCAACCGATTTTTTTTTAAATGATCACTTCTGGTTTAATCTATTCAGTATCTTTATCAACTGGTAAAGTAAAACATCAAACATAACCTTTTTTATGCTTGAATCCCAGTGGATCTTCTGAGCTGCATTCATTTTGTAAATTGGACCACTTTGACCTTGTGATAAATAGCAAGGACCTGTCAACCATTTCTCCGCAGAATGTGTACCATACCTGCTTTTTCTAGTTTGCTGTTGATGGTCAGATTCTTTCATCTGTATCAAATACCTTAGATTATTATGATAATGTTGCCCCATGATCCTTCATGTACTTTTTGATTATCTAGTTTGCTGTTGATTGTCAGATTCCAACATGCACATTGACACGACTATATAAATGAATTCCGCGGTTTTTGAACATATATGTGCTTGGAGTAAAAAAGAGGATGAATTTCTGTATGGTGCTGTCAACGTACAATGTGAAATACTTTTAAACAGCTTGATATCTTGCTGGAATGTTTCTGAACTGAACGTTGTAATTTCGTTACAAGCGTAATGAAATTCGGTTGCGACCGGTGTGGAAAAGCTTCTTGATATCATTTGAACTTATCTAATGCAGATACTGCAACTTGGCATCAAACAAAATAACAACAAGGTTCAGCAAAAACTGCATGGAGTTACCCACTTTAGTCGTATTCAGATGCCTATATCTTCAGATCCTCTTACCGGTATGTTCCAAATTGAGTACCCCCCACTTGAGCCTTTCATGATATGCATCTTGTCTTCTCTTTTCTTTCTGGTATTGACTGAAATATATTCTCTGGGCAGGCTTATATGTGACCGCCTCAGGACTTGACTCAGAAATTCTTAGTTTGCAACGAAAATTTGGTCAATGGCGGGAGGATGGTTCATCTGAGGAGCATAGTGACCTATTGTTCTATGAGTATGTTGAAGCTGTAAAATTAACAGGGGACAACCTTGTGCCAGCTGGTCAGGTGTGATAACTTTCACTGGGTTCTTATTACCATACAGGAATAGTGTTTGTAAGTAGCTGAGTAATACTTGCCTTCTGGTTTATGCTCTTCCTGTTTAGAAGGATACTTCCTCCAGTCACAAATATAAGTCCATCTAAGTTTGAACTAAATAAAGCTTTTCTAACTTCGACAAGCAATATCAATAAAAGTATATTATCTTTTCTCGAAAAACGCAGGAGAGCTGCGCATCATTCTATTAAGAAGTGAAAGACACCCATACAACACACGTCCAGTCATATATGATTGGAAGCAGTTTTCATAATGAATGTAGTAATGTCAATCTATATATAATAATGGTCAAAGTTAAACAAGGTTTGATTTAGGACAAATCCAAGTGAACTTATATTTGTGATCTGAGGAAGTATTTAATACATAATTTTTTATATTCCCATGTTAATTTTCACTCACCAACTTCAAGCTAAGAAGTGTGTTCATCATATCATACACATTTGTGGACAGCCTTCTCTGTTGATTTCGTTCAGTTGTTGCATAAATCTTTCCAAGGAGTGCTGACGCAGCCTAACTTTATGCTATATCATCGATAAGTATAATTGTCATTGATAAGCATAGTAATTCAGACTGACCTATGGTTCCTTTGCTAGGTTGTCTTCCGTGCAAAAGTTGGTGAACGTTATCAGCTCCCTCATAAGGGAATTATCCCTAGAGAACTTGGAGTGGTATTTTCTATAATCCAAATAGTATTTTGTCTTTTCACCATCAAACATCAAACCTTACAACCAATGTGATATAGATTGCTAGGTACAAGGGGCAAAGGAAAATTGCAGATCCTGGTTTCCAAAACCCTCGATGGGTTGACGGGGAGCTTTTGATACTAGATGGAAAGGTGAATTTTATAAACAAATTACTTCTTTTATTCTATACTTATTGTCTTTCTGATATACTTTCTGTTTTGCAACTTGCAGTTCATCAGAGATGGTCCTGTGATAGCTTTCTTTTACTGGACATCTAATTTTCATCTTTTCGAATTCTTTAGACGGTTGAGGCTTTCTGACTAGTTCCCTTCTAAAAGTAGTTAAAGGTAAACTGCATTTCATCTAGTACTGGTTTACTATTTGGCATTATTATTGTACTAAAGTACT
Source organism: Sorghum bicolor (assembly GCF_000003195.3). Taxonomy (NCBI): domain Eukaryota; kingdom Viridiplantae; phylum Streptophyta; class Magnoliopsida; order Poales; family Poaceae; genus Sorghum; species Sorghum bicolor. Next base: position 19,760,820 of record NC_012870.2, on the reverse strand, counting down.
ATTATATTTTAATTTTACTGCTGTGTGTTCTTGTGCTTGCCAAATTCCATTATATGTTTTACTATTTATGCAGAGGTAGTGCTTGTTGGCTGTTGCAGGCCATCATTGATCCAAATTTGGCCTAGTTTCTTTCTGGGAATGCTACATTCATCCTAAATGGTCATCCTTTTTGGCCCCTCTAATAAGCATTAAAATGGACAATGGATCCAACTGGCTGAATTTTACACAGCAGTTGGTGCTCTCTCATAGGGTAAAGCCAGAAGTAAATGAAGTATGCAAAATTCTTACATTTGTTTATTTAGGATAAAGATATGCTGTTGAAGCTTACTACTTGTATCCACTTTCTCCTGCAATCTGTCTGCTTTGGGACAAAGTTGGTATTTGATTATTGTGGTGATAAAATGGTGAATTCAATTCTAACTTTGCCTAAGGTTAGGAGACATGGTTTTGACTTAACATATCAAGTTTGGCTTAATATTTATGCATGTCTGTGGTGAATTCAAGAACAGTCTGTTCATTTGTTGCCTGAAGATGTCATTATATTGGATTTTTCTGGGTCTGGAAGTGTAGCATCTTAATAATTCTTAAATGGCTGGAAATGTTCTTCCAGACTGATATTTGTTACTCCCTTTGTTCCGAATTGTAAGGCGTTTTGGCTTTTCTAGATACATTGATTTCACTATGTATCTAGACATAGTGTATATCTAAGCGGAAACTCAATTACATGACTGGTCGCGCGACGCGCGTGCAGTACGGGAGTCAGCCCCTCTCTTCTTCTCCATCTCTGCCGGGATTAGAAAGGCAGGCCAGGTGGTGGGGATGGGAGAGACGGCGGCGAGGTGGCGGAGGAGGAGGTGGCTGGGCCAGGTTGGGGTGGTGGCGACCATGGTCATGTGAACCGCTGGTGGCACGGAGCTCTGGCGAGACCCTACCGTGCTGTGGTGGGTGTCCAAACCTGTGCGCCGGTGGTGGATGCGCGAGGGAGGGGGCGGAGGAGGAAGGGTGCCAGCGAGGAGGAAGACAGGTCGTGGGATATCTTCCTCCATATCTAAGTGCATAGCGAAAGCTATGTATCTAGAAAACCCAAAACATCTTATGATTTGGAACAGAGGGGTAGGAAATAATATCGAACGGTTCTTGTGGTTAGCATTTACGATGTATGCACCCACAGGTGCTTGTGCCATAGCTGGAAAGGTACTTTGCTTGCCCATTCTAATAATCAAGTATTCCCCCCCGTTCCAGATTACAAGGCATTTTGGCTTTTTCAGATATACTCACTGCTTTACTATGTATCTAGACATTAAATACATAACAAAAGCTACTTATCTAGAGAAGCCAAAGCGTTTTTTAATTTGGAATGGAGGGAGTAGCTCTAAGATCATTCAATGCGATACTTGAGTAGCTTTTTCAGACCAGCCATTATTCATGTGTTAGGCTGTACTTTTCTGTCATTCATTCAAGTGAACAAACACTAGAAGGAATTGTGCCATATGGTGAAGAGCAGTTTGTAGTTATTCAGGGTTGAGACTCTTGATCAGAAACTGCTCCTACTCCCTGCATTTTGCCTGCTTTATACTCCATCTGTTTCAAACTATAAGACGTTTTGGTTTTTCTATATACAATGGTAGACATAGCAAAAGCTACGTATCTAGAAAAGCCAAAATATCTTATAATTTGAAATGGAAGGAGTAACATGACACACGAGTCCATGACCAGAGAGAGAGAGTTGAGGCCAGGTTTTAGGTCAGTTTACGTTCAGGGGTCGTGTAGTCCTGTGCTACTGTGCTTTGGGTCCTTTTTGCTGTACTCTGAAGTTACACCTGCCTACCGTTTTCATAGTGCATCAAATTTAACTTAGATTTCTTGTACCTCTTAGCAGGCCATGCTTATTTCAGCATAGTTGCATTTGGAGCCAACCGGAGTTGCCTGGCATTATATTTTCCGGGGACAGTTCTGATGTGGAGAACAGGGCTGGCATGAATCAAGTGGCATCTCCATCCACTCTGAAAGCCTGCCATAAGGGTGGAAATAGCTCGCAGCTGCAGGAAGAGGAATAATCCTACCAACATGGATGAGCCGCGGGCGCAACATACTCGTTCCGCTTCTGCGCCGCTTGCCTGCCAGGTCCAAAACCGCCAGTTCCTGTGTTTCTCAGAGCACATAGTAAAGCACCTCAAATATGTAAAGTTATGCAGTCGCAGATAATTTAGGATTTTGAGAGCATCTTGGCAGCTTTCATGCATGCAGAGTCAGTATGTGAAATAGTACGAGCAATGGTTTTGTGTAGCGTGATCAAACAGTGGCCGTCATATTTGTACATATGTCGCAATCAGCAGCAGAGGCGTGCAGCCCAACACGGTTACACTTTCATAGATTTGTTAATATGTTGAAGTTTGTTTGAGCGTGCCTTTTCTCACGCAAGCACTCTTAAAAAAATTAAGCTTCTCTGCAACAAGCAAGGGTAGCAAAAAGGCTGTGTTGTCGCTGCAGCAAGAGGTACGCTGTTAACCTACTCGTCCTTGTTTCGCACTCGCACGTGTAAATGATAGCCGTATTTACAATGCTGTGCTATACGAAGGACCAGTAAGATCTGTTAGATCTGTCGGCTTTCTCTAGATTTGGTGTGTGTTTATTGGGAGAAGTAAATGTTAATTGGTTGACATATGACACCGAAGGATTGTGAGCTAGCGTTCGTTGTGAATTTTCTGAAGCTAATGTCCTTTCAGTGTGTAGTTCATCTCGTTGCAAGTGGCGTGTGGTTTTTGTGGTCTTGAAAACCTTGTATACTGAGAGCTTGGTGTATTTTTAGTGTGATTTTTGAAGCTCTGGGAGGCTGTGGACGAAGATGGCCAAACTAGTTTTTGATGTACTATTAGTTTTTTATATACTATTATTTTTAGAGGTTATTTTATGTCACATTATTTATCTTTTGTGCTAGCCCATTATTTTCTTGGATATATAGAAGATCAGTCGCTCTTTCGAGTATCTTTATTAAAAGAACTTCCATTTGGCCATAAAACCACCTAAGATTCAAAACTCAAGGACCGCTTGTTGATTTTAAGTCAATTAACACAAACATTATATATGAATTTATGTGATTGCAAAATTTATGAAGGGAGTTCGGTGCATTTCGATAAAACCTATGGGGCTTCGAAGTGTCACGTGGTTGGCTTGCTCCAGGTCTTTAGAGCACGTTTGTTGCAACTTGAGTGCGTTGATCTTATTTTACTTTGCCAGGTAGCTGGAATGGTGGTTTGTTTCATTGTTTGGTTGAGCCATGCTAACGAAAAAACATGTTACAACCACACGAGTGTGCTTTAGTAAAGAGGAAAACATATTTATTTCTATGTGTTTCTCGTTAGATGAACTTTTCTTTTTCATTTCATCCATCTTTATCGACCACCTATTTTCACAAGGCACTATGCCTGATCGCCTGATCGGTGCAAGCTGTTCTTGACAAAGATGGACAATCCAATTAACCTTGGGGTAGTTGACTAGTGGAGTCAACCACGTCAGCATCCCAGTCTCATGTGGGTTTTGTTAGAATTCTCATTTTTTTTGGATTTGTTCTTGCTTATATTTCTGGATTTGTTTTTTTATTATAAGCTATATATACAATGTGGATTATCTAACATAGCTTGATGGTAAATTAGAGATTTATCAGAAAGATGGGAAGAGAACAATGTTCATTAAGAGAGAAATTTGCCTAGTGGAGCTGTGCAAAACATTTTATAGTAACCAAGACTGTGTGGTAGCACACAAATGTTAGACACTTAGGGTGTATTTGGACGCCGCCTATGCATGTCGCGCTGAACACGACGACAACAAAAGTTGGGCGAACAATAGCTCGCCACAAATCAACGTGATTTGGTGTAAAAACTGACTTACATAGCGTTGACAAGTTTTGGTGGCGCCTTAACTCCGGCCACGAAACAAACACATGCAAAACTATGGCATGGAAGTTGTGGCAGACTGTGGTACACAAACCAAACACGCCCTTAGGCCTTGTTTAGTTCCAAAATATTTTACAAAATCGACACTGTAGCTTTTTCGTTTGTATTTGACAAATATTATCCAATCATAATCTAACTAGGCTCAAAAGATTCGTCTCGTCAATTTCGATCAAATTATGTAATTAGTTTTTATTTTTATCTATATTTAATACTTCATGCATGTGTCTAAAGATTCGATGTGACGGGGAATCTGAAAAATTTTGCAAAATTTTTTGGGAACTAAACAAGGCCTTAATAATAGTGTAGTAGAGAAAGCAATTATCTATCCAGTTCGTTGTGACAAACAAAATTGATTTGTCCATGTAAAATTTTAGGTTGCAATCAAACACATCCTAATTTCGTTTTTGCTTTGAAGACAAAGGGACTATTGCTTGTTTGAGTTTGAATTGAGATAAGATCGTGTGGGCTCGGCAGACCTTGCTTGGGATATTATTTGTTTTCTGTGCGTCATTTGGTCAACGGAGGATCCATGGAAGTCATTCAAATAAAATAATACGGATGATTGTACAGTACTAATAAAAAGTGACCTGTTGCATCCCTGGCCTTGTATATAAGGATGAAAACGGAACGGAAATATCCCGAACCGAACCGAACCGCTTTCTATATTGGATCCGATCGAATTCGTATTTTCTTATCCGACTTTACCTTTTTCGTTTTCCTATTTTAGATGTTTCGTATTTTAAATGTAAAAGTAGAAAACGGTTTAGATATTTTTCGACCGTTTTCTACTTTTCTACTTTTAATTTGAAATATTTCGAATTCAAAATTTGGTTTAAACCGAATTTAGTCAATTGCACGGTCACACAGCCTAATTACAGAGTACTCACTATGCATCTGTGTTCTTTCTACTAGTGGCTAGCTATGTTCCTGCTAGCTATTAATTACTTGTTCTTATTTATGTGTGGGCTATTGTATTAAATACCTAAGACCAAGAATCATGCACTTTTTAATTATTATATGCACTTAAACTTGATCGTGTATATACTTAGTTATGCACTTAGTACTACATATCGGTGTTTCTTATTGAGTTTTCGTATATCGACCGTGTTCGACATAAATCCGCTCGAATTGGTTCGTTTTCGAAATTCTTAATATTTCGTAAGTTCGCGTTCGTTTTCGTGTCCGACTTTACCGTTTCGTATTTCAAATGTAAAAATAGAAAACAATTTAGGAGTTTTTCGACCGTTTCCGACCGTTTTCATCCTTACTTGTATACATGAACCCGTGACAACACAACTGGTAAACAATGAATGATTTTTCTTCTTTTGCCAAACTTGTTTTGTTCATTTGGCTGATAAGCTAGGATAGAAAATACTGTTCATTGATTTGTTATAAGAGAAAACATTACTGAATAGCTGGCAGATTCGGTCGATAAGCTCAAACGAGACTGATGGATGTTGGGCGGGCCTAGTCATGATGAGGAGAGAGAATTCCGCTAAAAAAAGAAAAAAAAAAGAAACTATCTACCAACAATTGACTGTGGAGCATCTGATTTTTACCGTTGTCGTCCATCGCCTTGTCGTGGCCTCCTTCCATGGCGATCTTCTGACTATGGGGGCCATGCGCCCATGCCTGACTTGGCGAGCAGCCGCCGTCTACCATCTCTATCACTTAGCCGACCTGTCTCTCTCGATTTTTCTTTTTAAGACCGTCGAATTTGAAGACGAAGAGGGGAAGAGTCGTCGGATTTGATAAAAAATGGGAGGAAGAGTAAGGCTATGTGAGACTTCCTACTGCTACAGTTCGGTACAATGGTTTTCTTTAAGACGAAGGGAAAACATCCAGAGATCATCAATTTTAGGTGGAAGCCTACGTCTAATCTAAAAACATAGAATGCGTTCGCTTCCTGCGGAAGCGGTGGCCACGTTAGCCTAAATATGGACAGCCGCTTGATTTGCCTAATCAACTGTCCACGCTAGTTTTCCAAATAGATAGAAACGGAGATTCATTTTCAATATTTTATTTATGACGACGCGATTAAAAACGTCTGAAGCGCATACGGGGTACTTCCCGTGCGCCACGTTTGTAGCGCCCCTCCTTCTCTTCTTCCTTCTTCCCCGAGGGGAGCCGCGTCAAAGCAACCAAACCTGTGTGAGCTCCCCTCTCCCCTCCCTTCCCCCTCCCCTCTCTCTCTCTCTCTCCTCCTCGTCCTCGTCGATTCCTCGCACCATCTCCTATCCTGTATCCCCGCCGCCGCCACCGACGGCGAATCGGCGGGGCGCCGCCCCGAATCTCCGCCCTCCGCGCTCAGATCTCCCCCCTCCGCGCTTCCGGATGTCATGAGCCGCCCCCATTTGCCCAAGGACCCGACCTTCCCGCGCACCAATGGGTCCTTGGACGGCGGGGCCCGCGGCCTCGGCGAGATCGAGGAGGTGGGCGCTGCGGCCACCGTAGCCGTCGAGCAGTCGCCGCCCTCGCAGTCCTCGTCCCCGTCGGCGTCGTCGCCGCCGGCGGCGATGTCGTCGTGCGGGCAGTACATGCTACACCGGGTGCGCAAGCTGGACACCCTAGCGGGCGTCGCCATCAAGTACGGTGTCGAGGTAACATGCGATGGGAGTGATGTGCTGCTGTGTATTATTTAGGGGCCTCTGGTTTTAATATTATATTGGAGAATCAGATGGGATATTAAACAGCAGCATTTTTTTTAACTTGGTAGCTGTTCTGGGCAGGAACTCTTTTCTATTTTGTTTCTTTGGTGAACTGATTTTGGAATGGTTGGTGTATTCGGATCGTGTAGGTAGCCGACATTAAAAGGCTGAACGGCCTCTCAACTGACCTCCAGATGTTTGCACACAAGACACTGCGGATTCCACTCCCGGGGAGGCACCCTCCGTCGTCTTACCAGGAGAATGGTTCATATGAGAGTGACGACAGGTAGCTAGACTGAAATTGTACCGTGCATCAGCATGGCATGTTACATAAACCATGTTACCAGTGTGTCTCATGTTGTGTGTTTCTGATCAAGCATTTTTTTTTGGTGTTATAAGTGATATCACTAGTTATTTAAAGAGTCCTTACAAGTTCACTCAGGAGATGCATGTCAAGATCAAGGTCAGACTAGGGCACTAGTGCAATGTGGTTGAATACATGCCTTCAACTATTGCCACGTGAAACCGTTGTGTGTAATACAACTTGAAATAGCAACTGAAAAGGAAGCTTAGCCTTGTAGTCTCATGCAAAATGTTTCTTATAATTTCAAGTTTCAACTGCATGGTTGTTGCCAAAAAACCTTTCTACAACCAGGGGAACGTTCTCCCGTCACATCAATTATTGAGGTTGCTTTGAGATCTGTTATTGGAGAGAAGCTAAACTGAAAATAAATTATGAAGTCCTCTCACACCTGCTAGTCCCAAAGAGGTTTTGAATTACAGATGTGGTAGTAATACGTTACTCTAGATGTATAAAAATACACGTTTGCTGCAATCTAAACATGCAGCTAGATTTATTAGCTTTGTTTGTGTCCTGTTTCTGCGTTCAATGCGAGTAGCAAATTTTCTTTAGCTATTCGCTTTTATACATTTAATATTTTAGAAGTGTTTTTTCAGTCCCTGTAGGGTCATTTGAGTTGTTTTGGTCTTCTGTACTATCCAGATGATTTAGCCTGTTAGGTACCTGCCACCCCACACACTGAAGTTTTTTTATGAAAAAAAACTGATTTTAACTAAATATGCATGCACAATAACCTTGTGTTGGAGCTGTCCGCAGTTGGTATACCCTTTAACCGATGAGTCTTGAGTCCTTGAATCTTTCTGTAGCCACTTTTTTCTTTTAGTGACATGCAGCTAATCAGTTGAGTAGGCATATAACTTGATATTTTAGGTCGACTGTATGAACATTCATGTGGCATATTTAAGATGGTTTGGCATATTTATGTTGGCAATTTTAAGCTGTCTTCATGTGACCGCAGTATTAGCTATGGACATAAGTCAACATGTGAAGAGCTCTATAGGAGCTAACGGTTCATGTGAACCACTGTCTTCTGCTTATGTGGCTATCATAACCTCTTTTTCAAGCATTTATGATCTTTACATGTCTAAAATAATGTAAAAAAGTAGATGTAATTCAGACATTTGACATTTGTGAGACATTTTGGGTGAATACAGTGGCAGTGTTTTCACAGTTATGCACCCAAAGTCTTAGCCTTTCTGTCTAGTTGCTATTGCAGCAAATGCTTCTTGTTTCTTGCTTGTCAAGTCTCAGGCTTTCCACAATAATTATAGTTAATTACATCGTATGAAGTCTTCTCCAGGTCATTTTTGCTATTTCCATGATATGCCTTACATGACATAACAATATTATCGTTTCAGGGAATGTACTCCACGCCGCATTCACGAAGATATCTTGGATTCAATTTTGAAAACACCAAAGCCCAAAGTTTCGCCAGCTATGAGTCTTCTGCAGGGATACTATGGCCTTGCACCACCTCCAAAGAGAGATCAAACAAGTGAAGGCACTGAAATGGCAGTTTACAGTAAAGGCAAATCTGCTTTTTTGGATGTTGAGCCGTGGCTGGAGCCACCAAATTCCGACCCATTCCCTCTTCAGAATAGGAAAACCAGAAGCTTGATGATAGGTTCTTCTCTTGACGGTGATACTGATGAGAATGGTGACAGTGAAAGGTTCATAAGGCGGCGCCAGAAAGCTGATGGTGAGCTGTTACCGAGGGAGGAAAATGGTGGTGACTTTCTGGCAAGCGCTGGAAAAGGCTTGGCACTGAGGCCAAAGTCTAGCAATCGACCAGACATGAACAAGAGCCAGCAGAATCTTTTTGTGATGGCGGAGCCTTTGTTTGTCAATGGTGTGCAAACTGTAAGGAAATCATCCAGCACTCCAGAGTTCCAGGAGCCAGAGACCAACACCAGTTCATCCATATGGTCAGCGAGCAAGTGGAGCATAAATACAGATGCTTTCGCTCTTCCTCTCCCCATCCCTCGTTTTGACAACATTCCAAAGCCCATTGCTGCTTGGAGAAACAAGGCGGCTCGCGACTAATAAACTGCTATATCTTGGCTATGTGCTTGATTTTTCCTGAACTCGAGGCCCAGAAAAGTGTCCATGAAGGAGCTTACCAGTCTTCACAGCTTTGGAAGCATAGCAGGACCGCGATTGGCTCCTGCTAGTTAGAACATTCTGAAGATCAGACACATGTGTCTAGTTGGAACATTCTGAAGATCAGACGCATGTGTCTATATGTTTCCAGATGGTATCTAGATTAGGTTTACATGATTCTCATGTTATATTGGGCTTATGTTGCGCCAAGAGTAGCAACGTTAATATTTGGCCATATAAATTATAGATGCTAGATGACATAGAGGAGACTTGATATTTGAGGAGGATATTCTTTTGTACACAATGAGATAATGTAGAGCATCAAAGGGCGGTTATATATGTGTTGTATGTGTGATCCCATACCCTAATATAGAGGAGGTTGGCTTTGTTTAACTCCAGACTAAGTTCTTTTAACACTTGTTTATGTCTTACTAAATCTCTCAATTCCGTTGCAGTCGTTTACCTTTGTTTCATGTCAGTCCATGTGATTAGTTTTGCTGCTTTAGCCTTCACTGTCTGGAATCTGGATCAACGTGGACAACCAGAACCAGAAGGCCAAACCTATCTCTTTCGCCCGCATCCCACTCCAGTACTCCACCCACACCCACATCGTGCAGGCCGCCGCAGCAGGCGACAGCCGAGAGCGCGTCCACCCGTCAGCCCGTCCACCACCCGCTGGAGGTGAGCAGCAAGGACCTAAACCAGACAGTGACCACGACTCAAAGTCGCCAAAACTCCGGACAGCCACGTATTTCCCCACTCTCCAGACGAACCTTCTCGATGGCGACGCTGACCTCCCCTCCAGCTGCCCCCGCATCCACCGCCACCTCCCCCGTCTCGCGCCTCCGGCCACCGCGCCCCTCCCTTCTGCGCCTCCGCTTCTGGCCAGCACCAGTGGCGGCCGCCGCCGCCGTGCCTTCCCCGATTGCTCTGGGCCCAGGCTGTCGTTCCTCGTCCGGCATACGCTGTCGAGCCGCCGCCGGGCCCTCGCCGCCCTCCTCAGAGCCCCCTCCGTCTCCGCACGGTTAGTTTGCCCTGGTTCTCTCACACAGTCCCGATAGATTCATAACAGAAGGGTGCACTTCCTTTTTAAAATTTTGCAATAAATAAATAAATAAATACATAAAATAAAAAAAATAGTGGTTTCTCTAAACGATTACACATTATCTGGAGTGAGCAACCAGAAGAGTTGTCCTACGGTCCTACCTTTGGGAATCTGGGATCTCCATTTATTTTTAGGCATTGCTCTAGAGTTACCAGATCATCATCATTAGAATTTCATTGCAAAAAGAAGCTAAGTTGTAGACATACATATGTATCTCTTGCCCAGCATATCTTAATCCTTCAATTATACTTTATGTCCCACTCCAGATCGTAGTCATCTTGATCGATAGTTTGATAACTGGTACAATCTGACGATACGGAGTACTTCTCATATTTTTGGTCTTCATAAGATGTGATGCGTTCTATATATCGTTCCATGTGTAGATCAAGTTAAGATAACACTGTAAGTTGTCATAACTGGAGGCACATGAACGAGGAATTTTGGCCTCAAATTTATTTTTGAGCAATTTCTTGTCTCTGGGTGCTCCAGATCCAGAGTTCAATCATTTGAATACTTAATGCCACTTGCTGCTTACATTTTTTGATAGGTTCAATCTGGATACAACTCACACAAAAATTATTTTAGATACAAAATTGCTAATCATATATCCGGTGTTCATCTGTGCATGTGTGATCTTGTTTGGATGGTAGTGTGGTTGCTGTTGATCTTCTCATGATTGCATGATCGTTATTTTCTTGCTGATGCTTGATGTCAAATGCTTTCCTGATGCTTATGTGATTGTTGGAAGATTATGATATACTGAACTGCATCCTGTGAAGAGCTCATGTGGTCATGTGTGATAAATGAGTAGGGATGCAAGTAGGTTGGCCTGCGAACCTGCATATAGGGTCAATTTTGTTTGTTGCTTGTGGCAACAAAACTAGACCTATATGCGGGTTCGCGGGTCAACCCACTTGCATCCCTAAAATGATTCATATACCCATGTCAATGAGTATATTGAACTAGGAGAGGTGAAGCAAGTACAGCCTGTATACACCAAGACCAACTTCTTATTGATGCTGAAAATATAAGCTGTTAGAAACTTAGAATGACTATAAACTGGAAATTTCTGTTTCTTAATTATGTGACTTTAAAGTATAAGGCAGGGTGATGACATTAATTTGTTGGATGTGAAAACCTCATAGTAGCTGTCAGATAAATCTGGAAAGATATGGTTAATTCTTTCACTAAGTGAAGTGGAACAACTCAAGGTTATCATTAGATGGTAAGGTAAACCAGATAGTCGGCAATAGATTAGACCTTGTCCTGACAATGTCAATAGTACAACTGAAGATACATCGTCAGGTTAAACATTCCGTGTTCCAGCTTACTTTCAGTTTACTCAAGTAAACTAGAATGCTTAGTCATATAATAACAGAGTATAGGTTGTACATGCAGCTGTAGATGTTGGCCCCTAGAATCCAAGCTCAGGTAAGCTGCTAAGCTTCCCTCACTCACCAGCAGCTAGAGGTAGAAGAAAACACCCTCACACACACACACACACACTCAGTTTCAGCGTTGGTTGAAACTGAAACACTGAATGTGACAAACTGAACTGCCTCTTTCCATTGCAATATGGTAGTATATATACAACTACATGTATCTCTACCAGGTACATTGGAGGTATGGTGAGTACACCAACTACCTACTCCTAGTACATCCACTCAAGTATCAACCCACTACCATAGTACCATGGCTGATGTACTTCTACCAACTATATTACTTAAGTGGCCTATTGCCTTGCTACAGCACAAGAGATGAACAGCACATGCTGACCCAAAAGTCCTTGCTGCAGCAGGGAAAGAAAGACAGGGCAGCAGCAGATTACAGCTTACAGTAGACCATAAGTGTGTTTTTTCAATATAAACAACGGCTCTATATCCTACTTAAACTGATCCATATGTAGCAGAATTACAAGATCTTGCAGCGCCAAACTGGAAGGTGTTAGTTGCAAATGTAGCTACCAATCAACTTTTACTGGCAATGATAGATGGTGTATAGATAGCACATAGCAGTTATGCAGCATGATAGTAGGAGAATGGAGAAACGATCGCTATACTTGGCTAGGAGTGTAAACCACTGCTATCAGTCTATGATATTCAAGTGAAACTTTTGACTGTACACTTGGAAGGATAGTGTTTATTATGTGCCATCATTGCTCCTAATGTAGGTCGTTTTAGCTTTGTTCTAAAGTCAAACTTCTCTAACTTTGACCAAGTTTATAGAAAAATGCACCAACATCTGAAACATCAAATTATTTCATTACATCTACCATGAAATATGTCTTGATAATGCTTTTATTTAGTATTGTATATGCTAATATATTTTTGTATAACATTGATCAAAATTAGAGAAGTTTGACTTAGGACGAAACTAACATTTTGGAACGGAGGGTGTATATATATAATAACTAGCCCAGAAGATAGGAGGAAGATGCTCCAGTAATCAGCATACGGAGACTAGATTAGAAATTGTTGTCCCAGAATAACTGCTGCTATATTTTTGCATGTTTCCCACATATAGCATCACAAATTTGGTTGCAGACTTGCAGGAAGCAGCTGCTCAGGTGTCTGTGAATTCCTCTCACCACTGTAAATGATGAGACTCCCTAGAAACTAGCTCCTCACCCCTCCTAGTTGCTCCCTGTCTCACAGTGAATTTTGAATCTTTATACAAAGAATGAGTTTTAGCTAATTTCTTGTGGTTATGAGAAAGGATTAGGGCCTCATGAGAAAGCAGTGTTTCATTTGATGAAAAGCTTGGTAGGCATGGCAAGTCGTGCTAATAGGACATGTGACATCTATTAAAAGATGTCAAGGGCGTCAAACCCCTGACTGGCCGGACCGCGGCTACGTAGTTCGTAGCCGTCGGCCGTCTTCTCCGGTGAGGTTATACCCCTCTACCGCAGGCTTACATGAAAGAGAGAGAGAGATAGGATAATTGTTCTTGCTTGCCTTGATCAATCTGATTACAAGGCTTATAAAGCCATAGTCCCAACTAAAACGAGTAACCAACTCCTAGAATCTAGGGACAGATAACAGGGAAGGAAACTAACAATATCTTTCCTTCTAACCACCTGATGCGCCTGGTACAGAGACCTGCGCGCCCTCGGCGTCCCCAGACGCCGCGCCTTCGCGCACCGCGCGATCGGCTGCGCGTTCAGCAGCTCGCCAAGTCCCTGGCCCGGCGCCTCCTGGTGTAGACCTTTCCCCACATGACATCTCCCCCTCCGTCGAAGCTCAGCTCGTCCTCGAGCTGGAAAGAGGGGTACTTGGCGCGGAACGCGTCGACATCTTCCCAAGTAGACGATGCCGCAGACTCGCCTTTCCACTGGATCAAGACCTGGCGGACGCCCCGGGCCAGGCGAGAACGCACAGCACGAGCTGGTTCGGGAGCAAGCGCGCCATGGTGCACTGCTGGCAGAGGTGGAGGCGCTGCTGGTGGAGTCCCTTGGAACTTCTTGAGAAGGCCGACGTGAAACACGTCATGCAGTCGTGCTCCTGCGGGCAAGTCGAGGCGGACGGCGACGTCGTTGATCAGCTCGGAGACGCGGTACGGCCCGAAGTAGCGGGGCTTGAGCTTGCCCGTCGACGCTTGGGGCAGAGAGGCAGCGTAGCGCTGGCGCAGTCGAAGGAGAGCCCAGTCGCCCACGTGATAGGTTACTGGACGGTGGGCGGCATCATAGTGGTGCTTCTGGACTTGCTGAGCTTGCTGCAGCCGAGCACGAATGTCCGCCAGGAACTCGTCACGCTCCTCCATGCTGCGGGCCACAGCAGCCACCCGCCGGGTTTGTAGGAGCGAAGTGATGGCGGATCGCGGCCGTAAACGACACGGAACGGGGTGTCCCGCAGCGACGTCTGATAGGCAGTGTTGAAGACGAATTCTGCCGAAGGAAGCCACCGAAGCCATTGCCGCGGTCTGTCACCTGTCAAACAGCGAAGGTACATAATAATGACCCGATTAGCCGCCTCTGACTGGCCATCGGACTGGGGATGGAACGCCGTCGTCATGTGCAGCTTCGTGCCCATCAAGCGCATGAGCTCTCGCCAAAACGTGGAGGTGAAGATCGGATCGCGATCTGACACCATGGACTGGGGAACGCCGTGTAGACGAACAATGTCGGCGAAGAAGGCTGCTGCTACAGACTCCGCGGAGTACGGGTGCGCCAGGGGTATGAAATGACAGTACTTGCTGAACCTGTCCACGACCGTCAAGATGACGGACTTGCCACGCACCTTGGGCAGCGCTTCAACGAAGTCCAGGGCGATGTCGGTCCAAACGCCTTGTGGAACGGGCAGCGGCATGAGCAGGCCTGCACGCCCTCGTGGCCGTCCTCGTGCACGGCCTGCACGATCTCCCGAACAAGGGCTGAGTCGGGCGGAATGTAGAGCCGGCCCCTGTACTGGACCAGGCCATCCACCAGGGACCAGGGAGCACCGCGGGCGCCGCTGGAAAGCTCCTGGAGCAGCGCCACCAACGCCGGATTAGCACCATGAGCCTGCCGGAGGCGCGTGACGAAGTCGAACCGTGGAGCGGAGAGGGCGAGGATGGTGCTGCCCTCGCTGTCGTCTGTGTCACGGCGGGAGAGCGCGTCGGCGACCGTGTTTGCCGCGCCCGGCTTGTACTCCACGGTGAAATCGAAGCCCAGCAGCTTCCCCACCCAATGGTGCTGGGGAATCGTCGAGAGCCGCTGGTCCAGCAAGAACTTCAGGCTGTAGTGGTCCGTCTTCACCAGGAAGCGACGGCCCGAAAGGTACGGCCTCCAGTGCCGTACAGCCTGAACAAGGCCGATGAGTTCGCGCTCATATGCAGCGAGCGCGCGATGTCGTGGGGCGTTCGGCCTGCTGAAAAAAGCAATTGGATGACCCTCCTGGATGAGGACAGCACCGAAGCCATGGGAGGACGCGTCACACTCGACGGTGAAAGGCTTGGCGAAGTCCGGCATGGCGAGGATGGGTGCGGAAGACACGGCGGTCTTGAGAGCGTCAAATGCCGCAGCAGCGTCGTCGTTCCAGGAGAACCCCTCCTTTTTGAGGAGAGCGGTGAGCGGGGCAGCGACGGCGCCGTAGTTGTGGACGAATTTGCGGTAGTAGCCCGCCAAGCCGAGGAAGCCATGCACGACGCGAGCGGACCGTGGAGCAGGCCAGTCGCGGATAGCCTGCACCTTGGCTGGGTCCATGGCGACGCCGGACGCTGAAATAATGTGGCCGAGGTAGGAGACCGACGTTTCGCCGAACGCGCACTTGCTGCGCTTGACGAAAAGCTGGTGGCGCCGGAGCTCAGCGAGCACGACCCTGAGATGACGCAGATGCTCCGCCCACGACCCGCTGTAGATAAGAATATCATCAAACAATACCAGAACGAACCGTCGCAGAAAAGGCCGCAAGACGTCGTTCATGAGCGCCTGGAACGTCGCCGGAGCGTTGCACAGCCCGAACGGCATCACCAGAAACTCGTAGAGCCCATCGTGAGTCCGGAACGCCGTCTTGTGGACGTCGGCGGGGCGCATGCGGACTTGGTGGTACCCCGACCGTAGGTCGAGCTTGGTGAAGAAACGAGCGCCGTGGAGCTTGTCGACGACGGGAATCGGGAACGCGTCCTTGACGGTGAGCGCGTTCAGCGCTCGGTAGTCGACGCAGAAACGTCACGCGCCATCCGCCTTCTTGACGAGGAGGACCGGGGAGGAGAACGCCGAGTCGCTGCGACGGACGATGCCCTGCTCGATCATAGCAGTGCACTGCCGCTCCAGCTCGTCCTTGTGGGCAGCCGGGTAGCGGTAGGGTCGGACTGCTACCGGCTGGTCGTCGGGCTTGAGGATGATGACGTGGTCGCGGGAACGCTTGGGTGGCAGTCCGCTGGGCGCTGTGAACATGTCCCCGAAGCCAGCGAGGAGCTCATCGAGGAGAGGCGCTGCCGAGGTGGACGCGCAGGACTCCACCAGCTCCTGGAGGGGGACACCGGTCCAGCAGGTCGGCCGGCCCTGGTGCAGGAACGTCATTGTGCCCGCGGTGAAGTCCCACGTGAGGCGTCCCAGGGATTCCATGCACTGTGTCCCGAGCACCAGGTCATACCCAGCAAGGGGCATGACGAATAGATCTGGGCGCGGCTGGATAGGCAGCCCCGAACGCCGCGCAGCTTCTTCCCCGATGAAGTTGTGGGTGGAACCGGTGTCGAGGAGCGCGATCAGGGACGTCACGCCCACCCCCACGCGAATCTGCATGGTCTTGCCCATGGCCACGCCGGCCACTGCGTGGAGAGAGAAGACGGGCGCCTCCGTCTCTGCGGCCTCAGCAGCTGCCCCGGCACCGTCAGCGTCGTCAATCTCGACGCCGTCGATAAAGAAGATACGCCTGCAAAATCTGTTGTGGCCACGAGAATATTTTTCATTGCAATTAAAACACAGCCCCTGACGACGCCGGTCAGCCATCTCTTCCGGAGTCAGACGGCGTGAATTACCCGCGCCGCGGCCCTGCTGGGCGGCTGCGGGAGGTGCAGGCAGCGCCAGCAGCGGTGGAGGCGCTGGGAGGGTTGCGCGGGGCGGCGCCCGAGGCAGCGGCTGCACGGGGCGTTCGGCCTCCATGAGCTCGACTTGGCGAGCCAAACTCATTGCAGTGGCTAGGGTCTCCGGGTTGTGGATGCGGATGGCGTGGCTGAGGGGTGGAAGAAGACCGCCCGTGAAGAGTTGGACGCGCTGAGCTTCGTCAAGGCGGCCTGCGCGTGGCAGTAGGCCCTGGAAGCGATTAGCGTAGTCCTCGACCGTCCCGGTCCGCCGGCATTCAGCGAGCTCGAACAGTGGTGCCGAACGGAGGGGAGGCCCGAAACGTAGATGCAGGAGCTCCTTGAAACGCCCCCATGGGGGTGCGCCCTCATCCTCCAGTAGCTGCGTGTACCACAGCTGGGCCACCTCGTCCAGATGGTAGGAGGCCATCCAGACCCGCTCCTCCGCCATGGTGCGGTGATGGCGAAAGTAAGATTCGCACTTGTTGAGGAAGAGTAGCGGATCGGTCGTGCCGTCATAGCGGGGGAAGTCCCACTTCTTGGGTTTGGGGGGGAAGTCGGTGTCGCGCTGCTCCTCATGCTTGTGACCGCCGGCGCTGTCCGAAGACGACGCGGACTTCTCCTTCATTGCGGCCAGATCGGCCTTCATGGTTGACATCTCGGTGGACAGGGTCTTGAGGGACGCTAGAACATCGGCAAGGGTAGGCTCGGCCATGGCTGGTGACCAGTGGAAGGGCGCAGCCGAGGTGGGAGATGTGGGCGGGGTAGGGTTCTGGTGGCCGGCGGCAGTGGATGATTGGTCGGAGTGGGCAGGGGAGGATCGCCGGAATCCTGATACCAGGTTGTCAAGGGCGTCAAACCCCTGACTAGCCGGACCGCGGCTACGTAGTTCGTAGCCGTCGGCCATCTTCTCCGGTGGGGTTATACCCCTCTACCGCAGGCTTAGATGAAAGAGAGAGATAGGATAATTGTTCTTGCTTGCCTTGATCAATCTGATTACAAGGCTTATAAAGTCATAGTCCCAACTAAAACGAGTAACCAACTCCTAGAATCTAGGGACAGATAACAGGGAAGGAAACTAACAATATCTTTCCTTCTAACCACCTGATGCGCCTGGGCCAGAGACCTGCGCGCCCTCTGCGTCCCCAGACGCCGCGCCTTCGCGCACCGCGCGATCGGCTGCGCGTTCAGCAGCCCGCCGTAAGTCCCTGGCCCGGCGCCTCCTGGTGTAGACCTTTCCCCACATGACATCTCCCCCTCCGTCGAAGCTCAGCTCGTCCTCGAGCTGGAAAGAGGGGTACTTGGCGCGGAACGCGTCGACATCTTCCCAAGTAGACGATGCCGCAGACTCGCCTTTCCACTGGATCAAGACCTGGCGGACGCCCCGGGCCAGGCGAGAACGCACAGCACGAGCTGGTTCGGGAGCAAGCGCGCCATGGTGCACTGCTGGCAGAGGTGGAGGCGCTGCTGGTGGAGTCCCCTGGAACTTCTTGAGAAGGCCGACGTGAAACACGTCATGCAGTCGTGCTCCTGCGGGCAAGTGTTTCTGTAGACATTTTGTTCAATCTAGACATTTTGTTCACTTTCATGAATGAAGTGTTTCTGTAGTGTCAACAGTCAGCTTCTTGTAGGTTTTATCATATGGTTTCCTATCACTAGGCCCATTGTGACACTCAAGATTCTTCGCTTAATTAATAAATGAATGCACACTACTCTGTAATCATTTTGTTTTTCTTTTGACAGGTTGGCAAGAGAAGCTGTCAAGTTTGCAGGATAGAGCACGGATCTTCTTTGCCGTTCTGTTCTGGATGTCATTGTTTTTCTGGGGAAGTGCTTGGGATGGAAGTAACAACTCTGGAGGCAAGAAGCGCCAACGATTTCGAAAGAAGTCAAAGTGAAGATGCTCTAGGATTTACATTTTTTCCATAGGGATATAGCTTTCTATGTTCAAGGACTTGTGAACATAGTAAAGGTGTAGGCATAGAAAGTTGCCGTGTTACATAGTTGTATTTCAGCAGCCGGTACCCTAAAGTAAATTGCCCGGTCCTGCTGTATATATTGCCAATCATGGATAGGAGACATGAATGACATCATAATGGACTAAAGGAGACATGTTATGTCTGTTCCTTGATATTAGTAGTATTATTCTGGAAACAGAATTGCATGTCATACAAATCTTGAAAGCTTGTGGTAACTAAGGTTAGGTAGAATAGCCAGGGGCATAATAGCTAATTTTAACTCTTCTCTCCCCTCCACTCGTGAAAACTATTATTTAGATAGTCATAGTGTCTAAGAGCTAATTACCACAATTACAAAATGTCTTCTAGCAAAAACAAACAATATTATTAAGTAAATGTTTCTTAACAAAAAACTAACATTGAATGATAACCACCATTGAACAATGTCCTATAACAAATTTACCCTTAACAATTTGGCACTCCTCCCAATGGCCCCTGAGTACAGTGTGTTCGTATTTGGTTGCTTTTATGCAGGCTTTACGTAGTGCTTAAAGCAGGTACAATGTCGCTTCATAGCGAGTACGTTAGATTTAGTCATATGATACAATGCAGATTTACATAAGCTGACGTGCACATAAAAAAATAAAACATTATCATTTACATACCTCTAGTAGAAATATGAGACCTCAATGAATATGATTATATGCAACAAAATGTACACAATCACACATAATTTTATCAAATACGCTTTGCTTGTATAGAACAACCAAATATCAAGACACTATGTACTTTTAGCTTGACTTAGATTTATACTTATAAGATCTAATGCAAGCTAAAGCTAATAAAAGATTAGAAGCAACCAATCAGATTTCAAGTGAATGGACGCAGAGCATCCCGTTACAAACAGAAGAGCATCGGTTCTGTTGAGGAAAACTAAAACACAAGAACGGAGGAGAGGTTCATCACGACGGTATTAGGCTGAGGCGAAACCATTTGCCAACAAAGACATTTCGCACGAACGTGCCACCTGACATTATGGGTCCACGCGCCAGCCGCCCATCAGCGGGAACCCGTCCGTACCGCCTCCGCAACGGTAACGATAGCGGTCGCCTGCTCCCCAGAACGCAAAAACACCCCGCCGCCGCCCCGGGGCCCCTCCAAGGCTCCAACGAACGAACACAGGCCACGGCGCCACCGCCACCCACACCCACCGCCTCACGCACTTCGCCTTCTCCTCGCAGCTCAGCTCCCCTCTCTCCCCCCATTCCGCCGTGCCGTGCCTCTCGCCTCCCGGCACTGCCGATTTATATACCAACCACCGCGCCATGCGCTCCCCACCGCCACCGCCACAGCCACTCCACCCGCACCGAACCAATGGCGGCCGACCCGCCGCCCCCACCTCCTCCGGCGCAGCTCCCGCCTCCTCGCCGCCCGCACAAGCAGCTTCAGCCGCGGGGGTACTGATCGACTCTGATCTCGCGCTGTGCGGCCGTGTGGCGGGGGCCTGATGAGCTGATGTGTAGGTTCCGCTCGCGTCGCGTGTGCAGGTACCAGGTGGAGGTGTTCGCCGCGGCGCTGCGCGGGAACACCATCGCGGTGCTAGACACAGGCTCCGGGAAGACCATGGTCGCCATCATGCTCGCGCGGGAGCACGTCCTCCGTGCGCGCGCTGGGGAGACGCCACGCCGGATCGTGGTGTTCCTCGCGCCCACTGTACATCTCGTCCACCAGGTTGGCCTCCGGTGGCCCGTTTTGTCTTCTCCACGCGGGAATGTGGTGGGTAGAGGCTGTGTTTTTGATGGGGGAAGCGGTGCCTTTCTGTGTTTGTGCTGTAGCAATTCGAGGTGATTCGGGAGTACACAGACCTCGACGCGGTGGAGTGCCATGGGGCATCGGGGGTTGGCGACTGGAACGCCAAGCGCTGGAAGGAAGCAATTGGCAGTAAGGAGGTAAGCGCCAGGGTTCACTGAAGCCTGCCCTATGCTTGACACAGTAATTGAGCAATTGTGATGCACTCTGAGATTTACTACCAACTTACTTGACTAATGGCCTGGAACATCAAGCGTCCTGTAGTGTTGATAACCACTGCCGTCAGTCGTGGTCGTCCTGAGTTGAATGTAGATTGAGGTTATTTTCTTCATAAATGCAGGAGTTCTTGACTAAAATTATTCTTCAATAATAGCTATATACATATGAAATATTCTCCCTGTTTCCGTTGCTATACGGATACTTCTCTACATTCACAAAATCTCATAATCCTTGTAAATATGCCACTGTGATGAACTTATCTGAACTTATATGGCTTTTTAATTTTATTTTCTTCTCTTGGATTTCATAGTCATTCATACGATTGTGAAATATGTAAGCAATGACTCTTTTCCTTTTTTTTCCTCTCAGATTGTTGTTATGACACCACAGATATTATTGGACGCTCTCAGGCATGCTTTTCTAACAATGTGTGTGATGAGCTTGCTAATATTTGATGAATGCCATCGTGCTTGTGGGAACCATCCATACTCAAGAATAATGAAGGTAACACGATTTGAAGATCGTTTCTTTGGTTTGACTTGTATTTCCGATAGGCTTTGTTCCATACTCTCTTGCAGTCTTGTATAGTACATGGATTGCTTAGGCCTTAGGATCACGTTTTCTAAACAAGTGTCATGCAAAAGTTCTAATGTCTCTAACCCGGCTTGTGTTTAAAGGAGTTTTACATTGATTCTGAGTGGAGGCCAGCTATATTTGGAATGACGGCATCTCCAGTTTCTAAAAGGGGTAGGAGTTTCTGTTTATGACATTCATGTGTAATTTCTCTTTTGTCAATCGTTCCAGCAATTATTCTTTATTGCTATTTTAATTATCATGTTGTATGACTGTAATTGTCTTCCTTTTTTTTTGTCATACTCCATGAAAAACTCTTTTTGATAAATTTTATGGTGCATTGATACTCCATTTTGGTGTATAACACTTTTTTTTTCTGATATCGACTCATGTTGTTTTGTGCATCATAAGACAATGCATTTTGGGAGTGTGGTGCTCTCTTGTACTAAATACTAATGCTGCTCTACTTCTCAGAAGTATAAATTTCTAGGTTATCTAGCTTACATGATTTGTTGCAGCTTTAATTTTTTTAATGATTTTGTGCATCTAATTTGATTCTTGGGTGCACATTGCACTTCCTTGTTAATTGTTTTTCATTGTTACTATTCATCCTACTGGAAGCTACATATATGACTAATTTACTGAGTCAAAGTTGTTTCTGATCTATGACTGTTTCATTAGGCATATGTTTTTCTTACTAATTATGGTAGGTTCACATTTTTGGATCCTTAGCTATTATTTGGGTAGGGTCATGCAGAGTGTAGCACAGGAGCCCTATTAGAATATATTGTCACCTTGGATTCACATTCCTACCATTAAATGTGCCATGCTATTCTATTTTGCATTTAGTATTTATTTCTAAAACCTTATATTTTTACAGGGGCTTCTACTATAGAAGATTGTGAAGCACAGATTGCTCAACTTGAGCTAGTATTGAATGCCAAGGTTCTTTCTCTCTTGCTGCCAAAATTTCCTTAAATTTTTTATTGAGTTCTTTTAGGAAACCCAAGTTTGCAGCAGCAAACTGATTTAAATATCTTACACATTATCCCAGGTATATATTGTTGAAGATAGGAATGAACTTGAGAGCTTTTCAACTGGTGCGAAAATTGTGAATAAATACTATGATCCTTACTTATTTGATTTGGATGATCTGGAATCAAAGTTACAGATGCTGTTCGAGGAGGTGATTTAACCAACCAACTATATTTCTTCTGATTCACTAGAAAAATGTGCTTTTTTAGTAGCCACAGTCTCGATACCTAGTATCTTTTTCTGCTTGTACTTACGCATATGTTTATATATCTAAACATTGTACTGTTGGGCAGTTTGATGGTTTGTTGGTTAGTCTACAAGAATCATCTCCTAATAAATTTGAAGACACCGATAGTATATTGGAGATGTCGAGAAAGAGCTTGTCCAGGTACCATGGGAAGATATTGTACGGACTAAATACTCTTGGTCCAATTGTTACCTTGGAGGTATTATTTTATTGAAGCAGCAAGTATTTCTTTTTTTTTTCTGAAGGGTTATAATGTCCATTACATTCTATTTATTGATATTGATTAGTAGCTGCATAAGTTCGTGTGTCCTTAATGACTCCTACATTTCTACACATTTGTTAACTAATGCCATTGACTCTTGCTGAGACAGGGAATATATTGGATTAAGAAATTGGCAAGCATAATTTAATAGGTCACCTTTGTTATAGGAAACACATTTGAGATACCCTTTCTCTTGTCTCACAAAAGAAAAAATGGCTCAACTCAGTGAATACATTTGCCCTCCTTTATGAAAATTTTCTGTTTCTTTCCCTGCCAGTCTTAATAATGTAGCACTTGCACTGCAAACCATATTACAGTACCATACCATTTGTATTAGAAAATATGTGGTCATGATCCTATGTTCCGAACATTCACCTGTAGCTTTCATTTCTTTAGATTGTTTTTTCAGTTTGAAGGATTATGTTCTTCGTTCCTAGAAAATCATACATGTATTTATATAGCAATCTTATTAACCAGAGTAACTAATTGTACAATTTGAATGCTTATATGCTAACTCTTTATTACATTTCTCTGACAGGTGGTGAAAATATATAATGAAAGCATTAATACCGTAGGTGATTCTGAAGATTGTCTATTTTCTAAAGCAAGCCTCAACTTACAGGTGTCCTATTTCAAAGAAGCTTTATTTTTGATTGAAGAATTTTTGCCACAGGGTATGATGCACTATTTTACTTAACTCTTACTATACTGTCACCAGCTTTGAACCTACAGCTTTTATGCATCAATATTTACTTTCTAATTCTTATGGCATCATTCTATAATAGGTTATGGGGAGCTGATGAAATCAGAATCTGGTTCTGCGGAACTAACTAAGAGGGGATATGTTTCTTCTAAAGTGCAGACACTGATCAACATTTTCAAATCATTTGGGTAATACCTTAATCCACTTAAGATGTTTATTTATTCCTTTGTTTAGTCTTCTGTTCGTGCAAACATACATTTACATGTGTTTTCTCCACAGCTCGTCAGAGGAAGTGCTTTGCATGATTTTTGTAGAAAGAATTATGACAGCCAAAGCTGTTGAAAGGTTTATGAGAGGAAATGTGAACTTCTCTCGTTTTTCAATTTCATACTTGACTGGAGGGAGTACATCAAAAGATTCTTTGAGCCCAGCAGTACAGAGATTTACTTTGGATTTGTTCCGAGCTGGGAAGGTATTATGTTTTACATGTGAAATTTGATTGGAATATTCAAATGATATACTAACCCTTATTTCAATTTATAGGTGAATTTGCTTTTTACAACAGATGTCACTGAAGAGGGTATTGATGTACCTAACTGTTCCTGTGTGATACGCTTTGACTTACCCAGAACTGTTTGTAGCTATGTCCAGTCTCGTGGGCGTGCCAGAAGAAGCAGTTCAAGTTATGTTCTTATGATTGAAAGGTACAAAGTTTGCTATATTTAATCAATTTTATTTTGATATGGACTGTTTAACTATAAAAAAGTTTATATGGTCACCAATATTTTGTCCCGTTCCAAGTTACACCTATTCTTAAACCTTTTCTTATATGCTTTGTCTGGAACTTTCAGGGGTAACTTGGTGCAGCAGGAACACATATTTCGTATAATACGAACTGAATACTATGTTAAAACCTTCGCACTGCATAAACAGCCAAATACTCCATCACTTGATTTGCCTCTCCAAGAGAAGTACATGTACCATGTTGAATCAACAGGAGCAACTATCACTGCAGAATGCTGTGTCAATCTAATTTATAAATATTGTGAGAAGCTTCCTAAAGATAGGTATGCTTGTGCTTTTAATCTGCATATGTGTTCGTTGATCTGCATTTCAACATATGTGTGATTGCTATTCTTAAACTTTCAATTGGATTTGTTCCTGCTATGGGTAGTATTTGCATGTGGGCTGAAAAGTTGATCAAACTTAAATGTCACACATAATGGAATAACTACACCTCCTACCCCATGAACTTGCTGTATAAAAACACGATAGCACTCCTCTCCAGGTATTACTTGCCAAAGCCTTGCTTTGAGGTGGGTCTCAAAGATGGGTCATATCAATGTGCCTTGACAATGCCCCCCAATGCTGCATTTCGAAGTATAGTTGGTCCTCCAAGCAGTACATGTAATTTAGCCAAGCAGCTTGTATGCCTCGAGGCATGCAAGAAACTGCACGAGCTGGGAGAACTCGATGATCATCTAGTACCCTTGACTGAAGAGCCTATGGATATCGATACAGACACAACAGATAAAAAATGTGTTTCTGGACCAGGTATGGTTCTAATGTTTTGCAAGTGTTGCTTCGTGCTTACATCAATGTTTCATTGAGAGGAACACCTCTTCATATATTTATCTCTGTTTCAACAATAAAATACTGTACAGTGAGTGAGTCTGTTTATAGTGGTTGTGACTCAGAACGGGCATGAAACTTCTGCATACCAGGATAGAACTTGATGAGCTAGTGGTGGTTGAATCTGTTTGTTGCCTTGCATGCTGCATCATATTTACTTGTACAGAAACTCTCTTCGTATAAGTTGTTATCTTTGTGGACTTGTTTATTAAGAAAATGTCTCATTTGTTATTTTTGACATGGATTGAGCAATGCACTGAATACTTAGTTTACAAATGGAAGTTGACAGTAGCATTCCCATGAAGTATTAGCAACAGCTATGAGTGCTTCTCCTTCCGAAGAAGATTTTATATTTTTTCCATTGCCCTTTCACCATTTTGGCAGGAACAACTAAACGAAAGGAGCTTCATGGAATAATAAATGTTCATGGTCTATCTGGAAACTGGATCCATGAAAGTGAAACTGTCATTCTGAATTCTTACACATTTGATTTTCGTTGTGATCAAGAAGGTGAAACTTTTGCTGGGTTCGTTCTCTTAATGGAATCAGTACTTGATGATGACGTGGCACATTCAGAAATAGATCTCTTCCTTATACCTAATAAAATGGTGTACACCGCCATAACTCCTTGTGGAAAAATTCAACTGAACAAAGAGCAGGTTGTTCAAGAAACCCTGTTGCTAGAATTCTTTTAAGTTTACCAATGGCTTACTTTTCCTAGTTTTCTTCAGCTGCGTAAAGGAAAATTATTCCAAGAATTCTTCTTCAATGGTATATTTGGTAGATTATTTCATGGTTCCCGAACGAGTGGACTGCAAAGGGAATTTATTTTCAGAAAAGGTCATGAAATACAATGGGGCTCAGACAACATGTACTTACTTTTGCCTTTGAGGAACTCTTCACATATACAGCATGATCTGAACATATACTGGGAAGCCGTTGAGTCTTGCTCTGGTGCAGTGGAGCAGTTGAGAAATTTGTATCTAGAAGATGGAAATCTTAACCATGAAAACTTATGTTCACATAAAAGAAGCAACAAGGGAGAAGACATCATTCATCTGGCCAATAAATCTCTTCATTTTTCCACAGTCAAAGATTCAGTTGTGCTGTCTCTTCATACTGGGAGGATCTATTCTGTCCTTGACTTGATTTTAGATACAACTGCAGACGACTCATTCGATGAGATGTATAATGGGAAAGCTTCACCATTTTCTTCATTCGTGGACTATTACCATCAAAAGTAGGTGCTCATTTTTAATTTTCTCAATTCAAGAATTGATCCACTCTGTTATGCTTGCTCACTAATTTCTCTGTTCTCACCTATATGTAGGTATGGTATTGTTATTCAACATCCAGGGCAACCTTTGTTGCTGTTAAAGCAAAGTCACAATGCACACAATTTACTTTTTTCAAAAATGAAATACCAAGGTACTTTAACCTCAATGTAGTAGCATTCTTTCCCTTCTCTGTTGTATAATTTGAGACTAGTAATTGTGTTACTTTGGCTCTGCTTTTACATGACACTATCCAATTTATGGCAGATGGTTCAACTGGCAATCCTCTGCTCGTGGAAAAAGAGCAAATTCATGCCCGAGTCCCACCTGAACTACTCATCCACATTGATGTCACAACTGATATTCTCAAATCATTTTACTTGCTCCCTTCTGTAATGCATCGGGTTCAGTCTTTAATGTTAGCCAGCCAGCTTCGCAGAGACATTAGTTACACTCAACGCATACCAAGTTCTCTGGTTTGTTCTCTCTTATGATATTACGTATTGTTTTATTTGTTAAGGATAGTAATGCTAATGCATATATCAGAAATCTGACTTCTCTTCATGCTAGATTTTGGAAGCTATAACAACTTTAAGGTGCTGCGAGACCTTTTCTCTGGAGCGGTTGGAGTTATTAGGAGACTCAGTACTGAAATATGTAATAGGATGTGACCTGTTCCTAAGATATCCAATGAAACATGAAGGCCATCTCTCTGATATGAGATCCAAGGCGGTATGCAATGCGACACTGCATAAACATGGAATATGCCGATCCCTGCAGGTAGATGTTTTCAAGCCTAAGTCCATTTGTGTGATGTCATTTTGCTGAAGTTCATAATTGGATCTGTCAATATTCTTTACATCATAATTCAACCAGTTTTGTGTGACAGTGACACCAATTATTCCTTGTCATCATTTGACAAAAGTTGACATTTTCCAGAAGGTTTAGTCCAGAAGGAATAAGATGCATGCTATTCATGCTACAATGGATAGACGAATCCAGTTACACTTTTTCCTGTTCTGTGCTACCCATCTGTAGTTTCATATCTTTTTTGAGAATGTGCATAGCATGTGTTTCATTAAGAAGAAGTTAGAAGGTTTACACGCCCAAAATCACATCACGGCGAGGTGCCATGAACGAAGGGGTAGAACACGAACACAAGGCGCCACAGGGTGGTGAAGCACACGCTGTTGTAACTAAGAAACTAAAGGTGCGACCTAAGAGCTTGCGACGTTGAGGGAACCCGTAGTTTCATATAATAAGCCTAATCACTGGTGTCATCTTTTCTTTGAAGTATTTCCTTTTTATTAGTTTTTTTATTTAATGTATATCTATTAATGCTTTCAGGGTTATATACGTGATACTGCATTCGACCCTCGTCGTTGGGTTGCTCCTGGACAGATATCATTGCGCCCTTTTCCTTGTAACTGTGGAATCGAAACTGCATTTGTTCCTTTTACTGGAGAATATATCAGTGATGATCCATCTTTTATTGTGGGAAAACCATGTGACAGAGGCCACAGATGGATGTGCTCAAAAACAGTATCTGATTGTGTTGAAGCACTAGTTGGAGCATATTATGTTGGTGGTGGCATCACTGCTGCAATTTGGGTTATGAGGTGGTTTGGTATTGATGTCAGATGTGATATGGAACTAGTGCAGAAAGCAAAATATAATTCTAATGCATCTCAATTGTGCTATTTATCAAAATTAAAAGTTTTTGAGGAACTGGAAGCAAAACTGAAGTACAACTTCTCGGTGAAAGGCCTTCTGCTTGAAGCCGTATCACATCCATCTCTACAGGAATTAGGAGTTGACTATTGTTACCAGGTCAGTGAAACAGAGTTTTAGTACATTAGATTATTGCATTTAAGGCACGTTGATATACATATCTTAATTTCTGATTTGTAACAGCGGCTGGAATTTCTTGGTGATTCTGTGCTGGATCTATTAATCACACAACATCTCTATGCTACCCACACTGATGTTGATCCTGGAGAATTAACAGACTTGCGTTCAGCTTTGGTTAGTAATGAGAATTTTGCACAAGCAGTTGTAAGAAACAATATTCATAGTCATCTACAGCATGGATCTGGAATACTTTTGGAGCAAGTAACAGAATATGTCAGGTCCAGTTTGGAGTACCATGGTAAAGAGAATGAATTCGTTCAACAAGCTACATTTAAAGCACCTAAGGTTAGAAAACTTAGTTCTACTTCTGTTTGTGGCTTAACAGCTTATTTTACTTTATTGTCTTTTTATATCTTTGAGGGAATAACATGGAGCTCTCCTTCATATTCCCAATTAATAATTGTGCTTTCATTGTTTGTGCAATGTTTATCTCTTTTACTCAGCAAAGTAGAACTTTCCAAGGCCAACAGTATGGACACAAATTAGAAAGCTAATTTTAATTTCCTTGAACAGGTTCTTGGAGACATCATGGAAAGTATTACTGGTGCAATATTTATAGATGTAAATTTTAACGTTGATCTGGTTTGGAAGATTGTTGAACCGTTACTTTCTCCAATGATTACCCCTGATAAGCTTGCATTGCCACCTTATCGGGAGTTGCTGGAGTTATGTAGTCACCTTGGTTGCTTCATAAAGTCAAAATGTACTAGTAAAGGAGAAGAATTAATTATAGAGATGACGGTGCAGCTGCGAGATGAACTGCTGATAGCACAAGGACATGACAGAAATAGGAAAAGTGCAAAGGCAAAGGCAGCAGCCCGAATTTTGGTCGACCTGAAGGTATATCTTTTCAAATAGAAACAAAAATATCAAGAAATTGTCTAGTTCAAGGGGTTGGGCAGGTCCATTGTGATGCTAATGGGTAACCCAACTACACACCTTGGGTGTAACTTTCTATTCTATTGTAATGGTTGCTTTGGCAGTAGATGCTACTCCTTCCTGTCGGAAATCCATGATGGTTCCATCCGGTGGCTTGAACTATAGGCAAAATTTGCCTCTCGAGTGTCATGTATTTTCAGAAGGATGGAGTATGTTTTGTTGACTATTCTAGAACTGGTTTTAATTTTTGTTCTGAATGCAGAAACGGGGTCTTTCTCTTAAACAATGTTTCTCTAAGGCTAAGCAATTGGATATTGTCTCTTCAGAACTGCAATCAGAATTGATAAGTGTAAGCTTCTAGAGAGTTTTCCACAAAATGGCACATCAAAGTAGTGAACTCAATTCTGATGCTCTGAGTAATGAATATTATCGCATCTATGTAGTTGGAATCACGATATGATTGTCCTGACGTGAATGGCAGTCTTAGCCTAGAAGGTCTTTCCTCGGTGAGAGCAGCAGGTAATGCCCTGTTTTGGTTATTACTCCCTCTGTTCCAAATTATAGTTCACTT
Source organism: Sorghum bicolor (assembly GCF_000003195.3). NCBI lineage: Eukaryota > Viridiplantae > Streptophyta > Magnoliopsida > Poales > Poaceae > Sorghum > Sorghum bicolor. Next base: position 19,731,082 of record NC_012870.2, on the reverse strand, counting down.
TAGTTTTATACTTTTATGTCCTAAGTTAAACTTTTCTAACTTTGACCAAGTTTATAGAAAAATACATGAACATTACAACATCAAGTTAGTTTCATTAAATTTTCCATGAAATATATTTTCATAGTACATTTACTTGAACTTGAGGTGTTGATATATTTTTATTAAAACTTCTTCAAAGTTAGGGAAGTTTGAATTAGGACAAAGCTAGAGTGAACTATGATTTGGAATGAATGGAGTATATGGTACTCACTGGCCAGGCTATCAAATAGGAAATATTAGTCATTAGATTTTTTTTGAAGCAAATTAGTAATTAGATTTATTCTGTATAGTTCTAGCAGCCACAAAATACTTAGCAGTACTCAGATGCCATGGCCTTTCATATGCTTTCAGTTGTTCTTCCTCTCAAAATGGATAAAGGTGGACCTCGGACTGCACTTTTTAGGCTATGCAAGAGATTGCAGTGGCCAATTCCAGAATTTGAATTTGTGGAACAAAGGTTCAGGTATGTCAAATAATACCCAAACATTATTTTTCTTGTAAAAGAATGTGAAACTTCATTCACAAGAGCTTTGATGATTCTTATTCATTTGGTCTTCAGGAACTTTTTTTTATCTTTCTATGTCTTTTACATTTAAGAATCATGGTTCAAACAAGACTACCTTCAGAAAATCAGCTGGTTTAGTGTTCATATATATGATGCTAGTTTTTTTTTAATTCATGAAGCCTAAACAATCATCTGCAAAATTATATATCTGATCAACAATTTTTTCTGGATGAATATTTTCTCTTAGATGATTTAAGCAACATTTGGTTTATTTTTAACAGTGTTTGTTTTATTTTATTTTTGCTGCAACAGGACTCCTATTGTTCTGGATGGGGTTACAACCACAAACTTCAATAGCTTCGTTTCAACTATTACCTTGCACATACCTGATGTGACTGTCATTACACTTCAAGGTGAGCGCCGGACTGACAAGAAGAGTTCTCAGGATTCAGCGTCTCTGGTAATGCTTCAGAAACTTGAAGAACTCAAGGTCTGCATATGCAAGCAGACACAGCAAAGCAACATGGATAATAATACCAGTTAATGGGCAACACTGATTAATGTGGGAGGGTATTATCTCCCTCAGCTCCCAATGTGATTTGTGTTGAAGATGTTTATGAGACTCGATGTGATAAGTGACTATAGGATCGCGTTAAAGTACTTGCTGGTACAGTGGTATAGTGTTTCATTGCCTTAGCAGCAATATCTGGACACTTGGGTTCAAGCTAGAGCTCTACAGATATTGGGAGCGGCATAAGAGCTTTTCTGTCTTCTCAAAGCTTATACAAACTACGGTTCATTTGATAGGACAAGCAAAACATTTTGCATTGCTACGATTTGGACCCACGTGTCATATATGACGTATGGTGAAAAATTCCACCCCAAAACCCGTGCCCAGAAATCACAAAATGTCGACCTCACAATCCCATGCCAGCCAAATTGGGCCGACTGAGCAACATCCAATCGTGTACACAGCTCTTCATGTCAAATTGCCAATTTCACCACAGGAAAACATAAAAGCAAAACACTCTGCTACCAGCCTATGATCACCAGTTCATCACAAGCACACCACGTTGTCCGTTCAAAGCCTAACTAAATGGCATCATTTACAGAGCGTCCTCTTGTGATCTGATCACCTACCAAAGCGCGACGATGGTGTCTTGCCGGCCCTGTCGAGCAACCCTGCCATGACCACCTTCTTCTTGCACTCCTCCTCCGTGGCGCACAGCTCCGCCACGGCCTTGTCGCCCGCGGCCACCCCCACCGGGTGACGGAAGCGCCGGCTACTAGTACCGACGGTAACGCCAGCGACGCCGCCGCTGCTCAGCTGGGCCTTGGCGCTGGCACCGGCAGCCCAGGACCGGACGAAGCGCGCGCCGTACAGGCACGAGCATAGGAAGAACACGGCGGCGACGCGGCCGAGGAGCACGATCACGCCCAGCGTCGTCGCCGCCGTCCACAGGCCGCCGCTGCTGGAGCAGTCGCCGGGCTGACGAAGCGAGTGGCGCTGGCGCCTCGACGACGGCGCTCGCCAGGTGCGGCTGGCACCAGCGGCGGGCCCGTCGGTTGGTCTAGGGCTCGGCGCCTGGTGGCTCGTCGTCGTCTCCGGCCGAGAACGAGCATGCGCCGTGGTACATCCGGTGCTCGCAGTCGCAGCAGTGTTCGAGGCTTGCGGTGGTTGTCGGCTGCCGCTCGCCGCGTCGTCGTCTACCGTTGGCCGCCGTGGCCTGCGGTTGCGGCTTTGCTTCTTGGCGTCGCCGTAACTGCTCATCTGCGGAGTGCGCCATGGCATGATGGCAATGAGTGTTTAAGCGATGGCATGGACCGTTAGAGAATATATTGATGCATCCACTGAATTGTGTGTCCCAAATATAAGTCATTCTTGAGAAGTCAATTTTTTTTAACTTTCATCAACTATATATAAAAAAATATTAATATCTATAATACATTTTAGTATCATTAGATAGATCATTAAATATACTTTTCATAATAAACTTATTTGGGGATATAAGTGTTGCAAATATTTTCTACAAATCTAATTAAAGTTGAGAAAATTTAACATATATGCATCCCATAACGACCTCTGATACAAGACGGTGGGTGTAAAGCACTAGTTGTGTGGTTGCTTTGCTGCCTACGGGCAGTCTCAATGTTAGAAACTATATATAGTTTTTATACTTATTAATTTTTATAGATACTATATATAAAAACTATAGACGCGGATTCAGTAACGTTGTTCAAGGAAGTCACGACGTAACTTTCGCTTGTAAATCCACCATTCAAGAGAGATCCAATGGTTCACAATGCTTGCAAGCAATCCAGGTATATAATCTCTATTTCTATTGTGAAGGGAAGCGAAGGGAAGAGTCGTCCATGGAGGCACAGGAGCTAGTACGGAGGAGTTCTCCTAACCGCCCCAACTGATGCTGCTGGAGAAGCGTCAGTCGGCTCTGGGACAAGATCTCCGCTCCCCATTCTCTTCCTTGCACTCTGCACCGGCTCCGCCATGCGCCCATGCTGCTGCACGCGGAGCAGCTCGTTGCCGCCGCCACTCAACATCTCTGTCCGGTCGTTGTCGCCGTCTCCATCGTCTTCTCAGCCACGGTGTTCTTCAACCTGGCCATCTTCTCGCTAAACTTTCTTCTCGCTCAACTTTCTGGTCGCATGTGGGCGAGCTGCTTCAACCTGGCCATCTTCGCGCTCAACTTTCTGGTCGCATGCGGACGAGCTGCCGGTGGAGCAAGGCTGCTGCTCCTCCCAACCGCGGGAGCCGGAGCAGCGCCTGCTGTCTCTGCAATGAAATCCCCCCTCATGAGTCAGGACATCTCCGTTTGGACCGTGCTGGCCCTTGCCATGTCATTCAATATCGCACGCTGATGGGCGGTGGCGGCGTGCGCGGTTGAGTCCGTATCCTACGCGCTCACGGCTCACCGAGATCGTGTTGGCCGCCTCTCGTCACGCCGCCCTACGCCCCGGCCGCGCACACCTGCGGTGCTGGCCGTGAGCTCACCGCGCCGCCCTCTGTCCCGGCCGCACTCTGCGCATGCCGGTCGCAAGCTCGCCGTGTCAGTATCCTTGTCGACCGCTCTATTGTCGTGCCGCCCTCCACCTCGGCCTCGCACGCTCCCCGCGCTGGGAGCGAGGGCAGCGAGCTCGCCTCGTCACTCTCCGCGCTGGCCTCCGCACAGTCTGCTGCACTCGCTTGCTGCACTCGTCGGTTGTCGCACCGCCCTCCACGGCGCTCCGCCCCAGTTTTGCACACACTCGCGGTGCTGGCCGAGAGCACATCGCGCCGCCCTCTGTGCCAGCAGCTCTCTGCGCACACTCGGCAAAGCTGACCCCAAGCTCTCCGCGTCGGCCTCTTGTTTGTCATGCCGCCTTCTACATCGGTCGTGCTGGGTGCGAGCTCGCCGACGGCCCTATGCTCTTGCCTGCGTCCTCTCATCGCTGTAGTTTCTCGCGTGTTGTGCCGAGCAGCAGCGGCAGCCCGCTGCACAAAGGAGTTGAGGCGTCCTGCCCTGTCGTCCTCGGTCCTCCGCCGTCCCAGTGCTCCTGCGCCTTGCCGTGCGGCGGCGAATGCTTCTGCTCCCTTCTCTGCTCCGGCTTGCCTCCCGCACGTGATGTTGTTTTTGCTTTGAATAGATAAAAGCCCTTGGATCGGTGTTGGACGCACAGGATGAAACGAAAGTTACGTCGTGACTTGACGAAGGAAAGTCACTCAATCCGCGTCCAAAAACTATAGTCTCAATGGAGGGTTTCTACAGAATAATTTTTATTCAATCATATTTATTCTCTCTATTTTCAACCAATCATATCACTTTATGTCTTGGATCTAATGTAAATGGTTTATAACTTAGATCCGGTTTCTAAAAACTATAATAATTTTTAAGAGTGCTCTAATGGTGTAAATGCAATGACGTCAGCGAGTGTCAAACCCCTTCGTACAGCCACAGAGCCCACACCCGCTTGTACCATTGCTAGTAGATTAGACACATCTATGTGCAAAATCTCAAAGCTAAGGCCTTGTTTAGATGCACTCAAAAACCCAAAACTTTACAAGATTTCACATCACATCGAATCTTGCGACACATGCATGGAGTATTAAATATAGATAAAAATAAAAACTAATTACGCAGTTTGTCTGTAAATTGCGAGACGAATCTTTTAAGCCTAGTTACTCCATAATTGGACAATGTTTGTCAAATAAAAACGAAAGTGCTACAGTGCCAAAATTCAAAAAGTTTTTGCATCTAAACAAGCCCTAAATCGATATAGAAGTACTAATATGGCAGTCATAACCAGCTACTACAAGAGATCAACGACAGATTTTAGGGGGTGTTTGGTTGGGGTTGTTAAAGTTTAACAAGTGCTATAGTATTTTTATTTTATTTGACAATTAGTGTCCAATCATGGACTAATTAGGTTTAAAAAATTCATCTCACAAATTACACTCTAGCCATATTTTTAGTTTCATAAATAATCTACATTTAGTACTTCATACATATATCTAAACATTCGATGTGACGGACGATAAACTTTACCGCTGGAAACCAAACAGGCCATTATTAGCTTAATACTACATGACAAACAGAGTAAAAGCTATTGTAATAGCTATAGTATAGTAGTCAGTCTATAATAATATGTTATAATTAGATCATTGGAGAGGTTATCGATTAATAAGAGCACTCTCAACACAGAAACTATCATAATTTCTATATACATTAATTATGGTGTCACCTAAGCATTTCGCTGATGTGACAAGGTAGTTATTGAAGAGAGAGAGCAAAAATCATAAAAAAATGTGTCTAAGTTAGAAACCATGTCTACACGAGATCCAAGAAATGAAGTGATATGATTGGTTGAGAATAGAGAGAATGAATGTGATTGGATAAAAAATTATTGTATACTCCCTCCGTCCTAAAAAGAGTGTCGTTTTAGGTTTTCGTGCCACAAGTTTGACTCGATTTGTAGAAAATATGTGCAATATTTGTGTCTTGAAATAAATTTGTTAAAAAACTAGACTTAAAGATCTTTTCAATGATACTAATTATGTACTATAAATATTAATATTTTTTACTATGTATTTAGTTAAAGTTATTTTTTGGAAAGCGCAAACGACACTTATTTTGGGACGGAGGGAGTAGAAACTATCTATTGGTAGCATAGTTTCTATACATAGTGTCTATAGAAATTAATATGTATACAAATTATATGTAGTTTCTAACATTGGGAGTGCCCTGATATGCTACTTCTTTTGTCCCTGAAAGCTTTAACTTCTAGAATCCGTGTCAGTCAAATTTTTTTAACTTTGACCAACTTTATAGAAAAAAAAACATCAATAACTATGATATCAAATGAGTATCTTATGAAATATATTTTATGATAAATCTAATGATATTAATTTGGTACTATAAATTTCAATATTTTTTCTATAAATTTGGTTAAAGTTTTAGAAGTTTGACTTAGAACAACTCTCGAAATTGCAGCTTTTATGGACGGAGGAGTATATACTACTAGTACTAGTGGTATGGACAACCTTATAGATAGCTAGCTAGCGAACTTGAAGAAGAAGGGAAGCACTGCATCTGCAGATTAAACTAGTTGACTTTCCCTTGCCAAACTTCTAAAGGGGCAGGCCCCAGGCAAGAACGAGATGCTTTACAACAGAGAATGCTTGGTCCGGTAGTTTGGTCGCGCGCCACGAACGGCGGCCAAGCATCATGGCGTGAAAATGACATGCATGCATGATTAATTCTAACCAGAACAATTTTAGTATTGCGTTGCTTGCTGCTGTCGCCCAAGAAAAAGCTTGAATTGAAAAACCTGGTCTGGCCGCGTACATACATAATTAATTCTATGGCTGCTTAGCGGCAATTTAAGAGTACGGACGTAGCTTAAATCAGAGTATTCGTGGATTAAGGTCTCTCTCTATCTATTGGACAGTCGACGAAGAACTTGACTTTCCGATGCGTTGCCCGCCCCTAGCCGTTTCCATCGCCCATCACTATCAATAGGTGAACCCGCGAGGCTGAAGTAAAACACTAAAACCCAATATTAATCACCTTCTCCGCCATTGTCATGGCTCTCCTTTTTCTCTGCATTGTGCTCTTTCTCACGTCCATCTACTGGTGCATTCCTTATCCTCTCCGTGGTTAGGAGTTGGAGCTGGGCGGATCTAGGATTGGGATAAAAAAGGTGGCTAAATAGTGAAAGTTTAGGGCTAGAGCTAGAGAGTAATAGTAATTTGAGGTTAAGTACCATTGACTCAAAGGCATAAATCAAGGGGGGCTGCAGCCCGGGCAGCCCACGCCCCGTGAATCTACTCCTGGAGCTACTGTAGGAGCCACTACGTGAAAAATGGTTTGTAGGACTTCCACTGTAAGGACAGCTGGTGATGCAACCGCCAGTGGGTTTTTCATCAACACTAGGCTTCGTGATCACTAGCCGCCCTTACAAATCTCACAGTAAGGGCGGCTGGTAACACGAGCCGCCCTTACCGTGGGATTTGTAAGGGTGGATGGTGATCCAGGCGCCCTTACAAACTAATTTCTAAAGGGCGACTGGTGATTCGCCGTCCTTACAAATCGCGGCTGTATATATGACTGTAGCCTTCTTCCTCCTCGGGTCACTCACTCCAACCCGAGGAGATAAGGTTGGGAGGCCTAAGGCACCTCCTAAAAATTGCTCTAGTGACATACATTATCTTCTGGCGACATACATTCTGTTATGTTAGATTTAGATATTGAGTGCGATAATATAGATGATCAAATAGGGGCTTTCAGAGCAGAAGAATTAGCTCGGGCTGCTATTGCTGAAGCACAATATAAAGCTTACTTAGAAAAACAGAAAGATAAAACTGCTCCTCGAAATGATGACGAGTTACAGGATCTTTCCCTAGGGGTAATACTAAATAGTCATAGAAATATTGACACTAATACCTATGTGGGTGGGGAGGATGGTAATATTAGTGAGCCAGAAAGGGGGGGAGCTATGGGTGAAGGTATATCATGAAAGTTATGTTTTGGAATGTTAGGGGTTTAGGGAAGTCTTACAGGAGATCCTTGGTGAAAAATCATGTGATTCAGGAGGATTTAGATGCTGTTGCTTTACAAGAGACTATCAAGAGTGACTTTGTTGATTGGGAGTTGAAAGAGATGGCTGGCAATAAAGATTTTGTGTGGAGCTGGATCCCTGCCAAGGGGCACTCAGGGGGCTTGTTGACAGGGGTTAAGACAGATATTTTGGAAATAGAGGAAACTGTCCTGGAGGATTGTTTCATATCTATCCTGGTAAGACATAGAGTTACTAATGTCAGATACTGGATAGTGAATGTGTATGGTTCTGCACAGCATGTGCAATCCCCTGGTTTTATTCAGGATCTTTCCTCCTTTTGTAGAAGGGAGACTTTACCTATCCTTATGGGCGGTGATTTCAACTTGATTAGGTGTAATGGAGATAGGAACCAAGGTCAGGGGGAGCAAAAACTAATGGATCTTTTCAATGGTTTTATCAGCGAATTCCAATTGAGGGAGATTTTTATTAGTGGATCTCGGTTTACATGGTCTAATAAACAGAAAAATCCAATTATGGTAAAACTGGATAGAGTTCTTGCTTCGGAAGAGTGGGAATCTAAGTTCCCTACTTGTTTTGCTTGGACGAAAGCTAGGATTGGCTCAGATCATTGTCCAATCATTTTAAATTCTGGGGAGAATGGTCAGCTCCGACCTAGATACTTCTTTTTTGAAGATGCATGGTTTCAGGGAGAGAACTTTTACCAAGTGATTCAAGATAAATGGCTTCAATTTAAAATGGACAATAAAGGAGCGAGCTACTCTCTGGATATCTGGCATGGATGTATGCAGAATTTGAGGAAGTATCTAAGAGGCTGGAACCTTAAGTCGATGGGGGACCAAAGAAATGTTAAAACTGATCTGACTAAAAGGATTCAGGATTTAGATTCCATAGCTGAAACTAGGCTTCTATCTATCTTAGAGTGGGAGGAAAGAATAGATTTAGAGGATAAGTTGGAAAAGATAGCTATTAGTGAAAATTTGTACTGGAAACAGAGAGCTGGGACTAAATGGGTGCTTCAGGGAGATACTAATTCTCATTTCTATCATCAGTTTGCCAATGGGAGGCGTAGGAAAAATACTATTACTATTATGACCTCAGATGATGGGGAGATTAGAGGTCAGCAAGAGATTATTGTTCACATTGTTGAGTTTTACAAGAAGCTTTTTGGCCCCAATGAAGAGAGTGGATTGGTTTTGGGAGGAAATTTTTGGCCTGAATGTTACAAGTTGTCTGAGAATATGAAAAGAGATCTAGTGAAAGATTTCGAGTTTGAGGAAGTTAAGCAGGTGATTATGAGTCTGAAGGAGAATTCAGCACCTGGACCAAACGGTTTTGGGCCAGGTTTCTTTAAAAAATGCTGGGAGGTGTATAAGCAGGACCTTTACTCCATGTTTCAAGATTTTCATAAGGGAGATTTGGACATAAAAAGGTTAAATTTTGGGGTGATTACTCTTGTTCCTAAACTGAAAGAGGCAAATACCATAAAGCAATACAGACCTATTTGCCTTTTAAATGTGGATTATAAATGCTTCACTAAGTTGCTAACTAACAGGCTAGTCCCTGTGGCTCAAAAAATCATTGGTGAAAATCAGACTGGGTTTATTAAAGGGAGAAACATTCTGGAGGGAGTACTAGTACTACATGAAGTTCTGCATGAACTTAGGAGATCCAAAAAACAAGGTTTAGTGCTCAAAATTGACTTTGAGAAAGCCTATGACAGGGTGAATTGGAACTTCCTTGAGCAAGTTATGAAGGGAAAAGGTTTCCCAGTCCAGTGGATTACTTGGGTTATGAGCACAGTGAGGGGGGGGGGGGAAGGTTTGTATTAATGTGAATGGGGAAAGGAGTAAGTTCTTTAGCACTCACAGAGGCTTAAGACAGGGGGACCCTCTTTCCCCTTTGCTTTTTAATCTTGTGGCTGATGCCTTAGGTGTCATGCTTCAGAAGGCAATCAACAAAGGGCACATCAAGGGGGTTCTAAGTGATTTGGTCCCTGGGGGTATATCTCATATTCAATATGCAGATGATACGGTTATCATGATTGATGGTTCGGACAGATCTATAATTAATCTGAAACTCATCTTGTATTGTTTTGAATGGCTTACTGGGCTAAAGATTAATTTTCATAAGAGTGAAGTTTATGTTTTTGGAGTGGAACAAAGGGAGAAAGAAAGGATGGCCAACATGCTAAACTGTAGTTTAGGAGAGCTGCCTCTTAAGTATTTGGGTATTCCTATTAGTGATAAGCATCTTCATATGGGAGCTTTCTCACCTATTCCTGAGAAAATGCTTAAAAGATTAGATCCTTGGAGAGGTAAACATTTGACTTCTAGGGGGAGGCAAATTCTTACAAATACCTGTCTGTCCAGTATTCCTTTATATTGCATGGGGTTTTATTGGTTACATGATGGGGTACATAAGAAAATGGATAGTATTAGAGCCAATTTCCTGTGGCAAGGTACTGAACAGAAATTTAAATATCATATGGCCAAATGGGAGATGGTGAGTAGGCCTAAAGACTTGGGAGGTCTGGGTATTATCAATACTAGGCTCATGAATGACTGTTTGCTAGTAAAATGGATTTGGAGAATCCTTCAGGAACCGGAGTCTCTCTGGTTTAAGATCCTAAGGGCTAAATATCTTGATGGATGCTCTTTCTTTGCATCAAAAACTAAAGGGAGCTCTCAATTTTGGCAAGGCTTGCACAAAATCAAACATCTTTTTAATTGGGGGGCTATTTTCAAAGTGGGAAATGGAGACAACTGTAGGTTTTGGCAGGACTGTTGGCTTTTGAATGTTCCTCTAAAAATTGCGTTCGATGATTTGTATAAGATGGCAAGGGATCCCTATGTGTCAGTATCAGAGTGTTGGGAGGGGGGAGATTGGTATGTTGACTTTAAGAGATCCCTTTCTGTTAGTGAGTTGGAGAATTGGAGGTTACTTTTAACCCTCTTGCGGGATATTTCTTTAGATCCTGAAATTAAAGACTCTGTGGGATGGGCGTTAGATAAGAAAGGGTTGTATAGTACCAAATCTCTCTACAAATTCTTGTCTATTGGGGGCTTCCCTAGTAGGATGGCTGGGCACATTTGGAAGTGCAAAATTTCTTTGAAGATTAAATTCTTTTTGTGGCAGGTGTTTAACAACAAATTGCCAGTGGGAGCGAGCTTGAGTAAACGAGGCTGGAAAGGGAGTGGAAAATGTTCCTTGAGTGATGATTTGGAAACAATTGATCATATCTTTTTCAGTTGCTTCTTAGCCCGTTTTTGCTGGAGCTCTCTTAAGGAGGCTTTTCACTGGGGTGATATGCCGAGATCAATAAAATCTTTAACTGAGACTTGGATGTGGGTGAAAGGCCCTTTACCGAAGAGGTTGATCATGTTTACATTTGCAGGTTTTTCGTGGGCTTTGTGGACAACCAGGAACAAGATGGCAATTGAGCAAAAGTTTCCAAAGTCGCCCTCTGACATCATGTATCTTGCCTTATCCTATCTGCAGAAGTGGGCCGTACTGCTGAAGGAGGAAGACCGGGAGCGTATGGAGGCAATCCGAATCGCGATTATGGACTGGATGAAGATGTTTAAGCCTAATGTGGTTGCTATCTCAGATGTGGTGGAGATTTGATTGTCTTAGCTGGATTAGGCTTTACATCTTGGCTGTGTTCTTTGTGTTGAACCTGTTTTACAGGCTTGTATCGATACGCTATGCTTTGTAAAAAGCAGAGGGTAATCCTCTTTTCAAAAAAAAAAATTGCTCTAGTGAGGGAGGGAGGTTTTGGTCGAAAAAACTATGATGGGGAGCTTGGATAAGGTAAGAAAATGCTATTCTAACACTTCAATTAAAGTTTTATTGGTTGGTTAGTGAGTAATTTGAGTTTTGCTTTTCTCTCTCTTCCATAGTACTTGAGCTTTGTACAGAGCAAATTAGACCTTTGTTCTTAAGCTATTAGTTGAAATTAGTTAGAGATTTGAGCTAGCCTTACCAAATGGCACCGCTCCAAGTATGGAGCGTGAGGGAGCAGGACCAATGGGAAGTGGAAGCTAGAGCGGAGTTAGGAGCGGTGCCAAAGGGATCCATAGATTGGTGGAGAGGAGAAACGAAAAATATAATGGAGCATGGAATAGCTAGAACACGGAAATGATCCATCAGTATCTATTTATTGCCATTGCCGTTTCATCACTACTTCTGCTCCAATGCTATATAGGCCTTCTTGTTTAGTTTCCAAAAAATTTTCAAAATTTTCTATCACATCGAATCTTTGTACACATGCATAGAGCATTAAATATAGACAAAAATAAAAACTAATTACACAGTTTGCCTGAACCTAATTACTCTGTAATTGGATAATAAATATCATATACAAACGAAATTGCTACCGTAGCTAAAGGTAAAAAAATTTGTGAACTGAAGAAGGGCATAGATTATTCCGCGCTTGTGTCGCGTGAAAACAGTGACAACAGTGACGCGCGGCAGTCGGCAGAGAGAGAAAGAAAGAGGCCGGCGGCGGGCGACGGCGTTGGTGGGTCAATCACGCAGCGGCTGGCGCCCATGTATGTATGGCCACGACGCCGCGCGGCGGTCGCGATCGATCCCGTTAAACCACCCACCTACTCGATCACCACTAGTGACACAGCAGGTTACGCGCCAAAGGATATATATATATGATGCATCATATATATACCCAGTCGACGTCAAAGTTGAGCACTAATAACTTACTGACAGTAAAGTAGTTAGTAAGCACACAATCGATATCATCGATCGAGCAAACAGTAGAGTAGTCGTGATCTATCACGCCCATGACGCGATCAATTAATCGACCTCCACTCCAGTCCACCATCGGTGGGATCAGACGACGTACCTTGGCCGGCACTGGCACTGGCACTGGCACTGGCAGTAGGGCGGTGCTGTCCCCGGAGACGACGGACGCGAGCGCCTTCTTGAACTGCAGCGACGTCGTGAGCAGCAGCAACAACCGCCTCCCGCCGCACCTCCTCTGCCTCTTCCTCTTCTCGCTGCTGTCGTCGCCGCCGCCCGCGTCCCCCTTGCCGCTCCTCCGAAACCACGGCGGCCACGCCAGCCACGACGACAGCCTGAGCCTGAACCTGAGCCTGCGGCGCCGTCTCTTCTTCGCCTGCGCGGCGCCGGGCTTATTGTTGGGACGAAGACCCGCGGAGCCGGCGCCCCAGAGGCAGCAGAACGCCGGCAGGCACGAGCACCGTTGCCTGCCGGAATCGTCGGCGGCGCCGGCTCCTCCATCCTCGTTGAGCACAGGCATGGTCGTCGTCCCCGCCGCTAGCTAGCTAGAGCATGCCGGCGGGGACGACGGCCGGCGCCGTGGAGACTGGAGACATGTCGCTGCCCTGCCGCGAGAGTAATAATCAGAGGTTTTTTGGAAGCTTCTTGTGCTCTTGTAATCTTACTTAGCTTGGCGGCTTGAATTGACTGGACAAAGAATTTCAGCTACGCTAGGTCTAGGTATGTGTGAGCTACTGAGCTGATCGATCGGATTTGGAAGAGGAGCGAGATCAGCTTTAATTTCTATAGGAGTTGAGGAGGCCGTTGCTTCGGGGATCATGATGGCAACGAACTTGTAAGCTTGTCAACTCTTAGTTTCTTAAATAAATTTTCTGCAGGGGCTGCGGCCCCTCCAGTTTATTAAAAAAAAAACTCATGGAACGAACAGCTTTGCTTGGCACGTAGAGGTAGTAGAGAGAAGCTAGCTCGATCGATCACGAAAGGTAAGGCGACCGAGGAATTTTTTAAAAAAGTCGCGGTCGCGCTATTAGAAAACGTGGAGGAGACCGCTTTGTAGCGGCCGCGCAAAGAGGCAGACAACCACTGGCGCCAGCAGGGAGGAGCCACTAGTACAAAAACTCAAAGCAAGAAACATAATTTTTACAGACGGTTTTAATTAAAAAACGCCTGTGAAAAAAAATTAGCTTACTCGACTACAAAACCGTCTGTGAAAATCAATTTGTACAGGCGGTTTTTCTAACAAAACCGCCTGTAGAAATCATGTATTTCTACAGGCGGATTTCTTAAGAAACCGCCTGTAGAAATAATTTGAATTTGAATTTTTTGAGTTTTTCAAATGACCTCGTTTGAGAAAACCGTCAAAATGAAAGTTGTAGATCTTGAAAAGTTATGAAACTTTGTAGTTGATAATTTTTTCATTTGAAATCATCTTGTCATCGAAAACTACGTTTGAATTTCTCAAATTTGAAATTCAAATTTTGTAAATGACCTCGGATGAAGAAACTACCAATATAAAAGTTGTAGGTCTTAAAAAGTTGTAAAACTTTATAGTTGACGACTTTTCCATTTGAATCCGTTTAGGATCTGAAATAATCAATTTATACTTGGTTTATGATAGTATGTGGGGAACTAAACTCTATTTCAAACAACAGGTGAGTGATAGGTGGAGTGGTAGAGGAGGGTACGCGCGAGGGTGAGGTCTCAGGTTCGAATTCCACCGACCGCGTAGCACGCGATTGCGACTTCTCTGTAATAAAATATTTTGTATAAAACGAACCGGGCCGGGTGAACGAACAATTGTTTGGAATTTTTTTTATCACAACAATTTGTTTGGAATTGGCAACTCAGGAACGAGGTGGAATTTGTATCTTCCGAGAAACGCATGTTCTTTAGTAAAGAAGATAGTGGATGTATTTTTTTCACTAGCGACATGTGGCCCACACAAATTTTTTTTTCACTCGTGTCAACTTTTTTATAACGAACTAGGCATTCTACTATCGGTGTGATTACATGCTATACCTTTGCTCTTCTATTTGGAATCGATATAATCGGATTTCTAAGAGCCCCACAACGAGAATCAGGAAAATCCTGCCAAATGCCTGATGATGGTGGCTGCGATTGTCGTGACCGTTAAGGACTTCCCCAACGCATCTCTACTATAATAGAATACTTAAATTATACTTGGTCCACCCACCAAATCATCCCCCACTGAGAGTCTCCAACCATAGTGTACCTAGAAAATTACACACAAGAATCCTACACTATTAAAATCAATAGCTAAGAAAACACATCCACCAAATCTGATGGTCATGATTCCAGGTGGGAAGCCAGGCTTCTCACCCCGCTCATTCCCACACGGTTTCTCACCCGCTCGCCCTTCCCCTCATCAGCCGAGCTGCCGAGGCTTCAAACGCACCCGTGCCGCTCGGCAGGCGAGCACGACAACCAGGGTTTGATCCCTACTCCTTCCTCTCTCTCTCCAGAAAAAAATGGAAAAGGAAACTGCTGCGCGTCATCCCCAAGCGGGAGTCCCTACTGCGATGGCAGGCCGCGGCGGGCACCAAGGTTGCACGGGTGGCGGCGGCGGTGCCCAGGCTGCAGGCTCGGCACGCTGCGTGCCTGCTAACGCCGCCGCCGCCGCCGCAATGGGGTCCTATTACTATCGGAGGAGGAGGGCGTGCACATCCACGGTGACCCACGAGCCCATGGAAGACTTCGCCGCTAAGGCGAGATCTCCGCTATGGCTGAGTTTGAACCCGAGCCGGAGCAGGATTTCATACAATAAGATCTGGCACTGGCGGCCGAGGAGGCTGACGACACCATCATCAACCCCGCCGTGGAGTACCACGAGCCGGACGCGAATGTTATTCCTCGTGAGATTCGTCAGAGCGGGAAATCCCCTCCACAAAAACACCATCGCAGATGAACGTAAGTACAATCACTAAATCCTACCGTTCTCACGTCAATGAATTATCCTGCCTACTGCGCATCCCGTTCATATTCCGGTCTTCCACATTCGAATTTGCCGAATATGCATCGTCGTTTCTTTTAGCTCAACGTCCGGCACTTCCCCACACCTTGCATCGCTTGTTGCATAAACTACATACAAATAGTTAGTATAAATAAATAGCTGAGAAGTATATAATAATTTTCTTCAGCTTCTGGATCTGCTTGGGCTGCTGATAGTAATTAGTGATATATATATATATATATATATATATATTATCACTGCTATATTTGAGTCAGCTTAAGCAATCGGATAATGGAAGCTATTGTAACCGATGAACAGTCAGATGGAAGGAACAATGATAAGAGTATGGAGTATATCTCTACTATAATGGACCAATTCAAATTATACTAGATCCACCAAAAAAAAACTTCTCCCGCTGAGAGTCTCCAACCTTTGTGCACCAAAAAAAAATGTACACAGGAAGTCGTCATCATTAAAATCAAAGGCTACGAAACCTCTCTGCTAGGCTTCAACCCAAGCCACGAGCGGTTGCAGGCCTCAACGCCGAGCTTCAACGCGCCTCCGAGTCGTGTACGATCAAATCTACGAGAAAACTACCTCCTCCTCCTGTTGCCGCGTCTGCTGCCAAATCTGCCGCGATCTCTGGCCTCCTCCTGCTGCCGCGTCTGGTGCCAAATCTGCCGCCTGCATCAACGAGGGCAGTCTACCGCGATCTCCGGCCTCCTCCTACTGCCGCGCCTGCTGCCAAATCTGCCGCCTGCATCAACGAGGGAAGCGACGGGAAGGGCACCAGGACATCCGAGTTCGCCTGCGTCCACGACCATGTCCATCGTAGGGCAGCTCAATGATTCCCAACAATTCCCGTCAATTCCCGTTAGCGTGCATGTACGGCCGCATATTCCTGTTAGCATATTCCTGTTAGCATGAATCCGTTAGCATCAATTCCCGTCAATTCTCAATGAATCCGTTAGCATGATTTCTTCATATTGCTGTTAGCATGTTATTGTGTTACCATGATTTGTGTATATTCCCACTAGCATGATGCGTGCACCTTGGACATGAATTGTGCAGATTCCTGTTCGCATGTACCCATACATAATTCTGATCCCAGCGGCAGCAAGCACCTCGACTGTCTCTTCACGGTAGGACTCGACATCCAGCCACGACTAGCCTTCAGCACGTCCTCTCTGCATGAGGTCGTTTCATCTTGCGTCCAGCGGACAAGCAAGCAGAGGTAACATAACTCATGGTAATTACTTGAAGAATGATACATCCTTGTCTAACAATTTGCTTTCCAATTTTAGAAGAAAAATCATGTGCATACAAGTATGAATCAACTGCCTTCATCTGTAACTATTTTCTTTTATTTTCTTACACAAAAGGGTTAGGTTTGTATTGGTAAAGGTGCTTTCTCTGATAACTATTACATATGACCTTCTATATGTATATTAGCACGATTGAATTCAACCCTGACTTAATAATATTATACACTTTCTTTTTCATCGCTGGAAAAAAACCCGATCTAGAGTTTATCCCCGCCTGTGACCAGCTGCATATAGTAGAGATATTGTTATATGATTTTTTAAGTGTTTTCTAAACCTAAATTATTTGAGCAAAAAACTCCATGTCCAACTAAGCCGATATGTCTACGCCAAGAGATCCACGTGGAACACAAAGCAATATGTCTACACAGAGCGAAATGTCTACGCCGAGAGATACACGTGGACCGTTAAGCGATATCACCAACGTCACAGGTATGCTTATAATATTTTTGTTTGTTGCTCTTAATGCAATGTCACACTAATGGAGTAAAGGTATCGTCCAAACGCCCACTTTAGATGAGGCCTCGCGGAAGAGGGATCAAAGGAATATGCAGTAGCAGAAACGTCGAGCTGATATGTCCATCGAACAAAGGGAAAAGATTAATAGAAAACAACGTGAATACCGACAGCGTAAGAAGGCCGCAACCTAAAATAGTAGCACTTCGGCTACTTTGACTGAAACAGTGTCATTAACTTCATTATCGATGGGTAATTAATCTCTTTGTTATTCCTATTTACACCATTAACTCTAATGATTTATCCTAACAAATGCTCATCCTTTATGTGCAACCCACCAATATTAGATATTGACGAAAATGCTGACCCATGTGATGAAAACACACCAATTATTTTGGGCAACAACAATATCCAAACAGATGCAGATGGGAATCAGAGTCATGTTGGCGTTGGCACATCAACTACAAGAGGCAGTGCACAGTCTGAAGTCAACGACAATGATGTCCCAGGTATACTTCAAGTTTGTTATTGTGGAAAAGTAACATGCTTTCTTAAATTTCTTAAATGATGTAAACATGTGCACTTGGCCCTACAAACGATGCCTGCAGATAGTGTTGATACTAGGAGGGAAGAAAAGAATGCACGACAACGAAAACGAAGAGCTGATATGACTGATCAACAAAGGGAGGAGATTAATAGGAAACAACGTGAATATCGAGCGCGTAGGAAGGTTGCAAAGCAAAATATTACCACCACCTCTGATGTGTCTCAAATAGTGCTAGCATCCTCACCTGCAGGTGAGTAATATTTTTAATTTATGCATTTCATCAACTATGTAATATATCATGAACCGTTGTCTATTTGTAGGTTGTGTGAGTTTTGAAACAGGATTATCAACTATATTGGAAAATGAGGAGTCAGAAGATCCCACGGATTGGCTACATAAAAATGATAATTATGTGCCACGAGCCAGAGGTCCCGTTGATTCAGGCAAGCACAACAACTCATGCTAATTTAGATAAAAAAAAATAAGCCAATTAGAAATATGTTAATGTACTTATTTTAAAAATATTTTCAGAAGTTTAATAAAAAAAAGATATTTAGATACATGTTATTGTACTTATTATTATAATTTGCAGAAGTTCATTTACCTGAGCGGCGCCGCAACCATGTAGATGTCACAACCAATGAAGATGAATTCGACCGTGAACTATTTGAACCAACAAATGATGGTTGGGATGGTGATGAAGATGCCATGGGCGGCGACCATGGATTGCACGATAAAAACTTAAATGATGATAGAGTCAATCAAGAACCTGCACAAGGTAATATGATGAGATTTATATATCATGTTACAAATCCAGCTTAAATAAATAGGTATTCTCAAAGAGCATGGTTATATATTAAATTAATATGGTTACTACAATGTCTTGCACATAGGTCATGGATATGAGTCATATCGTGTGCTCCCAGATGGTCATACCAGTTAAAAGGAATGGAAAGACTAATAAAACATGCAACAGAGCTCACAGAACTGGACCAAAATAAATGGGTAAATGGCTTCGAAGTGACATCTTGGGAAATAACACATAAGATCACCAACCAAATGCAAACAGATGGGTAAAACCTCCTCCCATCTTGTGTATATGTCATTGCCTAAACACCAAAAGTATATGTATCACTCATTTTTTATTTTTTGGAATCTGCATAGTGTTAGTTGTGGTTTATGGGTAATTAACTATATGGAGTACCGGACCGGAACTGCTTTATCTGACCATATCACCCAGGTAATTCTATTGTACATTATTTCTAAAGAAATTAGATTTTTTTACTCGTTAGTATAACAAGATTTGCTCATATTTTCAGAAAGATATAAGTAACTTTAGGTTCAAGCTACCTGCGATCTTGTATAACTCCCTGTTAAATGAAGCAAGAGGATTACTAGATAATGGGCAACAAAATGAGACTCCTCAAAAAATGGATGATGATGTCACAATGTTAGATGATCTGGATATTTTAATGTCGGGTTCAATAGAGTGCACACGTACAATAAAGTGGAGCAGCAGAAAAGACCTATTATCGGCGATTTACCTAAACATCCAATTGATCTTGAATGCTGAATCTTTAGAGTAAGTCATTCTAATATAAATTGTTTTGTTATAATATAGATCTTTTCATTGCCCGTTCTAGAATGACTTTGTTCCTTGTTCTTGTTTTTTAGCAAAGTGTGGGTCCAAAGTACACGACCGTACCCAATTTCTTTAAGTCCTACAAAAATTAGAAATATTTTAGATGAGAATATAGAGATGGACCATGATTGCTTTAATATGGCTATTCGGATGGCCGTGTGGAACCAATCCATCATATTGAACAAAAAAAGTACCACTTCATGGACCTCAAGTTTGCGGTAAGTTCATATTTATAACTCTTAGATTGTATAATTCATCAAATAGTTACAATATCTTGACGAAACAATACTACCACTTCATGGACCTCAAATTTGCAAATTCATTAGGAAATAACTCAGTTTGGACGAGATCCACGATGTTCTGGCCTAGTAGACCACAACAAACTGCCAAAATTACTTGAGTGCTGGCCTGATATGCAGTATAATATTAAAGATTGCAGCAATGTAAGACATGATCTATGTCGCTCCTTTAGAAGTCTATTTATTTTATTATTAACACTTATAGGCTGTACATTTGTTTTTAGATTCTACTATCTTATTATCAAGATGGATCATACACTTTATACATAATCGACATCAAAAACAAAACTGTCAACATTATGGATCCACTTCCAAATGTTGTATGTTCTAGGGGTTATGATCAAAGCATGGCATATATACCTACATTTCACAATATTATTGCTAAAAGGTTCAAACTCGCTATGGGAAAGACAAATTATAAGTGGAATGACAATATTTATTACTGGAAGCGAGAATATCCAACATGTGTAACAAAGGTTCCGGAATTTAAATACTGGTAATCACTTATATTATGTTTCATCTTTGTTATCACAAAAATAGTTATTTGATTTGTGTATAATAAATAAACAATTATTCTTCTATAGGAATTTAGGAGGCTTTCTTGTATACCAATTCATGAAGTTGTGGGACGGCAAAACATTGCCACCGATCAACACGGTAAGCATACATATATTCTCTACCTATATTCCATACACTACATGATACGGAATTGATAAATTATAATTATCTACCATGCACAGCTACCAAGTTCACTGAGGATTGAATTTTTAGCCGACATTTTGACAAGCCGAGCAAACGAATGTTTCAACAGCCTCCCTGAAGATCTCCAATACATGATTAAGGAGTTAGGCAAAATGTAACTTACATGGTTCATAACAGAAATAACTTTACTATACCTTATTATTATGCAGTAAAAGTTAAACTATGAAAGAATATTGGTTGTTTTTATAAACATCTCCAAGATTAAGCCGTAGCGTTAGCACGGGCATTATACTAGTTTACGTGGTGTGCTGCCCTAGACATCAAGCTAGCATTGCATGTTTACGCCCGATGGTAGTCTCGCAGTTTGCTAGAGACTCTTACGGAAGATGTGAAGCGCAAGCAGCAACATAAAAATTAACGTGTTGTGGCAATGGAGCAAGCTTCCTCCCTCCAAACCACTTCTGACGCACATGTTTTGGGCATGAACTGAGTATATCTACTTGCAGCCTGCTGCGTTGTTAATTTTGGGAGCTCAACCTAAGTTGCCGATGTGGCTTGCATTGCTCTTTTATCTTGAGGCACACAAAACCTACAGCCTGCATTGAAGAAGCCCTAAGTAGAAAAATCAGAAAATAAACTATGCCACAAATTCTCGGTAGGATGAGATTCTGCTTCTGCACCGTGCGATCACATATCATGGTTCCAAATAGTTGGTTTCTGCTGACTTGTGACCGGCGGTCATGATTCTCTGTGTGAATTAAATTACCATGATTTGATGGGTGGTTGGGAATGGTTGCAGGGTTAGATTTTGGAAAGATCAGTGGATTGGCAACACCTGCCTGGCCATCATCTTTTGGCCTCTTTATGTGATAAATGATCAGCAAGCGAAAACAATTAGTGAAGTCTGGGATGGTGAAAATCTTCAGTTATCCTTTAGGAGAAGTGTTTCTGAGAGACTCATGTTGATGTGGGATGATCTCAGAGCTATGATTGAGGGGGTGGTGCTGAATGAGGAAGATGATCACATTCTGTGGAATTATAGCTCCTCTGGAAAATACTCAGTACGGTCTTTATATGCAATAGTCAATCATAGGGGAGTAACCCCATCTTTGTGCAGGCTGTTTGGAAGTTAAAGATTCCTCCTAGAGTACAATTTTTCCTCGGGTTGCTTTCTAATAATAGGGTTCTGACCAGAGATAATGTTGCTAAGAGGAAAGAGGTGGCCGACCCTAGCTGTTTATTTTGTGCTGAAAATGAGTCGGTTACACATTTGTTTTTTCAATGTTGCGTTGCTGAAAATGTGTGGGGTTTTATCTCTAGCTGGATTAATAAATCTGTAGGAACAAATTATGAATCTGTTGCTTCCTTTTGGTTAGCTAACAAAAAGTACTTGGTGACTAATGTGATTACTTCAGCTGTCCTTTGGGTGATTTAGAAATTACGGAATATTGTGTGTTTTCAGGGAGTACCATGGAGTGGGATGAAGAAGGTGTTTGCTGTGTTGGGTCGAATACTGAGAAGCTGGTTCCCGCTGTTAAATCTGGAGGAACAGGAGAAGCTGGAACAGGTGGTGCTGCTGGTGGAGAGAGAGGCAAGCTCAGTACATCAGATTGGATGGATTCAGTACTCATCAGTGTAGGATCCATCAGCTGCTCGGCCTTCGGCGGTCTCAGTGCTTGTGATGGTTTCACAATGTAATAGGGCTAGAACGTTTTTCTTTTTGCACGGTGGTCTGCTGTCTTGTGCCTGTAAGGCTTAGTCTTGGGCGCGTGTTTGGCCTTTGGCTCAGCGTCTGTTACGCTGTTTTGAACTTGGATGCTTGAACTTTTATTCAAAAAATTACCATGATTTGGTTCCACCTGATCCCGTTTGAGTTCTCTGTTGTCCAAAGTTTATCCCTAAGGTTTTTTTTATCTCTGGAGGCTCCAAATTGGTGGTTTAAATATTATCTAAAGTTTAGCTCTTAACACTTTAGCTAACTAAACTTTAAACCATGGGATCTAAATAGCTAGTTACTACATTTGGTCTGAAATATAATAGATTTTAAATTATTCTAAATCAAAATATTTTAAATTGAACTAATTTAAAGAAATGAGATGCCATATTTATTCTATCAAATGAGCATCATTAGACACAATATAAAATATATTTGTTTAATTGATCTCTCTGATGTATAAATAGTAATATTATTTCTATAAACTTAACTTAAAATCCATTATATTTTAGGACGAAGATAGTAGTAAAATGATATATTTGAACAGCATTTATTACTAGCTACCTGCTTGATCTTTATCCAAACATCAAGAGAACTCAGGAAAGAACAAAATATTTTCTTAAGCCGGAGACCGGTATATAGTATAGTAACTACAGGTTTTTATTAACAGCAAAATAGTTACTTCCTACTACATAGGAGTACATATTTTTATTGGCTTATTACCATGTTTCTAATATGTGAGAGAGGAGCAGGTTGGTCAACTCATCATTTTGTTGTGATTGATTCATTCAACCCACCCCCCCCCCCCCCCCATCCCCACCCCCCTCTTCTCGCATCAAAGAAAACTTCTTGACTTGCTGTCCAAGCAATGCAAACGCCAGTGTTATATATATCCTGTGGTTGATTATCACCACTTTTGGATGATCTCATTGTATTGCTCTTTTTCTATCAGAAAATGAAATCAAGTGGCTATTCCTTTGGTTTGTTTTTACCGTTGTGCTTGGTCTAACAATGCAAGTCACTAGAAACAGCGACACCCATGAAAATTCTGTGGACGTACATGGCACGCAAAACAGATCGAAAGAAGGGTCATCTAGAATATGTGTACATGCATGTGCTTGCTTCAGGAAAGAAGTATGCACATGATCCATCCTCGTCTAGAGTCTAAGTCAAGTGAATAAGATAAGCAGATTTGTGGCTGTCGATCAAGTAACCCAACAAATCACAAACGCCTCGAGTGCTTGGCCACCTTTTCATACACAAACAGTTGATCCGTGCATGGATACTATTGCAAAATGATTGTGATTTAAGGTTTACAGATGGCTGATGTAATGTAAATATTGACTACGTTTGCTTAGGATTTACTCTATTGAATCAGAGTCGCAAAGCCATTGGTTTGACTCCCCGCCACATGCATGAATGAAACAGGGAAAGATAATGTTAAGGTGAAATACATATATGGAATGGTAAGACAACGCTTGTTAATTATTACAAAAATTAATTTGGTGATTTATATATATATGGAGAGACGAAGTATATACGACCATGTTTAGGGTTATTAGTAAGAAAACTAATAAACCAGAAATAATGGATTCACTACTGGAGACGTGAAACTAACAGTTTCAAAAAAAAATTATGGTTATTGTATAAACATTCACGGTAATTAATATTATCTTGATGGTTTTCTAGAAAACACACTAGGAAATTAATATTATGCTGACGGTTCCTGGAAAACAAGGAAAACTAAATAACCGATAGGAAAGTTCCTAATCAACCTGTGATCAAGATAGGAAACTAACCGACTTGGAAGCGGATACAGACAGATAAGATCAAGATCCTTGGCTCCTCTTTATTCTATATAAAGGTCTTCACCCACACAGAAGCAGGGCAGTGGGCAGATAAGATATCAAACACATAATAAGAAGTATTTCAAATATATTTTTGGTCATTTTCATTGATAGAGGGGGAGGGATAAAGTGGGCAAAATAGACTGACATTTTTCAATTAAAAAGATGGGGGTTTTCATCCTAAAATGTTTCATGTACTATATATAAAATAGTAGTTGAATCAACTTATACCGACTGAAAATGTAGTTGACTTCCTCTTCAAAATAAAAATCAACAATTTTTTACATACAAAAACTAACTTGCATTGAAAAATGGAAGCATGATTGGGAAGGGGATTTTCCCCTATTGTAATAACAAGGAATAATTATCTATAAAGAACGAAGTAACCTTGTGACTTTATTGATTTGTGTCTTAACATGTTTTTTTAATGGGACCAACCATAGTTGCTAGTAGCTAGTATACAAAATTGTTATCTCTTATAGATGCAAAGTGATGGACATGGTAATGCAACTCAAAGGAAGATCCGGCGTATGTTGAAGACCCTATAAGATATGCAGGTAACCTAAGGCATCAAAGAATTGAAATTTGGAGTACGAAGAACATAAGTAAATCATAGAATCCTATACAAAAATAGACATGTGATCCCCAGGCGGCGGCGCTCAAGAAGACCCCTGTCGCCGGCTCCTATGCGGCCTCCCGCTGGCGGTCCCTTGCCTGGCGGTTGCGCCTGCGCGGATCTGCGCAGCCACTTGGTGGCGGCGCCTACGAGGCCCCCCTTCGGCGGCCCCTACGTGGCTCCTCGACGGTGCTACAAGCCAAGGTGCAGGTGCACCCTGGCGGCTGGCTCCTCTCCCGCCTTCCACGGCCATGGCGAACCACACGAACACCACGGCCATGACGAACCAACACCGAGGTAAATCATGGCATTTCATAAGACTGGATCTAATTTGTAACTTAGTTTCAATAGCTAGTAGTTTATAGTTTTGGAGCTTCAGTTTATTTTCAAAAGCAGAATGATATGCTGAAATAGTTTGGTTTGTTTAACTGAAGAAGGCTCTAACATGTCAATTTTCGTGAGAGTTCGAGTTCGATTACTAATTTGTTTAAAGGAGAAAAAAATCATAAACTTGACTAAAATATGATGATATGTAATTATGTATTTTATCTAATAATTTAAATAAAGTTGCAATCTCATACATTATGGTATTGCTCTTCTTTTTGCAGGCGTTTGGTGAGGCTATCTCTGAATTGCGGCAATATGATCAAGGTGCTCATGGTGGCTATTTTCGTTAGTGATAAAAGATTTAGTTGTCCGAGCAAATCATACGAGTTATGTGTTGTACAAGCCAACGTCTTAGTTTTGTAGTTACTTGAGTGTAGCTTGGTTATTGCCTTAGTATTTCGTGTGAAATATTGTACAAGTACAAATGTTGATAGTTTCAATGAAAATGATGTGCAATATTTGTCAATTGTGAGCTTTGTTCCGGTTTATGTTTGTTGATATGGCAGCAAAATCATGACGGTTCAGTTCATCACCATAGTCTCTTCCTATAGTTGTCCTCTGGTTCGTCCATGACGATCCAAAAAACCAACCCGTGACGTTTTATTTTGGTCCAAAAAATGTATGACGAGGAATAGATGACGTTTCTATGAACCGTCATAGATAGTTAACCGTGAAGGATTTTCGCTTGTCCATGACAGAATCAAACCATCATATATAAGTTAATTTCTTGTAGTGTAAATGGGATAGCACCACCAGATAAATAGGCGTTTGATCTAGTGACAGACAGGCCAAGATCCTGTTAACATTGGTTCACCATATGATCTGATGCTCTGACAGATGTACCAGGAGCATTATCACCTGAGCCTGTTCGCTTAAGCTTATATGTCAATCCCTTGTCAGGGTTTTCTGTAACACCCGGCCCAGGGCTTAATAGGATTAATAGAAGACTCATACCAACAAGTTGCAACTTCTTTTTCGGAAGTCCATCTCCAAAGAACTCTAAAGTTAAGTGTGCTTGGCCTAGAGCAATTTAGGGATGGGTGACCGACCGGGAAGTAGTTCCCGGGTGCGCACGAGTGAGGACAAAGTGTGCACTGTGGGGGCTGACTATGTCCTAGAAAAGCTGCCAGATGTAAGCGGGCCTGGCCTCGTGGAGGCGGGACGTTACAGAATGGTATCAGAGCCGACTCTCGCGGATTCACGGGCGCGTGTGTCGCAGTTGCGCAGGCATGGTGTGCATGGCTGGTGTGGACCCAGAGTGGTCACACAGCATGGCACTGGATGCACGGACGTGGCCAAGAGGGGACGTTCCTGGCTTGGGGGTGATCGACGAGGACATCGATCTCTTAAGGGGGTGAGGATGTAACACCCGGCCCAGGGCTTAATAGGATTAATAGAAGACTCATACCAACAAGTTGCAACTTCTTTTTCGGAAGTCCATCTCCAAAGAACTCTAAAGTTAAGCGTGCTTGGCCTAGAGCAATTTAGGGATGGGTGATCGACCGGGAAGTAGTTCCCGGGTGCGCATGAGTGAGGACAAAGTGTGCAAAAAAGACTAGTGTTGGTCTGTGGGGGCTGACTATGTCCTAGAAAAGCTGCCAGATGTAAGCGGGCCTGCGGGCCTGGCCTCGTGGAGGCGGGACGTTACATTTTCTCTCATAAGAAATTAATGAACAACACTTTCAGCTATGGCTTTGTCCAGAGGAAGAGGAAGGAGGCACAAAGGCACAAAGAACCACAATATGAGAAAATTACTCCGAGACAATCTGACAAATACAAAGATGTGTAGGATGGCGTGTAGGAGGCACAAATGTTTTGAAGCGCACTAGCCTATCTGATGACATGGCTGGAGAGCTAACAGCTAATTCATGGCACCATGACCTAGTGATGAGTATTTCAGCCACTGGGTCATTCCATAATTGTAGAAAATATTGCTGATGGTTAGAATGGGCAATTCAACTTCTTTGATATATTTATATCTCTCCAACCAGTTAGAGACGCCTGAGTTACCCTAGTCGGATGACCAGGCGGCGGAGTGATATAAGCTCACAACTCTAATAGCTAGACAAAAATTTTATATTTATGGTCATGAGAAATAGAACACAGGTTAGATTTATTTTGGGAGAAAACAAGCTAGGAATGTGTTAGTGTTACCGGCTGGCCTCGTTCGTTGGGGCTTATCAGCCGAATCTACCGACCATTTAGCAGTATTTTTCTCTAACAATAAATCAGCCAACAGTACTTTCTGTCAGGGTTTATCAGGAAAAAAAAGAGTCAGTACTAACACAGACTTCGCCGTCAGCCATGCACTTTTGTTCCCCGTGTTTACGCAGAGAAGACATCTCGGTTTCGACGCTTCGTGTAGCGTGACAACAAATTTCGTGAAAATCTCATGATCGTACACAGCGCACGGTTTATGCCGCCGTCACGGCCTTCCTCCGATCCCGCTCGAGCAGCCCCCGGAGCACGACCCGTTTCTTGTGATCTGTCGAGTCCTCCACGTCGTCAACCGCCGCCTCCTCGGCGCCGTCGCCTGCCGCCGTCTGCTGCCGAAGCCTGGACAGGGCGACTAGCCAGGCGCACACGCAGGCCACGGCCCAGAGCCGCCCGCCGAGCAGCCCCGCCATGGACACCGCGATCACCACGGACAGCCCCACCACAGGACCGAACGCGCCCACGCCGCCGCCGGCCCCGGTTTTGCTCGGCTTGGTGTTGGTGGCCGTTCGCGTCGTCTCGGCCGGAGGAGCACCCGGCCGGGGCTGCTCCGCTCCGCGGGAGCTGCCGCCGTTGCTGTTGCTGTCACCGGTGGCTTGGATCCGCGACGCCTCGGACGGTGAGTTCTTATCGCTTTGTGACCGCCGCCGCCGCCGCGGCGGTGGCGGCTGCTGCTGCTCCGTGCGCTCTGGGTGCCGTTGTTTGCTGCGGCCGCCGCCGCTGCTGTCCATGGCGGTGTTCTGTGATGGGCAGGGAAGCACAATATTACTGTACAAAACACGAACCTACGGCACACGGTCCAGTGTAGTGCTTGCTACCGAGCTTTTTTTTACTTCTCACCTCGCGTGCAGGCGCCAAGAAGCAGCATCCCGGGAGACGAAGCCCCTGGCCCTTCCGCTTCCAGGACTCCTCCTCGCCGGTGCCGCGCCTCATCACCGCCGAATCAGCCGCCGTCCCGACCAGGTCGCCGTCCACCGGCCGGACGGTGCGCTTCTTCCTCCGGCGCCGCCGCGACGTCTCCCACGGTGTCGTCGTCGTCCCCTCCGGCAACGCCTCCTGGCTGCCGAAGCAGAGCAGGGTGACCCAGCTGAGGTTCCTCCGGCCACGCCGTCGCCCGCCGCTCGCAACTTCTCCCCCGTGTGCCGTAGCCGTAGCCATGCACGAGCGAATGCACGCGCCCGCGCGGGAGAACTGGTGGCAATCCCGGACTCCGCCGATATTAATTAGTGAGGCAGCCTTCGAACAAGAATGATTAGTTAATGGCTAATTCCCGCCATAATCAGACATGGTTTGTGCGTCAACCATCGGATTATCTGAGGGAATCTGTTCTGGGTGATTGGCGCCGAAGCAACGACGAGCGGAATTATACGGTCAAGTACGGCAGTGCCGACGAAAGTCGTCCGTCACAGCTTATGACTTGTGCAGTACGCGCCGGAGCAATTGCCGATGGGACGAATCGGACATCTGGATGAGGGAGACTCGCATGCCATGACGACAAAAAGGAAGACACAGCACTGTTACACACAGAAACGAGGGTCCTGTTTAGTTTCGAAAACTTTTTGATTTTTAATACTGTAACACAGAAACGAGGGTCCGTCACAGCTTATGACTTGTGGTGCATTTTCGCACAAGATATGCACCGTTGTATAGCGAGGATAATAACCAAACATGATCTCGCTATTGGCCCTTTCATCTCTTGAAAATTTAAGTTGGATCTTGTCTCCATGTTGTTTTATAATCGGAGAGAGGTTATACTGGCCCTTTCGTTTGGCTACTAAGCCATGATAGAAAGTATTATTGGCTGATTTGTTGTAAAAAAAACACTGCTGAATGACTGGTAGATTTGGCTGTTACTTCCAAAAATATTGGAGAGTCAAAACATTTTAAACTTGACTAAACTTATATGATAAGATATGATATTAATTAAATATCATTAGATTTTCATTAATTATATTTTTATAATATATCTATTTAGTGTCACAATTTTTTATTAATTTTTTTAAGATTCTTAAAATGCAATTTACGATGGAGGGAGTACTTCACTAGTTCCATCTCCAGCCCATATAATTCCACTTCCGTGTTTTTTGTTTTCGGTCCACGGGCCCGTTGACTAGCAGTAGCACGCCCCCAGATAGGTTTGCCTCGCGCGAGAGGCGAGACACCGGCCCCCAACTTCCGAAAAAACTTCAGAGGTCGTGGAAATGGCGGCGGCGGAGAAGCCCGCGGCGGTGCGGCAAGCGGAGGAGCTGGTGGAGAGGGAGATGGGCGGGCGCGACGCCTCCCACGACGCCGCGCACGCGCTCCGCGTCCGGGACCTCGCGCTCTCGCTCGCAGCCGAAGAGGGCCTCTCCGCCCCCAGCCGCCTCCTCACCGTAACTAACCACTGGCTCGGCTCTCCTTCATTTCTCTGTATCATGCGGTCCCGGCACTGAAAATTTCCCGGTTTTCTGATCCACATGCCGTTTGGTTGCTCCAGGTGGAACTGGCCTCTCTCCTGCACGACGTTGGTAACTCCCTACTCGCAACAATTATCCTTTATCGATTTCGTTTGCTTAACCTCTGCAATCCATTTGAGTATGACTAGTTTCTTTTTTTTTTTGTGCAGGAGATTACAAGTATACCAAGTAAGGGTGCTTCTAGTGTCTTGTTGAGTTCGTTCCATGTGTTTTCAAAGAGTGGAAGGAAGTTGAATTAGAGTTTGTCGAACCATTTTTGTGCTGTAGAGACCGTGCATTAATGATAGACTGTTGACTGTGTTGAGGAGCTAGTTTGATCTTTCATATGTGATGAATTGATTACATAATTGGATATTGGGTAGGAACAATGTGGAGGACATGAGCGTCGTGGAGACGTTTCTTCAAGAGGTAGGATTGGATGAAGCCCAGAAGGATGAAATAGTGGCGATTATTAAGGGGATGGGTGAGCTATTCAGTATTCACTTATTCAGTTATCCATGCTTATGCATATGTAGTATGTACTTTATTTTTGTTTAAAGACAGATTTCTTTGGGGGCACACTCTAGTTCAAACAATTCATTTCTGTTGCTTAGTCCTCTTTGACATGCATGTGTCCATTCTATTATGATCTCAGATTATTTCTCTTCGTCCACTTGTTCCTTCACTTATACTGTTGCAGAGAGTTTTAGTTTTTAACCGAAGTCAGCAGGGGAAACCCCAACCTATATTTTTTATATATTTTTTATTCCAGACCTGTTGGATGCTACCCAGCCACTAGGCTAGACACCCTTCGGACAGAGAATTTTAGTTCATTATGATCTTTGCTAAGATACCTGTTTGCTATTACATCATCTGAATACCCCCAAGTACCTCACAGGAAAAAGGAACATCCATTAATACGCTTAATGTATCATTGTTAGTTCCTAGTGAATCATTCTTGCAATTATGCTCAAAATGTCTTTCTAACCCTTTAATGAACTGCAGGGTTCAAAAATGAAGTTTCGAATAAATCTATTGTTGATCCCACCCTTGAGTTTGCAATTGTACAAGACGCAGATCGCCTGGATGCAATTGGAGCAATTGGTAAGTACTTAAGCGGAGTTTTGAATTCTGTATGATCCGAATTTCTTTTAAAAATTATGATGCGATACAACTATACAAACTCTAGTTATACCCAACCTTTTCCAGGCCCGTTTGTTACTGTGTTTGTCTATTTTCTTTGAATTCTGCTGGAAGAAATCCACTGAATGTTTCCTTCGCTATTAGTTTTTACCAAATAGACCGTTGTGGGAAAATACCACTGTGTATCTCTACAAGCATTGCAAACCCTGACTCCTACATAGAGAAGGACTCCATCAACTTCTCTTAGGGCTGTCATACATATTTCATTTGTCCCAGCAGTTGTCTTCTAACAACATTTATTTCCTGTAGCTCTTCGCCTACCTGATATTCTGTAATATGCTAACCGCAATAGTGTACCACCAGCCATATGAATCTCGAACCTGATATGTAGATGTGAGATGTATGTTAACTTATGCAATAATTCCTCTTAAACATGAAGATGAGCTAAAGCAAGGATAATATAAGATGAAACCGCTATTGTTCTTTACTAGTTTTCTTGTTGACTTGACCCAATAAATAAATGCTTATAGATTTTCTCCTGATTATGCATTATATGGAGAAAGAAAACCAAAGTTGCACATGTTTTTGGCTACCTTTTGTAGTTCAAATAAGAACTGTGTGTTTAGTCTTCTCATGTGATACATGTAGGTATTGCAAGGTGCTTTACATATGGTGGGAGCAAGAACAGCGCATTGCATGATCCTCGAATTCTGCCACGTGATAACTTGTCAAAGGAAAAGTACATGTCCAAGGAAGAGAAGCAGACATCAATCAATCATTTTCATGAGAAGCTTTTTAAACTGAAGGACATGATGAAGACAGAGGTAATGGTTCATCTTTTTTATAGAATTCTTCTGACTGCCGCACATCCATTTTGTATAAATTCAGGAAGGAAGCACTGTCCCTAGACCTAATGAACCTAGTAAGAGTTGTACAGTTTTAGGTCTAGTTTGCTTCATTTTCCCTTTTGAGGAAAATTAGTTTGCTTCATCTATACACATAATTGTGGGAATTAGATTGCTTAGTACTACTCCCATTAGTATGGATTGATGTCATGATTAACAGTCGCCTGTTATTTGTTCCCTGTTTGTTTTTTTATGCATGTCATACAGGTTTTACACACTCGTTCTAGTATTCCCTTATCTTCTCGATATGTACTGACACGTAGTTCACTCTGCGCATAGGCTGGGAAAAGGAGAGCTGAGAAAAGGCATAGGTTCATGGAGGACTTTGTGGCTGAATTCTACGAAGAGTGGAGTGGCAGGGCTTGAGGTTGAACTACCAGGTTTTAAACTTGTGTGAGAGTGTGCAGTTGGCCAACCATTTCTCAACAGCTGATGATGATGTTGTCGACCTGGCATATTTTCTGTTGATGAAGCCAGGCAAATATACAATGCAAAGCCTATTAGATTGGCTGAACAATCATACGGCCCCGTGTTAAGCAGTCAACCCACTAGCACTCGTGGTTGACGCTGGGAGCTGGAGTACTTTGCCAAATCCAACTTGGTCGTAGATAGCACCGAGTTCAGTTGATTTATGGCAAATCTATTCAAACAGATGCCATGGCATCTTGTTGCTGTTGTACTGCAATAATACTGCTACAATATACCGGTTACATCACCCCAAGGTCTAATTGTTTTGCCATCACACATATACATATAAATTTATACATATGCAGAAGTTCTATACTACATGTAATCGGAACAAACGAAGTACATAATAACAGTATATATATAAACTACAAAGGAAAAGAGACAAAACGAAAAACACAGAAATCTTGTTCCACATCAGCACCAACTTCATTCCACTCACACAGTGGCACAACGAAGAAGAGTCCTGCTGCTTTCATGTATTTCTTCAGTCTGAGCCTCATTATCAGCAGCAGGCTCGGCAAAGGCACCACAAACGCTCAGAGCTTGGTCTTGTCTCTCTTGGTCAGCGTCACCTTGAGCCCGTGCTTCATGTACATGGTGAGCGCCAGCTTGGGCGCGACGGGGTGGCCGTCGACGACATGGACGCGGTAGCGGTGGAGGATGGAGGACGCGGCGAACTTCATCTGGTAGTAGGCGAAGTCCTTGCCGAGGCACAGACGGGGGCCGCCGTTGAAGGCGGTGAACTTGTAGGCGGACTCGCTCATGAAGCGGCCGTCCCGGAGCCACCGCTCCGGCTTGTACTCCCGGCAGTCGTCGCCCCAGATGCTCTCCATCCTCCCCATGGAGTACATGGCGTAGATCACCTTGGTGCCCTTCTTCAGCACCGTCCCGTCCGGGAACACCTCGTCCTCCACCACCTGTCGTGTGTATTGCATCAGTACGTACTGGAATTAGTTGTGGCTAATTTGTTATCAATTGAGATGTATGGTCTCAAATTAAGGTCCCATTTGCACGATACGTAATTAAGCTTCTTGGTTTAGCTATCGGTGATCAAGATCATGATCAGAACGGAATTTTGGTGTTTTTTTTTTTTTTTTGCTAAACAGATGGTCTCAAGGTCAGGTTCTTTCTTGGCCGATATCTTATCGCTGAATAGTACACTAATTTCAGTAGGTGGCATCGGCAGCTCCTCCTTAGTCTTTCCAAAAAAAAAAATACACTAATTTCTTTCAGTTAGACCAACGACTATGTGATGTTGAGGTGATCTGGTGCACCAATTAGCCACCTACTACTTACAGTGCAGTAGGAATTAGCTACTCTTAGATTTACTTGTTGCCAATCAGTAAATCCCCTTTACGAGTCTAAGTTATCTCCCCCAAAATGTAAAGAAAAAGGGTAGTTATAAACTAGTAAGATGGGTGCAGCTACTGAACTGTAGCTGAAACTTGGCCCAACAGGCCAACAGGCGTCTTTGTCAGGTCTTCAAGTCTTCACCAACAAGTATACCCCAAAAGAACATGTAGGCAACGTCTAGATGACCAACTTGCAACCTAATAAACTCCTGCCCACGTCCCTTTTTTTTTCTCCTCTCTCATGTGGCACATCAACTTCAAGATGTGTTGGACCCGATCAGAATCAGCCTATCATTAGTTCCGTGCATGATGCAGCTGGCCAGCTTCCAACTGTAGAGGATCTAGTTATATAAGTGTAACACAGTGACAGGGACTCTATCAACTCATTTTCGGTACTACTAACACCCAACCTCAATATATCAAGAAATCAGCCTCAGATTTCCTCCTCATGACATTGTTTTATTGTGCACTTCTCCTATATGTCAGATGTTGATCTTTTGTTGCTGTTCAAATAACAAGTAATTTTATCACTTGTTTGGCTATATATAAAAAATTATCATTTGTCATTTGTCCTTTTAACTGTACCATACCAGTTGATTGCGTGAGATTGTTGACTAAAAATTCAAACACCTGAATTTATTGTGTTGTGTTGGTGTAGGGATGCAAATCTCTTTGCAGCTTTGGTGTCACCATTTTCACCATAGCATGCATGGATTCCAATCAAATTTCCTAGCAGGAGAACCGGTTTATTTCATTCTCGTTTTCTAGTGCCCAGGGGAATTGGTTTTGATCGGCAGCTTATACTTTTGCATGCAATTCATGCAGATTGCAGCTTCCAAGCCGTACCTCACATGCAGTCAGAGCCATCTACTCACACACTTTGGGACTTGGCACTACAAGGACTAGTTAGTTTCACCGAACGGCGACCACGTCAATACAAGAGCTAGCGAAGCACTCCTCCATCCAAAAATGTAGAACGCGTGCTCCTTTTACTTGTCACACACGCTTGTTTTTTTTTCTAAACAAAATGTTTGTTCAGGTAAGTTCTCAAAAATGTTTGAAATTTTGGAGGAGCTTTAATCCCGTTCGCTTGAGCTTATCTTTCAAATCTGTCAACCACTCAGCAATATTTTTCTCTCACAACAAACCAACGAGCAATACTTTCTGTTATGACTTATCAGCCAAGCGAATAAGCGTTCCATAACTTAATGTTGTATAATGTAGTGTAGTATATCAAGCTTATGCATATGTCGATGAATAATACACGTAGTATGCATGGCATGCATGGTTTGAGTATTGGGCGTGCTAGCTTGCGTACCTCCTTGTGGTCGACGGGGACGGACGGGTAGAGGCGGAGCGCCTCGGAGAGCGCGGCGTGGAGGTACTCCATCCGCTTCACCTCCTCGGGCCTGAACACCAGCTCCTCCTCCTCCACCTCCCTGCCTGCCGCAGCCTCCTTCCGCGCCGCCACGATCCCCTCGATCTCCTCCACGATCTTGGCCTCCACGCCGGGGTTCCTGCCGAGCAGCCAGAAGAACCACGCCAGCGCCACCGACGAGGTGTCGCGGCCGGCCAGGATGAAGTTGACGCAGATGTCGCGGAGGAACTTGTCCGTGTACGGCCGCCCGTCCTCGTCGCGCATCTTGGTGAACACGGTGAGCAGGTCCGACCTGCCGCGCCCGGCGGCCTCGGCGGCGAGCTCCTCCTTGCGCCTGCGGATCACGTCGTACGCGAACTCGTCGACGCCGGCCAGGCAGCGCTGGAGCACGCGCTCGTGCCCGACGCCGAGCGCGCGCATGGCGCGCCACACCGCGGTGGGCGTGATGAAGCGGATGGTGGTGGCCTCGGTGGCGTCCTCGAACGCCCGGGCGAACGGGATCTCCGGGAGGCCCGGGCGGAGGCAGCCCGGGTCGACGCCGAAGGCGATCATGCAGACGTTGTCGAACGTGAGGCGGAGGAGCACGTCCTGGAGGTCGACGGCGGCGCCGCCGCCGCCGCTGGCCTCGGCGTCGGCCAGCACGGGGAGCAGCCGGCGGTGCACGAGCTCCACGAGCGAGCTGGCCGTGAGCGCGCGGAACTCGGCCGAGTGGAACTCGAGGCTGGCCGCCTTGCGCTGCCGCCTCCACACCTCGTCGTCGGCGCCGAAGATGCCGTCGCCGAGGAGGTCCCGGACGGTGTCGCGGAAGTAGGGGCCCTTGGGGAAGCTCCCGAACCGGGTCTTGAGGAGGTGCTCCAGGTTCCGCGGGTCGGCGGTGACCACGCACTGGAGGTTGGTGAACCACGGCCCGCGGAACGTGAACGTGCCGCCGCGCGCCTTGAGCACGCCGGTGATCCACTCGTACATGTCGCCGCGGAGGCCCAGGAGCAGCGACGGGAGCATGCCGACGAGCGGCCACGTCGGCAGGCCCTGCGTGCGCCGCTGCCGAAGAGAGTGGATAGCCACGAAGATGGACACGGCCACCAGCAGCTCCACCGTCTGCACCTCAGGGAGCAGGCTCGCGAGTCCGCCGCTGCCGCTGCCGGCACCGGCCGGCGCAGCAGCAACCGTGGCGTTTTGCGAGACGGCGGTGTCCATGGCGCTCATGGATGGATGGAAGGGTGTTGGCGTAGGCTGGGCAAAGAAAGGTGGTGGTGGTGGCGGCGGCGGCTTGGTTTGTGTGTGCGCTAGCTGCGTGAGTTCTTGGAGTGGGTGCCTGACTGAGGGTGCTGCAACTGCAATATATAGATATAGGCCGGCGTGCGTGTCTGATGC
Source organism: Sorghum bicolor (assembly GCF_000003195.3). Classification (NCBI taxonomy): domain Eukaryota; kingdom Viridiplantae; phylum Streptophyta; class Magnoliopsida; order Poales; family Poaceae; genus Sorghum; species Sorghum bicolor. Next base: position 19,694,937 of record NC_012870.2, on the reverse strand, counting down.
CGGCCGGTGTGGTTGCTAGCTTGATGGCAACAACATACATACGGGCCGTTTTGATTTGGTGAGCTGAAAGTCTTGAGAACGAAACTAGGTGAACTCATTTTGTCACACGCGTCCACGCTAAAGCTGGGGGGGGGGGGGGGGGGGGGGGTGAAAACAGATTAATTCAGAATTAAAAAAACAGATTAATTTGGTGTCACCATCAGTAATTAATATGTACGTGCATTACCCTGTCCAACATATGTGACTACTGACAGTACGTCCTGCAGCGGAAGTTCTAGATCCGACGCTCGACGAGACATGGCCGTGTGCCCGCTCTTTCTTCCCTTTTTTTTTCCTTCTATATGTTTCTTGCCTTTCTTTTTTTTTCTCTTTTCCTCCTACTTGCTGTCAGTAAAATTCTGTTTAACTACATCCTTTAAAAAATCTTACAAAGAAAGGTAACTACGAAACCTAGTAAAAAAGATGTTGAAACTTCTAGCAGTGCAAGGCAGATTAAGTTCTTATATTTTATATAAAAAAACATGCTTAATGATTAGTTGTGAAAAAAAATTCCAACAATTTTTATGAAGGTATTGAATAGAGAAAAAATTATTAGAGTTGTTTGCAATAGTTCCCAAAAATAAAAGTTTCTCTAAAAGTTACCATAGCAACATTATCATGAAAGTTGTGCTGAAAATATTTGCTAGAAACTGAGAAATGTTGTAATTGTGTGTTTTCCCCTTGTGTTTCACCTTCTCTATTGGCACATGAACCGGTAGTCTTTCTGCCGGCTTAATTACCTTTTCTTAAGAAAATCCACTAAAATAAAACTTTCCCTATATAAACAACAAAACACCTAGTGTATGCCGATTGAGTACCCGCTCCTGCATGCGCGGCTAGCTATCCGTGTAACTCCCGCTCAAAACACATGAATTTTTGTACTAGAATCACAGATTGTTTAACATAAATTTCTAATGAAATTGTTTTGCACTTCCAAGAAGAAGAATTTTATGGTAAAAACATAAAAGATATGTGTATCTTTGCATTAAAGAAAAACAAGTTTTATACGAATTCAACGTGTAAAGCCTAAGGCAAGTGCAGAACTGCAGCAAACAAGAGGTTGTGTATTACTTAATGTGGACAAGGCAACTGTATAACCCCTTCGTCCTAAAATAACAATTGTTTTGGGTTTTCGTATTATAATTTTGACTGCATTTAGAAAAAAAGTACGTACAACATTTGTACCTCTAAATAAATTTGTTAAAAATTAAATTTAAATATTTTCTAATAATACTAATTATATAACATAAATATTAATGTTTTTTAAATATATATTTAGTCAGAGTTGTTTCTTGAGAAGCGAAAACAACAGTTATTTTAGAACAAAGAGAGTAGCTAATAGGACGACGAACAAGCTACCCAACTTCTGCAAGTACCCCTACCTACTCAACTTCTGCAAGTACCCCTACCTCAATTCGTAGTTCTTCTTTATTATCACACCCAGTCTAATTTGGAATTTAGCTCGTGGTGGCCTATGTGCATGTTATGAGATAATTGTGAAGGATTTAGTCCCACTTTGACTGTTAAGGGTGGGTTAGACCAAATCTTTTTACGAAGAGAGGATGAAAGCGTAAGTGGGATAGTGGTATAGGTGTGGTTCGCTCAGCGTACAGAGTGGATATGAGCCGTTTGGACTCTATGGCGTTACATTCATCCAGTACACTGCATGATTCATATGGCTGGCTTGGCATGGGATCGGCGCGTGTTTGAAGTTTGAACAAATGTGATGGAATTCCTGGTTTGGCATGGGGATCGGCGCATGTTTGAACAAATGAGAAGCAAGGGTTGGAAGACGAAATGTTGCATTGTTCTATATAGTTAGACACCGACCTTTTTCTTTGTACTATAAAATGAATTGCATCTTCTGACTTCCTTTATGTTCTTGCCTTCGCTCTTTTTCAAAGAAAAAAACAGAGTTGTTATCAGCGGATTTTATCCTTTTTTTTTTGTACAAGCACGTGGAGGAAGGGTTAATTTATTGGTCAAATATATGTTTTTGTAATCATTTTTTACCACAATATGTGTTTTTAATTAAATAAATTGTTTGTATTTTGTATTTATAGTATTATTATATCGTATTTCAATTAATAAAAGCAAACATACACTCATACATGCTTATAAACATCGAAACATACTCCAATCAACATTTAGGGGCATATTAGACCATTCCTAATCAAACCTTTTGTCCCTGGAGCTGGAGTCAAGCTATATGCCAAATGGGTCAATCAACTATAACAACTCTAGAGTGCAGCTGCTCTATGGTAAAGTAAGTGAAGTAAGGCTAAAACAAGAGTGGAGTAATTTTAAACAGTTTCTTATTTTCTTGGCTCTAAAAAAATTTTGTTTCTTTCCTAGGCCTTTTACTTTTTGAAGTTATCTAATTGGTCAAAAAAGCTATTTTCAAGTTTTTTATTCCCTTCTATTAGTTTTGGGGCATTTACTGACGCCTAGGCTCGGCGGCAAACCAGCGTGCCAACGTATCCTGTACGACCTCCGTTGCAGGGGAAAAAAATTATGCACGGAGCTCGGCTGGTCTATCCACGGTGGTCAACAAAAAAAAGAAAACCCCCTTCTCCGAACATCTCCGCCGTGTCCCTACCCGTCCTCTCCGCTTCCCTTCTCCCTCTGCCTCTCTCTTGGGCTCTCCCGACGCAGCGACAGCGTCCGTGCCTAGCCCTCGGCATGGCGGCGGCGGGCTCTCGGCGCAGCGGTGACCATCTTCCTCCTCCTCCACGACAACTCTCGCCAGGTGGCTGCCGCCGGCCGCAGCCATGGGCCCTACGTCAGCCCCAGTGGCTGCAGTCGCCTCCCCCGGGCACGGTGTGGCGGTAGCAGGTGTCGCTGGTGGGTGCCCCTCCCTCCCCACCGACGCGGCCTGGTCCTGGCTACTCTGTTGTTCCTCCGCCGTGCCCTCCTCTCGGTTTGGTCCCTCCTTCCCTCTCTTCTTACCTCGGGATCTCCCAATGCTCGCAGAGGCTGCCTCCCCTTCCCTATGGACAACGATCTATGTGCAGATGAATTGTTTGCCTGTGTTGGATAAAACCGCTAGCTGTCCTTATCTTTTTGGCACGGTTTGTAGCAGTTCCGGCAATTTCAGGCGCTTTCTTTAATTTATTCCTCATCCCCTCCAAGTGTGATGACATTGCTGCCTTCCAAGAATTCTCCGAGGATGTGAGATTTGGAGGGGGTGAATCTTTTCTTCCCTTTTACTCTTAGCAATCTATATGGTTAATACTACAAGTGTTTTGGTGTTCCGCATGGTGTGGCCTGCTCGGTTCGACTGGATCTTGAGAGCAGGCAGTTATTGCGCCATACATCTGAGCATGTGACCATGTTAATGATATTTGTTTGATTTGTTACTATGCATCCCTGATGATTTCTAGTACTCTCTTTAATAGGGATAAGTTTCTCCTAGCTCTGGGCTCCAGGTAACCTTGGGAAACATCGATTCTTCTTCTGGCTCCTACTCAAAGATAGACTCAATATGAGGAACCTGCTTAAGTGAAAGAACAAAGCTTTAGACAATTACAATTGTGCCATCTGCAACTTGGCACTGAAGAAACAAGCTTCCATTATTTTCTGAATGCCCTTTTAGCTCCTCCTATTGGAACTACTTAGCAATTCAATGGAACCTGAATCTTCCACCCTTAGATATGATAATTCAAGCCAGAACAAATTTTGGTAGGAGCATCTTTAGAGAAATAGTTATCACCATATGCTGGACCATTTGGATCATGAGATATAGGCTTATATTCGACAACAGTAATCTTCATAACTAAAAATTTCTCTTCAAGGAAGAATCTGAGGCCTTGTTTACTTCCACCCAAAATCCTAAATTTTTTTCAAGATTCTCCGTCACGTTGAATCTTTAGGCGCATGCATGGAGTATTAAATATAGACGAAAATAAAAACTAATTGTACAGTTTGGTCGAAATTTATGAGACGAATCTTTTGAGCCTAGTTAGGCTATGATTGGACAATAATTACTACAAACAAACGAAAGTGCTACAGTGCTCCCGAAATCTTTTCGTTCACGAACTAAACACGGCCTGAATTGGATTGTGCCAACGCCAAGCCGAGCATAGCAGGTCCCCTCGGGTTTTGGAAGGAGAGTCTAGCCTAGCTGTCTTTGTGTTTTTTATTTGAGCTTTGAAAGCTCTCTTTCATGCAATTCTCGTACATCTGTAAACCTTTTTATATCAATAAAAAAACAGGTGGAGAATTTCCCCACTAAGGCACTAACGGTTCAAAACAATAGTGTTAAGTCAGGGGCAAAATATGATTTTACCTCTGGACAAAAAATGAATCAGTGCTTGTTACAAATGTGGGGAGTAATTTTCTGAATTTCTTTCGTGAGTCGTCAGAGCAAACTCCTTATAGGGCGGCTGCACAAATGTGAGGAGGAATGCCTGTTACTCTGGACATCCATCCAACCAAACTTTTGCCGAGAATCGCTAAAATGGAGGCGTTGAAGAGGGACCGCATTGTCCAAAAAAGGAAATTGGCGGAGCAGACAAGTAGTACGAGATAAAAGCAACTGGTACGCAGGTTGTACATTTGAGCGTGCAGTGTTTATGATCATTTGTGCATGCCAATTGCATGACTATGACGTGCTAAATTTTTATAGAGTAATTAAAGCACAACCAGCTTTTCCTGAAGTTTGCTCGTCGTCTCTTTAATTTGGACTTAATAAGCGATACTAAACAGAGGCAACACTGTTGCTGAAATCGCCAGCACCCACCTGACCTGACTGAAAACCTCAAAATACATTAACAGATCCACTTCAATCCATGTGTGATGGTGTAGGTTGGGATGAAATTTAGTTTAAATTCCACTTCAATCCACCTCAACACATGTGGATTGACGTGAATCCAACTACATCCAAACAAGACCGCTTTTCAAGCAGCATATTAAGGTCAAATGTGTTACATCCACGTATAGCTTTTTTTTAAAATAAATAAACCGGCCCTCAACACGGACGTGGCAGTGTTCTTGCCTTTTGATTCCAAGACATGGGGTTTTCTTTAATCTGCATGCTACTGCGATGGATGTCGATGTCGACGACGATGACGCAGTGTGTCTGGTACGTCGTCCTTATTTCCTGTAGCTACGGTGGCCGATGATTTCTCTGGTTTTTATTACGAGAGACAAATAAGCTGTAGACCAGGCTTTATTATTTCACTAGATGATGATGGAATATTGCTTGTATATGTTTGATCGATCGCCGTTAACGCAGATGATCCGATCCGGATGACCTATCCCCGACTGCCGCTGTCGCCCGCGACGGGTCTGACACGCCATCCGACCGGTGTGGGGCGCACCGTGCACAGGCGCACAGGCACAGCCAATGAGCCAACTGGATCGGACTCGCGGCCTGATGGCCCGTCGTCAGGAACGGGGGAGGATGGCTGGCTGGTTGTGTGGTTGGTGGCGGAGCCGAGCGCCGGTCTCTCCCCGTCTCCCGCTCGCGCTCGCGCGTCCTGCTCTGCTCTCGGTGCCGCGCCCGCCTCTTTCGTTGCCATGCCGGCAGCCGGCCGGTGGTGCGGTGCCGTGGTGGCAAAGTGCCGAGTGGAGTGGCGAACACGACCAAATGCCCTGCCCAGCCACTGCATCTCTGCATGGCGCCTCCGCCTCCGCGCCACATCCATCTCGCGTCGCCGTAACCAACAGTTCGCGTGTAACCTCCCGTGGTTTCCGCTAGTTTTTACTGTTTTTTCCCCACGCGGCACCGCAAACAAAAAGGCTCTGGTTTTCGTTCGGCAGCCCGCGTGCAGGTGACGCACGGGGTCGCGGGGGTCGCTGAGCTAGACCGTGGAAAGTGGAAACTGAAGTACTGCCGTCTCAAGGCCGGATCACGTCATCCATCCACGGGTCCGAGACCCTTCCCATCGTCACAAAAGGGTCCTCTCAGTCCAAGCGCAACCAGACAGCACGAGGATGAGCCCCATCTGAAAAGTCATGTTCCATGTAGACCTGTGCAAGTTAAGACCGTAAATTTCTACAACGCAGATCTCTCCCACTTCAAATGTCCCTTTCAAGGACTTGCTTTTACAGTATATACTAGCCAATACCATTCATGTTTAGGCTCCTTTCTAGCAAAACCATCTCTTTTTCTGATGACTCCTATGTAAATGTAAGACACACTGCGAAGCTGCTATCTCGCTACCTCTCTCTTCCAGATGGCATCCAAGCCTACGTGTCTCTGTAAGATATATATCTGTACACGCTGCTGGTGCGTTGGGCAAGGCCGTTACGTAGGTTGTACTAGTAGTTAGCCGGCAGTCGACATCCACAAATATGATGGCGTGTGTGGAGCTGCTTCAACTTGCTCGCTTTTGATTGGACAGTGGAATCGCGTCCGTGTATGTATGTGAGTAATCTCGCTCGCTGTCTTGTCACGATTTTATCCGGATAGGTGATCCATCCGTCGCATTGCTGCTGTGTTTGTTCTAGACTTCTAGTAGGTGCGCTGCCTTCCAAACCAAACTGCAGCCACCTTTGACACTGACGTGATCATCAATTCATCATCGTGTATACAAAAACTACCCACGAAAAGCGAAAAGTAATAACGTGCACAGAACCAGTTAACAGGACGTGTCTAACTTCGCCAATTGCCTAAACCCAGCTGCCCTGCCGTAAGCCAGAATCCATGCATGCATGTGTTTGCTGAACTAAAAAAAATCGCTGGTGTTTCGTTCTACCTGCAATGCACCCACGCCAACAGTTTGTTTGTTCGACGCGTTCAGAGGTAGCTACGATTGGTTGTCTAACGCCACTATCGACAATTGACTAGAGGCTTGTTAGCCCGGGCACATCTTGTTGCCGGTGCGAGGTGCACCGTACACACTAGGCCACTTTGGCATATAGCAAAGAACTTGTGTGCGGCTTTTAGCTGTATTTCAGGAATCAGGAAGCTGGATTAGGGCGATGCAATCTGGAGCTCTAGGACTAGAAGAAGTTGATGTCATCTTTCACTAAGACTTTCAGAGACCACATGTTCATAGTACTATCGTTGGAGCAAAGCAATGAAAAGATGGATGATACGCATACGCATCAACTAAAGACTTTCAGTGACCTCAGGACACAAAATAATTAAGCTTCACGATGCAGGATTTCAAAAGGATAGATAATGGAATAGGACACATAAAACAATACTAATAACCAATGCATCGAAGGCACTACACATAAGGAGCCGGATATAACAGAGTCAAACACATCAACAGATCTGAGAATCCATTACAGAGTACACACTAATCCAAAATGATAGTTGTAGCAGCAGATGCTAACGAAAATATATAAACAGTGTCCAAAGTTTTGAGTATCACTGAACATATTGTTCCAAGTCATTTATGTAATACTAGCAGATAGCAGTGCGAGTCATAAGCAAAGCATGTGTCGTCTCCGCTGAAGTAAAAGAGCGGATGCGTTTCAGGCTCCTCTTTTGAGTCGCAGGAGGTGCTGCTTCCCGGCGTTGTGCTGCTCGACGTTGAGGCCGCTGGAGAGGTGCACGTCGCACACCTTGCACCGCACGTTCATCTCCCCGGCGAGGTAGGCCACCCGGTTCCGGTGCTTCCGCCCCTGCTCGTGCTGCTTCAGGTGCCACGCCGTCATGCACAGCACGCCGCAGAAGGTGCACGGCACGGTGGGCTTCTTCTTCGCCGCTGGGTGCGGTGGCTTGGGCGCCGTCCTTCGCTGGAGCTGGAGCTGGAGCCTGGGCACGGCGGCGCTGGGGCCGCCGGCGTGTGCTGGCGGCGCGGCCGTGACAGCGCCATGTGCGTCTGCTGGCGCCGGCTGCGGAGCATGCCCGGCCCTTTGTGCGTTCAGCGCTGGCGGGGCCGGGGCGCAGTGGGCGTTCGGCGGCGCCGGTTGGTGTGGTGGCTGCGCCGGTGCCTTTGGCCCTGGTGGTGGCCTGCGTTGGTACTGCTTCAGCGGCGGCGTGCGAACACCCGCGAACCCCGGAGGCGGCCCGATTGGCAGCCTCTTTGCGCCTGGGTGCTGCGCCGGTGGAGGTGGTGGCGGTGGCGGTGGCGGTGGCGGTGGGGGCAGGGGCAGGGGTGCTTGCTGTACCTGAGAAGAAGTGAGGAAATACACAAGTCACACAACTGATCATAGACAGAATCCACCGTAAGCGATAATGCAATTTGTAACAAAGATGACGGGAATGCAAATTAAATAAAAAAAAGATGAAGTGAATGCAGGCATCAAACTTGGAATGGATTTATGGATGGATCTAACTATGCGGTTGCTGAACATCATGAAGTGAATGCAAATTAAAAAAAAAAGATGAAGTGAATGCAAATTAAGAAACGAAGGACCCTTTAATGTTTGATTCTAAACATTTTTTTTTAAAATGTACTGACGTTAGAGCAATGCAATGAAAAGATGGATGCTCATCGACTAAGGCTTTCAGAGACCTCGTGACACACGATACAGGGGTTTCAGACGATAGATAATGGAATGGAATAGTAGGAGAATTAACACATCAAACAATTCTAATCACTGCATCGAAGAAATAACTATAACATAAATAAGCAGTAAGTGTGCTAGGACCCTAAACTATTCTTTCAATTAACTGCAATATCATCTTTCTACACCATGTTTTTTAAAAACTGAAAAATGCAGCTACAGGAGATAATTCTAGCAGTTTATTATGAACTATGATTTGAGGAAAGACACCATCAGAAGGCAACTGAAGAATGCATTTTGTACCTTCAGTGGTAGGCTTTCAAGGCTACCACTACCTTCAAAAATATATTTGGATTTAGAACTGACAAGCCTTGATTAGAATGAAACACATGCAGTCCTAGAACCAGAGTTTTCGTTTTCTCTGCTTAGCAATCATAACTTAACTGAAAAATGCTAATCGGCCCATTTTCTCTAGCTGAAATTACTGCTATGATTAGGCTTGGCACAAACCAAATACATAAGCACAAACATAACACAAAACGCTGAAATCTGAACTACATTTTTCAGAAAAAAGAAAACAACAACACTTCAGTATTCAAATTTCAAACTCACATCCTTCAACAGTTCAGTATAAAGGAAAAGGAGGAAGCAAGTGAAGGATTGTGCCTCACCGGTGGGGCTGGAGGAGGCTGCAACTGCAACTGAGCACTGCCACAGGGTTGCAGGCTCCTCCTCAACCTGACGACCTCGAGCCGGCGCTGGACGTCCTTGGTGAACATGTCCCTCAGCTCTTGGTCAGTGGTGACCTGCCCAGGTACATCACTCTCACTTTCATCTTCTACTTTGATCACAAGAGCACCTGGCGGAACCGGAAATGGCGGCGCCATGCTCTTGTCAGAGGAGTCACCGGCTGGATGTGCCACTGAGGATGAAATCTCTACGATCTGAAGAAGAAGAAGAAGAGCTGCTGTAGAGTAGAGCTCAGCAACAAGACAAACTACTATAGGCCTGTAGATAAATTTGTGTAAGTCTCTATATATGCTGCTCTCATCACACGTTGGTTAACCCCCTCCTCACACGTTGTGCACTGAGAGCACACTTGATGGGCCAAGGCATAGAGCGACGGAGAGAAAGCCCAGCCCAGTGTTTGTATTGGGTAGAAAAGGAACGAGGCCCAGCATGAGTCCGACTCCAGAACACGCCGAGGAGGAGGAGCGCCTTCTAATCTGTCCTCTGAAGTTTGTCACTACCTTCGTCTTCTTTCTTCCCTGGTATTTCTCCTTTCCCCACTGCGCTACTGTTTAGAGATTGGTATGGGTATGTATATCGTCTTGTTTGTTTGGCTGATAAGCATGATAGAAAGTACTATTGGCCGATTTGTTGTGAGAAAAAAACACTGCTGAATGGCTAGCAGATTCGGCTAATAAGTTCTTACTAGCAAATATGTCCGTGCGTTGCAACGGAAGAAAAACATTAAATGGCCATAGAAAGTGCTGACATAATGTTACATATCTATTTATATTTATTTTTTTTATAAAATTTAAATTTCACTATTTTATTGATAACCATGACATATATGGTATTATATAGTTAATATTTACAATAATATGTAGCTTGGAGATATATTTATTTAATAATAAAAATATAAATTAGTCAAACCTTATTTTACTCTAATATCACCTCTTAATATACCTTAGTATTATATTAAAACATAAGAAGATTATTGCTAACTTTTTTATTTAGATTAGATTCCTATCAGTTAAATGTATATAGATTATGAATACATGCACTTATAAAGTATTCATATGACATAACAACACATCGTGCAAAGGTAGTGTAAGCGTCCTCAAGCATAAATTTAGGTAAATTAGTAAATTAGTGAGATATGCAGAAATGGTGCTAAACTTTTACCACAAACCAAGCATCACATTAAATAGACTACCATAAATTTTCATAATAATTGGAGCAAGATAACTACAATTTTAATTTTACACTAAAAAACATAGACAAGCATCTTTAACAAAAAAAATACTAAAATTTGTGATTTTTTTGTTTACTGCATGGATCTATATATGTGGAGCTGAACAAAATTTGTTTTGTAATTTTTAGATTTTTCTATGAATTACTACGCATTTATTAATTTCAGCCGATCAATTTTACACTAAAAACATAGGCAAGCATCTCCAGCAAAAAATATAATAAAATTTGTAATTTTTTTTGTTTACTGCATGGATCTATATATGTGGAGCTAAATAAAATTTGTTTTATAATTTTTAGATTTTTCTATGAATTACTATGTGTTTATCAATTTTTAACCGATTTAAATAATAAAAGAAAAGCAAATTAATAGGATAAATATTTTGCATTTAGGCCCCTATACTTTTTTATTCTCAATGTGCTGTAATATATAAAGGAGATTTTATATTGGAAACCCTAAAATAAATTTATTTTTTTTCCTCTCTCTCCAGCGGAAGCCACGATTCCATCCATCCACGGACGCGTGGGCGGGCAGACTTGGGACCGACGGGCAGAAAAATTTGGCAGATTGAAATTTTGGCAATTTAGTAGTAGGGATAGATACAGTATTGCTTAACCCAGGGAAGCAATATTGCTTAACTTATACGATATTGCTTAACTTATACAAAAATAAATGTCTGTAGTGTTGAAATTTAAATTGCTGCCAACTGGAATTGCTCTCCCGAGTGCGTGCGGGACGTAGTATGCTGAATTTGCTCTCCCGGGAACTTGATGGATCCACTGTGCATCATCAATTCATCAGGTATGCTGATTTTGCCGTGTAGACGGCGTCTGCTGTCTACCGCCAAATGAGCTTATCCGGCTCTTCCCCAAACTGGACGCCATCCACCACAGCCCATAGGTGCAAGTAGCTAGTCCATCATCTCGAACACTGAGAGCCCGCCTGAGATGCTTACTGGTGAATGGTGATAATTTGAAAGTGTAAATTGCAGTGATTTTGCTTGTTCAGAGTTGTAAAGTCTGACCAACTATTGGTGTTTTGGCATACTACTGACAAGTAGATGATGTTCCGGGACCTTGGGGGTGCGCTACTTCTAACTATAGCTGATTTAAATACCAAGAACACTATTGTTAGTGCTCTCATGTTTACAATCCAACCACACCGAGTTGTTCATCCTAGGGTATGTGGTCAGTTTGAATTCGATTATTAGAACATAGAACTGCGAAGTTTGGGATGCTTCCTTTTTTCAGAGAATACCCAATGTGTTATCTCACACTTGATTTGATATTTTGTCTTCCACATATTTGGAGTGATTAGAAAGTTTTTTCTTGCTGGACACAATTACAGTGAAGTTCATATATAGCGATAAGGTTTTGTACTTGATGTTTTTATTTGATGTTTTTTTACTCTTGTCTCATGCTTTGGGGCAGTATATATTATGACTCATTTTACTGTGTTATTCTGACTCTCTTATCTTATTTGTGCTTAGATGGATGAAGTGCTGGCCTCAGCTGTTGAGACCATCAAGAACTTTGACATGTAATCTGTTCGAACAAACATGAAAAAAAAATGAGGGCTGGTACGGACATATATCTCTGGCTCTGATATAACCGAGACATTAACTGAAACATGTGTAATTTTGGTGATAAGAACCAGTGAGGATATTCATCTCTCGATGATCAAACTGAGATATGTCTAATTAATTCAGGTAAATAATAATCAACGAGGAGATTTGTCAACTGACAGCAAAAGGATACCAGTCTAATTTAGATGAATATGTACCAATGTCCAGTGAGGAGGACATCCATCAGAAGAAAATCAATCAAAAATGCAAACCTTCAGTAATTATTTCCAAAGTTACCAAAATGCTAGAGCTCATACAACCAGAATACGGAGTATTAACCATCCTTCATACCGTGCAATTTAGAAGTGGATACAGATATAGGTTTGAAAAAAAATAAAATAGATCCATATTTGCCTTGACACTAATCTATGTTCTATGAATGCAAAAGAGCTGAGTTTTTACATGCTCATTTCAAACAACATACAGCCAAAAAAATGGTCATTCCTTCCTGCTATGCAAATTAAGATGGGTTTCATAGAAAAATAGGTCTATAACTATCTTGACGGTTGACACTATTCTGTGAACATAGAAGAGTTGAGTTTTTTTTTTTTATGATTCATTCAGACAAGAGATGCAACACACAGATGCTAGGAAACTATAGCCAAGGCTACATAATCATAATCATCAATGTATTGGTGTCGCATGCTTAACTTCTTGTGGAAATGGTTCTGTCAAACAAAGGCAAACCATCAATGGGCATATACTATATATATAATAATATACTATATATACAATATACTGGTATATATTTCGAGTGGGGTACGTATGCAGAGATAGAAACGGGCCCGATGCAGAAGTGAAGAGATTTGCAACTAGGAAAACCCGGCTCAGCCCAGCCCGTATCCGAGCCGAGTACCTCATCAGAAAACCGACCTATCTTTCTTAAAAAAAAAAACATACAGATTCCGATCGAGGCCGCCGCCGCCGGGCACCCTTTATAAATTGCCGAGCCTGGACGCGGCATATGCTAGCATCGATTCAGACGTTCTGAATCGAATTAATCAGCCTGTGCGTGGCGGATCGGAGACGATGGCCGTCGACCGACCGCTTTTGGTGCTGCACGACACGGAGGAGGGCCACCTCGTCTACGACCTTCACCTCGACGGTGAGGAAGAAGAGACTCTGACCTGCTTCCCATGTCCGGTCGCACGGTTTACCTCCCCGCAGCTGTGGTGCTGCTCCTTCGCCGTCTCCGGCGGCTGCGTCTTGGGCGTCATGTACGACTGGAACGACACCTGGTTCCACGACACCGTCATGAAGGTTGGCGCGCGGCTACGACTTCTGGGAGAGGCAGCCCAGCCCACGGTGCCGCGAATCCGAGGGCCGCCTCGTCCAATGGTGGCCCATGTTCCGCAGCTACACGTCGCGACCCCTTGGCGGCCGCCGCCACAGGGACAGCCCCGCCATGCTTCCCATGGCAGACGGCACCGTGGTCAGGATGGACACCATCCTCTTCGACGGCATCTACAGCTTCGAGACGCTCCGGCTCGACCCCGGCGGCGGCGGCGGCTGCCATGCCGCCCCACTGCCGAATCCACCGGTGGGGCGCTTGGCTGAGGATGAGATCGTGTTTATGACGGCGTACTTGGCTCTGGGCACCCGCGTCTGGATCTCCCTGAACCGCAAGGGCGCCTTCTCCTTCGACGCTGAGCGTGGGACGTGGCAGAGGGAGGGAGCGGGCACCTTCTCCTTCGACACTGAGCGTGGGACGTGGCAGAGGGAGGGAGCCTGGCTGCTGCCGTTCGAGGGTCGCGCGCTCTACGTGCCGGAGCTCGACTCGGTCATTGGCCTCACCGCCGGGACTCGTCTCCTGTGCGCGTGCGACGTCAAGAGCGGGGGCACGCCGCCGGTCGTCCGGTACGTGTGGAGGGAGACATTCCCTTTGCCATGGGAGGAGTGCATCAGCGACGGCGGCGACCGTCCGCCCTCGAGGCCCAGGGACATGCCCAGCCTGGCGTACCTGGGCAAAGGCAGAATTTGTATCTGCAGGCCCATGAGCACGACGGAACCCAATGATTATGGACCCCCTGCTACCTACGATGCAAGCTCCTTCTTGGTAGTGGTGGTCAAGCGCTTGCCAAATGGGGAGCTACTGTTGGCCAAGCGTGGGAAGATGACCTATATGTGGCCGCCGCAAGGCCGGCAATCCCCATATATAGGCTTTATTCAGCCGGCCACATAAGTCTACTCTAAGTGGAGAGTTTTAAGAGTTTTACGTCAGCTTTTGGACGGCACAATGCGAGCTAGCCTATCTCTCCCTCTCCCACACAATAGCGCATGGCACAATCGTTGACAAGTAGGATGAGGTGGAGCAGGTGCGCGGTTGAGTGTGGTGTGGCTGACAGTTGGGAAGTTGTACTGATGGAGGACCAGCTCTATGGACGACGTCAGGGAGGTAGGCGGCCGAGATGGCATCGGCGAAGGTGGGCACCAAGATTTGCATGGTGGTGGCCTACGCGAGTCAGATCGGGGTCGATGCGAGGGGTGGCGCGAGGAGGAAGACAAGCGCTGGCTAGAACAGAGGTCGCGCTCTCCCCCGAGCGTGCCACCGATCGCGGCTTAAATGTGTCTTTTGTGGTAGTATAATTGGGCCGATGGGTTTTATTCTGATGAAACTCTCTATATCTCTCTTTTTATATTTAACCTGCCAAGTAATCAAATTTGTTGATGTGTCACAATATTGAATATATAAATAAAGCTTAGATGAAACTTTTTAAAAAAAACAAACGGGAGGGAGGAGCTTCCCCACCTAAATTTCATTCACCAAGAGAGCTCCAGTGAACTCTCATTTAGACTACTTACAAGCTTATGGCGCAGGCACTTTCGCCAGATTACAAGGTCAAATACGGGTTATAACCATCCAGTTGTCGGCGTATTCACCACGAAAAAATTCACCATTCCTTGCATCCCATAGTCTCCAGAGGATCGTAAGAAGAATAAACGGCCATACTTTTGCATTCAGACCACGGCGGGGAGCCGGGGGTAGTGTTAGTTTATCCTCAATGGAACCAACGCATCATTGACACTGGTCGCTATCAAGAACATGTTTGGCATGCCAATAAGAGACGATTCTGCGCATGCCCTGCCGTAAGCCAGAATTCATCATGTGTTTGCTGGCTGTCTTAAAAGAAAAATCCATTACAGAGTACACAATCCAAATGACAGTTCTAGTAGCTGATGCTAACGAAAATATATAAACACGGTCCAAATTCTGAGTATCACTGAACATAAAGTGTCATCACATTTTGTTTTAAGTTATAGCAGATATGCCAGATAGTAGTGTGAGACATAAGCTTGTGCCGCCGCTAAAGTAAAAGGGCAACCGTACGTGCGTTTTCAGGCGCTTCCCGGCGTTGTGCTGCTCGACGTTGAGGCCGCTGGAGAGGTGCACGTCTCGCATACCTTGCACCGCACGTTCATCTCCCCGGCGAGGTAGGCCACCCGGTTCCGGTGCTTTCGCCCCTGCTCGTGCTGCTTCAGGTGCCACGCCGTCATGCACAGCACGTCAGCACGCCGCAGAGAAGGTGCACGACACAGTGGGCTTCTTCTTCGCCACTGGGTGCGGTGGGTTGGGCGCAGTGGCGGATCTAAGATTTTGGCATAGGATATGTCACGTCAGAATTTTCATATGTAATTCAGTAAAAAAAAATAGCGATTCGGTATACGCAGCAAAAGTTGTCCCACGATATAGTTCATCCAATTTACCACTTAAAGTGATATTTTTTTTGTTTTTATATGTACAAATTATGTTTTAGTTTCACATTTTGCGTTAGAGAAGTACATTACGAATTTTCCATCGTTATGTTTAGTAAGATATTGTATCTCTAATGTTAATGTATTATTAAATTTTATAGCCATATCAAAATAGTGGCAAGACATTAAGATATATTTTTCTAACATAACTATGGTGTCATCTATAGCCTCACAAAACTTGAAATGAAGCTCAACTTATAAATGGGGAAATAAAATAATAAATCTTGTTGAGGGGTAAACTACACTAACTCAAATAGTTGGGAGAGTAAATCAAACCAAATATTAGTTTAGCGAATTATTTGGATAAATATTTGAGGGGACTAATTAAGACTTTTGCCTTATTTAATTGGGAACATATCTAGTGCAAACCACAACCTCCGTGAAAACCTGTGTAAACCATGGCAAAAAAGTTATCTAAATTCATCAAAAAAATCGCACATGTAGATGATTTGATGATACACAACCTTGTAAAATATCTTGTCCAAACTCAACATTGTTTGTGAGATATAAAAATAACAAATTTCAAGCAAGAAAGTTGTCCACGTGATTTGCTAGAAATTTGTTATTTTTATATCTTACAAACAAATTCGAGTTTGGATAAAATATTTTACAAGATTGTGTATCATCATATCATCTACATGTGTGATTTTTTTGGTGAATTTAGATGACTTTTTTGCCATGGTTTGCACGAGTTTTCACGGAGGTTGTGGTTTGCACTAGATATGTTTCCTATTTAATTAAATGGAATGGAAAGAAGCTACAACGCTTTTGGATTGGTGTAGAAAAGGATGACTTGTGTGCCTAGAAGTAGTACTCCTCTTTTGTGTCTACTTCAATAGTGCTCTTGCTCAATGCTGGTTAGATGCCTTGCCTTTTAATTACTAGCCTCGCATTAGCTTGTACTAGCCTAGGGTATGCCGCAACCTGTGCCAACCGCTGGCTCCGCCTATGCTTGGGCGCCTTCGCTGGAGCATAGGCATGGCGCTGTGATGTAACATCCCTGATCTTACGAACACTAAAACTGGATCATGTCATCATAAGCATTGCAAAGCATATTTGTTAAGCACATCATTATGCATCAACTTAAAATAAGTTTATTTTGGTTGATTGTGCTTAGGGAATTAAAGTGTGTTTATCTTGTGAAGTGATGCTTGTGATGGTTGTTTAATCCCTAGTTAAGGAGGGTGGTAAGGAAATAGCTAAGGAAAATCCCTAATTTTAACCCTAGTTTTTACCCCCTTTTGTGTAACTTAAGAACTAAGCAAAATTTTGGGATGAGTTCAAAAGCAAAGTTGTAGATCTTGTCAAGATGTACAACTTTTGTGTTTTGAGTTTTTGAAGTTTCAATACAAAATTCAAAGTAATTGTGAAAATACAGATTTTCAGAAATTGTCCCCTTTTCCAATTTGAATCCCCAATTCAAAATCTGTTTGGAATCTTGAAAAGTGGCCAACATAAAAGTTGTAGAGCTCCTCAATTTGAACAACTTTTATTTTGGTAATTTTTCAAGTTATTGAGAAAAATCAAAAGTAATTTTGGAATTTCTATTCTGCCCCAATTCAAATCAATTTTCCCCAAGATTGGAATTTGAATTTCAAAACTGTTTGGCTCAAATTCTTCCCTCTCCATTCAAAATCAGCTTTTGATCCTTAAAGATGTTTTGTAGCATTCAAAATCCTGAACAAGTTTCTTTTTGACAGAAATTTGACTTCAGTTCAAATTTTGGAAGTAATTTACAAAAAAAAACAAAAAGGAGTGGATAGGGCCTGCTACAGTAACCGATGAGGATCACGGGCTGCACTGCCGCTGCGGCAGGCGCCGCTGCTCCGCACGCGGCCACGCACCCCGCTACGCAGCTACCTGCGAGTCGCGAGCGTGTCCTGATCCTGATCGTGCCGGCCGTTTGACGTATAAGGAGAGGGAGAGCCGAGAAACGGTGTCGTTTCTGTGACCTCGCCGCCGACCACCACCACCACTACACCCGTGTTCCAGCGCCTTGGCAGGCCATCTTGCAAGCTTTCTGAGCGTCGTATGCCACTCCTACAGCTAGCCTCTCGGCTTCCCTACTGTCGGAGCGCCGAGTTCCTCCCTAGCGCCGGCTAGAGCTCTACCGGTGCCGCTGCCCGCGCGGCCAGGCCGCCTCGAGCCATTGCGGGACAAGATACGACCACCAGCAGGCGCGCACTAGTCCGGGCAAGCTCCCCCGCTGCTCCACTGCTGCCGACGAGCACCCCAACGCCGAAACTGCGATCTCCGACGAGCTCCCCTGTTTTCAGTTCGCGACCAGGGACCACGCGCAACAATTGGAAGTTCTCCAGGGGTCAGACTGTGACTCAGGTGAATAGTGCTGTAAGGACTTGTTTGTAGATGTTTTGTTGAATCTTTGGAAATTCATATCTAGAGTTTGGTAGCTCCAATTTTGGTGAACCAAATTTTGTTGTGCTCCTTGAGATGTCTAGTTTTTATTAAAAATATGAAACTGACCATGTTTTATAGTAAAATAATTAGTTATGAATTATGTCTTTTAATTATGCTTAAAAGGAAGAAATTCATATCTTTTGCTGTATAGCTTATTTTAAGATGAAACTTTTATGGTAGACTAATGATTATGTGTGTGTGCTGTGGTTAAGTTTTTAGATTCATGGATGACATATGATTAAGTTATTAATTTATCTTGTTTAGTGCTTATTAAATAGTTTACCATTAAACTAAAAATTAATAAATATAAAATATGGTTCCTGTACCTTTATATGAGGTCTTTATATCATACAGATACATAATTTAGCTATGTGTTTGTAGAAAATATCGAGTTTCTTATTTATCTTGCTGTTACATGCTTTCTTGTGATAGAAATTTATCTTTTTCATGGAAATTGCTATACTTATACAAATGGTATGAAATTTCTACAGTAGACTTTGGAGAGCATATATGAGCTGCTGTAGTTTTCTCAGAAGTTACTGTGTAATTTTGATATATGGTTATTACTTTGTCTATTTACCTAAATAAATTAATAAAGGCATGAAAGGAATTTATTTAGGGATGGCCATGATGTTTTCTAGTATCTCTTTGATGTATTTCAACTATTGGTGAGCTGGGTTTTGCCCAGGTCCAAGTTTGGAACATAAATGAAATGTTATTTGACTATAATTAAATTATTAATGATTTCTGGACAGTTTCTGGAACCTTATGAATTGCTCTAGGTAGATAATGTTGGATGTGAAACTTGTCTATAACAAAGTTGTATATAATTCATGTATCTACCTGGTGTTAAATTTTAGTGGCATTTGGCCCTATAGTTTCTGAGTTATGCCTGTTTAAATTTAAGTTTCAGAAATTGTTCCTCTCTGTCAAATCCTGGATCAGTTTCTGTAGTTGTGCAATTTCAACCTACTAAACTTATGAATCATGCTTTCATGATAAAAGATGAATTGTAGTAATTTTCATAATATTTTCAAAATGTTATGGATCATGAATTTTGGTGATCTAGAACTCTGGTTATAGATGTATAAAGCTTAATATCTGATTCTGTCCAAAGTCTGGACAGAATTGTTTATTCATACTGTTTGGCCATTTTATCTATTAAATCAGTTCTCGAAGATAATAACAAAGTTGTAGAAAATTATCTAAGCTTTCCAGAAAGTCTAATATCACCTTTATTGGATGCTTGGATCTCTAATTATGGTTGAATAAAGTTGTATATATGCTGCTGTCCTGGTTATGTGTGCAAATAGAGTTGTTTGTTTTTAGCTAGCCTTTACTTAAATAATGAGTAGCTTAATTTCCAAATTAGAATTTGAGTGCTTTTGGGATTATATGATGACCTAAGGTGATTAATCTTAATGACCTTTAGCACTTAATTATTGTTTTATGTTAATACTTAATTACTGCCATTAATATTTAATTATGAATTGATTAAGATAAATAGAAAACCTAATCATTTTAGGTTTTGATTGATCTTTGGGATTGATTGACAACCAGTGGTTACTTGGCATGATATGCTCCCTGGTTATGGATTATTTCATGTAAATAATCTTTGTTGTGTGATAGCTACACAACCTTACTTAATGAAGATGATAAAATTTGCTTAGTAGTAATCTATGTTTTGATAACTAAGTTAGTTTGTTTCTTTACCGTGAAGGTAAATTGTACTCGAGGCAGTTATGTTTGTTGTTATCACCCAAGAACATGTAACCTGTCTTTATCATGTCATGAGCATCTATTTGATCATGCATATGCACCTTTACGTGTAGACTACGCTCCGGAGGAATCTAATCCTCACTGGGTTGCTTCCGAGTTTGTGGATCCATCTGGTTTTGCTGAGTTGTCGAACTTCCCTTCCGGCCAAGGCAAGCCCCGGACATTAAACCCTACCCTTGTATTTTCATAAAGTTATTTATATCACTTGAGTTAATATGATGCATTAGGTGAATAGGAGTTGAGTGAATCCTATTTGCTGCATTACCTACCTTGATGATTTCAATATTAACCTTGATACTTGTTTTATGAAAATACTTAGTATGCTTAGCCCTGCTTATTAGATAGGTTTTCAAATGAGAAAGTTTGAAGGGTTGTTGTGGAATACTTTTATGGTTAATAATGTTTAAACTTGAGACCGGTCGGTGGACTTGCTTTAAGAATGGAGTCTTAAAGTAGTGTCTCCAACTGTGTCGATTAAGGACCGTTCCGTTGATGGCCTGCTGTGTTTGAGACCTTTGAGTACAGCCCACATGCGATGGTAAGCCTTACCTATAGCTATTCCGATACTTGAGAACGGCTAACCGCGTACTGGGAGTGGAGAGATGGCGAGAGTAGCGTGTACCCACCTTACGGATCTGAGATGACCGGGAAACATCTAGATTGGCTGTAGGATGGTGGTGTACTGTACTCTCGGGTGACGCTGGACCCGTTCTTGTATGGGAGGATCTATAGAAAAGGTTGACATATGCAAGATTAAGTTCTACATATGTCGTGTGGTACTGAATCCCCAGCTGGGTTTAATCGATTCGAATCGCCGTGTTTCCTCGGATATGGAGCCTCAATCCTCACACCATCATCGTAGTAATAAGTGAATCTTTGGAATAAGAAAGATATGGTCTGCTTATGAAAGTTTAATCCTAATGTTGCTTAGTCATAAATGATGATCTTGAGTTAAAACTTGAAAGTAGGTTTTAATCTTAGTAAGCTTCTATGCAAAAGAAATGCTTTGATTTTGCTAAAGCTTTACCTTGAATCCCTATAGCCTGCATACCTGAGTCTTCACCTCTTTTAAAGTCGGTTAAGTCTTGTTGAGTACTTTTGTACTCAGGGTTTATTGACCCATGTTGCAGGTGAACCTTTTGATAATCCTTTTGATGGTCGTTGTTACTTCACTCTTGTGGAGGAAAGTGATGATGATGAATCTGATGTGTGACCTTGGGCAAGTAAAACTTGTTGCGTGGCTTATGGTTTATGTAATATAAAGTTCCGAACCTTTTATGTACTAAATACTTATGGTTTGTAACCGTTGGACTTAAGTTTCAATCTATGTTATGTAACCTTTCCGCTTTTACTCTGATTTATCTTAGCTATAAAAGTGTTGTAATACTGTAATGCTTAATGGGGGAATTCCTGGAAAGAATGTAACGTGGATGATTCGGGTTTCCCGAGGACACCCAACAGACTTCTTGAGTCATTTGGTACTCGTGCACGCCGATCAGAAGTCTTTGAGACAATGATGGGTGCATGTGGGCCACTTAATTCAGGAGGTTCTGCCACATGTGAAAGCCCTAGTTTGGTTTTGGATAATTGATGAAACCCTAGTACTAACCTCTATACTAAGTGTGTGTAGACTTAATGAGGTTGGTACATGCCAAGTGATAGAGCAAGTGATGATCATGGTGATGATGGTGATGACCACAAGATGATCAAGTGCTCAACTTGGAAAAGAAGAAAGAGAAAAACAAAACCCTATGGAGATCAAGGCAAAGGTATTGCTTAGGGTTTTGGCTTTGGTGATCAAGACACCATAGAGGGTGTGATCACATTTAGGATAGATAGCCGTACTATAAAGAGGAGAATTCTTTGGCTAAGCGGTTATCAAGTGCCACTAGGTGTCATTGTTCATGTGCATGCATTTAGAACCTAGTGAGCTAACTAAACTCCTTCGAAGAAAATGTTTGTGAAAATGCTAACACACGTGCACGCTTGTTGGTACACACTTTGTGGTGTTGGCACACTTTGAGAAGGAGGTGGAATTTGAAGGGTAGAGAGCTCGGCGGGATTCGGCGCTTTTCGAGAAAATGAAGTGCATATTTTCTATTGCGCCGGTGAGAAATTTGGAGAAGTCGCGGGAGTGTTTCTCGCTGAGAAAACACTCACCGGACGCTGACTTCTAGAGCACCGGACGCTGCGTCTAAGCGTCCGGTGCAGACAGTGCCTGGCCCAGCTAGGGTAAGGCACCGGACGACAGGCACCGGATGCAGGCCTGTGCGTTCGGTGGTTAGCGTCCGGTGTGCGGGCGTTTTGCGACCCTCTCTGCGCATGGGTCCGGTGAGCACCGGACGCTACCGGTGCTTAGCGTCCGGTGACCCGCAGGTTTGCGGAACTCTCTGCGCATGAGTCCGGTGTGCACCGGACTAACTTGCTCAGCGTCCGATGCACTGCAGGTGACCGTTAGACTCTGACACGAGAAGTTCAAAAGGCGACACGTGGCTAACGTTGGAGTACCGGACGCTGGTGTTGAGCGTCCGGTGACCCCGAGTTTTGCCCAGTGGAAGAGCCAACGGCTCTTTTTGTTTGAAAGGCTATATATACGTGTTTGGCCGGCTTGGGGCTCACTCTCTCGGCATTCTAACATACTTGACATCCTTGTGAGCCTAAGCAAACACCTTCCACTCATCTCCTTCATAGATTATACATCTTTGTGAGATTGGGAGTGATTCCAAGTGCATTTGCTTGAGTGATTGCATCTAGTGGCACTTGGGGATCGTTCTAGCTGCGGTTTTCTTGTTACTCTTGGTGGTTATTGCCACCTAGACGGCTTGGAGCAGCGGAGGGGGATTGGCACGAGTTGGTGATTGTTCGTGGCCATCTCCCGGTAATTGTGAGGGGTCTTGTACCTTCCCCGGCGGAGAGCCAAAACGTAACTCTAGTGGATTGCTTGTGTCATTGAGTTACCTCACTTGTGGGTAGGTTCTTGTGGTGTCCTAGTGAGGACGAGGTTCGTGCTACACCTCTTAGCCACCGAACCACCAAGTGTTGGTCGACACAACGGGGACGTAGCGTGCCGGCAAGCACGTGAACCTCGGGAGAAAAATTGTGTGTCTCCATTGTGATTGTTCATTGGATTTCTCCCGGTGATTGGACTTCATTTTATTGATTGGTTCATCCCCTCTACGCAGCGGTATAAAGTTCAAACCATCTCTTTTACATTTCCACAACTAGAGTAGCTTACTTACTTGTATAGAAACTTTAGGTAGCTTTCTAGTGTAAGTAGTGACTTAGCTCTTGTGTGCCTAGTGATTATATCAACTAGAATTGTTGGATAGGTGGCTTGCAAACACCCCATTAGAGCTAGAGCAAAAAGCTTCGCTTTGTTTTTTTACTAACCTCTTGCTCTTGTGAGTTTGTAGATTTTTTTTTTAAATAGGCTATTCACCCCCCCTCTAGCCATATTAGGACCTTTCACATTGGGGTCGTCGTGCGCTAGCACTGGTGGCGTGGCCGTGGTGGTGCCATGTGCGCCTGCCGCCGACTGCGGAGCATGCCCCCGCACCCTTTGTGCGTTCGACATTGGCGGGCTGGAGGCGGGTGGACGTTCAATTTTGACATAGATTTTTTACAAAAACTAACCCCTTTATGCCAGCGTGACTGGGGCAATGACGTGGTCGGCCCTGCCACACCACCGGCCATGGCGTGACCATGGCCGGTGAGACGGTAGGTCACGTTCCCCCCACCGAGGCGACATGGGCCAGGCCAAGGTCATCCTCGGTAGCCTATGTAGCTCCACAGAGCGTGGCACCATGACGAACTCAGTGCGACGATGATGAGACAGCTCGACCGGCGAGTGTTGGACGCCCATAGCCATGGCCACATCTCCGCTGCGAGAATGACTCGACGGCGTCAGGGATGGAGGGGCGCAACACTTTGGTACTGAGGTAGAGCGGCCCGTGGAGACCGAACAACCAGACATAGTGTCATTAAACCTCGACTGCCGACAAGACGGACCTAGGGCGACGAGCGACGACTCGACGGCCATCACGCAGCGAGGTGGGCACGCTTGCTCCGGCGCCATGGAAGAGGGCAGTCGAAGGAGCGGTGACCCTCCTAGTGGTAGTTGAAGCAATGCGGCCGTCAGGTACAGTCCGCCTTGATCAAAATGGCTAGGGGTACTAGACGCGAGGGCCCTTTTGGCGTGCGACGCCTCCAGCGTCAGCGAATGTGGACCTTGAGAACCCATCGTCGTATAGGGTCGTGAGTGCACGGGCAGGCTGTGCCATGGTGTAAGGTCCAAATGGCTAGAGGGGGGGTGAATAGCCTATTTAAAAATTCTACAAACTTCAACTAGACAAGTTGATTAGTAAAACAAAAGGCGAAGCTATTCTAGCACTAGCACAACTAAGCTATGCAAGCCACCTACACAAGTCTAGCAAGAAAGCTAAACACTAGTTACAACAAGAAAGCACAACTAGAAGCTTGCTACACTCCTAAACAAGAAAGCTAAGCTAAACAAGCTACACAACTAGCAAGGTATACACAAAGGTAAAGGAGAGGGGAGTGATTGTTATACCGACGTTGTAGAGTAGAAATATATCCAATCAATCACGTGCACAAACACAAGAGAAACCTCGGCAAGAGATGACACAAGATTTTTTACCGAGGTTCACTTGCTTCCCGGCAAGCTACTCCTCGTTGTGGCGATACACCCACTTGATGGATCACGAGCTAATTGGCAATCCAAAGCCAAACCCTCAGCGGGTGCCGCACATCCACTCACAAGATAGGGATCCTCCAAGCTACGAGCAATCCACTAGAGTAGCCAATTGCGATCTCCCGCGGGAAAGGCTCAAGAACCCCTCACAAGTCACTTGGTGAGGCTCGAAACAATCTCCAATCACAAGCTCAACACCACCGCTGCTCCAAGCCGTCTAGGGCATCGGGAAACACCCAAGAGTAACAAGAAATCCGCAGCAAACTCAAGAATCAAGTGCCACTAAATGCAACTCTCAAAGCAATGCACTTGAATCTCACTCAATCTCACTAGGATGAGCAATCAAGCAAGGAGATGAGTGAAGGGAGTGTTCTCTAGCTCAATGTATGCCTCAAGTAATAAAAAATGCAAGAGAGAACCTCCTAAAGCCGGCCACCAACTATTTATAAGCCCCCTCAAAGAACTAGCCATTGGCTGTTTTCACTGGGCTCAAATCGGGGGCACCGGACGCTACTAAGTGGTCACCGGACGCTCGACCCCCAGCGTCCGGTGCTCAGGGGTAGGCCACGTGTCCTACTTGAATCCCGCGTGTCAGATTCTAACGGTCACCTGCGCACCACCGGACGCTCTGTAGGTTCACACCGGACGCGTCCGGTGCACACCGGACCCATGCGCAGAGAGGGTTGCAAACTTGCAGGGTCACCGGACGCTAAGCACCGGTAGCGTCCAGTGCTCACCGGACCCATGCGTAGAGAGGGTTACAAAACGCCTTCACACCGAACGCTAACCACCGGACGCACTCAGAGAGCGTCCAGTGCTCAACCCTAGCAGGGTCAAGCACACCGGACTCTGAGGCCAGCGTCCGGTGCCTCCGCACTCAGCGTCCGGTGAGTGTTTCTCACTGAAAACCACTTCCGTGACTTCTCCAAATTTCCCACCGGCGCAATAGAAAATATACACTTATTTTTCTCAAAAGCGTCGAATCCCGCCGAGCTTGAGAGGAACCCACACCCCTCTCAACCCTAGGAACTCCACCTCCTTTGTAAATGTGCTAACACCAACAAGTGTCCAACACCAAAGTGCATGTGTGTTAGCTTTTCACAAACAAATTCACCAAAGAAGTTAGGTTAGCACTTTACTAGATCCTAATGCATATGCTCAAGATATAGACCTAGTAGCACTTGATTCGAGAGATAACCGTGATTTTCCCTCTTAATAGTTGGCTATCTATCCTAAACCCGGTCAATCACTTCTCTACTCATCTTAGACCGACAAAAATAAAACCCTATGTTTATACCTTTGCCTTGATCACTTTGCTCCTCGTCAATCACCATGATCTTTACTTCATGCTTCATCCCTTTTGTGATCATGTGGCCACCTTTCCATGCCATCATGCACCTTCATCACATGTGTTGCTATGCCTAACTCAAATCACTTAAACACAAGGCATTAGCAACTTGGTGTCATTAATTACCAAAACCAAACTTGGGCTTTCACATGGGGGGACGACGCAGCGGCTCACCCGCGGGCGGCGCCGCCGGGGAGCCACGGCGAGGGGCTGCCCAGCCACAAGAGCAGGCTAGGGGTGGGAGCGACGTGCTGCGGCCATGAAACCACTGACCTCACGAGCGTGTTGACGACGACGACGTCGACGTCATCGGTGCACAGCCACCGCTTTGCCCTTGCTAGCCAGCGGCCTGTGAAGGGGGTTCAGATCCAGACTCGAAGTAGACATCGAAGTCTAAAACACAGACAAATCCACCTGAGAGCTGGCTCGGCGACCCTGCCCCCAAGGACCGCGGGGAGGGGAGTTCCTTGTCTACCTCGTCCGCCCAAAGGCACCGCGAGGGGGAGCCATCCTCCATACTTCACGAGCAAGACGCGCGGAATAATGGGCGGTGAGGCCAGGGCAGCCAACGGTGCTAGGAGGGTGGACGACGAGATCAGGTGGCCATCACCGGCGTGGTAGGTGGTGGGCGCCGAGGTCAGAGAGGTTGCCGGCGGAGATTTCCTCAACCTACCAAACGCGGAGAATTCATGCGCTCATGGCGTACGTTCCTACCACTCTTCTTCGTCTCCCCGGTCATGTTCCGAATTTGGCACTATCAAAGGAGGAGAAAACAATGAGGCCCTATTTGGTTTGGTGCCGCACGCCCCCCTTTCGAGAATTTTTTTGATAATGGATAAAACTAATATCCGTCCTCTGCATCAAGAGATGTACACAGTCAATTATTATAGAGTTTGGAATAAACAAAGAGAAAGCCATAGTCTTATAGATCGACCAGCAGGATGCTAAAGCAAACAATATAAATATTTTCATTCTTTATTGGATATCTCTAAAGTAATCACTTCTAATTTCTTGCTCATCATTGAGAGGGCATCCTTGGCTGTCTCGTCACGCTGCAGCTAGACCCAAGAGCATACCCAATATGCTCCTCTGGAAATTACCCACAACCAATTATTATAGAGTTGGAATAAACAAAGAGAAAGTCATAGTCCTATAGATCGACCTAGATGCTAAAGCAAACAATATAAATATTTCCATCCTTTATTAGATATCTCTAAAGCAATCATTTCTAATTTCTTGCTCATCATTGAGAGGGCGTCCTTGGCTGTCTCATCACGCTGCAGCTGGACCCAAAAGCGTAACCAATATGTTCATCTGAAAATTACCTGCATAATAGAGTTAGTTTTCGTTTTATTAAAAATAACATCATTTCAGCATCTCCAGATAGCCCAACAAAAAATAGCCACCCTAATCTAGATCATATTTCTAATCCTTTTATGTTGATTAATAAGCCAAGTACCGAACATATGGCTGGATAGATCTAGGTTGGTTCATATTAGTAGAAAAAAGATAATCCTTCAAACCATTTTAGCAAGGGGATAGTCTAGGAATAAGTGTTGGATAGTCTCATTCTTATTACAACAAATGCATTTCTGACTCTCTTCCTAATTTTTCCTAGCGAGGTTATCTTTGGTTAAGACAATACCCTTTTGTAGGAACCAAAGAAAGATTTTAATTTTTAGAGGATTTTTTATCTTCTAGATCTTCATATGTCGAAAAGGTGGTCGTGTATCTATAAGGTAGAGATGCATAGAGCGAACAGAAAATAACCCTGATTTGGTTAACCTCCATGTAAAGTAATCCGACCCTTCCACCAATTCAACATTTGAGATTTGTGCTACTAAATTAAGCCATTCTGTAAGTTTATTATCCACCAGAGCCCTTCTAAAAGAGATGTTTAGAGGATTTGTGGCCATCACTTTCGAGACGGTCGCATGAGGATCACGCACTATATTATATAAGGATGGATATTTAACTTTCAGGGGCTTATGTTCTACCCATGTATCATCCCAGAATATAGTGTTGGTTCCATCTTCAATATTAAAGGAACCTTTAGCCAACACCTCATCTTTGATATGCATGATGTCTCTCTAAAAATGAGAGTCATTTGGTTTGGCTGCCACTTGAGTGAGGGTTTTAGATCTTAGGTATTTATTTCTTAAAAGAGATTGTCATATGCCTTCTGTGTTTAGCAAGTTAACCAACAATTTGGCTAGTAGACACTTATTTTGCAATTGTAAATTTAAGATACCTAAGCCTCCTTGGTCCCTACGACGACACAGGATGTCCTATCTGTCAAGTCTATATCTATGTTTGTCTGAAGAGCCTTGCCAGAAGAACCTTGATCTAAAATGATCCAGGTTTTTAATGACTCCTTTAGGGATCTTAAAGAAGGACATCATAAACATGGGTAAGCTGCTTAAGATTGAATTAAGCAGAACTAGTCTTCCCCCATGTGACAGGTATTTCGCTTTCCAACAAGAGAGTTCCTGTTGAAAACGTTCTTCCATCTTTCTCCATTCAGAATTCAGGAGTTGTCTATAGTGTATTGGGATCCCTAGATATCTGAAGGGATATTCCCCTACGTTGCACCCAAAGAGGCTAGTATAAAAGGATTCCATCTCTTTAGCTCCACCATAGCAAAAGATTTCGCTCTTGTAGAAGTTGATCTTAAGCCTAGATAATTGTTCAAAAGCGCACAGCAACAGTTTTAAATTTTGTGCTTATTCTGGGTCGTGATCTATAAAGATGATGGTGTCATCTGCATATTGTAATATAGATAGACCATCATTTATAAGGTGGGGGATGGCTCCTCTTATCTAACCATTAGCTTTTGCTCTATTTATAAGAAGAGCTAGCATATGGGCGATGATGTTAAATAAGATTGGCGACATTGAATCACTCTGTCTGAGTCCGCGTTTGGTTTGGAAGTTAGGACCTATGTCATCATTGACCTTAATTCCCACACGTCCTTCGGTGACCATGGTTTCAATCCACCGACACCATTTTGGGGAGAAACCTTTCATATGTAGCGTTTGTTGTAAGAAAGACTACTTCACCTTGTCGTATGCCTTTTCAAAGTCAATTTTGAAAATGACACCGTCTCTTTTTTTGGTGTGTAGTTCATGGATGGTTTCGTGTAGAATTACGACCCCTTCCATTATGTTCCTGCCCGGCATAAAGGTAGTTTGCGTTGTTTTTAGCTACCAAATTTAGCCTATTTGTGCCCACTTTAGTGAATATCTTAAAACTCACATTAAGTACACAAATTGGCATAGCATTATTGACGTTTGGAATTAAGGTGATCATACCAAAATTCAGGCTATAGAGATCTAGAGCCTCCCTATGCAGTTCTGCAAATAAGGGTAGAAGATCATCCTTGATCACTCTCCAAAACACCTGATAGAATTCCACAGAAAATCCATGCGGATCTGGAGCCTTAGTATGCTCCATTTGAAAAACTACATTCCGCACTTCAGATTCAGTGAACGGGCTAATGAGGATAGTGGACAGCAGTACCAGTACCAGTACTACGTGTTCCTTCCCTGTATAATGCAAAGAAAGTCATTTAAAATAATAATATGACATTCAAAAACTAATTTTAACTTTATATTTTTATAAAAATATTTATCAAAAAATAATATATATATATAAAGATAAATATATTCATATGATTTTTATATTTCTAAACTGAATGACTTAAAATTTATTTATAATTTATATTCTTAATATTTGATTTAAATCTTATCTAAAACGACCTTAGGTCATTGGTAGGAGTAGGTCACATGTTCAACAGCAGGGTGCCGATTTTTTTTTTTTTTTGACAATTCAGCAGGGTGCCGGGGGTGCTGGGCTGCCGCCGCAGAAGCCAGTAGCAGTACACCACCACCACACCCGAGCCCCGAAAGAGCCAACAGGACGCAGACCAGGACTCGAAAAGCCGCGGGAACCACGGCCCGAAGAGGCCTGGTGGTGGTGCACTGCGCACTGCACCCCGTGCGAGCGGGCGCGGCGCCCGACAAGACCCGCGCGCGTTCCAACTTCCGCTCGCCCGTGCGTTCTGCCCTGCCGGCCGCAGCGCGCGCGGGCTCACTGGTCGAGTACGAGTCGCGCTGGTGTCAAATCAAATCAATCACCGGTCGCCTCCCGTCCGCATCAGTCGAAATCGCATCGAACCATCCTTCCCCGCCGCCTGCGTCGCGCGAGCCGTCGTCTGTCGCAGGTAGCTGCAGCTGTTGCGGTGTTGCCGGCCGCTGGCTGCCCTCTGCGCCTCGCCGTG
This sequence comes from Sorghum bicolor, assembly GCF_000003195.3. Taxonomy (NCBI): domain Eukaryota; kingdom Viridiplantae; phylum Streptophyta; class Magnoliopsida; order Poales; family Poaceae; genus Sorghum; species Sorghum bicolor. The sequence goes on along the minus strand of NC_012870.2, from coordinate 19,664,602 downwards.
CCGTGTGTGCACCGGTGGCCGGCCGCGCGCGGCGACGGCGAGGGAGATGGCGTCGGCGGGCCGCTGGGCGTGGATGGCGGAGGTGGCGGGCGAGGAGCTGGCGAAGCTGGAGGCGGCGCATCCGGGCCGCTTCGGCCCGCTCAAGGCCGAGCTCCAGCGCCTCGTCGCCGACCCCGGCCTGGACGAGGCAGCAGCGTTCCCGCTCGTCTCACCGCGCGCCGACACCACCCCGGCCGCCTCCTCGTCCCAGCCTGCTGCTGCTGCTGCTGCTCCTTCGCGCACGGTGACCGTGTGCACTCAAGGTTCGTCCTCCACCTGCCTCCGCTTCATACCATGTCACTTCTGTCCCGTCCCGTGCGACGGTGCTAGTCAGCCAGTGCATGTGGCTGCATGATCCAGCCATCAGCACTCACCTTGCGACGAACTTCTGCAGAGTCGTCGACCCGGAAGAGAAAGCCGCGCGGCAGCCGGGAGGAGGTGAAGCGGACACGGCGGCCGAGCACGCCGCCGGGAGGGACGAAGGACGGGGCCGACTTGGCCATCGAGCGCGCCCACCGGTGCCTAGAGAGGATCCGCGCCGTCAAGCAGAGCTTGCTTGCCGCTTGGATTCACTGACGGGATGCAGCAGCAGCCAGCAGGGGTGGAGAAACGAGAGCAGGAACAAGGAGAAACTATATGTCGATGGAAAGGGGGGAAAATCACCTTTTAATCGATCGAGAGTCTTTTTTGGGGGGTTATTGGAAAGTGAGAATCGTTTTGTTCATGATGAAGAAAAGGTTGGTTCTTCAAGATTACAGAGCCCTAGTATGTAAGTAGCGCTGGCCTTGTATTGTACGCCATGTCACGGATTAATTTACCACTCCAAGCCGATTGATTTACCATGCGCATTGCGAATTGTGATACCACTGTACCAGTTGGGGATCATTTCAGCCGATACCATCTAGATGTTCGGCACAGAAGACCAACTTGTACACGGGGGCTGCCAAAATTTCAGAGAGTTCCGCGAAAAGGTAGGACTTGGAATTTATGGCATGTTTGGTTGCTCACTTGGAATTTAGGGCTTGTTTAGCCTGGTTCGTATCTATGGGTCTAGCTTACTCCAACCAAGCTAAGCGTATGCAGGCTCTTCTATTTGGTTCCTTACATGCAGGTAGAAGAGAAGTTGTTTGGTTAACCGCATGAGTATAAATCATATGTAAAACAAATATGTCAATATAAATACTAAAATATTAATTATTTATGATATTTGTGCCATATTAATTTTAATTTACCTAATTCAATCTTAATTTGATTTGAAATCACTTAATATTTACTAATTATGTACTGATGACATCAATAGATTTGCTAATCGTGCTTGGCGCGAGCCTAGCCCAGTGATCTATTCAGCCAACCAAACACGAGCGCATGCATCCGAGCAGCCTGGCCCAACCCTCATGCAGGATACCAAACACGCCCTTAAGGGATGGTTTAGAAGGTTTTGGCTTCTCAAAGTGTTCCACCTATGGTTGAAGCTGGTCTAGAAAACGTTCGATAAACACAACCCTAGTTCTAATTTTGCAAACAATTTATGCTAAGTTTGTGAGCCAGGAGAAGCTACATTTTTATAGCTTTGAATTCCAAGTGCAACTTTTTCAACATGAAAGCAAGGCCACCGCTGGTTTAACTCATGCCAACATTTTCCACATTTGACTAAGTCATCCAATGAACGTTGGAGTAGTGCAGGAGTACTAATTTTACTAGCTAGGGGCCTACACAAACCACTCCATAGGATTACCAAGTCACAATATCATACTCGTCTTGCCATTGTCCACACACATATTTTTTAAAATTACACGGTACAACATTCAAAACACGTACACACTCACCCATACTAATGCAACGAATATCGTTCCTTAATCAGCCAAGTGAGTTACACCACTCGAGATCCCGTTTTGCCTTGACCTTAATCCTCACCGAACCTCGATCACATTCATTCATCATCATGATTAAACTTTTAGCTCTTTCCTGCCATATTTTTTTCATCATTTAAGCAACAGTTTGCAAGCATGATAATTTTCTCATACTCAACTTCTACTGTTCTAAGCATGCTAGGCATGGATAACGTATTATCTATAAGTTTGACCTTTGGGGGGGGGGGGGGGAGGGGGCACTACAAATTTTCTCAAAAATTGATTGAATTAAAAATGATTGGAAATAAGTTCAATGGCGCACAAGTAAACGTGATGCTTATGCATGAGCAAGATGGAAATACATTTTTGCATAGCTTGGAACATAATTAGGGGCTTGACGGTTATGACAAAACTAAATTGATTGTCCACTACTCCACTAGTATTGAGTATTGACAGATCATACGTCTAGGTTGCCAGACCATGTGAGGCCAAGAGAGGTGTGCCTTGGACAGCTCATAAAATTGTGTAGCTTTTGTCGTCAACATGTTCCAGTGGATCATCTGATATCCCTACCGGCCCATCCATCAAAGCACGACTCTGAATCAACTATTCCCTCCATTCAAAATTATAAGACATTTCCAGACATAATGTATATCAGTTCAAACAAAAACTATTATCTATAATCTATAACTTTGATAATCATAAACTCTACTTCTCTAAACATAAAAGCTATTCATCTAAGCAATGCACTACCATATTCCATTAGAATCCACTAAGTAAAACCTCAATAACTATTTATCTCATCATGCAATGCACTACCACATATACAATTAAAATCCAATAGCACATATGACAACTGTAATGTCCACGTCAGTAAGACAAATAAGTATAGTCCACATCATCATACTACACAATCCACTGTCCACTACCCGCAGCAACGCGCGGGGTATGCTCCTAGTTTCTAGAAAAAAACAAAATGTCTTATAATTTAGAACAAATGGAGTATATGATTGACAAAAGTAATTATCGAATTGTCTTACGGTTGCACACTGACTTGTTAGTTACATAACGCACTGGTTTTGCAAATATATGGATGCAAGACTCATGATGATTATGACGTTACAATAGCTTTGCCTTCGGCCGAGTGCCACCCACGAAAATTGTAGACCACAAAAAGGTCTAAGAAAAGAAAACTAATATCACTTTGGGCCTTGCAGGCTGGGAAAGTAAATCATATGGTCCTTTGAGCAGTTGGGCCTTGAACTAACGGGGGAAGCAATAATTTGAGGAAGTCCAACCAAAAAAGTTTCCGTACTCGCTCTGGCCGATACGGCGTTCAGACGACCCAGTTCCGGCCGCCGCGTTGTTGCTCCGACGGCCGCTGCGGCGGGCGGAAGCACCCTCGGGCGCCAGCCGCCTATCTGTCCCCTTTCCCGCGGCTGGCGTGGAAAGAATCCCCGAGAAAGAGTCGAGGAGATTGTACGGCGGAGGAAGAGATGGTCTGGGCGCTGACCCCCGTCGACACAGCGCGCGGTGCGCCCTCCTCTCCCCGTCCAGATACTTATCACCTTCCTATTTGGCGGGGCTTTTGTGGGTTTCGGTCGATTGTTTGGTGAATGCTTGTTCTTGTGTTTCGCAGGGACGCTGAAGCGTTACATCTTCGCCGCCGGGACGTACAAGGTCGGCCGCAAAGGTGCCTCCTTAGACCTTCCCTTGCGTTTCTTTTGCGGTTTATTGCTGTTAATTGGTGTGACTGTGATCGAGTACTTCTTTTTAGCGCTTGGCGTGTCCCTTTTCACTTAAGGGAGATCATGATGTGTGATTACTCGGATTAGAAATAGCAATATGAACTAGGAAAAGGTTTATGAATTTATGGGTTTGCTACTTATTATTGAATCGGCAATGGAGAAGATCAAAGCTCCCTTTTTTATGATTTTATTAAAGTTTATCTTGTCTTGTCTTAAATTCGCTTGACCTAGTACACGAAACCATATACTGATATTGGTGATTTCCACTACAGATTGTGATGTCATTGTTCAAACTGACACATCTATATCCCGAGTCCATGCGGAGATTGCAATTGAAAAGATGGTTGCCTGGGATCCGCATTCTGGTGCACCTGCCAGTCCATCATTTGTTCGTGTAATCGACCGATCAAAGTATGGCACATTTGTCAACAAAGTACATGGAACCCAGGGCAGTCGTCTGCATAAAGATGAAAATATGATGCTTACTGATGGGGATGCTGTGACTTTTGGAACTGGTAATGCGACCTTCAGGTGAGCTCAAGTCAAAATAACTCATACATTTGCTAATCCTTTCACTTATTACATGTCTTTTAGGTTTTAAAAACACCTTACCCATACATGACTCTATCTTACCTGTTTTTCTTTACTCATATGCATCATTGTACTCCTAGGCTGTGGAAGTTGAACTGGTTGTACATATTTCAGTGTTTATCTTTCTTATTGCAGGTTATCATTTGTTCCAATAGTGGCCTATTTTCATGGCGGAAAGTCATCACGAATTGATCCATCATTACATGCAGTCATGAAATCTATTGGTTAGTGGAAACAGCACTTCCATTCTGTAGTAGCAGCACTGTTAGTTCATTTGAAAGTATATTGGTTCATTTTTCATTTCGTGAATGTGGCTAGAGCTGTTGATAAATGATAACCTGTTTTCTCTTTTGCACACTAATGATGGCCACCATTTTTGTTTGATGTTTCGGAAGGTGCATATGTTACTCGTAAGTGGAGCAATGAATGTACGCATGTTCTTGTTGACGAATCATGTTCGTTGACACCTGAGCTCCTCGATGCAGTTATGGCGAAGAAGCAGATCGTGTTGGGAGACTGGTTTAAGGTACTTCCTTTCCCCTATGGCCATACTTCTTATATGCTTCACAGCTCCAATGTTTAGATCAGTGAATTGTTATATTCCATGTACACAGGCTTGTGTGAATTAGCTTACTAGGTTAAAAATCATGGTCACTGGTTTTGACTCTTGAATCTGAATTAGCATTCAACTCCTAGTTAAGTTGTGGCGTATAAACCATTCTTATAGTGCATGTCTCCAGCTGAGTTCTGTTTTTTTGTATCTGTTTCAGGCAATGGCTGAAAAGAACATACACACAGAGATCCCTTCTTGCACACAGTAAGTTGTGGATACCCCTTCGATGCCTGTTAATATAGTTTGTGTGGATCCTTGTTCATGTTGTGCTTGCTTTATGATCATAGAAAGTGAGGTGTTTTTGTTTGAACTTGATCCAGATACATTCCAAACTTGACCCTTGATGGGATGGTGATCAAGATGGTGGATATCAGTGTCATTCAGAATTGCCTAGCAGGCTATACTTTTATCCTGGGGTCATCAGATAAAGTAGTGTACTATTCTTTTTCTGTAGAAAGAAAGAAGATCATTAGACACTTCATTGTTGAATAATTCTATTCATGTGCAGTATCAATTTGGTGAGAAGCTCCCTGGATTACTGGAATCAACTGGAGCAAAGTACCTCCACATTGACGACTTTTGTGCAAACAGCCAGGTTAGTGCTGATGGTAAAACTATTTTATGGTGGTTGTCTTCAGAAAATATGGGACGTGTAATCTGTTTTCTCCAAGCACAAATTTGAAGTTTTCCCTACTGGTCTATGCCAGTAGAATTTTGCACAAGTTTTTCTAGTTGGTTGCTGCATTGTTTTTTATACTAATTTTCCACCTTATTGTTGATAGGACTCAGCAGCTGGAGATACTGATCAACAAATTCTTGTAGTTCCTGCAAGATATCCTTTGGAATTCAGCAAGATACGTGGGTTATTTACTTTGTCAAAGATCAGTGATGTTAAGCTATTTGCTGCTACATTATCTGGCCGCTTGGAAGCAACTTCTATTGAACCACCTGCTTGTAAGTATGAAAAGAATAAATTCATTCACTGGCTCACTGCTATTCTCTTTTTCTTTTATCTTGGCATTAGCAATAGCACCTTTGATGCCTTTCCCTGCATAAAATCAAGCTATAAATTCATATGATCTTTTTATTCTATTTCTGTCAGTCATCGTTACATCCTCGAATTCCACGGATGACACTATTGTGGCGGATTCAGATGTTGAAATGGAGACAGCAACTTCTGATCCTATTGGTGCTGCTAAAAAGTCTCAACATCACATTGAGAATATCTCTGAATCTGATGACGAAAAGGATATCACAAATAGAACCAATGAAGTTGCTGTAAGTATCAGTGGAACAAAGGGTAATGCTATTCACCCAAAATACCCAGAGAAAGTTGAAGATTTGAAACCTATAGAGGAGGATGTTAAGGTCATAGAGAAAACAGCAATGTATAGGTCCACAGCTAGAGATGAGGATGCTCGCATTTTGAACAAGGCACCAAAGGATGAGAATTTGGACACCAGCAGGGATGGGGCTTCTGATGTCATATTTAGTCAGAATCTGGTTGTCAGAAGCTTCCCTCAGTCAGCTCCTGCTGCACCAACAGAAGTTGGAGGTGTTAACTTCAAACGTTTCAGGAAGGTAAGATATATATAGCAATTGTGTGTATAAATAAAATCCTTTTTGGCACAAGTAACTGAATGTAAGCTTGTTTACTTATGGGCCTCTGACCTTTTGCTTTAGAGGGAAACAGTGTCTGGAAACAGCTTCAAGGACCTTATTCCATTTGCGCGGGAACCATACAGGCAAGAGCTCAAAAGGCTTCCTGTGAATTTTGAAAGGTTATTGATAGTTAGACATGAGACTTCAATGAGTTTGTTTTCTTTCTGCAGAGAATCGGACTACGAACGTGGCACATTGAACGATTTCATGCGGGAGGAGAAACAGCGGAAACAAATGGAAGCCATTGCAGATGACCTCTTCAACAATGCAAAGGTTCGATTCCAAATTCATACTCCCTGAACTTGTTATGTCTTGTGCATGCTTTAACCTTGTGCTACCAATGGAATTTCAGTCGAAGAAAAGAGCAGCTGCTGGAAGTTCGATTCACACCCTACTTACCGGCTACAGATGAGAGCCAGCAGGAGATCACATTTGTATGCGCTCTGCCGGAATCTTCCTTGAAGGGCTAGAGAACTGCATCATTTGTTAACCAGACAAAAGAGAGCAACAGTTATCTTCATGGCACCTTCCATTCTCTCCACTCACTGAAGGTTTTCTGGAGGCAAGAGAAGCCTGCGTCGCAGGGTTTCTTTTTCCTTTTTCAGCCATGGCGAGAGACGCCGGCTTAGTTTAGGTAGACGTAGGATGGCTGTCCTGAGAGATTTTGGCATTACACGCTGGGCAAGCTTAGCATAGTTTAGAATTTGACCAAACATGAGGATTTTCTTGGGTTAAATGTTGCGTGGCTAGTTCCTTATTAGTTTGTTATTGCAGTTGCGAAGAAAGCAAAGGATACGCAGTTTCCACGCGTGGCTGGACCGTCCTACAAACCGCTGAAAGTTGTACTCATATATGTACAGGAATCACCTCCCAAAATCATCTGAAACAATCGTGCAAATTTCACACGAAATGCAACTATCTGCACCCACAATGGAACAATGCTTGGTTCCACCCATAAGCCAGACAAGCTCATGAAAGTTCTATGGGCAGCAATAGAAACAAAATCAACCACTGGAGGCACAGTAATGATGATCATACAGACTGCTGTGCGACAGAAGCAGCCAAAAAAAAATCTACGCTGCGTGACTCAAACTTCAGATCAAAATTACTAAATGTGTGCTCGATACCAACGTCAAAGTACTCTTTACTCTATGATGTTTGATGCGGCATGTTCAACAAATTATCCATGACCCTGCCACCATGACAATCCTGTGTTCCCTTGATGCCACAAACTAAAATATGTTCCCTTGATGCCACAAACTAGAAGATACATTCATCCAACAAGGAATCATACAAGGTGTGCATCCAGCTCTCATGAACTAGGGCCAGGTGATGCTTGCCTCAGCTTGGCTAGGTGTGCATCTAGCTCTCATGAACTCGGGCCAGGCGATGCTTGCCTCAGCTTGGCTTGTAGTAGCATACCCAGATCATCTGCTATGGCTTTCTTTTTTGTAGCCACCTACACGAAGCACAGAATGTTTATCTTCTTAGGCAGATCATTCTACTGCATTCAGGATTTAATTGCATTGCAAATAGCAAATATCCAACTTCTCAATATCACCTATAAGCAATGCTTCATTAACTACTATATCAAGCACATCACACTGAGCTATGTGCAGGGGATAAGTTAAGTAAATGTGAATCTAGTAGAGTAGTAGTAAAATGTAGTTTGTGCGGTCAATCATCATATAATAATTTATGTTGCTACTGTTTCTAGAAAAACAATTCAGTTTCAGTTTCCTTTGTTTATTTCCTTGGTCAAAAGTTCTCTTAGAGTGTAAGACACAGAGACCTCTGCCAGAAACAAAGTTTTTAACAAAAATGCACAAGATGGAATTACCTATTGTGGCTCTGGGAAGAGTAATAGCATGCAGACAAGCCCTCAACATCTTATGGTAGTGAGTTCAGGTTTATATGCAATTTTGAACCGCGGTTGAATACAATTCATAATCTATAATAGATGTAACATGATAAGCAACATTAACACATAAAAAGCTTTGCCAAATTTCTCATGGTTAGTGCTATATGGACACATTGGAGAGATGAGAATATGATGGCCGTTTCAGGAACCAAAATTCCAACTGGCCATCAAAGTTGCTGAAAGAATTTGTTCTTAGACAACCCAGCATACTATCAGTATGACAAGAAAAGTCAAATCAAAGAATCTGAGGATATAGAATGTTGGCAAGGTAGTTAGAAAAATTATAAGAATACAACATTTACTTTGAATCTCATGTCAAAAACATTTTATAGCAAAGAAACTAGAGCTATTCATCTTCAAATGAGTATAATGATGTCCAGATAATTAGTGCTGTTGTCAGTAAAGAGTAACTCATGTAGTGAATACGAAACAAAGCATTTGCTCATCCAGATGGGAAGAAATAGCAACGTATACAAGAGCAGAGCAGTCAGCAAGAACATACCTCAAGCAGTTCATCAAAATTTGACTTCAATAAATTAACTTTCCTTTCACAGTATTCTTTCCCCTGAGCCATGGTTTTCTGCGCAGCAAACAAAAAAAAATTAAGTAGACATACTGTATTACTGTTTAATTACGATAGTGCATCATTTCACTAGGTTGAATAGGTTTAAAATAAAAATGGCCTTACACTAAAAAGTCCAAACCATAAAAGGATACATTTTATATTTATGCTGGGGAAAATTAATGATTTCTCCCTCCGGTGAGGCAATAACCAAAATTCAAGAAGGCAGGCTAGCCTAGGCGTTTCAAGGCGTTTTGTATATATGCTAATATACATATATTATCTTCTGAAAGAAAAAATAAACAGCTGAATAATGGGCTTAGATAGATATAAAGGCCAGCTTAGAGAGATAAAGGCCCAACAGGCAATAGTCCAGCCCATCTCCCACTCCAAGTCTCCAACCTTATCCATCTGCTCGGTCTCCCGCTTCCTCCGCTAGGTATCCCGCATCAGCCGCCGCCGCCAAAAACTCTCCCTCTCCGGCATCTCTCTCTCTCCTCTAGTGTGCACTTGCCCCCGCTCGCGCATGCCTGCACTCGCGCCCACGCAGGCCCGCGCCCGCCGCCGCCCGCAGCTCCTCCTCCATCGATGACCTCCGCCAGACGCTCCTCCTCCCCCATCGGCGCTTAGATGTCCGCCTACCCCCATAGGCCAGGTGGGCACCCATCGACTAGCAACAGTCACGCCTAGGCAGAGCCTAGGCGTTGCCTTTTTAAACTTTGGCAATAACTGAGAGCATCTCCAAGAGGTTGGAAAAAGGACCCCCGCCCCCCCCAATCACCGGTTTTGGCAGAGGTGAAAATAACAATTCCAACAACTCTCATTCCACACTTGTCTTTTTTTCCATGCTGCACAAAATCCCTCTCTAACTCCTCATCTATGCGCACGTGCTCGGTGCTATCAATCTGTGAACTGGTGCCATGGAGCAGAAAAAATTTCATCGCTCACGCGCTTTCGGTTCACCTACCTCTCTCTCCCCAGCAATCCGCCACGCCCCAGCCGATCCTGGCTGCTTGCGCCCGCAGCTGGCCTGGCTGCCATCAGCTGGGGGTGGCTGCGGCCGGCTGTGGGGTGGCTGCTGGTTGGTGGGATTAGGGTGGAGCTGGGTGCTAGTTTTTTAAGCCATCGCTTGTTTTTTTGACCCTTCGCCTTTTTTAAAATTCTTGAGGAACCAATTATTAGTGACTATTGGAGAAATGCAAAAAACTTTGCTAGCTACTCATTTTTGGTGAATTGGAATGAGGATTTAGCAACTATTCTTTTAGCTCTTGAAGATGCTGTGAGTAAAGACATCACCGGACGCTTGCAAAGCTAGTAACCGTAGCTTCTCACAAAGGCTGACAGAAACTTAGCAACCGACCTTTTCCTTCTGTAATAAGTATCAATATATTCAGTTTCAACTTGATAATGTGATGTCCGTTATTCAGTCATCGATTATACGAATGCCACCGGTGTTTTTGGTACAACCAAAGAAGCTTTAGTGGTTCAAGTCCACATGACAATCTAGATAAGTTTTCTAGCTGAACTAACATATCAGTCATGTATAAAACAACTACCTAACCTAGACAACTACAAGAAGCCAGGTTACCTCGATGAAGTAACCGGTGCCGACGTCGACGAGGACCTTCTCGGCGTCGTCCAGAGAGCCGGGAACGTAGAGAGAAGCCGTAAGGGGCACGAGCATCTTCTTCCCTGCACACCCACCACCGACGCAAAAGGGGTAACCATCAACCAATCGGCCGCGGAAAGGAAGAGGAAACGAAACGAAACGAAACGAGCAACGCGGGTAAGCAAGGGGGATCGGAGGCGGTGGGGTACGACGATGTACTTGCCGTGGGGGCGGAGGGATAGGTCCTGGAGCGCGGCGGAGGCGCTCTCGAGTCGGGTGGTGGCGGTGCGGATCTTGGTGAGGCTGTCCTGGAGGAGGTTGACCTCCAGATCCGTCTGCTCCTTGAGCCCCTTGAGCTGCTCCACGCTCAGCTTGTCCAGCTCGATCCGTCCAGGGCTCGCCATGGCTATCGCCTTTGCTAGCTAAGGCTTGTCACGGCGGCGCCAGGGCAGGACTGGCGGCGGGTGTAGCGGAGGGAGGAGTAACGAGAGAGACGCGGGCGGCGGGCAGTATAGGCTAGACCAGTAAGAAACGGAGGTTAACTACGTTAAATAAATTTATCGAAATACTATAGCATCAAAGGCCCCTATAGCTCAGTGGTAGAGCGTCAGTCTTGTAAACTGAAGGTCTGTAGTTCGATCCTGCATGGGGGCACATTTTTTGTTTTTATTTTCTTTTTGGGTTTTATTGTACTCTTCGTTTAAGTTTTCAATTTCAAATTCCAAATCACAACTTCCTAGCATTTTAATTTTTCTTTAATATCCCTTTTCTCTCCAGACACACACGGTATTGTTTTTCGGCCACTGGTTGGATTATCTTTTATTTTCTGTTTATAGATTTTTAACGGTTTTGTTTTATTTTGGTCTTCTTTTTAGCAAAAAAGAAAAAAAAATCCAAATTTGCCATTTAATTGTTTTTTAGTATACCTTTTTTTCTCTAGACACATGGTTTTTTTCGGCCACTTGTTTGGATTCGAAAGTTAACTAAGCTTTAAGTATTTTAGACACCAATGAGTAATGAAGGTACTGAAAAATGATATTGCGTGGAAGATCCTATCACGTGCAAACGAGAACGATAGAACTAAAACGCTTTGTCAAGCACACTCACACCAACTAGAACTATATTTTCTATCATCATTTTGGCTCACTATGGCAATATATATTTTAAAATCAAAAGACAATCGAGTTATTCAGCTAATGGTTTTTATGGTTGGTAAGGCGATTGAAACTGATAACCAATCTCTCTTGGTCGTGCCCTACTTGTATTGTGAAGAGAAAGGGGAATTTACAAAACAGCTCTAATTTGGACTGGTGTTCTAGAAACAGCACCAGTAATTAGTGAATTAACAGAATAGCACCGGAGAGATTATACATTGAAACAGCACTCCACCTCTATAAACATGATTTATTTGTTTTTGACATATATAGCTTTGTCTTCTATCCCTCGTGCTCTTTGCAAGGCACGTCATCCACCCTTTATTTCTCTTTCAGATGAAGACACCACCCTATAGCTAACCAAACAATTCTGCATGATTAAAAAAACTGCATACAGAGAAAATTTAAAAATGAATGAATGGATGCTACTTTAAGCATATAAGCACTCCAGAAATTGTATATTGAATAACATGCATCCATAAATTTGCATATTAAATAAAAGACATTCATAAAATTTCATATATTGAATAATAATATATAAACCTGACCTTAACCTTCTTTAAAAGCAGCATCCATATCAGTATCTATTCATTTATTTATTCGTAAGAGTAAAATTCACCAATAGCCCTTAATTTGTCTAGAGATGTTATCTAGGTCTCTAAAGTTCCAAAATGTGTTTCTGGCTACCTAAAGTTGTGACAACTCTTGTTCCGGTTCAAATGAGCGTTTACTCTACATGCTATCCTACATGGCATGGATCTAACATATGCATATGTCAGCGACAAGGTTTCACCTTAGAAAAATCGTATCTTTTCCATAAGCCCCGAGATAATGAATTCTAAAGATTATAAAATTCTCGACACCTAAATTAGGAGGAAAAACAAATGACTATCCAAGTTAACAATATGTATCTACAACCATCACTAATCAAGATTGAGTTGTGTACTCTCTATCTCTCTCCATCTCAAAATAAGTGCATATCTCACACTTTGAGGAGTCGGACATTCTCAAGTTTAACTAGATTTTTAGAAGATAATACTAATATTTATATCTTTAAATAGGCTTATAAAATATATGATGTGATTTATGTTTGTTTGAGATCATAAACATTAATATATATATATATATGGTCAAATTTAGAAGTTGTTGTCTCTTTAAAGTATGAGATATGCACTTCTCTTAGGATGGAGTAAGGCCTTGTTTAGTTCCAAAAAATTTTAGGAAATCGCCACTATAGCACTTTCGTTTGTATTTGACAAATATTGTCCAATCATGGACTAACTAGGCTTAAAAGATTCGTTTCGTCAATTCCGACCAAACTGTGCAATTACTTTTTATTTTCGTCTATATTTAATACTCCATGCATGTGTCTAAAAATTTGATGTGACGGAAAATTTAAAAAATTTTGTAAATTTTTTTGGGAAGCCTAAAATCGAACAAGAAAAAAAATGCAAACCTAGAGTAGTTCTAGGCGAAGGCGAGGAGTCAAACGAAGCAACGCCCAACTGATGGAATTGACATTTCGTGGTCTTCTTTGGCCTCTCGTCGGCTTGGGCGTTGCCTCGTTGGGAAGGTCATATTGGTTGATGGCCTATGGAGGGATTTGTGCATACTTTACGTGGGTTTGGACCCTTCTAGATATTTGTTTGGTTGTACTTACATTCAATCTATCGATATGCAGATGGGTTGCGGCAGATCGAAGTCTATCTACCAAGAATTATAAGATTCATACCAGTCAAGCTAGTTTAATTTTGACTAAGTTTATAATAAATGATATTAACATTTATATCTCTAAATAATTTTATTATAAAAATATATTCAATAAGTAATTTAAGGATACTTATTTTATACCATGAATATTACTATTTTTTTATATAATTTTGATTAGAGTCTAGTTTGACTAGATTTATAGTAAATGATATTAGCATTTACTTCCTCTATCCCAAAAAGAGTTTTTTTTTACTTTTAGACATCATATTTAACCGTTTATTTTATTCATTTTTTTGTAAATTATAAAATAAATAAATTATTAGTAAAGTATCTCTAGTGATAAAATAAGTCTTAGCAAAATATATAATATTTATGAAAAAAATGAATAAGACGAATGATCTAAAATTCTCGAACGACACTTTTTTGGGACGAAGAAAATATGTCTCTAAATAATTTTATTATGAAAATATATTCAATAACTAATTTAATGATACTTATTTATACCATAAATATTGACATTTTTTAATATAAAATTTAGTTAAATATTAAACTATTTAACTTCTCAAAAAATAAGAATTACATTCTTTTGTGAAGAGAAGTAGAAGTTAAACTAGATCTATTCGTTGGCACTATTATTGCTGTTACGGTTACTTAGGCCGGTCTCAATGCATGTTTGATGAGAGTGTCATACACGTTAAATAGGGTGTCACATAAGTAAATTTGCTGACTTGGCATGGTCATTAAATAAAGAAGTTTCATCAGATGAGAGAGGAGTTTCATCTCCATAAAACTCATATGACACGGTTACCTAGTTTATAGTCTTGGTAACTGTGTCATGAAAGTATTGAGACTGACCTTATACCGAACATGAGAGAGATAGACACAGCGAAAAAGAGCTGCCGAACAGGTCTAGCCTTGTTTAGTTGCGATTTTTTTTTGATATTGTAGCATTTTGTTTTTATTTATTAAATATTATTTAATTACAGACTAATTAGACTTAAAAATCATCTCGTGATTTATAGGCAAACTATACAATTAGTTTTTATTTTTGTCTATATTTAATGTTCCACGTATATGCTGTGAAATTTAATGTGACAGAGAATCTTAAAAAAAATAGTTTTTAAGTGCACTAAACAAGGCCTAATTCACCAACACCGCACTGCCGCTCTAGTGCTCTACCCGTACTCCCTCTTCCCTAAAGTGACGTTTGGATTTTTGGCACATGACATATGACTATGGTCTTGTTTACTCGCTCCGTTTTGAAAAAACCAGTTGTTGTTGACTTTGACCAATCATGTTTGACCGCTCGTCTTATTTAAAATTTTTGTATAAATTTTAAAATAAATAAATCATTATTAAAGTACCTCTAATGATCAAATAAGTCATATCAAAATAGATGATATTTATAAAAAAGTTCTAATAAGACGGATGGTCAAACAAGATGTCTAAAAGTCAATAACAATGGTCCTTTTGAGATGAAGGGAGTTCCTATCAAAAACTAATTTTTTAAAAAAAATTCTCCGCCACATCAAATCTTTAGACACATACATAGAGCATTATATATAGACGAAAATAAAAACTAATTACATAGTTTGCTTGTAATTTGCGACACATAATGTTTTGAGCCTAGTTAATCTATGATTGAACAATATTTATCAAATACAAACGAAAGTGCTATAGTGTCTCGAAATTTTTTCAGGCAACAACTAAACAAAGGCCTATATGAGAGGTGGGAAAGGGAAATGGAAAGTAGGATAGGCCTAATACCATGTTTGGATATTGGGAAAAGAAAATGATACTGGATTTGGGGAAGGGAAATGAACAACTTAGGCTGTCCCTAATAATTAATTATATGATTAGCTATTATATCATGGACAGAAAAAAATTAGAAGAAAAATTAGTTTCTAGCGACGAATAAATAGCCTATCTATTTCACGTAGTCTAAAAGTCTGAGAGAGAAACATGTGGATTCAATAATACATAAAAAATAAATATATATAAAATAGTCTTTATTTTTATCCCTTACCTCTAGGTCAGCTAGCTATGTAGCTAACATTATTGCAGGCGTTCTTATCTTCAGAGCACCTTCAAAAGCTTTTCTAAATTACACTCTCTAAATCATTATTTAGAGAGTTATTTTCATAAAAATCACTTTTATATATTTTTTTATTTTTCAAAAGTTTTGCTAAATCTCATGCGCACTCTAAAAAGTCATTCTCGTCTTCTATATTTGGCTAGCAAAAAACCCGGAATAAACAATGATTATATTTAGATGACCATTTTAGAGCTGTTGGAGGGTAATTTTTGACCAAAATTACTATTCCTAGCATTTAGGAAGAATATACAAAGTCGAGCATCTCCAACAGTTATGCAATTGAAATTTGGCATTTGTTGGAATTTGCCAAGTCCCTAAACCTTTTGCCAAAGGAAAAATAAGTCCATCTCCAAATGTTTGGCATTTTTGACTTGGCATTTTCCAATTTAGTGGACCCATCTATTTTTATTCGAGAATCTTTCGTCGTTGCGTCGCGCGTCGCGGTCGCTGTTCCATCCGAGTTTCCCATGTCGCCGCAAACTGTCTCCGTACGTATGCGTCGGTGTGTTGTGTGTCGGCGGGCGTCGGTGTTGCAGGTAGAGGTGGACACGACGCGGTGGTGCGCTCAGGCTACAGCGGCAGGCTCAGTGCGATCTGGTCGAGCGGGAGTGTAGGGTGCGACATCTGGCGGCGCTTGATCACCAAAACACCATTGGCTTGTTCGACTCGGCAACAGTCCTAGGGCTTCTGTCTTCGGCAAACGAGGATAGATCGAGGCCCATCCGATGGATTCCAGATTGCCAAACACCGATTTTAGTCGACGTTCCATCATATGCCAAACCTTTGGGGCTATGCAAAAATGCCAAGTTTGGTCCATCAAATGCCAAGTTTGCCAAAATGCATAAGTCAAATGCAAAACTGTTAGAGAGCATTTTTTTAGGTTTTTGGCAAATTTTAAGAATGCAAAGTCTAATTGCATAACTGTTGGAGATGCTCTTAGAGCATCCCAACCGTTTTGCATAATTGGTTTGGCAAATGAGAGAGTTTGCCAAGTCTCAAAAAAATATGGCAAAGGTGAAAAGAGGCAATCTCCAATGGTTTGGCATTAATCACTTGGCAAAAAAGAAAATTATAGACCCACACAATTTTTTTGCCAAGCTTTTCTTCTCCCCGCGCATCGGGTGAATGTTTGTGGCAAATTTATTTCCGCCGAGGCGCTGAGGTCGTAGCGTTTGTGCATGGCCGCTCGGAGTTTGGCGGCTAGAGTCTTTGCCGGCAAAAACGATCCGAATAGCATCGATGGAGTACCTGGCGTTGATGGAAGACCGATAGGCAAAAACACAAACAATTGGGAGGGTATCGATGGAGTACCTAGCATTGTTGGAAGACCGATGGACAGTTCGCACGAAAGTCTGGCTGCGGGATGTCGCCAAACTCGCGCGACCTCAACCCGTAGCCGCGCGCGGACTTCGCGCAAGTTTCCCAATGCCAAGTGTGAACAGACTTGGCATATATGCCAATTCTTCTCCTCTTTTTGCCAAGTTAACAAAATTGCAAAGTCCAAATGCCAAACCGTTGAATAAATGTTTTTAAGACTTTTTTGCAAATACATAAATGCAAAGCCTATTTGTAAAACAGTTGGGGATGCTCTTATATCTTATATCTTAGAGCAACTCCAACAGCTTTGCTATTCTTATTATGGAGGTCTTTTAGAACTTTTATAGTAGAAAAATCGGCTCCAACAGATGTGCTATTTGGTTTTGTAAAATAGAAAGCTTGCTATCCCTTGATTTTCGTTGGTCATATATAGCCAACCATTGACACTAGCTATCTGATACCAAGACTGTTGTAAATCTCGTCTTTTTTAAGAAGTTATCTATTTTACAAAATGGCTAAACATTGAATTTAGCTACTAATTTTAGTCAAGCTCTTGGAGATGCTCTTATCCAAACTCGACCGGAGGGGTGGGCTACCTCTGGAAAATAACACGGAATGGAGAAAATCTAATTCTTATATTGGTCCGGAGAAATAGTTTGTTCACGCTATCAAGAACAAAAAGAACTAAAAAAACGAAAAAGCTGTTTTGTTTTCTTTAAAAAATAAAGGGAATATTACTATATGGTACGATTATTTTTGTTGATGTGTCCAAAAGAAACATTCATTAACAGTTGTATACGCGATTTGCACCGAAACAAAAACAGTTCTAACTTCTAACACGATCTGATTATACACCGTACTATGATTGAATGAAACGTGAGGGTTCGTCCAAATTGTAATCTACTGCCGCGTTTCTCCCTCAAAACCGAAACGCCGCCCACCGCGAGAGTTCGCAACCCGGCCGGTGATCCTATCACTTCACCAACACCAAACACGGACACGGTGGCCTCTCCTCTCTAATCCCGTGCTCCCAAAATAAATAAAAATAAATCCAGAGGAAATCTGTATTCGCTCGCCGCAAAACACAGCACTAGAAAATCGATGACCTAAATTCCATAGAGAGAGTCAGATAGAGCGAGAGCGAGGAAAAAAAAAAAAAATCCCAATCCACCCCCCGCCGCGAGATCGCCGGGCGCCGCCATGTCGACTCCAGCCGCCGCCTACTACGCCGCCGCCGCGCGCAAGCAGTACTTCTGCTACCAATGCAACCGCACCGTCCTCATCGCGGTCTCCGCCGCCGCCGCCGGTGAGCTCTCGTGCCCCGAGTGCCACGGCGACTTCGTCGAGGAGGTCACCGTCCCTGCCCCCACCTTCATCCCGCTCCCCTTCCCGTTCCCCTTCGCCTCCTCCACCACGATCCCCGCTGGCAGCAACGCCCCCGCCCCCGCCCCCGCCCCAGCAGCAGCCGGCTCCGGCGGGTCCCCTACCTTCTCGTCCTCGTCCTCCTCCGCCGCGACCTCCCCGTCCCAGCCCAACGACATCTCCTCCATCCTCAGCATCTTCCTCGGACTCGGCCAACAGCACCCCATCAGGTCCGGCGGCGGCGGCGGCGGCTCCGGCTCGCGCGCCGCCGCCGGCACGGCCACCCCCGAGAACGAGCCGGAGCCCTTCGATCCGGTCATGTTCTTCCAGAATTACATCCACAGCCTCATGGAGGGGGGCGCCAACATCCAGGTCCTCCTCGACGACGCCAGCGTCAACCTCGGCTCCGGGCCCGGCCTCGGTCGCTTCGGCGGGGCAAGCTTTGGGGATTACTTCGTCGGCCCGGGCCTCGAACAACTCATCGAGCAGCTCGCCGAGAACGACCCCAACCGCTACGGCACGCCGCCGGCTGCCAAGTCGGCCCTCTCCTCGCTCCCCGATGTTGTCGTGACTCACACCATGGTTGCAGCTGCGGAGGGCGCTGAGTGCGCCGTCTGCAAGGAGGATTTCTCGCCTGGGGAGGTGGCCAAGCAGATGCCCTGCAAGCACATCTACCACACCGACTGCATCGTGCCGTGGCTTGAGCTTCACAACTCGTGCCCCATCTGCCGCTTTGAGCTGCCCACTGATGATCCTGATTATGAGGGGCGGAAGGGCTCTAATCCTCCTCAGCCGGCTGTTGGTATTGCTGCTGCTGCTGCGGCATCTGGGAGCTCTACTGCTGCTGATGGACAAATGGAGGAGAGGCAGGATAATCCAAGGGTGGTTGAGAGGAGGTTCAATGTGTCGCTGCCATGGCCGTTCAGTGGATTGAGTGGGCAAACATCGCAGCAGGATGGGAACAATGGAGGCAGTGGTAGCAACTCACAAGGCAGTGGCTCGCAAGATGGTGGCCCACCCAGCAGCAAGAATTGATCACAAATCAGCTGGAGGTATTTGCAAAATAAAATTCTCCTACCATTACTAGTAGCTATAAACTTATATAGTTTTTTTGATTCGAAGTGGATTGAGAATTGATCACAAATCAGCTGGAGGTATTTGCAAAATAAAATTCTGCTACTGTTACTAGCTATATATTTTTTCGAAGTGGATTTTAACCTGCCTGAAGCTATTTATTCACTCATCAAAGCTCAATTTATTGGTTGTGTTTTGAAGTGGAATTATTGTTTTCTTTTTAAACACAAGGGAATGAACCACCCAAATATAGTGAAAATGTCATAAAAGGCAATGCCATTTGTGTATTGTTATAGGGGTATATCATATCATACATAGAGAAGTCTTTATAAGCCCTGGTGAAGCAGGAAAAGTTGGAGAAGTACAATTAACTGATTATTTGAATCTGATATACTTGATGTTGTGACTTTAAATTTCATACAGCAACTGTGGCCTATGCTGTTCACAACTCACAACAAGTTTCTATCATCTTGAAACAAAATGAACTCAATGCTTCTATCATGTTTGCAGTGGTAAGGCGACTTCCTACCTGTAGACACTAGACAGAGTGGTGGAGCCTCTTTAAGGCCAAGGAGGGCCATGGCCCCCACTAACCTCCTAAACTTGTTTAAGCAATAGCTAATTTCACTATTTAATTGCTGTATGCAATGCTAATCTACACTCTCATTGGCCCCTTCTGAACTCCTTTGGGAACTCTGCTACTGCCTGTAGAGATTATTGGTTCAATTGAAACCATGTCATGAGAAATTTCCTGAATCCAGTTGTAAATATAATGTTTGAGCAATGGATGGTAGTACTCTGTGTTACCCTAAACGCACCAGATCAATTGCCTTACATGCCAAATTTGTTGGCCAAGTTTTTTTTGGGTTTATTATCTTACAAGTGTACAAGTTAGATTGAACACACTTAATTTTTGGCTGAATGTTCACTTCCTTTGCTAATCACAAGATTAGGGATCAATTCCTTATTCGAAGCAGAAGAAACTTCAGGAATCTAATGCAAAACCTATGCTTCTTTGCTTCCAACCCTCTCATGTCAACTATGATATCACCTGCTTTCAGGAGTACATTGATGTGTCCCTATAGAAACAATATCTTTCTTCAGGAAGGCTTTATAATCTTATGGAAAAGAAACCTTTTTGGTTATACTAATCCCATATCTAGCATAACTGTAGGGATCAATTGTCTTGTTAAGAAGATAGGATTTGTGAACTGAGAAGCTTGCGAATCAACATGATTGTATGTTCTTAAATTGCCTACCTAGAAGGCTATAGCTTCTGCATAAAAAATATATCTATGACAGTATGTGCTGTTTCATTGTTTTGGCATGCTTTTAGTCATAGTAAACATCTGTCTATCTAGCGGATTTCTTTTTCTTAAACCAGTATACATTATAAAAATGACAACACCCCCCCCCCCTCCCCCCTCCTCCAGGATGGGTAACAGAACAATCAGAAAAGTTTTTGCAAAGTTAGTGTGGTTGGTTTATACTGACATCTTTCTCAGTATATAGCACTTCGCAATTGGCTACCTACATGGTTCCCATGGGCAGATATTAACGTAGTCAACTAGAGTATGATATATCATTTTGTTTTTTTATTGCATAGTTAACCAATACACAATGATAGATTGAAAGTAAATGATGACTTGGATTGTTAAAGTGCTCAGAATTGTATATTATTCTGCCCATACTTCTGTTTGTGTCCTTCCCTAGTCCTGGTAACAAATGTCAATTTATCAACATTGGATCGGATGCATGAGTGCAGCGTAACGGAACATTCATATCACTGTATTGCTCCTGGGAACTGCATTTCTGGTCTTCTAGTTGAATCCTAGGATGTTCTACTTTATTTCAATTGGTTTTTAGTTTGTTTCAATTGTTTTCTGTTTGCTTTAGTTTGTTGTTATTCCGTAATGTTCGATTCAGAAGTAAGTCAATCTATAGAACCATTGACCCAGCTTGGAGTAGCTTTGCTCAGTGTTTCAGTCTTTCTGCATTTTTTATAATCACTTAACCACCTTGCAAGTCAATACAAAAACATAGTTTCCCCCTTTTTTTCATTGTTAACAAAAAGGATGAGCACATCATCCTGAGCACTACAATAATGTCAAGGCTTTCATAGTGAAATCCATAATCTTCTTGGGCACGTGTTATATTTTATAAAATAATAAGAAAGGCGTGGAGAATCTGATATTTTCTAGATGACAATGACTTGAACAAAGAGAAAGTCAATTACTGGAACACTTCAGCATGAATATATATATATATTGTTTAAAGAACCGCCTGCACTGATGACATTTGTAAACTGTCCCAGGAACATAAATCATTCAGTGTCTAAGATATTTTATAATAAAGAAATACCAGGCAGTCGTATGGTTCGGTCAATGTTAGCTTTCAATTTGTCGACTTTTGTTTTTACCTTAATTGGCAAAACCTTTTGTCTGTCTGCGCTATTGCTCATGCTGTCCTTTGCACCTCAACAATTGTTACTTCTTTGATGATTTTGTGGTTTAGACCAACTAGTACTAACAAAGGTTTTATCTGGCTGCAGGTTCACCTTTTGGCGATCTGTTGAAAAGTCTATGCAGTATTTATGTGTCACCATGACTATACCTACAGGAATTTACAGTCTGTTTGTTGTGGAACAATCGTTTGTCTTTAGTTCTCTTGCTGTTCGTTAGGTCATCATGCAGACAAGGCGCAAAAAACTGCCCCCGCAGCAGAATCTGCGCGTTGAGACTTTGTGTAGATTTATTGGATGATCTTGGTCTGTGAAATGGTGAATCCCAAATCCAATCTTTTAACTTGTATATAGGCGGTAGTTCCTGTCGAATGCTGCATGCTGTGAGCCTGTGCCTACCGTGCACTCTATGTGCAATGTGTTTGCGTTCTTGCATGCAGTTGCGGCTTTGCAAAGCCACAGGGGCGCACCGCACGTGCCGTTCTGCATTCTCTTCGTTAGCAAAACACCAGTAGGGTGTGCATGCTACATCTAAAACATATACTACTAACGTACGCCTACATGACATTCACAAGCGACGGGCGTGTCCAGAGGGATTTGGTTACTGTATCATTTTTATTTGTATTTGATAGTTATTGTCTAACAATAGACTAACTGAGCTGAAAAGATTTATTTTGTAAATTATAGACAAACTGTACAATTAGTTAATTTTATCTACATTAAGGGAAACTCCTTTCCTAGGGGTGTTCATGATGTCTTTTTTTCTCATCCCTAAAGGGGCGCGAAAAAGACTAATTATTATCGATCTAGGTTTTCTCTGGCAATATGAGGAACATAAGAAGGTTAGTAAAATGGGACATTTTTTGTAAACCAAGGAGCATGGGGGGTTTGGGATCTTAGATTTAGAAGCCCAGAATAAATGTTTACTTAGTAAATGGTTGTTCAAGCTCTTTAATGAAGATGGCTTGTGGCAAGAGGTGCTAAAGAGAAAGTATGTCAAGGACAAATACTTGTCACAAATACAAAAGCGCCTAGGAGATTCACACTTCTGGTCTGACTTGATGGAGGTGAAGGAGTTGCTTCTCCAACACGGGAGGTTCAAGGTAGGTAATGGTGGCCAAACAAGGTTTTGGGAAAATGTATGGATTGATCAACAACCGCTAATGCGGAAATTCAGGATAGTAAGGAAAAAAGAGGTCTCGATAGCTTCTGTGCTTAGTTCAACCCCGTTGAATATTTCTTTTAGAACGGGATTAGTGGGGGAGAGACTAAATGAATGGCTTAATTTAGTATCTTTAGTGCTACCAGTACACTAAAATAATGACAAAGACAGATTCATTTGGCAAATAGGAAAAAAATGGAATGTTCTCAGCGTAGTCTTTATATAGAGAAATAATGAACTGTTCTGGAAGGCAAAGTTGCCTTTAAAAATTAAATTTTTTCTCTGGTACCTAAAAAGAGGTGTAATCGTAACAAAAGATAACTTATTAAAAATAAGATGGAAAGGAGATTCTAAGTGTAACCTGTGTGGATTGGATGAAAACATCCAGCACCTGTTCTTTGAGTGTCGTGTGGCTAGATTTATTTGGAACATGCTATTTATCACCTTTAACATTCAGCCTCCAAAGCCTACTTCTCACATGTTTGGATCTTGGATAAGGAGATTTGCTCCAGGGCTAAGAAAACAAATGATAGTGGGGATAGCGGCCTTTTGTTGGGTTTTATGGTTGAATAGAAACGATGCAGTGTTCCAAAACTTGTTTGCTAAATCTTACTTGCAGGTGATTTTCAGATGGACCTTTTGGATCCAACACTGGTCCTTGCTGTCTAAAGAGCAAGAGAGAAGAATGATCGAAGATGGCTGCAGACAGCTAGAAAGAGTGGCTCTACAACTCTTTGGCTCTTGGAAAAATCAGAAGAGGCTGGTGTGGTTTGCTTCCAGGTCTATGGCTGGTCTGTCCTTTTAGCTAATTGTTGGCTGCATAAGTTTCTAAGTCTGTACTTTGGTTGTTTCCAGATTTTTGTATCGGTTGCTCGTTGAGCTAAACTCTGACATATACCTCTCTTTGTTTCGGTCATGTAAGGCTTCAGGTTCTTTAGCTGGACATGGAGCTGAACTTTGGGCTGTGTCCCACTTTTATTTCGGTATTGTTAGGCTCCAGGTTCTTTAGCTGGACTACTCGCTTTGCGGGTGCTGGACTATGTCCCTTTCTTGTAAGATTTGGCTGCAATCACTTGTGGTTGTGAAGGTCGGAATGATTTGTTCCTTAACTAAAAAAATACTGTGTGCATGTGTTGAAATTTTTTTGTAACCGGACAGCCGGCTGCTCCACAAGCCTAAAAATAGAACGGCTTCCGCAGCGAGGGGCCGCGGCGCGGTCGCTGGCACAAACGCGCGAATCGGATCGCGGCCCCGGCTCTCCCATAGTCCCATTTCCTTCACCTCGTCCGCGAGCCTCGCTTCCGCGTCTCCACAACTTCCCAAATCCCACCAGGCCACGCCACCGGAGCTATCCCCCGATCGCGAGAGGAGGGTAGCGAGATCCAGAGGCTCGTCGCCGGCAGCCGGACGGTGCCGCAGTTCCAAGTCGACGCGAGGTACAGGTACACCTCCCCCCCTGTCGCGTCCATTCCTGCGTCGCATCGCAGCGGTGTCACCCCCTATCTACTGTTTTTAAGACGACAAATGCAATTTATCTCTACGGTAAAATTTTTTTTGGAGGAACTACACGTGTGAAGCGATATCAACGACGCATATGGCTGGGACCCATAAGAAGCGAATCGAACGATATATCACCTTTGATGAAGAATCTGAAAGGTACCGCAATCTCAGTTTGCACTAGAATTCTAGCGAGTACGTAGCTGTGCTAGGATTTCTAATTTTGTCATCGCTTCACTATTAACCTTTCTTTTCATTGAACGATATATCACCAGTCGACTATATATTATATTCTGGATCTTCTAACAGTGAGGATATATCGCTGGATGAGTTGGAGGAGGAGCTTGAAGAGCACAAGGACTATGATGTCAGTCAAGGGCATTTTGATACTCTTCTCATTCTCCAATTTATATGAACTATTGATCTGCATGCTGTTTGATATTGTTCCCATGTAAGCCAGATAAAACTGCATAGTTGGCATTTTGTTTTTTGAAAGGAGCAAAGTGAGCATTTTAACATATTGGAGGTTTACCATTCACACATTGAGGATGCATTTTGGGCTACCAAATGCCAAAATTCACACCTTCCATATGATGTTTGGCATTCCTCCAGCCCCAATATAGCTCACCCAAGTTCTTAGAACCTTAGGCTATATCTTTCCTCATAAGTCATACCAAAGCTCACATTACATGCTTCTCTCTGTTGTCTCCAGGTACTAGTAAGTCTTTTAACCAATGGTGAAAAACAGCGAGGCATGGCAACATTGGTTGAGGGCGACCTAGGCCATACTGAAGAAGCTCTTATTCAAGTATGAGTTATTACTGAAACCTGTAGCTGTGTCACTGCTAAAACCACAACAGAAATTGCAGCATATTTGTTTTTTAACATGTCTATGTAGATCGCTCACCTCTATTTTAACTAGCTACGCAGGCCTTGTTTAGATTTATTTTTTTTGAATTTTTACACTGTAGCACTTCGTTTTTATTTGACAAACATTGTTTAATCATAAAGTAACTATGATTAAAAGATTTACAGACAAACTATACAATTAATTTTTATTTTTATCTATATTTAATGCTTCAATAGAAATTGTGCAAAATTTGATGTGACAGGAAATCTTATTTTTTTTTTATTTTTGGATGAACTAAACAATTCCTAAATACAAGAAACTACTGCACCAAATACACGTGGATCTTGTAGAAGTCAAAAACAGACAGGGGTCAAGTCAAGTGGACCGTGTAGTGTTAACAAAATCCAGCAGACAGGGGTCAAGTGGTCAACACCAGTGTCTCACTCAGCTCACTGCAGTAGCAGTCTTCCCCCTAGATCCCGCCGACATTCTCCAACCCAATCGTGCCAGCGATGGGGAGGACGGGGGTGGCCTCCGCCTCCAGTGGTGGAGGAGCAGGATGGCCGTGCGGTGGTGGCCTCAACCTCGGCGTGAAGCTGAACGTGCTGCTGCTGCTGTCGGTGGTGGCCACCAACCTGGTGTCCCTGTACCACCTCTCCCTCCGCGCCGCGACCGTGCCGCCGCTCCTTCTCCAGCACCAGCAGCAGCAACGGGACGGCGACGAGGACCTGGTCCTCATCCGGCAGCTGGACGCCATCCGCGCGGGCGTATCGCAGCTGAACCACCTCCGCTCGTCGTCCCCTCCCCCGCCGCCTCCCCCGGCGGAGCTGGTCCTCTACTCCCGCCTCGCCCCCGTCGCGTCCGCCTGCTCCGCGCACCCGGACCTCCTCCACCGCTACATGTCCTACACCCCCTTCGCGCCCTGCCCCGACGACGCCCTCTCCCTCGCCGAGCCCCTCCTCCTCCGCGGATGCCATCCGCTGCCGCGCCGCAGGTGCTTCTCCCCGACCGCTTCCGCATCAGCATCCAAACTCCTCCCCACCGACCCCTTCTCCCCGCTTCCCGACGCCGCCGTCCGATGGCCCAAGGAGGGCAAGTGCAAATCCTTCTCCTGCCTGCCGCCGTCGCTGGGCTTCGACGTGGCGCGCACGGAGGCCGCACGGTTCCTCCGCGCGAGGGGGCCCTTGGACCTGACGGCGCCGCAGCTGCTGCGGTTGGCCTCGCTCAGCCGGGCGGGGCCCATCCGGCTCGGGCTCGACATTGGCGGCGGCACGGGCACGCTGGCGGCGCGGCTCAAGAAGCTCGCCAACGCCACGGTGCTCACGACCACAATGAACCTGGGCGCGCCCTACTCGGAAGCGACGGCGGCGCGCGGGGTGGTGCCGCTGCATGTGCCGCTGCAGCAGCGGTTCCCGGTAGCGGACGGGACCATGGACGTGGTGCGTGCGGGGCACGCCGTGAACCGTTGGATCCCGGAGGCAGCGCTGGAGTTCCTGTGGTACGACGCGGACCGTGTGCTGCGCCCCGGCGGGCTGCTCTGGGTGGACCACTTTTGGTGCCGGAGGAGTGACCTGGAGGGTGTCTACGCCACCATGCTGCGGAGGCTCGGCTACAAGACCATCAAGTGGGTCGCCGCCGACAAGAGCGTCGCCGGAGGCGGCAACAGTGGCAAGGACGAGGTCTACCTCACCGCGCTGCTGCAGAAGCCCTTCAGTTAGGCAGTGAACACCGTGTATTGGGGGGAAATCATGGCATGGGAATTCATCATCAACCGAGTATCTTCTTCGCTGAAGACTGAAGCAATGCAGTGCAATCTGCAATGGTTCCAGAACTTGCAGCAATCAGCTTGTATTATACTACGTGTACAATTTCTGCTGCAATGTGTGCAGCAGTGCAAGCAGTAGAACTGATGTGCAAGCTAAACCTTCACATTTTGGCAAAATTCAAAATTAGCAACCAATTCTACTGCTTCCAATCGCATATTCTGACACCCATTTTTTAATGTCAAAATCAATATCTAATTTGGTGCCTTATAATCTATAACTTTGTGTTGTAACTTATTTACAGGCGTTTATTCAATAGCTGCATCATATGACTTATGGAACAGATCTGTATATTTTTCGTAGCCAGCGATGTTGTGTCCTATATTTTATCAACCAAATAAACATGCTCTGCTATTCTGCATATTTTTTATTTATGCATTTTGAATTTTTATGTGGAAATATTGCATCTAAACACATGGGTCTTAGAGAATGTTTGTTTATGTCCTCAGGATTATATTGAAGATAATGACAGCCTTGTTCTGTTGCATGATCAGATTCATGACTGTGACATTATTTTGTCACAAATAGGATCAATTCTTAGTGGATTCCAGGTATATACTCAACCAGTATATGCATACCTTTTTTTTTGGCATTTCCATGTTTTAGGTCGAATTCCTTTGATTGATGTAGCTAAATAGATCGTAGGTCTGTTGTTCTGCACAAACGCAAAACAACTGCTGGAATGGTGGTGCAGTTCGTTAATGTGGATATACAAAACATGGGAGTGTTTTTATTTGTAGTTCACAGTAGTTTTTTTTTTATCTTCTTCAAAGATCATGTGGTTACCAGTTTGTGTTTACCTATGAAACTTGATGCTACTTTTATGTTCTCTTAAATTGGGCTTTCAGTCTCTCTTGGCATGATAAATTGGTTGGCTGCGTTACATGGTCATACAGGAGGCACATATTATTCATATGTAATCTCCTTAGCTTTGTTGTAATATTATGGTTCCATGGAATTTGTCCCAGAATATGACAAATCACTAACCCAGGTGTCACCTTTTTTTTCATACATTCTATAGATCAAACTACTACTTTATTTACCAAGAGATAAAATGGTCCTGTCAAGTGTTCCTTTTTATTAAAAGGAAATCCATTACTAATTGATTTCATCGATTATAGTGTCGCTTTACAAGTTCACGATGGTTTATTTACTTTGTACTAAATTCGCACAAAGATGTTCTATAGCAGCTTTTGCTCAAATTAGCTTTTGATTATAATCGAATCACTGAAAATTACTTTAATGATTCACTTGGCAGGTCCATATAGGTTTGATAAGCTCAGAAATTAGAAGCCTTCAGGAGAAATCCTGGGATATAAGCTTGAAACTGAGGAACCGCAAGGTCAGGGCAAGCATGCATAGCACATACCATATGTTGACATCAATGGTTTCCTGTATTTTCACAAATTAGCTTACAAGTAACATTAGTTTTCACAGCAATTTGATTGATCCTTCCACTAATATCTTGCAAGTGTAACATACAGTGTGCAGTACACATGCATTTGAGCCTTTATTATCATTAAATGTGCTGACATGAAATCTTAAACATGCCCAGTTTGTTGAGACAAAGCTTGCTGGGTTTGTTGAAGAGATAGTTGCTCCTCCTAGTTTGGTAAATATTCTTGTTAACGGAGAGGTAACTGTCCTAAAAAGGCTCAGATATTTGATGCTATGGTTTTGCATTTTGATTGTTTTCTTCCTGTTTTATCTTGTACACTGCAAGTTGTCAGTTTTCAGGAACAATGACTTGCTGTTCTTTTTTTTTCCCCCATATAGTTCATATGAGTTGCTATTCCAGTTTCTTTTGTTAGGTAAATGATGGTTATGCCAGAAGTCTGGAGATCCTTAGCAGAAAGTTGAAATTCGTTCAAGATGATCCGTTGATTAATGCATCACAAGCTCTGAATGATATTAAGCAAGAATTGGAAAGGCTTCGACAAAAGGCACTATCCAAGGTTACATCATATGGGTTATTCACTGTTTCTGGTTCTGATGGACGATATGTTTGTTCCCTCTAAATTTCTTGTTATGTTAGTTCGGTAGTTAATATGTGGATCTGGAGTGATGTTTCAAGCCCATCTTTCGCTGCATTTGCCATTTCAGATTTCCAGCCATATTATGGAGATATTCTTTGCTATGAGAAAACCTGGGACTAATATACAGATATTGCAACAAAATTTGCTTCAGAAGCATAGGTATATGCTGTGCAAAACTAATTTCATACATGAAGTAAAATTTTCTCTCCTTACAATAATTATCTTCTAAGGTGTTAACTTCTAACGCGCAGTTCATGGGGAAAATGTTATTCACACTCTTGCCATCTTTTGATTTACTGTGTCTGCTGCACATGATAGTTTGATGCATGACTCTTCTTTGTTCATCGTCCTTTTGTTTTGCTCATGTCACCTACCCCGTTTTCCCTACAAAAAATTATACTGCCATGCACCAAACATTTAGTGCATTTGTTGGAGTTAGTTTCATGCTCAGCTCAGTAATGCTTCAAATTTAAACTATATGGGCAGTGAAGAAACTATTTCAGTTTATTATTATATTTATTGTTATTTTGGGGGATTGGGAGAACAATTTGACTAGTGAATTCCGAATTTAGGATATGAAAAAGTGTTGTTTCTGTTCTGATTGTATCTAATACACATCGTACACCATATTTGTTAGCCATATGTTGCATTAATGGATAATTGGATCAAAATAGCATGCTTGCTTTCTTTATTTGTGTTGAGATTCATTCCCCTGTCGCAAATGCAATAAAATGCATACCACTTTATATTAATTTGCTGCATGAAATAATTATAGCTTACATGGTTTCTTAGGTATCTCGTTCTGTTTCTTAAAGAGCATGGTTCCGAGACGTATGGTGATTTGTGTGCATCATATGTTGATACAATGAATAAGGTAAATCTGTATGATGTTCTAGTTAGTTTCTCCTTGACTAAATCTGTATGATCTGTTGGAATCTGAACAGGGTTTCCAAGTGTGCGTGGAGGTATAAGCCTCAGTGTCTGAAAGTGATCTAACTAGATGGAGGAAGGATGAGACTTTGCTTTTGATGCTCGATCTTTTAAGTTTTGGTGATTCCATTGACTATACAAAAAATGACTACTTTGGGCATTAGTTTGCATAATGAAAACTGCATTTTGTCTGTTTTCACAATTCTCTAAGACTCAGGCAGTATGAGTTATGATTCCTTTATCTGGCATCAAGCTCTAGCCATCCTTCCACATAGTGGCCTTCAGCTGTTGCACCTTTGTTTGTCCTATGGTATTGATGGAGCAATGGAGTTGTCATTTCTGGATAACTGAAGCACATTGTTACCTACGAGTAACCTACTAATATGTTTTTACCAACATCCGAATTGGGTGTCATCCAACCTACTAATATGTCATTGTGCAGCCAGTAGTGTACATGCTACCCATTAGTGATTTGGTTCTCAAATTGTAGGTCTCCATGAATTTTCTATTCATGAGGAAAGCTTATGAATTTGGAATATGACAGAGTACTGCTTCTTTTAGTAAGGAAAAATTGCCTGTGCATCTGCTTTTGTGGTGCCCATAGTCATAGTGTCATAATGACCTTCCACTCTTTTTTTTTTAAAGTAATTCTACTGGATAGTTATGTTCCTGGTGATCTTGGTTTAATTTGTTCTCACCTTCCCTTTTGCAAACAGGTGCTGAGTACATACTTTCATGTGTATGTAGAAGCATTGGAGAGGTTGAAGCTAAATATTGGTGTAATCAGTGATTTTAGTGGACATGATACCAGTATCATTGATATTATAATAAGAGGAAGAGAGCATCTGAGAAATCATGGTTTCATGTTTTCATTAGGTGAACGTGCAAATATTCTGAAGGTACTTGATTGAACACATCAAAGAAGTTGCTTTACTCTGTAAACATTCTTTTCCTGTTCAGAGCAACATGGAAGCATTGACTTCAAATGCAAAATGTTGCATTTTTTCCTCTCGATCTGCAGAAGAGCTGCAAATATCATATTTAGAAGAAGAAATGCGATAAGAACCCATACATACAAGGCACACCCACTCACACCGTTATGTCCAAATTAAACAGACTAGCCCTTGACACACAAAGTAGGTGACGTCGACCCAAAATTAACTCTCATTCAACCCCTGGGCAAGGAGGCTATTGATACCTCATGCCCCTGCCAAGCTTCAATAGAGAAGCTCCTCAATAGCGAGCAACAGAGCTCTAGCTAGGTTTGGAGATTCAGCAATGTTGCATGTTTTTTGGACCCTAGCCCTCCAAGGTGCAACATTCAGCAAATGGTGCTTTAGTAAGTATTGTTCTATTTAATAATCCCGTTTACCTTACTTTTCAGGAGATTCATCAACCTGGCTTGGTTCCGCATATATCTCAAGGCAACTCTCGTAAATACCCATATGAAGTTATTTTCAGGAGCCTTCAGAAGCTTCTGATGGACACTGCAAGCTCTGAGTATCTATCAATTTGGTCTACAATCAAGTAATAATATAAGTGAGTATGCTAACATTACCAACAGTTTCTATTTTACTTTTCAGGTATCTTTTCCTAGAATCATTCTTTGGAGAAGAGTCACTGTTTTATCAAGTTTTCGAAGGTACGTTCTTTTGTTGTTTTATGATTCGTTTGTCTTCTCTCCACTGTCTTCAGGGACACTCTTTATTTTGTTAGGGAAAAGATTTGATGTCACTGTGCCAACATCTACTACGCATCATTTACCTTTCAAAAGAATAGATTGGACAACTACAACCATTGTCGTGGCTGTAGATCGAGTGAAACATTAACAGGTCAAGCAAATGGAGTGAATCTGACTGGGATTAAGCAATGTGATTTAAAATTTGTTATGGGTCTGGTTATACCAAGGGCATTGCGGGATTAATTGGGATCTTGTCATAAGCATATTTCCACTCTGTTTTTGGCCAAAAAACTGAGATAATATGCCCTATTGAGTTGCATGCACCAGCTAGTTCAATCCAAAAGCTTAAGCTGATGGGGAGAGGTGGGCAATTCGCTTATACTCCAACACTCCCCCTCATGTTGAGGCTCAGGTCTCAGGCGTGGAATAGGAGCGGGCAACAATTATTTTATTTAATTGTGCCTAGTAGGATTCGAACTCGTGACCTCTGGCTTTGCTGATGGGGAGGTGGAAATTCACTTATACTCCAGCTTCGCCTCGAGAGGACTTGAACCTGGGTGAAAGGGGAATCCTCGCAGTGGCAAAAATCATGATGGTCCTCAAAGTATCATCTATGATGCAGCATCAGCTTCAAATGTTGTGACAAAATCTCATATTCTCACCATCACTTTCAGGACCTTTTGCTGTTATTGGTCAACATTTGGATATCACTCTTGCAAATTGTCATGATGCTGTATGCCTCATGCTCATAATCTGCATAACTAGGAAGCACCAGGTAGGAATGTATAAATACAATGTATTAATTGTGTAACCAACAAAAGAAAATGTGTTATTGCTGATAGCACATACTGTAATTGCACCAAGTTAATTTCTTAAACCATAAGATTATGGATCATTTGCTAAACTATTTTTCTTTCTAATATAGCACATTTTGCTTGTTAGTTAACCACATACTGTTCCTTTTTTGTTTCAGTTGGTTATGTGTGACAGACGGCTTCCTTGTCTTGATAACTATTTTGATAAGGTTTGTAAGGAGCCACAATTTTGTATGAGTGACAAATCAATCAGCTGTCAACTTCCACTTGTTCTGTTTTTTAGTTTCTTATATCTTGATCATGACCCTCTCGTATCTGCTTTAGGCTCTGATGTATCTCTGGCCACGTTTCAAGGTAGTGTTTGACATGTATCTTCAAAGCTTATATCAGTGTGATGCTCAAACAATATGGATAGATGGTACCCGTCCACACCATATTGCAAGGTGCTATGTGGAGTTCACAGCATCCCTTGTTCAGCTTAATGCTGAATGTGGAGATGGTCAGGTTTGTTTAATTACATAATGCCACTGCCTTTTTTAGTATTGCAAGCAGCTGTATATATACTAAGCTCATATTGATAAAAACATTGTTTTTAAATTGTTACTTAAATAGTTCCTTGATGAGTTGATGACCTACTTACATATATCTCACTTCTGAAGTTGTTCACTTGGTCATCGTTATGCAAGTAAATTGTCTGTCTGCTCTCGTTCAATTTCAAATAGGACTGGTACACAGGTTTCTATAAAAAACATTCATAAAAGTGGACTACAACTGGAAATCTTTATTCAGGAATAGGCAATTATAGTACCTCTTATGCTACTCAATAAAATCAGATTTGTATGGTGGAAATTTGGTCAAAATACAAGCTGGGCTGTTGGAATATACCACCCAATGTGCTATTTTCCAATTTGTACCAAGCGCGTTGGGAAGGAAGGCCTACGAGGAGCTCTTCGAGGCTGGGTCGAACACGTCCAATGTCAAAGCACTGCACGCGTTCTTCCCGGATGAAAACGGGTCGCACAGGCAGCAGCGGAGACACAAGGCCACTTCTTAAGCGGCATTGCTGCCCATATCTCGGTTGTCTACCTTTTGTGTATATCAAAACTTGAATCTATGTGCTAGGATGATCTAGCCTCCAGCTGTATTCCTATAGACCTCCTAGGATGCTAGCCAGTAGTGTGTTGTTGTTTGTATGGTTAAACTCTTCTACCTTAGTTACAATGATGCACAAATATTTTGCGTATTCGAGAAAAAAAACTAATCAGCGATTCACAAAAATGCAAGAAAAAGTAAAAGTTATAGCTAAGAAAATCTCGCCTTTTTTCATAAGAAAACACCAGGATTTTTTGGAAGTTTAGGAAGGGACCAGCCATTTCATCTGAATTCAAATTGAAAATGTTCAGAGGAAAATATATGACTTGGCTGCACATGGGCTTGAGCCTTGGCTGCACCTTGGATCCTGGACTTTGTGGAATCATCACATCAGGTGTGTATTTGATGGTTTGTCTCCTAATCTAGTGATAGCGTTTACACTAGGTAGTGAGAATTTGGAGTTTAGCCAGGGTTAGAGGCATTTCATTCCTCCTTCCCCTTGTGCCTTTGCTGAGTTGAGTTATTTTAGGTTATAAAGGTCGAGGTCATTTTTACCATGGGTAAAGGTGCTCTTGTTGTATGTAGCATTGTAGCACTCTAGTGTAGTAGTGTGTGTGTGTGTGAGTCTGCGTGGGGTTTTAAGGAGTGATTTTCCTATTCTTAATATAATGATACACAACTCTCCTTCGTGTTTGAGAAAAAAATGCATTCACAATTGAGAAAACCATTGTCTGGCCACTGTTTCACAACGCTCATCTGCTAGCTATCTTCAATATACCTCTCTTTAGTACCAAAATCAGAATATAAAATAGAGTAGTTCCCTCAAAAAAATATAAAATAGAGTTTCTGATCTTTCCCAAGAAAAATGTGGGGCAGGGACAAGAAATTCCAGTTCCAGATTCATTCCAAATTGTGATATTGTTCCATCGTTCAGCTTTTGGTTCCATGAATGCTCTAATTAGGTTGCTAACTTATATGATAGTATGATTCATGATTTATGCAGCTTGATATGAACTTGGAACGCTTGCAGTCAGCTATTGATGTCCTACTTATTAGGCTTTCCCAAACTTTTACAACTACCAAGCTGCAGCACCTTTTCCTTTTGAATAATTATGACATGGCCATCTCTGTCCTGAAGGTCTGTTTCCTGCTTCAATTTATAGTTTCTCACCTTATACTCATTACAATTCTTTTGAAAGTTTATTGTAGCTTTTCTTTTCTCAGGAAGCTGGCGATGAAGCCAAAAAACTGCAAAGACATTTTGAAGAGAAGTTAGAAACCAACATGATGGCTTTTGTGGTAAAGCAATCCTCTCATGTCTTCAGTATCCGCTATGTACTATTATTGAGCCATAAACTAACAGGCTGGTTGCAGCTTGTGGGTTGTGCTTGGTTTGCTTCTAGTGGGATCTTGTATTTTTTATTAAACTTATGCTAGGTTGAAACCGATCTCCACTACGACAATGAATAGGGCACTAAGGATAAGTTTTAGACCACAAATGGGTGATTTTGACCCTTTACAATATTTCTGATATGTTGACACAATACATAAAGTGATAACTATAAAAATATTTGGTATAGAAAACTAAGTATCTTTAGTCACATTGTTCATTGTTGGTAACTGGTGGATCACTGCCCATTTATTAAACTTTGGGAATGAGTAAAGATATGCACATTACACTTTGAAATATAATTTCTTAAATCTTAATTATTCTAATTTTTTTGGATAATATTCCATATGGCGAATGAAAATGAGAACATTGAGATATGATTACAAGATAATATTTACAACCATTTATTTGGATTTACCAGTGTTGTGAGTTTCTTTCAAGCTCTTCTACATTATCCTTTTTTTTCCCTTTTAACCTTCTGCATGTTCAAGGAAAAAAGTCTTCTAATCAAACCAAATGCCCGGGAATCAAACCCAGGTGTCAGAGAGGTTAAATAGCCTCCCCACCACAAGAACACTGACCTGTTGCTAGTTTACTATCAAGATAAACTTACATATTATAGGCTCCTTTTTATGAACTGAAATTATTTCATTGTATCTTTTCAAACAAAGTTTTTCATGTCATCTTTGTTGGAGTACAGGATGATTTGCTCATGGAACATTTTAGTGACTTACTTCGGTTTGTGAGGAGTCATGTTTGTAAGTTGCAGAAAACTTCATGCCAGTTGATGTGAATGCTATCACCCTTGGGACTATGCAAAAAATGATCATTCTTATCCTCTTTTTAGCGGAAGACCTGGTATCTTACACCGAGGACACCAATATTGCTGATGTTGAACCAGTTGTGAAAAACTTTGCCATGAAGTGGAGAACTGCTCTAGAGATCATGCACAATGAAGTCATAACTTCTTGTAGTAACCTTTTGTCTGGGATGGCGATTCTAAAAGCGGCAATGACTCAGTTGCTTAATGACTATAACAGGCTCTCAGAATGTGTGAAAAAAATCTCAGGGGTTTCGACTTTGAACAGACATATGGTTTCCATCACCTCTATTTCATATGAAATCAGGAAATACTCAAGAACACTCTAGTTGCTTATCATGGCGTCCAAGAGTTTCCAGAGAAAACATCATCATCGAGACTATTTTAAACCTTCCAACCTGACAAGTGCCAGTTGTCATTTTTAGTTTGATTTTAAAAGTAGGTACTGTAAATGGGACAGTTAGAACATCTTTTACTTTATGTTTGTTACTGTTATTGCTATTTTTTATGTGCTATATAGACTATGTTCGTTTTGTTTGGAACGGGCCGTTCCGGGGCGTTGTTCTGGGTGGAACTGAGACGCCAGTATTCAAAACTGGAGTATATGGCCAGGAACGAAACCTGGTGCAGCGACTGCCGAACGAGCCGTTGTTGTTGTTTGTCAATCAGACTAGTCGGCAATAGTAACAGTAACCTACTCATGGTTTCATCCTGGAAAGTTACTATAGTTTCCTGATGACCTATTATTTTCCAAAGTTTATTGAATCACCCGAAGCTGGGTACTATTGATCTGCTGTAATATTGGTGGGGGGTGGGGGGGGGGGGGGGGGGCCTGCATTTGCAAAATCTTGCAAGTATTCCAAATTCGTTTGGTATTGATTGAATGCAAAGCAACTAAGATTTTGAAGATTCCCCTTGTCTATGATCAAGCCGTAATAAGATGAGATAATGCTACTCTCTTTTTTTTTTCTTTGATGCTGGCATGTACAAGATGGCTATATATTGTCCTGTCAGAAAGGCTATATTAACTCAAGTACTCCCTCCGTCCCAAAAAGAGTGTCGTTTTAGAATTTCAGACATCTTATTTGACTATTTGTCTTATTCAAAAATTTTACATAAATATTATATATTTTGCTAAGACTTATTTTATTATTAGAGATATTTTGCTCATGATTAATTTATTTTGTAATTTATATAAATTTTTTGAATAAGACGAACGGTCAAACACGATGTCTTAAAGTAAAAAACGTCAATCTTTTTGGGACGGATGGGACTGAGGGAGTACCTAAGAAAGATGGCAAACCAACAACGTTGTAGTTGTAGCCGTGTCCTTTTCTTGCTACACTGCATGGCAGCCACCGGCCACTTCTGAGAGTTGTGATCGCTGCTGTCCTCTTCAGTCTGCATTCTGCACGGGAAAAACCAGTCGACCGTCATGCAAGCGGTAATGGAAACCAATCCATCACGTCTCCGTCTTTCGATCAATCTTATCCGTTTGGCCTTTGCAAATCCTCCAAGATACCTCTAGATCAATGGTCAGGCTCGATTGTTGTACGGTCATATATCCGTATGAGATATTTATATTATCACGGATTCACGGTGCCTTGTTAGTTGGTTGTAACTATAGCAATTAATGTCTAATTATAGACTAATTAGACTTCAAAAAAATTATATGGCAAAATACATGTAACGTGTAATTAGTTATTTTTAATCTATATTTAATGCTCTACATACATATCCAGATATTCAATGTGACAAGATAAAATTTTTGGGTGGAAACTGGAAACCAAACAAGGCCAATGAATAAATATGTCAACAGTTGTGATCGATCTCCTGAATCTGAAGCTCACCGGTCACCACTAGCATCAAGGCTAGACAAATCACAAGGTGCGGTGCACACGGATCCTGTGGTGTCAGGCTACCTGTTTTCGGTTGCCGACTCGACCTGTCTTTGATCGTGTAAGAGCAGGTATAATAATAGGTTTATAGCCAAGCTAATGATGATGTTGAGGAGAGAAGAGAGGAGAAAGATGATAGCTTAACTCTTATATAAACACCAAGCTGGACATGGATGCATAGGTAGTAGTGGGTCCAAATAGCAAGAGTTGTGAGAAGAAAGAGGAAAGAGAATATGTTTTAGAGACAAATATAAAACAACTTATTGTATAAGGCCTTGTTTAGTTTGAGAAAAATTTTGGATTTCGCTACTGTAGCACTTTCGTTTGTTTGTGGCAAATATTATCTAATCATAGACTAACTAGGATCAAAAGATTCGTCTCGCGATTTACAGGTAAACTGCGTAATTAGTTTTTATTTTCGTCTATATTTAATGCTTCATGCATGTGCCGCAAGATTCGATGTGACGGGGAATCTTGAAAAATTTTGGGAACTAAACAAGGCCTAACTTAGCTCTAATAATTTGGCTTATAGCCAAGCACTTAGCTCTATTATTAGCCTTGTTTAGTTCCGAAAACTTTTCGATTTTTGAAACTGTAGCACTTTCGTTTTTATTTGACTAATATTAGCATGGAGTAACTAGTCTTAAAAGATTCATCTTGTGATTTACAGGTAAACTGTGTAATTAGTTTTTATTTTTGTCTATATTTAATGCTCTATGCATGTGCCGTAAGATTCGATATGACGGGGAATCTTGAAAAGATTTTGGTACTAAGGTCTTGTTTAGATGCGAATTTTTTTTAGATTTCTCTACTGTAGCACTTTTGTTTGTTTGTGGTAAATATTGTCCAACCATAGACTAATTAGGGTCAAAAGATTTGTCTCGTAATTTACAGACAAACTGTGTTATTAGTTTTTGTTTTCATCTATATTTAATGCTTCATACATATGCTGCAAGATTTGATGTGACAGAAAATTTTAAAATTTTTTTGTTTTTTAGGGTGAACTAAACAAGCCATGGTTTCACAAAAGCGAAGCGTTGGTGCGGTGCATCTCTGCAACAGCTAAACGCCAGTCGGCATGCAGGGGGGCAGCGGACTGCGGCGCGACCCCACCGCGCATCCACTGGCCCGAAAAGCGGCGCCCGGAGCATGAGCATCCTCTCGCCGCCGTCCATTGCCATACGCTCCAAAACCCAAAATTTTACAAGATTCTCCATCACATCGAATTTTACGCCATATACATAGAACATTAAATATAAATAAAAAAGATAACTAATTGCACAGTTTATATGTAAGTTACGAGACGAATCTTTTAAACCTAGTTGCTCCATGACTGGATAATATTTGTCAAATAAAAACGAAATTGCTACATAAACAAAGCCAGAACGTTGTTTTTTCGCAGTGCGCCGTAAGAACGTGGAGGTACAGCAGTGCGCCAGAACGTTGTTTTTTTTTTCGCGCGGCGAGGGGTGATGCACTGATGCGTGATGCCGGGCGTGGGGGCGTGTCAGATAAAAGCATCGGTTACTGCCAACGTTAATGCGATGGACTTAATAAAAATCTAAAAGTTTATAAGATTTTCCATCACATCGAATCTTATGTCATTATTAAATATAGATAAAAAATAATTAATTATATAATTTACTTGTAAATCATAAGACGAATCTTGTAAACTTAGTTATTTTATGATTGGACAATGTTTGTCAAATACAAACGAAATTGCTGTAGTGTTAAAATCCAAAATGATTTTTAGATCTAAACACTAAGGGCAGCCGTAGCGGGTTAGAGCAGCTTTGGGCCTTGTTTAGTTCCTAAAAGATTTTGTAAAATTTTTCAAATTCTTCATCACATCGAATCTTGTGGCACATGCATCAAACATTAATTATAGATAAAAACAATAACTAATTATATAGTTTACGTGTAATTTGCTATACGAATCTTTCTTTTGAGTGCGCCAAACACTAATTGTAGCATTGGGGTACTCGTAGCTGCCTTGCCTTTCATTTCATCCGTCCAAATCTGGTCGTGGGAGAAGTGTCGTCCGTCCAAAGATCCACCTGCTGAGCTTGTGGTAGCCAACCTGTAATGTACGTATAACACGAATGTTGCTACTAGCACATGAGAAAACAAGGCTAGCAAAGGAGGAAAAACAACACATTCTCTCCTTCATCCTAAAATAAAAGATCTTATAACATTGAAAATCAATAACACAAAAAGGCACCAATAGTCCTATTAGCGAGAACCTATAACTATAGTTTTCCAAACGGGCCGCCCGACACGGCACGGGCACGGACACGACATGGCACGGCACGGCTAGGCACGGGCACGGCAGGCACGGCGGCACGCCTGCCGTGCCTGATAGTGCCAACGTGCCGTGGTGATGGCCCAGGCACGGCACTATCAAGCAGAAACCGTGCCGTGCCGTGCCAACAGGCCCGATGGCACGGCAGTGCCCGTGCCAGCTCAGGCACGGCCACATTTTTGATAAAATACTTCATTAGACTCTGAATTAAATCAACAAACAGATTATGGTATCTAAATTGCCAGAAAAGAACCAGAGAAAGAAAACCAAAGGAAACACACAAGCTAAGAAAATAGGAGCATGTGCAATGGCTGCCTCATTAAAACCTGCTAGGTAAAACTCACCCTTGTGAGAAACCCTAGTCAGAAAAAAGAGTACAGCCTAGCCCCATAAAAGTTCAATACTTCAATGTTCTTACTTGTCCAAATTCTCATATTACAAACCCTTCAAGCCAAAATAAAGATTAAACATGAAGACTATGACTAATGCTCTAATGCAGGCCCAAGTCTTCAAATGCTTCAAGCTCCCAGACTCTTCATGCTTCAAGCTTTAGGTCCCAGCTGCAAAAGAACAGAGTTAGAATAGGAATAGGTGAAGAGACATCAGTTAGCAACAAAAGAAGTTTGAGGTGTTATTTACCTTGGCGACCGGAGCACTAATCAAGATAGAGTTGTTCAAACTCTTCTTCAAGCTCCTTGTCCTCCACATTGTGTTGTAGCCGTGCCTCCGCCAACTCCCAATCCTTGATGCAGGTAAGCCACTCCACCGTCTCCGGCTTTAGCCTCCTCCGCCGCTCCTCGATGATCCTGCCAGTCATACTAAACGTAGATTCTGAAGATATGGTAGACACAGGAACAGTTAAAACATCTTTAGCCATGATGGACAGCACTGGATATGTCAGTTTGTGCTCATGCCACCATCTCAAGATGTCAAATGCATCATCCAACTGGCTCACAGTGTCACAGTCCAAGTATGAGACAAGTTTAGAAGAATTTGAAGCTGTAGTAGTTGCAGCATGCAGCAAAGCAGTAGCAGATATATCTCTAGACAGGTTAAGAGTAGAATGCAGTATTGAAGTACCTCCACCAGAAGAACCAGAATCATCATCATATATTTCATCCCAAGCAGATCTTTTCTTACCAGATAGGTTTTGAGGGACAGTCCTCCTCAACCTAACAGCACCAAACTTCTCTTCATACTTATTGTAAACATCAGTAAGCCTAGCTCTAGTGCCAACCTGGTAAGCACTGTAATCTGTACTGGTAAGGTTCCTCAACAACCTTAACACTTTTGCAAAACCCTTCATTTTAGCTCTAGGGTCCAAGATGAATGCAAAAGAATAGAGCAAAGGTATGTCCCTCCAATATTTATTATATTTGTCTACCATAGGTTGAACAACATCTCTTAGGTGAATGTCATTAGCATAACTGTTCAAGTGTTTAGCAATCTTAACCAAATAATGCAGCATAAGTGGAGATGTAGGATAGTAAACACCAGACAATGCAACAGTAGCATCATAGAACAGTTCAAGAAACTTAAGTATTTTTTCAGCAACAGACCAATGTTCTTCAGTTAAAAGCAATTCACCTTGCTCACTTCTAGGATAGTTTGCATGCATGAAAGTAGTGAAAGGTTCTTTGTGAGGAAACAAAGTCTTAAGCATTAGATATGTAGAGTTCCACCTTACATCCATGTCCAACTGAAACTTTCTAGGCCTATAACTAGCAGCAATGCAATAGTTCTTATATGCTGCTATTCTTTGGTTAGATGAGTTTAAAAATGATATTGCAGTTCTAAAGACTTCAATCAAAGGTTTAAGATATTCAAGTGCCTCCTTAACAATCAGGTTTATTATATGGCATGCACAACGCTGATGCAAGAACATAGTACTAACAGCAGATTCAGGATGTCTTGGATCCTCTGAAGGAACATCAAGATTAAGATAGGTAGACAAAATTGGTCTAAGCAAACGCATGGCAGACACATTAGATGAAGCATTGTCCAAAGTAACAGCAAACACCTTTTGAAGCACACCATACTCAGCAAGAACAGATGCAACTCTATCAGCAATGTTTTGTCCATTATGAGAACAGTCAATAAGCACAAGACCAAGAACCCTCTTTTCAAGTTGCCAATCAGGTTTATGTAATGAGCAACAACACTAAGGTAATCCTCCTTAGCTTTGCCAGACCATATATCAGAAGTAAGGCACACACAATTAATTGCATCAGAAGATAACACCTCAACAAGCTTACTTTTTCTATCAGAAAACATTTTGGCCAAGTCTCTAGTAGTGGTTTGTGTAGAGACAGCCTTGAATCTAGGATTGTGAGCATTAACAATGTATTCCTCAAATGCAGCAGATTCACCCAAGCTGATAGCAACATCTACCTTAGAAAGGAACCTACACAGTTCAGTACGAGCACGCAACGGACAGTACTCCCAATTACGCATAGAACCATCAGGATTAAAAGAGATGTGGGTCTGACTATACCCCCTTATTTTCTCTTTTCTCTTAGCACACTTATCCCTATGCCGACGGAGGTGGCCAGTGCCACTAGCAGATCTACCAGAGTACTGCTTCTTACAGTGGATGCAGATGGCGCCATACCTTATTTCCTTACCTTTGGGACCCATTTTGAAGAGCTTCTTGAAATCATTCCATACATCAGAGGTAGACGGACGGGATAGATGGTCGTCGTCGTCGCCGTCGCCGGCTTCGGCACCATTTCCTTCACCTTCAAGGTCGATGGGGTCCACTGCGTCAGCGCCTCTACCGGGTACAGCGTCAGGGCCGAAGAGCTCTTCAAGCTCTTCGTCGCCCATGTCGTCCTCATCGGAATCACCAGGGAGGTCGCGCTGCCTCTCCATCTCTTCGGCCATGGCAGTCACACTAGCCTCTGTCTCAGAGACAGAGGTAGACGGAGCCCCGGCCGGCAGCGTCCTGACGGATCCGCTGCCTCCTATCCTCAACCTTGAAACGGGTGGCGATGGCGACGGAGCAGCAGCTCCGAGCAGCAGCGGATCGGCAGATCTGCACAAACAAGGTGAACGAATCAAAACATGAGCAGCAGCAAAGGAAGAGAAGATAGTAGAGGAGTGGGGACTGGGGAAGCTTGCTGACCTGCTTCGTCGGAGCTCCGGCGAAGTATCTGCCGTTGCTGCTGCCGGAGGCTGAGATGTAGGCGTGGGCGCGACGGCGATCCGCCGTCGTGCACGCCCTTGCTGGTCGCCCTTCGCCACGGTTGACGCCTGACAGAGACGACGGGGGAGGGGAGGGGATTGGAGTCTTCGTGGCAGCCGAAAGCGCTTAGCGGCGGCCGGAAGCGGAGCAACGGAGAAAGAGGAATGGAACTAGGGTTAGGGTTTGGAGTGAGGAAGGAAGCCGGAAGCGGAACGGGCGAACGGGGTCACGGGTCACCGGTGGCGGACTGGAGTGGGGGCGTGGGCGTGGCACTGGGAGCGGGCGAGTGGCCGGGAGGTTTATATAACGCGGCGTCTCCAACCCTAATGCCAACGGCTGAGATCACTCGCGGCGGGGATCCGACGGCTGCTGCGTCTCCCACCCCGTGCCTGATGCGGGCCAGGCCGTTTAGCCGGGCTGTTGAAGGGTCGAGATGGCGGACTAGAGGGGGGGTGAATAGTCCTTTCTAAAACTTATCGCGTCGGCTAACCGAAACAAATGCGGAATTAAAACTATCGGTCTAGCCAAGACTACACCCCTCTATCTAAGTTCTCTAGCACCTTGAAAAGATCCTAAACAAGCAAGCAAGGTGCCACCTTAGCAAGAGCTCACCTAACCAAATCTAGAAGCAAGGTCACACAAACCTATGCAACTAGTACTTTGCAAACCGGGGGAGCTCCTACACAAACTAGTGAGGCAAAGCGCACAAAGCCTAAGCTCACTAGCAAGCTCAATAACAAGGCAACTAATGCCAAATTAGAGAGCGCAACTTACTTAGCTACACAAACTAAGCAATGTGACTAACAAGGTTACACAAACCAAATTAGTCACGCAAGGGAACTACTTCTAGCTACACAAGCAAGAAGGTAACTAGCAAGCTACACAAGCTAACTAATTACAAGAGCAACTACACAAGCACAAGTATATGAATGTAAGAACAAGCTTGTATTAGG
Source organism: Sorghum bicolor (assembly GCF_000003195.3). Taxonomy (NCBI): domain Eukaryota; kingdom Viridiplantae; phylum Streptophyta; class Magnoliopsida; order Poales; family Poaceae; genus Sorghum; species Sorghum bicolor. Next base: position 19,620,401 of record NC_012870.2, on the reverse strand, counting down.
GATTTTGCAAACCAACGGGAAGAACAATGTTGACACGATGATTTTCTCCCGAGGTTCACTTGGTTGCCACCAAGCTACGTCCCCGTTGAGACAAGCTCCAAGGTTGCCGCCGGTCCTCTTGCTAGTGGTGACCCGCAAGTCACACTCTCCCACGTGGAGTGCTTACCACAAGCTCTAGCACTTGACCCGGCCGGACCACTTGTCGCTCTTCACGTCTCGCTCAACTAGAGTTGCTCTTCGCGATCCCCGCGGGGTGAGCACCGTACCCCTCACAATCTCTTCTCCGGAGCACCGCACAATCTCCTTGCGTGCTTCGACGGAGTCACTAGCCACAAAGCCGTCTAGGAGGTGGCAACCTCCAAGAGTAACAAGCACCACCGGCTTGCAACACGAACACCTAGTGCCACTTGATGCAATCTCTCAATGCAACGCACTAGAATCACTCACTCGCTATTGATTCGCACTCTTGCAAGCACAAGTGAGTTAGAGGCTTTCCTAGCACTCCCCAAGCATGGACACTAAGTCCCAAGGGTGCTCAGCACCAGCCAAGGCCGGCCACCACTTCTATTTATAGCCCTAAGGGCTAAACTAGCCGTTGCCCCTTCACTGGGCAAAAGTCGTGAGCACCGGACTCACTATAGGTAGCACCGGACGCTGGAACAGTGCGTTCTGTGCTCCAAAAACAGCCACGTGTCACTAGCCGTTTGAACTTGACCGTTGCCGCCAACGGCTAGCACACGCACGCGCGTCTGGAACAGTAGCACCGGACGCTCTGTTGCTTCACACCGGACGGTCCGGTGCTCACCGGACTCACACGCAGAGAGCAACGCAAACTTGCAGCAACACTGGACTCTCAGCGTCCTGTGCCACCGGACGCTGGAACAGTGCGTCCTGTGCCACCGGACGCTGGAACAGTGCGTCCTGTGCCTGCAGTTCAACTTGTTAGGTTGCTAACTTCTAGCTCCGAACTCCAAATTCGATGATCTTGGACATTTTCGAAAGCTTAATTAGAGTACTATCCAATAAAAATGAATACTCAATCCAAATCAAAATGGATCAAAGCAGTATTCAAACTAAAAGCCATCCTAATGTCCGGAGAACACCGAAAGACTTCTCTCTCTTCTCCAAGTTGAACAAAATCAACTTCAACACCTTCTCCTTTGCAAATGTGCCAACACCACCAAGTGTACACCACCATGTGCAAGTGTGTTAGCATTTTCACAAATATTTTCCCAAAGGAGTTAGCCTCTCAACTTGCCACGCCACTCGATCCTAACACGTATGCAAAGTTAGATCGCTCAAGTGGCACTAGATGACCGATATGCAAACAAGTTTGCCCCTCTTGATAGTACGGCCATCTATCCTAAACCCGGTCATAAACTTCTCTACACACCTATGACCGGTGAAATGGAAAAGCCCTAGGTTATACCTTTGCCTTGCGCTTTCCATTCCATCTCCTCCAATATTGATGCAACACATGCACCAACCAATCACCAAATGATATGATCCACTTCATATCATCACGCGACCGTATTGGTTCATTGATCTTGACCTCACTTGCTCTTCACCGTTGTCTCGGTCCATCGGCGCCAAGTCTTGCTCAAGCTTCACCGTCACACGCGGTCCCTCGCTTCAAAGCCTCCGACTTGCCCTTCACTCTTGCAACCGGTCCATCAAGCCAAGCCTCATCTTGATCTTCTCCACCTTGGTCACATGACTCCATGTCATGTCTCATATGCAATGAGCTCCTCCATCATCACATCATCACCTGTGGACTAATCTCCTGTGTATCTCACATAAACACTATTAGTCCACCTAAGTTGTCACTCAATTACCAAAACCAAACAAGGACCTTTCAGCCGTGCCCGTGCTGGCCCATGGGCTGAAGTGGCGGCCCAGGCACGGGCATGAGTGCGGGCCGTGCCTGGCACGGGCACGCAGGCTGCCGGGCCGGGTCGTGCTTGGGCCGGGCTTTTCCGTGTCGTGCCTGGACCGGCCCAGCGTGCCTGGCCCGTTTGGAAAAGTTTACCTATAACTCCACCGACCATTTTATCCTCATCTATTCGGCTTGCCACTACATACAGTGCTTTGATAGTGACACATATAGCACTTTTACAGTGGATAACAGTATTCGCACAACACTTTCACTTAGGGTACGGGGGTAATTTAGCTTCATCACTAATCTCATATAGGGATCCTAAAGCGTCCAACTTTCTAGGACAGGAGTACTTTTTTAGATAAGGCCAGTCTCAATGGGGTTTCATTGGGGTTTCATGCACATTAAATATGCTGATGTGGCACTATATTAATGAAGAGAGAGATGATAAGAGTTTTATGGGAGTAGAGAGAGTTTCATCTCCGTGAAACTCATATGCACTGTTTCCAAAATATAAATGTGTTGGAAACTGTGTCATGAAACTCCCATTGAGGATGGCCTAATGGATACAAAATATCCAGCTTCGGGTGTACACAGCCCATTATTACAAAGATTTGAAGATAAGTAAAGAGAAAGCCATAGTCTCAAAGATCGACCAGGGACACTAATTCAAACAATACAAATTTTTTCATCCTTTATTGAATATCTCTAAAGCAATGATTTCTAATTTCTTGCTCATCGCGGAGAGCGCGTCCTTGGCTGTCTCATCACGCTGCAGCTGGGCTCAATAACATAACCAGTACGCTCCTCTGAAAATTACCTACATAATAGAGTTATATTTCATATGATTAAAAACAACGTCATTACGGCATCTCCAGATAGCCCAACATATGGCAGCAACCCCCACCAAAATCAAATTCCTAATCCGTTTGTTCTGATTAGTTAGCCAACTACCAAACATGTGACTGATTGATCTTGGTTGGGTTAGGTATATGTATGTAGAGCAGCAGAGGTCTTTTGCTTCAGAGGCTGGCTCCACCTAGACGGCACTCGGAACTAAGATTTAACAGTAAAATCAGTACTTTTATGTCGAATATCCGTTCATGAATTTTACTCATATAGAAGAATGACAATAATTGGAGTTCTTATTTTTAGCGACTTAACTAACTAGGCTTAAAAAATTCGTCTCGTAAATTAGTTATTTTTTTTTATCTATATTCAGTGCTCTATGCATATGCGACAAGATTCGATGTGACGAGAAATCTGAAAAAAATTTGTATTTTTTTTTTGAACTAAACAAGGAAGCGCAAGCGCTGCAAGTCGATCTGTAGACTGTAGTTAGTTACATCTGCACCACATCTTTGTTTGGGACCTGCACTGCTACAGGAGCTCTCTCTCGATGGAATGCCAACATATTCACATAAACAAACTGGTTTTGCTTGTTCTTTTGCCTACTAGTACGTGCCAATCTTTGGAAGACACACGTCCCGCCTCCCATCCCACTAAGTGCACATAAACTATATGGTTCCATATAACATAGGTTTTGTTTTGGGACATGCACAATATATATAGCAAAGCAATCTGAGGTCGTCAGTCAATTAGATTCCCTCCCTTGCCACAAACGTACTGTATGCGCTTGTGTAAGCAGACTCGAATCCAAACATGCACAGATGCCACAGAGCAGTCGTTTGGGGTACAGCTAGCTCCAAAGACGCATAGTTTAGCATGAACGCAGCAACAGACATCCCCTACCAACCGGTTGCGTGGGTATAATGTCATCTGATGAGTGTACGTTGACGCACTGCGAAAACTAGAAAGATTTTCATGGCCGGGTTGCTGATTACAGAAATATAATGCGAGGCGGTCGTCTGGTAGCGGCCGCGGCGGGAGCAGGTCGAGCGAGCCCATGTGCCGCCCCCGCCAATCGGCTTCGGCGGCGTGGCAGTGGCCGTGCGTGATCGGTTGCCCCGTCCCGTCGCCCAGGAATATTATTTGCGCTTTTTCCTCGGTCCATCGCTTTGCTTTCTCGCCGAGACGCCGACGCCGACGGTGCCGCCGGCGCCCGGCGGTGCGTGTGCGTTTTACTAGACTAGACTTAGATAGACAAACAGGGGTAGGGTGGTGGGTGCGGTGCGTTGAGGTGCATCATCGTCTCGTCTGGATAAGCAGGCAGGCAGGCGCGGCCGGAGAGCACGGGAAGGCGCCAAGGACGACGGCGACTTTTCTTGTGTTGCATTGCATGAGCCATGCATATTGTCGCTTCCAGGAACCGTTGCATCATCCGTTGCGCAAGCTGTATGTTGCTCTTCTGGGTTCCATTCCATTCATGCGTTGCCAAGAGGAAGGGTACGCGCGCTGTATTATGAAACTAGTCCATAAACTTGCTTCTATACACTGACTACAATTGTATGGGACGTAAGTATTAATAAGTTCGTGTTTCATACATGTGACTACCCAAAATTATTACCCATTTTCTCGGCGCATTCATTTTCATTGTTTATTAATTGTTACATGTAATTTGATATAATGAATTGTTGGGTACGCATTCAAGTTCGTTGTTCATTAATTGTTTATTAGTACATCGCACTACTGGAAACAGCAACGTTGCCGAGGGTTTTTTGTTTTGCCGAGGACCGGATTTCGAACACTCGGCAAAGGACATCTTTGCCGAGGGCCAACCCTCGGCAAAGAGTGACCTTCGGCAAAGGCTTCTTCGCCGAGGGCCGGGCCCTCGGCATAGAAACGCCCTCGGCTAAGGCCCATCTTTGCCGAGAGCCGGGCCCTCGGCAAAGAAGGGGCGCTCGGAGGTGTGGGCCCAGAGTAACGATGGCTCTGGACGTTAGGCTTTGCCGAGTGCCCGTAGTTAAGCCCTCGGCAAAGCTCTGCCGGAGGTCAGACTTTGCCGAGGGCCCGCCAGCCTGCCTTCGGCAACTCCCCTCTTTGCCGAGGGTCTGGAGTAGGCCCTCGACAAATTTTTTTTTTGTTTTTTTGGATCCATGTTTTTTTTCTTTCTGTGGCACACCTACACTATTTTTAAGTACATGCTAAAGTTTGGTTCATTTTGAAATAACGTTGGTATATTTTTTGGATTTTTTGAATTTGTTGAATTTTTCGACAAATTTCAAATTCAAACTACAGGTGCATTAAATAATAGTATTTAATTATTTCAATCTTGACATTCATGATTGTTAGTGCATTTCCAGGCCGTATGCAGAAAGCCACATGAAATATCGAACGTTTACCCCCCGAAACATGTGGACCAAGTTGCGTGAAATCTTTTTTTTTGAATATATAAAATGAAAACAAACTCAGAAAATCACGAAACTTGGCGACATAACATGTTATCACATGTGGATGCTATGATAAAAATTTCAAAAAATTCTGAGTCTGTGGTAACGTCTGGTGCACAAAACCCAAACATCTCACATGTGCTGCCGAAATTCTGTCTCGGATCGTAGCGGAGCATGGAAACTGACCTCATCTACGCATACGCGGGTGGGATTAGGACCTATCCTCACCTATTAGACAGTAGGAATACCGGCTAGGTGGTTACGTTACTTGGTGTCGTATTTGTCAAAGGATGGAGGACCGTCAGTGGATGTACACCGGGCGAAGAAGCCGAAATGATTACGACATGGATTGGGTGAAGAGGACAGATGCTTTCTTGAACCACGCATTTGGCGCGGTTGTAGCTAGAGGGCATTTGCTAGTTTGGTGTCCGTGCAGCCACTGTGACAACAAGAGGAGGGTGAACAAGGAGACCATGGGTAAACATTTGGTGTACCATGGTTATACGCCGGGCTACTACTGGTGGATCTACCATGGTGAAGACCGTATCAGAGAGGAGGTGGTGAGACCACGTCTTGAGCCGTTTAATGATGATGCTGGGGTAGCCGACATGCTAGACGACACTCACCAAGCTCAGTTCGCTGAAGGACGTGACAAGGAGGACATGGAGGCAAACGTAGAAGCCTTCTACAAAATGTTGGAGTCGGCGTCTAAACCCCTTCACGAGCATACAACTATTTCTCAGCTAGATGGCATTGGGCGTGTGATTGGGCTGAAGGCCGAGTTGAACCTGAGTCGAGAAGGCTTCGATAAGATGTTGACTGTGTTTGCCACCATGCTACCGAAGGATCATATTCTGCCCCCCAACTTGTACGAGTCAGAAAAACTACTTCGTGCGCTCAAGACGCCATATGATAAGATACATTGTTGTCCGAAAGGTTGCGTCCTATTTTGGAAAGAACACGAGAATGCAAAGTACTGTCCGAAGTGTGGAGCCTCAAGATACCTCGAGGCAGTATCCGGTGATGGCCAGAAGGTGCAGCTTACCATCCCCGCTAGAGTGTTACGTCACCTTCCTTTCATGGCGAGGATCCAACGACTTTTCATGACCGAGGAAACTGCGAAACAGATGACTTGGCATAAGAATGGCAAGCGGTACCATCCGGACAAGATGGTCCATCCATCCGATGCTGAAGCATGGCAATACTTTAATGATCGACATCCTGAGAAAGCAGCTGAGGCTCGGAATGTACGTGTGGCCTTTGCAACAGATGGATTCAATCCTTATGGAATGATGTCTTCCCCATACACATGTTGGCCTGTGTTCACTATCCCTCTCAACCTTCCCCCTGGCATTGCCTTCCAACGACAAAACGTTTTTCTGTCCTTGATAATTCCTGGACACCCAGGGAGCAACATGGGGGTCTTCATGGAGCCTCTGATTGACGAATTGATTGAAGCTTGGGAAGGGGTATGGACATACGACCGAGCTACAGGGTCAAGCTTCAAACTGTATGTTTGGTATCACTACTCTCTACATGATTTCCTGGCGTACGGGTTATTCTGCGCCTGGTGTGTTCACGGGAAGTTTCCGTGTCCCGTATGCATGGAAGCTGTGAGGTTTATTTGGTTGAAAAAGGGTGGCAAGTATTCGTCATTTGACCAGCATCGTCAGTTTCTTCCTGGTGGCCATCCATTCAGAAGGGACGTGAAGAACTTTAGAAAAGGTGTGGTAGTGACAGACCCTAAACCCCACATCAAGAGTGGTGCCGAGATTCGTGCTCAGATTGATGCTCTTGTGCCCGCCGAAGGAGGTGGTTTTGTGGGTTATGGTGTGCAACATATGTGGACTCATAAGTCCGGGTTGACCAGGCTGCCCTATTTTGATGACCTTCTTTTGCCGCATAACATTGATGTAATGCACACTGAAAAGAATATCGTCGAGGCCCTTTGGGGCACTCTTATGAACATAGAGAAATCGAAGGACAATGTTAAGGCTAGAGTGGACTTGTCGACGTTATGCGATAGAAATAAACAAGAGATGCAACCTCCTAGTGGTCAAAACAAGAAGTGGAAAAAGCCTAAGGTGGATTTCGTCTTGAAAATAGATGCGAGAAGGGAAGTGCTTGAATGGATCAAGAACTTGATGTTTCCAGATGGCTATGCCGCTAATCGGAGCAGAGGAGTGAACTTAACCACTTTGCGAGTCAACGGGATGAAGAGTCATGACTACCATGTATGGATTGAGCGGCTTCTCCCTGCAATGGTCCGTGGGTATGTCCCTGAGCATGTTTGGAAAGTGTTGGCTGAGTTGAGCTATTTCTTCCGCCTGTTGTGTGCTAAGGAGGTATCTCGAAACGTCGCTATAGAGTTAGAAAAACAGGCACCTGTGTTGGTCTGTAAGCTGGAGAAGATCTTCCCACCGGGCTTTTTCTTGTCGATGCAGCATTTGATCGTGCACCTTCCCACTGAAGTACGTTTGGGGGGGCCTGTGCAGTTTCGCTGGTGTTTTACAGTGGAGAGGGTACTGAAGACTCTTCGCAAGAAATGTACAAATAAAGCCAGAATTGAGGCTTCCGTTGCAGAGGCATACCTGAGGGAGGAGGTGGCAAACTTCACTACACAATACTACAAGCCCAATCTGCCGAGCAATCACAACCCACTTCCACGTTACAATGTCGACGAAAATGAATCGACTCTAAGTCTTTTCCATGGACAACTCGGTAGCGCAAGTGCATCCACCGTGAGATTCTGACAAATAACGAATGGCGCAGTATCATGCTATACTTGTTCAACAACCTTACTGAGGTGCAACCGTTTATCGGGGAATTTGTTCGTGAATCTTGGAATGAACTAAGAGATCCAACCCCGCAAGAACAAGACATCCTTCTATCCCGGGGCCCGGGAGCGGATAGGCCTGATTTCATTTCTTGGTTCAACGAAAGGCCCGGACCGACTCGTCCATGAGTGTCGAGTTGAAACAGGTTGCAAACGGCTACCAAGTTAGGGTGAAGTCATTTACCGGATATGATGTGAACGGTTATCGCTTCCACACAACAAGACACGAGAATATCCGGCCCAATCAGAAAACCACAAATAGTGGAGTTTGTACTCCCGGCACTGATGGCCTCGACTACCATGGAAGAGTTGAGGACATCTACCAACTTGAATTTGATGGTGACAAACCTCTGAAACCTGTCATGTTTAAATGCCACTGGTTTAATCCGCGCGAAACGAGACTCACCCCTAGTCTTGGGCTAGTCGAGGTGCGAGAAGATTCTGTATATCCGGGAAAGGATATCTACATTGTGGCTCAACAGGCCGTGCAGGTGTATTACACGAGATATGCGAATCAAGCTAAACAAGAGCTTCAGGGGTGGGCTATTGTGCACCAGGTTTCTCCACACGAAAACTCCCAGCCCCAAACGATGACGATTACAACTTTAACACAAACACATATGATGGAGAGCTCTATCAAGAAGATGGGCTATCGGGGACACTTCAGATACTCCTACCTCAGGCCCTCGAAATGGAAGAAGACAACGAAACGGTTGATGACGAGGATGATGGAGACGTGGTGCAAAATTCCAAGGACATACAAATGCTTGAGCGATTACTTGTCGCTGGTGATGAAGACGAAGACGATGACGTAGGACCCTCGGATAGTGTCGCTTATTTGGATAATATTGACAATGATGACGAGACCTATAATCCCAACCACGAGGACTATTCGTAATACATGTAATACTATGTCTTTTTTAAATTGTTGACATTTTTGTTTTGTTTATTTATTTTCAAGTCTCTAATATGCTTACTAATAAGTCTTGTTTCATTCTTTGTGTGTGCAGGTGTTTGATCAAAGATGGCGAGCAGGCGGCCACGACGTGACACACCCTCGGCCTACGCGAGACGCCCTTCCCTCACTGGCGAGGCAGAGTCGCCAGGGGCAGCCGCCGTAGGACGCCGCAGCAGGGGGAGGCCTTCCATGACGAGTACCAGCCAGGGGCGTAGGAGGCCGCGGAGTCCCACCCCAGACCCCGTGGCTCCGACGCTGGAGGAGGAGTACCAGGAGGACGAGGGCCATGACAAGGAGCACGGCGCGGCGCCCGAGGACGAGGGAGGCGCGGCGTCAGGTGTCTACCAGCGAGGTCCCGCGAAGCTCCCTCCATACCCACTACCTCAGAGTCGGGCACTGCTTCGCCCTGTACCGCCCAAGTAAGTAAATCTAAATGATATCACAACTACCTCATGTAATAGGTTTGGGGGTTTAGAGAGAAACTGACTATTTTTTTTCTAAATGGTGCAGGTCTTGGGATCTGGTGTCGGGTACTCCCGTGCGCGCTCCCCCGACCATCTAGGTACCCTGTGCCGGAAGTACTTCCCCGGCCTCGTGGAGTTGGCGTCGGGGGCCCGCGAGCCGGCCACCACCTGGGACAGGTACGCTTTAGGGGAGGACGACACGTACCGCAACCCCCAGGAGAGGATACTGGCCGAGTTTTGGGTAAGTTCCTTTCGCACAACAATAATTCATCCATTACATTAAAATCTATTTTTTTAAATAATGATTGGATGTATTATCTTTTGTGCAGAGGTACTTCAGGGTGGAGGACGAAGACGTGGCCCTAGCTGAGTCTGTGGCGCACGCCTCCTGTACGAAGTATGTCACCGACATGCACCACGAGGCGCGCGTCCAGGCAGTGATAGACTTCTACGCGTCGGCGCGTAGTATGACTATCACGAAGGCTCAGGCGCGGACGATGACGATGACCGAGGAGCGGTACCTGGAGGTAGATGAATAACATTCAGATTGTCTCTTTTTTGAATTTAATATATTCAATTATATCTTCATATCTATCAAACACTCATTGTCTTGTAGGTGATTCCCTGGTGGTGTCGGGCGCATGCCGATGCCTGGGCCGCGATCGTGGGTAGGTGGTTCACGCAGGACTACCTAGACAGGCACGAGTCTCAGCAGGCACTGCGTCTACAAAGACCAGCTGCCACTCACCACCAAGGCAGCAAGAGCCTCCCTGCCTTCAAAAAATCATATGTAAGTGATTTGTCTTCTATTTAGTTTCGCGTTTAATGTATGCTTGATTACTCACCCTCTGTCGCTTTTCTCGTAGGAGGCTACGCACCCGGACGAGGAGGTATCCATGTTCACGGCTTGGGCTGCGTCTCACCAGACTGCAGGCCAACGCACCTAGGACGCAGCTGCCCCTCGCGAGGCGTACTCCGACCCCAACGTGTACGATAAGGTCCAGGAGTACACGTCGGCGGTACGGGAGCGGCACGGGCCAGAGTACGACGTCCGCACCGAGCCACTAGATGCCGAGGCCGTCATGAGGCTCGGTGGCGGTAGGAAGCACGGCCGGGTCTGGATCGCAAACGCCGCCATCGACCCCAACACCACCCCCACTCTCAGCCAGCTCAGAGCACAGAGCACGAGCTCCAGCCAGCCCATCCGTGCACAGCCGACTCCGACAGTGAGCATGTTAGCTTCGCTCCAGGTAATTCTAGGTTCACTCATAGTAAATTAATATTCTCGCAACTGAATTACATTTGCATTACTGAAACATTGGAGTGTAATCTTGCAGGCCGACAACGCCCAGAAGACGGAGCAGATCACGGCCCTCACTGCTCGGCTGAGGCTAAGCGTCTCGCGCGAGAGGCCCAGGACCAGAGGATGGCTGAGATGATGAGGGTCCTGGCCGCTCTGGGGCAGCATACAGGTGTGGACGTTACAATGTCAGCTCCAGCGCCTCAGCTTCCGCCGCCGTTTACTTCTACTGTAAGTGTCAAAGTTAACTTCTTCTTTGTAACTGTAGTGCAGAAATAATTACTGCAATCTCACATAAACATCTAACTGTTTGTGCAGCCTCAGTCGACAGCGGGATCTAATAACCCGCCTCGTACGTCACCGGATCCTAGAGCCTTCGACACACCACCCTCGACGTAGAGGCAGGACGGTTGGGGAGGATGGTGAGTTCTCGCAGCCCTACGGTGCGTACGTGTCGGCGGTTTGGAACTTTGGTTCGATTTGGTGAACTTGTGGACTACTGGATGTACATACATGATGTTCGTGATATATATATATGTGATGTTCGTGAGATGTATGTGCTCGTTGTGGACTCTGTGTGTGTGATGGTATATATATATATATATATATTTGTCTATTGTCTGGATGCAAATAAATAAACAAAAAAATTAAAATTTCTCTGGTCTTTGCCGAGGGCCTTGACCATAGCCCTCGGCAAAGAATTTCTCAGAAAAAATAGAAAACAGGTCTTTGCCGAGGGCTATAGTCAAGGCCCTCGGCAAAGAATTCTCCAGAAAAAATAAAAAAAGATACTTTGCCGAGGGCCTGCATGGTAGCCCTCGGCAAAGAAATTACCCAAATAAAAATTTAAAAATTCTTTGCCGAGGACCAGCATGGGAACCCTCGGCAAAGAAATTACCCAAATAAAAATTTAAAAAATTCTTTGCCGAGGGTCCGACGTTGGGCCCTCGGCAAAGACGCCGTCAATTGCAGCCCGTGGCCTACCGGCAACTTTTGTTTGCCGAAGGCCGGCGTCAGCCCTCGGCAAAATTTTTACCGAGTGCCCGAGAAATGGCCCTCGGCAAAGATCCCTTTGCCGACGGAAAATTTCCAGAGGGCTCTTTGCCGAGGGCAGCCCTCGGCAAAGATCTTGTCTGCAGTAGTGTCGGTAAGTCATTGGCCACTTATGATTATTTATAGCTGCCTGCTTCAGAAGGAGAGGGTGAAGATATGCATAATCCTAATTAAGGTGTCTTCCGTTTTTCACGCAAACCTAGCCACCATCCTCGAGATTCACTGTGATCGCTACTAGACCCCATGGTCAAGCGCCGCCCCACACCTGTCCTCTTTGCCACGAGCTCAATCACATGTTACCGTTGATCTTCGAAGAACACCGGCCACCGCATCCTTCCTCCACTCGCCTCCTTCACGCCTAGACAACGGGCTCAAGGGATTGGTGGAGGAGGGAGAGAGAGAGGATTTGTGAAATTTGAATCTGCCCCCGTGTGCACGTGAGAAACACGTGATGTTAGTGTTAGGTTGATCTCTACCGGCCCAAGTCCAAAGACTGGGCCGGACCCTTGACCACGTCCTGATCGGGGACGTCCAGCCTTCTATGGGCTGGTGGGCCCCCGTCGCGCAGTGTATAAAGAGAGGGTGGGGGCTAGAGCACAAGACACGAGGTTCATCGCTACAGTGCCGTGAGTTCCCCACCCTAACCCCAGACCGATCGAGAGGGTACACTGATAGCGACAGGAAGTCCGCCGCCGCCACTGCCTCGACCCCGACGCGACCACCGTCTCGACTACGTGCTGCAGTGACAACCACGAAGGTATGGATCACTGTCCCATTCTCTTTTCCTCCCCGGATCTGTGCGATTCCAAGTTGTTTATCATAAATAGAAAGTAAATACCCACTGATTTACACCTAGAACGATCCAAAGAATCTTACAATGGTATCAGAGCAGAGGTTCCTTACATCTAGTTGTGTAGATCCAGTCGGGAAAGTAAATAATAAAGAATGAATGAAGACGAATTTCGATTCGGACAGAAACCCTAACCCTAGAAACCAAGAACTGGGGAAGGTAAGGTTGGGGCTACCCACCTGGGGTTTGGCCGTGCTGCCTCGCCTCCGGCCGTATCTATGGCCGCGACGCGGGACAGAGAGCACAGCCACACCGGCTCGGTCACCGACGCCTGAGATCCGCCCACAAAGGGCACCACTGCGGTGCCCTTCGACGGCGCCGCGCTCAACCAACCATGAGCGCGAGCTCCGGTGAAGGGGCCCACGGTGGCACCGGTCCTTCTCCTCTGGACAGGTCACCATGGACGGCTGCGAGCTCTCTGCTGTGCTGCTTGCTACGGCGCAAAGAAAGAAAGCGAGGGAGCAGAGAGAAAACAGAAAAAGGGATAGAGGCGGAGCGCGGCCAGACTTGGTCCGGCCACCTTGCCGCTGCCGGCGACAGGCCGTGCGCCCGCGGCACCACTCACGCTGCTACTGCGGTGCTGAGAGAAAGGAGGTGGAGAAAGAAAAGAAAAGGAGATAGGAAGGGAGGCCAGGCCATGGATCTGGTAGCGCCGGTCTTCTCTCAGGCCGCCATGGCCGGTGCCCTGTTCTGCCTCCCTCGGCGGCGCAGTGGACAGGAGAGAGAAAGGATGAGAAAGAATGAAGTTAGGGTTTCGGGGGAGGAGGCTGGCTGCCGGTTTTGTTTCCCCGAAACTAAAGCTCGGCCGTGAGATCAAGATGGACGGCCAAGATCGCCTGCCACCACACCGGGCTAGATTAGGCCCAGGCGGGTGGGGGATTTCCCGGCCCAGGCCCAGGTTGCGGCCTGGGCGCCGGGTGGCTTGCGCGTGAGGCTCGGCCGTGGGCCGTTTCTGGACGCTGGGCCGAAAGATTGTTCCGTCTGGGCCGAGAGAAAGAAAAAAAAGGTCGTCGTGCTCCTGCTGGGCTCGCTGGGCTGCCGCGCGAGCTACGCACAGCGTGGGCCGTGCGAAAGGCCGGGCCAAAATTGGCCGAATTGCACAGTGAACACAATTTTGTTTTTCTTTTTCCAGAAATAATTTTGATTCATTTTAAATGAATTTTAAAGTCCATTTTGATACTATCTTGTGTACTTTTTTGTCCAAAGATAACTTGTTGAGAGAATAGTAAAGTTTTTAAGGAGTTTCTGGAAAAAGGAGTTAAGAGTTGATTAAAGTTTCCGCTGCGTACTTACAGTTATTTATTTATTTTTCATTGTTGAATTCGAACTAAAGGGAGAGTTTAATTTTGAAAAAATAGATAAAATTACAGATTATTATAATATTGTCATTATTCTGACCAAAGTTGATTAATAGCAATATTATGATGATTATGGCTTTGTCATACATTAATTCTATTTCTGCCCAAAGGTGATGTAGAATTAGTATAAAAGAATTAATTGTATGTCAATAAATTATAATATTGTTATTTTCTGACCAAAGTTGATGATAATAATATTATAAGTTATGTTTAGAGTTTAAATTTCTGATGAATTTTGCATCAAAGTGACCAATTTGTCGGAGAATAGATAAAGATCTAGAAATGTCCCTGAAAATGGAAAATAGGATTTTCACGTTTCCGCTGTAAAGATGATTATGATATTGTCCTTTTCTGAACAAAGTTTTTAACAGTAATGACATAACATTGTTTATCAATTACATGCATCAATTTTATTTCTGCCCAAAGGTGATTTAGAATTGATGTAGAAGAATCATGACATTGCTTATCAGTTACATGCATTAATTCTATTTCTACCCAAAGGTGATTTAGAATTGATGTAGAATGATGATCTATTCTATTTCTGCCCAAAGGTGATTTAGAATATAAAAGGAAAGATTTAAAATTTTAATGTGCATGTCTTTAACCAGACCAATGTAGGGTTATTTTCATGCTCATTATTATTGATCATTTGTTGAACGTGTTTTCAGAAAAGGATCTCCATGCTTTCATTCTTGAAGGTAGCAAAGGAAAGAACTGGGTACTTGTGACTCAAAAGTGAAAAGTGCAAGTCTGCATGAAAGAAGGCCATTATATAAGGGACATTGTTCTCCTTAAAGAATGGCTTGAAAAGAAAGGAATTTAGGGACATTGGTCCAAGAAAGCAGATAGAGCAATAAAAGTTTAGTTTAACTTTTATGTACCCTCTATGTAAAAGAGTTTTGCCTTTAGTTTCACTGATGAAAGTTGTAAAACTTATATGCATGTTTAATTTTTGACCAAAGTTGGATTAAACATGTGTGTTAAAAGAGTTCTCGGATTTATTTCTGATTGAAAATGTTGAAAGCCAGTTATGGCATTTATGTCCCTTATAGGGAGTCATCTCGCAAGGCGGGAAAAGTTTTGGCATAGTACTCATCCTGCATGGCAGGAAAAAGAAAGTTGCATATGAACCAAAAGATAAGAGTGATGTGCAAGTATGACTTGCAAAAGTACTGAAGGACTATGTTGAAGTTCTTGAAATGAAATGAGGAAAGTATACTCCCAAAAAGATTTAAGAAATAACTCAGTTTTACATGACACAATCATGTGAATGAGTAAGCATTCAAAGTTTTCTCATTCTCAAGAGTAACAGATTGTTTCGAAATTATGGCAATAAAGTTCATGCCACATTTCGAGGGGGAGGATTGAAAGATACTCTTGAAAGATACTCCCCAATTCCCTAATGTATGGTATGCATTGAGGGTAAAAATGATAAAGGTGATCTATAAATGATGAACATGATTGTTGAGGGAGTACAACAATCATAATAACGATACCCCTAAGCAGACAAAGTACAAAGATGGTGCTTAAAGTGACCATATAAAGTTTCAACAGATTAAACCCAAATAAGAAAGCTTAAAACATTGAAATCTGGGGGAGCATGGTATGTATAGATCTAAAGACCTGAAGAGAAGTGGGACTACGTGCTCACTCCAATGATTCAAGATCGATAAATTGCTTAATACAATGTTGATGTTGTATGACTTATACAACACCCGTTGTTGGCTCTTCAAAGGTGTACAATGTAAACAAGGATCTTGTGATACAAGAGCCTATAGAATCAATTGCCTCTTGGCAATAAAAGAGCAACAACAGTCCCACATGAAAGAAGTGCCCGTTAGAAAAGTCAGTATTGACTATAAAGTATACGCTAGTAAAGAAACTCAAATAGAGAATGATCCCATCTCATTTGAATAAGTCATGAGAAGCACTCACTCATCCAAATAGCAAAAAGCTATGGAGGACGAGATGAAAGAAATAAGTACCAACAGTGTTTTGGGACTTAGAAGTTCCTAATGGAGCCAAAATAGTAGACTGTAATGGGTCTACAAGATAAAGCGTGACTCCAAAGGGAATATAGAAACATATAGCGTGACTTATGGCAAAAGAAATGAATAGGTTACAATGAGTATTAGTGACACACTACGATTCAGAGTTACCATAGATGAATGTAAAGATGGCATTCCTTGATGGGGATTTATACGAAAAGCATACATGGCACAAACTATTAGTTTTGTCATGGATGTAAAGAACATAAGAGATGCCACCTAAAGTAATCTATTTATGATTTAGAGCAAGGCTCTAGATAATAGTATTGAAAGTTAAAAAGTCAATGAGAAAAGTTTGGGTTTTAAAGATAATGAGAAGGACAATAGCAGTTATGCAAAGTCTAAGAATGGAAATTTTCCTGATCCCATCTGTGGACGACATCTTACTTACTAGTAGTAATGTTGGTCTAAAGTAAAGAAGAAGTTATTGTCCTCAAGTTTCAATAAGTATAATCTCGGTAAAGTGTCTTCCATTCTAGAAACTGGAACTTGCTGAGATAAAAGAAAGGGGTATTAAAGATGTTGCAATGCATGCTTGGAAAAGGTTCTAAAGAAATATAGCATGCATATATATATATATATATAAACGTATGCCTGATCCTATGGTCAAGGGTAAGAGTTTTGAAAAGTGTAAGAAAGAACAGATGGACGTCCAATGTGCTTCAGCTGTTGGAAGCTTTACAAGTGTATGGATAAAATCTTACCCTGACATAGTATTTATATCCGGGATGTTTTGGCAAAAGTCCAATCTAGACATAGATCACTGGAATGGAATTGAGAATGTCTTGCAATGACGCAAGGACTTATAGGCCTCATGGTGACTAAGAAAGAACAAGTACTCTCAAATAGTTGTGAGTACAAATGTTTAAATTTAGGCGAGATGTTTGGTGAAACCCACATAGTAGCTAACGCTCGAAATTGGAGTTTTATTGTGGAAAAGCTCCAAAGAAACAGTTATGGTGTCATCACGAATGCATACCTATAGTATAGTTCATTGTGAGGCTTAAAAGGCAGGCGAAATGGTTAAGGAAACCTATACCCGGAATCGATAATGGTTGTCAACAGCAATAACCATTTAAGTATTTCACTCCTATGACAACGGGTCAAGTGTGCTGCCAAACACATTGACGTAAAGTTACACGTTGTAATGGAGATAGTGTGGAATCATATTAAAAGTATTGAGCGAGTGCTCACGGATCCACTTACCAAAGGCTTACCACCCAGTGTGTTCATAGAACACATAGTCGACATGGGTTTATGGGAAAGCCTATGATTTCCGGACAACAAAGGGCCCAAAGTTAAAGTTACTGTTTCAGATCAGAGACATGCATTGTAGCTGTCAAGTCTATCGGCGAAGGACCGTGATGATGAAACATGCTCTATGCACTCATCTGTGATGGAACGAGTAAAAAGAAAAGTGTTAAAGTCAAAGTTTAAAAGTTAAAGTAAAAGTTGAGATCAAGGGGGAGAATGTTAGGTTGATCTCTACCGGCCCAAGTCCAAAGACTGGGCCGGACCCTTGACCACGTCCTGATCGGGGACGTCCATCCTTCTATGGGCTGGTGGGCCCCCGTCGCGCAGTGTATAAAGAGAGGGTGGGGGCTAGAGCACAAGACACGAGGTTCATCGCTACAGTGCCGTGAGTTCCCCACCCTAACCCCAGACCGATCGAGAGGGTACACTGATAGCGACAGGAAGTCCGCCGCCGCCACTGCCTCGACCCCGACGCGACCACCGTCTCGACTACGTGCTGCAGTGACAACCACGAAGGTATGGATCACTGTCCCATTCTCTTTTCCTCCCCGGATCTGTGCGATTCCAAGTTGTTTATCCTAAATAGAAAGTAAATACCCACTGATTTACACCTAGAACGATCCAAAGAATCTTACAGTTAGATGCCACCATGGACATGCCATGTTGGATCTAACCTCCTAAACCGGTATGGACTTATAGTGCACTACATAAAAAAAAATTAATTAAGGACCCCAAACTGCACTTTGAAAGGTAGTCGACCTAGATTCTTAGAAACGTGTCAAATATTTATTTATACTAATAGAGTTATAGTGGACTTGTGTTGTAATTAACAGTAGAGGGTTAGATAAGCTAGGTGTCGGCTCTTGTAACTCGGTCTCTCTATAAAAGGAGGAGGGGGGTGCACTTGTAACCCAACAAAGTCAGACAATGAGAAGCCACTCAGAGCGACAGGCTCGTGGGGCGTGCTAGTGGTTTTTGGCCGGCGCCTTGGGTGGCTGGTGTCGTGGTTAAGTTTCAAAGAGGAGGGCCAATAAGCATGCCTCGGGGACATAGGCTTCGGCCGAATCTCATTACCAATCATTGAGTCTCCTCTATGATGTGTGCGATCTTTCGTGAGCATCTCACCTAGGTAGATCCAAGCAACCACTTCCATGTTAAGCATCATTATCACAAAATAGATGACACAAAAGGTAAAAGTTAAGGGACTTGTGCTGCATTTTGCTCATTCAAAAAATAGGAATGCATGAAGTATAATATTGAAGAAGGACACACCCAATTACGCATGTGCATTTTCAACACGATACAATGGGAATATTGTTTCCATCAATCAGAGGATGTTATTGAACGCTAGCTTCCTTCGATCCGCTTGAGATCAGCTGGTTGGTTCCGTGTGGTGCAACCTGCTCATTCGGGTTAAGTCCTTGACTTTGCATATGGATGCTCATATTTTTCTAGATTTATTTTAAGATTTTAATGATGTTATGCTTTCAGTGGTAGATGATGTTCTCGTCGACAGCGAGACGTCTGTAGTGACTTCATGAATTTCAAGATCTGACAGCTCAGTCCTTCGAAGGTGCTCATAGGGGTAGGGTAGGGATGAGTGTACGTACGTGTTGTGAGCATCTATATTGTACTGTATAATTTAAAAAAAACAGCTAGCAACTTGTTTGGAACTTTTGATCAACTTTAGATCGTCGAGTTCTTAGAACTTTCGTCTATCACAAACAAGTCGTTAAAAGCTACGGAGTAAAAAGGGCCAGCTTGTGAGATTATTGTTACAATCCGAACAATCAGATTGTGTAAAAAGCTATATAGAGCTTTTGGAAGCCAAATCCACATGGTACGTATAACGTAGACAACCCACGGTACACGTCCAGGTCAGCGCACTCAGCAGTCACGGTAGCTTTTGCGTAGTGCGATATATAATACATATACATACTCTCGAGTTAGTAGCGTGCACATTTTTTCTTTCAAAGACAATAATGCGCGTGGACACTTGGCCACCGCTGACATATATCGATTCGGCTGATTTGCCGGGAGCCGGACACTCCCGGCTACTTTGCACTCGGCAAAGCCTTTGCCGGGAGCTGCACCCGGCAAAGAGCCTCCAGCAAAAATCCAGCCGGCAAAGAATTCTTTGCCGAGAGCTTTTTATCGGGCACCCGGCAAAGACTTTGCCGAGAGTAAACACGGTCACGGCGTCGGTTCCGTCGGTCCTTTCTTTACCGAGAGCTGTGTCAGAGACACCCGGCAAAAATTTTTAATTTTTTTTTACAGATTTTCTTTGCCGGGAGCTTACTGGTCAAGCTCTCGGCAAAGCTTTTTTTATTTTCTTTTTCAATAATTTCTTTGCCGGGAGTTTACTGGGCAGGCTCCCGGCAAAGCTTTTTTTATTTTTTTTTAATAATTTCTTTGCCAGGAGTCTTCTCCTTGGCTCCCGGTAAAGATTTTTTTATTTTTTTTCCAGATTTTCTTTGCCGGGTGCTCTAGCCCTGGCACCCGGCAAATCTGGGAACCTGAAGCTGGCCTATTTCCAGCTTTGCCGGGTGTCAGGGCTAGGGCACCCGGCAAAGCCTTTATTTTTTTTGGATTCTGTATTTACAAACATAATAAAACACATATTTATATCACCAACAGAACATATCACACATCCATTTCATCACAAACTCAATCCGGCATATATATCACATCACAAACACATGATCTCACATGCATACATGACATCGCAAACATAATAGTTCAAATATCCATCATCACAAGTCGATAGTCGTTCATAGTGCATCACATGTCCATAAAGTCGTGAGAAAGAGAAACAAACTAGAGGTGGGGCGAAATAGAGTGCCCGGTGAAGGAAAAGCGCCGTCGCCTGCTTGCGCCTGAGATGGGTTATTTGAACCCGCCGACAGAGACTACATAAAGGACAAGAGATTGCATGTGTGAGAGTGGTCAATTTAGTCTTCTATGTCATGAAAGAATATGAAAGAATATGATATCATATGCGGAGATGTCTGGATTTTAAACATCCGACGTCACAACTTGCTCCAAACTTTCTAATTTTTTTACCTCGGCCCCCACATGCAATAACAAGACACATCGACAAGTTTCATGATTTTCGGACTTTGTTTTAATTTTATATAATTTAAATACACTTTCCTCGCGAGTATAATCTCATGCTATGATAATATGATGCGCTAAAATTCATGCGACTTCCTAGATATGGCCTTGACATACCCTAAATATTATGAATCTCATTTTTCGAATAACCGAATTATATTATTTTATGTACCTGTAGTTCAAATTTACATTACTCGTAAAAATTCAACGAAATGAAAATAAATTAAGTAAATATATTTTATAAACTTAAAATTGTGCCAAATTTTCAAATAAGGAATTATTTACTCTATCAAGGCCCCACAAAAAAATTGGATAAAAAAAACAAAAAAAGACAAAAAAAATTTGCCGGGAGCTTAATTTGGCTCCCAGCAAAGAAGTCTTTGCGGGAGCCAGGTCGGAGACATCCGGCAAAGAGTTTTTATAATAAAAAATAAAAAAATCTTTGCCGGGTGTCTAACGGCGTGGCTCTCGGCAAAGGGTGACGACCGTTGGTCATCACCCCGCTGACCACCTTTGCCGACGGCTTAGATTTGCCGGATGTCGGCCTTCGGCAAACAAGGTTGTTTTGCCGACGGCTAGACTTTGCCGGGAGCTTGTTCCCCAGCAAAGGCTTATTTGCCGGGAGTAATACTTTGCCGGCTAGTGATATGTTTTATACTACGAAACTGTATATCAGACACCCTCCTAGTGATATGTTTTAAGTTATTTGGAACTGACTTATCTTGTTCTTGCTTGGTACAAAAAAAAAATCTTGTTCCTACTTAGTGTTCTAAATAATGAACACTCTCTTGAGAAAACAGAAGAAAGAGTTGCCATAAAAAATCTCGAGGTTACGTATACTTCACATGGAGGAGGATCGCCATGTCATGAAGCCGGGCTGTAGGGTTATTGAGACAACCACGATGGAGGTGTTTGCAAGATATGGCTGCAAATTTAGCAACATAATTGATCTTAAGTCTTCCTTTTTTTCCAAAATTTTGACCTTTTAATGACTCTAAACTTTGTGTTTGAGATTCCTTACATTTTGTTTTTCTTGCTTATAATAATGAATAGTTATATGCATTAGTCGATACATAAGCTGTGATATTAATATATTTCTTTTTTTCTTGGATTAGTCGATACAGAAGCTGTGATATTAATATAAAGTTTGTGTTTGAGGTTCTTTGGATTTTATTTTTCTCACTTATATTCCTTTTCCTAAAAAATAGTATTTAAAAATAATAGTAGTTTCATAATAATTTTCCAAAGTACTTATGATATTTTAAGTACTAAAATAGTTTTATGTTAATTTTGAAAAATAAAAAAGTAACTTCAAACTCCATTAGAAAACAAATTTGACAGATTTGAGTAGTCGAAATATATTTGGTACCCAATTTCATCGTTTCTGTGATTTAAAAATAGGACTACGGCGCAAGGTTAGAAAATGCACTTTACCTACTACTACTAATCACTCGTGACCGTCGCGCAGTAAGGTTTTCCAGGTCTCCATGGCCCCCAGCAAAGCGACTGCAACCAGAAGCCGATTTCTGACTCCAGCGTGCACCGCCCCCCAGCGGCCCGGCATTATATAAACCGCTCCACCGTGGTTGCTTGGCCTTCATCCACACACCACCACACCAACCTGCACAACCACTCCGATCCATTTGCGTCTCCCATGATGAGCAGGATGTCCTTCCTCAACCTCAAGGCCACGGCGGTTGCTACCGTCGTGGCCGTCGTGTCCGTCCTCGCGGCCACGGCGGAGGCAGCCGGCTCCTACTACATCCCGACGCCAGCCACCCCCGACTTCCTCTTGTCGCCCATCTTCCTGTGGGTCACAGCCAACGTCATCATCGTCTGGCTCGTCTCCTCCTCCCGCCGCCGTGGCAGGGCGACCAACGACACCGACACCGCCGCCGGCCCGTCGTCGTCGGACGGCGGCGAGGTCGTCGTTCCGGCCGCCGTGGACGGCAGCTTCGTCTACTCCTCGTCGGAGTACGAGGCTTCCTCCGACGCGCCGCCGGTGTCCGAGAGGCTGCAGGAGGCCCGGGAGGCGAGAGCGGCCAGGAGAAGCGACCGCCCCCGCGTGCGCAGGAAACCGGCGGAACCGGCCGGCCTGGACGCGCCGCGGACACCGTCGGCCACCGCCGTCGTGGCGGACGGACAACGTGATGATGAGCCGCCCCGCGACGAGAGACGTCGTGGCCAGGCCCAGGAGGAGAGGGCGCCTGCTGTATCCGTCGACGACGACGAAGACGACGTCTCGATGGACTCGCTGTGGGCGTCCATCGTGCAGCGCCGCGCGGCGCGTCCGGTGGTGGTGCAGAAGAGCGAGTCGTGGGGCAACGAGGAGCTGCCGAGGCTGCAGCGCGTGGCCGAGACGGCCGCGGCCCGCCGGCAGGGGGTACGCAAGTCCGTCTCGGCGGTCGCCAAGGCGGCAGCGACGGCGACGGCGGCGGCCCCGACGACGCAGCCACCGCCGGAACCGCAGACGGGGTGGCGCACCCGGGACGTGCTGGTGAGCATCTCGCCGGACGAGCTGCTCCGGCGCGCGGAGAGCTTCATCCGGCGGCAGCGCGAGCACCTGCGCCTGCAGCGGCAGGAGTCCGAGCAGCGCCAGCAGCTGCTGCTGCAGCGTCGTCGCGTCCCCGCGCCGCCGGCATCTCTCATCCGCGTCTAGACCCGCGCCGCCGCCGTGTGCCGGCCGGCGCCTAGCAGATCGACAGTCGACACCCACCCGTGCATGCTTCGTCAGCCGACGATCGATGCTCGTGCCCGTGCAAGGCGATGTGTACATATATAAGCCGCCTACGTGCGATCTAGAGGCCGCTGCCCCGGCACCAGCATCGATCGACAGAGAGGGCCGGCCAAGACGAGATGGAACAACAACACTATAGCTATCAATTTACGTTCACGTAGGTCGTCGGATCACACGCTGTCCATGCTTGTATATGTGTGCACACCAGGAGCACCATGGATCATGTGAACTATTTACATCTATCTTCTTCCCTTCATATTTAATGTAGATTATTACTTATTACTGTAATATATTAAGAGATCACTGCATGTGTGAGAAGGCATGTAGAATTGGGCCTTCTATTGTAAATTACGTATCCAGTACCCTCTAAATAGATGGAGAGGCGGTGTGCGTGTGTACACTGCACAAGAAAGAGTATGTTACTTTGTTCTTCCGTATATGCATGTATATATTGTTTTTTAATGATATATAATGGCATATATATGCATATACACATGTTGTTCTTTTTGTTATCATGTTTGCTAAGGCCATGGTTGGCTTAATTATCTTACTAATAGTTAGCTGGCTAATAGCTCATATCTAATATTATCTAGTTAACTACTGCTTCGTTCTAAATTATAAATCGCTTTGATCTTTTTTTGTACATCTAGTTTGCTATGTATTTAGATATATTAATATGCTAGATACATAGCAAAATGGATAAACTAAAAAAGTCAAAGCGACTTACAATTTGGAATGGAGAGATTATTAGCTAGAGTGTGTTTGGGTGCAGAGCTAATGAAAAATGCTACTAGGATAACGATTAGCTGCTATTATTATCTGATATGGTCCGACTAGTGAGGTAGTTATTATCTAAAGGTCCAGCTAATAATTAGCTATTTTATTAGCTGCACCTATTTGGATCCAAAAGAAAAACTATTAGCAGATACTCCGTCTCAAAAAACATGTAAATCTCGATTCCCTAAGAGTCAAAGATTCTTAACTTTGACTAAATACAAATCAAAACATATTGATGTTTATGACGTGTAATGAGTATAATTAGATTAGTTATTAAATATAGTTTCCTAATAAACCTGATTAGAGATTCAAATGTAAAAAACATGATTTATAAACCTGGTCAATTTAATGATTCTTTGATTCTTTGGAAACCGAGATTTACATGTTTTTTTGAGACGGAGAGAGTAGCTATTATGTATAATAGAGATCAAACATGACCTAAATTATAGCGGTTAATAGCATACTCAAAATCTACCATAATAAGATACTTATTCTCTAGCTAATAACTACTGCGTTAACCACTTCAACTTAGGTGTTGTTGAGTTCTTAAACAACACTGCAAACATAAAAGGGTATGAGATCCTAGGGGCAATGTGAGATTACAAGATAATCAGTCCTCCTTCATTGTTTGGTTCTAGATTTACTCCCTCTGTCTCAAAAAGACCGTTGTTGTTGACTTTCAGATATCTTGTTTGACCATCCGTCTTATTACAACTTTTTATATAAATATCGTCTATTTTGATATGACTTATTTGATCACTAGAGGTGCTTTAATAATAATTTATCTATTTTAAAATTTACATAAATTTTTTAAATAAGACGTGCGGTCATATGATTGGTCAAAGTAAAAAACATTGGTGTTTTTGATACGGAGGGAGTAATCATTACCACGACAGATAATGATTCCGCTGGATTTGCATGCATGGCCTCGTTCCTGATTTAACTACACGGGATCTGATTACATGCATCCAAGTGAATCAAACAAATTTAATGGATTCAGCCGTAGAAAGAAGAAATGGCTCGCTCAATGCTACAGTACTAGATAGACCAGAAGCATCGATCGTATATGCAAACTGGACTATATATGACAGCAACAGCAATTTATCTGGGTTTGCAGAGCAATCAACCAGCTGGATTTGCACGAAAAACAACCTTTTCCTTGAAGATGAGGCCATATATATATATATATATATATATATATATATATATATATTGCGTTTCTTTTACACGCGCGTGTAGTTACTCTCATCTATGTATCTCTAGATTTAAGGTGTATATGACCGGACGAAATGTATATAGACAAAGTATATGATCATACTAGACCATCTAGAGTGATATGTATGTTAAGTATGCATACATACATAGAGTATATGGTTATACTTATTGTATATAATATAGTAGTGGCATTTTAGTAATATATTTAAAATATAACTTTTTTTGAAAAATTTTCGCGTGGTAAGATCCTGAGTATCTTAATATGAGTATATAAACATACTCAAACTGATAAACAAGTATGAATACATACACAATGTAGTTTATGAAGATGAGAGTAACTACACGTACGTGTACAAAGGAATTTCCATATATATATATATATATATATATATATATATATATGCTGTCGGGTGTGGAAAGATGGAGCAGGATTAGATTGCAGGGTTTGGTGCTGATCATAATCGTAGGCTCTCGTAGGGGACACAGCAAGGGACACACGCACGAGTGACAAGATGCATGCCCTGTCCAAGCACCCCTTTAATCTGCACTGCTGGCTGGCTATCTATAGCTAGCTTGTGTCACAATAACTCACAACAGTGCTGCACCGTACCAGAGATTGTTCTGTGTGTGCTACGATCATTGAGCACGCCGCACTGCTGGCAACAACGAATATAATGCTTTCCGGAGGAGGCGACAAAAACTTGTGCTCTCGCTCCTTTTTTTGAAGCCTAGCGGGCTGCTTTAAACAGTAACAAGGCATGCATGGTCACGCACCATGCACGAGTCTCTCCTACAAAACTAAATTTGATTGTTGTGTCCTCTATCCTTTAATTGAATGCTTACATGTGTGTTGATCCATTGCACAAACTAAATTTGATTGTTGTCCTGTATCCTTTAATTGCTCTATGTATAAACTTTGATTGAGTCCAAAACTTGGTACATATACTGGACGCTACAGCTATATATATATATGGAAATTCCTTTGTACACGTACGTGTAGTTACTCTCATCTTCAATAAACTACATTGTGTATATATATATATATATATATATATATATATGTGCTATTCTACACCCTAGGTGTAGAATACTATTCTACACCAAACTATTGTACTGAACAAAATTCAGTATTGTTCAGTACTTGCGTTTCAATATTTCAGTGTCTTAGGTGTACTCATGAATGATACTGAACGTTGTTCAGTACTGCTCAGTATTTTTTCTTCTCAATTTTGACTTGCGGTGTAGAATAATATTCTACACCTAGGGTGTAGAATAGCGCTACCGAGAGAGAGAGAGAGAGAGAGAGAGAGAGAGCCTGGTTGGTGGAGCTCCTGTGGCCTTGTTCGTTTGGCTCATAAATTATAGTAGAAAATATTGTTTATTGATTTGTTGTGAAAGAAAAACACTGTTGAATGAGTGACAAATTCGGCTCAAATGAGCAGGCTAGCTGCATTGTGGAGCCGCCGCCAGAGCCTTCAAATCGCAGCTCCTCTGGCTCTCTCCCCTTCCCAGTGTATTTCGGCGGGAGCCGAAGCCCTTTGGTGAGCAGCTACACAGTAGAAAACAGGTACATAGTTGCACGTGCTCAGAACATACGTGTGTCACGATTGACACTGTTGCTTTTAGTATATGTATGATTTAAGTGTCACTTGCATGTGAACGCAACGTGAAAGACTGGTCAGATTGTCAAAGATGCAACCTCGGTTGCTCATTAACCAATTACTAATTACTGGAGAGGAGCAAACAGTTCCATTGTGGCTAGGACTACGTCAGATTCCTTCTGCCAAGAAACCGTGTAGTTTCTTTGGAAGTTAATTAGCAGAGATCATTAGCTGTCAGATACATTATTTATTTATAATTCCTACATCATATTGATATGGGTGATAACTATTGTATGAAAACTGTATAACTAAAACTGAAAAAACACTTCTTATAGTTATCGCAGCGGACTGATGCTATCGAACTAAGAGGGGGTAACTTAAGTGGAGCTCCATACTGAATTGCTTTGCAGCCAAGTAACAAGTAGTCAAGCAAGCTATTGTTACAAACGTAAGCACTCCAATTAATCGCTGAACCATGGGAGATTTGCCATTAGTTTAACCCAAGTGCTTTGTTCGCATGCAGTCAAAGGACCACAGCTGATGCATGTGGGTGTCTCTCCCAACCCAGCATAAAGGCCATTTTGTTTTCCAGTAAAAAACACAGTCACTCCTCTCCTTTTCCTCTAACAAAAAAGGGCCTAAATCTCTAGACTTGGATTATTGAGTGCTGCTAGTGGTAAAAAGGGAAGGGTGATGTGGAAGGGCAACCATTAGTTACGTTGTTGCTTTGTCACCTAGCCTTATCTCCTCTAGAAAACCATTGCCTCCCTTGACTTGGCCATGTTTTCTTAAAGTTGACTATCGATCGACTCCGTGCTGGCATAAAGCTTAGTATAACTCCTCTGATGTTAACACCTGTATAGGTAATAATACAGCATAATTTGTTCTTACCCTTTCAGTTCCGATTTTTTCCTTACACGTGGGTCACTAGTAACTCACTATGTGTGGTAATCACCTCACACATTGTTTGTGCTAATCCATTCAACTTAAATACTAGATTAGTCCACGTTGTCTATACTATGCGCTAGCGCCTACTCATTGTGCTTTTATTGGCATGTCCCTGCTTTCATCTTCAAGGTCCTTAGGCAGCCATGCACGAAATTAAACCCATTGTTTCTATTTTGCTACAGTTGTTTCATTGTTCTCGCCTATTGTGTTTACCATCGAATTCGAGTCAAGCATGTTCTATCCCCCTAAACTTGTCGCTCAATTTGAAAACCCCTAGAACTCGAGTACTAAACAACATACACACCTTAGCTTTCAAAACTGGCCAAATTACTCCCCCCCCCCCACCCACCCGAAAAAAAAAGGAAATTCAGAGTGATTTTGAATATGGTTTTGCTAATATGGCACATACATGATTCAAAAGAGTTTGGCACCAATTTAAGTTCAGATCCAACTCGAGGCTGATGCACCAACATGAACAATGATTTCTACTCTAAGATTTTGGCCTGTAATAGTGGCGTAATTCACACAGTTGATTAAAATCACACAAATGGTTCTTCATCTAATGACAAGGTATTAGGAGCCGCGACAGTTGGACATTTGGACCCCCATGCCAAACACATCCAAGAAATAAAACTGAGAAGCAACTGACAAGAGAGATACTGACTCAAAAGCGTTTGGCATATTTCTCTCTCAAGAAAGACATTGAAATGTATCTAATCTACAAATTCAGACATGGATTTTGGGCACGATCTTATGAAGGCGACATGTGAACTATGGCAGGCGTACTCGAACCAAATATGTCACTGACTTGGCACTGAGACAGCTCCACATGGATTATAATTATTGTAGATGGAGTAATGGGCCTAGGTCAGAAAATATGTAAGCCTACTCATATAGAATATAAGTCACATTTCCATTTTCCAAAATATATATAGAAGACACATAATTTTGAATTTTTTTTTACACATCCAATTAAATATGCATCTATTAAAAGGAGCCTTTTGATGGTTATTAATCACTGCGTGCTATGATCAGTTTTCACTTTTCAGACATGCTACCAAGAAAATGTGCATATACTGGAGAGTTACAAGTCATATATATCTTTTGAGTTTTGACACATCACTAGGCATATGCAGAAATTAGGAGGAAAAAACTGAATTAGGAGCTAGTGAAGTAACTAGGAGCTAATGAACATCTATATGCATTAGTCGATGCAGAAGCTGAAATATTAATATATTCATTCTAAAAAACTATTTCTAGCTTTACTGACTCCAGCTCCTTTGTGCACTGTAGCAAGAAAATCGGAGCTACCTGGACTCTGGAGTCATGCCAAAAAACAACCTAAGCTCATCACCAAAATAGTAAAACAACCTAAGCTCATCACATAGACTTGATGACATAGATTTGATGGATATTTTAGTTTTTTACATAGTTTTGACACAAATTAAAGTGGTTACTTTAGATTAACTTTGATAATGGCAAAAGTGGGCAATTTTGTTACAAATTTGTTGTGCTTACTTTATTTATTATTTTCATAATAGTAGATGTGGGGGTTATTATCCTATGGCTCTTATGGGTGATGATGATTAAAGACCAAATTAGTGGTTAGATGTTTCTTACTGTTAATGGGGGTAATTATCTCATTCGGCTGGCTGAAAGAAAGGCGGCTGCTAATGCTGTGCTGATTTTCTTATGAGAGAAAAATATTGTTCCATGGCTGAAAAGTAGTGCTGAAAAGACATATCTTTTTTTCCTAGCATGTTTTATAACAATTAACGTAGATCTTTGTTGGAGGCCTCCAATTAATAATATCAAGATGGCAATGGAATAGGTCAAAATCTAACCATATCTGCTAGTCACATGGTTTTGATTTTTGACGGTCACAAAGGATTAAATACGCATCAATAAGGGGTTCGTTTGATTATCAGTTGCCGCTCTATGACCAGTTATTATCTGGTCATGCAGATTAATCATGAGAAAAAAAATCAGTTAGACTGTCATGTCATATGTTTTTGACGCATCACCCGAATGACATTATTCAATCCAGGGTTACATGAAATGTTCATGTCACATTATTCGATCCAGGGTTACATGAAAAGTTCATGTCGGGTAATTCGGGTTTCCAAAATTGACACCCGAAAGTTGTCCTGAGAAACTAGTGGGAGAATCAGTCATGTTGTGGTGCGCAGAATTCGACACCCCTCAATCACCTGCGCGAGGTCAGCAGAAGGCACCATACCAAATGCATTGTGAAGTCACCGGAGGATCGTCACAAGAATGGCGTCGTTCATTGCTCAAACTAGAACATCTGCGTGAGTTAACTTGCGATTTGTCATTTAAGCGCGTTGGGTGGTGATTTGGTTTGCTTTTCAGTCTAAAATTGGATGAAATAACCAAGCGGTAGTATTAGGAGTAGATGTCAGAAATAGTTCGCTGGAACAAGATGTGGATTTAGTTATTGAAGAAGTAGCAACTGCAAACTGAATCTCTGATCTCTGGCCCATCCCTTCTGAATTTACTGAACACAACTGACACAAACAGAGAATCGACTGAAGCCCTTGCTCAGAATCAAATACTGAAGTAACAACGATCTTCAGAGAGAGAAAGAAAAATGGCAGGTACAGTGTTATCTACAGCAAACTACGTTGCAGCTGTTTATGATCTTACCAGAGTTGGCTGACCGATTGATAAGGCCAGTTGGCACACACACACAGGAGTCAGACCTGAAATTGCTTGGTATTTTCCTGCCTTGTCCTTTGGACTTTGTAGTCCTTGACTTGACCTGAAACTAGTATATTTGTGCTACGTTTCGGCACATTAACAACTTTGAATTGTATATTACTCCATTTATTTCATGCATTTATAGTACGAGTCAAGCAAGAAAGGAACTCTGGTTGAAACATGATGTTAACATATATGGTTATAACAATCTGAGTTATCTTGATGTCTGAACGTGCTTGACATATACTCCTATGCCAGATTGCTTGTACCAATTCTTACTCTGATCGGGACTATGCACAGCGCAGCAGTGACATGACAGCAAGATCGAACTGGCTGGCGTTGTCATAAGCATCCTACTGATGAAATAAACAAAAAAAAATGAAATAAACAAGGTACTATGTGCCTGTCAAATAATGACGCGCGCGTAAACATTGCAGAAATTGTCTGCTCAGCAACAAACAAACACGCATAAGCTAGCTGAATATATGATGAAGCCGGCGCGTATTTCGCAAGTTGTACTGACTGAAATCATTCGGTAGGCGCTCAGTTTTCTGAGCGAGCAATAAACTGAAGAATCAGGTGGCGACCTGTGAATGTGATTGCCGGCATCAAGCAACCAATCAACAGGATCATGACCTGAAAACGTTTCACATTTGTTTAGCGGCAATGGGGCAGGGCTTGCCTCCTTTCCTGGAAATCTTAAATCTGCTGCCTGAAAATGAGCTGTGTATTTTTATGCCAAATTGCCGATCGATGCTACTCCTTCCATCCCAAATTGTAAGTCATTCCAAGAATCTTGGAGACTCAAAACATCTCAAGTTTGACCAAATTTATATGATAGGATAATAACATTTATGATATCAACTAAGTATCATTAGGTTATCATTAATTATGTTTTCATAGTATATCTATTTGATGCCATAAAATTTTATAATTTTTTCGATAATTTTGGTCAAACTTGAGATACTTTGACTCCAATTAGAATGACTTACAATTTGGGATGGAGGGATAGATTTTTTGGGCAAGTTGGGAAACTAGATTTTTTTTATTTGTTCAGAACAAAGACGCTTCAGGCGATAGCACAGACTGAGTGCCAAATTAAGCTCCATGTCAATGGCGTTTTCAAGCTGGGTTTGTTTACTTGATGCAGAGGAGATTTCCTCATTCGTTGCCCAGCTTCCGGAGCCTGCCCCTCATGCCAAGTGATGTGGTATATGATTACCAGTGAAGATAGTATAGATATGATCGGATCTTTTGGAGTAACTCGGCATGCATAAATAAACGTAGCCATTCAGGAGGATGGGGGTGAGTGACATCAAAGGTGCGTCAACACCAATATAGGTACAACTCTGAACTTTATGACACTCTTGAATTCATAATGCTTTCATACAACATGTTACCGACATTGACATGTCCAAATTGAATGGTGGCTTCAGATTGTGACTAACACCAACACTACACT
Source organism: Sorghum bicolor (assembly GCF_000003195.3). Classification (NCBI taxonomy): domain Eukaryota; kingdom Viridiplantae; phylum Streptophyta; class Magnoliopsida; order Poales; family Poaceae; genus Sorghum; species Sorghum bicolor. The sequence continues at coordinate 19,588,539 of NC_012870.2, read as the reverse complement.
TACTTTCCATGCAACTAGCACTACATGGAAATTTATTTATCCTCAAGGAGATCAATCTAACAGCAAGTTCCCATGGTCTGGTCAACTTAATCTACTCAAGGAAAAACAATCTAGTGGGATACAGTACTCCGAGATCCATGATTTATATTAATGGAGTGCAATTAGGTACATACGCTTTTGTACACGTCTCCTGGAAAAGGTCAGAAAAGGCCGCAAGATGAAATGCAAATTAACCTAAGTTCGTCATCTGAGCGGTGTCATATACTGCCGATGAGTCGGTCAAATGATCTTCACGTCACTCATATTATCGTGTGAACGTCTGCAACTAAACCAACTTGAATCTGCATAGATAGACATTTTCCTTTGGTAAACTGCAGGGACTAGACGTGGAAGGCACAGCACAGGTTACCTGCACTGACCACTGAACTGCATGGCACATTGGCACTTGCACCGAGTTTGATTTGCTGATGCTAGAGTTGATTGGCCATGATTTAAATCTGCAACTTCTTGGTCTTTGCCTGCCATGTCTTTGGTCCTTAACTTGACTAGATATCAAATTAGTGCGACGTTCCGGCGTCTTAACGGATTCAAATTGTTAACCTATTTCATGCGTGGATCGATGCAGCCATACAGGTCAAGCAAGAAAAGCCATTCTGAGTGACCGAGAGTCAAGTATGGATAGATACCCTTATGATGTTTAATTTATATCTGGTAAAAATCTGAATATATGCTTTCATTTCCCAGCCTCTTCTAACCATTGTAAAAGATCTCTAATAAGTTACCGAAGTTTAAATTTCCATATTGGAAAAATAATTTTCCTTTTGTTTACATTATTTTTCTTGAGCTGTTTCTTAACAGCTTCTTGTTGACTAGAGACAATCTATCCAGAAAGAAGAAAGTACTAGAAGAGGTTTAGTATGCTTATTCTGCAGGGAACATTAGTTCCTATTATTTGGTCTTTGTGTTATACTCTGTTGTACCCACGTTTGTAATGATCTAAGGCTAAACACAGCACAGCATGGTGACGAAATGGCACTGGCGCTTTCCCAGTAGGCACTAGCCCTACCAAAATATCTTCTCCAAACATGAACAAAAAAAGAACATATGAATATATGATGAAGCCGGCGGCATGCATATATATATATATTTCTCAAATCATCGAGAAGCTAGATATTTACTTGGTGACCTCGACAAGTACAATAAACTAATCGAGAGCTAGAGTTAGTTGGTGACCAGGCGATGCAAATTGCCAGATTGGACGACGTGATTGAATGGGCAACCGATTAATCAAAAGCAACATGATCGACCTGAAACATAAGTTTAGCAGCAATGGGGCATGCCTGCCTCCCTTCCTGAAAATCTTCAATCTGACGCTTGAAAACGAGAGTAAGGGACGATTGCCGGAACTCTCTGGCCAAGCTGCGAAGTCACATGTTGTTTGATTTGTGATGTATACCAAAGTCGTTTCAGACGCTAGGCACCGCACTGCTACCGGAGCTTGATGTCGATGGCGTTTTTATGATTTATATACTTCTTGCATGGGAAACTTTTCTCATTAGCTGCCGAGATTGCGGTGCCGGAGTAGAATTATATATGTAGCTGATGTGATATAATCATCAGTGAAGATACACTGAAAGAGCATCTAGGCCCTTAGAGATTTCGGTGATTAATGACATTATTGGTTACTATGACTAACGTGTGTTTTGCAGAGGCAAAGTCATAGGTAAAGTCATGGTAAATAGGTACTCGATGGACAGGGACGTACATGCCAACTTAATAGTGGAAATCGTTTCGGTTTTCAAAGGACGGATGGACATCGTCAAGACTAGACTAGGTCTAAGTGCCATATGGTGAAGAAGGGCACTTAGAGTAGTTTAGGACTTTGTTTTCCTTTGACCGTACTATTAAGAGGGGCTTTGATCTAGTAGCTTGACTTAGGCAAGACTTTAGGTTTAGGTGTGGTGCACACTTGGTAAACCTAGCACTAGGCAGCTCAGAGATAGTCCTTAGATCGAGAGGAACCAACTTCGTTTTGGAGCGATCGCGCTTCGACGAAGTTTGGGTGTCCAAAGAGGCACCGGACGCTCTGTGAGTGCGTCCGGTGAGGTCCTTAGCTGTTGGAACAGTGTCGTGCTTAGGGTTAGGCACCGGACGCTAGCACCGGACGCACCGGGTAGCGTCCGGTCCCACACCCAGGGAGGTTGCAAGCCTTCCCTGAGCACCGGACGCTAGCACCGGACGCACCGGGTAGCGTCCGGTCCCATGCGCAGGGAGCATGTAATGTTTCCCCGAGCACCGGACGGTACACCGGACGCTGGAAGTTAGCGTCCGGTGACCTGTCAGAGAGAAGTACAGTTAGCCGTTATGAAGCACTGGACACTCGGTGCAGTGCGTCCGGTGCAACATAATGTGCGTCCGGTGACCCCGTTTTCGGTGGAAAACGGCTGGCCGACCTTTGGACTTCGTGGATAGTATTTATACTCCACCTCGTCCATGAGAGCTCTCTTGCCCATTTGAACATCAGAGAAACTTGTTGTGGAGCAAGAGAGTTGCAAGAGCCTAGAGAGGATTGAGATTTGAGTGATTTCTTGTGAGAATCCTTCTCTAGTGAGTTCCAAGAGTCAAGTGTGCATCCACCACTCTCTAGGGCCTTGTTTGGGTCAAGTGAGAGTTCTTTGCTTGTTACTCTTGGTGATCGCCATCACCTAGACGGTTCGGTGGTGATTGGAGGCACGAAGACCCCCCGAAGTTCTTGTGGGTGGCTCGTGTCAAGCTTGTGAGCGGTTTTGGGCGATTCACCGCGACGGAGTGTCGAAGAATCAGCCCGTAGAGAGCACTTGGTCCTTGCGCGGACCAAGGGGGAGCAAGACCCTTGCGCGGGTGCTCCAACGAGGACTAGTGGAGAGTGGCGACTCTCCGATACCTCGGCAAAACATCGCCGAGCACTTTCTTCCACTATTCCTTTACTTTCTAGCATCTACTTTGTGGTTTTACTTTCTTAGAATTGCCATGCTAGAATAGGATTGGAACTAGGTTGTAAAACTCTTTATCCGGTAGCTCTCTAAGTCACACTAGGCACAAGGGGTTGAATTGGAGTTTATAGGTTGCTTAAATTTTTAGAGAAGCCCAATTCACCCCCCCCTCTTGGGCATCTTGATCCTTTCAATTGGTATCGGAGCCTAGTGCTCATTATTTAGGCTTCACCGTCTAGAGAAAGATGTCTAACGGGGATAGACCGCCACCCATGTTCGATGGGGATGACTTCCCGTATTGGAAAATACGGATGGAGTCATACCTTGAGGCATGCGATGTAAAGTGCCTAAAAGCCGCGACCGAAGGGTTTGCCCCTCCGGAAAGAGCCACCGCTCTTACTCCACAAGAGCAAGAAAACGAGAAATGGAATGCGAAGGCCAAAAACCACATCTTTAGAGGCCTTTGCAAAGAGGTGTTCAACCGCGTTCGGAGCCACAAAACCGCCAATGAACTTTGGAAGGAACTTTGTGCGCTTCATGAGGGATCAAAGAGTGAACGCGAGGAACGCTATCACCTAGTGATGAACAAGCTTAATACATTTGAGATGCTTCCAAAAGAAAATGCTAATGAAATGTATTCTCGCTTGAATGTCATTGTAGAGGAGCTTAATGGACTTGGGCTTACTCAAATGAGTGTCGCGGATGTAGCAAGGAAGATACTATGTGTGCTTCCCATTGAGAAATATGGGCACATAGTGACGGTGCTTCATTAAGGCGATCTTTCCACCGCTACACCAACCGCCATATTGGGAAAGATCAATGCTCATGAGATGTACATGCACATGAACCCCCAAGATGGCTCCTCATCGGCCAAGAAAGAGAAGAAGGACTTGGCTCTCAAGGCTTCTCACAAGGGCAAGGCTAAGAAGATTGAAGTTGAGTCATCAACTTCAAGTGATGATGATGCATCTATTGCCCTCATGGTGAGAAGAACCACCAAGATGTTGAAGAAGCTCAACAAGAATGGAGTCAACTTTGACTCCAAGAAGAAGAAGTTCTTCACAAGTAGCAAGAGAAAGCCCATCTCCGAGATAGATTGCTACAATTGTGGTGAACTTGGTCATCTTGCTCACCAATGTCCAAAGCCCAAGAAGGACAAATACAAGAAGAAGAACAAAGAGCAAGATGACTCAAGTGATGATGACAAGAATGAGAAGAAGCAATACAAGAAGAAAGGTGGCAAGAAGAAGGAGCACTACAAGAAGAAGAATGGCAAGGCCTACATTGTTGGTGATTGGCTCACCGACATTGAGAGCTCAAGTGGTGACTCCTCCGGCAATAAAAGTGATGATGAGAAGGTTGCCGCCATTGCCATCGATGCTCCATCACCATCATCTTCACCACCATCTACATCCTCTACACACCTATGCCTCATGACTAAGGGTGACCGGAAGGTACAAAGTGAGGATGAGAGTAGTGAAAGTGATAGTGAATATGAATCACCTTCTTATGATGAACTTGTAAAATTGCTTAACAAGTACACAAAAGTCATAAGAAAAACTAGAAGTGAAAATGAAAAGCTTGAACTTGAAAATGACACACTTCTAGCAAAGCTTAAGTCTAGTGATGAGATTAGAGATCAAAATGAGATCATGACCACTAAGCTCAAGGAGCTCAAACTCTCTCTAAAAGAGCTCAAAGAAAAACATGATAAACTTGAGAGTGTTCATGATGAGCTTATCACTAGATATAGAGCAATGAAAGAAGAGCTAACAACTCTAAAAGCAAACTATGACAACCTTGAAATTGCTTATGAACTTGCAATTGATGAAACACATGTTGCTACTAACAATGTTGCTAAGCTTGATGTAGCTACATCTTGTGATGACTTACTTGTGGAGAGCACAAGCAAATATGTTGATTGCAAGGGCAAGAAAGTGGTAGTGGCCGAGAGCTATGAGGACATTATCAAGCTCAAGGATGAAATTGTCATGCTCAAGAAAGAGTTGCAAGAACAAGTCAAGCACAAGACCATTGTGATTGAGTCACTTGACCAAGACAAGAAGCTTGCATATGAGAACAAGTTGCTCAAGGAAGAAAATCAATATCTCAAGCTTGGTTTGATGAATGACAAGCAAGAAGAAGATGAAACATTCATCTTGGATGAGTTAGCTAGCAACAATGACCCAATCATCAAGAAGCTAACTCAAGAGAACAACAAGCTCAAGAAAGAGAAGGAACACTTAACCATGGGGTTAGCAAAGTTCACAAAGGGGAAGGACCTTCAAAGTGAACTTTTCATGAACACCGTCATGAAGATGGACAAGAGTGGGATTGGCTATAAGGCTCATCAAACAAAGCTTATCAAGTCTCTAGCCACTCATGATCAACCAAGCAAGCCAAAGCCAAAGAGATGCTTTGAGTGTGGTCAAGAAGGACACTTTGCTCATCAGTGTAAGGCACCACTACCACCACCCTTGCCCAAGCATGCAAGACCATTTGCTTTCAATGCTCACTACATTGTAAGAAAAGACAAGTGTGGCAAGGTCAAGGTTAGCTTCATGGGGCCGCCCAACAAGCAAAGGCCAAAGAAGATTTGGGTGCCAAAGCAACTAGTAGAGAAGGTCAAGGGCCTTAAGCAAATGTGGGTCCCTAAATCTCAAGCTTGATCTCTTGTGTGTAGGTGAACTACAAGACCGGTGGATCACATTGGGTAATTGATAGTGGTTGCACTCAACATATGACCGGAGATCCCCGGATGTTCACCTCTCTTGATGAAGATGTTGACAACCAAGAGAAGATCACATTTGGTGACAATTCAAAAGGGAAAGTCAAGGGACTAGGAAAGGTTGCTATATCAAATGACAACTCCATCACCAATGTGCTCTATGTGCAATCTTTGAGTTTCAACTTGCTCTCGGTTGGACAATTATGTGACCTTGGATTTGAATGCCTATTCAAGAAGAAGGAAGTAATTGTGACCAAGGAAGATGACAATGAAGTGATTTTCAAAGGCTTCCGGCACAACAACTTATATGTAGTTGATTTCTCATCCGATGAAGTTGATGTCAAGACTTGCTTATTCACCAAGACTTCACTTGGGTGGTTGTGGCATAGAAGGTTAGCACATGTTGGAATGGGGACACTCAAGAAGTTGATGAAGAAAGAATTGATTAGAGGCTTGAAGGATGTGACATTTGAAAAAGACAAGCTTTGTAGTGCATGTCAAGCGGGCAAACAAGTTGCAAGCACTCATCCAACCAAAGCCTATCTCTCTACTTCAAGAGTGCTTGAGCTACTTCACATGGATCTATTTGGACCAACCACATATGCTAGTCTTGGAGGCAACAAATATTGCTTGGTCATAGTTGATGATTTCTCCCGGTACACTTGGAGATTCTTCTTGCAAGACAAGGCCGAAGTTGCATCAATATTCAAGAAGTTTGCAAAGAATGCCCAAAATCAATTTGATGTGAAGATCAAGAAAATTAGAAGTGACAATGGCAAAGAGTTTGACAACACCAACATTGAAGAATATTGTGATGAAGTGGGAATCAAGCATGAGTTCTCCTCAACATACACACCACAACAAAATGGGGTTGTAGAAAGAAAGAACCGGACATTGATTACCTTGGGAAGAACAATGCTAGATGAGTACAATACTTCGGAAAAGATGTGGGCCGAGGCAATCAACACCGCATGCTATGCTTCAAACCGGCTCTTTCCTCACAAGTTCCTAGAGAAGACACCATATGAGTTGCTCAATGGGAAGAAGCCCGATGTCTCATTCTTTAGAGTGTTTGGATGCAAATGCTACATCTACAAGAAGAGCCAACACTTGGGAAAGTTCCAAAGAAGATGTGACATTGGCTACTTGGTTGGCTATTCATCAAAGTCCAAGGCATATAGAGTCTTTAACTATGCCACAAACATGGTTGAAGAAACATTTGATGTTGAATTTGATGAAACTAATGGCTCCCAAGGAGCAAGTGATAATCTTAATGATGTAGGTGGTGAACCATTGAGGGATGCTATGAAGAACATGCCGGTGGGGGATATCAAGCCAAAAGAAGATGATGATGATGTGCAAGTCATTGAGCCACCATCCACCTCACATGTACCACAAGATGAAGACAAGGATGTGAGAGATGCTCATGAAGACACCCAAGTCACTCATGAGCAAGCCGTGGCACAAGCATAAGATGTTGATGCTCCCCAACCAACCCCTCAAGTGGCACCAAGAAGGACATCACATCTCCTCCAAGATCACTCTCAAGATCTTATCATCGGGAGTCCATCACGTGGTGTAACTACTCGTTCTAGACATGCTTTATTTATTGAACATCACGCTTTTGTGTCTCTTGAAGATGAACCAAAGACTATAGAGGAAGCTCTTCGTGATGCGGATTGGATCATGGCCATGCAAGAGGAGTTGAACAACTTCTCTCACAACCAAATATGGACACTTGAAGAGCGACCCAAAGATGCAAGAGTGATTTGAACAAAGTGGGTCTTCTGGAACAAGAAGGATGATCAAGGCAAAGTGGTGCGCAACAAGGCAAGACTTGTGGCAAAAGGCTTTTCACAAGTGGAAGGTCTTGACTTCGGTGAAACCTTTGCACCGGTGGCAAGACTTGAGCAATCCGTATCCTACTTGCATATGCATCTAGTCATGATATCAAGTTATTTCAAATGGATGTGAAAAGTGCCTTTTTAAATGGTTATATTAATGAGCTTGTCTATGTTGAGCAACCCCCCGGTTTTGAAGACCCTAGGTACCCCAAGCATGTCTACCGGTTGTCCAAGGCTCTCTATGGTCTCAAGCAAGCTCCTAGAGCTTGGTATGAGAGGCTTAGGGACTTCCTCATTGAGAAGGGCTTCAAGATTGGGAAAGTTGATACAACACTCTGCACCAAGAAAATGAATGGGGAAATCTTCATTTGCCAAGTTTATGTTGATGATATTATTTTTGGCTCTACTAATGAAGATTTTTGCAAGGAATTTGGTGATTTGATGTCCAAAGAGTTTGAGATGTCCATGATTGGCGAGCTATCCTTCTTCCTAGGATTTCAAGTCAAGCAAATGAAAGAAGGGGTCTTCATCTCTCAAGAGAAGTACACTCAAGATCTTCTCAAGAGGTTCAAGATGATGGATTGCAAGCCAATCAAGACTCACATGGCATCAAACGGGCATCTCGACTTGGAGAGGGAGGTAACCCTATTGACAAGACTCTCTATCGCTCCATGATAGGAAGTCTACTCTACCTCACCGCATCTAGGCCCGATATCATGTTTAGTGTGTGTATGTGTGCTAGATATCAAGCAATGCCTATGGAATCTCACTTGATTGCGGTCAAGAGAATTCTTAGGTATCTAAAATACACACCTTGCCTAGGATTGTGGTATCCCAAAGGTGCAAGATTCCAACTTGTAGGCTATTCCGATTTGGATTATGCCGGGTGCCGGATTGATAGAAAAAGCACATCCGGAGGGTGCCACTTCCTAGGTAGATCACTTGTCTCTTGGATGTCAAAGAAACAAAATAGTGTTGCCTTGTCAACGGCCGAGGCGGAATACATTGCCGCCGGTGCTTGTTGTGCTCAAATACTCTATATGAAACAAACTTTGCTAGACTATGAAGTAGTACTAGACAAAGTACCTTTGTTGTGTGACAACAAAAGTGCCGTAAAACTTGCAAACAACCCGGTTCAACACACCCGCACAAAACATATTGACATCCGCCACCACTTCCTTAGGGATCACGTTGCTAAAGGTGACATATCTCTAGAGAATGTGGGAACGGAAAATCAATTGGCGGATATCTTCACAAAACCCCTAGATGAAGCTAGGTTTTGTATGTTGAGAAATGAACTTAATGTGCTTGACTTATCCAACTTCACTAAAAGATAAAAGTTGTGTGTTGAAACTTGTAAATAACTCTTGCTTTGCATATCATGCATACTAAAACTAAAAGCCAACTTGCATGTAGGGCTTGTCTAACATGGTTAAGATAACCCCCTTGTGTGTGTGAAAAAGCTTAACCTTGGATCAAACTTGACAAGCATTAGTTTACTTTCAAGTATTGCATTACAACTCATATCATATGCATGCTTGTTAGTTGACCGTTTCTTTTTGGTTATTCGTTGAGCATCCGTTGTGTTCGTCCATAGATAGGGGGAGCATTCAAAGCTCATAATGTTTCAAACCCCTAGCTTTATGGCCATACGATGCTCCTTGGTGATTTTCTCGAACTATTTTCATAAAAACTACTAAGCCTATCGCTAAATATTTGTGAAAATTTGAGGGTTTGAGAGAAGTCACTCATACATGTTCCATTTGGTGTTTATTTGTGTGTTTTTGAAAATGGAACTTGGTTGGGTCAAAGTCGGGCGTAGTGCTTCCTTGAAAAAGTGCTTAGAGGAGCACCGGACGCTGCACCGGACGCTGCCTCCGTGCGTCCGGTGCTGTGAGTGTGCCAGACTGCACTCACCGGACGCAGGAACAGTGTCCATGCAGCGTCCGGTGAGGTGCGTCCGGTGCTCACCAAGCGTGACCTGAAGCACCGGACGCTAAAGCCAGCGTCCGGTGTCCATCGTCCGGTGTGATGCAAATTTGCATCCTTCTCTGCGCATGAGTCCGGTGGTCACCGGACGCGTCCGGTGCCACATAAAGAGCGTCCGGTGACCCCGCGGCGGGCGGATAAAGCCCGCGCCCAGGGACTTCGCGCGGCGGTTCTCTCTTTCTTCTTTCCTTTGCCCGAGCCGCGTGTCTCCTCCCTCGTGCCCTAACTCCGTGGATCCGCCGCCGCCGTCGTCACCCTTGATTCCGGCGACCTCGTAGCCCTTCCCCGCGCCCAGATCCGCTTCCCCTCCAATCTTTCTCGCGGGGATCGAATCTTGCGAGGCTTCAAGCGTTTGGGGTGAGTCTTTTGATCCTTTCCCTTAAGGTGTTTGAGGTTTCGTCTCTTTGGATTAGAAAAAGGATTGATCTCGATCGACTCAACCGTGCAGCACTTTGAGGAATTGATTCGTGGTCTCCGGAGGTTTCTGATCGCGACATCTCATCCGGAACGCGTCTTGTCCTTGGATTGTAAGCCATTTGCGCTCTTTCTCTTCTCTAATCGTGCAATCTATAGGATTCTTGGTTCTCTTACCCCTAGTTGATATAATTTCTTATATATATCCTATCTTGTCTATTCTCTGCAACGCATTAATCTCCGTTGTCAGTTGGTTGTTTGTCAGACATTTGATCAGTCGTTAGTTCTTGCAATGGCACGTTGCAAGAATGTCAGCGGTCCGGCAGCCGGCACTGGAGGTTCCTCAGGTGGTGATGGTGGAGGTGATCCTCCCCATCGCCTTTCAGCGACAGAGAAAGGCAAAGGCAAGAAGCTAGCCACCAAGAAGCGCAAGGCCAGTGACAGAGATGCAGAGGTCGCAGAGGCAGTTGCAGCAGCGGCTGAGGTAGCAGAGAGAGGTGGTCGCTCTGGTGCTCTGAGGATCGGGGATGACCTCACGCCACAGTAGAGGCGTGCAGTTCTTCAGGCAGAGGCCCTACACGGATCCCCTCCAGGCACTATGACGATTGGAGGACAGAGGATTAGGCTCGTGGTTAGGGACCCAGCTCAGCAGGATCCAGAGACTGAGACAGAGACCCAGGCAGAGGGTCCAGCACAGGAGCAGGAGCAGGAGCAGACCCTCAGGAGGTCGACTCGCGCTCGTACCCAGGCCACTCCTCGGACTGGTACGCAGAGTCAGTCTACCTCCACTGCTCGTGCCACACCAGCCAGAGGCACTCCAGCTTCACGACAGAGGCCAGTCAGGATCCACAGGGATCTTACTCTTGTGTCAGCTAGAGAGATCCAGCAGCTGCGGTTTGTTCCGTTTCCTACATGGTTCCCAGCTGCTCGGGATCCCAGAGCCGGTGCCAGGTTCTACACAGTAGTCCAGGAGGACATCTACGAGGCACTGGTTCGCTCTCAGGCTTAGTTCAGGGAGCACAGAGTGATAGACTTAGAGATACTGGAGAACGTGGTTGGAGCAGACATTCGTCAGTATTTCACCTACCTCCACGGACTTCCAGAGTTACTAGCACTCCCCGGCACTTACTATGAGCAGTGGGTCAGAGAGTTCTACGCGTCAGTGTGGGTTTCTCCAGATCACACTTATATCCACTACGCACTGGCGGGGACAGACTGCAGAGTGACAGCTCAGAGGGCTAGAGAGGTGCTTAGACTGCGAGCCTCTCCCACCAGGATTCACCAGCTGTGCTACGGGAACGTGGATCCCCCTCGTCGTCCTCACGGTGGTGAGATACCACCGGTTGACTTCGTGGCTCCCTGTTTCCGTCCACCTTTTGGGGAGGGCTCCAGCAGGACAGTGGGGTATTTGACACGCCCAGCTAGGATCCTCGACTTTGTGTTGAGGAAGACTCTTCTCCCCAGGACAGGCTACAGAGACGGCTTCACTCGTATCCAGCAGTGGCTCGTCGCTCACCTCATCTCCCAGACGCAGTTTGATTTATGGGATCTAATCGTCTCAGAGATAGAGGACACCATCTCCGAGAGCTTCAGGGGACGGCGTCAGTTGCCATACGCACACTGGATTACCCTGCTGATTCTTCGTGCCAGGCCTCTACCCCTGCCAGCTCACTTGCAGAGGGAGTTGACAGAGTCAGACACAGTCTTCCCTCACTACGACCCCAGGCAAATGCTGCGAGCACACCACGACCTTGGTTTTTTGGTGCAACTAAACAAGGTCTAAAACTCACTCCAACAACGTGACCTTGGTTTTTTGGTGCAACTAAACAAGGCCTTGGTTTTTTGGTGCAACTAAACAAGGTCTAAAACTCACTCCAACAACGTGACCCAAACCTAAAAATGGTCGCTCATAGTGTTTTTGCCGGCCAAAACAACCTCCAACAGACTAGACAAATGAGCCACATATTTTGGGTTGGTGCCGACGCGCGACACAAATATGTGTCCTCTCTCTGTCCTTCTGTGTCTCCACCTAGGCGTCTGGCCCATCGGAAGGGGATGGCCGGAGCCCGGTCCACCGAGAGGAGCACCTCGGGAGTTGCGCCACGGCGAGGGGAGGAGAGGATGGTCGGAGCTCGTCCGTGTGAAGGGGCGCCACGCCTCGCTGGATCTCAAGCCGAGCTCACAGCTCGTTGGCCTCGCTCGCGACCATGCTCATGAGGCGACGAACGAAGGGGCCTGCGTCGGCGAGGGGAGGAGAGGATGGCCGGAGCTCGTCCATGCGAAGGGGTGTTGCGCTTCGCCGGATCTCGGGCCGTGCTCGCAGCTCGATGGCCTCGCCCGCGGCGGCACTCATGAGGCAAACAAAGGGGCTCGCGCCAGGGCTGCCGGAGCTCGTCCACACGAGGGGTGTCCCACTCGAGGTGCTTGCGCGGGGAGGGAGGCCAACGCTGGGCTCTGTTTTTGTGCGCTGGGTTGGTTATTGGAGACAGACTGTTTTGGGTGCCGCATTCTTTTGCTGTGGAGGACGCAAAATGTAGAATAGGTATGTTGTTTAGGTCACCAGTGTTGGAGTCAGTCTAACACATGGACACATACTCCTAGGCATCAGGACATGCGCGTTCGGAGCGCAACTATCACTATTAGGAATGAAAACGGATCGAATACGGACGGATATCACTGATATCATATTTGTTTTCATATTTCTGGTCGGATTCGGATTCGAAAACGGATAATGACAACCATGTCGGATAAGATATGATTAGATGTTGATATTATAAATATATGATTTAAGTATTCAGATACGGATATGATATAAGATATTGAATATTCAAAACCAAATATAGACAGATATGAACCTCTATAAATAAATTTCGTCTCGATCGAAAAATATCCATAGTACATACTACTGCATGCTACTAGTTTTGCATTTCAATGGCCCTGTTTAGATTGGAGATGAAAAATTTTTGGGTATCACATCGGATGTGTCGGAAGGATGTCGGAAGGGTTTTTTAGAAACTAATAAAAAAACAAATTACATAGCTCGTCTGGAAACTGCAAGATAAATCTATTAAGCATAATTAATCTGTCATTAGCACATGTTGATTACTGTAGCACTTAAGGCTAATCATGGACTAACTAGGCTTAAAAGATTCGTCTCGCGATTCTCAACCAAACTGTGTAATTAGTTTATTTTTTTCTTTACATTTAATGTTCCATGCATGTGTCCAAAGATTCGATGGGATGGATAAAAAAATTTTTGGTGGGCAACTAAACAGGGCCTAATGCCGAGTTGGGTTGGCTGGTTGTGAAGAGAGAGAGAGCAGCGGGTCCCAAGCAAGCTTATCCTGATTCCTGAAGCAACAACAGCTGTCCAAGAGCCCCGGATGTCCCAATTTTTTACAATTTGGCCCTTTTTTTGAAAAAAGTTCACAATTGGACCCCTGGAAAATTTAAATGCTGAAATGGACCCAGGGGGTCGGCGCCATGCATCATGGCGTCGAGGTATCACGTCTCGACGCCATGGATCACGGCGCCGAGGTCCTGGACGCGGGCAGCGTATATTCTGACGTGGCAGTGGCCAAAAAAAATAGGTCGGCGCCACGGATCTCGGCGCCGAGGTAGGATAAAAAGTCCCCAGCTGCCTCCTCGGACCTGCTCACGCCGCGCGCCGCACCCCGACTGCTGCCACCGCGCACCGCCGCCGCTGCCGGCACCGCGCGCCGCCACCGCGCACCGCCACCGCGCGCCCCGCCGCTTCCCCGACGGCCACCGCGAGCCCCCGGCGGCCACCGCGCGCCCCGCCGCTGCCCCCGCCCCGCGCGGCCCGGGCGCCGAGGCCGCTGCCCCCGGCCGCCACCGCCGGTGCCCCGGCCCTCCCGGCTGCTGCAGGTATTTTTTTTTTCTTTTCGTAGTACGATAATTGTTTAGATAATGTAGTTTGTTTTCTAAGTTGTATAATTTTTGAAATAATTCATGTAGCAATTTTCTATATTGGTATTATTTATATGAATATTGTTATATAATTTAGAGTTGTTTATTTAATTTAGAGTAGTTTATTTAATATTTTAGAATTTAGTTATGTAATTTAGTTAGATAAATCTAGTTTGTAATTTTAGTTATATAGTTAGTTACATACGTATTTTCTTAGATAGATATTTAGGTGTTTTATTTGTATTAGTTATATGCCTAGTAACATGGTTGTTTTGTATATCAATTAGATGGACAATTTAGTAACCTTAAATCATGGAGGAAGTGTGGAGAAAGATCAGTTTGGCAATGTTGATTTTGTTAGAATGCAAACGGTCCCTTTGATGTTTGATGAGCGGCCCTTGTTTTCTGAATTGATGGGTAGTGCTCGTGATGAGCTTAAATGTAATTCGAATGAAGAAGAAATCTTAGTTGAGGGGGTCATTCACCATGGTGGGTCAGGGACAATTTTTAGGCGGTTGGTCCCAATTGTATCCGAGGTTCAATGGGACAAATATGTCAAAACTGTCATGAAGAGTGACTTTAAATGTTTGGATTTGGTTGTGCGCAACTTGTCCAAGGAGCCAGGCCCTCTAGTGGATTCTCCTCTTAATTGGCAACCACCCATTGGTGGGTTCTCGCCGGAACCGGACAATCCGGCACTCTCAGCTTCTCTGATACCCATTCAGGACGTGGGTGTGGAAGATGTGGTTGTCGTTCCTGATGCTCAATCCGGTCCCAATGAGGCTGGAAGATTTGTCGGTGGTGTTGGTGTTGTCTGCCTAGAGACCCCTATGACCCAGACTATTCAATGTAAGTGGCGTAGTTGCATTATTCATTTTGTTAGCCTTCCTTCGTTCTATTTAGTTGTCTCAATTGTATCCATATTTGTGGTTTTGTTGTAGGTGACAATCCAAGTAATGATTCTTGTCATCCTGTGCCTCCATCATTTAATGTTGACGCAGCTTTTATAGCATCTAATAGTTTGGATGTCCATATTGAGGATGATGAGGAGCCCTATGGCAGAGCTAGAGCTGTTGATTCCGATGATGACCGCCTAGTTGCACCTTTAAGTGAACAAGAAATGGAGCTTATCAGACGTTTTTGTCCTGATCGTGATCCACTAGTTCACGAGTTTAGTGACCTCAGTCATTCTCAAAATGCTTATGCAGAGGGAAGAGATGATGAGCTGCTGGAGGCTCCTGAGCCTAGTGACAGTGTGCAAATTCAGAAGGGCATGATCTTTAAAGGTGCACCATTTATCCATAGTAATCGTATGTTTTTTTCAACAAACTTTATCTATCTTTCTGAAAACCCTAACAACAATGTTCTTTAAATTGTAGGTGGAGGCCAGAAACTCATAGTTTCCACCTACTTGTGGAGAGATGACTGTTACACTCCAGGACACTCAGAAGATCCTGGGTTTGAGTGTTAGAGGTCGTCCAGTTATCGGACACTGCAGGCCCGATGGTTGGAGGGTCAGAGTTGAGGCCTTCCTTGGAAGACCACTTCCTCCGGAGGCACCGACGCAGCGCACCACTGGGGTACCAATTGCTTGGCTTAGGCAAAGCTTTGGTAATTGTCCGGCACATGCGGACCAGGAGACAGTTGCCTACTACTGTAGAGCTTGGATCTTGCACCTTTTTGGGTGTGTTCTTTTCCCTGACGCGACAGGGGACACTGCATCGTGGATGTACCTCCCGTGCCTCACTGACTGGGATACCACAGGTACTTTTCTCTTACACAGTTATTATTAATTTGCTTACTTATGTTTACTTATGCGTTGATTAAATTGATTGCAACGGTTACAGGTACTTACAGCTGGGCTTCGGGAGTGCTAGCTTACCTATACCGTAGCCTTTGTGAGGCGTGTCGTCGGACCGCAAGTAGTTCTTCCGTTGGTGGTTGTGTTTACCTACTGCAGCTTTGGATGTGGGCTCGTCTTCCAGTTGGACGGCCCATAGTTGACGCTCCTCGGGAATGGTTTGCAGTGGGCAACCCTTGTCACCGTCCGACATTTACCCATCTTTGGGACCAGGCGAAAGTCGATTTCAGCAGGACTTCACGTGCGTACGTACAGTATGCCAATGAGCTCGACACGCTTAGGCCCTCCATGGTGAGTAAAATGCAGTAGTTCTTGTTTAATGTATGCTCGATAGTTTGTCTAACTTGCCATATACATGTCTTATGTTTGCAGGTGAATTGGGAGCCGTACACGGCGAATGATGCGCTGCATCTTGGAGTAAGCAGCATGTGTAGCGAGGATGAAGACTTGTACTTGATGATCTGCCCTCTGATTTGCTTCTATGCTGTTGAGTGGCACCTTCCAAATCGAGTAGCCCGCCAATTTGGCTTGTGCCAGCAATGGCCTGTCCCTCCATTTGATACTTCCGTGGAGCTGCACAAGTAAGTCATTTTGGTAATTTATTCCATGCAATTGATAGATATGTTGACTGCAATTTATTCAAAGTTCAATATTTATTCAATGTTCAATACCATAAATGTTGCTGAAAATTACATGATTGCTGAAATTTATTTGCTACTTGGTCCAATATAAATGCTTCAATGTCCCAAAGAACAAGTATTACGACCCTCATTTATCATATATCTAACAATATGAATTTTAATCTTTACATAATAGAGACTAGCACGTAGGCTTAGGCGTGCTGCAGCTCGGTGCGGTTGCGGTACTAGTGCTGCGATGAATGTGCATGTGCCACAGGAACGACAATGCAACACACCTGTTGTGCATGGTACATCTTCTTTGGGAGGTATAATTTTATTAAATTTGTTGTTTATTTGAACTGAGCAATTTTCATGGTATGAGATAATGAATTAAGTGCACACATAATTTGAACAATGTTTATAGGATCTGGAGGACAGAGCTCGTCTCGGCCAACTATGGACACTTTTCAAAGCGATGATGATGAGGACGAAGAGGGGGTGGCCGAGGAGCGTGACTATGACGAGCTTGGGTTATCTCAGCTTCCTGATGCTCCTTCTACTCAGCCTACGCAGGTTGCAAGAAGGCGACGTCGTTCGCCTTGTAGGTACACTCCAGGCACCGATGCTCTTGGCCACAAGGGTAAGGGTAAGACTAGGAGGCAGTGAGGATGACTTCTGTGCTAACACCATGGTAGCAGCTTAGAATTGATGGCATAACTTCTGTTATTTTGCATGTATCGACACTGTGAACTTTGTGGACTATTTGTACTATATGAGACTGTATGGTCTCTGTGGACTATCTGAACTATCATTCCTGATGGCGTATGTGCTTGTGTTGTGATATTTGGATGAATCAATGTTTGTATTGTACTGTGATGTCTATTTATAACTGTGGATGTACCAAAAACAGGGGAAACTCTTGCAAATTTTTTCCATGAATTATTCAATGTAGTGCACATATTCTGTGGTCCATTCCTATTGGTTTTCGCAGTGTAGGCTTTTCAGAAATAGTGAACCAATATGGCTTTTCATTGAATCATCACATCCGAAACAGTGAACGAATCTAGCCTTTTCAGATGACAATTCAAATAGACTTTTCAGTTTTCAACTAGCCTTTTCAGTAATCGAATCTAGGCTTTTCAGATGACAATCCAAATAGACTTTTCAGTTTTCAACTAGGCTTTTCAGTAATCGAATCTAGGCTTTTCAGGTGCATTTATTATATACTACAACGGCTACCAACTATTGGGTTCCTATATATATACGCAGTGGTGAGAGCGTTGCTACTCACTTGAGATTGTTCAGTTCAAGTAAAAATGTCTGGAGGGTCGTCTAGAGGGAAGGAAAAGGGAAAGGCGCCGATGAAGGGTAATCCCTTTCTTTGGGAGGGTCCTCTTGGTCCTAAATACTTTGAGGAAGCAATTTATGATAGGTTCCCCCTTGAGAGCAAACATGATTTTACTAAAGAGGCACCACTGAGGGCATATGATGACCGAAAAGAAGAGTGGCCAAAATGTATGCATGGTGAGGATTGTTTGGTGCAGATGTACACTGAGGGGATAGATGGAGGGCGTCGTTTCTTCAAATGTCCACGAGCATGGGTAAGTTATATTACTAATTCAACCTTCAATAAGATACTCTCTTGTGCTATGTGGCCACCACCAACAACGGGAGGATACTATGGAGAAGGGGCAACACAGTTTGCTATGTGGCCACACTACTAGGTAGAACTGAACTAATTCACAGGCCACATCCATATGTTTGTTGTTTGGTTTAATCACCTAAGGCATGTTAGGGTTAGTCGAAAGAACTATGTACCTTTGTGTGGTATATGTTCTCACATGCCATTCCCTGTGCTTGTTAATTGCTTGAATTACCTAAG
This sequence comes from Sorghum bicolor, assembly GCF_000003195.3. Taxonomy (NCBI): domain Eukaryota; kingdom Viridiplantae; phylum Streptophyta; class Magnoliopsida; order Poales; family Poaceae; genus Sorghum; species Sorghum bicolor. Next base: position 19,570,299 of record NC_012870.2, on the reverse strand, counting down.
GCATGTTAGGTTTAGTCTCGGACCTCTGCACCCTTGTTTGGTGCATGTTTTGACATGCCATTCAATGTGATGTGTGCTACTAGTTATGCAATATACTAGTTCGTTAACTTCTATTTCAACTAATTATCCTCATTTCATTGCCTATGCAATACTCAAATAAAAATATTGTCTACTAATAATGAAACCAAATTAAAATTGCTAAAGTGCATTACATAACAACAAATTGAAAAGTCCAACACAAAACAATATTGTCCATGAACCAAACAAAGAACAAGAAGGTAATGTAACTACTGAGTGCAACGAGGCCACTTTCCCTTCCTCTGGGCATCTGGATTCTCATCCATCGCTGCCTTCGCTCGGCGCACACGCTCAAGCTTCTTTTCCCTCTCCTCCCGAGCCGCAGCAACACGTCTTCTTTCCTCATCTTCCTTGTGCTCTCTCTTTTGAGCCTCCTCTCTACGTCTCTTCTCTAATATCTCTGCACGCTCTGCATCCCACTCCTTTAGGCCTTGTAGAAGCCGCTTGTCGGACTCCTTAATCTCAGTGTCGATCCACTGCTCAAAATCACACAATGGTGGAGGGGTCTGCAACAAATATATTTGTTCAAAAAATTAAATCATGCTTCATAGGACACAAATTAATAAGTGCACAATAGAAAAAATAACTTACAATAAAGTTACTGCGGCGTTGTTTTGGCGTAGGCTCCCAGGCAAAATTCGAACACATCCAATACCTCTGCCGATAGGTTTCCTCGTCTTCCGAAATTTCTACCTTGCAAGGATCACCACAAAAGCACATAGGTACTGGAACACCGCTAGGAAGCGGCTTGTGGATGTACGGACTCCCGGTCGTCCGGCCATAGCTACAGTTCAAATAATTCAATTCTAAGAAATCATAGCAAATAACGATTGAACCGAAAACTACAATTTACCAAATGATAAATAATAACGAATGAAATTTATCAAAACATGTCGAAAGGTTACCTTGGTTTGCTACTTTTTCCACGACGTGGCATTCTACGATTGCATAAGAAAAATATTAATCATCCATTCAAAAAACTATAAATGGTTTATCTAAGTCTACAACATACGTGTAATATAGGTCAAATCAATGTGTCAAAAACTAATATGTGAAAGAGTATACCTGGCTCTTCAAGATCTATGGAACAAATCAAACTTTTGATGGTCCAAATATTGAATCCAAATTCGTGCTCGGTTTTTGGAGAGAAAGAGCCGAGAGGGGAGATGAAAATATGAACTGCGTCCACGGGTAGCGAAGGGCGTCGGCCGGTTTGTAGTAGGGAGCTCGGCGCCGTGATCTGTGGCGCCGAGCTCGGCGCCGTGATCTGTGGCGCCGAGCTCCCTGCCACGTCAGAAGGCAGCCAGGGACCTCGACGCCATGATCCATGGCGTCGAGACGTGATACCTCGACGCCATGATTCATGGCGCCGACCCCTGGGTCCATTTCTGCATTTAAGTTTTCCAGGAGGCCAATTGTGAACTTTTTTCAAAAAAAGGGGGCCAAATTGTAAAAAATTGGGTCCGGATGTTTGTTTGCTGCAGTACAGCGGGCGTCGTTTTCCGTTTTCTGCTTTCCATCATTCCATGGGAGAAAGGAACAAGAGGCCCGCCATCCGTTTTGCATTTTCCGAAGTTAGGCCTCGTCGAGTTCTCAAAATTTTTCGAGATGTTTTGGTATATTAAATCTTTATAAATGCATACATAAAATATTAAATATAAATAAAAAAATAACTAATTGTGTAGTTTTTCTGTAATTTTCGAGACGAATCTTTTGAACATAGTTAGTCCATGACTGAACAATAATTATCAAATACAAACGAAATTACTACAGTAGTCGAACCCAAAACTTTTCACCAACTAAAACAAGGCCTTAGTAGCATTATTGTCCTAGAGGAAGTCCAGCTTCTGAGACCTTGTTTAGTTAAGAAGGTGAAAAGTTTTTGAGTAGTGTAGCACTTTTGTTTTTATTTAGCAATTATTGTCCAACCATGAACTAACTAGGCTCAAAAGATTTGTCTAGCAAATTACAAATAAACTGAGCAATTAGTTATTTTTATTTATATTTAATATTTCATGTATATGTCGTAAGATTCGATATGACTGAGAATCTTGAAAAGTTTTTAGGTTTTAGGGTGAACTAAACAAGGCCTCAAACTGAATGTTGCGATGCGGAGGAAGGTGTGTTGTGCTTTCAAGTCACCGCTACACAAATAATTTTGTAAGACGATGCCTTTTTATTAACAAATGCGGTCACAAAATTCAACCATCTCGGTTCATGCCTACGACTAATGGAGGTGGGTCGCAGGCTCCACCGTAGCGGATTGAGCTCCTGTGCGGCAGATTGAGCTCACCTGCAGAGGAACAAGCTCCCCTGCAACCCAGATCCAGGGCCAAGCCTGGTTTAGGCTATGGGCTTTTTTTGTTTTTTTTTAGTTTATTTTTATAGGCGGGCAAAGGAAGTAAGGAACTATCTTGGTTATAATCTCTATTAACCGATGTCTTTGATTGGAGACGGTTGCAATGTCCGCCTTCATTAACTGATTTTGCCCGTCTCAAAAGGATTGTGTAGTAGTGAGTTGAAAAAAAAAAGCTGATATACGACACCAAAACGGGAAATCAAAGGACATGTCATTACGGCCAGCGGCAAGCTAATGCTAATGCTAAGCACTACTGGAGTGACGAGTAGTGAGTGCACATTCCTAGCTTTGTGCCTAAATGAAATGGCATTGCGTGCACATGCATGCATGTCTGGCCTGGTGGGCTGGCGACGACTCGTACGCACTCCTACTGTTGCGCAATTCAATCGACAGCTCGATCGGCTTCTCATCAATCTCAGATGAGATGCCATGCATGGCCATGCAGGCCACCACACCGCCAAAGTGAGCACGGCCGGACCCGGCCGGCCGGACGGATCGCCACTTACTTTTTGGTCCAGTATCAATATGTATGCAAGATACTCCACACCTCACATGGCGGCGAAAGGGAAACATTGCACTGCATTTGCATTATTCTACAATCTGCACTACAATCTGCACTGCCATGAGTTAATTACTAGCTACTCCTCCCACTACAAAAAATCATCCCTTTTACCGAGTACCCGTAGTTTTGCCGAGTACCAAATCATGACCACTAAGCAAAGGAGAGCTTTGCCGAGTGCTCGTGATTTAGTACTCGGCAAAGCTACGGGCACTCGGCAAAGGGAGCGATTCATGTAGTGGGAGGAGTAGCTTTGCCGAGTGCCATGCCAAGCACTCGGCAAAGACTGCTTTGCCGAGTATCCAGGAGTTTCCAGCTTTGCCGAGTGTCATGGTAGCACTCAGCAAAGTGATCAAAGCTTTGCCGAGTGCTGGCTCTCGGTAAAGAATCTTTAAAAAAAATAAAAAATATATATTCTTTGTTGAGTGTTTGCCACATGTACTTGGCAAAGAATTTTTCAAAAAAAAAAATAATACACCTTTGTCCAGTGTCGGCCACGTCAGCACTCGGTAAAGGACGCCGTTAGGTTGACGGTGTTAGAACACGGCACTTAGCAAAGTTTTTGTCGAGCGTGAGCCACGTGGCTCTCAACGAAGCCCCTTGTGTCGAGGAATTCTTTGCCGGCAGCAAATGGGCTTTTGCCGAATGAGCTCGGCTCTCGGCAAAGGGGCCGAATTCAGTAGAGCCCAGTATATAGAAGTAACGGTGAAGTAGTATATACCCTACCGCACGACACCACGGGAAGTTCGATCGTTTTGTTCACAGCTCGCGGACACAGCAGCCACAGGGGACGACACGACTTCTTGCATTGTATCAAATGCAAATGTCCCCCGGTCGGTGCTCTCGCGATCGAGCCCCTTCGCAGCACGATAAGGCGGCGAATTGATATGACGCTGATGATGAAGCCTGGCGGCCGGCCGGATTCGTGCGCCGGATATGCATGGGGCCGTCACTCGATTGGTGACGGTACCGAGTGAGATCGAGGGATGGGGTCAGTGTGTCGCTGGTGCACGCACGTGTCCATGGCCAGAACGTCCATGGCCATGTTCGCCTGTGTGCCTGTACACACGGGTGATCCGATCAGCGGCCGGCACCATGGATTGCCGGTGTAACCAATCAATTTAGCAGTATGTCTATTGCATCATCCACCATGGATATGCATCATCACTACCAGAGACGAGCATTTTCCTGTCGGTTGCGATTTTTCTTGTTTAAACCGTCAGGAACTTAAAAAGATTCATGTCGGTTCCTAAAAACCGTCAGGATTGATTACGATTACTCCTTACGGTACTAGCCAGGTTCCTAAAAACCGCTAGGAGTTGGACTTGTGTAATATGTGAACACATAGTATAGGAGCTGTTATGTTGTCGAATTCCCAATGTCTGGAACTCGGAACTCGGGATGAAGTAATATGTACTGATCAAGCACAAACATTTGTATTTGGATGACATGTGAATGTGTAACATACTTTTTTGTTAGAAAATGTGTTAAAGCATAAACATGCAGATTTGTGAGCATCCATTAGCTAGAATTATTGGATTAATGGTTGTAAATTAAATTGTACTGCTGGTGCATCTGGTTTGGATTAATGGTTATAAATTAAATTATATTCTAGTGTATCTGGTTTCCTGTCGGCCCTAGCGACAGAAAATAATCATAGATTCCTGTCAGTTTTATTTTTCCTGACGGCCACACTATCAGGACTAAAGTATTGACCGGTCAAAGCAAAGCCGTCAGGAGCTGCCGTCAGGAATTGTTTCCTGACGGCTGACCGTCAGGAAAAGATGATCATTCCTGTCGAGTTGTTCCCGACGGCTTGTTTCTGATGGCAGCCCGATAGGAGTACCATTCCTGACGGTTTTCTGGTCTTTTCTGACGGTTTCTGGCCGTTAGGAAAAGCTCTGAGTCTGGTAGTGGATGTATATAGACAATTAAGAATAATTAATGTTTAAAAGAGTTCTGTAGAAGTACCTTACGAGATAATAGAGATTATAACTGAGACTAAGTATGCTCAACCATGTCATCATGCCGTATTTGTTTGTTCTCGTATTCCTGTGTTTGCCACTTTTATCCCTGTTCCGGCTATTTTCAGTGTGGTCCCGTTTCCATTGATCAAATGTAGTTTAACGGAAACAATTAGGGATCTTTATCGTCCATTTTCATCTCTAGGCGCATATACACTATGTAATGTAATGACTAGCAGCAGAGCCAAGAATTGATCATAAAGGTCGGACAGTGTTCGCATGAGCTTAATTATCAATCGAATCAGTCAACTATTTAGCAGTGTTTTTCTCTTACAACAAAACAGGCAACAGTACTTTCTGCCATGACTTATCAGCCAAACGAACAAAAACAGACTTGCATTTTGTAAGGCTAATAACGTGGAAGAAAGAGGACCAAAAGAGCTCGACTTGTGATCAATTCCTTGTGAGAGGATTTTTTGTGTACCCCTAAGGTACCTTGGCCCACCACTCGAGAGCTATCCATCTGCTTCCCTGGCTCCACCCATTCAATACTCTTCTCCATGAGGTTTTAATTTTATTTAATATAAACAATGCTAATCTTGTTTTTGGAGGGTTGGCTCCACAAGGATGTAGTATTATGTTATGTTTCCCCTTAATGTCTTGTTTGAATGTTTTTTGGATTCGCCTCAATCCACATATGTTGGTACGGATTTGGTTGTAAGTTTCACTTAAATCCATCCCAACACATATGATTTAATGCAAATTCGACTACATCATGTTTGGATTTAGTCGGATTCTCATCAATCCACATGTATTGAGGGTGCATTAGAGTGGAAGTAGAACTAAATTTCACCCCAACATATGTGGATTAAAATGAATCCGACAACATCTAAAAAAGGCCTAATGTGGATGTCAAAATAATAATAAGCTAACAAGATCTTTGGACATGCCCTCATAGGTGATGATCTTAGGTCATATTGCTTAGGTCACTATAATATTTTGAAGCTTAAATAAAAACTTAAACATAATTCGGTTGACTGAGCTCTAGCTAGTCGTCGGGGTTCAAACCCCGTTAACCCGGTGGTCCTATAATCTTGGGGTGCACTACTCTAGCTATGCACTCTTATAAGCAGGGGCGGATCCACGATTGGTCAAAGACTAGAGCCATTGCATTAAACATCAGTGCTAGTTATGCTTGGTTATAGAAATAATAATAATTTATCTACTGAAATTAAGAGATAGGACTAGGGCCATAGCCCAATGGCCCTAGTGTTGGGTCCGCCACTACTCATAAGCTCTACTAGAACAACTAGATCATATATGTTTAACTAGGTGCATACATAATTAGATTGTTTGTAATGGTGGTAATATCTTAATACATTTTAACATTACTCCGTGTTCATTTCATAACTTCAATAGCAAATCATAGCAGCAACATATAGATTGATCATTCCCGCTTCAAAATAGCGTAGAATAAGAACACATAATATGGAAACATAGAAGAAGCTAGCAGATGGTATGTTTGATTTAGCTAAACGGTGGAGGGCCATATATATGAGCTACCAAAACAAACAGATTAGATTATTCATATGAGGGATATTAGTCTAGAATTCCTCGATGGGCAGCAACAACCAAAAAAAATAAATAGAGGCCCCTTGCCGGCCGGAGGCCGCTAGTGAATGGTGACCTCATGAAAAAAAAAAGTGCACAGTATATAGACCTTTTAAAAATGGTTCCAGTTGTGCAGGGAAAAAAACCAAACAGAATATATAAACCTTTTAAAATGGTTCACGTCGTGCAGGGAAAATAAGGCAAACAAATCTATAAAGAAGCTCACGTCGTGCAGGAGAAAAAACTAAAATGGAAAGCTAACCTCGCGCAGGAAACTGGAGAGAGTAAAAATGTGCAGGGAAAAACAAAAAAAAATCTGTAAAAAGTGGAGATGCGGGGTATCGATCCCCGTACCTCTCGCATGCTAAGCGAGCGCTCTACCATCTGAGCTACATCCCCATTCTGCTAAGTGTTATCTTCTAATCCTATAAATGTTTTTACTGGTTACCCTTCGAAATGGCAAGATGGATGGGGTCAGTGAGTGGCGACCGCAGTACTGTTGGATGCAAGGCTCACGTCCACATCAGCGTCTCTTTCCAACGGCACAACACACCCAGGACACGATCGGATCGAATTCGACGCACGACGACACGAGAGAGTCTGGATCGACCCCCCCTGCATGCAGGCGCAGGCCCAGAGCAGAGGAGATTGACGCGGACGGATCAACGGATGCGCCGAAACGTACCCATCGAATAACCACCCCATCTATCATGCATGGAGGAGCTAGCGTCTGGAACAAGGACCGCGCGCACGAGAGCGCGGCGCCACAGCTGATGAAGGAAGAGAGTATGCATGCATGCAATGCAATGGCAGATGTATATATGTATCAAAGCAAAGCAAGCCGGCCGGCCTCGTCATGTCGATCGATCGATCGATCGATCCCCACATCTATCTTTCTATTGAGCCCATGCATGCAGGTAGGTGGCACAAGCTAGCTGCTAGCTAGGGCGTCTACTAGCACCTCGATCGCTTGTCCGGCTGGCCTCGTAAAGCCTTGCTCGTTTAGTTCCCAAAAAACATTCTCTATCACATCGAATCTTTAGACGTATGTATGAAGTATTAAATATAGACGAAAATAAAAACTAATTACACAGGAATTGACGAGACGAATAATTTTGAGGCTAGTTAGTCCATGATTAGACAATATTTATCAAATACAAACGAAATTGGTACTATTCCCATTTTGCAAAATATTTTGGAACTAAACAAGGCCTAAATGCATGCATGCATCACAAATTCACACCGCCCGGCTCTTCATGTGACTGTGCGAGAGCTTGTACGTGTACTTTAGCTTGTGCCCTTGTGCATCGAGCAGCTCTCCACCTCTCGTGCCCGGTGCCCCTAGCTAGCTCGATCCCCTGCGCGAAGGGCGCCGCGCCCTGCTGCTGCTGGTGGTGCCGCCTGCAGGCAGCAAAGCATCCGCCGATCATCAGGGAGCACTGCTCCGTTTAGGTCGCGCGGGCCCACAAGCCTTGGTACCAGCGGCCCAGCCCACCCGCCACGGATCAACAGAACAACCGGGCCCCGCGCCCCGGTCCGGACCAAGATCATCGCTGGGGGCCCATGTTTCCGGACGCGTGGGTGGGTCCCTGTGTCCCGTGTACTACGTGCCTCGCGTCTCGGCGGCAGTCTCGAGTGGGACCGGCACGCGCTCCTCCGCCCGTGTCATGGTGTGCTGCGTGGCGCGCCGGGTGAATGCGGATGGGGCACTGCGCACGGCCCGCCGGACACGCATCAATCATGCGTCCGCGCCGCGGGACGGCGGGAGTCCATACTGGATGTGGGCCCCTGCGCCTTTAACCCGGATACTACTGTAGTACGTGGCCACATGAACCCTCCTCGTTATAAAGCGCCACACACACGATAGATGATGCTAACTACGCAATCATTAACTCGATCGGGGGGATTTTTTTTTTCCCTGGTGCATCAATCATCTTTTCACCGCCAAAATGTAATAGTAACCGGTTAAATTAACTTCCTCTCTAGTAGCTTGCATCATTGTTTTTGAGAGAACAGCTTGCATCATCATTGTTCGTGAATCGTGCACCAGAAGCGTGTTTGTAATGAACGTACAAATCTGTACCCCCTGCGGGCATATCGATCTGGGACTGTGCTTTCGCCGCGTGGTATGTAAAAGCTTGCTGCAGAAATATAACCCTAGACAAAGATTGCAGAAAGCGGCCGGCCAGAAACGACTTGTGAGCGTCGGATGCAGCATGTTCCGTGTGATTGATCGATCTGGATCCAACACGACAGAGCTAGGACAGTGTCTTCGCATGGGAGGGCAAAAAAAAAAAAAAAAGGACACTTCAACACCTTCAAGCAAGCAGACAGAATAGTGTGGACGAGGGTTGCATCCTAATAATCCAATGTATGATTGATTGTTGATTGATCACAGCGACACCGGATAAAACGTTTCCACGCCCAGAAGAAGGTCATTGGTCCTTTTCTTTTCTTGAGAAACAAGGCAGCTTCCTTCACCCATTATTCCCTGACGTGGATTGGAACGGGTGCAAGAACCTACCTTACCTTACAGTGAAGAAGAAATATTCTTTAATTTTCTGCGGCATGCGCATAACAGCATAAGCACTACTGCCAATGACACATTTAGGTGCCATACATATATTCCTATGCACTTATATCATCTCACTGATCATCGTTTCCATGAATCAGCAATCAGTCCCAGCCCTTTCCCTCCCACTAATTATTAGCATAACCTCCCTGGGCGGTTTGCTTGGTTAGGACATCTTAAACAATCATTTTATTAGACTTTGATTAGAGAACTGTGGACCTAGAAACTAGATTTTTTTTGTTCATTAATTACGGTGCCAAGTAAACAAAATAGAGGTGTGCAAACTAAGGATAGCTCAGCTCTGGTTGGGTTCTCATCGACAATAAGATATTTGTAGTGACTTCGTCAATCTTGAGATCTGTCGGTTTAGTATTGATCCTTCAAATGTACTTAGAGAGGGTGTCTACATGACTTGATCGATAACTATAAAAACTATCTTACAATTTCTAGGTTGAAACTGCCATTGCAAATTGTATTTCTTTATGTTGGGTTGGAAAGATATATCATCCAAAAAATAGGTTCATAATAGTATTATATTTTCATGTAGTTTACAAAATATAATATATAATAGCAAAGCTAAAGGTTCCTAAAGTCGTGTTTTGGACAAAGTTTTTTTAAAAAAAAAGTGACCAAGGAACAATTCCATGCCTACCGTTATTCCAAAGGTGAGACCAAAAAGATGATACTATCGTTTATATATTAAAAAAGGATGTTATGATGGATAATGGATTGTTGTGAACAACAATATGGAATTTTTGGTTTTTGCAAAAACATGTTTTGTCTATATGCAAATTTGCTGGAGTAACTGAACAAAGTATTGTTGCCCCTACCACTTCTCTCTCAGCTTATTCTCCTCTCGCCAACAATAAGTATCCCCCTCTGCTAAAAAATAGGATGTTTTAAGATTGTTAAGACAAATTTGTGCTAAATATGCATGTATCCCTATTATTATTGAAGGTCATCCATACTAATTAAGGAATAAGCCACTAATGAAAGGAATGCATGAAGGCATACAAACTGCAATCTCAAGTTGATATGGGGTCCAACCTAGTTCCAGTAACTAAAACATTAAGTTTTTTTAGACAAAATTTGAATCATAAAGCATAAAGTTTTCTCCGAGAATTTTAGGAAAAGTCTATCATGTGGTATCATATTTTTTTATAGATTCCCTCCATATAAAAACATAAATAAATTTGAAGATATTAGGACAAAATTAAGCTATAATGAAAAGGTCAGACATTCTTTCCTTAAATAACCGTCCTGATTGGTGCAACAAGCTGCCAGGTCAGCTTCTTATTGGCCAGCTCCCTATTGGGATTACTGGACTTAATTTCTTATATCCGAGACAAAATTAAGGCCTATTTAGATCCCAACAGAGCTATACGTTGGGTTATAATAATCTAGATTATGGATTCTAATAATAATCTAGAATGTTGGATCCCCTAATTGTTGGGAGTAAAGATTTTTGTGAAAAAAAACATTACCCAACAACTTTTACTGGTTATGCAAATATAATCATCCTCTATTCCAGATTTCTTGCTAGCGAAAGATAGATAACAAGAACGGCTCTCTAGAGTAAGCTCAAGATATATAAAAGCTGTTGGAGAGTGAAAGATATAGAAGACAATTTTTATGTAAATAACTCTCCAAATGATAAAGTGTGAGTTTTAGAAAGATACTTAGAGATGCTTTGACTATTGTTGTTAGAGTATGAGACCAAGAACGCCCTTTGCAAGCTGCTGCTTCTTTATTAATGGAGGATAAGGTGAAGATGAAAGTTGATTTGTTTAGGCCCCATAATCTCTAATTAGCTAGTGTTAGGTGGATTACATGATTATTGTACACTTCTTCTATATTTTAGGTGCCTAAATTTTAAGATAATTTCAAGCAATACTCTTGTACTACCGATTAGTATGAGTAAATTGTCACTTTTATGATTTGTTATTTGTCCTTGTGTCATAATATATCATTTTTTTTATCCTTGTCTGACTTTAGAAATAATTGTAAATTGTTAAATTGTGTTCGTGTCAACACACATAAGATTTTGTCAGATTTATGGTTTTATCTAACAGGCTTTTTATTCTCGAAGCCAAAAATTACAGTGCAAGGGACTAAAACTACAATTTTAATATAAAATATATGTAATATTTGTTGCTTGAAAAAAAACAAAATTTAGGCACCTAAAAAATAGTAAATCTCATTATTGTAATATGGCGTTTTGGTTATAGTATTTTTTTTACCCCACAATCTAGTAGCATGTTTGAATCACCGTTAAATTATTTTAGCTGCCACTGATGTACTGTAGTACTCACGGAGTACTTTTCCTTTTTAAGAAAAAAATATCTGCCACTTTGTCAGGTCCCCATGATGATGAACTGGACTTCTGGAAGCCTACTTAATTGTGGATTTGTGATCCCACGTTATCAACAGGGGCTCGAAACTCTATATTATTGCAAACTATCAACAAAAATAGAGTAATTCTAAACAAATTAAAAGCCCTTCATCATAGGGAGCTCGTGAGAAAAGTTGATGACCTCACAGCTCACGTGCTCAACAAACGTACCACCGAACATTATAGATCGGGCCTCCGGCGCATGCACAAGGCTGATTAATTACTCTAGATTGTGTCTGTGACTTGTGCTGTGGCCTGGCCACTAGAGAAAAGCGCACGCTACTGCACTAGTAGGAGGAGTATTAAACTCTGCCCACACGGTACCGATCGAGAAAGGTTGGGGTCGACATGACAAATATTCGCCATTTGGTAGGTGCCGGAAGGTTAATTAAACTATCGAGGTGCGAGGTGCTTTTGAGGAGTAGTATACAACATTTCTTTTCAGATCGATAACGATCTGACCAAACCACACCGTGTGTGTGATCCTTAATAGTAGTATATATGTATATAGTAACAAGATGACTAATTAATGCCATATATAATTGTGAACGACGTACCGGCCGTGCGTTCCAACCCACCTCCTAAACAAGTCTCTATTCTAAATCTAGAGACTTGATTAAAAAAATCAACTCCAACTCACCTTCTACTTGGGCTCCCATTTTCCATGTCCTCCTAAATTATAGTTTCAACCCCTCACATCTAGAACTCCCTATCCTACTTGTTTAGGAGGTGGGTTGAAGTTAGGTCTTAATTTAAGCTCCTACTTTTTTTATCATAGCATGTAAATAAAAATTAAGAGCTTAATTTAAGGACTTGGGTTGGATTAGCGTTTGTTTATTTAGGGTCTCTATAATTTGGAACCGACGACAACTATATAAGTGGTATGCTTGAAATGGAACAAGATCTTTTTGGATGACTGTGATTTCTGCACACAATGGTCCTGATGAACCATGTACACATATGGCCCAACAACTGCGATCTGAGTCACTTGGGATCATGTGGGCTCGGTAGCCAGTACATGAGTTTTCCTTCACGTGCTACTGTTTTTTTAATTACAGTCTTAATGGAATTCCTAAGAGTTTTATGAGTATTAAAAAAATTACTCCTTTTATTCCAAATTATAAGATATGTTATCCTTTTTAATATATACACATAGTGTATATCTAAGTGTATAGCAACATCTATCTATCTAAAGAACCCAAAATATCTTATAATTTAGAATGAAGGGAGTGCTAACTTAACAAACTTGCTAATGTGACATGGTACTAATAAAGAGAGATAACCAAAGTTTGATAGAAGTAAAATGAGTTTCATGGGATGAAATTTAGTTCATATCATTTCTAACACATTAGAGTCTTGAAAATTGAGGCATGAAACCTTTAGTGACACTGGGCATATGCGTGTTGCATACTTTCTTAGCATCCTGTCCTGCGTACGATAGACACATTTCATTACACCAAACTTTATTATAAGTGTGACTTTGACTTTGCTTGCCATATTTTTGTTCTGTAGTAACCATAGTTTGTCTAAGGTTAACCATAACAAAAATTAGACACGAACTAAACACAGGCGATAGGATAGTCAGTTGAACGAGAATGTACAACACCGCACATGAATCTTTGCTGGAAGTCATTTATCACTCCCTAGCTCCATCCCAAATTATAAGACTTTGACTTTTTTACTCTAAATGTGACCACTAGTCTTATTTAAAAAAATTGTGCAAATATAATTAAATTTAAGTTATTCTTAAAACTTTTATTAATAAACCAAGCCGCAATAAAAAAAGTGATATTTTACACAAACTTTCGAATAAGATGAGTGGTCAAAATTTATTTTAAAAAGTCAAATTTCTTATAATTTGAAATGGATTGAGTAGCGAACACCCATAGACCCAGTCAATTTTTTTATTTCTTTCTGAGACCGTGCTGTCCTTTGCCTTTGCTCCCACACATGACACATCCAAGTTTCTGAGCACATGAACATCGTGCATGCACATTATGGTTATGGTGGAGATCGATAAGAAGCAATCCCAAGTGAGAAGCTATCTTCCAATTATGACAGTGGAGAGTGGACCATTTGGAAACCTCAACCAATAATCCTAACTGCACAAGCCAACCTACAGGTGTGAATCGAAGTGTGCAACTTCCTCATAACGCAACACACCTATTTTCAATTATTCATGCATCCTCGCCATGACAAGCTGGCCATTTACTTATTTTTAGGGAACACCTAACGTTCTTCGGCATCTGGACATTAAACGCTGTAGGGTCTTCATTGTGCCCTGGTAAATAGCTGTATCGTTTTTTTTGCAGGTGTCGGCTAATTCAACCATGATAACTCCCTACCGAATTCGGCACGTGTGTCGTCCAACTGATGAACTGATTAGTGATTACACATTGTTTATAGAAAGGTGTACATGCATTTTTCCCTGTATGATAAGAAATAAAAAGGGGAAAGCCAGAGTGTTCCTTAACCTCTCAATGTTTTATTTTTGGTGCCTAATATTTGTGTCTAGATTCAGGCTCAGTGGCACCATAGCCATGTTTGAGACTTTCGATCATTTAACAGGTAATTTTTATTAACACCTACTCCCTTCCGGACCATTTTGTAAAGCGTCATGGCCCTTACTCCAGATATCAAGGCACGATCCTCCTCTTTTGCGGCGCACGCATAGTGAGAGTTTTCTGGCGTTGTTTCCAAGGCTGCCATATCATGTGGAATAAAATAAAATGAAATTTGAATGAAACACCTACTTTCGATGGAGAGTTTCATTTCATAGTTTCATAGACGTTTAATTCCAAGACTCATAGAGAGTTGGTAATCGTGATAAGAGAGTTTCATCTAGATAAAACTCATTTTTCTCTCTCTTCTTAAACACACCGCCATATAATCAAACTTCCTATTAACTTCTTGTGACCCGCCGTACAAAGCAATTGGTGCATGCAGAATAATCAAGGGAAGTGGCGTATAAAAAACAAGCTTGGTGCATGCAAAATGCTTTGTACGTCTTCAGTCACATAACCTTGGCCTTGTTTAGATCCAAAAATTTTATAGATTCGGGGACCGTAGTATTTTCGTTTGTATTTGATAATTGAGAGAATTGGTTGTGGGACATGCAGAATGGTGGTCATTTGACAGCGGACACTAGGAAAAATTAGATTGCTCAAAGACACTATGTTTCTTGTCAAATTTGTTGGCGGACACTACGTCTAATCAAACATTATTACAAAATAAATATAAAATCATATAAGTGTTAGAAAATTATACTATAACTTTTTTTACACTCTACATGATGAGAACTATAGTGTAAAAATATTCGTCTCATAAATTATAGGCAAACTGTGCGATTAGTTATTTTTTTTATCTATATTCAATGCTCCATACATGTGTCATAAGATTTAATGTGATGGGAAATCTTAGAAAGTTTTTGGATTTTGAGTGTAACTAAACAAGGCCTTAGAATGCTCAGCATAAAAGCTCATCAGTAATCCTAGCCCAACTAAAAAACATGGGAACGCCTTAGGAAGCTGCATAGAGGGAGTATAAGGCTATAAGTGATTGTGATTCCTCCATCCATAGTGTTAAACAAAATTGACCAAGAACTTATTAACTTCAAATAGAGGGATTAGCGAAATTTTAACCACACATGTCTCAAAGTTGTAATAAATTAAGGCTACAAAAAGAAATTCAAGCTGTAAAACAATCCATAACGTACACACGGATGCTTCGGTTAAATGGGTCCAATGAAACAAAAATAAAAAAAAATAATAATCAACAAACGGGACAGCTGAAATCAGCACAGGATTGAGCTAATAATAAGTGATTAATTAACAAACCAGTGGAAAGCATCTCCACATCAAACACGAAACCGCCCTCCGAATGAAACCAGAACAAGACCGACCATTTTGGACGGCACGGCCGGAGCTGATTACCGCTTACATCATCACTAGTACAATCGCCGCTTTTTTTTTTCGTTTTTTTTGAGAAGTAATCGTCCAAATTTGAATGGCCCGCAGCCTCTGCAAGCAACCAGCAGGCCACCGGCCACCGCCGTGCCCGTGCTGCTGTCAAGTGGCACACGGGGACCGGACGAGTGGACTCCTCCTCCCGTCCCGAGCCGCACATCGCGACCAGCCGGCTCTCCAGTCCCAATCCCAAATCCCAACCGAAGGACAAAAAAAAAAGAGAGAGAGAAAAATGGGCGAGGAAAACAAGGGAGCGACGACCTGTGCTGTGCCTTCCCGTCGCTCCTCCGATGGACATCCAGCGGCTGCGATTCAAAACAGGCGCGAGACGTTGGACGCCTACCCAGTCAGAGACGGATCGAGGTCCGTATTTGTATATTGCCTTGTTTCCTGACCGCCGCTCCTGCATTATTCCGCCACGTAGCAGTAGCACGTACTATACGCTAGCGAAGCAGGCCTCCGAAATCCTGGAGAGATCCAACTGGTATCGGCGTGGGTTTCGGAGCAAGGGAGTTTACACTCTTGCCCTTGATGCCAGTTGCTGCTGCTCAAAAAGCATGGGGCTGGCACGTCATTTCGCTGGGGCCGTTAACCGTCTCACGTGCTTTGGTTAGCACAACAGTAGTACTACCGGTCCGATTTGTGTTGGCCCACGTGTCATTGCAACAACAGTACGTTCGTAAAGTTGTGCCACGGACTGTAAATTATAATATTGCTCTGCCTGATGGTGTTCGACTGTTCGTAATGACGGATAAGCCCTTTAGCTGCTGTGGTAATTGCGGAGGCGATTTTCAGTACCTGATGGGTGTGGTTAAGCAACCATCGTAGTACTTGGTGCCTCTTCTCTTAGTCAGGACCAACCTACGACCCATGGCATGTGACTATGTGAGAGCTAAATATAAGTCCTAAGTAACATTTATTGTTTGGGGAGTTAGAGCTTGCTACTCTTTATTATTATTATTATTATCATCATACCTAATGTTGCCAACAGTACTCATCCCAAAATTGCATAGGTTATTAAGTGAGCAATCGTGTTGATTTCAGACACAATAGCTGCCTTGGCATTATTCCATCGACGAAAATTACGAGTCTATGTCCACATGGAAATGAGAACGTATAATACAGAAATGCAAAGCGTTATATCCTGTGGAGGAACTTTTTCGTTGTGAATCAACTAACATGAACTCTACTCTCTCCGTTCCTAAACAAGTGCACACCTCGCTTTTCTAGGGAGCCAAATACTTTCAAGTTTGATTAAGTGCATATATAAATAACTAATCATATTTATGATGTGTAACAAATATCATTGAATTAACATTAGAACATACTTTTATGGAGTGAACTTATTTAGAGAGACAAACAATATTATTCTCTATACGTGCCTGGTTAAATTAAAAAAGGCTTAGCTCATTGGAAAGCAAGATGATACACTTACTTTGAGACAGAGTGGTACTTACTACTTAGTGACGCCAAAGGTCCACCAAATGACAGTATCTTGCAAATTCTGCAGACTGCGAGGGCTATCCTGCATTTTCCAGTGCAGTTACGGCACACGGGCGGGCGCGCGCTCTTGGCGTAGCCGTTAGCGCCGTTAACTTGGAGCCCGGCAGCCGTTAGCCACCAGTGTCCCTGACTCGTGCTGCTCCCACTCGCTTTTTTCTGGATCTGACGGAGCCGCCGAATTACGTGCGCCATGTGGCCGATTCAAAACCTTCCCGATGCGAAGCAGCCTCCACCGCTCCACCCCCATTTAAATTTAAACAATTTTCTTTTAATAAAAACCACCTCCACGAAATTCGCAGGCCACCTTAATTCCCATTATTATTATTATTTTTTTATTCTCTTCTCCCGACCCAGCCCGCTGCGGACTGGGTGCTGCCTGCTTCCTTCCTTCCTTCCTCTCTCCTTTCTCTCCTCCAGCGACAGAGACAGGGAGGGAAGCAGAGGAGGCGTAGCAGCTGCGGCGGAGGCGGGCAGCCGCGGCCCGCGCGATTCGCGTCCGGGAGGGGGGGTCGGACTCGCGGCGCCTCTCTCTCCATTCCTGCGGTTGGCGGCCAGCGAGATCGGCTGTTATTTTTTTTCCCTGGCAGTTTTTGGGAGGTTGTTTTGCTGGGTGTGAGCGTGGATTGGCGACGGGCGGAAGGGGTTTGGGCGTGGATTTGAGACCGTCGGGGCGGAGATCCCGCGGGGACCGTCCTGCGGTTTCGTCGGCGGTCCGTGAGTTGGATTCCGGGCGCTGCGCTGCGCCTGCGCCGCCCGCCCGGCCGGCCGGCGAGACGATGGCGTCGGTGGAGGTGCGGTCGGTACGGAAGTCCGCGGCCCTGCGTGCGCGCGGCGGGCCCAGCAAGCTGCAGCCGGCGCGGTCCATGCCGCTCGACTACAGGTACTCGGCCGCCGGGGCCGCCTCGTCGCCGAACGGTGGCGGGCGCGGGCCGGCTGCGAACGGCGTCGGGCGTCGTGCGGCTGCGGCGGAGTCAGAGAAGGAAGAGGATTTGGTGCGGTTGGAGCGGGACGACGCGGACTCGCCGTACAGCTCCAAGGCGGTGACGGCAGAGGAGGAGGAGGAGGAAGTGGGGGAGAGAGGTGGAGGAGGAGACGAGGTGGATTCGGTGGCCGCGGCGACGCCAAGGAGATTGTCGCCGAGGGCAGCGGCGAGCCCCACGGAAGGCGACGCCAGGTGGAGTGACACCAGCTCGTACGGAGCTAAGAAGGTGGGCTGTCTCCCTTACATTTCTGATGCTTTTGAAATGTGGGGAGTGTTGGGGTTGGGAATTCAGAACATTGGGAAATTGTTTTGGTGAAACAATGGCAGATGCGATGCTGATCTGGTACTTTGATAGAGGGATATGTGAAACCAAGCGCTGCTATAAGCTATGCTAATCACCATTTGTTGCTTTGGCACGTTCAAAGGTGTGAATTTGTGCCCTTTAGGTTGTTTTTGCATGGCAAGTAAGATAATGCAGGTATCCTGAGTGTTTTACTTTTTTCGTTTCTATAGTTCCATCCATCTAGGTTATTAATGAATGGGGAAGTGATCTTTCTTCTATGATGGGAGCAAGGATATTTACCATTTTACTGCAAAACATGTTTTTCGTTCCATCTTGAAGGATTTAGACAAACTTTAGTGTTTCCTACTAGATTTTACTCTTCTAGTTAGAAGCATTTCAATAACTGTAGCATGTCAAAACCTACAGAAGCATCAGATTAGTTATTCAGATTTTATTTTTTGGAACACAGTTAACCAAATTTCCCATCTCAGGTCATGCCTGTTGGTATTCTACATGACACATTGCACCTAGTTACTATGCTTTCATGCCAACTGACTTTTTTTTGGAAGTGTGCAATGCCACACATAGTATCTAGTTGCTAGACCTCTGTCTCACATAGTATCTAGTTGCTAGACCTCTGTCTTTTCAAGCAACTTGCATTTGGACACCTCTCCTCACTTGGATTACAGCGAGAATTTATATTCTACCCTATATGTGTTGCAGAAGCATAGAGTTTTCTGTCAGCTTCCGAACGGTGATTGGGCATTATGCACAGTACTTACAACCTCTGGTGATGAGTCCGTTCTAAAGGTTTCTGAAGGAAAAGTAAGTTGCAGATTTCTTTCTGAGAGAGTCCGTTCTATAATCACTGGAAGGCTGGAAGCATCATCATTTGACCCCCCTCTTTTCCCTTCTCAAGGTACTGCGATTGAAAACAGACAGTCTTCAACCTGCAAATCCTGAAATTCTTGATGGAGTGGATGATCTTATGCAGCTAAGTTATCTAAGTGAAGCATCAGTACTATACAATCTGCAGTACAGATACTCCCAGGACATGATTTATGTAAGCACTGATATGATTTTTTTTCTTTTTATTGAGTTCAATTAATGGCTTTATTATTGATATTTATCGTGCTGTAGACTAAAGCAGGTCCAGTTTTGGTGGCTGTCAATCCTTTCAAGAAAGTTTCATTGTATGGTAATGAGTACATTGATGCATATAGAAATAAATCAATGGACAGTCCACATGTTTATGCAATAGCAGATGCAGCACTTCGTGAAATGAAAAGAGGTCAGTCCACAAATGTTGATGCAACAATCTTGGTTGTCTAGCTAAATTTGTGCCTAACTAAGTGCTCTATTCCTTTTCAGATGAAGTCAACCAATCTATAATTATAAGGTGGGTAATTTTTTTAATGAGATATTCTTAGTGTAATATACCCTGTACTTTGATGATAAATGATGGTAAATAGAGTCAAGCCTCAGAATGTTTTCTTTTTCAAGATGGCACTGTTTCATTTATACTAGTTTTCCCATCAGCTGAACTGAAGAAATAGTAACCTGTCCATCCAAGTGTATTTTACCTGTGTTGTGCATTAATTAAGTTCAGATCCTAAGGATCCTGTTGAGAGGATTAAAAGATGCGTTGTTTTTTTGGTTTACTAGAATCATGATGTGACTGGTCTTCAAACTGATGGGATAGGCATTGGCTCATGTACCCTTTCCATTATGTGGTTCACTTGACTCAAGAATTTTTTTTGGATACATCACTTGTCTTGAATATGAATATATATACATTTCATGTGGTAGAAATATTTTACTTGAGGGCCCAAGTTAAAGTTTGTTTTCTATGTTAGTTTGCTCAGTTCATTTGAGATATTGATTGCTTAATATTCTAGTAGCAGTGCAGTACCCTTATTGATTATGTGAAGAGGTGATGCCATTTTTATTCTTTTGATACAGTGGTGAGAGTGGAGCAGGAAAAACAGAAACCGCAAAAATTGCTATGCAGTATCTAGCTTCTCTTGGAGGTGGAAGTGGTATTGAATATGAAATTCTTCAGACCAATCCAATACTCGAGGCTTTTGGCAATGCAAAGACATTGAGAAATGATAACTCAAGTCGTTTTGTAAGTTTTATTTTTTTTCTTGTGTGTTCAGTATACTACACCTTCGAATGAAGACCAATCCTTATTCTCGATTGCAGGGAAAGCTTATCGAAATTCATTTCAGTACCACTGGAAGAATATGTGGTGCCATGATTCAAACATGTATGCAGATCTATCAAGTCCCCTTATGTATCATTAATATTTGCTGGTTTCATATTAAATTTCTAACTATGGTTGCTTAATTTTTCTGATTATCTTGTTGCATGAACAGTTTTGCTTGAGAAGGTAACTTCTAATCTTATGTTTGTCCTTTGAAAAATAGACTGCTATATCATTTCACAGCTATTAGCCTAATATGCCTTCTTTCACCATGGCAGTCCAGAGTTGTACAATGTGCAGTTGGTGAGCGATCCTACCATATATTTTATCAGCTGTGTGCTGGTGCACCTGTGTCTCTAAGAGGTAAATAATCTATTGATTATGGTGTCATCTGATTATATCCTTCAAGCAATTCTGACGTTCTATTTTAGAAATCGCTATTATTTGTTTTTCTCATTTTCCAGCAGCGATTGTTCCTTCATAATTCTTAATGGAAAATCCACGTTCCTCACTTTTCCTCTGCATAACCATGATTGGATCATATAAATTTCTTTATGTTTTTTATACAGAGAAGTTGAATTTGAAAAAGGTGGATGAGTACAAATATCTTAAACAGAGCTGTTGCTATTCAATTGCGGGTGTGGATGATGCCCAAATGTTTCGAACTGTGACGGTACACTGTTTCTACCTCATTCTACAAAACAAGCTCTTTTCGTGTGTGTGTTTTCTGTCCTTTGCTCCTGTCATGTTTGCTGATTTCTTCTATTTTAGGAAGCTATGAACATCGTTCATATCAGCAAAGAGGACCAAGAGAATGTTTTTGCAATGGTCTCTGCTGTTCTATGGCTGGGGGATGTCTCATTTACAGTAATTGACAATGAAAGTCATGTTGAAATCATTGTAGATGAAGGTAAAATTTCGTCTGATCTTCACTCAATAACTTAGTGTTCTTCTAACGGTCTGAATGTTTCTTCATCCCCTCATTGTACTAATTTTGTTGTCTGTCATTTCCTAGTTTTCATTTCAGCAAATTTACTTTAGTTTCTGTTTGTTGCACATCATTTTGAATAACACCTTTCATTTGATTCTGTTCTACCTTGTTTTATTTGTGGTTTCAGAATCCTGAAGTTTGAAATTGCTCCTTTACAAAAATTCTAATAAGATGTTTTACAATTGAAATACTGTTTTTTACTATTGTGGAATTTTCTGATTTATGATGCCCTGCTTTCCATTGGAACTTCAAGATTTTGGGAAACATCTAGTGTACAAAACTAAATTTTGCACTATAGTCTTGAGCTATGAGGTCCTGTATTAAAAGCTATCCTGATTTTTTTGCTACGGTCAAGACTGAGCAATAGCTCAGTTTGTAGATGCTCCATTTCAGAGGCTGCCCACCCAAGGTTGAACCTTGGTGTTTCTAGGTTGTGTGAATACATTCCTAAAGAGTTTTTACCCACCACATCAAACTAGTTCCTTATCAATAAACCTTCTGAGATTATTTACTACTAGGGAAAAAAAATCATGATAACCGCAAATTTGGCGTTGCGAATGTAGTCCATATGTTTGACAGGTTGAGCCTCAACACAGAACTGTTGATATATGATTAGAGTTTATTTTTGTCAGGATGAGATTTGCTGCAACAGAGTGCATGTGCATAAAACTTGTTTCAAGGAGTCTGCCAAATGATGTTTTGGAAAACTGAACACAAATTAGCAATTGGTATCACAACAAGGCACTGCTATGGATTTTTTTTTTTAAAAATGTCCTATTCTATTGCAGCTTCAAGAACGGTTGCAGAACTTCTTGGCTGCAGTATTGAAGATCTCAATCTAGCTTTGTCAAAGCGCCACATGAAAGTCAATAATGAAAACATTGTCCAGAAACTTACCCTTGCTCAGGTTTGTTGCTTATAAACTTATGGTAAACTATCAACCATAGTTATAGGAAGTACTATAATTTGTATATCTGATGCATCTACCCTTTTTAATATTTCAGGCAACTGACACAAGAGATGCTCTGGCCAAATCAGTCTATGCCAGTTTGTTTGAGTGGCTTGTAGAACAAATTAATAAGTCTCTCTCAGTAGGCAAGCGTCGAACTGGGAGATCAATCAGTATTCTTGATATCTATGGCTTTGAGTCATTTGATGTAATGTACCTTTCTTTTTTACCTAAAGTCGTCATATATTAAATTGCATATAGTTTACTCGTGACATTATTTCATTTGCAGAAGAACAGTTTTGAACAGTTCTGCATTAATTATGCTAATGAAAGGTTGCAACAACATTTCAATCGTCATTTGTTTAAGCTTGAGCAAGAGGTAAGTTATTTTTCATGTTTCATACGTGCAGAATCTGTTTTCTCAAGTTGCACTTCTTTTAATCAATTGGTTAGCATTAAAAGGTGTGAATTTTAGAACGATGGTTCATTTATTATGTCATGAGCTTTTTTTTATTCTTAAAGCAGCTTTGTTTCTTTGTTACATCCATCCCATGCTTAATTATGTAATTTTGAACAGTATTTTATCACAAGCTTATTATTGTGCTTCTTTTGGGTGTTCTAGGCAGAAATGTGGAATGTGCTTCTAGAATCTTCTAGTGTTATCTAAGTGGAAAATGGTGTACATGAAATGCTACTTATTCATGCTATTTTTTAATACTGTCAAACACTCTAAGAATCAATTTGTTTCTATGAACAGGAATATGTGGAGGATGGCATTGACTGGGCAAAGGTTGACTTTGAGGATAATCAAGACTGTTTGAGTCTCTTTGAGAAAGTATGAGCCACTACATTCTGTTCACTGATGTCACTTGCTAACGACAATATGGGCCCACAAATACTGCTTTAAGATAAAAAAAACTTTTCCTATTTTATTTCACAATAAGCAAAGATAAGTGCGCCTGCTAGGATGCCTAGTCCATTATTGATGAGGAAAAAAAAGAAAAAAAATTGTTGACCTTGTATGCTTTCTTTTGGCTGAAAAGTATGGTATATTAGAAGATACGAAGTAAAGATTTGTTTATCTAAAATAATACTTGTCAAAGTGAAATTTTCTTGGAAGAATGTGTCCAAATGGCTGGGTGGGTTTGTGCGAGGTTTCTTGACCTCTTGTACTATTTTCCTTCTGAATGAAATGACATACGGCTCTCTACTTTGTTGGAGAGAAATACAATGTGTCAAATGGCTGAAAGCTAAGTCTATGATTTTGGAATACTCCACCCTGCAGTCTGCAGATATTATTGTTAGATATAAGTTGGTTCTATGGAGCTTTGCCAAAACTTTGGTGGATTTATGGACCTGGACAATATTGCAAAGTAAAAGGAGTTACTGGCTTCTCAAACCATGATGGTAAAGCAAGGTTATGGCTTAGAGACAACATACATAGACCTGATAAATGTTACAAGTAAAATGACTGATATATCAAACCAAGAGATAAGGCAAGAATATGGCTTAGAACCATATTCTTATTAAATCAATTAGACTTGGACAATTCATACTTTTTTTTTTCTTATTGTTTTTCATAATTTCATTTACAGGATCTGAAAACCTTGTAAAGTATCCTAATTTCTCTTGCTTTGTATATCTTGCAAACTTGACCTGCAGCCATCTAGTAATATATATATTCTTGCTGTCTAACATTCTTACTTAATACAGAAACCACTGGGGTTATTGTCTCTGCTGGACGAGGAATCTACTTTCCCCAATGCCACAGATCTTACTTTTGCAAACAAGCTTAAGCAACATCTTGACTCGAACTCTTGCTTCAGAGGAGAAAGAGGCAAGGCATTTGCTGTCCGTCACTATGCAGGAGAGGTTGGATATTGCTATACATTCACTGTTACTTTTCACAGTGAGCAGTAGTTTGCTTTCTTTCATCTTTGTTTTACCATTTATCATCATTGGTTCTTATTCTTGATAATCAGGTGGCTTATGATACTTCGGGTTTTCTGGAGAAGAATAGAGATTTATTGCACATGGACTCGATTCAGCTCCTTGCCAAATGCAAGACTTCTCTGCCAAAAATGTTTGCATCTAAGATGCTAGTTCAATCAGATAATTCTATGTCTGTTCCATATAGATCTAGTGCTGCTGATTCTCAAAAACTAAGTGTTGCCATGAAGTTCAAGGTGTATATTTTGCACTCCCAGAAAGAGCCACTCTGCTAGATCTTGATTGAATCAGAACAGTTTAATTGACAATATGTGCAATTTTTGCAGGGTCAACTGTTCCAACTTATGCAAAGACTGGAAAGTACAACACCACACTTTATTCGCTGCATTAAACCAAATAATTTACAACTCCCTGCAATTTACGAACAAGGACTTGTGCTTCAACAACTTAAATGCTGTGGGGTTCTTGAGGTTGTCCGGATTTCAAGATCTGGATATCCAACAAGAATGACTCACCAGAAGTTTGCTCGGCGGTAAGTTGATACTCTGAACAACTGCAATAAATTTCTGCCAACTTGTTTTAATACGAAAGTTAATACTTAATTTAATCAGGTATGGCTTTCTTCTTCTTGAGGATGTTGCATCCCAAGATCCACTCAGTGTTTCAGTTGCAATTCTTCATCAGTTCAACATTTTACCTGAGATGTATCAAGTTGGCTACACAAAGTTGTTTTTCCGAACTGGCCAGGTTAGTTGTTCTATTTATTCAATTTGCTGGTACTGGCCACATTAGAAACTAAAGCTATTGCTTTCATTACATGTTTATAGACCATTCATTGTCCTGGATTTTTTATCTTTATATGTATGCGCTACCTTTTTATTTGCTAAGCATTTGGTGAAAATAATCTTGTGTTACTGTGTCCTTTGATATTGGGCTGAAGATTGGCAAACTTGAAGATACTCGGAATCGTACTCTGCACGGTATTTTAAGGGTTCAAAGCTGTTTCAGGGGGCATCAAGCCCGTCATCATGCGAGAGAACGAATAAGAGGAGTTTTGGCTCTTCAATCATGTAAATTCTCCTTGATTCCTATCTTGACATATTTTACTTTTTATTGTTGAATTATTCTTCTTTAAGTTTACCATATGGAATGGACCCCACCCTTCTTAACTTGCAGTCATTCGTGGTGAGAATGCACGGCAAATTTATTCCTCTTTGTCGAGGAAACATAGAGCAGCAGTTATTTTGCAGAGAAATGTGAGATGTTGGCTCGCAAGAAGGTATTTCATAAAACTCCGGAAGGCCTCGGTAATAATACAGTCTGGTACGAAGATTCTTGATCCTCCTTTTATAGAAGTTCATTGGAGGGAAGCGATTATCTGACACACTGTTTCCATGTCTTCCTATTATAGGTATTCGTGGCAGTCTTGTTCGAAGATGTAATGGAAATATTGATCTAATAAACGTGCTAAGAGAGTTTGAATCAAAACAGGTACAATAAGTGTGTGTGTGTGTGTGCCCTATGTTGTGCCACCGGCGGTTATATGCATGACATCCTCCTTGGAATGTGTTGCTTCATTCTTAAATAATTGAAACTGACCTGAGTTTTACATTATTAATATTCTTTCAGGAGGCAGAGGGTGACCAAATTTTGATCAAGGCATCAGTCCTGGCTGAGTTACAGAGGCGGATACTAAAAGCCGAGGCCACAGTTCGTGAAAAGGATGAAGAGAATGAGATGCTTCATCAGCGGCTTCAGCAATATGAAAACCGCTGGTTAGAGTACGAGCAGAAAATGAAAGCTATGGAGGAAATGTGGCAGAAGCAAATGCGTTCATTGCAATCGAGCCTTTCCGTAGCAAAGAAGAGTCTTGCTCTAGATGAGACGCCTAGGATGTCAGACTCATCAGTGGATCAGAGCTGGGAAAGCAATGGGAATCATGTCAGTAGTGGGTCTCAGCTGGTGCCACGCACTGGTGGGCGTGAAATGAACGCTGGCCTGAGCGTCATTGGCCGCCTAAACGAAGAATTCGAACAACGGAGCCAGGTATTTGCTGATGACGCCAAGTTCCTGGTTGAGGTCAAGTCTGGGCAGGCGGATGCCAGCCTAAACCCAGACATGGAGCTCCGGAGGTTGAAGCAGAATTTTGACTCGTGGAAGAAGGATTTCAGTGGCCGCATAAGGGAGACAAAGGTGATCCTGAACAAGCTCGGGAATGGCAACGAGTCATCGCCCAACTCTGTGAAGCGGAAATGGTGGGGCAGACTGAACACCTCCAAGTTTTCGTGAGTTTATTATGATTGATTGGCAATTTGTAGGTGTACCGGTATTTTACACGCCGGTGTGGTTCTAGCTTCCTAGAGTATCTATTCTACGGGTGTTGTGAAAGTCCAGTGTGTTGGACTGGATTTGTGTTCCGTGGAGGGCGAGTTGTATAGTTCTTCCACAAGGGCTTCCTTTGAGGGGTCAAGGACCACTGAATCGTGATGTAATTACTTGCTGATGAAGTAGTTGTCGGAGGCGGAAGATTGTGAGATTGCTCACTATTCCACTATCCTCATGCTTTACTTTCAGCCTGTTGTAGATTAATAGATTTAAATGTGGCATGGTGTAACATATGTAATCTTCTCATCATCTGATGCCTGTGTAAATTAGATACTTGTTGCATTTCGAAATGTAAGGTCGCGGTAACTTTTTTTTTAAAAAAAAAAGTCTACATAATCTCTCCAACTATGGGGCTGTTTAGTTGGTGAAAATTTTTGGTTGACTACTGTAGCACTTTCATTTGTATTTAACAACTATTGTCCAATTATAGACTAACTAGGATCAAAAAATTCATCTCGCAAATTACATGTGAATTATGCAATTAGTTTTTTTTTGTCTATATTTAATGCTCCATGCATGTACCAAAAGATTTGATATGACAGAAAAGCCTAAAAACTTTGCAAAATTTTTGGGAATTAAACAACCCTTGTATAGGGTGGACTATTTCACCCCTAAACTATAAAACCGGATATTCTATCCTGAACTTTACAAAACCTGCCCTAAGCAACTTTACAAAACCTGCTAAATAACCCTCTAAGCAGTGTTGGACGGTAGTTTGGCTAGAGCTGAGTGATTTTGTTTTTTTATTCTAGCTATTGTTTTGAAAAATCATACAATTAGTTATTTATTTATTTATATTTAATGCTCTATGCATGTGCCACAGGATTCAATGTGACGGAAAAGTCTAAAAACTTTGCAAAATTTTTGGGAACTAAACAACCCTTATGTAGGATGGACTATTTTACCCCATAAACTATAAAATCGGATATTCTACCCTCAAACTTTATAAAACCTGCCAAATAACCCCTTAAGCAGTGTTGGATGGTAGTTTGGCTAGAGCAAAGTGATTTTGTTTTTTTTTTCTTTTTTTTTATTTCAGTTATTTTTTTTGAAAAATCATAATAAATCACAAAAAATCATAAAATAGAAAAATCTAATTTTGCTAGACTTTCACATGAGTAGATACATACAGTGGATATATAATATGGTATGCTTTAGTATAAATTTTGCTATAATTTTAAGTCTATGATTTTTTTAATTAATTGAAATAATTTATAACTGCAGCTTCTATGGTCCAATTGTAGTTAAATTTTTATGGCATACTAACTATTGTATGCTTGAACCATAGTACTAGTTTCATACTCATTGGATCATGTATAACTTAGTCATAGATTTATTTAGGTTTATACTTGTTAAATATATACTTTATTTATAACTAAGTTATACATGATCCAATAAGTATGAAACTAGTACTATAGTTCAAGCATATAATAACTAGGCCACCATAGAAATTTCACCATAATTATACCGTAGGAGCTATAGTTCTAAATTATTCTAATTAATTATAAAAAACCATAGATCTAAAACTACAACAAAAACTTTGTACTAAAGAATACTATATTATATGTTCTTGTGTAGATCTACTCATGGAGAGTCAAATAAAATCGTATTTTTCCTTTTTATGATTGTTCTATGGTTTGTTATGATTTTTCAAAGATTTAGCCAAAATAAATAAAAAAGAAAAAAACAAAGCCGCTTCATCATAGCAAAACTATCGTCCAAAACCACTTTTTTGGGGGGGGGGGATTATTTGACCAGTTTTGAAAAGTTCAAGAGTAGAATATCTGATTTTATAATTCAGAGGGGAGTGTGAAGTAGTCTAACCTGCGTAGTTTAGGAGGTTACGCAAACTTTTTCCTTTTTTCATATTGTTCATAGCAAGATCATAATAAAGTATCATAACATTCTTACCTGTTGGTACACAAGGGTGCTAGCGTTCATTTTCCAATGTTAAGTGACATTGTATAATAATTACTACTTCCATTCGGCCCGGAACATGGATTTCTTTTTTAACTGTTATAAACCATCCTAAGTTTGATCTTTGATCAAGTTTTTAAGAAAGAACAATAAAATCTGCAATATCAAATAAATTTCATTAGATATATTATCAAATGTATTTTTTGTTGATTTAGCTCAACGAGGTTCTACAAATTCGATTAAACTTAAAATGATTTGGCTTATGACAATAGAAGATCACTTTTTATTTAAGATAGATTTATAGAGTACTAAAAAGGAGCAACTTCTGATAACCATTTAACAGAAAGCGCCAACTTTGGCCTTTAGTAGCAAGGAGCTATAACTTTTAAAAAATACCTGTTGTGGAGCCCGCCTGTCCTTCAAATAACAAGTACACCTTTCATTCCAAATTTTAAAACGTTTGAACTTTTCTAAATACATCATTTTTGCTATGTATTTAGACATAGTATATATCTAAATACATAACAAACATTATATATCTCAAAAGTCAAACTGTCTTATAATTTGGTACGTGGGAGTAATCCATATCATAAGTGGGTGCTCAATTGTTTTTAATTAAAAATGGAATCTTCTTGTTTCATGAGGCCAAATTTGGTGTAAACTTGTTAACGGATATTAGAAACTGCAATTCCTTTTTTTATATTTCACAAATAGTTGTAGGTTTAGAAAATGGACTCGTGATATAATGATTACCCTCTCTGCCGTTTCAAAATAAGACACATCTCGCTTATAGAGAAGTCATTCTTTTAAGTTTGATGAATTATATAAAAAATATATCAATATATGTATCTTTAAATAAGTTTATTATAAAAGTATATTTCACAAATAATCTAATGATACTTATTATACATAAAAATATTAATATTTTTATATATTTAGTGAAATTTAGAAAAGTTTGATTTCTCAATAAGCAAGATCTGTATTACAAGAAAATATGTACACTGAACACATAATGATTCCATAGCTTGAATGTACGAATTCTTTAAAAGTACATTTTTTTCTAACGAGACAAAATTTCGAAGAAACAAGCTTGTACACGGAAGAAACCCTTAGTCCATTGTTCCTCACTCTTTTCTTTCTCAGTCCACCATCCCACAAGGCCTTGTTTGTTCTCTCTTGCTAAATTTTAGCCAACTAAAATTATTTTAGCTAATCTTTGGTGACATAGGACCAAACTATTTTAGCTTATTTTTAGTCAATGTGTTGGAACTTTAGCTACTAAAATGATTAAAGTTTAGCTGACTAAAATTTAGCAAGGGGAACAAAACAGGCCCTTATATTCTCCTTTTGAGTTTCAAGTTGCAAATCTAATTTTTGGTCCAATCATCCTCTTAAATTACCCACTCTCCCACTTTTCTTGTTTTACTAGCTAGCTAAACCCTCTTCTTCCATCTTTTGTCCGGTTGTCTAAAACTTCCAACGGATGCTAGACCAGCTCTGGTGGAGCGCTCCCAGCAGCACCCTTGCGTATCGGTTCCATCCCTCTAGGACAAATTAGTTTTTTCTTACATATGTGTGTATCGGGTGCGTGTGTCTTTTATCACAACAACCGTTTTACATAGAGGCCCTTAAAAGAAGACCAAATTACAACTAAGTCCTGCTTGAGGATAGCAACAACTCCAATGACGATGGTGAAGGCGGAACCGTCAACGAGGGGTTGCAGGGGCGTCAAAGACACATGCACCCGGGTGGATGACTTCGCAAAGCACGGGTTGAAGATGGGACGGAAGAGCTTGCGTTGAATAAGCACGCCGGCAACCGAAAAGGTTCGGTTGAAGACTTCGCCGGCGATTGAAGAAGCTCAGGCTCGGATCCCAAGTGAAGACGGAGTAGTCGTACCACCACCACCAGAGGAGCAGCCATGCATAAGCAGGGAGCATCAGAACCAGTGGCTGTTGTGGAGAGACGGACGTGAGTGACGGAGGTAGTGGAGTGAAGGGCTGCAGAACTCATTGGTGGAGGTGGAATCGGGAGACATGGTGGGGAGATCTGCAGAGAGGAAAGGGGAGAATCGATTTTATTCTATTACCACTAACCTTGGTTGTGTCGGCGACGGAGACGACCATGGTGTCCATGGCAGCCATAACGACAACGACGAATCCAGGACAGAAAAACCACAATGGGAAGACTTAAAAAAACTGTAGGTACTAAATACAAACTAGTGGACTGGGGCCCTCACCCAGCCCTCTCCAGCGAGCTCGTCGGAGACGAGAGGGAGGGAGCCGATGGGGCTCCGCTCGTTGTGCTCTAGGAAGAGGAAGTCCGCAGGGACAAATTGGTTGGCCAAAGGTAAAAAAAACCTTGCCTGCCTTACATATCAAAAGGTTAGGTTTATGACACTGATCCGCTCACAAGGTAGGCCCTGTGTGAGGATGAGGTGTGGGGTTTGAAGTTTTCTTCTATCTTAAGCGCAATGCACACAGGCGTATGTTGTTTTTGTAGTCTAAGTTTTGTTTTGTTTTTCTGTCTGGAGTTGCAAAACCAATCTAGCTAGATAAATATGGGTTTGTGTCTCATGACTTGACTCGAGTGTCAAAAGCATGTGGGTTATATTCAACTTTCACAATCTCACAATAGATACACATAGTAGCCATAAGATGCATTCAATTCTCCTCGCAAAAAAAAAGATGCATTCAATTCTTAGGCCTTGTTTAGTTCATCCAAAAACCAAAAACTTTTCAAGATTCTCCGTCACATTTAATCTTGCGGCACATGCATGGAACATTAAATATAGATGAAAATAAAAACTAATTGCACAATTTGTCTGTGAATTGCGAGACAAATCTTTTAAGACTAGTTACTCAATAATTAGACAATGTTTATCAAATAAAAACGAAAGTGCTACAATGTCAAAATCCAAAAACTTTTCAATCTAAACAATATACTCCCTCCATCTATAAAAGAAAATATAATTATGAGAAGCTTGTCGATCAAACTTTTTCAACTTTAACTAAGTTTATAGTAAATAATATTAATATTTATGTTTTCAAATAAATTCATTATTAAAATATACTCTATAACAAATCTAATGATACTTATTTTATAACATAAATATTAGGATTTCTTATGTAAATTCAGTTAAAATTTAAATGATTTGACTTTAAAAAAATGAGAATGAACGGAGGGTGTATATTGGGTTCTGGCCTAAAACGCTGTGTCAAAGTAAAGTACACGCGGGGTCTCTGACTGCCATTTCAGTTTCCAGTCAAAGTATAAAATAGTGGGCTATTGAAAATAGCGGTAATTTTTTTTTCAGAAGCT
Source organism: Sorghum bicolor (assembly GCF_000003195.3). Classification (NCBI taxonomy): domain Eukaryota; kingdom Viridiplantae; phylum Streptophyta; class Magnoliopsida; order Poales; family Poaceae; genus Sorghum; species Sorghum bicolor. The sequence continues at coordinate 19,538,312 of NC_012870.2, read as the reverse complement.
ATGCAGCTATAGCGGGGCTATAGCGGCGCTATGACAGATAGCATTTTTTATACAAAAATACATGAAAAATACGAGTTATTGATGACAAAGACATGGTAAATATGAATTTGATGTATAAAAATATATTTTCATAAGTCTAGGTAACATTATAAAATACCAATATGATATTATAACATGGTTCATGAAAGCTTCATTGTCCAAAATACTAAATTAGTAGTAAATAATAAATGATAATCTAGTCTAAGATGGAGTTTTGAGAGTCAAACTGAAAATATTTACCATAGCAGTTCACACGTAATAGTGGTGAAATTTATTGTAACAAATGCAACTTAGCGGCGCTGTAGCGCGTAATAACGGTAAAAGTTGTGATAGTGGAAAAAATACAAATAGCCTAGCGGCAAAGCAGCTTATTTTTTTTCTTTGTTTCCAGCCCACGCATGGGAAAGCTCCGGGGCCAGAACACAGGCCCGCCGGCCGCCGCCGCCTCCCTCCGCTTCGCCGCGCTCCTCCAGTCGTGCGGCCGCACCGGTGACATCCGCCGCGGCCGCGCCCTCCATGCGCGCCTCTTGCTCACCGGCGCAGCTGCCACGTCCACCTTCCTCGCCAACCACCTCATCACCATGTACTCCTACTGCGCCGACGCGGCCTCCGCCGTCCGCGTGTTCGGCGTCCTGCCCCGCCCCAACCCCGTCTCCTGGACGACGCTCGTCTCGGGTCTCGTCCAGAACTCCATGCACCACGACGCGCTCGCCGCCTTCGCCGCCATGCGCCGCGCGCATGTCGCCCCCACGCAGTTCGCGCTCTCCAGCGCTGCACGCGCCGCGGCCGCACTCTCCGCCCCGCGCCCCGGCACGCAGCTGCACTGCATCGGTACCAGGTTTGGCTTTGACACTGAGCTCTTCGTCGCGAGCAACCTTGCCGACATGTACTCCAAGTGCGGGCTCCTTGATGAGGCGTGCAGGGTATTCGACCAAATGCCGCACAGGGATGCCGTCACCTGGACTACCATGATCGACGGCTATGCAAAGAATGGGAGCCTCAAGGCCGCTATTCTGGCTTTCCGGGATATGAAATGTGAGGGACTCGTTGGAGCTGACCAGCATGTCTTCTGCAGTGCGTTGAGTGCATCAGGAGGGCTCAAGGATGGATGGTTTGGTCGAAGCCTGCATTGTTGTATAATTAAGGCTGGGTTTGAACTGGAGACTGTTGTGAGGAATGCGCTGCTGGATATGTATGCTAAGTCTGGGGATTTGGAGAGTGCCTCTCGTGTGGTGAAGATTGATCCTGGAGGTTGGAATGTTGTGTCAGGCACCTCATTGATTGACGGTTACATTGAGGTTGATCGTATTGAGGAGGCTCTTGAGACGTATACTGAGTTGGGGAGGCAAGGTGTCGAGCCCAATGAATTCACTTTCGCGAGCATGATTAAGGGCTGTGCCATGCAAGATCTGCTCGAACAAGGTGCTCAGCTGCATGCTCAAGTGATCAAGACAAGTTTGATCAGTGACTCATTTGTTGGTTCCACCCTTGTGTATATGTATGGAAAATGTGGCCTCATAAGTTTGTCCCTTCAGTTATTTAATGAGATTGGATACCACAGTGAGGTCGCCTGGAATGCGGTTATAAATGTATATGCACAGCACGGTCATGGTTGGGGGGCAATCCAAGCTTTTGATAGGATGACCGCAAGTGGTATCAGGCCAAATCACATTACATTTGTCTGCCTCCTGACAGCATGCAGTCATGCTGGATTAGTGGACGAAGGACTGGAATATTTTTACTCTATGAAGGATGCACATGGTATTGAGCCTAAAGAGGAGCATTATTCATGTATCATTGATATGTATGGTCGAGCTGGGAGACTAGATGAAGCAGAAAAATTCATAAGTGAGATGCCTGTCAAACCCAATGCGTATGGTTGGTGCTCCTTGCTTGGAGCATGCCGGATGCGAGGAAACAAGGAGCTGGGAGAGATTGCTGCGCAGAATCTTATGAAGCTTGATCCAGATAACACCGGTATTCACGTATCCCTTTCTGGGATATACGCATCATTGGGCCAATGGGAGGATGCAAAGTCAGTTAGGAAGTTGATGAAGGATAGCAGTATTAAAAACCTGCCTGGTTTTAGCTAGGTCGATGCTAACAAGAAAACACATGTGTTTGGATCTGAGGTTTGGTAACACCCACAACAGGAGCAGATATACAAAAAGCTTGGGGAACTCTCCAGAAGGATAAAGGAGGAAGGTTATGTCCCAGACACAATCTTCTTGCCACTTAACCTTGAAGATAGAAAAAAAAGGAGAGGCTTCTGCACTATCACAGTGAGAGGATTGCCGGTTCTTTTGCTTTGATAAGCATGCCAGCTACAAAACCAATCATCGTGAAGAAGAATTTGCAGATCTGTGTAGGCTGCCATTCTGCATTGAAGTTCATTTCTAAGGCAGAAAAGCAGGGATATTATCATTAGAGATAATTCTAAGATTCCACCATTTTGTGAAAGTGAGGTATTCCTGTGGAGATTACTGGTGATTAACTCTTATTCATCACTTCTTTCTTCCATTGGCATAGAAAGGATACAGGTGGCATTCTTACATTGCTGCCAGCTGATCATTTCACAATGCTTATACTTGATGTCACATTGCAACTGCATGTGAACGTATGGTTACCAGGTATAACCATTTTGATGCTGCAGACAAATATACAGTTACCAGATATAACAATATCAAGGACAAAAAATGGAAAATGAGACCAAGTGGGGTGAAGAATTAAGACCTGAGCCTTGAGAATTGATATGCAAACTTACAAAAACTGAGTCGAGTAAGCTTCAGAGGCCTGATGGAATTGAATCCTAGTGTTTCTCTCGCTTATTCTATAACATAACACTACTAATTGATATTTGAACATTGTTAGTGCTCATTTAACTAACATATTTGGCCTAACACTCCAGTAAGACTAGCTATGGGAGGTTACTGGAAAATGAGACCAAGTGGAACTGAATTATTTAGTACATTTTGCCAAAAAAGTTCCTCTTTTTGAATTTTTTATGAAAAGTCCATTTTGTATGACCATACGAGAACATGTACTTGAAGTGAGCCACCAGGGTCAATCAGCTCTAGCTTGGCCCTGTTGGAAATCACTCCCTTTCCATTCTTCCGTGTTTATCACAAGCACACACCATGAAATCACTTCCTCTGTCTTCAGTGTTTATCACAAATACTAGGGAATCAGTTCCTGTCTTCGCCTCGCCAGTGTTTATCACAAACACAAGGGAATCACTCCCTCTGTCTTCATTATTGATCACAAACACTAGGAAATCACCTCTCCATCTTCAGTGTTTATCACAAACACTAGGGAATGACTCCCTCTGTCTTCAGTGTTTATCACAAACATTAGAAATCACTCCCTCTATATTCAGTTTTTATCACAAACACACTAGAAAAATCTCTCTCTCTCTCTCTCTCTCTGGAATGCAGTTCTCTCTCTCTCTCTTGAACGCAGCTCTCTCAGTCAACACCGTTTTCTCATATATATAAAATATAGCTGATATACCTGCCCATGCTATCCTCCAATTTACTGCTGTCATAACTCCTATGGCTATGATTGCCTATCATTCTCCTTAACTACTAGCTGAAAATCTGCTAGTACTAAAAACTGCACCTAGACACAATGAACTTGGACACATGCATGGACACACAGGATTATAGCTAACAGGCCCTTGGCTGGAACTGTCGCACGCTTTACTTAAGGTGAGACCTTTAGTTCCACATATTGCCTGTCCAGTTATACTTTTCAAATGCAAGTTTCTGTTAAGAGCTGAGTCTCTCTAAGATAAATCTCCCAGTCTAAGATAACCTGTTGGTTAGTAAAAAAGGTATCAGCGAGATCTGATTGATTAGTTTGTTCAGTATGATCAGTCAATGCATTTGAGAATACTGAATATTCAAGGACATAGTTAAAAAACTTTGCTTCACAATCAATGTGATTGATCAATTCTATCTCTTCAATGTACATATACCATATCAACATGGTATCTAATAATGTTTCACGTTACAAAACTATGTGCATCATCTCAGCTCCGGAATTACATGCTGAAGATATTTGAATGACTTCTCATAGCTGACAAAGCCCATGAACCAAAAATCAAAGCCATCAACAGTAACTACATCAATATACTTCTCGTCTGGATTGTATAAATTTTCCCGCACTGAAGCACTCTTTATCCTCTTTGTGGGGATCAACACCTGCAGAAGGTACATATTTTATTAGCTTTAACTCAAGTATGTCGGATATCTTTAGGTCATATTTTCTATCTGATAAACTTCATGTACACATATTGAGAAAGAGATTTTGCTTCAATTACCTTGTATGGCACCTTTGTACTGCCTCCTTTGGGAGACATGAAATTCAAAGGCCTATCACTATGGAAAGCAATCTTCTTAGTTGAGATGAAAAGCATTCCAGCTATTGGACCAGCTGTGGTTGAAAGATAGCACTGGAAAGCCTTCAGTAGTTTCTCATCTTTCTCAACAGAAAAGTATTCTCTGAAGACTTTATCAATACCGCCAGCTTGGAGAACCTTTGCACCGAAGCTTAGTTTCCCTTTTATAGTTTCTGAAATTTTTGGTCCCAGAGTTACTGCAAAGGAAAAAGATTTATCAGTGATGAAATTTTTTACTTTATCAACAAAACACAACTTTGTTTGTGAAAAAGGACAATGGTTGGATTCTTACAGTGTTCTTTGAACCCTTGCATGTAGTTATCTGTTTTATCGCTCAGTTTGTTCATCCGATAAATGAAGGAACTCTTCTTATCTGTATCATTCAAAGGATATCAAGTCAGTATTGGCACAGAAAGTAATTTTTTTGTTTGCAAAGGAAGAACTGGGGTACCAAGTTGCGAGGTTCTTACTTTTTTTATGAACCATGGTGGAACAGGAAGGTTTTCCTTGTCTTTCCTCATCGGCGTATGCAAACGAAGTCAATGGAATTCCAATGACGTGCTTCTGGGTGAAACTCTCCATTGCTTGGAGCCTTGGAGGTCTATCTACAAATCTGCTCTGATGCTAGGAGACTTCTCTTTGCCTGTGAGAACTGAGAAGTTGATGCCTGCTAGTGCTCAGAGTCTGAGCCATATGGGGGCATTTATAAGGTGAAGCCACCAAAAAGGCAACTTTATTCCAGGGAACAATGTGGTGTAACCGAATCAGCACTTGATGCTGCATACTCATCATCGCCTCATCAGGAACAAAAGCAAGGCCTGCTTTCTTGACAAAGGAATGGGCATGAGCAGTACAGCTGGAGCTTTCAACCCAGCCAATGAGGAGGTGCCAATGCCTTCCTTCCCTACTACACTTTCTATTGCTAATTGCTTAGCACAAGGTGCTGACGATGCAGTTGGTGACAAGCTTATAGTTGCTTTTGTACATTGTAAGGTTCTGATGAGTGAAAAATATAGGTTTTGCTAATAATATAATGAGCTCTAAGTAGTCTATGACACGCAGTGCATAACCGATTATTTTTCCCATTTCAGGAAATAGGTTCATGGAGAGTGGAGAGGAAAGTAAAACAAACACGTGGTTGGTTCAAACCTGAAACCAAACTACCGGTATACATTTGGTTCCGGTACATGTTTCCCCTTCATGCATACTTGTGAAGGTTTTGGAATCTCGAATAATCTACAAAAATATGCACATTTATATGACAAGATGAATGGCAACTGTGTGTTAGAGATGTGGGTTTGATAATCTGCCACTTAGTGTGGAGCAGAAGAATAACAGAAACTAAAAGATCCTTTCTGCTGTGTACTCATCGACACATATTTGTGTAATTACGTTCAGAATCTAACCATACTTACGGACACCGTGGGGAAGGAAACACACAGATGCTTTAATGTTTTCAGTACTGCTAATGTGGTAATTTGACCTTTTGAGTTCAGTATGGCCTTGTTCATGTATGATATGTGAACTTGACTATTTGGCATCAACAATGCCATGCTTGCCTCATCACCTCACGAGTTTGTTTTCTTTAAATCTCAAAGCTGTTTGCAGTAATTTACTATTCCTTAATACTAAACTGCTGACCAATTCCAAGCAAAAGAAATCTGTTCTGCTGAGCCTTTCGGCTCAAGATCCTCCTTTTAGCTGTGACTCAGACATTAGTGTGCCTTTTCACTTGCACCTGTGGGACACAACATTGTGAATCTTAAACAAACTTATAAAAGGTATTTCCCTGTCAGGTTCATGGTTTAGGAACATGGTGGCCCAGGTAATGGGCTCGGACTTGTGAATGATGTGTAACGGGACTCATCTGATGTGTCGACTAGTCGATTTCTGCAAATATGGACCGAAGAATATAATAATCTTGCTTTGTTCCAGGTCTCCATTCCATTTTCAGGTTTTGACCTGACATACATTGAACCTACACACAACCCCGTCAGAGAGGTGATATTGCTCGATAAAGCCACTGGTTGGTGATTGGTTTATAGTTGTGTTATATTAGAGATATTGTATTTTCCCTTTGTCACTTTTGATTTGATCTGACGTAGTGACATGTGGCCATGTGGGCTGAGGAAAGTCCATTGACCATTGTACATGAATATTGGCGAAGACCCAGTCAAGTTACCTGGCTCTGCACTCTATTCATCCATGTGTCAAATGAACTGTGACGCAATAAGCAATACATATAGATAAACAGTAAGCATTTGTCGATAAATGATGACAGTATAGGATTGTTGTCTGCTGTGGTTGCCTGAAACCCAATCCAGCGTGGGGAAGGGGTACAATCCCCTGAATGATCATTTTATTTAATTATGTCGTTTTATCTTCTAAACCTTATTTATTTATATGATTCAAGAACATCACTGAAAAAATTGCTTTCCATTCAATGTGATTGATCAATTCTCTCTGTTCAATGTACAATGGTATGCGGTGAAGTCCAGACCCAAAGGTAGTTTTATTCAAGGGAACAATGTGGTGTAACTTAATCAGCAGTTTGGGCTGCATACTCACCATCGCCTCATCAGGAATTAAAGCAAGTCATGCTTTCTTGACTAAAGGAATGAGCACGAGCAGAATACTTGGAGCTTTCAACCCAGCTTATGAGGAGGTACTGACTCCCATTGCATTTTGCATTGCTTACCACAAATGTTGATGACATGCTAATAGCTTCACTTCATAAGGTGCTGACGGGTGTGCACGTAGGCTTTGGCGCGCTACTTCTGATGTTGAATTCTAATAGTTTATGACACGTGGTGCATAACTGATTCTTTTTCAAATTTAGGAAATGGGATCATGGAGAAAGGTGTCAAAACCAAACTACCAATACATGTTTCGTTCTTGCACATCTCTTCCTTTCACATATTGAATCACTCTTTTTGTGTAGAATATTGTTAGGGATCTTGAGTCTTGACCAATCTAGAAATATGTGCCATGTCAGGTTTACATAACAGGATCGATGGCATTTTGGCTGCTCCATGCTTTCTTCATTAGCTCCATAGTTCCTTTCATCTAAAAGTTCTTTTCAGTAATTTACTTTTACCTCATACCTTAATACCCCACTGCTGATTAAAGTGATCAAAAGAATAATATTGTTCTGAGCCTTTCAGCTTAAGGTCTTCTTTTCAGTTGTGGCTCCACATTGTTTGTGTGCCTTTTCACTTTTACCTGTGGGCCACAGCCTTGTGTTTTAGAATCGTTTAGAGTCTTAGAAAAATGTTTCCCTGTCTCCCTGCCAGATCCATGGTTCAGAAACGCAGTGGTCCAGGTGATGGACTCGGACTTGTGAATGATGTGGAATGAGACTAATCAGATGTGTAAAACTACTAGCATTCTGTGCTAATCTGGACTTAATTCAGGATACCATAATTACAGAGTTCAGACCCTTGCACAAGTATTTGAGGCTGGTACTCTTTTTTTTTTAAACGCAATGGCCGGAGCTCTGCCTTTCAATTAAGTAGGAGAGCAAAAGAGTTTATGTACAAGCAAAAAAGGAAAAAGAAAGAAAAGTATGGGTTCGAAGCCACAGTTGCAGACAAACAAAGAGCAACACCCTGAGAAAGCTAGGCTTGATTGAAAGCTCTCTTTCTTTGTTCGATGTCGTCCTTGATTCTTGCAGCCACCTGCACCACCGTCTCTGAGGTGTTATTGAATATTCTCCTGTTTCGTTCCTTCCAGATGTTCCAAAAGGTGTAAATCACCATCCCATTGAGTCGTCTTCGTTCTGAAATTGGTACCTTTCTTGTTGTGTCTTCCCACCATGCTTTGATATGTATAGGATTGGCTTGAAACTGTGCCCGCAGTTCAGGGAGGTTCTCCCACGAGATGATCTGATCCCAAACTGCCTTTGCAAAAGGGCAACACAAGCATAGGTGCAGGCCAGTTTCTAAAGAACCATTGCAAAGTACACAATGTTCTTGATGTGGCCATCCTCTTTTCTGTAGGTTATCAGCCGTTAGAATTTTGTCTTGCACTAGAATCCAAGCAAAGATCTTGCATTTGTTCTCCACTTTGGCTCTCCAAATTAGCTCACTTCGAAATAAACCAAAGGAGCCTTTAAATTGGATTTGATACGCTGAACGGGTGGAATAAACCCCCTCCGGTGTCCATCTCCAGGCGATCGAATCTCTAATGCCCTGTTGGAGGTGCACACCCTGAATCCTAATCCAAAGGGATACAAATTCTTCAATGTGGACAGCCGAGGTGATTCTTCTCCTTAGCGAGCGTATCCAATTGTTATTCCGTAGCTCATCTTGTACTGTTCTGTTCTTTCTTGGAGCAAGTTGAAACAAGTTTGGGGCCATATACCTAGGAGCCTCTCCGTCAAGCCAATTGTGGTGCCAGAAGCGGGCCTTTGCACCATCACCCAACGTTATTGTGACTGATGAGTTGAAAAGGAGGCGGTCATCGTCATTGCACGAGAGCTCAGATCCGAGCCACGGTTTTGAATCTTCCACCCATTCTTGCCATAGCCAACGAAGGCGTAGAGCTCTCCCAAATCTCTCTAGGTCCGACACCCCTAAGCCCCCGAGCTCCTTAGGTCTGGTACATGTTGGCCAATTAACCAGGCAATGACCTCCGTTAGCATTCTCCTCCCTCTTCCACAAGAACGATCTCCTAATTTTGTCAATTTTCCTCCTTGCCCATGCAGCCAAAGGAAAAACGGTGAGGTGGTAGGTTGGCATGGAAGACAGGACAGAAGTGACTAACGTGAGGCGCCCTGCTTTGTTTAACCATTTCCCTTTCCATTTCGGTAGCCGTTGTCCAATGCGCTCAATGAGGGGCATAACATGGACTTTCTGAAGCGATCTAGTGTGAAGCTGCAGTCCCAAATATTTGCAAGGGAAGACACCTCTGCTACCAGTGAAGGGTGATAAGACTTGGTCTAGATCCACATTTTCACATCTGATTGGGTGTACAGAGCTCTTTTGCAAATTTATGTGGAGTCCAGAGAAGTTACCAAAAGCTTCAAGGATTGTTTTCACAGCTACTACGTCCTCTTTGATCGGGTTGATGAATATGGCCGCATCATCGGCATACATGGATGTTCTCCATTTTGCTGCTGCGTGTGGTAAGGGGCTGAGGATCCCTTGCTGAGTTGCTAGATCGAGCAGCCGCTGGAGTGGGTCCATAGCCAAAATGAAGAGCATTGGAGAAAGTGGATCTCCCTGACGAACGCCTCTAGCATAGGTGAAGGTGTGGCCTTGTCTTCCGTTAAGTAGTGCAGACGATGAAGCTGTACGAAAAAGGATGGAAATCCATTCACGCCAGCGGGGTCCAAAGCCCAAAGCTTGTAAGATCTCCAACAAATATCCCCAATTTACAATGTCAAAAGCTTTATGGATATCCAACTTCATGAACAAGGCTGGCGTCTTTTGCTTATGTAGCTTGCGTACTGCGCCCTGGACATAAAGAAAGTTATCCTGAATGCTTCTTTTCTTTATGAAAGCGCTTTGACAATTGGAGACTAGGGAATTCAGGCGAAGGGCAAGTCTGTTAGCCAGCAATTTGGAGAAAATTTTGGCAATACTGTGAATGAGGCTGATGGGTGCTGGTACTCTTGATGGTGTGTCCCCAGTCCCCACCAGGTAGAGAAGTGTCGTGTCATTGCTGAAGGTGTTACAGCAGCCAGGTCTAAACTCAGCAGGATTAGAGACCGAATTTGCCGAGTGAAAACGAAATCAGAATGTGATTGATTGTCTTAGTCTTTGTGTTCTATTCATCCATATGTCAAATGAATTTGCAACGCGATGAGCAATATGTATCAATGATTAATAATCATTTGTCTACTATGGATGATGATATCGAATACGAGTTCGCTGTGGTTGCTTGAAATTCTATCCTCCAAGTGAAAGGGTTACAATTTTTTCCCCTTGAACAATCGCTGTGATTGATGAAAGCATTTGATTCTGTAGTTTGGTCTTGCACATAGTCATAAAGTTTCTGGGTCGATGGGGTCAAGGTAAGGAGTCGTGGTACGAGTACGATACTTGCAAGAGATTTTTACATTTCGGGTCGAAAATGAACCTGTGAACCCGGGTCGGGGTCGACGAACCCATATCGAGAGTCGAAGGTGATGAACCCGTTTTATGTGACTATGGTCTTGCAAACTTTGGGGTGTTTAGTTTGAGGCGTTAAAGTTTAACATACACTATAACATTTTCGTTTTTATTTAGCAATTAGTATTCAATCATAGACTAACTAGGCTTAAAAGATTCATCTCGCAAATTACTCTCTAGCTATGTTTTTAGTTTTGTAAATAGTATATATTTAATACTTCATGCATGTGTCTAAATATTCGATGTGACAGAAGTTAAACTTTACCGGAGGAAACCAAACGGGGCCTTTGTTACATAACAATTATTTATATAAACAATATGTTCAGTACGGTCTCCCCTGGTGATCTCTACAAAAATGAACTGTGTGATGTGTGGGCGGTTTGTTGGTCGCGTCTAGTCTTCTTCGGGAGTGATGCTTGCAAACCTGGCCCTTTGGGGGCTTGTATGAGTCTCTTTGATTCTTTTTTTTCTTCATATTATAATATAATGATGCGCAGCTCCCTCATGTGTCAAAGAAAAAAAAAGAACATTGTGGGAAAATATGCTTTTGGTTCAATGTGAGATCAATTTTATCTGTGTAATGTACATGTACATATACATATACCACATCAACATGGTATGCGGTTTGTTTCAGACTACAGATCTACGTATATCATCTAAACCTTGAAATTACATGTTGAAGATATCTGAATGATTTCTCATAGCTAATAAAACCCATAAACCAAAAATCAAATCCATCAACAGTAACTAAATCAATATACTTCTCATCAGGATTGTACAAATTTTCTCTCACGGAAGCGCTCTTTATTCTTTTTGCGGGGATCAACACCTGCAGAAGGTACAAAATTCATTAGCTTTAACTTCTTGTGTGAATGCAAATATCTTTGAACCGCATTTTCTATCTCAAACAGTTGAGGTGTTATACTATATATGTTGGAGATTTAAGATTTTACTTCAATTACCTTGTAGGGCACCCTGGTCCTTTCCCCTTTGGGACATGCTAAACTCAGGGGCCTATCACTATGGAAAGCAATCTTCTCATTTGAGATAAAAAGCATTCCTGCTATTGGACCAGCTGTGGTTGAAAGATAACACTGGAAAGCCTTCAATAATTTCTCATCCTTCTCCACTACAAAGTATTGCCTGAAGATTTTCTCAATGCTGCCAGCTTGTAGAACCTTTGCACCGAAGCTTAGTTTCCCTTTGATAGTTTCAGAAATTTTTGGCCCCAGAGTTACTGCAAAGAAAAAGAATATTTAACAGTGATGAGAACTTTTACTAATGAACATAACACAACTTTTATCTGCAGAAAAGAAGACAATGGTTGAATTCTTACAGTGTTGTTTGAACCCTTGCATGTAGCTATCTGTTTTCAGGTTCAGCTTGTTCATCCGGTAAATGAAGGAAGTCTTCTTGTCTGTATCATGGGTAGGGAAGGGCGCCAAATCAGTCTTGACTTACAAAGTTGTTGCAAAGGGAGAACTCAAGAAGCAGGTGGTGAGATTCTTACTCTTCTTATGAATCAAGGCAGAACAGGAAGGTTTTCCTTCCTCACTGGCATATGCATACGAGGCCAAAGGAATTCCAATGACATGCTTCTGGTTCTGGGCAAAACTCTCCATTGCTTAGAGCTGCTCTATCTGCAATCCTGCTTGGAATTGGATGCTGGGGGTCTCAATGCCTGGCTCTGAGAAATTGATGCCTACTGGTGCTCAGAGTCCGAGCCATATGTGGGCTTTTATAAGGTGGGTCGAAGCTGCCTAAAAAAAGGTAACTTTACTCCGGGGAACAAACAATGTGGTCAAGAGTTTATGGTATACTCACCATCGCCTCATCATCGCCACGTAACCGAATCAGCACTTTATGCTGCATACTCACCATCGCCTCATCAGGTTGACTAAAGGAACGGGCACGAGCAGAACACTTGGTCCTTCCAGCCCAGCTAAAATGAGGAGGTAGCGATGTTTTCCTTTTCCACCGCACTTTCTATTGCTTACCATAAACTCTTGATGACATGCTTACATGTAATAGTTAGCTTATTGGAGTCACGTGTTTTATGGAAGAACGTAAGGAATCTCGATCAGTCTAGAAAACGTGCACATGGCAACTTTATACATGGCAATTGACAAAGACCAATGGCCACATGTCTGCTACTCTGATGAAGATGTGGATTTGATGAATCTGATGCTGACTAATCACTAATGGAACAGAAGAATAGCGTAAATAAAAATGGCATGTTTTCAGCCGCGTAATAACAATCACGTGTTCCTGTTATCCTCGGGGATGGCAAATCTTGTTCATTTTGGTCAGATGTCTGGTACGGCGACGAAGCCCTGACTGATGTTTACCCTGCATTATTCAGTCACTGCACCAAGAAGCATGCCACTGTAAGCGAAATGGTGGAAACGGGTCTGCAGCATGTGCCGGTGCCCAGGTTATCTCAAAGGGCCACTTCAGAGATGCAGCCAGTTCAGGATACAATTTCCAACACCGTGCTGTGGACAAACGACAATCCATATTCAGCAAGGGGGACGCTGGGCTAGACAGTGGTGCCCTATACCGCGTTGGTATGCTGGCAAATTTGGAAGGCACGGAATACGGCAGTCTTCAGAAACGAATCCCTCTCGATTCATCAGGTGCTTGCTTCCTGCAAGGCAGCGGCCGAGCAATGGCGATACAGACTAGCAAGAAGGAAAAAGCACATTGCTGACTCCTGGTGTCAAATTTTCGAGATGGCAAGGCAGGGCCAAGGCTAACCGCTCATGCTACTCTCTCTTCACTACTTCATCCTGTTTCATCTTCTTCTTACCCTGATCACCCTCTATGTGATCGTGTAACTGTAATCGTTTGGCAATATTTTTTAGGACCGTTTGGGGCCAATAATAAATTTGATCAGGTGGGGAGCACCTCCCCCGGTTGACCGTCAAAAAAAAAAGTCCAAGTGTCGAACCATATGCTGCTACTGACACTGGGGGAAGCAAATGCACAAAAGCTTTCGTATCTTCAGTTCTCCTACCTCGCTAGTTATACCTTTTCATTTCTTTATAGCCTTGTTCATCCATGACATGAGAAGCTGACTATCTGGCATTTTGGCCGCTTCGTCATAACGGAAATAACGCCATGGTTGTCTTGTTAGCTCACGAGTTTCTTATATTTATGTAAACTCGAAGTTTTTTTCAGTATAAACTGCTGACAAAAGAGTGCTCTGGTGATCATTCAGCTTATTAAGGTCTCCTTTTCAGTTGTGGCTCCACATTGGTTGTGCGCCTTTTCATCACTCTATATATACCTGTGGGCCACAGCCTTTATGTTTAGAATTGTTCGTAACATAGAGAAAGCATTTCCTTGCCAGATTCATGGTTCAAGAACATGGTGTGCCCCAGGTGATGGGCTCGGACATGTGCATGATGCACCATGAGACTAGCCTGATGTGTAAAACCGCTCGCTTTCCGCTAATCTGGAATTGGTTATAATAAAGGTTCCATAATGTTTGCTTTGTTCAACGTCCGCCACATTTTCAGTGACAGGTGTTGACCTGACATACGCGGAACCTATGCAAAACCCCGTCAGAAAGGCGATCTTGCTCACAAATGCCAGTGATCTAGCTGTCTTGGAGATCCCAGGTTTGGTTTAATACGGGCACTTGGTGTATAATAAGATTATGCTAGATATATTGTACCTGCACTTTGCCACTTTTGGTCTGACAAGTGGCAAAGTCTGAATACAGGTTCTGCATTTCTGCAAATGAATTATGGTAGGAGCCTGGGAGGAGCCACGTTGCAGAAGTATAGTCATTCCCCGATGCGCCACTTGGCAGTCTCACACTAAATATGTTAGCAATCATGGAAACCTACGGCAGTGAAAAATAGAAATTTGTTTTAATTTAGTAGTGACGAATAAGTGAACAAGCAATATCCCTATCCGCAAAATGTACGATGACCCGTATATTTTTCATAATCTACCTAAAGTCCTCCCAATATGAGATATAGCCGCTGAGCCCCACGGTATGGCTTAGATCTGTATGGCCATTGGGCCCACCTTACATGTCCAACCTTGGTTGTGAGTCTCTAAGTGGCTCTACAAACAAGCTCCCACTGGGGGTTTGGATGTAAGCCATCGCTTTGAAAGGTCCAAATGGCTAGAGGGGGGAGTGAATAGCCTATTTAAATTTTCTACAAACTTCATTAGTCAAGTGAGTTAGTAAAACAAATGGCGAAGCAATTCTAGCACTAGCTCAACTAAGCTATGCAAGCCATCTATACAAATTAGTACAAGGCTAAACACTAAACCACAACATCAAGAGAAGGCTACACAATAGCTCTACTCTAAATAAAAACTAAGCTACACAAGCTAAACAACTAGCAAGGTAAGTAAGTAAAAGAGTGGAGAGTGATTGTTATACCGACGTTGTAGAGAAGAGGTACATCCAATCAATCACAAACACAATCACAATAGAGAATCCTCGGCACAAGATAACACACGATTTTTTACTGAGGTTCACTTGCTTCCCGGCAAGCTAGTCCTCGTTGTGGCGATACACCCACTTGAAGGATCACGAGCTAATTGGCAATTCAAAGCCAAACCCTCAGCGGGTGTCGCACATCCACTCCAAGATGGGGAACCTCCAAGCCACGAGCGATCTACTAGAGTAGTCAGTTGCGATCTCCTACGGGGAAGGCTCAAGAACCCCTCATAAATTACTTGGTGAGGCTTAAAACAATCTCCAATCATGAGCTCAACACCTCCGCTGATCCATGCCGTCTAGAGTGTCGGGAAACACCCAAGAGTAACAAGAAATCCACAGCGAACTCAAGGATCAAGTGCCACTAGATGCAACTCACTAAGCAATGCACTTGAATCTCACTCAATCTCACTAGTATTAGCAATCAAGCAAGGAGGTGAGTGGAGGGAGGGTTCTCTAGCTCAAAGTATGTCTCAAGTGTTCAAAGGTGCAAGAGAGAGACTCCCAAGGCTGGCCACCATCTATTTAAAGAGGCCAACCTAACAACTAGCCGTTACGGCTAAAATCGGGGGCGTCGGACACGCCAACGCTAGGCGTCGGACGCACGAACCCAGCGTCCGACGCTCACAGAGCAACCACGTGTCACTAGTCATTTGAACTCGACCGTTGCCGCCAATGGCTAACTCGCACGCGTGCCTAACACAGTAGCGTCGAACGTGTCGGACGCTAGGTGTCGGACGCGCCACCTCACGCCAGACACTACTTAAAGAGCTTCGCATTCGCGCAGGGCCGTCGGACGCGTCCGACGGAGGGGCATCAGACGCACCCCCAGCGTCCGACACGTTCATGGGTGAAACCCTCGCTCGCGTCCCTGCTGACGTCACCACTCACCGCACGCTGGAATAGTGTTCGGCCCGCGTCCGACGCTCACCCGTCAGACGCTTCGACGCACAGTTCAATAGCGCTACTTAGCCACAACACACCGAACATTGGGCCAACGTCCGATGCCTCCACGGCCAGCGTCCTGTGAGTGTTTTTCCAGTAAAAAACACTCCCATAACTTCTCCAAATTTTCCATCGACGCAATAGAAAATATACGTTCTATTTTCTCAAAAGCGCTGAATCTCGCCTTGCAAGCTCGACCGGAGAGAGAGGAACTCAAACCCCTCTCTACCCTTAAACTCCATCTTCTTTGTAAAATGTGCTAACACCACCAAGTGTTCACCACCATTGTGCATGTGTGTTAGCATTACACAAACATTTTTATCAAAGGAGTTAGGTTAGCACATAACTAGATCCTAATGCATGTGTTGCTATGCCTAACTCAAATCACTTAAACACAAAACATTAGCAATTTGGTGTCATTAATTACCAAAACCAAACTTAGGCTTTCAGCCTTCTCAAGGGGCCAAGGAGCAATATCAAGGCTTATAACGGTCCAACAAGAGGGCGGTTGAGATCCCCTTGAATCCGGATTGCCTTCCCCTCGAAGGGTCGAAGGAGTGATTGTGATGGGACATTAGTCTCGAGAGGATGCATCTAAGATCCTTTAGTGGGCTCTAATGTGGCTTGACTTCTCCAGTTCTCCCAAAAGGTTCATCAAGCTAGCCGACGTGTCACAAGCGCTGGACATGCCGGCCCATGCCTACACATGAAGGACGAGATGGCTATAGGTCTTGAAAATACAACACCGTGGATAGGGTTCGAGCATCCCTGGGCCTGTGGTGCTAATAAAATGCCATGATCCAACGACACACGTAGGTCTAGAGCCCATAACCTTCGTGACTTCGCTCCAATAATAGAGATGATGGCTCCCTACCATCTCGAATGGATAAGGACAAAAGGATGATGATGCACGTTGGACTCCAACAGATGCCACCCCTTCTTTTCTTATTTCTTCTCCCTTTTTCTCTCCATAAGCTATACTAGAGGATACCTCGTGCATTGTTGTGGAGATTACAAAGAGATTGAAAGAACATGAAGTGGAGACGATGTGGATATCTCACGATTAAGAGGTTGAAAGTTAGTGAGATAACATGCCTATAAGTGGGAGATGATGTGGATAATTAATGAGGGATGATGTAGATGACTTGCATGTTGAGATAGACTTCTAGTGAGATTAGCTATATACTCCCTCTGTATAACAAAAAACAACATCCTAGCCCCTATACGCAAGATTGTAAAGAACGACGCTCTGTCCCCAACAACGCTAATCTGGACACTAATGCCCCTGCCCCTTCGATGCATGCATCGCACATTGATGACGGGATCAATCCACGCCACAGCCAATCCTCCTCGATTCCTATCTGCGTCGTGGCCGCTCGCCTATCACCCTCGTTGCTCTCCATTCGCATTTTATTAAGCCATCATCGCAACTCACCTCGCTCACTCGCCATGTATCGACTCGCGATTTATTAAGCCATCGTACTTTCTCGTATGGAACACACGTGAAGTAGCATTTAATAGGAGCAAACAAGAAAAACTCTACCCTAATTAATCACTTCTTGGTATGCTAAATGCTGTCCTAAACGTCATTTTTTCCTATATGAAGGGAGTAAGAGATATAGATAAGAGAGGACTTGTGTTCTCTCTTAGGCATCAAGACACAGAACCCTAAGACATTTATTGCACACCCTCATTTGTAGCCGCTATAGTAAATGGTAAAGCGTTCGTGCTCAAGAACACGGACAAACGCCATACAAGTGGATATAGGGCACATTGCTTGAACTAGTATAGATTCTGAGTCTTTGAGCGCCAACCATCTAAAGGTATACACATGGCTACAAATTCACTAGTTGGTGCTACAATACAAAACATTGACAATAGGTATATAAATATTTTCGTGAAAACATGACGTTCCTGCCACCTTTTACATTCACGTAATCCCATCCATTTGTATTCAATCTTTTTACAATAATTGTCTAATGTAACATCCAATTGAGAAACAATTTTCACCATTTTGTACATAATTTGATACCATTGCAATTTTTTTGAAATACTTAAAATTAGAAAAATACACTTTTATGGATGGATTTGCATATTTCTATGAAGCATTTTCAAGTATAGAAACCCACGAGCACTAGCATAAAATGTTGAATGTTCTAATATTTGAAGTTTAAAACCACTATATCGTCGCAACACACGGAGGCATAGAGACCAATGCGTACATTCATAAATACCTATAGACATAGAAACCACCATGTGCAAAGGTAAATATCTTCATCAAATTCCATAGAAAACATTCACATAAAAAAGTATGCAACTCAATTTAATCTAACAATTTGCCAAACCGACACATGGGATGGTGGCTTGGTGGGTGGGTTGAACCATGTGGCAGGTTGGATTGGATTGCATGCTTTTTCATGTGGAGGTTTTTATGCATGCCAATAAAAAAATTATGATTGTCCATGTTTAAAATTCAAATTATTGAGTTACAGAAAAAAATGTTGTGAGAGAGAAAGATTGAAGGATATAGATGTTTAGGATTTCCCTTATATGAGAAAAATAGAAAATAAGACTAAGTTTAGGAGAATTTTAGAGATGTGCTGACTATTTAACGGGGAGAGAGTCTTTCTTTTGCATTTTTTTGAATCAAATGTAAACTTAAAAGTCGGTGAGGCAAAAGCACATGCACCTATGATAATCCGAGCATCAACTAGGAATCATGGACTTCTCACTCAAGCCCATAACTGTCCCTTCCAGTTTTCTAGAGCAAAGGCAAGATCCAGTCCCACTCTTGCAGCCTCCTAGATGACACCATTCACTTCTACCTACTGCCCTACTCCTCACGGATCTATAAAGGATTTCTAGGACTATGTTTCCACGAGATCTCTCGTGACCTTCCCTACATGCGACTATGATGGCACTATGGATATTTGCAAAAAGTTGCGGGCAATGCTCATGTGGCCACTACTAGATCCCCATTGCCACATTAGTTACAATGGCTACTCCTCATGTCTGCACACTTGACAACTGCTAGTTCTGCTGCACCAGTGTTGATGCATGCGTGATCGATCACAAGCTCATGACCACACACAACGTACACTACTTCGAATCATATAATAGCGCCTGACTCTTTCTCGTCGATGATCAAATCCATAGCCACACCCTCATCAACATTCGTGTCCCTCGCCTAGAGTAGAAGGTCTCCCACCTCCTCGACATGTGTTGGCCCCTTTCCTGCATCATCGCCAGTCTCCACCCTCTCGAGCCCTCCCGATGACTAGAATTGCATTAGCACTAGCATCGTTATGTAGTGGTAGCTCGTTGCATCTAGCACCAGGTGGCCTTCTAGCATATGAGGGATTCTGTTTGCTACAACATTGGATGCAGATAACATAGCTAGACCTCACTTGAGTGGAGGATGTCTTGTCCCATGATGAAGGCTTCTATTTCCTCACCCAGGGAGGTCACCTTCGC
Organism: Sorghum bicolor; assembly: GCF_000003195.3. Lineage (NCBI taxonomy): Eukaryota > Viridiplantae > Streptophyta > Magnoliopsida > Poales > Poaceae > Sorghum > Sorghum bicolor. The sequence goes on along the minus strand of NC_012870.2, from coordinate 19,518,880 downwards.
GTGTGCATAGTGGATTTCAACCATGGTGGAGACCCTGAAACTATATCTGACTCAATATGCTTATTCTAGAGAGGAGAGTGGCACAGACAACTGGTGATAGGTCAATACCTAGTGAAATCTAGAGGCGTGCTCCACATGGGTCAATACCTAATGAACTCTAGAGGCGTGCTCCACATGGTCGTCGGATATGGTACTCACTTTGCTGGTTGGTTGCAACTAAGTTCAATGCACATAGACTGAGTTGAAGACACTAGATGTTTGGATAGATGTCCACGATCATTTGAGATGGCCAAGTACATTGAGATGAGACTTGAGGAGGGGTGTACTTTACTAATGATGAGAGCTTCTATGATCCTATGATGTTGTTTCGTGGTGTTGATCAATGTTTTTAAGGAGGAGTAACATGAATGAGGGTACTAGAAGGCGACACACACTATGGAGTGGCGTCATCATTGATGGAAATAGCAAAAAAAGGCACATAAAAAGATATGAACTCTGTAGGAGCATAAGATGAGACTTTGTAGAGGAGCTATAAAAGAAAGGACAATCCTCAACAAAGTGATATCACAAGAGATATGTATGCGACGAGAAGAAAGATCATAGCAATCTAGGACTATATTGATGTAAAAGCGGCCCGATCTTCCGATAGGATAATATCTTCGATTAGTGGAGAACTCGATATTCATGATCTAGGCTTCAAACCAAGTCTGATTTGGACCCCCTAGTTATCAACCACACACAACTTGATTGACCTCATCGAGAAGGCTTTCTTGTAAGCAAATCGATAATACAAGCAAGAAGAAGATGAACATAATCTAAAATTAGAAGTACGAATGAAGTATATGAGTTTGATAAGAGGTTCAAGTCTGATTCAAAAAGACTAGTCAACACAGGCGAATACACATCAAGAGCGGGCCCTGGCTCACAACCGTCGATCCTGGCGATACAAATGCAACAAACAATGTTTGTTTCACAAGAAAAACTAGAATGCAACAAAACCCCAAACCCTAACGAGACGGACGATGACTATTTATAGTCATAAGCACTCTCTAATGGGCTCTAACACGATACACGGTCCAATGAACCAAAAGACAGTGTCGTAGCACCTAACATATTTTAGACAATAATTTATTTTGACAATCTTACTGACTTATGACGAATTTGGATATGAAACCAAAGCCATTGGTTAGCTTATCAAATTACCTTTCTATACACATGTGAGTACACATTGTACTCTCCCCGTCTTAAAATAAATACACTATGGTATTTATGCCGATCAATCTTTTTAAAATTTGACTGAATTTGTAGAAAATATTAACTATATTTGTATCTTTGTATAAGTTATAAAAATAGATTCAATGATACTAATTATATATTATAAATATTAATATTTTCTTTTATATATTTAGTCAAAGATGACATATTATTCTTTTATTAGGATAGAGAGCACATATGCGTATAGCCCATAGCCCATCCGACGAATGCCTTCTGCCTTGCCGGTTGGCCCAAACAAAACTTCAGTGCCTTCTCCACTGAGAACCCCGAGACCCGGCCAGTCCCCTCGCTGCCGACGCCACACAAACACCTTTTCCCCCTCATGTTCACCGCCGGTGCGGACGGCAACGGCCACCTGCCGCGTCCGCGCAGGTCGCGGCGCGGCGGAGTAGGCCACGCAGGCGTCATGGGGTCTCCACAGGGACAGGTGGCTCTGGGGGCTCATCCGCACCCGGCCGCCCCGCCGTGCACCGACTACGACGTGGCCTACTTCAAGGCCTACTCACACATTGGCGTCCACGAGGAGATGCTCAAGGTTTTTACACCACATTCTTCTCACATTTCTAGCTTCTCCCTGGGGGATGATTGGGCGGATGTGTTCCCTGATGCGTCGGCGGGGTTAGGGTTCTGTGCCAATTTGTGGATCGGATTCGTGGGATCGTCGTCGTCGAACTACGGGCGTCATCTGGGATTCCTTGTTGTTGTTGTTGTTGGGAGTTTTGTAGCGCTAGCTTACAAGACTACAGAGTTGACTGCTGTTTAGTCTCGGATATATCCTGAAGATCATGCTATAACTTGGTCACTGCGCCTGAGAAATTTTGCTACAGTTTTATGGGACCATGTATGTAAGTTGTTTTCTTCTCGCGAGCTGCAGATAGGCCATTTTTATCCTTGCGGGCAGGGTTTTATTGGTAGACCAGGGACCTTAGCTAGCATCTCTGACACAGAGTGCCACACATTTTCTGCTATATGCGTATCTGCCATAGACAGCCTAATGTGAGAAATGTTTCCTTGTTTTATGAACCGATAGCGCTACATGTATTCCTCTTTGTGGTTTATATTCAAGTGAATGTCATCATTTTGCTAATTCAGTACTGATTTTTAGGTTGCTGATTGCAGGATCATGTGAGAACTAGTACTTACAGAAATGCCATAATGCATCACAAAGATCTTATTTCAGGCAAGGTAATACTCGTTTAGCAATGTATAGTATTGGGTAGATGTTTTCCTGTATGTGATATAGCTTTCTGTTCTGCTCAGTTAACTCTTTTGGTCTATGAAAATGATAACTTCAGGTAGTTTTGGATGTGGGTTGCGGCACTGGTGTCCTTTCGATATTTTGTGCTTTTGCTGGTGCCACTCGTGTAAGTTTTTAGTTATTAGTTGCACACTTATGCATTTCTGATGATCTTATCAATGTAGGAAAACTGATGTTCTTTTAATCCCTCACTCTATAGATGCTACTATATTCCTCATATTTTATGCTGTTGCTCATGCACTATCCATCCACATAAACCTCATCTACCGAAGAACCACTACCTTTAGGAATTGATACTTACTAGGCAAACATTAATCAATATGCTGAATCCATATTCGGTTATTTCGTTCTTTACTGTATATTTGAAAAACACGTGCTAACTAAGAGCTTGGGATTATATATTTTCTTGACATACAATGGCACTCTCTGTCATGCACATGATGATAGGTGGGATGGACCAACATCAGTGTGAGAATCCAGTGGATAAACAATATTGTCTCTAAATCATTATTACCATTTAAGGGCCAGAACAGTTGATGCTCTCCAATGCAACTGTTTTAAGAAACTAAACATCCTCTGTACACTCACTTTGCAATATAACAATCAAATTATGAACATTCCAATAATTTCACTGTACTTTGGATTAACCTATTATAGTTAGTAACTAGATAATAACCCGCGCGTTGCTGCGGGAGACGCTGGAATTATATTTATTATACATGAGGTGAAGTGTAAACTTTGCTGCAATGAAGTTTACAAAGCTTAAAAAATGTATAATGTGACACCATAATTTATCTTTTAGAATACCATATATGGCAGCGCCATGTCTTAAAGATGTGTCCCTTATGTATATTTGGTAATAAATAAACTTTGTATAAATACAAAAACATATGAAAAAGAATCTAAATAGCATCGTCTATACTGCACTGATGATCCAGACTTCCAGAGACAACCAATGATGACCAGAGATTGGAGTTCAGTATCGGGATGCGGCAGGCCAATGGATCAATGTGGATTGTGGAGGACTTTTGTAAAACAACTGCACAAAGAGGCCCGGTACTCCATCGGTCATTCAGTCTCCCGTAAAATCTTCTCAAAAAAAAAAAAATCAGTCTCCCGTAAAAAAAGAAAAGGATGCTGTACTTTAAAAAAAGTCGGCCACAGCCTCAGGCACGAACGCGCGGATCCAGAGCCATGGAGCCACCTCGCGATGGCGAAGAGGAGGTGGCGGTGTGTGGCCTTGATCTCTCACGCGTTAGCAGCTAGTGCCAACGGCTCGGCATCCTTCTCCAGTCCCCCCGCGCCAGCGCACCCTCATCTCCCCACCTTGGTCACAGCAGCGGCCCTCCCAGCATCGCCGGCTTCCTCTGAGTCCCCTGCCGCATGCGCCACCCCATGGGTGGCGGTGGTCTTGTCATTTTATATAGGGAAAGATTGGATTGTTGGGATTTCATATCCAAATCTGGAGAGGTAGTGGGGAGCGCAGGAGGTGGAGCGCAAGGGACACACTAATGACGTGTGGATGTGAAGGGATGGACTCTTCGGTCTTTGACAGTGGATGCTTCGGTTGCGATTGGGATGGGAAGGAGACTGCTATGATTTAATTGTTGATGTCGTGGCTGCACCAAATTGCATAAAAATCTGCTAATGGGGTTCTCCTTTTTAGTTATAGTAGATAGTTGGATACTTGACTTGAGAAATTGTGCATTCAGTTGGCTAAAGCTGTGTGAATGCACTAATCATTTTATCTGTACCAGGATATATCTTGTGCTTGATATTACCAAATACTAGAAGCATCCATGTTTATTCTTTTATGATTTAAAAGCATATTTATCTTTGTTGCAGAGGCATTTGACTTTTTTTTGTTCTTTTTAAATGCATGAAGTATGTAGTGTGGTGCTACTAGTTCTTTTTGCATGGGTGCTGTAATTTGTTATTCAGTTATGTACTACATGTGATGCAATATTTACTGATATAGATGAATAATTTTATTTGTTTTTATTCTTTATTATTCATCTCCTTGAATGAGTTTATTATGTTCTCAGGTTTATGCAGTTGATGCAAGTGATATTGCATTGCAGGTAAACTCTTCTCACTCCCTATTTTCCCTTTCAGTTGGGTTGCCAATCTACAATCATGTTTTGCTGAGCCATAGTAGTTTTTTTGCTGCACAGATGTATTAACTTACGTTGTCAAATTGGAGAATAAACCTTGAATTGAAAAGGTCCATCCTCCCAGCCCTCCTTTATGCTTACTTAGGAACTTGCAAGAACTAAAAAGTAATTATGCTTAGGGCAACAGGTTTTTTGTGTAGCTTGGTTGTCCCAGTAGGAAAGAGTGCCTCCTGTCAATGATAGTGAAATACAACATGGATAGCATGCCTTATATGATCAAATAGTTCTGTTCTTAAAATGCTTTTTCCATTTTTTCTGTATACTATCTGTAGTATTACTTCTGTATCTTATTGTTAGCTTCTATAAGTTCTACTAATGTTGATGCTGAACATTCTTTTTAAACTAAACAATTTTAGGCTATGGAGATTGTAAGAGAGAATGAGCTATCTGACAAAGTTGTGGTTTTGCACGGCCGAATTGAGGTACACATCTCTGTCAATTTTTTGCCATTTTGTCACTGTTTGCATATACCTAAAATCTTTATTGTATTTTTGTGAGTTTTTTCCCATACTTACCAGTTATAGCCAGTAATCATCATCTTTCAAATTCTATATTGTTGTGGGTTTTATCAGTTATCACCATCCTTAAAATTCTATTTGGAGGCCTTCACTGTGCTATGCAACATGATTGTCTTTGATTCAAATGCAGGATGTCAATATCGAAGAAAAAGTTGATGTCATCATATCTGAATGGATGGGATACATGCTTCTGTATGAGGTATATATCAGTATCCCTATAGTTTGGACAGTTGGGCTAATTTTATGCTCACTTCACATAAGTGCTGCTCTTGAAATTTCATATTTAGTCCTCTTGGTGCAGAGTATGCTGGGAAGCATAATTTTTGCTAGGGATAAATGGCTTAAGCCAGGAGGTCTTATTCTTCCATCGCATGCATCGGTAGGACTTTGATAAAAGCATTATATAACAGTTAACTAGCTGAGGTGGATTTGTGGAGTTTTGAGGCTGAGATGCAAGTAGTATTGTTGCAGCTTTACATGGCACCTGTCACAAATTCTCAGAGATACCATGATAGTATTTACTTCTGGCGAGATGTATATGGCATAAAAAGTGAGTTTAATTCTCCCATTCTCAGCTGGCTTAGTTATTTGTTTGTCATATGCATAACTCTGGCTGTAGTATTTCTCTGAGAGTAACCCCTTTTCTCTCCCTTTACTTCAGTGTCCTCTATGATGCCTCTTGCAAAACAATGTGCGTTTATGGAGCCATCAGTTGAGACAATTAGTGGAGAGAATGTCTTGACATGGCCAACAGTGGTGAGTCCCAATTATTTGTTCTGCCAGAAGCACATTTTCCTATCAGCTTGACATGCATTTTACACACATGTCACTCAGGCTTCAGCATATAATTCTTGTCTTAGTACTATTTTCTAGCTCTGCATGTGTGAAGTGACCTTATTTTTTTTTCTGAACTACAATTTACTTTGGTTCCTGAGCAGGTTGCACAGGTGGATTGTTATACCATACAAGCTCAGGAGCTTGAAACCATCACTGCTGCATTTAAATTTACGTCAATGTTGCAAGGTACGTTGTACTAGTTCTCTCTTTTTTTTTACACATGAAACAGGTATATCATATATGTATGATGGAAATAGATCATGATTCTATCTACTAGATTTGCACAGCTGTTTTCCTCGACTGATAATTGATAAAGTTTACACATTGAGATGACCTGTCATAAACTCAGAATCATACCTTGTGCCTATATGGCAAGTTTAAGGCTTTTCCACTCTTGTTTGAAGTACTTCATCCATTTCTTCTTTTTATAGGGCATGTTAGATTCTGGGTGATTTTGTTTGTTATAGGCCTACACTGGTTTCAAAGCATGCATACGCTGCTTTGTTCCTGTTTTGCACTTGGTTGTTAACTGTAACTGAGGTTAGACATGCACGGTGGTGAGCAAGCTTTGCTCAGTGCGTTCAGTTAAAGGGATGAGCATTAGTTGTAAGTTTTATTCCTAACACTGAGAATGAGGATGGCACACTAATTCTTCCATGTATATCAATCCAGGATGTTAATTTCAGTGCCAAGGCTTAAGCCACCCTACACTCTGAAATGTAGTACATCTTATATAGCCAATGTGATATTCCTATTGAAACTACTACAAATTTCCTATAATAATATATAAGGGATTATGGTAAAACATAACTGGTATTTTTACCAGCACGATCAGGGATTTGTCTCTTGCTTGTGGCACTGTTGCTACAAGGTGATGATATTTAATAGTCTTGTACGAACCTGCATCAGTAGGCTGTTCAACTTTGGCCATTATAGACAAATTTGTATACATGAATGTTCTTTTATTCTTGTTTCTGAGCCCGTATGGGTGGGGCAGGGTTTCGGGGGTTTTCTTGACCTGCGTGAGAAGTTTTCTTCTTAATGCAACGCCCGGAGGGCGGTCTTATCCCCTGCAGCTCGAGTTTTTTTCCCCTGAGGTTGGTATGATCAAATATATCCTATCTGAAGTCTGATCCCTTCTACAGTAGATATTTTGAAAAAATATATTTATAAAGCTATAAGATTGAGGTAACCAGAAAAGCAGAATGACTATGCTGCCCTTCCATCAAGTACTTTGGGAAGTTAGGATATGTTCTAATGCTTGAGCTGGAATGCAATCAACAAGAGCATTTGAGAGAAACATCCATACATGTGACTTATTTTGAGGTGATGACGGTGACGCTAATAAATCCACCTCTTGTCTTATAATTTTGTGACTGCTTGCCCAGTTACAGGCCTGATCAGAGTTTTTAGTTTTTACCCATGATTGCTGGAATATAACGTGCTGCGTGTGGTGTTTGGTTTGATACAGGTATAGTTAAATTAAATTAACACCCCGGTCAGAACAATCGCGCTTTTGTTGCCACTGTCATGATCTAAACCTGCTACTTTGTTTGGCCAGGCCTTCTTCTGCTGTCATGTCTTGGTTAACTGTTTTCTCATAGTGAGCTCTGTTGCTTAGTCATGGTGCCAATGCAATAAAACTTTTGCTAGTGATCGTCATTGGAAATTATATTGATTTAGCATGCCTGATCTCTGTCGAGATTGTGTTTATATCACATATGTGTTACTTAGTGTAGATGGGAAAATAGTGCTAACCATGCTCTCTCTCTATCTTGTGTTTTTTTAGCTCCATTGCATGGTTTTGCATTTTGGTTCGATGTTGAGTTCAATGGACCAGTACGCCAGAAATCCAAGAAGCAACCTAGTCAATCATTGGATGGGAACACCCAAAATGCCAGCCCAAGCAGTAAGAAGAAAAAACCAGATGTCTCTATTGTTCTTTCAACTGCACCAGAGGATGCCCCTACTCATTGGCAGCAGGTGATTGTTTTCCACAGTAACATATTGATTTTCTTTTACATAAAGATATAGGTATGGTTCTGTTGAAATTTCTACACGATTACATTATTAACATCCACAATACTGATTCAGAATTGCTTTCTTATCAGACCCTATTGTACTTGTTTGAACCTATTGAACTAAACAAAGATCAGATCATAGAAGGTTCTGTTACCATCTCCCAGAGCCAGCAACATGCCCGCTTCCTTAACATCTGCCTGAAATACTTGTGAGCCTTCTTGTCCCAGTTTATTTCAGCTTTCTTATGTGGTCATTTTCAAGCTTAAATAACGCTAGATTTCACCCGTCCTTGCAGTACTGGTGACCAATGGTATGTCAAAGAATCTGTGATGCGATAATCTGGGGGAAATTGAAACAGAGTAACCTTCTATCTGAATAGGCTCAAATCTGTTGTGTATGACGGACAACCTTGCTGCTGGTCATTGCGGTTTAGGAGCATTCTGACTGCACTGGGTTGTCGTGGTGGCAAATTGATCCAAAAATGGAGTGCCATTTCGAGTGATGCTTGATCAAAATGGTAGTGGGCCTCGACAAGTAATATGTGAATCTTTGGCTCCAAACTCAATTCTACGAACAAAACATAAGAGTAGGAGAACTACACTTGACCAGAGTAGCACATTTATCTTTTTTTTTTTCATTCTTTTGACCAGGTACTAGTTCTGAGCTCAGTTGCTGGTACTTTATTTTTCAATAATGGACTGCCCATTCTTTGTAACGCTTCTGCGGCGTTTAGTGCAGCATAGACGGTATGATTCTCCAAATGGCAGCATGGAATTTTTACAAGTGTAGTTTTCCAATGAGTAATATGCATGAATGGCAATGGTGCTTGTCAGTTTGTTTCAATTTGGCCATCGTACTTAGTAAGTATAAATCACGGCCATAAAGCTAACACACGGCTACACCGATAAGGTCATTAGCTCCTTAATCATACGTATTTGATTTAAATAGAGTAGGTTTCGTTGATGACAATGGATAAATCACAGCGTAGACTCCATTTTTTCTCATTTACGCTCACCTCGCCTTCACTTAGGGGGTGTTTGGACTGCTCAACTTTGTAGTTTTGTTTCACAAACTCTACCATATAGCAGCTTCACCATAGAGTTTGTGGAGTAGGAGGTGCTGTTTCGCACGCAGAGCCCTTGAGATGCTCAGGAAAAAATATGGAGCTGGCCTCTAGCTCTACCTTTTTTTGGAGTGGAGTTCGTGAAGCTAGACGTGTTTAACAATGTGAAGCTGAAAAAATTAAAGCGGAGCAGTCTCAGACACCCCTCAGTATTCTTAACATCCCCAAGTGTAAGAACTGTCGTTTTCATCTACAACGTTCCTCATTATGCGTCACCTCCCCAAGTGTGATACCGTGCTTAAGTTTTTTTTCAATATGTGCTCCTATTTCATCCGTTTTTTTTTTGCTTATTTAATTGTTTTCTTTTCAACTAAATAATTGAGTTAGCTATGCGATACATAGGTGTATTCTAGAAGCTAAAGAATTGCGGCTAAGAAAGTGTGGTGTGCTATCATTACGGTAATGAATTAAATAATACTTTAAAAGGCTATAGCATAGTACATGGCTAATGGTGTGGTGTGGCAAAGTTACAAACCAAAGATTCCCTAAATAGAGGAGAGGAGCCTATTTATTTGAATTTATCTATCAAATTTATCAGTCTTTTAATAATACTTTTTTCTCATAATAAATCAATGAACAATATTTTTAATCATGTCTTTACAGACAAGCGAACAAGCTCAAATTATCGTTATTCAGGTGTGGATGAGAAAATAAATAATAAATGAGAAGACTCATGACAAGAGCTACGAATGGCCCTGGAGCATGCAGCTCTACGAGGAACTAGGTGAATTGTTTCAAAAGATCCGTGCTTGCATATCTGTTGAGTGAGATCAAATTAGAGTTGTCTGAATCTACAGTGCCATTATCAGGTATCCAGACGGTGTAATACTGTAGCAGATACCAGGCTTTGTAGTTTTATTGGTATCCAGCGATCTGCCAGAAACACGCTAAAGCCTTGTTTGTATGTAGTCGGATTCACATCAATCCACGTGTATTAGGGTAGGTTGGAGTAGAAATTGAACTAAATTAAGATAAATCCGACAATATCCAAACAAAACCTAAATATGTTTTCCTTTTTTAAAATTACTGAGACATCTGCCACATCCTACGTTCCTAACGATTTCCCTAAATATACAAGTGCCTTTTTTTGCAAGGAAAAGAAACGGACCTAGGTGCATCTGGCACCCTAAACAGAAACAGTTGAACCTAGGCCTTGTTTAGTTTCCAAAAAATTTTGCAAAATTTTTCAAATTCCCTATCACATCGAATCTTTAGACTCATACATGGAGTATTAGATATAGACGAAAATAAAAACTAATTGTACAGTTTAGTCGGAATTGACGAGACGAATTTTTTAAACCTAGTTAGTTTATGATAAGACAATATTTATCACAAACAAACGAAAGTGCTACAGTGTCGATTTCCCAAAATTTCCAAACGTTTCACACATTGCTGCCAACCAATGTGAAATTGTGAATCAATGAAAACATGATATCACAGTGATTCTGTTCTGCAGTCAAATAATTTCTAATTTGCTATCTGATCTAAATCCGAAACATTTCCTACTATCAAACGAGCCCTAGTCAAGATGATTAGACAAAGGTGAAACCTATTCCGCTTCTTCCAATACGGCCTTGTTCAGTTGGGGAGCAAATTTTTTTTGTCACATCGGATAATTCAAAGGATGTTAGAAGAGGTGTTCGGATACTAATAAATAAAAAACTAATTACATAACTCGTCTGGAAACTGCTAGAGGAATTTATTAAGGGGGTGTTTAGTTCCCCTTTTTCCTTAAAAATTTTGAGTTTTGGTCCATCATTTTGCAAAATAGAACTAAACACTATGCAATTTTTTTGACAAAAAGTTGGTTATTCTACATTTTAGATTTTGGCCTTAAGAGGCAAAAAAAAACCCAAAAAGAGCCTCAAGAGGCTCTCATAAGGGTAATAAATTCTATATTTTGGATGGAACTAAACATGACCCTGAAAATTTTAGCATTTTACATTTTTATCACTCCAAAGTAGTTGGCATTTTGCATTTTAGATTATATGGGAAACTAAACACCCCTAAGTCTAATTAGTCCATCATTAACACATGTAAGGTTACTATAGCACTTAAGACTAATCATAGATTAATTAGGTTTAAAATATTCGTCTCATGATTTCTAACCAAACCGTGTAATTAGTTTTTTTATCTATATTTAATACTCTATGTATGTGTCTAAACATTCGATAAGATATGTGAAATTTTTTTGGATGGGGGACTAAACAAGGCCTACATATGGTTAAAGCGCTAAAGATTATATAGCGTACGTCCATGAGCTTATGCCTTGTTTAGTTCTATTTTTTTTTTCAAAAACCGTAGCACTTTCGTTTGTATTTGACAAATATTGTTCAATCATACTTCTCATAAATTACAGATAAATTGTGCAATTAGTTATTTTTTATCTATATTTAATGTTCTATGCATGTGCTGCAAGATTCGATATGATCAGGAATCTGAAAAATTTTGTCAATTTTTTTGGGAATAATAGCCGAATTGAAACATGAAGACAAATACTTACATGTGACCATATATGAGGCCTTGTTTAGTTATAAAAGTTTTTGTAAAATACTCCCTTCATCCATAAAATACTGCAATCGATGAGTTCAAATTTTTCCACAAATAAATGCTAAAGTTGCCTGCCTAGCTATGCCTAGGATGAGAGACTCACACTAACAGCACCTTCCAGACTACTGTCAGCTCACGCAAGAGACTTCTCAAAAAAAATCATCCTAACGAGTCTCCACCACTCGTTCACGCACGAGGCCACCAGCGCTTCGTCCGCAAAAGCCCAGCACGAGCAGTGTGTTGTCATATCAATTATAGGAGTATTTTGGTCATTTGCCATAGTCCTTGTTACCTTTCTCTGGTCTTACAATTGCAGTATTTTGTGGAGGTAGGGAGTAAACACTATAATAATTTTGTTTGTACTTGACAAATATTGTTTAATCATAAACTAATTATGCTCCAAAATTCATCTCATAGATTATAGGTAAACTATACAATTATTTATTATATATATATATATTTAATATTTTATGCATGCGCTATAAGATTGATGTGACGAAAAATGTAAAATTTTTTACAAAAATTTTTAAAACTAAGGCCTTGTTTAGTTCACCCTGAAAACCAAAAAGTTTTCAAGATTCTCCGTCACATCGAATCTTGTGGCACATGCATGAAACATTAAATATAGACGAAAACAAAAACTAATTACACAGTTTAGCTGTAAATCACGAGATGAAACTTTTGATCCTAGTTAGTCTATGATTAGATAATATTTGTCACAAACAAACGAAAATGCTACAGTACCGAAAACTTTTCACTTTTTGGAACAAAACAAGGCCTAAACAAGGCCTGAGTTTCTCAAACAAGTCTTTTGCGATTGTACGTATACGGAGTAGTTGAAGATGCCAGCTGCCAAGGTGGCAGTTGTAGGATTGAACGCGGGCGAGAGCCTGTAGTGCAGGTGCAGGAGCCTCAAGCGGCGGAGACCGCCAATCCAGATCGGCTGTGACGGCCTGACGGGACACTTGCCTCGGGACCAGGTGACACTCCCGCCGGCGCGCACCAGTCTCCCCACTCCCTGCTCAGACGGAACTGCGGACTGCCGTGGCGTGTTCACTCGGAGGGAGCAGTGCTGGCGCCCTGACCGGCTGACCACTGGTCTCGCACTGTGTTCCCCTAGGCCTTGGCCTTGTTTTCCTAAAAATTTTCAAAATTCCCCATCACATCGAATCTTGCGGGACATGCATGGTGCATTAAATATACATAAAAACAAAAACTAATTGCATAGTTCATCTGCAAATCACGAGACGAATCTTTTAAGCCTAGTTACTCCATGATTAGACAATATTTGTCAAATAAAAACGAAAGTGCTATAGTGACAAAACGCAAAAAATTTTGCAAACTGAACAAGGCCAGTTCGCAAAATTCCCCGTCACATCAAATCTTTGGTCGCATGCATGGAGCATTAAATATAGACGAAAATAAAAACTAATTACACAGTTTACCTGTAATTTGTGAGATGAATCTTTTGAGCCTAGTTACTCTATAATTGGACAATGTTTTTCAAATAAAAACGAAAGTGATACAGTAGTCAAAAACCAAAAATTTTACGAAATGAACAAGTCGTCACAGGATAAGGGCCTCGTTTACTTTCAAAATTTTTTATAAATTATAAATAGTAGTATTTTCGTTTGCATTTGATAAATATTATTAAATCATAACTAATAAGACTCAAAAAATTTATTTTATAAATTACAGATAAACTATATAATTAATTATTTTTTTATATTTATATTTAGTATTTCATATATATACCATAAGATTTGATGTAATGAGAAATATGAATGGATAAGCCGCCGGACCAGACCGCCATTTAGGGCAGGCATGAGACGCTGTACAAGTCAGAACATGGTAGTACTCCATGACACAAGAACATACCGAATACTACAGTACGTATTCATATACATGTTTCACGGTATCCAAAATCTAAAATTTTTGGCATTTAAATAACCGCCCGACCGGACCGCCGTTTGGGGCAGGCACGAGACGCTGTACAAGTCAGAACACGGTAGGACTCCATGACACAAGAACATACTCCCTCCGTAACTGTTATTTTTGACGTTCTGGGCTGGTGAGAGGAATCCGCAAAGCTTGACGTTGCACAGCCGCATACTCTAATACGGACGCAATTGCCCCTGCATGTGCCTCGCCACCCGCATGCGACTGCTCGGCTTCACCTGTAGTTAATTGCGCTGCCTCGCGAGGATGACTTTGTCGCCAGCACGCGTCAAGGCAGCACGCTCGCACGCAGGCCAAATCCTTCATGCTATCAAGCGCATGCATGGAAGAGTGCCATGTAAAATAATAAAAAAAAGAGTGTCACACAACAAAAAGTATCTCCAAAGGAGTCGAACCGGCAACCTCCATCTCATGACATAGAGGTCTCACCAATCGAGCTATACTAGGCTATTGTAAAGGAAACACACACAGCGCTATTTAATAGGGGCAAAGTAGGAAAACTAACCCCTAATTAATCACTTCTTGGTTACCACAATCCTGTCCTAAACGTCAACTAATTCAGGTATGGAGAGAGTACTCTCTCCATATAGAAAATAGAAGTCGTTTAGGACATGATTACGCTTACCAATAAGTAATTAATTAAGGATATTTTTCCATATCTACCCTTATTAAATAGAGTTGTGGTTTTCTCCTTTACAATGATGATGCGTAGTTTGATTGGCTAGTCCTATCCACCTTGAGGCACGAGGTCGCTGGTTCCTTCTATCGCTTTTTTTTATGGCTGTGGGCGCCGGAAACGAAGCATCAGAGGCAGCAGTGTCCACAGCTTTGCATGGAGGTAAAGCGACTTCCTTTACTCAATTCTCTCTCATAGTCAAAACGACCTCTAATTGCAATATGGAGGGACTACGGAATACTACAGTACGTATTCATATACATATACATGTTACACGGTATCCAAAATCCAAAATTTTTAGCAACTAAACAAGGCCCTAATATACTATCCTGTATAGGTACACATTCATGTACTCCCTCCATATCAGAAATAAAAAAACCAAGGGCTGAACCTAAGACCTCAGGACACTTAGGCCTTGTTTAGTTTACCCCGAAATTCAAAAAGTTTTCAAGATTTCCCGTCACATCGAATCTTGCGGCACATGCATGAAGCATTAAATATAGACGAAAACAAAAATTAATTACACAGTTTGTCTGTAAATCGCGAGACGAATCTTTTGATCCTAGTTAGTTCATAATTAGACAATATTTGTCAAATAAAAACGAAAGTGCTACAGTAGCGAAATCCGAAATTTTTTCAGAACTAAACAAGGCCTTACTGCACCGTGCTAGCCAGTTGGACTATGTTTGTTTCATGCATACAATACACCCGCAACGCTATTTAATAGAAGCAAACAAAAAAATTAACCCCTAATTAATAACACCTTGGTAACCACACTTATGTTCTAAACGTCTTTTATTTATGATATGGAGGGAGTACATGCCATGTGGTAGTAGACTAATACTACTCGTCTTCGTCCTAGTGCGTAAGGCCTTGTTTAGTTCGTCTCTAAAATCCAAATTTTTTCTGTCAAATCGAATCTTTAGATACATGTATAAAGCATTAAATATAGATAAAAACAAAATTAATTACATAGTTACCTATAATTTGTGAAACAAATCTTTTAAACCTAGTTAGTTCATAATTAAATAATATGTGTCACATACAAACGAAAGTGCTACAGTATATATTTTCTAAAAAAAATTGAAACTAAACAAGGCCTAAAGCATTGTTTAGTTCAAAAAATTGGTAAAATAAACATTGTAGCACTTTTGTTTGTATTTAATAAATATTGTTTAATTATAGACTAACTAGGCTTAAAAGATTTGTACTCTCTCCGTCCCCAAATACTGCTATTTTTAGCAGATTTCAGACAGATTAGTGTGGCAAACAAAAGACTATTCTACCCTCAATTAATTTGGGTTCCACCATTTAATCATGCACGTCAAGCTATGGTTCTCTAGTTCCAACGAGCTGCATTTAACGACAACTAAACAGGCTCAAACAATTACCATGCACCAAAGTACTACTCCCTAGAAGAAATTAAATGAGTTGGTGGACTACGGAAGTTCCGAGAAGAAATTAAATTGGCTGGTGGACTGAGTATGCTAGTAGAAATAGCAGTATTTGTGGACAAAATTTTCTCCTAGAAATAGCAGTATTTAGGGACGGAGGGAGTATTGTAAATTATAGTTTAAAGTATGTAATTTATTATTTTTTATATATATTTAATGCTATATATAGTGTAAGATTTGATATGACGAAAATTTTAAAAAATTTTGTAAAATTTTTTAGAAACTGGGCCTATCTAGGGAACAAACCCGCAAGACAAGACGGATCTCTGTACGACCTGAAACAAGCAGCATGAACAAGTACCAAGGCCTTGTTTAGTTCCAAAAATTTTTCGGCTGAAAAGTTTTCAAACTGTTCAACCAAAATTTCGGGTACTGTTCATCCGAAAAGCTGACAATGAATAGTAAGCTGCATTAATGTTGCAGTGACATACAGTTGCAACAGCTGTGCATCTGAACATGCAAAACATGCAGCATCTTATTACAAATTTATGAACTTTCAAATGTCCAATTACAAATACATGTCCAAACTGTAAAAATTACATGTCCAACAAAAATACATTGCACAAATGTCTATAACAAATGTAAAGATACAACCGGCAAAAACTGATACATGCCAGCATGCAGTACAAACAAATTACATGTCCAACACTTTGAAATAGAAATCATACAAATCAAGACCTATTGAACAAACCATTTGTGATGGAGTCACGAAATGCATTCATCTGCTCACATTCCGCAGAGGTGGGCGCAGGGACACACTCCGGCTGATCCATATATGCTTCAGGATGCACAAAGTTTGGATGACGGTCAAGGTGATCGAAGTCACTATCAAATGCGCCACTCAATCTCATGAAATTATGGAGAGCACAACAAGCAACTATAATGTGTGTTTGGGTTTCCGGTGGATAGCTAGGGACACTCAACAACATACGCCACTTCATCTTCATTACCCCAAAGGCCCTTTCAATCACATTTCTTAGAGACGAGTGGGCATAGTTGAATACCTCTTTTCTACCTCGAGGTTCTGCGCCGTTTTGAAAGTCTTGCAGATGGTACTTGCTTCCCCTGTACGGTGCAAGGTATCCGGGTCGGTTTGGATAGCCCGAGTCCACCAGATAGTATTTCCCTAGAGCACCACCAAGCTCCTGTAAGCGTCAATGGTTTCAATTAGACAAAAATATTGAACTGTGTACAAGTTGTATACCTGTAGGGGGATGAGGAAACACATCCTTGTACGTTGTCAAAGCATCATCGAAGACTCTCATGTCATGCACTGATCCTGGCCACCCAGCCAGGACAAATGTGAAGACCATGTCAAAGTCACATGCAGCCAGCACATTCTGTGTTGTTTTGCCCTTCCTACACAGGTGCTGAATGAACTTGTCCGATGGCACAACCATAGGAACGTGAGTGCCATCTATAGCCCCTATACATCCGTTGAAGAAAGGAAAAAACCTACGGTTCTGCAGCCTATCATGCATTGTTCTAAATAGTGGGTCCCGGGGCGCAATGATGTCATCACCAAGCTTAAGGACACACTTCAACACTCTATGAAACAGGTTGTGAACAGTTGCTAGTGATCTCTCAAATCTATCCTCAGCTTGCCTAACAGATTGTGGTGCACCTACCATCCACAGGAACATTCCTAGGGCTTCAATAGAGGTAGTTTTTGGGTTCGATTTCAGGCCATATCTATCTGTCAGTAAGGAATGTAGCCTAAAGAACATATCTGGGGTCATCCTAAACATGTTGTAGCATGAATTAGCATTCGCAAGCTTCCTTTGTACCCATTCCAACCCAGTTATAGGTGGAACCCTATAAGGACCCCTACTGCAGTACTTCTCTAAATGTGAGGCATACATGTACGTACCAGTCATGAGAACAGTAACTTCCTCATCATCGTCGTCTAACATCAGTAATTTCAACAACTTAGCACGTCGAGACTCCTGACTACCACGGGTATTGCCAATATCTCCAACATCCTCGTGCCCTCCCGGTGTCTGTTCATGTGAACAACAACAACAAACAAATGAGTTCAAATTCAGGCGTTCAAATTTCATGCAGCGCACCCCAAATATGTCTTTCGAACTGGTAATCACCAATCGGCAGGCCAAGTGAAAATAAGATTCAAATATCATTCATGAAATAAAAGTTCAACAAACCTGATACAATACCATACTGCATCCCTCGGACTCACTACAAGTGCTACACAACAGACATTAATAAAAACACAACACATGACTACTCTAATGCTGCATGACATATATGCATGCATGAGGAGGACTAGTTGCCGACCGAGGCATAGTGCTCGATGACGGCCAATCTGCCTTCTGGGGTGGAGTTGATGAAGAACTCCATGAGGTTGGGCACTAGGACGATCCTCATGACACCAAGCCACAGTCTTGGGTTGGCCTCCGATGCGCCAGCTTCTCGTGCGAGCTGCTGCACTAGCTTGATCTTGTCGTTTTGGTCCTTGTCATCCTTGTCAATGGCAGCCAACAGTCCCTTAATAGTTTCATGTTTAGACTGCATGATAGTGCTCACCTTGCTAATGTCTCGCTGCATAGCCCGTACAGCGCTTTGCTTCTTGGACTTCTTGTTGGGGCTAGTGGCTGTGCTGCGTGAGCTGTTGCTCCTCTTGCTACTCAGGCTGACAGGGGTGAACTGCTCGTCTTCCTCGTCGTCATCGTCGTCGCTGAGGACAACCTCTGTGCGGCCACGTTGTCCCGTAGCGTACGATGTTGTTCCGTCGACTGCTACGCCACTGAACATGCAGTCCAGCTGTGGGAGGTACGTAGGCCACCCATCCTTGAGCTTCTTCCACTCAGGATGTTTCTGCATTGTACCAAACAGCATAAGTGTTGCAATTTTAGGTAATGCATGGATTGTAGGTAAATGGAAGAGCTGAGGCACTTACCCCACACTTGTCCTCCCACCATGAATCTGGTGCAAGAATGGAGCCATCGTTTCTACGTCCGAGACCCATGAATTTGGTTCGCAGGTCGTTAATGAAATGCCACATGGCCCTCAACTGCCCTGACCCTACTACTGAATTGGTCATTGTCATGAACTAATCCCGTTGCTGCATAGTACCGTTCAGCAACATCCTTCCATCCCCATTTGCTCATGCTACCCCTAACACACTGGCCTAAATCTAATTGCATGCAATAAATATCACAGAAAGTGTGTGTGTTTTCAGAAGTCCAGTTGGCCCTGCTAGTTTCGTGCTGAAATGGACATGTGTAAAAAACATTCGCACAGGAAGAACACATAGTACATGTAAGACATTACAGCAGAGCTAAGTGCAGCGAAAGTGTGTACTAGACATGCATCTAAGGAATGTAAAGAAGCTTACAAAGGGATAAAGGACACTTACCGGGATCCTAGGGTTTGGGTTGTCGTCGCTGTCGTCGAACGTGTCGGACGGAGGCGACTGCCAGA
The DNA here is from genome assembly GCF_000003195.3 of Sorghum bicolor. Taxonomy (NCBI): domain Eukaryota; kingdom Viridiplantae; phylum Streptophyta; class Magnoliopsida; order Poales; family Poaceae; genus Sorghum; species Sorghum bicolor. The sequence continues at coordinate 19,499,593 of NC_012870.2, read as the reverse complement.
AGCGACGTTGTCTTCCACCTCGGGAACGCGGGGCGCTTGGAGGACCCATAGAAACAGGGCGCTCTGGATCCACGGACCCGACACGACGTCGTCCGGGCCCTCGAACTGCCGTTGTCCCGCCGCGTCCCGCGCGGAAGACAGGTGCAGCACCGGTGTTCGGGGCCGGCACGCGAACGGGCGGAGGAGCGGAGGTGATGTCGGCTCCGCCTTCTTCAGGGCCGGATCTGAACGTGTCGCCATATGCGTCCACGCTGGGCCACCCTTCGCCGGCGTTGAGGTCGAGTTTGGAGAACCCAAGGTGGCTTGGGGTCGAGGTTGGCGCTGGGGCGGAGCGCTGGCGCGAGGAGGAAGGTGCCCGGAACGACGGCGCTTCGGAGAGGAAGTCGCGGGCGGTGCGGTCCTCGACGTAGGTGCCGGCGTAGGTGTTGTCGTGGCCGAAGTACTCGTCGGCGTTGAAGGCGTCGCCGTTGAAGCCGTCGCCGTTGAAGCCGTCCATGAAGCCCTGGATCTGGACGCGTAGGCGGCGGATCCGCACGAACACCCGATGGATCTGCTGGAGGAAGCGCTAATGGAGCGGCTCCACGGCGGGGGAAGAGAGGGATAGGGAGAGCGGCGGCGGCGAGAGGAGGGGATAAGGGATAGGGTTTGAGCCGGGACACGAGTGGGAGAGCTGCGGCGGAGGGTTAGGGTTCAGGGTGGACGCGAGAATGAGAAAGGGGGCCAGTCCACGCTTTTATATGGGCAGGTCAGCACAGTATTTTCGGGTGAACAGTGCGGTCCGAAAACTGAAATTTTGGCCCAGGCCCGTTTAGATGCGAAAAACGGAAAAGTGGCCCAAGGCCGAAATCTTTTTGGTTTTCGGCCTGATCTAAACAAGGCCCAAATGCAACTGTTTGTATGAAAACCTCCGTGTTCTACGCGTGCTGCAGCGCGAGGGAGCAGGCGGCGAGGGAGCAGCGACGGGCGTCAGGGCTTGCAGAGTGCAGAAGACTCCTCAGCGTGATCAATGCTGGCAGTCGCAGTACAGTGCACCTTAATTTTAATTTTTCAAGGCTTTGTTTAGTTTTATTTTTTTTCAAAATAGATACTATATCACTTTGTTTGTATTACAGGTATGTATAATTAGTTTTTGTTTTGGTCTATATTTAGTGCTTTATGTATGTGTCGCAAAATTTAATGTAACTAGAAATCTTGATTTTTTTGGTTTTTAAGGTAAATTAAACAAGGGCCTTGTTTAGTTCAAAAAAAATTGCAAAATTTTTCAGATTCCCCGTCACATGGAAACTTGCGGCATATATATGAAACATTAAATATAGATAAAACAAATAAATAATTACATAGTTTATCTGTAATTTGCGAGACGAATCTTTGGAGCCTAATTAATCTATGATTGGACAATATTTGTCAAATACAAACAAAAGTGTTAGAGCATCTCCAAGGGTTTTGCATAATTAAGTTGGCATTTATTGTTGTTTACAAACTCCCAAAACAAAATGCAAAGTATAAAAATAGACCATCTTCAAGGGTTTTGTATAATTAAGTTGGCAATTAGCCAAAGCGGACCCGGCTACGAATTTTTATCCTTTACGCGCGCTCGCGATTGTCTTCCCGCACGACTTTTCTTCACGCGCGTAAAGTCGCCGCCTGTTCTCGCGTTTTCCTCACAGGTCGCACCGCCAGTTCTTCCTGCTCCCCACCACCCGTTGCAGGTGCCGCCGCGACGATTCATATCAGGTTCTACAGCGGACCATGGCGATGGTGTTGCTTATAATCGGCAGTGGACGGCGGGGGGTTTCTGTCGCGATCGATGGACCATATATGGCGCGAAGAAAGTCCGGATCGCGCGGGGGACCGGAAGACGCGTACGATCGGCCTTTTGCCAAGCCGTGCGTGGCTTGGCATATATGCCAAGTTTGGTCTCTCATTTGCCAAGTTGGCCAAAATGCAAACTCCAAATGCAAAACCATTGGATACCTCTTTTTGCGATTTTTGGCAAACTACAAGAATACAAAGTCCAAATGCAAAACCCTTGGAGATGCTCTTACGGTGTCTATTTTGCAAAAAAAAAAAAATAGAACTAAACAAGGCCCAAATTCTGAGCAGTTTTATGTCCTTTCCCTTTGTTTTTTCATCATCCTGTATCCACCGTTTTATGTCCTCGCTGGTCTAAAAAGTTAAAGCTGAAATTATTGTTGGCTAATTTATTGTGAGAGAAAAACATTACTGGCTGGCAGAAAAAGTACGCACGAAAAGAAAAGAGAACAGGCCTTGTTCGATCACTCGATCGCCCCGCCATAGTCTTTTGGCATTAGCTGCAATTAGGGATGCAACTGGGTAACCAATTTGTTGCTTCTTGGATCACCTAACTAAGGTCTTGTTTAGTTCACCTCAAAAACCAAAAAGTTTTCAATCACATCGAATCTTTTGACACATGCATAAAGCATTAAATATAGACGAAAATAAAAAATAATTACACAGTTTAACTGTAAATCGCGAGACGAATCTTTTGATCCTAGTTAGTCCATAATTGGACAATATTTTCCACAAACGAACGAAAGTGCTACAGTAGCGAAATTCAAAATCTTTTCACATCTAAACAAGGCCTAATTACGATCAAATGTCATTGTAGTTCATTCTTCCACCTTCCTCAAACTACGAAAATGCCAATCTAGTTCATTTGATCAATTTTTTGGGTTGACCCAATGACCCCCAAAATAGTTTGAACTTACATCCTTGGCTGCAATTGGCCACCATGTGTAGATGAGTTTCTTGCTTTTAGTGACAAATTTACAAATTGGGTCTACTTATCCCCACCCCTACTAGAAAATTTATTGAATTTTAAAGCAAGCAGGTAGGGTACAAAGGCCTTGTTTAGATGCAAATTTTTTTGAAGTTTGACACGGTAGCATTTTCGTTTGTATTTGACAAACATTGTCCAACCATAGACTAACTAGACTCAAAAGATTTGTCTCGTGATTTACAGATAAACTATGTAATTATTTATTCTTTTTATCTATATTTAATGCTTCATGCATTCAAAGATTCGATGTGATGGAGAATCTTGTAAAGTTTTGGGTTTTTGGGTGTATCTAAACAAGGCCAAAGTTGAACTCATGAATCAAAAAAGTCAGAAATAAAATAAGAAAGATTGCACAAATACTTCTAGCCACAAGTCAATCCTAGGATGAAAGGCTACCTTTGCTCGTAGCACAACTAGTGCAAATTCTCTCTTGAAGATCAATTTACAGCGAAGAACCGAGTGAGCATGATTTGATCAGGCGTCGACAATTTTGATTGGAGCAACAGCCAGACAAAGAAGCGGCACTTCCAAACTGTACAAGACCATGATCGGTTAATCCTCTTTTTAACAAATATATTTCTAATATATAATTATAAAAATTTCGGTCCATCAAACTTTCTGTCGACTCATTTCTGTCCTTTCCTTCCGTAATCAGAGTTCGTCCGAAACCTAGTGGAAGAGAAAAAAAGAACACTACTAGAATCCACGAGTTTTCCTAGTGTCGAAACCCTAGGGAAACACTCAAAAAACAGTAGGGAAATGATTTCCTTAGGATTTTTCGTAAGGAAAGACCCCTAGGGAGGATTTTGATGGGAAAGACAACGTGCCCTAGGGTTTTCAATTAAAATCCTAGGAAAAGAAACTTTCCCTAGGAAATTTCAACCGTAGGGAACTATGCCCCCGTGGTGTTGTATGCAACGTGTAAAGCAAGTTTCCCTAGGGTACATGAATGGTAGGGAAATATCGGCATAGTTCTTTATTTAAATATTTAATATTACATTTTATAGTGCCAAATATAATTGTATCAGTTATGACTTTATTATAATCTCAAATGTGCAACAATTCACATCTCAAATGTACTATAATTCACGAAGCAAACAAATCACAAACAAAAGTAATCTTTTATATTCAATTGTACATCGAGATCTATATGTTACATTTTTCAAATCTTTATTTACAGAACATTGAGATACTCTATGTCAATCCAAGCACGCAGCAGCATCAAATCACCAAAATAGTTTGCGGCCATCCAAATCAATATCACTGCAACAGCTGCACAAAAAGTAGAATCGGATTATGAAGCATGAAGCATGAAGCAAGGAGACAAAGGGTTAAAAAATAGACCATGAGAAGAAAATGCTAACCATGAACTGAGCTCCTGCTAGATCTCCCCTCAGCCTCCTCGCTGCAGGATGACGGTAGCAGGGAAGCGCCGCGCGGTAGCACAAGGGCCGTCCTCCTGCGTTGGCTCCAACATGTACCTCCTCGTCATGGTAGCAGCAGGGTCGCACTCCACCACCGAGGTTGCCGATGTGCTGCTCGTCCACTGCAACACCACCTTTCCTAGACACCGGCGTTAGTGCCATGCCGCCACTCCTCCATGGTTGCTCTAGATCCAGCGTTGGTTCCATGCTGCCGCTCCTCCATGGTTGCTCTGGATCTATAGGAGAGAGAGAGAGAGAGAGGTGTGGTTGGGAAAATTTTGAATGAGAGTGCGGCAGATGAAATAGATAGATGAGGATTGAGAGCTGAAGAGATAAGGTTAAAATAGACCCCACCATACACAACAAGAGATAGATTCAGATTTTTTATCTTGGCATCCATACAAATATCCCTACGGTTTTCAAGTTTCCCTAGGGAAACAATCTGACGTGGTAGGCCCCTGCCACTTTCAGCCCGATGAAACAATGAAGTCCTAGGGAAATATAAGTTTCTCTACGGTTTTCAAACACTATCCTAGGGAAAGAAAATTCCCCTTGGGTTTCTTTCGTTTTCCTAGGGAAAACAAAAAACTCTAGGGAAATCGTTTGATTGTAGTAGTGGAAGTTTTTTAGAATTTCTAATGCAAAATCTTCTATACACGTTAGAGCATGTTGACAATAAAAAAAGTACATAGACCTAGATGCAAAGTGTTTGTCCTATTAGTTTACTTTTCTTTTATTTTTTTAATCAACTGAAAATTAATAAATATGTAGTAATTTATAGAAAAATCTAAAAATTACAAAATAAATTTTGTTCAACTCCACATATGTAGATCCATGCAGTAAACAAAAAATATCACAAATTTTAGTATTTTTTTTGCTGGAGATGCTTGTCTATACTTTTTAGTGTAAAATTGATCAATTGAAAATTGATAAATACGTAGTAATTCATAGAAAAATATTAAAAAAACAAAACAAGTTTTGTTCAGCTCCATATATGTAGATCTATGCAGTAAATAAAAAAGTATCACAAATTTTAGTATTTTTTACTGAAGATGTTTGCCTATGTTTTTTAGTGTAAAATTGAAATTGTAGTTATCTTGCTTCAATTACTATGAAAATTTTATGGTAGCCTATTTATTGTGATGTTTGATTTGTGATAAAAGTTTTAGCATCATTCCTGCATATCTCACTTATTTACTAATTTATCTAAATTTATGCTTGAGGATGCTTCCACTACCTTTGCACGATGTATTGTTATGTCATATGTAGATCCATGCAGTAAACAAAAAATATCACAAATTTTAGTATATTTTTTATTAGAGATGCTTGCCTATGGTTTTTAGTGTACAATTGATTAGTTCAAAATTGATAAATGCGCAGTAATTCATAGAGAAATCTAAAAATTACAAAATAAATTTTGTTCAGCTCCACATATGTAGATCCATGTAGTAAAAAAAATATCATAAATTTTCGTACATTTTTTGCTGAAGATGCTTGCCTATGCTTTTTAGTGTAAAATGAAAATTGTAGTTATCTTGCTCCAATTATTATGAAAATTTTATGGTAGCCTATTTAATGCGATGCTTGATTTGTGGTAAAAGTTTTAGCACCATTCCGCATATCTCACTGATTTACTAGTTTACCTAAATTTATGCTTGAGGATGCTTCCACTACCTTTGCATGATGTGTTGTTATGTCATATGAGCATTTCATAAGCTCATGTGTTCATAATCTATATACATTTAACTGATATATCATATTTCATATGAATCCTAATCCAAATAAAAAAATAAAGTTAGCAACAAACTTCTCATGTTTTAATATAATACTAAGGTATATTAACAGGTAATATTAGAGTAAGATAAGGTTTAACTAATTTTTATTTTTATTATTAAATAAATATATCTCCGAGCTACATATTATTGTAAATATTAACTATCTAATACCATAGATGTCATGGTTATCAATAAAATAAATTGTGGACTTTAAATTTTATAAAAAGGACAAATATAAATAGATATGTAATATTATATCATCACTTTCTATGGCCATTTGATATTTTTCTCCAGTCGTAACGCACAAGCAGTTAAATAAGATTAGAGATATTTTAGTTTGTATGAGATTTATCTCCTCACCGAGCAAAACATGGCCTAAATGCAAAAGCATGCAAGCTAGATGGTGGTTCTGGACATGATGGCAAGGAAGTAAGATACATGAACGTTGGCTAAGATTCTTATGCAACTAGTACCCTCTCTTCCCTACCTTATCTATCCTTTGTGAAATAACAAGAGGCTCCATAGGCCATTAAGGGCAGGAGACTTGCCCACCATAGCGGATCCACCCCTTGTAATGGCGACATTCCAGCAAAATCAAGTTATCAAAGGTGGGGTTGAACAAGGCCTTGTTTAGTTTCGAAAAGATTTTGGATTTCGGCATCGTAGCATTTTCGTTTTTATTTGATAAATATTATCTAATCATGGACTAACTAGACTCAAAAGATTCATATCATGATTTACAGCTAAACTATGCAATTAGTTTTTGTTTTCGTCTATATCTAATGCTTCATACATGTGCCCCAAGATTCGATGTGACGAGGAATCTTGAAATTTTTTTGGTTTTTTGGGTTAACTAAGCAAGGCCCAAGTGAAGTTATGTTTTCTTTTAGGCCCTGTTTAGTTCCTCACCTAAAATTTTTTTATCTATCTCATCGAATTTTTAGACACATGCATGGAACATTAAATGTAGATAAAAAATAAACTAATTACACAATTAGGTTCAAAATCGCGAGACAAATCTTTTAAGCCTAGTTAGTCTATGATTAGCCTTAAGTGCTACAGTAACCCGCATGTGCTAATGACAGATTAATTATGCTTAATAGATTTGTCTTGCAGTTTCTAGACGAGTTATGTAATTTTTTTTTATTAGTTTTTCTAAAAACTTCTCCCGACATCCTTCCGACATAACCGATGTGACACTCAAACATTTTTCATCTCCAAATTAAACAAGACTTAAGACGAACTTCCTGCATATTTTAGGAATACCCACAAACAAGTACGACTGAATAGCCATAGCGTGAGCTCACAAGATATGAAATATATGCAATGTAAATATGGAAGTGAGGCAAACAAGACATTAAGACGCAATGGTTTGTTTGGCTGGATTTCGGGCCTTCAGTCTCAAGTGATTTCTTTTCACACACTATTAAGTGATATTTTAAAATTTTTAGATCAAGCCCTCACAAACTGTCCGTCCGCACCCACAACCTGCTAGATAAATAATGTCTGCTTTTGGCAATTGTGCAACCAGATGCCTGCTGGAACCTGGAAGTTCAACTAGTATCGACTGCTCATGAGCAATTACCGTCTACCATCAGTATATAAATAAACTTAGATCAGTTTTAATGGAATTTCATGTTACAGTTTTTAATATATCTAAATTTTAGAAATAATGGTGAAGAATTTTATTCCCATAAAACCCTCTCTGCTATCTAAAACTCTTATTATCTCTCTTTATTAATATGGTACCATATCAACATAATTAATGTCTATAATCAAACTCTATTGAAAATGGCCTTAGAGCAAGACTAATAATACAGTCAGCCGCTGGCTTTAAGATTTTTCTATAGCCTTCTTGCAGTATATTTATATAGTGGTTAGCTATCACTATCAATATATGGTCTACTTATCTCTCATAAACTTTCTTGATTCTTATACCTGAGCGACTCTAAGGCCTTGTTTAGTTCTCAATTTCTTTTGGTTTTAGGTACCGTAGCATTTTCGTTTTTATTTGACAATTGCTATCCAATTATGGACTAATTAGGCTCAAAAGATTTATCTCACGATTTACGGGTAAACTGTACAATTAGTTTTTGTTTTCAGATTCGATGCGATGGAGAATCTTGAAAAAGTTTTTGAGTTTTAGGTGAAGGGTTGTTAAAGTTAACATAGTATTTTATTTTATTTGACAAAACTATAGACTAATTAAGCTCAAAAAATTAATTTCATAAATTACTCTCTAACTATATTTTTAGTTTTGTAAATAATCTATATTTAATACAAACATTTGATGTTACGGGTGGTAAACTTTACCGCCGCAACCAAACCCCTCTTCTACTCTCTCACAGCATTGTGGTCCGCCGGAGTCACCGGGGCTTCTTCCTGGTAGCGCGAACGCCAATGCGCAGACTCCAGTCCGCTTCGACCTTCGAGCCTGGCCTGTCGCGGTGTCGCCGGAGGGACGTCCCTCCGGCAGTCCGGCGACACCGCAGCGGTGGGCCGCCCGACCGGCGGCAGTGCGAAGCGAAGCTGCTGGTGAATGGTGACACTGACGCGGGAGTTCAGCCGCCAGGAGGAGGCACAAGACGCTGTACAATACAAGATCACACCCATGAGACTTGCAACTGTTCATCAGGCTCCGTGGGAAAGATTGACCGAAATATGTACCCGTGTTGCCGCGCGGGGGAGCAGCGAGGGGCGCCAGGGTCTGCAGCGTGATCAATGCTGGCATCTACTACTACTACTCCTCACCTCACAGTGCACCTTAATTTCCATTTTCGATTTAATTTTAAAGAGGGAGTACTAGTCCTAGTATATGGCGTCTTCCTGCTCGCTGCCGCTGTGTCTTCTCCTTCCCACTACTTCCCTCTGCTCGTAGTCGTACCAAGCAAGCTAGCTAGCCTACCTCTCCGTCCGTCCGCTCGCTGTTTCCGGAGCCCCGAGAGATGAGGTCTAAGCGGAAGGCCACCAACTTTCCCGTTCGGTGGCAACCATATGCAGAACTGACGGCGACGGCGGCGGTGGCATGCGGCGGCGAAGGTTCCCTCCACACACCTCTGCTCGGTGGAGGTAGATATGTTTTTTTATTTTTTCTGGTTTTATGGAAACCAATAGTAATCTGTCAATAGGTCTTTCCCTACTTATTAACCCTTTCATTTGTTCTCTTTGCCATCTCATCTGACTCGATCCATCTTGGAAGATAAGTGGATAAGATTTTTTTTTTTAGGGTTTCAGTTATGGGCTTGAGCTCTCTTTAGCTTCAGCGCTCTAGGGATTGACTTGATCCTTCCGCATTGTTTAAAACTTGCATTGGGAGTTAGATTCATTCCACACAACTTCTTGCAGTAGTCGATCCTAGATGACACTTTCAAACCCTTTTTTTAAACAGAACCGACAGGTGCGCTGCCGAAGCAAAGTTTGAATATTTTCAGGATATGTTAAAAGGAGCAGAGTGCTGAAAATATATATCGTTAATCGTCTAGCGAAAAGCTACTGAAACTACTCGCTAGCTAACAAAGCATGCGCACATCGTTACGGTCTTACGGATCACCTCTAGGAGTTTTCCCTTGTCATTGATCATCTGTATCCACCATTCTCCGGGTAATTGATAGACCTTGTTTATTGTTCGATCGCCCCACCAGCTCTTTTGGCATAGCTGCAGTTGGCATAGTGCTGACAATGCAATTTACAAACTGGGTCTGCTTGTCCCCGCCCCTACCCCTACCCCACCAACTGCAATTGGCCAAAGATGAGTTTCTTGTCTGCAGTGACACTGTCTGCTTATCCCCACCTCTCACTGATGATTTGATCAGGCGTCGTTGGCAGTTTTGGTTGGAGCAATAGCCAGACAAAGAAGCGGCACTTCCAAACTGTACAAGACCATGCATGTTCGGTTAATCCTCTTTCTAACAATATTAATAAAGACCAGAGAGATTTTTAGTTTGTATATATATGAGATTTATCCCCTCACCGAACAAAACATGGCCTAAATGCAAAAGCAAGCCAGCTAGACGGTGGTTCCGAACAAGATGGCAAGGAAGTAAGATTGCTTTGCATTGTTAAAGTTTAACTCTCATCACATCGAATGTTTAGACACATGCATTAAGTACTCAATATAAACTATTTACAAAACTAAAAACATAGTTAGAGAGTAATTTGCGAGACGAATCTTTTAAGCCTATTTAGTTCATGATTGGACACTACCTGTTAAACTTTAACACCTCCAGCCAAACATCCTGTAAGATTCTTATGCCATACATCTCCTTGTTGAAGAAGTGAGTGACCCAACAAAGATTTACTTTATCCAAGTCTTAAATGATCTTTTTTCGCACTACACTAAGTGATATTATTGTTTCATTTTTAGAGGCACAATCAAGCCCGCACAAACTATCAGACACACACCAGAACCTTAGTTGCTTGCTGACGACACCCAGCAGTCTAGGAGCAAGACTCCAAGAGTAAAAAATACATCACACCGAAACATGATGTTGCCACAAAGTGCTCGACTTGTTCGACTCTATATTGCTCACACACAAGCTCACAAGACACAAAATCTTGCTCTCCAATTAATGGATATAGCAAAGTTCGCTGAAGTTCTAAAAATGGTGAATTAGGAGCTCTCACAAGGCTTTGCTGGTGTCATTGCCACTTTGTCTACCAAAACTGACTTAGCCGGTTTGGCAAACTAGCCTATCCAGCTTTTTTAACTTGCTAGCCGTTGGACACTCAGGACACTCACAATGTATACTCTATCATAGAGTCTAAAGTTATTTATTACCTCGAACGATGTGAACTTAGAGTCTAAATAAGACTTGGAGTCTTATTTTTTCTACCTCTTTCTTCAATAAATATGCTGCCACATCAGCAAAATACCATAAATAATATGTAATTAATTGTCTTGGACTCTGTGATAGAGTCTTGAATTGTGAGTGCCCTCAGAGCAACAAAACCATCCCAAGCTACCCACCAACAATAATTCTCTCAACTATGCTAATTACTCGGATTTGTCACTTGGATTGGTTTTGAGAACTTTTAGGTCACATCTAGCATTTACTGTTGTGTGCCTCTTAATAGTATGACATCCGTATACTCAATTCATTCTACTTGAGCTTATCTTTCTTCATATAATGTCGTTGCTTCATTCTTCAACATTTGAGAAATTCTAACACCTTTAAGACTTTGAGCTAAATTACCTTGAACTATGACTTGGATATCTTCATCCATATGATCAAGACTACACTTTTCGTCCACAAGTAATCCTTTCAAGTACTTCAACAATGGTTTGATCCTCCACATCAACATGACTATGCATAGCTTGATTAGTATCTCGACTCAATATGCAAGTATTCTCTTCCTCACCTTAGCTAGGTCCTTCGGCCACCAAGCTGTTGCTTGCCCTTCACTCTTAGTTAGTACGTTGAAGCCCTTTCCTTGCTATCTTTATCTTATCAAGCTATCAAGTCACATCTTATTTTGAATCAACTATATGCACACATTGAATATTATCTCATTTATATTGTTGCCTTCTGCTTGAACTATTTCTACTAGCTTCCTCCTCAATGGTCTTTATTCATAAACCATTCAAGCAATAGCAATTGATCATCAATATAAAAACCATTTCATCATCATGATAAGAACAAGCAAGCTTCAAGAGTGAGATCATTCCATATACAGATTATGTCTCATTTACATTTGACACACACGCTTGCCAGTTCATGCATTTTATCAATAACCTTGGACTCATTTCTTAGCTATATCATTTGCTTTTACAATATGAGCCCGATCACACCTTAAGAGTACCTAAGACTAAATGCCTGCAAATGTCATGAAATACATTAATCATGTTGTCATTCAATTCACCAAAATCCACTTAGGACCTAGATGCACTTTCAAACACTAAATTGAGTTTTTTTCCTTTAAATATTATGTAAACTTATTTATTTATGGATAGCTACTTGAACAATTTATATATTTTAGTTTATCAATACTGTCCTATATTGTACTTCTATATGCTTAGGAAATGGAATATCTAACTTCAAAAGCCTTGGCTCTGCTGTTGGTATTGAGTTTACCCACTGGGAACAAATGAAGAGAATGGTGTGGAAAATTTCTGTTCGCTTGTCTGCAAAGTTATGGCTGGAAGTACCGTTCGCCGGTTGGCCGGTAGAAGAATAACAACGAGCTTGAATCTGGTGACTTGTGCGCGCGCGCATAATGTTCTTTTGAATTTCTGTTTTTGTCTTTTATCGCAGGACGCAGAGACGGCACTGTGGAACGAAACCTGCTATCGCAGTTCAAAGGCGAAGCCAAGGTGCCGGCCACGGATGCCCGGGCGGAGCCATCGTTGGCGCTCAGCCTCCGCGCGGGGTCCCAAGAGGAGCCGCTGCCGCTGCCGCAGAATCGCCTGCGGTTCTGGTACGCGCCGACCCGGCAGAGTCCCACTAGTCTCCTCTCCCGGCCCGGAGGCTCCAGCGTGCCGTCCCAGACGTACGCGCCGCCGGGCTCGTCGCCTGCTGGGGCTGGGCTGGCGCCGCCGCCGCAGCTCCGCAGCAACAGTGTCCATCTCCCGCCGCCAGAGCCGCGCTGCGGCGCGTGCAGCGTCCACTACGGTCGTTTGGCGGCGGACTTGCTGAAAAGGGTGAGCGGGGACCTCGATCGCAGGGTGGGGTTGCTGCGCCAGGAGCTGAGCGCCGAGGTGAGGAACGAGGTCCTGCGGCTCCATGCCGCGGCAGCAGCAGGCTTGCCGGCGCAGCAGCCGCAGCCCTACGGTGGAGGCGCGTGGTGCTGGTGCCCGGCCTGCGGGACAAGGCCCGGGACGGTGGGTCTCAAGCCGTACGAGCACCTCTGCCTCTGCGCCCAGTGCTCGGCAGACAGCCGCCTGTGCCCGGTTTGCAGCTTCACCACCACCACCTGGACAGGGGCTGTCGTCGAGGCTGCCTCTCGTGGCGTCCACTTTGCCGAGGGATCAGGAGGACTCTAATTTTGGCGGCGAAACTGTGCCACCGCACTGCTGCTGTGTGAAAAATCATGCGGGCTTTTGGTTAGAAGTGGTGATGGGCCTCCACTGTTACAAAATCCACCCCTGCTTAGGTTGGCTGCTAGTGTCCCGTTTTCTCTAGTTATTCGCATCGTTGGAATACCCTATATATGTTCCAGAAATGGTATTGCTACTTTGCTAGCGTTATAGTGGATAGAGAGCCTTCCATGTCTGTTCCTATTGGATGGTTCCATATGCAAATTTGCATCCAAAATTGAAACCGATCTTGGTTCTCAGTTCGTCTGGTGCACCATCTCGAAATTGATGTTGGATCTGGCGACGATTGCAAAGGGTAGGTATTTCCATTACCCTTTGCATTCTTTGAAGACTGGAATCCGTTTGGAACCTAGAAATTTCATAGGAAAATCATACAGGGAAAGTCATACAGAAATTTCATAGGAATCAGTTCGAGTTTACAAATACGAATTTTCCCCGGTGCATGCAAGGACGATACCGGAATGACGACGCGGCAAAGTGGCTATGGACATGGACAGTGCGGGAACGACGGCAACGGGAGGAAATTTAGATAGTTTGTTAGGATGATTAGATAGAGCCGGATTTGGTTTGTTTAAGCGTCAGTGTAATCATCGAAGAAATAAACTCACCACAGTCACCAGTTGATCTTTCGACTGTGGTCGTGGGCACTGGCGAGAATGCCCTTCCGCGTCCGGAGACAGCAGCATGTCACCATCCATGCGTGTCCACATTCACATCTACTACTCCATGGTGCGGGGTAGAAGTTTAGGGTTTTCTCGATCTACATGAGAAGATTTTTTTCAAAATATCCTGTGGATTAAGTTTTTTTTTTAAAAAAATGCAAAATCATGGTATAGAAAAAAATATATATAAAGTGAAGTTTACAAAACTTGAAGAAGACTTTAGTTTTTATTAATGCTATATAGTTTTGAAAACCTTTGTTGCCTCCAAATACTTTGACACTCTAAAACAAAATAGTTCACAAAACAATTAAATTTTCTAAAGTAAAACTCTAAAAATAACTTTGCATTCAATCAGACCTAAAAATACGGGAATGCCAATGGGCTCCATCCTTGTCCGCGAACACGATTGGATTAGCAGAAGGCAGAAGCAGATAGTAGGTATTGGCGGGGTGCGTGCTGGCTGGACCGCTCGACCTGGCGAGTGCACTAGCTAGTTCGCGGCCCAGCCCACCGCCGGCAACACCTCTACAACCCTAGCAAGATTCCATGGTTGTTAAGAGTCAAATAAACAGCGCCGTCGCCGACGCTGGTCGCCAAGCAAAGCTCTCGATCTCGACGACCAAGAAATCCTTTCCCCGTCCAGCAGCCCACAGCTTATCCGGTGAATCTCCACGCCGCCGGCGCGGCCATGACGACGACGACGTCCGATTCCGCGTCGGCCATCATCGAGGGCGGTAGCCATACCGGGAGCCACCTTCTCCACGTCGAGGGCTACTCGCGCACCAAGGAGCTTCCCAACCAGCAGAGCATCATCCATTCTGAATCCTTCAACGTCGGAGGCCGGACGTGGCGCATCCAGTACTCCCCTAGAGGCCAGGGAGGCATTCACAGCAAGCACATATGGCTCAAGCTCGTCCTCATGGACAGTATCGATCATCCATATCCTCCGCGCGCGCGAGCAGCTTTTGTTTTTCTCGATCAGGCGGGGAACGAGGTGCCGGCCTACACCCGTCGCGTGGAGTGGAATTGGTACGCGCATGGCGGCTACCGGTTCATCGTTCTCATCGAGAGAGAGGCCGTGGAGGCGGCGTCGCCGGATCTCGTCGTGAATGACTGTCTCAAGATCAGGTGCGACGTCGCCGTTTATATCCGGTACCGGAGGGAGACGAGAGGACCTTCGACGTTTATGGTGCCGCCTCCCGACCTGCACAGCCCACCTCCTCGCGGCCAGGGAGGGCGCCGACGTCACGTTCCAAGTCGCCGGCGAGGCGTTCAGGGCGCACAGGTGTATCCTGGCAGCACGCTCGCCGGTCTTCAAGGCGGAGCTCTTCGGTGCCATGAAAGAGAGCACCAGCACAGGGGCTTGCATACGGATTGGCGACATGCTACCCCAGGTGTTCAACGCCTTTGCTGCATTTCATATACACCGATTCACTGCCGACCGAGATGGGAGCAGGGCAAGAAGTGGTCCTCATGGCTCAGCATTTGTTGGAAGCCGCGGACAGGTATGCCATGCAGAGGCTGAAGCTGATCTGTGAGGAAATATTATGCCGCTGCTTAGACGTCAACACCATTGCAAGCACGATCGTGTTGGCTGAACAGCATTCGTGTCACAGGCTTAAGGAGGCTTGCTTTGTGTTCCTTAAATCTTCTCCATTTTCTTTGCAGCATGTCATGGCAACCAGCGGATTTGAGCATCTCATTAAATGCTTCCCTGCTCTCTTGAGGGAGCTAATTTCCAAACTCGGTACCCCTTGCCCTTATGTGAAGGACTCCAGCCTGCAATAACCTTTGACTTGGAATCTTAAATGGATGTATGAGTAGTGTGGAAATCGGAACAAATGTTTCAATCTTCATAAATAGAAGTTCGAAGCTTTGATTGCCTCTAGCTAGACATAATCTCTTAAGACCTTGTTTGGATGTAGTCGGATTCACAACAATCCACATGTGTTGAGGTGAATTGGAGTAGAACTTGAACTAAATTTCAGCCCAATCCACATCAACACACATGGATTAAAATGAATCCGACTACATTCGAACAAGGCCTAATTGGGTTATGTTTGGTTTGGTGGATATCCTTGAATGGAATATGTGGTGGTCAATGGAGGCAGCGTTTGGTTTGTGGACGACTCCACCACAGGAATATGTGATCGTCTTAATAATGCTTATAAGATCGGGTGTACAAATTCGTTGAACAAGCTTGTCGAAGTTTTCGAATCTTTATCATTAGTATAAATAAGTTAAAGATTATTATTATGCTATATTATTACTAAGTAATGGTGATGACAGGATTAATTTTGATCAATGCCAATGAATTGATCCATTATGATAGTTGTGGTGCTAATTAACATGTTTTATTTTTAATTAGGTTTCGTCATGAAAAAAAATAGTGTTAGTGCGTATTTAGGGATTATGTTTCAGAGTTTTTGGTTGCACTAATGAAGAAGCATCGTGCCCTATGCATGTGATTTATTTCAATAAGGTAACAATGACAACATATCCATATCGCATGCTATAAACATATCAATATACATACAACCAAAAACAAAGTAAAATTAAATTGACATACCTTCATGCTACTCTAGGAAAACTCCACTCCTCCGCCAGTGGCCACTCTGGCACGGCGGCCACCTCAAGGTCGCTGGCAACGGTGGCCCGCCTCTTTCCTTCCTCCAATAACTCCTCCTTTTGTTTGTCATGTGGTGCTCCCTCTCTCTTGTCCACACTAGGGCTGCATGGTGGGTTCACGCCGTGGGTCACCCTCCGGCAATGATGAGAGCCAAGACCTGCACAAACCCTAGAGCCATCAGGTTCCACGCTCATCCCTGTCGGTGCCCCGTTGGTAGCGGCTTCGAGTGATGCCTTGGCTTCTACTGTGGGGTCCCAACCAAACTAGTTGCAGTTCGATGTGTCATCTTATGGCTCTTCTGGCATTACAACTGTTCTGGCGATGAGCTCAATTGACGAGGGATGTGTCTTGCCCTCCCTCAAGGTTGTTTGTAGGACAAGGGCAATGTTGTGGCTCCCGCTCCACATCGTCATTGTTACAGCAAGGTTGTTGGTAGGACAAGGGCATTGCAACCGC
The DNA here is from genome assembly GCF_000003195.3 of Sorghum bicolor. Taxonomy (NCBI): domain Eukaryota; kingdom Viridiplantae; phylum Streptophyta; class Magnoliopsida; order Poales; family Poaceae; genus Sorghum; species Sorghum bicolor. Next base: position 19,482,814 of record NC_012870.2, on the reverse strand, counting down.
CTCGGTCCAAAGGTCATAGTAAATGGATCTTTTCTGAGAGTTCAAATGCCTACCTTAGTAAATAAGAGAAAAAGAACCAAAAAAAAGGAAACCAATGGACAAGCCTAGCGAGCCCATCCACACTCCGCTACCCGGATCTGTGCTGCCACCGAGCCTTGCTACCGCACAACCCCACTGGATCCGGCTCCTCCAAGCACTACCATAGCCAGATTTGGCTTCTCCAAGCGCCGCTGCCGCTGAGGGAGACCTCCCCAAGCATTGCCACGACCGAATCCGACTCCCCCATGCACAATCACTGCTGGGGTGGCCTCCTTGTGTGCCACTACCACTGGATCTGGTGCATCGTGCCGCTAGAGGGAGGACAGAGGCCATCGGGCGTGAGAGGCCCACCACCACCAAGCTCACTGCCATTCGGGATAGCTCGCCCACCATAGGAGATATCCACGATGCTACCAGAGAGAGCTCGTGCCACCATCACGAAAGATCCACGCCGCCACCACCGAGAGCTCACCCACGTCGTCACCACCACCGTGGGAGAGAGGGAGAGAAAGGGGCGCTTCTCCCTAACTGCCAGCATGGGGGAGAGGGAGAGGCCAAAGAGAGAAGAGACGTCGCTCCCTGAGTGCGTGTTGTGGTGTAGAGGAGAGGGAGGGGCACGTGAGTGACTCTAAGACAAAACCCTAGTGTCATGTTTATATATGAACACGATAACGTGGAATGGGCCACGATTTCTTTGGGCCATGACCTATTAACAGAGGCAGGCTTTTTAAGAGGCCTGCCTCTATTGATAAATTTTAGGAGGCAATTTCCTTAGGAAAACTGCTTCAGTTAATCAATATTAGTCGAGACAGGTGCTTAAGATTTGTCCACCTCCGTTAATGATTAACCGAGGCAGGCGCTAGGCCGGCTGACCTACCACAAAATAATGGATCTCAAAGCCTCATTTGCTAATGTTGTGCAAAAGATTTTGTGTAGTAGTGATTGGGAATTTTGCAATGACTCCTACATGGCCGTTGTGCACCAGCCGATGCCAACCATACCAAGAAACCACCGTTGATGGCTTTGGGCATTATTGCACCACAAGATATTGGTGGACCATGGGCCATAGTTACCTCGCATAGGTGTCGCTCACGCGTGGTGACACTGGTGCACAATATTCGTGATGCTAGGGTTTCTCGCCCGAGTTGGTTGGTTAGTGCTTCAACTTCTTTCTGATAGATCACGTCACAACAGTTTGTTAGACTATTCCAGATGCCTTTGTTGCAACAATGAGGCACCATGCACAAGTCTACTTGGAGGTTGGACCATGGGCACCCCCACAAGCATCTAGAGGATGGTCATGCCCTGCGTCACTCGTCCGCCACCAACTCTTGTCTAGAGCGAGGCTGTGTTATTTCTTACGGTGTGCCAATGTAACCCTAGAAAAATTGTTAAAATAGTAGATTTGATTAAAATTTCACCATATTTGCACCATTACAATACATGTATATGTATCCACAAGGAAAGTGCACCCCCTCTAGTCTGTTCTAGCTTCGCCACTGACTCTAGTGGGACAGTCTCTAGTCATTCACTTTCAACAAGTCATGCAGCCTTAGTGCCAATTGTCTCTGCTGCATCCCCACATTGTTCTCCTACCCCTTTGTCTCTCCACCCCACCAATGGGTTCGGAGTATAGCAGCCATGTTCCCGGCCCCATTTTCAGAACGGGAACGGGAATTTGAGGTATCATTTTATTTTATAACGTGGGAACGAGAACGTTTTTTGGAACTTGAAAAACACAAAGATTTTGGAAACTAAATTTTGGGAACTCTGAGCGATGTGGTCCCGCGAGTTCCGGGAGCCGTTTATCATGGAAACGTGCTTTCATTCATTAAAAAAACACACAGAGCCCAAGATAAAACCCAATCCAAGAAAATTAGTTGAGCCCAACCAACTAGCAGCAGGGCAAAGTCCTCGAGAAACCCAAATCATCTCGTGAATTCCCCCGCCGGGCGCCGGGCGCCGCCATGCCGACGTTCGACACTGCCTCGGCCATCGTCAGCGCCAAGTCGACAATCGGCCGCCACCTGCTGCACATCGAGGCCTACTCAGCCGCGGAGGTTTACCGAGGACAGCCATCGTCCATCTCCGCATCTTTCAGTATCGGGGGCCGTGACTGGTGCATCTGGTACTACCCTCATGGCTTACCCGAAGGACCTAGCGACTACATATCCGTCTTCCTCGTCCTCGAGGACGACATCCCAGAGCCCGCCGACGCGGAAGCCACCTTCCATCTGCTCGACTTACACCCAGTCCACGGGCTTCAGAAAGTACTTGCGAAGTACCGTCGCCGGCGTCTTCGTCTGCAAGCACGGCATCCTTACTTTCATCAGGAGGGAGGTCCTGGAGGCGTCGGAATACCTCGTCGACGATTGCTTCATGATCAGATGCGACGTCACCGTTAAGAGGCGGTGCTACACCGAGAACAGGGGGCATGTGCCGCCGTCCGACCTGCACCGGCATCTCGGTGACCTCCTCGCGTCAAAAGAAGGCGCCGATGTCACGTTCCAGGTCGCCGCCGAGACGTTCAGTGCGCACCGGAGCATTCTCGCCGCCCGCTCGCGAGTGCTCAAGGCAAAGCTCCTTGGGAGGACGACGACGGGCACGGGGGCCTGCTGCGTAATAAGGATCAGTGATATGCTGCCTCGGGTGTTTGAGGCCTTTCTGCATTTCGTCTACACTGATTCGCTGCCTGCAGAGGTGATGATGACTGGGTGGCAAGACGACGAAGACGATGGATCCATGGCGTACCACCTGTTGGAAGCGGCGGACAGGTACGACATGCAGAGGCTGAAGCTGATTTGTGAGGAGAAATTGTGCTGGCAGGTAGAGATCAACACAGCTGCGACCATGCTGATGTTCGCGCAGCAGCACCGGTGCCACAGGCTCAGGGAGGCCTGTGTTGACTTCCTCAGGTGTCCCCACGCACTGAACGCGGTCATGGCAACCGAGGGCTTTCAGCATCTTGTTCAGAGCTGCCCTGCTCTTTTAAAAGACTTAATTTCCAAGCTTGCTCGCGTTGATTGATCGTATTAGATGGCTGAAAAGAATTACGCTACTTAATTAGCGAGGACAGTGGCCTGTGGTTTAATTTATTTATTTATTACCAAGACAAGACATTTGAAAACCACCACATATTGTAATTTTATTTTGAATACATTGTTTTACTGATTTTGATTTGAATAACACGTGAGATTGCACTGTCCTTGCATGCACCAGGGTCTTGTTTGGTTCCTCTATTTTAGCTACTCTTAGGGTCACTAGTGGGACTAAACTATTTTAGCTCATTTTTAATCAATGTGTTTAGAAGTTTAGCTACTAAAGTGACTAAAATTTAATTAGCTAAAATTTAGTAAGCGAAACCAAACGGAGCCTAGATCGAAAGTGTATCCCGACCAGCACTCTTCAACTGAGTTTATGATAACCCGTTGGAAGTATATGTCAACCAAAATTAATCCGATTTCCATCAAAGAATGAAAAGAAGGGTAATGAGAGTGCCCCTTGCAGTCCTAACCAGATCCAACATTAGTTTTAAGATGCTAGCCAGATCAACTGACAACCAAGATCAGTTTCAATTTTTTGACAAGAATTGCATATGGAACCATCCAATAGGAACATGGAAGGCTCCATCACTATTAAAGGGGTGTTTGAGACTGCTCCACAAACTCCATCAGGGCACTCACAATGCAAGACTCTATCACAGAGTCCAAGACACTTAATTACATATTATTTATAGTATTTTGCTGATGTGGCAGCATATTTATTGAAGAAAGAGGTAGAAAAAATAAGACTTCAAGTCCTATTTAGACTCCAAGTCCACATTATTCGAGGTAATAAATAACTTTAGACTCTATGGTAGAGTCTGCATTGTGAGTGCCCTCATAGAGCAGCTCCACAAAAAACTAAAGTTTGTGGAATACCTCTTTAGATGCTCTCACAATTCCACCATTTTTCTTAAACTAAGTGCGTGGAGCTAAAACTGTTTGGCTAAAAACATAGAGCGGAGCTGAAAAACGTGAAGCAGAGCAGTTCCAAACACCCCCTGACACTATCAAAGTAACGGATATAGGGTATTCTAAGGCCCTATTTAGTTCCCCACCCAAAATTTTTTCGTCCATCCCATCGAATCTTTGGACACATGCATAGAACATTAAATGTACATAAAAAAATAAACTAATTACACAGTTTGATTGAAAAACGTGAGACGAATCTTTTAAGCTTAGTTACTCCATGGTTAGTCTTAAGTGCTACAGTAACTTATATGTGCTAATGATAGATTAATTATGCTTAATAGATTTGTCTTGTAGTTTCCTGATGAGCTATGTAATTTGTTTTTTTATTAGTTTCTAAAAACCCCTCCCGACATCCTTCCGACATATCCGATGTGACACCTAAAAAATTTTCATCTCCAATCTAAGGGGTCGGCTGTTCAGATTAAAAGTACGGTCTGATCATTTCCTGCCTCCCCTTTTCCGCTCGTCCTCATCCAGCCCACTTGGGAAGTCTGGGAAGTCTGTGTGCAGAAGAAACACGGAGGTGGGTTTGTTTATTTGTTTTTTTCTTCGTTGATTTACGTGCACAAAGTTGCATGTTGTTTTCTGTCACTAAAAAAAGTTATACTATTAAACCGAGTATCAAATGAAATTCCGATTGCACTGTGATGTTTTTAAAAAAATTCTTCAAAACAAGACCCCACATAAATATATTTAGATAAAATTTTATTAATAAATATTTATTCTATAAAGACACAATATTTTCTTTTATTATTAAATAGAGATGATGTTCGAGGTTAAAAAATAATATCCTGTTTTAGATTCATGAAATTGTTATTATAATATATATATATATATATATATATAACAAATAGATAACATAAATAAATAATAATAAATCTGGTGCAAAAGAAAAAAATAGTAAATTCGTCTATTAAGCCTAATTAGTCCATGATTTGACAATATGAAGTTACAGTAAACATGTGCTAATGATAGATTAATTAGGTTTAATAAATTCGTCTCGCTAATTAGCTACTGCTTCTACAATTAGTTTTATAATTTGTATATACTAGCAAAACATGCTCGTGCGTTGCAACGGGGTGTACAATTTATTATTCAATAATTATACACTTTTTGTAAATCTTAAATAAGTTTGGCCCAATCTTAAATAAAATAAATATAATCTCGTATGAAATTTGACAAGAGATTAAATCAATTTAAATTGGTGACTATAGTTTGTATTTATTATGAGTTTATAAAAATGTTGAAGGTGAGCCACACATCTACGCAAAGCATCATGAATAGGACAAATAGTGTAATGTTAAGGAATGTTTTACGGTTCCAAACTCAAAATTGGAAGAATAGCAAAGGAATTGTACAGTCTAGGACCAACCAAACACTATCAAAGTAACGTAGTACATACACGTAAGCAATCTCAAGATGGTTCCCTTGGGAATTCCTTCGCACGTTCTTCCTAACACAAGGTGTTAGGACGCTGAAAGAAACATTAGAGAGAAAGATTCAGGATTAGACTCATACTTTGCTTTTAATCACACCCAGTTCTAACCTGAGGGCTACTCAAAGAGATAATCACATCCAATTCCAAGCAATGAGTACTGCTTAAAAATATCTCAAAAAAATTAATGCCTTTTCTTTCTTCAGGACTTCAAAAGGGATGTTGTGTAAAAGCTATCCCTGTGATAAGAAAAATAATTAACAAAATCCTTATAGGCTTTATAGTAAGAAAATAAACTATGTCAATACTATCATTTAAGACAACGAAATAGAATTAGATTCATATAAGGTCCACACAATGGGAACACGAAACAAATTAACAGCCAATGTCGTTGAGTCATCTTGCCAATTAGTTTGCTTCAACTTTACCAACTAAACCATAAGTAAAGATTGTATGTAGTATGTACTGAATAATGCTGGTGGCCTCGAAATTAAAAGAAGACTTCATTTTTCAAGCTATTGCTTTGAAAATAACTGCACAATGCAGTCCTGAATAGTAAGATGGGTTCTACATTGCCGAACAGCTGTTGCTTCTAAAACACTGAACCGATACTACTGTTCTGGCAAACTAAGAGAAAAAGAAAAAGACAGGAACACGAGCTAAAGAAAATAATTCTTGGAGGAAAACACAATTGCAGATCAAAGCAGTCAATAGTATTGAAAGGATTCGGCTGAACTGAACAGGATCCTTCTAGCCTGACAAAACTACAAATGACTCAAGCAACTTGCTGCTCCTCTGCACTGAACCCAAGCAGTTCTGCTGTTATACTCCTTAGGAAATTGAAGATGCAGAGCAGTAGCTACAGAACAGTTGTTCTAGAACTTAGGGCAAAACTGAAAACAACAACCACTGAGTAAGCAGGGTTCCCTGCATAGCATAGCATTGAATTACATCAAACGAGTTAGTGTAAGCACATTAGATGGATACAAATAATCAGCAGGCTTGTCGCAAAATTAACAAAAACATACAGCAGACAAGCTATATGAAGCAGGAATGATCACAGAGGAGGAATGATCACAGAGGAATGTATGTTTGCATGTGAATCTCGATTCCCTGAACGAATCAAATTGATAAGCCTCGATAAGCCTCGTCGAGTAGTTTTCCTCGACCCTTGGAACGTCGAGTCTGAAGAATTGCAGTTACTGAAGAACTGCAGATATTACAGATTGAGTACGGTAAGGAAAGTCTTCATTCCTATGAACTTACTGAATTTAACTGTGTGCATGAACTCTTTGGAAGAACCGTTTCCTTTGATTGCTTCTGTCAGGATCCGAACATTTACAATGCAGTAGCATTGGGATCATATAGAGGTAGGTGACTTTGATGCATGAGTGTTGTTTGGATTCTATGTTTTCGCAAAAATCATCATCGATCAATGGTCATCTAAAAACTGTGTTTTACTGCACTGTGAAATTTGGCATGCGTGATTGTGATTTCTGATTGGCTACATTCCTCGTGATTGCATAGCTAAATTCACTTCTTGTCACTGAAAAGAGAAGCAAGATTTTGACATTTGGCACGTTATGTTACTGCTTCCTTTGACCTAAGGTAACTTGTGGTTGTTTTGTATTTGATGTGAGGAGGTCCCATATTCCATCTCATGTGTCACTCTCTGACTTTTGGAGCATCTAGTTACTGAACTAAGACGAACTCTCCAGTCCTGTGAACTTGTTGCTGACTTCAACTTTGTGCAGATACCCTTGGGAAAACCGTTTATTTCCTCCTTTTTGACATGATAAAAATCTATAAATAATATTAAAACTGTTGAAACGGTGTATTTGTCTTCTTATATATTCTTATACTATATCCAAAACCGACTCTAATTTGAGGCTTTTACATATTATATAAAAGTTGGTAATTACTATAAGCTATTAAAAAAATTGAGTTCTCATAGATGTCACAGCTTTGAACTCTTGCTCTTTATGCCACTTCCATTAGATTTGACTCTAACGGTATTAGTATAAGAAATCAAAAATACCCTCATGTTAAATATGCAATTAATTTGTTTTGAGCATTTTAACGATCTCAAATGAAAAATCTCAAAACTACAAAGAGTGACACATTTTAAAAAGAGGGGGAAAAAGAGTGACGCATATTAGTGCTAATAATAGTGTCAATACAGCTCAACTTCCACCGGTACAGTTTGATTGAGCCTTGGTCAGCTCACAGAATCCACATGTTAAACAATAAAAAGAAAGAAACTAAAGCAGGATACAGTATCACGAGGAATGCACAAATCTAAATATACCCTAAGCCATTCGAATCAGGCCGGAACAAACTGGAAACGCATGCTCTGGTCAATACCTGTTCAATGATCATCATAAAAATATTACGATTGAGAATAAGCTGGAAACTGTAAATACTAGTGTTTACCTCAGTGGACCATCCCATCCAGCCCCAAGAAATGAGTCAGCATCAGTCATCGTCCTCATCCTCCTGGTTATAACCATGGTTGATCTTTTGAGACCGGTACATGTCAGCGACCTGCAAAATTTGGACACAATCCGAATTGAGACATGCAAAACATCAAACAATTGAAAATAGCAAAGAGGCAGTGAACGAACTTGGTCAGACGTGGTGGCTTGTTCTGGGCTTTTATCGTCACGTAATCTCAACAGACGAGGGAATCTTAGGGAGATACCCTGATTCAATTTCAGCATTAGCCTTCCCATCATATATCAAAAGTATACAATCTAGATGGGGAGGAATGGCAATGGGAAATAAAACTACCAACCTTATTGGGATCGACTATACCATTAGCAGCACGATGTACAGGGCTTATGCTCAGATCTGCAGCTTTGACCTCCCACACCTGAGAAAAACGAGAAAATGAAGTTAATTAAACTACAACAGGCTTAACCCCAAGCAATCTTCAGGGCAAACATGAAATGCATCAAATACATGTAACAGCAACCAAACAATTTAATGAGTGGTTTTAAATAGGTAGAATCATATGGATTTAGATCTGCAAGCATACACAAAGTTTTCAAAGACACCAAAGTATATATATTATTGTGAAATGATAGTATGTTATCGAGGTTTAATATGCACATTACCTCTGATGGCTCAAACCACACATCAGGGTCCATTGTGTCAGCAAATCTATAGTATGCCTGTGCAAACAAGAGCATTAATGTGAAGGACGTCAAAAATAATAACAAATTGTCAATAAGAACCAGTCATTGAACAAGAGGCTCAAGTATCACCTTTGGTTTTTCTATCACTTTACTTCGAAGGCTCGCAGAACGTTCTTCAAGCTGTTGCTCAGAAAATCCAGTACCTAAATGCATCAAGATTAAAGCATGAAGGACTCATCTAAGAAGCTTGGGCTTTTTCAAAAGAAGAAGCAACTACCTATGTTGCATATTGTTTGATACTCTTCATTCTGCTCATCATAGCATGCCAGGAGGAATGATCCAAAGACACCTAGTAAGCAAAACAAGGGCAGAAGAAAAATGCATTAGCATGAAAGAAACAAACTAAAGCAATTGAGCTCTGCAAAAATTACTTGAAGAAGAGGCAGTTATATCAAGGAGGGAAAGAAACACTTAAATTTAGTTCATTTTTATTTTTATCAGTATAAGCATGATGGAAAAGAACCATCCACCTGTTCGTTTTCCTCTACCATAGAAGGCAGCAATAGGTACTAAGTCCAAAGAGTCACCAATGCTGCCAAAAAGAAACAAGGATACATAACTTTAGAAACACAAGTATTGATGCTTTATTTATAAATTTCTACTAAAATACAGCACATGGACCCAGATGTAACAGAAAGTCAAGACAGATCAATCTAAATGATGTTTGGAGATTTTGAATCTTTGACCATAGCATAAGAGATAAATAGAATATGCATAGCCAGCCACTATGATTTTCTAGATTTGCATGTTCTGCAAGAGAGTTAAATCAGTATTCTTGCAATGTACTACCTATCCATGTAATCCTTCTTCAGTTTCAACCAATTGTTTGATCGCTTCGCTGGCTCATATGTAGCGTCTTTATCCAATGTCTTGATAATCAACCCTTCACAACTTCAGTAGATGAAAACTTAGTGCACAGAAAAGGATCTTGGTAAAAAATAGGAGAAAAAAATCACCATTCCACAATCCTTCACTCAGAATTCATATATCAATTAATTTTGTTAATAAAACAACAGGAAAGTTTAAAATAATACATATGTTTCCTAACATTGCTATACTGGCAGTTTCATGTGAAACTCCTCTGAACAGAAAAATTGCTTCAAGGAGTGATGATGTACACATGCTACAGCTAACATAGTTTAATTAGCATATTCTTTTCACAATCCAAGTTGAATACAGATCTATAAGTTTTCCTCTCAGAACAATATAATTAGAATGGTCTATGCGATAGTCAAGGAAAAGCCCTATAGCATTTGCTGTAAATAAGTTGGATGGTAAGAAAATCTTTGTTGTTGGATATGCCTAGAATCAGCCAGAGGGTCTAGGTTAGACATGATAAAAATTGGAGAAGACTTCAAACTGTTGCGTCTGAATCATTCAGGAAGCAAATGTGCAATCATCTACAATGTCATGTTTCATCAATCACAACGTATAAATGTTTGAAGCATGACCTTTATAATTACTTCATTTCCAAGGGACTGACTTTAAAGGCATGGATTTTTTTCTTCTTCTTTAGAACTATTATTCTTCAAAATTTATTGTAATGCATTTACTTTCATCCAAAACTGAACTGATCCTATATCATAATTCATATCCCCAAAACTTCAAATCAAATGCTGCAATCCAGTGTTTTATTTATCTTGTGCCTAAACCAAATTTATTGAGCACAAATGAGACCTTGAAACTATTGAACTAGTAGAAGACATTTAAAAAAGCTGGCCAATGTATGCTTTAGAAATTTCAGTTACCTGGAGTTGACAGCTGTGTCAAGAAATTTCTGTATCTCCTCCAGGTCATTTGATGTAATTGCAGTAGCCAATTGAAAAACACCTGGCACTTCTTCGAAGGAGTTGTAAAGATGCTGCCATGTATTGAATGCAAAGGATAGCACAGATAATGTTTTCAGTAGCAGAATGAAATGATATTGTACGTTAAGAATCTACAGTGCAGATGTACAGTACCTCTCGACGAATTTTGAGTTGTTCCTGGAGAAGAGGTTTCCCGTTTATGTAAAGAATATCAAAGCCAAAAGTACAGACTGAAACTTTGATGTCATTTATGGTAACACCCTTGCGAGCCCTTGTGCTAAGTATCTGCAGAGATGGAGAACGATCACTGGTCCTTACTTCCTTACAAGTCACAACTAGCAACAGAAAATACACAAATGTAAACAGGACAAGGTCGCAAAATTAAAAGGGATAGTTTAGAACATCAAATAGCTCTAGTGTACAGCACCTTTTGCATGCTCAGATATTTATAGGATGGCCACTTTGAATGTAACCTAACTGGAAATTAAGATATAATTAAAATACAAACCTGAAAAGGCAAAATTTTCTGTTTTTCACGATCATAGGCAACAATTTCACAGTCCAAGACAAATGATTTGACTGTAGGCTTCCTAAATCTGCAATGGCATGCTAAACGTAAGATCATCGGTAATTAAAAGTGCATGAGAGAACACAAATTTGGGTAGATAATTATTGAGCCAGTAACCAAATTAGCTTGACAAAGCTGGTATATGTGGGCACACATGACAAAAACAGAACGAGATGGCTTCAGCTTTAGGTCCTGTTCGTTTGGCAGGGAACCAACACTGGATCCATTCCTACCAGAATACTTCACTACAATGTTTTCTGGTCGGCAGGTCGATCCTGGTCGACCTGGGACCGACCAGGCGATTAATCGCGATCAATCGGCGACCAGGTCGATTAATCGACCCTGGTCGTCCCTGGTCGTCCAGGCATATCAGCTGGTCGACCTATATATATATATATACCTCTATATATACACTATATTATACACAATAAAGGAAGCATCAAGACTGCATTAGTGTAAACCAACATTCCTCTTCATCTTCAACTTGTACTGGCGCCTCTAGAACAGTCCTTGAACTCTTTTTGATGTAAACCAACATCTCCTTCTTAACTATTTCTGGAGAACTAGGACAACCAACAGCATCTCCATACCCCCCACATATCTGCCCAGTCAAAAAAGCCCAAAAACAGGGCACAAAACCTGGTCATCCATGTCCTAATTGGACGATTAATCGCAATAAGTGGACGACTAATCGGACGACCAGGTTTCTGGTCGACCTGGTCGCGTCGCACCTCCTAATCAAGCACTCCTGACCGACCAGGACGATTAATCGCGATTAATCGGACGACCTGAAAACATTGCTTCACTAATTTATTACTAGTTTTTTATCAGTTGGAAGGGTTCCTGGTTCACCCAACCGAACGAGCCCTTAATGAATACATCCAAAAACAACTCATATCACTAAGATATAAGGAATTCAGAACTGGCAGTGCCAGGGGGAAAGTGTCATAGGCTATAGAATTCTACCTCTAAAGAAGACAAGAACAAAGATGGAGAAAGCAAATCTGAGGTGTCTTACATTTGAAAGGTGAGAAAAGGAATCAAAATCAGACCTCAAAAATTTAACATTTTACCATGTGGGAACTTAGAAAACCATTACACCATATGCAAATTCACAGAACAGTTTTAAAACCAAACTGATAGAAAATTTAGACCATGATAACTCCGATCTGCATGGCACAAATCACAGGATACTCAAGGCTACTAGTATTAACTACTTCCAGTGCTTCTTCAGTTGGAGATTCAGAAATGTATTGGTAGGCGAGATTATAAAATGAAGTATACCTAGAAACTGCATCAACAACATCTGGATACTTTCCAGTGTTTCTTTCAGCATTCCGACTATAAATCTCTACTGAACCATCCTCCATGCAATGTATCTAAATTCCAAATTATGAAGTGTTAGCTTAGATGAACATGGGTCAAAGTATCATATTAGAAGCAATAAACGCCATGAGGATTGATGATACCTGAGCCCTTTCACCATCATACTTGTACTCACAAGTGTATTCAAGACCCTGAAACTTGTCAATGATCTCTGAGACAGATTTTGTTGCTTTTGCTAACATAGGGCCAACAGGGACACCTATGGAAAATTTGCATGTCTCTGGAAGCTTCCAAACTCCTACTTCAAGTATCGCTGGGACAATTTTATCATATATTGGAAGAACTGAATATGCTTGTTTAATTATTTTTGCAGCCTTCATGAGTAAATACAATAAAATCAGTAAATGACCAATTGCAGCGGCAATGTTAGGAATAAAAGGTGTTCACCATGCATATCAAATCAATCTTCCACATATAAGCAAGAGAAACTCAGATAAGAATGAGATATAGCCATATAGGTATATTAATATGCACAGTATTAACTATTTGATTGAGGCCCCTATATAAGAGGATAAAACCCGTGGGTCACAATAACTTTCTTCATGACCATTTCCATGGAACATTGTGGCAACAGTACATTATTATTACATTGTTTATTCTCACGTTTGCAAAGCACGATTTCTAACAGCACAAAAAGTCATCAATAAATTAGAATTAAGGATATTGAAGAAACACATAGAATAGAACCTTGTGAGTCATGTATTGCATAGTTGCATGCTACCATGGCTGAAGAGCCGATTAAAGATACTAACAAAAATATAATGTGCAGGCAATAAAAGAATTTCAATGATCCTGTCAAAACAAATATAAGAGTGTAAATAAAAGCATAAAACAGAGTGTAACCTCTTCGAAAGGTGATTGAACTTTTGGTGGCGAAGAATTTTTATCAGAATATACAGCAGCTTGCCCAAGAGCCATTTGGACAGTTTTCTCTGCCAGCCCAATCCTCATCTTTGACTGTGGCAAGTAACAATTCAGGCAAGCAATGAATAGACAGGACACAAAGGAAGTGCACTAAGTGAACATTCCATGATTTACCTGAAGAAGGCGTGTGATGTACTGGGGTTCACAGTCAGTAGCAGCAACAAGAAGTCCCTTCATATGGTTTCTTTTTTTATCTTGACTGTCTTTGCCCGATTCCTTGATAAAAGAATATATACTTGTTAAACGATTTCTTAAGTGAAACTGTGTAATAGTGCATTATGGAAGTTATCCACTCTGGGACTCAAATCCCAGCCTCACTACATATTGTGATTTTACTTCTAATAGTGCATATTTCGACATCAATCATTGTCCCAAATCCCAATGAAAGCAGTTCAATTCCATGTTGAGATATCAAGTCAGAATAAAGGTTGCTGGGGAAATATTCAGCATTAGAAATGCGAGAAGTGATATAGAACCTTTGCAATTGCCCGAAAAGTGCTAAGCACCCGAGCTATTGTCAGTGGTTTTGGCTTAAACATCATCTTCTGCGATGACCTGCTTGCTTTTGCCACAAGCCCCAAATCACCCAATTCCTACAATCGCCAAAAGAAACAGCAAATCAATTTAAGCCTCCAATTCCATAGAAGTTGAAGTGATGAACAAACATGTAACCAACTTAACAACCTTAAGGTCCTTCTTAACGTGCTCCTCTTTGCGTCCATATGCCTCTGCAAGTGCACGGATGACTGATGCATCCCCAATCCCAAGCTCAATCCCCTCATGAGGTGGCGCAATCCGGTTGGCTGAGAGGTACACAGTTGCGAGGAGATCATCCGGTGTTGTTGCCATCACTGTGCGAAACACGTTTGATAGGATTTCTGTAATAACAATGCGGCCACTCTCGTTGGAGATGAGATCAAGTGCCCGAGCCAGAAACAGGAATGGCACGGGCTCACCAGGCTTCCAATAGGCAGCAGCCATCGGGTCAAACTCACTGCCTTTCTTCTTTAGCTCTAGGGTGGTGTTCTTCTCCTCTGCCTTTCGGGAATCTGTGGTTTTAGCCTTCTTGGGTGAAGTGGCCCGGGTGGTGTTCTTCTCCTCTGTCTTTGCCGAATCGGAATCTGTGGTTTTAGCCTTCTTGGGTGAAGTGGCCCGCTTCTTCTCCTCTTGTTGCGAAGCCTGGCCTTTAGCCTTGGTGGGCGCGGGTGACCCCTTCTTCCCATCGGTGTGCGAGACAACACCTTCACCAGAAGGCTGGGTGTCGGATTTAGCGGCTAGGGTTTTGGACCTCTTTGGCGACGGGGAATTCTCCTTCGCCGCATCCAATTGAGCGGCCGCGGCTGGACCCTTGGACTTAGCCGGCGATGTAGACCCATCAGCCAGCAATTTGGGGGACTTCGCTGGGGACGACGCCCGCTTGGACCTCACCGGCGAAGGCGGTTTCTCCGCTACCGCCGCAGCCTCCAGTTCGGCCTCCGCGCCGTCAGCCTTCGCCCGGGGCTTCTTCGGCGACGGCGCTGCCTTCTTCGCCTTGCTGGCAGCGGCCCGTGCGTTCCCCATCAGCACGTCCGCCACCGTGCGCTTCCCCGAGGATCCGCCACCGGAGGCCGACATTCCGGCCGCCGCCGCCGCTGCAGGCCCTGCGTCGGCCTGCTTGGCCCTCGCGGTCGGCGGCTTCTTCTCCCCGGATTTGCCTGCAGCGGCTGCCGCGGTCGCACGGCGGCGGCGAGAGGCGGAGGATGCGGAGGCGGAGAGGCGGGAGCGGAAGCAGAAGGGGAGGATAGTAGGAGGCGGGGCGAGTGCTAGGGTTTTAGGCGAGGGGAGCGGACGGCATCGGAGGAGGAGCGAGGAGGTGGCCGTGGTGGTGCTGCTGCTGGTGGCTCTGAGGAGGAACATGGGAACAGGGGAGGGTTTTAGCCGGGGCGGGGCGGGCTGGGTTGGAGGCGGGCGCGCGGGCGGGACCCGCCGGAGGAAGGGCTCGCGCGGGAGGGGAGCTTTGCTTGCGGATGCACGTGCTGCTCGGAGGTCGTACTTGGACGGAGGGAGTATTTATCTTTGGAACAGTTAAACGATGTCATTCCTAAAAACAGATTTGATCAACTCTCAAAGAAAAACATATTCGCCCACGAGCTTGGCTTCCATATTTAAACGTTCAAAGTGGAATCAATTATAGTATTAGTCATTAGATACTTCCTCCAATCTGAATACCAATTAAAATTTTCTAAGGCCTTGTTTAGTTTTCAAAAATTTTTGGTTCGGGACATTGTAGCATTTTCGTTTGTTTGCGGTAAATATTATTCAATTATGGACTAATTAGACTCAAAAGATTCATCTCACGATTTACATGCAAACTGTGTAATTAGTTTTTGTTTTTGACTATATTTAATATTTCATGCATGTGCCGCAAGATTCGATGTGACGGAGAATCTTAAAAAATTTTAGGGTTTTGGGGTGAACAAAACAAGGCCTAACTTTGACTACCCACATAGCTAAAATTATATGTACGTTCACAAAACAAGGTTGACTTTAATATATTTATTATAAATACTTTCATAATATATATTTATTTTTACAAAATTACATTTTCTTAATATATATCTTTTGTGTTTATATCAGGATAGCATATTTGATAGATACTGGCATATTGCTGGTAAATAGATAAAAGTTACAAAAGTTTGACTTGGGGTTAATCTAGATAGACTTATGTTTGTGATTGGCATTCGGAGCATTGGATTTATTCTTCCTTACACAAACATCATGGCTTAGGGATAACCCAGTTCTGTAGCCACCAGATTTGGAGTTTGGGTCTTGTATTAGGCAAGTGCACTTCTCCCAGCTTTCTGCGAAAACTACTATATTAAAATTATCTTATTTAACATAGTCTTATACATATTTTGAGACATACTCCCTCCATTCCAAAATAAGTGCTATTTTGGGCTTCATAAAAAATAAATTTGACTAGGGGTCTGTTTGGTTCCCCTTGTTAAATTTTAGCTAGCTAAAATTATTTTAGCTACTCTTAGGTGACTAATGAAACTAAAGTCTTTTAGCTCTTTTTAGTCAATGTGTTTGGAACGTTAGCTACTAAAATAACTAAAATTTAGTTAGCTAAAATTTAGCAAGGGGAAACAGGGCCGATTTATAAAAATATTAGTGATGTTTTTATTTGCGAATAGGTTTCTTATTTATTTATTTATTTAATCTAATTATATTATGCACCATAAATATTAATGATTTTATGTATAGATCAAATAAAAAAATATTTACCTTATCGAGAAGTGAGAATGACATTTATATATTTATGGTGATTTGAGCGCTAGAATGGCCCTCTATTGGGCGCTGTGAAAAAGGATTACAGCCAACTTTGAAATATTAGTGGAAAATCATTCAACAATGTTTTTCTCTTACAATAAATCAGCGAATACAGTCATAGTTTTTTCTGCCAAGTGATGAATAGGCTCGAAACTGAATTGGGATGGAGCATATAAGCTAAGGCCTTGTTTAACCCAAAAACCCAAAATTTTTCAACATTTCCCTGCACATCGAATCTTGCGGCACATGCATGGAACATTAAATATAGATAAAAATAAAAACTAATTATATAGTTTATCTGTAAATCGCGAGACGAATCTTTTAATCCTAATTACTCCATGATTAGACAATGTTTGTCAAATAAAAACGAAAGTGCTACAGTATCATTTTTCCATAAATTTTTGGAACTAAACAAGGCCTAAGCGACAAATCAAGAGAATGGGGTTTTATGATAAGAGGTGCTGATGGAGGTGTCATTAGCTCAGGGTACAGCGTACTGTCGAACGTTGGAGAGGCTTTCCATGCTGAACTTTTTGCTTGTTTGCACGCCGTACGGAGGGCACCTGATCTGGGGATTCAAAAGGTAATTCTGGCAACAGATGCTTCTATGGTGGTACAGGCTGTTACCTTTCTAGAAATTGATCGATCTTCAGCGCATGGTCTCATATGGGAATTAAAGAACCTTTTATCTACTAACTTTGCTGCCTTTGATGTAATTCATAATCATCGTTCTTGTAATTTGGTAGACCATAATTTAGTTTCCCTTGGGGCAAGTTTGAGTCAGGGTACTGATCCCGTGGTGGACAGTATTCCTTTTTGTATCAGGTCTTTTGTAGCCAAAGATTGGGCACTTGTTTATGATCAGTAATGTAGATATCTTCCATGTTTAAACTGAACTTAAGGAGTTGAACCGAAGTCGAAAATTCAAGATCAACTCATCTCCTTATCTCAGTGGAGGTTGGATCCACGATGGTCTACGCCGGATCCGTGGTGGTCTGGCTGGATCTATGTAAGCTCGGAGGAGATGGATGGAGAGAAGGCGGCCACCGCCGCTTGAGGCTGGTGCGCTCAAACCCTCATGAGGATGGCGGAGGATCAGGCGGTCTCAGGCTTGTGGTGCGGGAGATAGATCTACTGATTCCATCCTGGAAAAGACGAACAACAAGGGCTCAGGGAAGACATACGCGACTCCTGGGCTCCTCTTTGTGTGGACGCTCGAGGGTGTGGATGAGGTGACAGGCCTTCTCGAGGGGACATGGAGGAGGCACTATGCCAAAAAAGCTAATTAGTGACGCGTCTAGATGATCTTTAGTGACGCGGAAAGCACGCGTCACCTTTATCACGTCTCTGATGTAAATATATCAGTAACTGCTATAAATTACCAGTGACTCGTCTTCACTACACGAGTCACTGATATAAATTTTCAGTGACACGTCTTTAACATACCAGCGACGCGTATTGGCTATACGCGTCACTAAACTTTATATAGTAGTGACGCGTTAATAGAAACTGAGTCACTGGTAAGGTCATTTTAGTGACTCGCACTGAGGACACGCGTCACTGCTAACATTCCTGGTACACATGTATGAGTGACGGGCATTGAGAATACGCGTCACTGATAAATGTGGTAGGAGCGACGTGCGTTGAAATTACGAGTCACTGATAAGTCGATACTAGTGACGCGTACCAACCAAACGTGTCACAGCTGGCATGTTACAAGTGACGTGTGTAGTTCAAGTGTCACTCATTTTGTTCATCAGACTATGGAATGTTGACAGCACACATATGAAAGTTATCAATATCAATACACAATCACATCAACTCTTCAAACACATTGCATTGAACCGATTCACATTTATATTAAATTCATTGACAGATTCACAACCAGTTCATAACTTGTTCGAAATCTACTTATTAACTTATATGTTCAGTCACACACATTACATCACCTTACCATAATAATGGCAATTACACATCACTAGTGGTTAACTAGCTAGGCTGATGGAACTCTCCTTTATTGTTGATGACTTTTTCCACTAAGAACGTTGCCAACCTTTCTCTGATGCTGTACCCATCGAATGGCCTCGTCAACACTTCAAACTCCTGTGTCAAGGTAGAACTGTAGTCACGTAACAGCTCCAGAAAATATTTAAGATACAAAAGCTGGTAGCAAATGGAGGAGCACACATATATGTTAACACGAGAACCACTTGCATATAACCTGTCATGCATCAAAATTCTAAATTGTTCATTTTGGGCAACTCCATTCGTACTAATATAACTAGCATAAAATACATTACATAAATGTCTCAGCAGGATTAGATGTGAATACCTCTGGGCATTCCAAGTTTGTCTTGTCCATGACTATAGTCAGGTGGTGTGCAGCAAAGAAGGCGGATCCCTTGCCGGAATTAGATTGCTGATGGCACTGCAACAAATATATATAGTACATAATACACTTACTGAATTAGATGTGAATACACACAATTAATTGAAAATGGAAGTTGAACACAATCTGAATACACTAGAGGCACAATACTGAATTTTATTTGGAAGCACTTACGGCATATTTAAGAGCGTGTGTCAGTGGATTTGGCTTATCTTTCATCTTGCTGGTGTGTGCTGCAAAAGCCCTACATCGAAGAGTTCATCACACATATATGCCTCATTATGTTCGTTCAATAACATTGGCATTTATGAAACAAGTCAAGTAGGTTAGCAAAGAACTCACTCGTCAATCAACAATTTTAACATGCTAAAATCATGGTTTCCAGATCTGTTGGAATCAAGGTATATGACCTTATCCCACTTTTGAATTAATATCACAACAATCCAATGGTTAGCAGAATTGTAGGCAAACATTATATACTCTTTACTGGTATATTTAGTGAAGGCCTTTTGCACATAGCGAAGAACAGCCACTCTATCATACTTTATGTTGTCCAGTGACATCAGTTGTGGATCAAGAAAGCCCACAGGAATGTCCTTAGCCTTAGCTTCTACAACCAGGGATCTAAAAACAAGAAAGAACATGTAATATGTAAATTTGAAATCCGCTACCAAAAAAACATGCGGGCCTCAACTCAAATATAAACCATAATTTTGCTCATAGTGCTTTAGCTAGTATCAGTATCAATAAAACATGTGTAATATCAGAGTTTAAAGGTTAACCATATCCTCTAAGATTTCACACATTTATAGACTAAGTTACTAGCACCAGAACAAGTAGTAATTAACACTAAGAGATGACAAGAAGCCAAAAGTTTGGTGATAAAGATAATCTATATAGTAAAATGGGGTTCTGCAACTAAAATGAGGTTCACTACACTGAAGTTTAGTGGTAAACAATTAGTTATGATCATTTGTAACTTACAGTGTCAAGCATCGAAGAAGGGAGCCATCCAATGCGCTAAAGTTGAAGAGGTCATGTAGATGATTGTATCTCACAAGCCCAACCTCAAAGTCAGATGAATTCAACATATAAATACCCTTGAACCTAACCAATATGCCATTCTTCTCAGTGTCGACACAGTCTTTCATGTAATGAGCGTGAAGAGCAGCGCATGCAGGTCCTACCCGCTTGAGGTCCAATGATGGGAGAAATGGCTGACCACATTTGTACTTAGAAGACCATTTTTGCTGCTGTTGTGGTTTTGTAATCGCTCCAGCAGCCTTAACAGACACTTTTTGCTGTATGGGTGGATTTACACTCTCTCCAGCAGCCTTACTAGCCCCTTTATGTTGCATGGGTGGCTTTCCACTCCCTCCAAGAGATCCAATACCCACTTTTGGGTGTGTGGGCAGCATAGTGTTGGCAACACCCCCCATCTCTGAGCTCTTTGGATTTTTTGTAGGATTGGCAGTATGGTCCTTTGGCACACTATTTGTTGCATCAGATGTGGCAGGAGATTGATGATTTGAAGTTGACTTGGCCCCCGCAAGTAGCTTTGTAGAAATAATAGCACTAGTGCCCTTTGAAGCACTCTTCGAACTCTTTGTGATCTCATTTGGCTGAGATAAGGATGGTTGTGTACTGTTGACTAGAATGTGCAGCCTCCTCCACTGTATTCTCTTTAGTAGAGCTTCTCCAAGTGTATTTGTATCATCATCTGGGGGTGGCTGCAGCACATGATTCTCATAACCTGGATGTACATATTCCACTTGGACTACTGCATGCTCGTGGTCTATTTGGACTGACTGCAATTCAGTTTCCTTTGGGAACACCCGACCCTCTGCAACCACAGCTTGATAGCCTCTAAGGTTCGCAATAAGGGAACACTGGGTTGGCTCTTGAAGAAGATCAATGGTATCCGGATCAATTGAAATGTTCTCCAAGTCCAAATCATTGGTGGCTGAGCAACAACTGCTCCTCCGTCCGCAAGCAGGGCTAGGGGTCCTAGAAGGTGGTGGTTTTACCTGAAACCCTTGATCTGCAAGATAGGCCATGATATCCTGTGTGACCTTGGCGCTAACCTCTTTGGTGACCTTGGTTGTCACTTCTTTTGTGACTTGAGCTGTAACATCTTCTCTCACTTGAGCTGTAACATCTTCTCTAACTTGAGCTGCTATCGCTTCCACATCCACATCAGTCCTCTTTCTCTTTCTGTACATGCTAGAACATTCAGGCCATGCATGCTTCCAGCCAGTGTAACTTGAAACACCGCGCACACGACCTGGCTGTTCAGGACCCAAACATGCAGTTAGCACATCCTTCTCCCTGACCCAAGTGATGCCCGAGGATTCTGCGGCTGATTGCTTCTCTTTAATCTGTTCAGAGATTTTTTCTGTTGCTTCCTGTGACCAAATGATATCAGCTTTATCTTTTGACACAACAAGCTTACTCCTTGCTCGCAGCCAACACTTATGGCGGCCTTCAGGGTATTCATCCCATGGGTTAGAGATGCCTTTACTGGATAAATCTGCATCCTCTGCCTCCCACTATTTCAATTTTCCCTCGTACCCTGCAGTGCCCAGACGATGGTTGTGCACATTCTTTTGCCGAATCACTTTGTATCTTTCACTTGCCGCTACTGCTGCTGCAGACTGCTTCAATGCCACAAATTCCTCCCAATCTTCACGTTCAATGTACGGATAATGCTTTAAGGGACAGAGGTCTTTATCGACAAAATTGGTTACTAGCCTATTTTTGTGGTTTCTCCAACTCTTAGATATCATCTTCATTGCAGCACTAAACCCCATAGGCTTCATTGCATCTGGGAACACCAAATAGTCCATGACATATTTCTCAAACAAGTTCCATTTGTCCTTATCAGTAAGGTCATTGAATGATGGCATAACTAACGATAGCTTCTGCCTAGCAATCAAACCAGCAAGCAACCGCAATCTTCGTTTAGCTTTCACCTCGGTTGGCATCCCATCTGGACTAATCTCGGTGACAGCAATCTTGTCAGTCGGCCACTTAGATGGTGTCCTTGGTTTTCGAGCTCGACGCATTGGACCAGGCACAGGCACAGGGTGCTGCTGCTCGTCATCAATAGGTGATTCTACTTCCTCAGAAACAGCTTCTCCCCCCGCTTCGTCGTCACCACTTGATGAAGATTCCACGGAAGACACCTATCAAACACACTCAAGATAGATGTGGTTCAACATATTGCACAAGACTAATTTAGATACTAGAAATCTGCTAAACACTTAAAATGATTGTGGGCAGTGATAGCTTACCATTTTGATTAGCACCTTGCACGTACTGGTCAGGCCAGAGAGGGGAATCAAATTCTGGAGTGCAGCCAACAGCAGCAGAACCTATCAAAGTGGTAAAAGATCACATTAGAATAAAGAAAATGGAAGTGCAGATGTAGCAGTTCAACTGCAACACATGACAACATTATTATATAAAAACTCCATTAGGGAAAATAAAAAGGAATGACTAATTATGTAATCTGGCAATGGCAAAATCCATCAGGGCATCCCAAAAAAATTACCACAGATGTATTACCATGTTCTGAGAATTCCTTAAGAGTTTACTATGAAAAGTTGATATGAAAGGATAACATATGCAGGCAATTTAACTCTAATAAGCCCAGCAGGTAAATCCAGAACAGGTAGGCAATTCCTAAAAAAATTGAGTCTATCTGTTAGACTAAAACTAAACTTTACAAGATTCTTGTTCTCAACTAACAGACTTAATAACACAGCAAAAGAATGAAAAAAAGTCATACAAGTGCACCTGCAATCTTCTGAGAATACTTGATAGACTTAAATCATTTTCTGTGGATCAGTAAGGTAATATTCAAGAAATTATTGCTATGCAGTGTCACCTCCACACAAAAGATTGCATGACATAATTACTTCAGAGTTTGAGTCCAAGAAAAAATAATCTACTCCAGCCAGTGACTAAAGTTGGGAGGAAATTAGTGGACTGTCAGTCAAGCTAACATCATCTCAATGTCAAAAGTTGCATCAAAACCTTAACTGTAACTTCCTTGGTCACAAACCTAATTATTCTATAGCTCAACATTTCATTTAAATAGTGCTGGTGAGGTCCATGTATATATGGAGAGAACATACTCTCCATATAAATGTGTTTTCTACATCATAAACAACCTAGGAAACACAACAAATGGCATACAATCCGATCAGGCTCTCCTCTCACAAACCCAGTCCATGTCCTCAGTTCTATCTGGAAGCACTGAAAATTCTCCAATATGGTGTTGCTGCTGGATAACTAAAGACAGCCTATTCATGGGATTAAATCAACCACACACAACAACCAATAACAACTACTGTTGTTGCTAGCATAGAGAAACTACTCGTGAATAACAGAGCAACGCAACAAACTACAGGGGCTCTTGCGGCTCGCTCACAAGACCAATGTTTCGATTGGCACAGAGTAACAACAAATTTAGAATATGCAAAACCATTTCAACTCAAGCATTTGTACAAGGTATAACATCTGAATAAGGATGGTACTCATGTTGCAAATAGGGGCAGACAAAGATGGGAGGCTTTGGCGCACCTTTCAGGGATTGAATTTCACAGCTGCAATTGGAGCAGCTGTTAATTGGATCAGTTAATTGGATCTCCAGCCGGGGTCCAAACTCGGCCAGCCACCGACGAAGCCGCGCAGCGGCTGCCCTCCGCCTGCTCCTGTGTCGTCTACACCATCTTCACCTCCTGACCTAACCAAATCCCATGAGAAACAAATCAGCTCCTGACCACCAAATCAGCGCCATGAGAAACAAAACGAATCAGTGCAAGGAGCATCTCTTAACTTGGGCTGCGTCGTCCTGCTCGTGAATGGCTGCTGCAGGAGAGACGGCGGCGTATGCGATAGGGCTGCAGGAGAGACAGAGGCGGCTGCGGGAGAGAGCACGAGCGGGATGTGGGAGAGAGAGGCGGCTGGGATATGGGAGTGGGATGCAGGAGAGGGAAGAGGGAGTTAATGGGCCTGTAGGTTTCCGGCCCAAACAAAAAAGCTCTGTATAATACGCTCTGCTGGTGTGTCCATTATTTGTTATAAGCACAACTGTCACTTCAGTCTTGGTGATCTTGGAAATGAGTGATTTGAATATGTGCATGAGTCATTTATTATTCTTTCCACTGATTTTTGATGTATTCTTTTTGCTGAATATGTGCAGAAATTTAGAGATATGAAAATGGACTTAGTTGTACAAGCAAATAGCTATCTGTGGTGGTGATTTATTGTACAATTACTAGGAATAAAGAGGACTGTGAGAAATGGATGGAGTACACCCAGGTTCAGAGTACGCAGAGCAGAGACAGGATAAGCATGCCCTGATTCACTAGTTTGTTTCCAGTTCTTGGTCGTGATGGCAATATGCACTCAGTGCATTGTGTTTCAGTATGCACCAACTGCTGAGTTGTTTCAGTATGCACTCAGGTAGTCATGTGTCCCACACTACTACAGTGTGCAGAACAAGTATGGAGCTGGACTATTGGAGAAAAAAATACAGAGTTGAAGATCAAAGCTGATCACATGCCATGCTACAGATTCAGCTCTGTTCAGAAATGTTACAGGTTCAGAAATGCTCTCATTTCTCTGCTTAGCTGGTACTTTTTTTGTATTTTTTGCTTCTGTATAGTTGCTTCCTGTATAGTTGCTCGAAGTAGAGCACGCGCACCACCATCTGGATCGGCAGCCGGTCGTTCTGCGCTGCGTGGCTCGACGCGTCCTGCGACAGCTTCTGGCAGTCGATCCAACATGGTCGGTCAGCCAACAAGTTCTCTTTCTCTAGACAGAAAATCAATCAAGAATAACAAAGCAAACAGCTAGTGCAAAGGATGTGCCCGAGTGCAAACATGTTCAGGCTATGATCAGACATAAAGATTGATCAGAGAAGATTTTTCAGTCATCAGTCACACAGAGAAGAAAGTTCAGTGATCAGCTAAATTTATTCTGGTTGCAAGATTGGTCAGACAACTTAGTTCAACCACAGAAATCAAAGCCCAGTGGTCAGCTAGAATATGTTACAGTATTTTACTTGCATACACATATTTTCATTTTTTCATGCTATCTAGTTACATGGGAAATATGCCTACTCAGAATATGGAATTCATTGGCACTAAATAAAATATGTTTTTATTCTGCTTGATAAATAAAATATGTTTTTATTCTGTTTGATCAGCTGTTCATACTTTTATTGACAAATCATTGTCTTTATCCTGTAAGAGGAAGTTTTCTGGCTTGAGATCCCGGTGCATCACACCAAGTGAATGAAAGTTCTCTATGATGCCAACAATAATTCTGATAAGATCTGCAGCCTTCTGCTCACTGTTTCTTTCTTAATCCGGTCATATAGCTCACCACCTTCACAGAGCTCCATGACAAAATAGATGGCCCTGAGCAGCAATCCTCAAAATAGTAAGCACAATCTCTGAAAGAGGAAGTAACCCATTAGTTAAACTGTACTCCATCTGTTACGACTGAAATGCAGCACAAGTGGAATATATGAACCACATCCAAAGTGACTATTAAAAAGAATTGGAAAGGGCATACTTACCATCAAATAATCGACCCAGTTGCCTCTGCTCTGCATACTTACCATCAAACTGTTGAGAGCATCAATTCTAATAAAATAGCATCAGTTTTTGCGTACTTGTTGTTTTCTGCGGCCTTTTACCATGGTGGCTTCTTCTACATGACCTTGTCGTAAGTATGGAGTTTCCTCACTCTCCAGGATCACAGGAAGGACCCAATCACCAAAAGGAGGGACTTCATCAAATTGATTGTACTCTTCCTCATTCACAACATTTTCAACTCCGACAACCCGTTTTTTACCGGGGAGAACTACGAGGCGTTTCTTATTTCTCGTGTCAAGCACATAAAAGACTTGGGAAACCTGAGATGCAAGTACGAATGGTTCATCCTTGTAGCCAACATGGTCAAAGTCAACCGTGGTGTATCCATATTCATCTTTCGTGACGCCCCTTTTGCCCTTAACCCAACGGCACCGGAAAATGGGGATCTTGAAGCTATGCTCCTCGAGTCCAGGATAAGTGAGCTCCCAAATCTCCTCTATTTGACCATAGTATGCATCCTTCTGCATATGATTGTTGTCAAGAGCATCTATACGAACACCACTATTTTGGTAAATGCTTTTCTGGTCTTGAGCCAAGGTGTAAAATGTGTAGCCATTTATGTCATATCCTTGGTAACTTGTGACTGTGAACAAAGGGCCTTCTGCTAGGTTTCGAAGCCCTTCATCCGTGCAAGAGCTCAAATTGTGGATCCGTTTTTTGAACCAAAAGTTGAATCCCTTCATATGTTCCCTCGCTATCCAAGCTTCGCTCCGCTTTGGATTCGCTTGACGCAACTGCTCCTTATGCTCATCGATGTAAGGACTGACTTCTGTTGTGTGTTCCAATACGAGAAAGTGAGCTCGTCGAAAGTCCTCTCGATCTAGATTGAGTGTCTTCTTCCCAAGAGTCCCTATCCCCGCTAGCCTTCCCTCATGGCGGGACTTATATATGCCAATTGGATTTCTAGGATCGATGTAACCAAGGCACCAATCAACTACCTCCTCAGCAGAGTAACCCTGGACCATGCTTCCCTCAGGATGAACTCGACTCTTTGTATATCTGTTCAAAGTACTCATGAACCTCTCATAAGGATACATATGATGGAGGAACACGGGACCAAGGTACCTTATTTCCTTGACCAGATGAGCAATGAGGTGAATGGATACATCAAAGAATGTCGGTGGGAAATATGCCTCTAGAAGACACATCGTCTCAAAAATGTTCTTCTCAAGTTTGTCCAATGACTTCTCATCAATAACCTTCTGCGATATTGCGTTGAAGAAGAAGCATAGGCTCATGATTGCCATTCGGGCTTTTTCTGGCAAAATGTTCCTGATCCCGACCGCAAGCATTGTTGTGAGCATGACATCGCAGTCATGGGCCTTCATGGGGAGCATCTTGTTCTCTTTTGCCGCCACAAGTTTCCTGATGTCTGCTGAGTATCCAGAGGGAACTTTCACACTACGAAAGAAGCTGCATAGCTCCTGCTTCTCTTCCCTAGTTAGATTTATGGCAGATAATGGTAGTTGGCCACTAGCGCCATCGGGACGCAACTCGGGCCTTATATCCATTTCTCCCATATCTGCTCGTGCATTTGCATGGTCCTTGCTTTTCCCCTTGCTATTCAAGAGTGTTCCGAGCAAGCTCCCACAAACATTCTTCTTCACATGCATGACATCGATGCTGTGGCGAACTGCTAAGTCTTTCCAATAGGGTAGTTCCCATAGAATTGACATCTTCTTCCACCTCTTATCGGCAACTTCTTCCTTGTGCTTTCTCTTTCCAAGGGCACTCTTTGTGTTCTTCCCAAATGTAACATTGACATCCTTTACCTGGTCATAAACATCACGCCCGGTGAAATGCCTCGGGGCAGAACCAGTCTCAATCGTGCCATCAAACTGGCATTTCATGCTCCGGTAAGGATGGGATCCGGGAAGGAAACGACGATGCCTTATGTACACCCTCTTCTTTGAATTGTTCAGCCAAAGAGACTCGGTGTCATCTAAGCATTGAAAGCAATCTTTCTCTCCTTTAGACTGACCAGATAACGAACGATGTCCCGGAATATCAGTGATGGTGGTTAACACCATGGCATGCAGGTCAAATGACTCCTTCTTGAACCCATCATATACCTTGACACCGTCTGACCAAAGCTTCTTGAGGTCATCCACAACTGGCCTTAGGTACACGTCGATGTCATTTCCGGGCTGAAGTGGACCTGAGATCAAAAGTGGCATCATCATGAATTTCCTCTTGTTACACAGCCACGGTGGAATGTTGTAGATAGACAACAACACCGGCCAAACACTATGTGAGCTACTCATGTTCCCGTATGGGTTCATGCCATCCGTGCTCAGTGCAAAGCGAATGTTCCTTGGCTCATCTTTAAAATCTCGATACTTGGCATCAATGACGCGCCACTGAATAGCATCTGCAGGATGCCGTAGGTAACCATCAACCTTGCGTCCCTCCTTGTGCCAACTCAACAACTGTGCGTCCTTGGCACTTGCAAACAAACGCTTCAGGCGGGGAATGATAGGAAAGTACCATGCCACCTTCCGAGGAGCTCCATGTTTCATCTTGTCATCACCCCCGTCCTTTCTTCGTTTGTATCGAGAGGTTCCACACTCGGGACATTCAGTTAGTTCAGCGTGTTCACCACGGTATAGGATGCAGTCATACTTACAAGCATGGATTTTCTCGACCTCCAACCCCATAGGGCAAAGAATCAGCTTGGCCTCATATGTGGTCTTAGGTAACTCATTCCTCTTAGGCAGCATGTCCCCCAATAGATCTAGCAACTCATCGAAGCTCCGGTCAGTCCAATGATGTTTCGCCTTCAGCTGGAGAAGCTTGAGAGTAGCAAATAGCTTTGTATAGTTCTTCTTGCAATCTAGATAGAGCGGCATCTCCATATCTGCCACCAGCCTTTTCAACTTCTTCAACATCTCCTCAGTAAACTCATCAAACCCCATGGCATCACGCACCATCTCCTCGACATTCTCTGCCATTTGGACATAATTGGCACTAATATCTGCTATCTTATCATCACTGAGATCCGCACTGCAAAAGGGTCCTTCCTCGTTGTCCTGACTAGCAGCATGAGTCCCATCATCCTGACGTACAGAGAATCCCTGGTCCATATAACCAGCTTGAAAGTCTCCGTTGTTAACTCCTTCTCCATGCTTGTTCCAACATCTGTACTCATCCATGAATCCTCGCCTGATCAGGTGGTCATAGACTGTTAATGATTTTGAGTGCAGCTTTTCATTCTTACAATCAATGCATGGACACAACATATCCTTCTTGTGCTCATTCAACATATCCTCTTCTGCAGCTCTCATGAATGATTTCAGACCATCCAAGTACTCAGTACATAAACGATTGCGAAGAGACATCCAGCTCCGATCCTCCATATCTACAAAAGTATGAAAATAAATGAAATGAACTTTAAGACATACAAGAGTCAGAACGAAGGAAAGGGCTGTATATGGGCAATGGAAGTGCTTATGCTTTGGGTAATGAACTTACCGAGATAGTCACCAAACTCAAGTGCGCCAATATATTAGTTCTGGAGTGCCTGTTCCCTGAACCTCAGCGAGAAATTCAGTAAATTATACATGTCACTGAGTGCTGCAAGAAAAAAAGAGCATTGTGAGCGAGTTATAGATATAGGTTCTTATAGCACTGCAAGGTAATTTTGAAAACCAAAACTGTTGAAATTTTAACCAGAGCCCCATGACACCATGTCCAATCCATCCCAACAAAATAGTCCAAAAGGACTAAATTTTAGACATCATGTTCCCAGAGAAAATGAAATTACAGAACAGAGAATAACACAATTGTTCCAAGCAAGATGTAGAAAAGAATTTTAAGAGACAGAGATAGCATAACTGCAGATTGGTTATTGCTTCTGAACTGAAAATAAATAGATGGCTTCTCTAAACCGAACTGAAACTAGGAACTGGTTTGGAAAGTCACAAGCAAAAATTTAAGTTGTTTTTTGGCTCCATGTCACTCAAAAAGAAACTCTGACATGCTATACTGTAATGGATCTGAATTAAATAGCAGAGCTTTTGCCACTGCTGTAGCTAGCTGGAAACTAAACTCTTCTCCCACACCATACCATGACATGCATAAGCATACAACACATGCTGCTACTAGCTAGCTTGCACTCGTAGGTAATGTCAATTTCTCAATCATAGGACTGCTATTGGGTCTGGGACTTCTATCAATCATGGGATGTTCTGGATAGCAATAGGAGCATGTTCAAACAAAGTAGTACCTGCATAAACAACGTACGTAGGTGCAGATTGGGGGAAAGCTTCGTAATCGCCCATGGCTTCGTAGTACCGGGAGCTGGAGGTGCCGAGGTCGGTGGCGGCGACTACCGGAGGTGTGGGAGGTGCTGGGACGTCCGCTGGTGGTCGAGGTGGGGGCTGCCACAAGACGGGGCTGACACCGGCCGGGACCGCAGGTGCAGATCAGCGATGCTGGCTGGAGGTGGGGGATCGATGGCGGCGGCGACCGGCGGCCGGGATCGGCGTCCGTACGGTCGTAGATGGGGATTTTTTTTGGGGATTTTTTTAATTTTCGTCAGGCCTTAAAAAGCATTAAGATTGGTGCCGCTAGATGCGTCCAGCAAGATGAATATATGAGTGACGCGTCCACACAAAACATGTCACTTATATTAATCGTGACACGTTCAGCTGAGAAGAGTCACTGCTATGCCTCTCTATCTGTGACGCGTCCTGTAATAACGCGTCACTTATATTATAAGTGACACATTTTGTTGAGAAGAGTCACTAATATAGCTACATATAAGTGACGTGTACAGTCAAAACGCGTCACTTCAATTACTAGTGACGCGTTTTCTTGAGAAGAGTCACTGATACATGCTAGTAGTGACGCGTCTTGTTCTTAGGTCATGGGCAACAATTTAGTAGCGACGCGTGTTGTTTACCCGCGTCACTAATGGTGTTATTAGTGACGCGTTTTAGTTTTGAGTCACTATTGAGGAGTCACTAATTAGCTTTTTTGGCATAGTGAGGTAGTCGTCATTGGAGATGTGGAGGTGGCATCGGTCGTCTGGGCCTCTAGCTCTTGGTCGTTGGCTGTCGGTTGAGGCGCAGCCGTGCATGCAGCGTAGGGTGGGGGTACGTGGAAATTTGAGTTGGGGATGGGGAAGGCCGGAGGGGAGGGGGTTTGCATCCCCCGCTCGCCCACTTCCATGTAGGACTAGGGCGGTCTGCTCTCTGTCCTTCCTCTACTTTGAGAGCCGAGACGTGCCACCTGTCGGGGTGAGGAGTGGCCCAAGCACGGTCTGGTCCTCCGAGACAGGAGGCTGACCACCAGGTTGGGCCGGGCTTAGGTCAAGCTAAAGAATCGGGCCTCGTACATGCCATCGGGCTACGGGTTGCATGCACATATTTCCTATAACTAAAAAGATTAAAAATAAGACCACCAAATGGTGTGATATTTTTTGAGTTGCTTGTGTCTCCCCTCCGTGCGAAACAAACATCATAGGAGGTGGAAGGATGGAAATTAAAATAAAGAATAAGAAAGGATTCCTGATACAAATTTACAATAGAGAATAATATATAATCAGAGACGTGGAAGGGTGCGAAATAAAATAAAGAAAAATAAAAGATTCCTGATGTAAATATGCAAACAATGGAATAAGTCGCACCCTCTCCATGTGTCGTTTGAATAGATAAGAATTCTCACGGCGGATTTAAAAGGAAGGAATTCTCACGTATAGGATTTAAAAGGAAGGAATTAAAAGTAGCATCTACTTGACAGGACGATTGGTCTTGTGACCCGCGTCTACCCAGCAGTATGTGTACACACATGTGATCCTACTCCTCCCTCTATTTCCCTTTCCAAAGAAAATCCTCAATCACCAGAAGGCAATCAGCACCACATGCAATATATATTACACATATATTATTATGTATATAATTACATGTACAAATACAAAATTACTTATTGGCTGATTTATCATTTGGGTTTCATTAAATCAGCTATATATTTATTGCTATTTTTGTTTGGTTATTTATTTGAACAGAATAAATCTAAATGATCTCATTATTAGTGTTTAAAAACTAAACTAAGAATATATAATACATTTTTACAATAGAACAAAGACAATACAATTTTATATACCTATATATCATTTCAATTCTGAATTAATGAAATCTATGTTTGATCTACCTTAATTATTTCCAAAAAATAATATATTTATCATAGATAAATCCGAAGGTTTCAGAAGATATTTACAAATAGAAAATTACAGTAAGCCCGTGGATGATTATGAATGGTTGCAAGAAAACATGAGTACAGAAGTTACGCACGTAGTTCTACCAGATGACTAGGGCTTAAGCATTGATACAACCCAAGAAGAAAAAGACCTACCAACTTCTCTTGTAGATTCGACGGGAGAAAAAGAACTTCTAGAAATCAAAATATTACAAAATAAACACAAAAAATCTATGTCCTCATTGATTTGCCCACAAGGTATTAATATTTTCTTTGATGGATTAACTTAAACAAACTAATTATTTTTTATATGCTTAATCATATATAAGTATGGTGTCTTTTTCAGATTATGTTTGTACCGAAACCGATAGAGCCATAATTGAATCTGTCAAAAAAAATTTCCATCTTCACCTAGAAAGGAGGAGCTTGTGCTTATAGATGATGTTCCGATGTCGAGAAACCTCATGGAATATCTTTTTCAGCCACATGAATACTTGTCCAACGAGGTAACAGATGCAAGTCATAATAATCAATCAAACTTTCGCGACTTCAATGTCCTTTTCTCTCTAATGGTTCAATGCATACATATCATAGATGCATATGTTAAGCTGCTGAAGGCCTAGGTGGGTTTGAAAAAGCGACAAAGGAGGTACGGTCTATTTGTGGATTTATTGACGCACAAAAGAAATGGATATCATAGATTTCTTTCTGCCAGTATCAAACATTATCTTAGCGTAGCTTGGAAAGGTCTATAAAGTAGAGTTTATCAACCTGCGACGTTGTGCTCTCCGTGATTGTGTTTGATTTTACAAATTTTGTTTTTTAAGATAGTGTCACTTTAAAGTTAATATTTAAGTTTTACAATATTATTATTTTATCGTGTGATCCATGTGTTTTAAATACAAAATGTTAGATCTCGTAGCAATGCACGGGCACGCTATCTAGTGTATATATATTTCCATCGGAGCCCTTCTGTTTAGATTACGACCTTGTTTACTTCACAAAAATTTTGTAAAATTTTTTAAGATTTCCCTTCACATTGAATCTTGCGGTACATGCATAGTGCATTAAATACAGATAAAACATAATTAATTGTACAGTTTACCTGTAATTTGCGAGATGATTCTTTTAAGCCTAATTAATCTATAATTGAACAATATTTGTCAAATTCAAATGAAAATACTACTGTATCCATTTTGCATCTACACAAGGCCTACGTGTCACGGTCTCACGGTCGACGCCTCGACCTTCTCACACTTTCTATTCCTTCCTGGCCTTGTTTAGTTCCAAAAAATTTTGCAAAATGTGAACAGTACCAATTTCGTTTGTTTTTGATAAATATTGTCCAATCATGGATTAACTAGGCTCAAAAGATTCGTCTCGTCAATTTCGATCAAACTGTGTAATTAGTTTTTATTTTCATCTATATTTAATACTTTATGCATACGTCTAAAGATTCGATGTGACGGGGAATCTGAAAAATTTTGCAAAATTTATAGGGAACTAAACAAGGCCTGTATTACCGATGTAACACATTAGCGATGACATCATCCAATCCAAAAGCATCGTTTTTACAGCGCATCTGTCCTGTATATATCGGCTATATCAAGAGTGTATTTACTTCTCTCAGCCTTGTTTAGTTCACCCTGAAAACCAAAAAGTTTTCAAGATTCCTCGTCACATCGAATCTTGTGGCACATGCATGAAACATTAAATATAGATGAAAACGAAAACTAATTACACAGTTTAGCTGTAAATCACGAGACGAATCATTTGATCCTAGTTAGTCTATGATTAGATAATATTTGTCACAAATAAACGAAAGTGCTACAGTACCGAAAACTTTTCACTTTTCGGAACTAAGCAAAGCCTAAGTGAGAAAAGGATTCGTATCGCAGTCCTCAAACAAGAGGTGCGATTTGACACTTGCATACCATCCCGGCCGCACGCACGCGCCTAGTACTTAGGTTTTGTTTAAATTTATTTTTTTTATTTTAACACCGCAGCACTTTTATTTATATTTAATAAACATTGTCTAATCATGAACTAAATAGGTTTAAAAGATTCGTCTCGTGATTTATAGGTAAATTATGTAATTACTTATTTTTTATCTATATTTAATGTTATATGTATGTGCCGTAATATTTGATATGACGAAAAATTTTATAAATTTTTAGGTTTGAGTGCATCTAAATAGACCCTTATTTAAACCCCTCAATGCTCATAGCTGAAGCAACAAGTGCACAGCACGGCTAGCTAGATCTAGTAAGCCAGCCAAAAGCAGCGCAGGGACGCACAGCAACAATGGCGAGCACCAAGCTTGCGTTCATGGCCGCCGTCGCGGTCCTGCTTCTGCAGTCGTCGTGGTGCGCCGTGGCCCGGGCCAGGCACCACCACCACCCAGAGGTGTCGCCCTAAGGTGGTACACCCGCGGTGATGACGGTGAACTCGTTCGAGAGGGGTGGGGATGGCGCGAAGGCTCGTCGGAGTGCGACGGGCACTACCACAGTAACGGTCATGGACGAGTGCGACTTCCACCAAGGTTGCAACTTGCAAGAACAACATCGTTGGCACGTCCCAGGCCATCTGGGACGCGCTCGGGCTCGACTCCAACATCAGCGTGGTTCCTGTCACCTTGTCCGACGCCAAATCGAATGCATCGCCGTCGTCGGCCGGCAAAGCCCAGCAAGGATGTCTGTGCCACGCGTGCGCGCTCTGGGAATTTGCTGCTATGTTTGTGTTTGTGTTTTATGTTGAGTGTGTCTCACGCACCCTGGCATCATGCTGTGCGGATGACAACTTAACTCAAAGCCTTGCATGCGGTACTTGCAAAGTTGCTACTTCAGGCCTTATTTAGTTTGCAAAATTTTTAGGTTTTGGCTACCGTAGCATTTTCGTTTTTATTTGACAAACATTGTCCAATCATAGAGTAACTAGGCTCAAAAGATTCATCTCATAAATTACAGCTAAACTGTGTAATTAGTTTTTATTTTCGTCTATATTTAATGCTTCATGCATGCGACCAAAAATTCGATGTGACGGGGAATCTTAAAATTTTTTACGAACTAAACAAGCCTTCATTCCGTTATTGCTGTCTGTAGTCCCGGGTTAAAAACTTTGGTTTGTTTGGGCCTTGATTAGATACACCCAAAAACTCAAAACTTTACAAGATTCCTCATCATATCGAATCTTGCGGCACATGTATGGAACATTAAATATAGATAAAAAAATAACTAATTGCACAGTTTATTTGTAAATCACGAGACGAATCTTTTAAGCCTAGTTGCTCCATGATTAGATAATATTTATCAAATAAAAGCGAAAGCTGCTACAGTGTCAAAATCCAAAAAGTTTTTGGTTCTAAACAAGGCCTTAGTTGGCAAAAAAATTTACAAATTTTTTTTAGATTCTTTCCATCTCATTGAATCTTGCGGTATATGCATAGATGATTAAATATAGATAAAAAAATAACTAATTATACAGTTTATCTATAATTTTACAAGACAAATTTTTTTAAGCCTAGTTATTAGTCTATAATTAAACAATATTTGTCAAATACAAACGAAAGCGTTACAGTATTTATTTTCCCACATGGTTTAATTATGACAATTGACAAGTACTCACCTTGCCGCTATCCGTCTGCTTCGCTTGGGAAGTGGGGGTGGTGCATGTCCACCGATGGTTGTATCATCTCGGCAGGAGTGGCAGCGGCTTCCTCTTTGTAATTCGTTCAGTGAAGTGCTTGAGGCGTCTTCTGACCAAGGTCGTTTGAGGTGAAGGAGTGTGGTTGACATTGACCATCGCTGCCATGATCGTCGGGTCGTCGTGTTGATCTCCTACGGTAGTTGGCGTTGGCCAGCGCTGGGCTCGTGGGCAGGGGAGGAGTGGCTCCGTGTCCTCCATACTCAAAATTTAAGTCGTTTTTGACATGACTTAGGAAACCAAGGGTGACTAATTAGAGTGTATCCCCTGTTTACCTTTATTAAATACGATCTCAGATAAATAATATTTGCTCGATTGGTTAGCAGTGTGAAGCCCTGGAATAGGAGTCCCAGGTTCAATCCCTCACTGGTTCACTTTAATTTTGAGTATGGAGTGAGTACTCAATAGTATTTCATATGGTTATAAAAGTAGATGTTATAAAAAATTGTATTTTCATAAGTACTGAAAAGAAGTAAATTATTCACATTTACTGTCATGTAAGTTGAACAAGTACACGTTTGCTATTTGGTATCATAATGTTATTATTGTATTATATAAATTTGGTCAAATTTTCATATTTACTGCCACGTAATTTGAACGAGTACACACCTATTTGGTATCATAAGTGTTGTTATTTTATTTATATACTTAGTTAAGATATAGCATAGTGAATGAGCGAACGGTCCAGTTATGAGTTTGTTGTCTTAATTAGGTCTTGTTTAGTTCCAATTTTTTTTACAAAATGGATATTATAGCACTTTCGTTTGTATTTGACAAATATTGTCTCATCATGGACTAATTAGGCTCAAAATATTCGTCTCGCACATTATAAACAAACCATGCAATTAGTTATTATTTTTATTTGTATCTATATTTAATGCTTTATGCATGTGCCGCAAGATTTAATGTGACGAGGAATATGTTTTGTAATTTTTTTTGGAAACTAAACAAGATCTTACTACAAAATCTGGCTCGTGAGGCGCATATATCGTAATTTCCTCAAGTTAAATCAAAATTTTGAACGTACACAATTCACTATCATCCGTGCTAAATTCAGTAGAGGGCATGCTGGAAAAGTAAGGAAACTTTAGAACTTATAAGTAGCAGCAAACCTGTACTAACTTTTTAGCGAAGTGAACGTGCTCCATGTCATAACTGGGTTCTAGAATGATGAAGCAGGATACCCCGTATTATATTTCTCTCGACGATGATGAACGAACACACATGTGCGTCATTTCCATGGGAGCCCTTTCGCTCAGATTAGGTGTCACGGACTCACGGTCGACGCCTCGACCTTCTCACACTTTCTACTCCTTAGGTATTACCGGTGTAACACATTAGCGACACCATCAAATCCAAAAGCATCGTTTTTACAGCGCACTGGTCCTGGTATATATCGGCTATCGATAGTACCGGAAGAGTATCGTACTTCTCTAAGTAAGAAAAAGGATTCGTATCGCAGTAGTCCTCAAACAAGGGGTGCGATTTGACACTTGTGCATACTATATCGATCGTCCCTGCCGCACGCACGCGCACCTATTTAAACCACTCAATGCTCATAGCTGAAGCAACAAGTGCACGGCTAGCTAAACCTAGTAATAATAAGCCAACCAAAAGCCGGGGCACACAGCAGCAAATATGGCGATCACAAAGCTTGCGTTCGTGGCCGCCGTCGCCGTCCTGCTTCTGCAGGCGCCGTCGTGGTACCCGCAGGTGTCGGCCCAGGGTGGTACGCCCGCGGTGATGACGGTGAACAGCTTCGAGAGGGGCGGCGACGGCGGAGGCCCGTCGGAGTGCGACGGGCACTACCACAGCGACGAGGACCTGATCACGGCGCTGTCCACGAGGTGGTACGCGGGAGGGAAGAGGTGCTTCAAGCCGATCCGCATCACGAGCACGCAGACCGGGCGCACCGTGGAGGCAACGGTCGTGGACGAGTGCGACTCCCACCACGGCTGCAAGAACAACATCGTCGACACGTCCCAGGCCGTCTGGGACGCGCTCGGGCTCGACTCCAACATCGGCGAGGTTCCCGTCACCTGGTCCGACGCCTAATCGAATGCGCATGCATGGCCATCGTCGTCGGCCGGCAAAAGCCGGGCAAGGATATAGATGTGTGCCACGCGTGCGTGCCCCGGGAATTTGCTGATGTGTCCGTGTCTGTGTTGAGTGTGTCACGCAACCTGGGCTCCTTGCTGTGCGGATGACGACTTAAGTAAAGTCTTGTGGTCGACTGTTGTGTTCCCGGCCGATTGATGGGGACGGAACGGTGTGTTGTCGTTGATGTGTGTCCGTAGCCACTCTCGAGGCAGACTTCGTCGTGGCAGAATAAAACTATATACTCCCTCTATTTCAAATTATAAGTCATTTCAAGAATCTTGGAGAGTCAAAGCATTTTCAAGTTTGACAAAAAATATAGTGAAAAATATAAAGATTTATATCATAAAATAGGTACATTATGAAAATATAACTAACAAAGAATCTAATGATACTTGGTTGATACCAAAAATGTTATTATTTTGCTATATAAATTTGGTCAAACTTGAAAAACTTTGACTCTCCAAGATTCATGGAATAACTTATAATTTGGGACTGAGGGAGTATATTGCAAGCGGTACTTGCATTGCAACTTCATTACGCTGTTGCTGTCTGTAGTCCCAGACGATTGGAAACGTCGGTTTGTTTTGTGAGTGGCGTGTGTTCCTGACGCATTGTTGTGCTCACATGAGAATCTGGATCTGTTTACGATGCCAACCATTGAGTAGTCGACAACCAGTGAAACCGGCCGATAATCAAGAAGAGGCGGGCCGTGTTGAGCTCCGGCCCACTTGTCGACTCGATCAGTTGGTCGACACTAGAGACAAACACATCAACTTCACATGAGATATACAGTACTAGGGAGTACTCAAATAGTACTTCATATATGTACTGAATAAAAGTACATTATTCACATTCACCACCATATATAAATTGAGCGAGTCCACACTAACGTATTTTCTTACCTCGAGCGTACCATTTAAAGGTTGTCATCGTTGACACTTGACACGGGATAACCTAGCTTAGCTCGATCTGTCCGTATAAACTGGACTAAGAGCAACGTCAATAATAAAAGCCAAGTATTTGGCTATAAATTAGCTAAGTTATACAATAATTATCTCCTATTTATCTATAAAAAAGTTTTTTATTATTATATAGTACCGTAGCATATCACTACAGCCAAGGGGTTTTCACTGTAAGGGCGGCTGGTGATGCAACCGCCCTGATAGTGCATTTTCCATCAGCACTAGGCTAGTTAATCACGAGCCGCCCTTACAAATAGCACAGTAAGAGCGGCTGGTAACACGAGCCGCCCTTACAAATGATTGCATTTGTAAGGGCTGTTGTTGATCCAGCCGCCCTTACTGTGGGATTTGTAAGGGCGGTTCGTGATCCAGCCGCCCTTACAAACTTATTTCTAAGGGCGGTTGGTGATTCAGCCGCCCTTACAAATCACGACTATATATATGGCTGCAGCCTTCTTCCTCCTCGGGTCACTCACTCCAACCCGAGGAGATAAGGTTGGGAGGCCTTGGGCACCTCCTAAAAATTGCTCTAGTGAGGGGAGGAGGTTTTGGTCTCAAAAACTATCATGGGGAGCTTAGAAAAGGTAAGAAAATGCTATTCCAACACTTTAATTAAAGTTTTAGTGGTTGGTTAGTGAGTAATTTGAGTTTTGCTTTTCTCTCTCTTCCATGGTGCTTGAGCTTTGTATGGAGCAAATTAGACCCTTGTTCTTAAGCTATTAGTTGGAATTAGTTAGAGATATGAGCTTGCCCTCTTTATTGGTCGTTCTTGCTTGATTTTAGTGGTGATATATTTCACTCTATCATGTATGTTCATCTAGTTCTAGATCTAGGATTTGCTTTTTAATTTTTTTATTTATGGTTCATGAAATTAGAATGGTTTGGATATGAAAAATTGTTGGTAAAATAATAATTGTTTCTAATTGTTGACAATGGAACTATATATAAGTTTATTTATATAATTATAATTTAATAATTGTTGCTAATTATTGTTGATTGGTAAAATAATACTTGTTTCTAATTTCTTTTCTAAATATAGTTTCATTAATACCCAACTAATTAATATATAAGTTAATATTTTCTAAAATAATACTTGTTTTATGTATTTTGTATTTCCGTTTTGTTGCTAATTGTGGCTAATTGGTAAAATAAAACTTGTTTCTAATTTCTTTTCCAAATATTTAGTTTCATTAATAGCCAACTAATTAATATATAAGTTAATATTTTATAAAATAATGCTTGTTTTATGTATTTTGTATTTTCATTTTGTTGCTAATTGTTGC
Source organism: Sorghum bicolor (assembly GCF_000003195.3). Lineage (NCBI taxonomy): Eukaryota > Viridiplantae > Streptophyta > Magnoliopsida > Poales > Poaceae > Sorghum > Sorghum bicolor. The sequence continues at coordinate 19,442,827 of NC_012870.2, read as the reverse complement.
TAATTGGTAAAATAATATTTGTTGCTTATTTCTTTTCTAAATATTTAGTTTTATTAATAACCAACTAAATAATTATCCTCTACTATGAGTATATACACAATTAATGTCTAGTTTGTATTTTTTCTTCATTAATTTATTTTTTTATGTATTTTATATTTTTGTTTTGTTTTAAAAGACGGAGTACAGGAACTCTTGGATGTATGGTTGGTCAAGGATTGATGAAGGTTTTCGCGATGAGGTGGATAAATTTATTGAAGCCGCAGAGAAGCATGCATTAACGTTGACACATTATAAGGATACAATTATTTGTCCCTGCAAAGATTGCAAGAACCTTATGGCATTTGCAGATCTGAATACCATTAGATCACATCTGATTATGCGAGGATTTGTTCCGAACTACACAGTGTGGACTCATCATGGCGAAACAACGGTTATTGATGATGGCAACTTTGATCTAGGAGATGCCGCCGAAGCCGAGAGGTATATGCACCAATACACAACTGAGCTTGAAGAAGAAATGGGCTATGACTATGGCAATGGACAAGGTGGTCAGTACTTTGGCAATCAAGATGGTGCTAATGATGCTGGTGATGTCAGCACTGATGGAGGAGCACGCGAGGGGGATGAAGATGACTTTGACAATTTAGAGGACATGATTCGGGCGATTGGACTAGAAATATTACTGCGGAATAAAGGTGTAGAAAATGTAGAGAGGGTGAAAAAAGCATCGATGGAGACTGTGTACAGTGTTGAGAAGGGTTGTCCGACCCATTGGACACTGCTCCGTTTTGTGCTTGAGCTACTCATCTTGAAGGCAAAGTACGGCTGGTCTGACTGCAGTTTCAATGATCTGTTGGGTCTCTTATCATGGGTGTTGCCACAGCCAAACTTAGTTCCCACCAACACATATCATGCGAAGAAGGTTATAAGTCCATTATCAATGGGTGTTGAGAAAATAGATGCATGCCCCAACCACTGTATCCTTTTTCGTGGTGATACGTTCAAAGATCTAGACAAATGTCCGCGGTGTGGGGCCAGCCGGTACAAGAACAATGACCTTTACAGTGGTGGAGAATCCTCCACCGGGAACAAGAGGAACAAGAAGGGGGCAAAAAAGGTGGTACAAGAATCTCAACCACTAGAGGACACTACATTAGGCAACGATGCAAAGAAGAGAAAAATTCCCGCCTTGGTAATATGGTACCTGCCAGTGACCGACCGCTTGAGGCGTATCTTCATGAACCCTAAGGAAGCAGCGCTCATGACATGGTGGGACATTGAGCGCAACATCGATGACGATGTCATTGCACACCCGGCCGATGCTAGTCAGTGGCAGGACTTCGATATGAACAACCCGTTGTTCAGCTCGGACCCAAGGAATGTACGATTCGCCTTGAGCACCGATGGAATGAATCCCTTCAATGAGAGGAACAGTGACCACAGCACTTGGCCAGTGATCTTGAGCATGTACAACATCCCAACATGGTTGTGTCAGAAGAGAAAGTACCTTTTCCTCACTGTTCTAGTTTCTGGCCCTCGACAACCAGGCTTCGATATGGACGTGTTCCTCGAGCCTGTGATGCAAGAATTCGAGAAACTGTGGAGGACTGGGGAGCTGATGTATGATGCATTACGACACGAGACCTTCACATTAAGGGCAATAATAATTGTGACTATCAACGATCACCCAGCGTTGTTTGCCTTGTCTGGACAGTTCAAAGGCAAGATGGGATGCTTGGTCTGTCTGGATGATACTAGGTGGGTGTTCCTAGATGGATCCAAGAAGAGTGTTTACATCGGGAATCGCCGTTTCTTAAAGGAAGGTCACAGGTACCGCAGTAAACTATACTTAAAGTACTTTGGCAACATCCCAGAGTACGAAGAACGACCTCCAGAGAGACGTCATGATGGAAAATATGTGTATGAAATGGTGAAAACCATACGCGTCATCTATGGAAAGAAGAAAATGGATGGAACGACTAGAGATAGAAGCACACCTCCTATCGAAGGGGTACCTTTTAAGAAACAATCGATCTTCTTTCAGTATCTGCCATATTGGCCGCAATTGGAGGTCCCCCATGCCATTGATTCTATGCACGTTCAAAAGAATGTCTTCGAGAGTCTCATTGCTACATTGATGGACACACCCAAGTCAAAGGATGGACTGAAAGCACGAAGGGACATGGAGCAACTAAAGGTGATGCTAGAGCTTCAACCAGTACGCCAGGATAATGGGAAATACACTCTGCCCGCAGCTGCCTATAACCTAGACCTAGAAGAGAGGAGAGATTTATGCAACTTTATGAGGCAGATCAAAGTGCCGACTGGGTTTTCAGCAAACCCAAAGAAGCTAGTGTCGATGAAGGACCTATCATTTCACTACTGCAAAGCTCACGATTGTCATATGATGCTAACAGTGTACCTACCAATTGCAATTAGGGCTATAAAGCCAGAGTTTTTGAAAATGGCCATCACCCGCATGTGCTACTTCTGGTCAAAGATCTCACAGAAGACGATTCACAGGGAAGAGCTGAGAGACCTACATGATTTCGTTGTGGAGACCCAGAACCAACTAGAGATGTGTTTACCTCCTGCTTTTTTTGATATAATGGTACATCTTATGATTCACATGGTTCATCAGATAGAGGCATTGGGACCTTGTTACTTGCATGAAATGTGGTCCTATGAGCGGTTCATGTCGGTCCTAAGCCGTTACGTGCATAATCGAGCACACCCAGAGGGCTCCATGATAGAGGGTTATAGTACTGAAGAGGTCATCGAGTGTTGTCAAGAGTTTCTAAAAGTACAGATAGGGATTGGCAATCCTAATTCTCGTCACAAGGGTAGGGTGGCTGGGAAGGGCACATGTGGTGGAAAAACATTCATCGACAATGATTTTACAGAGGTCAGTCGAGCGCATTACTGTGTCTTGCAGAGCACAAAACTGATGCAACCATACGTTGACGAACACTTGGCTATCATTATGGAGGAGAGGAATGGCCGTTCAGATGATTGGGTCATGAAACAGCACAAGCAACGCCTAACTTCATGGCTGAAGGACCAGAACATACCACCTGGAGAAAGTGCAAATTCGATTGTCATTAGTAAGTTGGCAAGGGGGCCATCGAGACAAGTGATGTCTTGGAATGCTTATGAAATCAATGGGTACACATACTACACCCACACAAAGGATAGTAAAAGTGTGAACCAGAACAGTGGTGTTCGATGTGAGGCGGTCGACGGGCACGGGAGAAAGGTCCCTTACTTTGGCATAATTGAAGATATATGGGAGCTTGAGTATGGAAGGGATCTAAAGATGGCCCTATTTCGATGTCGCTGGATCAAGCAACATAATGTAAATGAGATTGGGTTGACAGTCCTAGACCTACAGAACATAGGATACCAAGATGACCCTTGGGTGCTCGCTTCAAGTGTCGCACAAGTTTTCTATTTGCCAGACCCGCTAAGTATCCGCCCCCCGAGGAAGAAGATAATGCATGTGGTTGTCCCTGGGAAACAACACCTTATCGGAGTTGATGGAGTGGATGATGTTGAAGCTCACAATAACTATGAAGAGATGCATTTGTTTTCTGACTTTAGTAGGAAAATCAGTGTTGTGGAAAGAAACCTACCAAAAAACGTAATGCCATGGGAAAGAAAAGGTGGCAAGGCAAAATTTGTTACAGTGGGTCCTAGCTAGTTCGAATAAGTGTGTGTGTGTGTCTGTATCTGTAAAACTACCTGTTGTGTATGCTTGTGAGTCGGACTATATATTTATGTATGTTTGTGAGACTACTTTTCATGTTGGGGCCGTCTAGGGTGCTTCGGTAAACTATGTTCACATGTTCTCAAAATCCAAGACTTGACTTGGTCAAACATGGTCAAACGAGGCACTTAATGACCTCAGCCGAAAAAACTTCGAATACAAAGTTGTTATAACTCATCAAGATATACGTTTCATACATAGGCCATTTTACCATCCGGAAAAGTTTTGGTAGACTATATCCACAAAATCTTGAATCTCACATAGACTTCATGAAACAATACGCGAGACTTGTGGATTTCGAACTACACATTCATAAAACTTTCTCCAATGGAAAAATGGTCTATATATCAAATGTAGATATTGATGAGTGGAACAAACTTGGTATTCAAGACTTTTCATGTTGGGGCCGTCTAGGGTGTCGAAACTCGCACGTTGCTATCAAAATTTTGAAATTCAAGATTCGAGCGGTCCAAACTTAGTCAAATGAAAAGTTGACCATTACAAGAAATGTAGATCTTGATGTAATTGACAAACTTTGTATTTATGATTTTTCTAGTTGAGACCGTCTAGGGTTCGGTCAACGAGCCTTTCTGTTAAAATCCTATAGTTGACTTGGTCAAACGTGGTTGAACGAGGCACTAAATGACCCCATATGAAAAACTTTTGAATACAAGAGTGTTAGAACTCATCAAAACCTATATTTCATACATGGACCATTTCATCATTTGAAAAAGCTTCGGTAAACTATGTTAACATGTTCTCAAAACCCAAGACTTGACTTGGTCAAACGTGGTCAAACGAGGCACTTAATGACCTCAGCCGGAAAACCTTTGAATACAAAGTTGTTATAACTCATCAAGATATACTCATTCTACCATCCGGAAAAGTTTTGGTAGACTATATGCACAAAATCTTGAATCTCACATAGACTTCATGAAACAATACGCGAGACTTGTGGATTTCGAACTACACATTCATAAAACTTTCTCCAATGGAAAAATGGTCTATATATCAAATGTAGATATTGATGAGTGGAACAAACTTGGTATTCATGACTTTTCATGTTGGGGCCATCTAGGGTGTCGAAACTCGCACGTTGCTATCAAAATTTCAAAATTCAAGATTCGAGCGATACAAACTCAGTCAAATGAAAAGTTGACCACTACAAGAAATGTAGATCTTGATGTGATTGACAAACTTTGTATTTATGATTTTTCAAGTTGAGACCGTCTAAGGTTCGGTCAAAGAGCCTTTTTGTTAAAATCCAATAGTTGACTTGGTCAAACGTGGTCGAACGAGGCACTAAATGACCCCTTATGAAAAACTTTTGAGTATAAGAGTGTTAGAACTCATCAAAACCTACATTTCATACATGGACCATTTCATCATCTGAGAAAGCTTCGGTAAACTATGTTCACATGTTCTAAAAACCAAAGACTTGACTTGGTCAAACGTGGTTAAACGAGGCACTTAATGACCTCAGCCTGAAAACCTTTGAATACAAAGTTGTTATAACTCATCAAGATATACATTTCATACATAGGCCATTTTACTATCTGGAAAAGTTATCTACTCCAAGCTATGCTTTTTAGTATATACGTCTCATATTTTGGCCGTGCTCTACTATATATTATTATACATATTAGTACAAATTTGGTAAGATTAGGTTTGACTAATTTCTATTTTTATTATAAATAAATATGTCTCCAAGCTATATATTATTATAGATATTAACTATCTAATACGTCTCATATGTTAGTTCTGATTCAAAGGTGCAGTATGTTTGAATCGTAGTATATTCGTTTGAATGCTGCACTATATCAGTTTCTACTGTGAAACATGCAAAGTTTTCAGTTTCTACTGTGAAAGATGCAAAGTTTTCAGTTACAAGATGCAAAGTTTTCAGTTACAAGATGCAAAGTTTTCAGTTACTAGATGCAAAGTTTTCAGTTACTAGATGCAAAGTTTTCTATTACTAGATGCAAAGTTTTCAGTTACTAGATGCAAAGTTTTCAGTTACTATATGCAAAGTTTTCTATTACTAGATGCAAAGTTTTCAGTTACTAGATGCAAAGTTTTAAGTTACTAGATGTATGTTTCAATTTTTTATCAATTATACATTGTTGTGACCTGAATTATCGGTCTGGGAAACATCACAATAAAACTGTTGCATTGTGGAGGGTGTTTCAATGTTTGTTTCATGGAGGCTTTGTTAGCAAATTTGTTTGGGAAACTTTGCAATGACACCATGCACTCAGACTGGCCTAAGGGCGTCTTGATCAGGAACCGCCCTAGAAATGTATTTGTAAGGGCGGCTCACTCACCAGCCGCCCTTACAAATGAATCGGGTATATATACATTCGCTAAAAAAATTTGGCTAAGTCTTGGACGCATTACTCTCTGTTGACGCCGGCAGGCTGCCCGACTCCGCCGCCGGCCACCCCGTGCGCTCCTCTCCCTCCAGCCCGGCGGCCCTCCTCCCTCCTCCCTCCTCCGTCCTCACTGGCGGCCCTCCACCCTCCTCCCCGCTGCTGGCGCCCGTGCTCGCGCGTGCCGGCGCCCCACGGCGTCTAGGGTTTCGAGATCCGCCACGCCTGCACCTCCCAAACCCTCCCGCCGAAGGAATCGAAGCAGCGCCTCGTCTGTTTGCGGCGGCGGTCGCACTTCCTCGGCCGCGCAGCGCAGTCGCGCCACCACCCCCTCCTCGCCGTCCCGCCCCGCCCAGACCAGGCATCACGCCGGCCGCTCACTCCGCCCACCTATGGACCGGAGCCGAGGGTCGCGTCCTCGGAGGCCGACGTCCGCTGGAAGTCCGCCGCAGCTGGGGCCCCTGCTCCTCCTTCTTCACTGTGCGCGTCTTTCTTCGGATTATTCACCTTCTTGGTATGTTGCTGCTGTAGATATTTCCCCTGCCTCCGTGAGGGATTCTTTTGTTCTGATTTGCTGTGATTTGATATTGGTGCCTTCGTGCCCAGGTTTGTTCCAGATTTGGTCGTCTGGAGGTTCTGAGACGCTGTCTATTTGTGCTGCTTGGGCTTCATTGTCGTCCACGCTGTCTACGTGATTCTGGGTATGTCTCTGCTGCATATATTCTTTCTTGACTCCTAAAGGTCACGCAATGATTCATCACAATCATAATCATCACACAATATATTATGCAATGTATACCTATTTACATATGGTTCAATTTCAAGTGATGTGTTCTTGCGGCTTTTTTATATTTTTAATACGATACTGAGATATTGCCCAGGTTTACTGTTGGTGTAGGAAGAGTCTCAATAACGTACCGAGATATGAAAAAAAGAGAATCTTCTGTGGGAATTGTTAACCCTCCTTCAATTTGTATTGCTTATTTAACTGCTGGGAATTGCAGTGCTATTTTCAGTCTTCAGTAACTGAATTAATTTCTGTGAAACTGATCAGTGCATTAGTTTTTGCATCCACTAATTTTTGTGAAACTGATCAATGCATTAGTTTTTGCATCCACTAATTCTTAGCTGTCATAGAATCTTGTTGCTGCAAAAATGCAAAAAGGAAAAGAAAAGTTTTGTTCAATAAAAAAATAACTAGCACGTTGCAACTTGCTGCAATCCAAAATAAGTTCAGATACAGTACTGGATAGTGGTCCATTGTAGTTAATTTCTCAATTGCATCTCGGTTTTTATGAATATGAGATAGGCCGGAGCCCGGAGGTCTAATTAAGAAGCAAATATCCACATCCTAACTCTGGTTGAAAAGGATTATTATTGGTGTTGAAACTTAAGCTTTCTTGAGACATGTTTCTTAACTGGCTGCGATTTGGTTTATGATTTTTGTTTGTGGTTGCCGGTAGGTTATCCTATTCTATCTTCTCTTTGGCAGCATGGATGAATCAATGCCCCTTGCTGTGTTGAGCCTGCAGGACAGCAAGGATGTCTTTTACCACTGCTACATTTCATACTCTACTAATACTACTAGCTGCTACCATGCTCTTCTCTTCCCTTTCCTCTCCTATCCTCTCCTCTTCTTTGTTTTGCCAATGATGGATTTGTCTAAATCCATAGATAATATGGGATATGAGCTGATGATCAATAACTTGTGAGGGACTTGGCATCATCACAACAGCCGCCCCTACTTTACCTTGACTCTTATTTGTTATGATGTCGTGGCGCTCCAAGTTTATGATCAAATGATGATTGACATATTTCTGAGGCCACTATTTGGACCATATCTGCCAAGTCTCCCCTCTACTTTCTCCTTTGTTTTGCCGATGATGAAATTATCCAACTGCATACATTAATTTAGAATATGAGCTGATGATCTAGACATGTTTCTGAGGCCACTATTTATGTAGTTCATCACTCTCCTGTCCTCTACTTTGTTTTGCCCACTCTTCCCTCTCATGTCCTTTACTTTGTTTTGCCGATGATGAAATAGAGCAACTCTCCAATACTCTCCACTGCTTTCCTCTCCTACTACTGTCCAACTCTCCTCTCCTCTTCTAGTACTAAAATCTCTACTACTACTGTACTCTCTTCTCTCTACTGTATCTATGTATCTTTATTTGTTAACTGAGCCTGTGATGCTTCTTTATTTGTTAACTGAGCATATTGCCACTGCCTATGATGATCATATGCCAATTTTGAACACTTTGAGGACATTTTACCTGAAATGAGCACATCAATTTTTGGAGCTGGGTATATAGATCCTTTTTGGATCTCTTCATCAATTTTTAATGAACCCAAGCACTGGAAACTTGATGGTGAAGAACTAGCTGCTGGAAAAACCGTTGAGGAGAAAGAGGCGATCCGGAAAGAAGCTATTCGCAAAAAGGCCTATATGGTTGCGGCACGGATTTCTAAAGCTCTTCTGAATCTCCAGCATAATGATATGATATGGATACCATACCACTTTGGGTAAGTTCGACTCTATACTTGAATAAAGCATTGTTGGATATATTTAGTTTGTTGCAAAAAACCTTATTTGTTTCTTTAATGATTAAATTCATGCAGGAATCACTGGATTGTTGTAGGGGTCGATGTTGGGTTGAGCATGGCACATGTCTATGATTCGGCAGATTATGCTCCAACGACATACAAGGACTTCATATCGATTCTCAAGACGTAATACAAATCCTCATTTGCTTTTATATGTTGCTATACATACATGTAAACTTTGCTTTTTGATACTAACAAGTTATCATTGATAAAACCATTTGAATAGGGCATTCAAGCACTATGTCGAATATCATAAAGGAAGGCATTGCCCAAAATTGAAGAGCGAATTGGCGATCAAGACGCTCTGTGCGGTACGTGTAACTTACATCGTTATACTCGATTACGTTAGGAAATAGCATTACTTACTATTTTCATATGCAAAACACACAGAGTCTCAAGCAGAGGCCTGGAAGTAACCATTGTGGATATTACATATGTTGTATGATGAGTAACACTAGTGCTTACACGAGACACCCCAATCTGGTTAGTTTCACACTTTGTTCCCTCATAGTATGAAATTTAGTTCCCTCATGTTATGAAATATTAAACTTGTTCTCCTATAGTGGAAAGAATATAAAGACAAGCGAAGGAACCTAATCAAGGAGGATGAACTCCTAGGGCTCGTCGGCGATCTTTGCAACTTCATCATTGACGAGATTGTTGATTCTAAAGGCGCTTACCATGATGTAAGGTCCGACTTAGGCTCCAATCCACTTCACCAACACCTGCGTGAGACACACAAGCTCTGTCTTGGACGTTGATAACAATCTAGACTAAGATGCATATGGACTTGTAGGAATATTTGAACTTGTGAATTATGGTTATGTAATAGACTTTGCGATGAATTATACATGTAATTTGTGGTTTATATTGTTCTTGTGTGGTTGTGGATGAATATATATATATATATTATATATATGTGGTGGTCAGATTTGAATTATATATTACGTGCTCTAGTCATATTTTAATTCAGATTTAAAATTTTTTTTTGCTGAAAAATAGGTTGTAGGGGCGGCTGTAGATTGAACCGCCCCTACAAATTATCACTTTAGGGGCGGATGTTGTTTCAGCCGCCCTTAGAAATACTATTTGTAAGGGCGGCTGGGACACCCGCCCTTACAAATGTTTTATTTGTAAGTGCGAGGCCGGAGAGGCGGCTGGGTCAGCCGCCCTTACAGAGGGTTCCTAGCCGCCCCTAGAAATGAATTCTGTAGTAGTGTATCTTACTTTCTCCTTTCCTATTTCTTCTCATATATACACTATTATTTGGGTCCATAGATGTCTATACTTTTGTACCCAGTTTGATGCTAGAATAAGAGTCAAGCTCTCTTCTCTCACCTCTCTTTTCTCCTCCATATTAGTAAAATGCCGACTAGCTTGACTATAAGTCCATTACTGTACTGCTTTCATTGACAAATATGGCAAACTCTAATATATATTGGCTCTGTTTGGATCCAGGGGCTAGAGCTAGTTTGTGCTAGTTTATGCCCAACTAACCCCAAAGTAACCAAACATGAGGGCTAGAGCTAGTTTTTTGCAACTAGCCCACCTAAAAAAATTATTCCTCCAAAGGGGTGATTATTTGGGCTAGTTCTAGTAGAGCCTATAATAATTCTTTTTTTTTCTCCAACTCAGGCTGCACGTGATCAAGCTTATCCTCTTCCCTAGCGATCGATCCGCTCACCGATCCGCCGTATTTATTGTCATTCTAACCCTTGCATCTAAACGTGTCTTCGGCTAGAGCTAATTCAGAGCTAGTCCCGAGCTAGAAACTACCTCTAACCTCCAGCCAAGCTAGAGTATCAAAACAGGGCCATTGTGCCATCGCGACCATTTATCTTTTTCCCTGCTTTTGTCGTGTTAGTAGTTGTAATAAAGTCCCGTGAGCCTCCATGAATGATTAAGTTATATGTCTAATTTAAACTTAAATTCTAGGACCCAAATTAAACAAGCGACTAGAAAACCATAAACTACCCCTAGCCCAATAACATGCTCATCATTTAACTTTTTTCTTATGCGCTCTAACTTATCGTCATCCTAAAAAAGTTTGAGCAACCTAGATGCAATCCTATCAACTAAGTCTATATCTGATCTAGAGAGGTAAATGCCACAAAAGCAAAGCACAAGCGAAAACAATAAACATAACAAATAATTGAAGTTATAGAGGTCAACTCTTTGCATTGAGACGCGACGATGTATCTTGTTGTATTGATTGCCAAACCGTGACCCATAATCTATGTTGGGCTCCATTGAGGCATGCTCTTGATCATATTGTTGGATTTGCAACACAAGGCATCTACTAACCAAAGGCTAGTACTATGAATCATGAAGCCTCAACACCATCATATAGTTCTTTTGGTCATCTTGATGTCAAGGGCTTCTACATGAAGGATGTCTTCTCGTCCCCCACACATTGATACGAGGTTGCTCTAAACAGAGAACAGAGGGTTGCCATCTAGAGGCCACCACACCTTCACTGGAAGGTTATGAATACCCCAAGTGCTCTAGCTCGATCACCAATATAAAGGGAACAATATCCCAATCTCTCAAAGCTCTCAAGTTCAAGGTCTAAACCTCACAAGGATGCACTATAATGTCTATTCTGGCCTCAGATGTGATATTTCATGAATTGAGAAGGTGAGATGGAGTGTACCATGGTTATTAAGGCATAGTCTAGGTGTCCAAGTGATTTTTGAAGCTAGGCGATAGGCTCACCACAATCGAAGGTTGTATGTTGCCTCCTTGCGTCAGATGGCCTCGCATAGGCACGATTAGGAGTGCAAGCAGACACCGCACGAGAGCAGCTGCACACATGCGGGGGTGGCAAAATGAGGAGATGATGCACGCATGGGAGGTAAACAAGCGCTCAGGTGGTGGGGAAATGAGCGCGGGAGAAAGTGGCATGCGAAGCAGAGTATATCTGTTCGCGCAGGGAGAAGTAAAGAGCCGCGGGTGGGAAGGAAAGAAGGGCGCGGGAGGGAAAAGAGAGAGGCCTCGCGAACCTAGAGTCCCCACCGGCAGAGCATCTCCCCCTTCCAGTCGTTCCCTCCCCTTCTACTCCACTGATGTGCGAATCTTGCCGCTTCTTCAATGAGTCCTCCCTGATTCGTGCCTCCTCATTCGCTGGTCTGCAAGCTCACATTACATAAGTATATGAGGAGCTATCCCTGATTTGTGCCTCCCTGTCCTCTTCCTATTTCAATGTCCCTTCCTACTCTCCTGCACCTTTGCTTTGTTCTACTCTCCTCTGCTTGCTCCGTTCTACTATCCTCTACTTCATATGCTTAGATGCGCCTTTGCTTTGTCCTACTCTGAGCCTCTACTCTGCTTGTTGTTGCTTGCTCTGTTTTGCAGTAGATAGCACAATGGCAAGTTCATCTTGCATTACCGGTGATTATGGTGCGAAGACTGATCTAGCTTGGAAGGGAAATCTTAAGGATTCAAGATGAAAGTATGCCTACTAGCCAAACCTTCAAAATAAAGATGTGGTAGAATGCACCCTATGTGGTACCTCATTTTATGGAGGGATAAAAAGGGTGAAGAAACATCTGGCAGGTGTGAAAGCCCTAGTTTGGTTTTGGATAATTGATGAAACCCTAAGCACTAACCTCTATACTAAGTGTGTGTAGACTTAATGAGGTTGGTACATGCCAAGTGATGGAGCAAGTGATGATCATGGTGATGATGGTGATGACCACAAGATGATCAAGTGCTCAACTTGGAAAAGAGGAAAGAGAAAAACAAAACCCTATGGAGATCAAGGCAAAGGTATTGCTTAGGGTTTTGGTTTTGGTGATCAAGACACCATAGAGGGTGTGATCACATTTAGGATAGATAGCCGTACTATAAAGAGGGGAATTCTTTGGCTAAGCGGTTATCAAGTGCCACTAGGTGTCATTGTTCATGTGCATGCATTTAGAACCTAGTGAGCTAACTTAACTCCTTCGAAGAAAATGTTTGTGAAAATGCTAACTCACGTGCACATGTTGGTTTACACGTTGTGGTGTTGGCACACTTTGAGAAGGAGGTGGAGTTTGAAGGGTAGAGAGAGGATGGGTTCCTCTCTCGATTCGGCGCTTTTCGAGAAAATGAAGTGCATATTTTCTATTGCGCCGGTGGGAAATTTGGAGAAGGCACCGGACGCTAGCTTCTGGAGCACCGGACGCTGAGTCTGAGCGTCCGGTGCAGACAGTGCCTGGCCCAGCTACGGTAAGGCACCGGACGATAGGCACCGGACGCTGGCTTGAGCGTCCGGTGGTGCGCGTCCAGTGTGCGGGCGTTTTGCGACCCTCTCTGCGCATGGGTCCGGTGAGCACCGGACGCTACCGGTGCTTAGCGTCCGGTGACCCGCAGGTTTGCGGAACTCTCTGCGCATGAGTCCGGTGTGCACCGGACGCGTCCGGTGCCAACTTGCTCAGCGTCCGGTGCTCTGCAGGTTACCGTTAGTTTCTGACACGCGGCTGACGTTGGAGCACCGGACGCGGGTGTTGAGCGTCTGGTGCCCCTTTAAGAGCGTCCGGTGACCCCGAGTTTTGTCCAGTGAAAGAGCCAACGGCTCTATTTGTTTGAGGGGCTATAAATACGTGTTTGGCCGGTTTGGGGCTCACTCTCTTGGCATTCTTGTCTACTAGACATCCTTGTGTGCCTAAGCAAACACCTCCCACTCATCTCCTTTACAGATTATACATCTTTGTGAGATTGGGAGTGATTCCAAGTGTATTTGCTTGAGTGATTACATCTAGTGGCACTTGGGGTTGCCGCCACCTAGACGGCTTGGAGCAGCGGAGGAGGATTGGCACGAGTTGGTGATTGTTCGTGGCCATCTCCCGGTGATTGTGAGAGGTTTGTGCCTACCTCGGCGGAGTGCCAAAGGTAACATTAGTGGATTGCTCGTGTCATTGAGCTACCTCACTTGTAGGTAGGTTCTTGTGGTGTCCTAGTGAGGACGAGGTTCGTACTACACCTCTTAGCCACCGAACCACCAAGTGTTGGTTGACACAACGGGGACGTAGCGTGCTGGCAAGCACGTGAACCTCGGGAGAAAAATTGTGTGTTTCCATTGTGATTGTTCATTGGATTTCTCCCGGTGATTGGACTTCATTTTATTGATTGGTTCATCCCCTCCACGCGGCGGTATAAAGTTCAAACCATCTCTTCTACATTCCCGCAAACTAAAATAGCTTACTTACTTGTATAGAAACTTTAGGTAGCTTTCTAGTGTAAGTAGTGACATAGCTCTTGTGTGCCTAGTGATTATATCAACTAGAATTGTTGGATAGGTGGCTTGCAAACACCCCATTAGAGCTAGAGCAAAAAGCTTCGCTTTGTTATTTACTAACCTCTTGCTCTAGTGAGTTTGTAGAATTTTTAAATAGGCTATTCACTCCCCCTCTAGCCATATTAGGACCTTTCAAGGTGGCTTTGGGGACACAAGAAGGTGCATCAAATAAAGCTACCGCTGCATTTAGAATGGAGATGAGAGACATGCCTAGATGATGTTGAGTTGTCGACTAGAGAGATTTCATTCAGCACTATGCCACTTATATTTATTTTGCACTAACAGTACTATTATATGACAATATAGTTTAATTTGCTCCTACTGAGAGATGAGAGGTTTCATATTTGCTACTTTATGTTGTGCCATGTTACTCTAGCAGCACTATTTATTATGGTACTATATGGTATGATTTGTTTCTGATTTCTAGTGGTATTATATATTAAGATGTTTGTTTGGCATCGCCTCGTCTCGCCTCACGCCTTAAATGCCTAGGCGTCTAAAGGGGGGGGGGGTCAGGCGCCACCGTGTTACCGCCTTAATAACTATGGAGTGTACTTCCTTCATACCCGTAAAGAAAGTCGTTTTGGATAAGCTTTGAGTCAAATATTGGGAATATAAACCATGAATAACTTTTAAGTTGTTGAGTTTGGAAATGTGAAAATCATATGAATAGATTTATCATGAAAAATATTTTCATAAAAATATACATATACCATTTTTTGATAAATATTTTTATAAAAATAAGGAGTCAAAGTTAGGCTTTAGAGATCATGTTATTGTCCTAAACGATTTTTTTTATGAGTATGGAGGGAGTACGTAGAAACACATGCTCTAATGTGTCTTAGCCATTAAGCAATTCTTTTTTTATTGAAGTCAAGGGAAACCTCAGCCTATTTTTTGATATTTTCTTTTTATTCTAGATTTGTTTAAATTTGCTAGATGCTATCCAGATATTCTGACTATCAGGCTAGAGACCCTTGGCACCTTGAAGCACTCTAGCATACTCATTGGAAAGAAGTCTCTGCCACTTTTCTACGTTGTATCGGAAGATCAAGCCGTTGTCAAAGATACTTCGCCGGATTATATATATGGTGCAACTACTTGTTCGAACTGATTGCCCCCTTTGCATTTGGACTCGACCGAAGCTCAAGCAATCAATGTCGTGCCTAAAGGTTGGAGAACCGGGCCATCTATGCTCTTTGGCTACCTACTACTACAAAAAAATCATGACAAACAAATAATATTAACCAAGGCATTTTTTAAACCACTTCAGATTAAAAGTCACGATTAATCGTAATCTATTGAGGTGGTTTAAATATCCGTCTCGATTAATCAAAATAAAAAACAAAAGAAGTCCAAACCTAATTGAGTATGGGCCGGGCCTAGACCTAGGCTGCTTGCAGCAGCATGGCACCGCCACCGCCGCCGCCATGGTCCTAGCTGGATCTAGGCATCATCGTCAGATCCGCACGCCCCACTGACAGATCCGCACGCCCTGCACCTGATCTGCTGCTGGTGACCGTATTGCCACTGCCAAGCCTGCTCTTCGCTGGATCCGTAGCAGCAGGTGCAACGCGCCGTGCCGCCGGAGGCCTCGTAGGAGGAGGCTGCCATGACGTCCATGACCGCGCCTGCGAGGCCGTTAGAGGAGGCCGTGCTCCTGCGAGATCCACGCCAGCGGCCGTGCTCCTACAGGATAATTCGAACGCATCAAGTTTAGATTTCATCCCTCTCGTAGCTACCTCACAGGGAATTAGCAGCACCGTCAGAACAACACAAGAACCAAGCAAAATTGGATATATGAAACAATCAGTTTTAATTCAAATCAATTGTACAGGAAGTGTTATTCATATAACACATCATAGGTCACAAGTACATCAATGAGACCATCAGTTAGAAATATCATATATATATAATGAGACCATCAGTTAGATAATGATGCTGTAGATTATCCAAAAATGCGTTAAGATAAAAGAGATCTAGCTGCAACAAGATCAAGTTAATCAATCGTTTCTGGATCTGCAAACTACAATCAAATTATATTGGAATAAACATATCTGGATTCCACGGCATGAGTATGGGCTTGAGGCATGGAAAAGAGCTGGCAAAGGAGAAGAGCCGTCACCAGCCAAAGGAAGGGCCCTGCCGTCACCTCCATGAACGAGAGTAAGAGAAGGGGCTTCGTGGCGGGATCCGACAGCCGAGGAGGGTCGTCGCTGTCGCGACCATTGAAGCAGGGAGCCTGGAGGTCGAGAGAAGGAAGGGAAGGTGTGGCGGCGGCGACGACGGTGGGCCTCAATCTCGAGATAAAGGACGCCGCTGATTAATGGGTAAGGACATGTGCTACTACACCCGCTAAGCTATAACGAACAGGTAAAACTTCCGTGGATGAGGATGAACGCCGTCATTGCCCTGTTAGATTGGTCACATGCGTGACTGCCTCGACGCCCACTTGCGAGCGTATATTACCCATGCGAGTAGCTACACGTCGGTGTAGAAAGGAGTTTTCCTATATATATATATATATATGATAATTGGCACAAGCCATCAACATCAACATTATATATATACATATATTTCTCTAAATATGTGGCGTCCATACAGTAGCCTAACTGTTATCTCCTACTAGCCTAGCAAACAATTTAGCAGCTTACTTACACGAGCGCTATGTCCTATCTTGTGGTGCCAGTCTTTTGAATACTTACATCGATGGGTTCTTCTTCCTCATTTAGGAAAACCAGCAATGGAACATTAAGCCAATAGTGATCTTGCAAGTAAAGCAAATGCTCAAGTGAAAATGATTTCTAGGAAAACACCTAAGTAATTAATGCCTCAGTTCTGCAGCTACTTTTATTCCTGTTTCCACTATGCAAGACAATCACTAACTATTGGAGAAAAACTAAATCATGGACATACAAATTATCAAGCAATTTAACAGAAATATTAACTTAGCCAATATAAACAGATAACAACAGTTATAAACTTATAATCCACCTGGCTAAAAATTTAATACAACAGCCCAGAATGGTAAAAGTAGAGTTGAATTTGAAGGCATTTTACAAACTTACAGCAGATGAATAAAATGTGGTGTATGATAATAATAATCTCCACTCCCATTGGTTGCTTCCTTCTTAGACAGAGTGCGTTAACAGATCAACTGACCTTTTGAGTCTGTGGTAGAAAAAAGAACAGTTAAACCGTCAAGATAAAGGAAGTCCAACGACACAGGCTGCATATTGCATGCATTTCCCAAAATGATGCTGATTAAGGAACTATGTGCATTAATAAAACAACTAGCAGTAGAATGGTTGCGCATCAGTCACTTGGAATTAACTATGTGGCTAAAATAAGGAAGCAATAAGTAATTAAAATAAGGAAACAATATTGTTTCTATCGACTTGACCAAGTACTACCCTCCCTCCATGAAAGAGTCAATTTCTAGAGCTGTCCTAAGTCAAAATTTTTGAACTTTGACTAAATTTCTAGAAAAAATACTAAGATTTATGGTATCAAATTAGTATCATTAGATTCATCATAAAATATATTATCATATGATGCGTATTTTATGTAATAGATGTTGTTACTCTTTTCTATAAAGTTAGTCAAACTTAAAAAAATGTGACTAGCACCGATTCTACGAATTGATTCTTTCGTGGACGGAGAGGGTACATAATTAGGTTCTAAAAGCTGACCTGTAGAATATTCCAATGAACCACATGCAATTCGTCCAAGGAAAAAAAGATGATCAGGAGCAGCCGAGGAACATATACGAAAATTATCTAAGTAAAATTTTTTAATCTGACTTGAACTAGAGCTAAATATAACCTACAATAATCTGCAAAGAGCCCCTTCCCATGTATTTAGAAAACCAAAGCCTAGCTCAAATATTAAATTTAGGTACAGAATTATATTGGCATGATCCAGTCCTGCATGTAGAAATTATTTTAGAAGCGGTGAACTTAAACAAACTCCTATGTAATTTTTTTTACCGAGATATGAGAATTTCTCATGAATATTTGGCCCATAAATTAGATTATGAGGATTAGATCTCTATATATTTGCCTAGGAAAGTCAAACTTCATAATTAGATTAGAACTCTTCTGTTCTAGCCAACTAGGATTAGATCAAAAAGCGCCTGACCTCTGTACTATATAAAGAGAGACAGGGGCATCTCCTTTACATATCTCATACACAACAATCTAAGGGCCTGTTTAGATACCAAATCTTTACATCCCAAAACTTTTGGCTGTAAACTTTACATTTAAATAGGTGTTTAGATGCTTTCTAAATTTTTTGGTCTGCAACACACAAGACACGGATCCCTAAGCAAGTTTACACAGTTTTGGGGCTCCAAGGTCCCAAATTCCAAATCTTTACAGCCAAATTTTACAAGCCCCCGTTTAGATCCATTCTTCCAAAAAGTGATCATTTCTCCAAAAATTTTGGTTATTTGGCTGCATCTAAACAGGGCCTAATACAAGACAATACACCTAACTGGACGTAGGGTGGTAGGATATTCTAGTAGTGGTTGAACCAGTATAAATCGTTGTCTTCCTAACATCATTCTAGGTAGCCCCGTAATGTGTTGTCGGTCATCAGACATCGACAGGTTATGATAGTTCCCCAAGGAATCCTTACGGGTTATGTTGCATTGGTAGCATCGAATCAGTTGATAACCGCAAAATCAGCAGTGATGCTACACAGTCTCTCCTCCAGTCCGTGACAAATCAGATGTGAAGTAGCAGTTGTAAAGATTATTTATTCTGTATAGTGAAGGATGAGGGGAAAATTAAAAAGAGATATGATCGAGCCCATAAAACTAGAACATTATGAATGTAAATGAATGATTGAAAAGAACAAATGACTCTTGATCTCGAATAAACAGAATTTGCATATATTTATACATCCTAGGGGGTGTGACTGTTTGCATGTTCCTAAATTATTTTGGACATCATTGCTGCCGTCCTAATGACGTGATTTGCGATCACTGGATAAATCATTTCTGACAATATGGACATCATGGCTGCCCTCATGCCAGTTCCAACAACAGTTGCGCTGGTGTCGGCTATCGAGTTTGCCGGAAGAGTATCGTACTTCTCTAAGTGAGAAAAGGATTCGTATCGCAGTCCTCAAACAAGAGTTGCGATTTGACACTTGCATACTATCCCTGGCCTGCCGCACGAACCTACTTATTTAAACCGCCCAATGCAATGCTCATAGCTGAAGCAACAAGCCAACAAGTGCAGCACGGTTAGCTAAATCTAGTAAGCCAGCCATAAGCAGCGCACGGGCGCTCAGAAATAATGGTGAGCACCAAGCTTGCGTTCCTGGCCGTCGCCGTCCTGCTTCTGCAGGCGTCGTGGTGTGCCGTGGCCCGGCACCACCACGACCCGGATCCATGCGTGAACCCAGACCCCGCCCACCGCTGCTCGTCCCTGGCCGTGTCGCCCAACGGTGGTACGCCGGCGGTGATGACGGTGACCTCGTTCGAGGCTGACGGGAGCGGGGGCGGCCCCGCGGCGTGCGACGGGGGCTACCACAACAACGGCGACCCGCTCGCGGCGCTTTCCACGGCGTGGTACGGGGACGGAAGCCGGTGCCTAAAGCCGATCCGCATCACGAGCACGCAGACCGGGCGCAGCGTCATGGCCGAGGTCGTGGACGAGTGCGACACCGACAGCGGCTGCAAGGACAACGAGGTCAGCACGTCCCAGGCCGTCTGGGAGGCGCTCGGCCTCACTACCAACATCGGCGAGGTTTCCATCACCTGGTCCGACGCCTAATCGAAATCGAATGCATGCATGGCCGTCGTCGGCCGGCAGAGCCCGGAAAGAATGTGTTTGTGTGGCATATGCGTGCCCTAAGAATTTTCAGCTGTGTCTGTGTTTGTGTTGTGTCACGCACGCTGCTGTGCGGACGACGACGTAACTCGAGTCTGTGATCAACTGTTGTGTTCCTGATCAATGGGGACTGAACGGTTGTTGTCGTTGATGTGTGTCGGTAGCCACTGTCGAGGCAGGCTTCGTCCTAGAGTGGCAGAATAAAACTATATATATAGTTGCAAGAGGCACATGTGTTAGTGGCTCCTCGTCTCCAGGCCTAGATGCTGTTGAGGAGGCCGGCCCAAGGAAGAGTAACCGAAGCCGAAGGCCCAACAGGAATACCACTGGGGAAGATTGGATGTGAGTGCCTGCGTGCGCGAGTCCAGGCTGAGGCTTCTAAGCGACTATATGAGAAAAAAACCTATGAGAGAGAGGGCATCGAATAGTTGATGTAAACTCAACTCATCTCCTCATCTCCTAAGCACTCTTGGTCGCTCCATCCTGTCCCTTCCGCGTGCTGTTCTTCCGTTCTCGATCCCCAATTCTCCAATCCTTCTCCACCATTCTCGATCCTCAATTCTCCAATCCTTCCCCAATTGCTATCTCATGTCTTCTTATGCTAAAAACATGCATCGCAACCAGAGGCGGAACTGCGTTTGGGCCGCTAGGGCCACGGCCCTATATAGTCATGGGCTAAATTTACCCTTAGAGTATAGGTATGTTTTTGGTTTGGCCTTAGTCGTTGAGCTAAATCCTCTATACCTTTGGTTCAGAAAAACGAGGTGAGCGCTCAGCGGCCGCTGCACGCTGTAATCGGTGGCCAAATTTTCCCTCAATGTCTCGTTCTTAAACTGACGAATGATGATTGAAATTCTGAACTCAAACCGTCGCACGGGCGGTTCTCTTCTAACTCCGACTTAACATCACGGGCGCCGTGTTGCCGTCGTCAAAGCCCAAGGTCGTGCTCTCGCTGTCGCTGCTCCACTCAACCGGGCACCCGGCGCCGTTGTTGCTGTCTGTAGTCCCAGAATGAAAACGTTGGTTTGTTTTCATTGGTGTGTGTTCGTCACGCTTTGTTTGACAGGTAGTCCACATTCCGATGGACAGCTTGCTTTCTAGTTCCTTGTTCAATGACAGGATGTGGCGAAGTGCGGGCGTGTTTGGTTGCCTGCAGCCCAAACACGACACGCCTAACTGTGGCTGCTACAGTAAAAAATTATTGTTTGGTTCTCATCTATATTGTGGCTGCCATAGCTTTTTATCTTGTGGTTTATTGTGCTTGTCATCTAGTGTGTGGCAGAGTGTGGCGAGTGTGATGAAGCTTTTGGCTGTCATGGCTGTGGCGAGTGTGGTTGTAGCGTGGCCAACACTAGCCTGAAACCAAACGGACCCTTGCATCACTTGCACAGTCAATTTTGCTAGCCGCTACCTAATATGCTCATCTGCTCCCAAAGGGCATTTGACAAAGCAATTTTTTTAAAATAAAGAAAAAAAACTTTGCCGAGTGTCAGGGGTGGGGCACTCGGCAAAGCAGTTTTTTTTAAAAAAAAGGAAAAAACTTTGCTGGATGCTAGGGGCTAGGGGCACTCGGCAAAGCAATTTTAAAGAAAAAAGGAAAAAAAACTTTCCGAGTATCGTGTCGGGCACTCGGTAAAATAACCATTAACAGCAGGCGCTGTAATAGCCGAAATTTTTGTCGAGTGCCGTGGAAAACACTCGGCAAAATGTTTTTAATATTTTGCTGAGTGCCCCGATAAAAAGCACTCGGCAAAGTCCCTTTGCCGGGAAACATTTTGCCGAGCGGACTTTGCCGAGTGCTACACAACTAGCTCAATAAATAGGGTGATTACCATAATAAACTGGTTTTGTAGCTGTCATCTTATGACTACTGGCTCTAGAAATGGGGCTATTGTACCGACGGTTAACTTAACCTACTTTTTTTTATCACACTCTTCGGCTCTATGGCCTTGTATTAATCAACGATAGCTCAACTCAATCGTGAGCTACAACAACATTTACACGAGTACGAAGGTCATCCATCGATACATGCACCTAGCCCAGATCCCATGCTCTAGCTAACTGAGCAGCCTCGTGCGCAGACGAGTTACACAAGCGAGAAACATGCTTTAAATACAAAATATTAAAACGCAAAAATAGGAGCTGACGAATGGCTTTGAAGATCATTCCGCTAGGGCCAAGATCCCTAGAAGGAGTTTTGATAGCTTCCTCCAACTGTTTTGAATCCGTTTCCAACTCAATACGAGAAATGCCATATTGATCAGCAATTTCCAGCGCCTTGAGACAGGCTGTTACTTCAACCATTAGAGCGTCATACGCCTGTCCCATATTTCCAGCTCCAGCTAATGCGACACCTCCATCTTCATCACGGATTATGAACCTCCATGCCCCCACATTCGAAGATGGTGAGAACGCTCCGTCGATGTTTAACTTCACTGCTTGTTGCACAGGCGGACACCATCTGCGTCTATTGGACACTAGGACCGGCAATTTTCAGACATGCTAATGACAACCCGTAGCACTGAATCCGTCGTCAAGATTTGCTCACCAGCATTCACTTTGATGCGGATATCCCACCATTTCCACAGCAGCAAGACCACAGTTATGCGTATCTTGGGGTTTAGATTCAGCACCTCCCTGATGAACTCTATTGATGTTCGGCCTGCCAATAAACTCAAGCGGACCTCCTCTACTATCAGTCAATATATCTATTTCTAAAACAACCACAAGTAAAAAATACGACCATTTGTACTAGTGGTTGACCGCCGGTAGAAATAATTTTGTACTCACGGTTTGTAGGCATAGGCTTTGTATGTGCTAACATTTAGGCCTTGTTTAGTTCGCCTAAAATTTTGGGTTTCGCAACTGTAGCACTTTCGTCTTTATTTGGCAATTATTATTCAGTTATAGACTAACTTGGTTTAAAAGATTCGTATCGCAAATTACAGATAAACTGTGCAATTAGCTATCTTTTTATCTATATTTGATGCTTAATGCATGTGCCGCAAGATTTGATGTGACAGACAATCTTGAAAAATTTTGGAAACTAACCAAAGCCTTACTTTTCCGTACTACCGGTGAAAAAAATAGGTTGCATCAGTAAAAACCTTCGTTTTTTAATCGGTTATACTAGCGCCCGGACGTCTGGACCGATATGCGCTTTCGGACGCCCACGTACTGTTGTGCCTACGACACTGCCCCACACCTTTGGGGGTGTTTGGTTTTCTCCGGTAAACTTTACCGTCCGTCACATCGAATGTTTGGGCACATGCATGATGTACTAAATATAGATTATTTACGAAACTAAAAAACACAGCTAGAAAGTAATTTGCGAGACGAATCTTTTAAGCATAATTAGTCTATAATTGGATAATAATTCTCAAATAAGACGAAAATGCTACAATATCTGTTAAACTTTACCAACCCCAACCAAACACCCTCTCTGTGCCTGCTACTCCTGGTTACATCTGCACTAGCACATACGTGGGGCCCATCCAAATGCATGTGAGAGAAAGGAAGGGAGCACCGGGCCCCGGCGAACTAATGTGCCTACGATGCCGCCCTGTTTAGTTCGCGAAAAGAAAATTTTTGGTATCACATCGGATGTATTGGGAGAATGTCGGGAGAGATTTTTGGAAACTAATAAAAAAACAAATTACATAGCTCGTCTAGAAACTGCAGGACAAATTTATTAAGCCTAATTAATCTATCATTAGCACATGCGGGTTACTGTAGCATTTATGACTAATAATAGATTAATTAGGTTTAAAAGATTCATCTCACGATTTACAACCAAACTGTGCAATTAGTTTTTTTCGTCTACATTTAATGTTCTATGCATGTGTCCAAAGATTTGATGGGATGGATGAAATGTTTTTGGGTAGGAAACTAAACTGGGCTGCTCCAGCTACATGTGAAAGAAAGAGAGGAAGTGTCGTGCGGTATCCATGTGTTGACCGGTAGAGGGCCATCCTAAGATGTTTGGTTTTGTATACTTTGGGTGCGGGCCCGCTCTACATACACTTACTCCTTTTATGTTGGAGCTGGCTCTCATGATAGAGATAGGTAGTGCTACCTGTGCGTGCCCACGAGGCCTCGTATAGTTTTAATTTTTGTTTTGCAAAATGGATACTGTAGCACTTTTGTTTGTATTTGACAAATATTGTCCAATCATGGACTAACTAGGTTCAAAAGATTTGTCTCGTAAATTATACGTAAACTGTGTAATTAGTTATTTTTTTATCTATATTTAATACTCTATGCATATGCCGTAAGATTCGATGTGACAGGGAATTTGAAAAATTTTGTAAATTTTTTTGAAACTAAACAAGGCCTTAGAACACTTAGGGAGAGCACTTAGGGAGTAGTACTCGTTATTGCAACATACTGAAACAAATTAAAATATATACCTGTAACATCTGGAGTATGTATTGTCAATGCAACATACTCTGAACAGGTGAAACATTTGGAACAAACACTTGCAATATATGCGTATAGTCACTGCAACATATGTAATATTCAGAGAAAACACTTGCAACATACGTCTAAAACAGGTAAAGATATTTGGAACAAAGGCTTGTAACATACACGTATAGTTACTGCAACATATGTAATATCTAGATAAAAACACTTGTAACATGCTTCTAAAACAGGTGAAATATTTGTCACAAACACTTGCAACATACGCGTATAGTTATTGCAACATATGAAACATCTAGCTGAATACACTTACAACATGCGCAACATTTGGAACATACATTTCAAACATACGTGTATAGAAACTGCAACATATGCAATATCTAGATAAAAAAATGCAGCATCTAAATAAAACAGCTGAAACATGTAGAAGCTATAACTACAACATACAGATATAGCCATTGAAACATATGAGTATACGCAACGTCCACATAAAACATAAACACATAGACCGGCGTGGAGCATCGAAGCAGCAAATGGTGTTGCAGATGTGAGTGCTCCTCTCACAAACTCCATTCTCTCTCGTCGCATCACATGCATGGCATCACTCTATTTGCATATGAACAAGGCACACCATGCACAATACTGTCACATTATTATAGCATGCACATCATTAGCACAGCCTACACGGTGGACTTCTGTTGTGCTTCTGGCAGATTATTATGGCATGGGGACCAAGAAAAAAGGCAGAGACTATAGGTGAGATGTGATGTAGACAAGACGTGAGCAATAAATAGGAGTATAGACGGTCTCAGATGGATCACATGTGAGTGATGATTGAGGACGGAGTAATTGGTGATGGAAAATAAATTAATTAAGGAAAATCACGATAATTAAGAAAGAATCACGGCGCGGGATGCAGGGGGCGCGCAGCACGCAGCGCACAGTGCGGACGGATCCATCCGGATGGATGGACACACTACAGTAAGCATTACCGTTTTTTAGTAATTAGTACATGTGGAACAAACGGTTGTGATAGTTTCCCAAGGCATCTTTGTGGGTTATTGGTAGCATCGAATCAGTTGATAACCGCAAAACCAGTAGTGATGCTACACAGTGCCTCCTTCGGTCTGTGACAAATCAGATGTGAAGTAGCAGTTTTAAAGATCATACTTTAGAGCAACCACAATGTGTGCCGTAAGATAGTCCATAGGATTAAAATATTTTATCAAGTAACTGGAACACTGTGAGACCAGTCTATAGAGGAGTCCATAGCAAAAGGTACCTATAAGCTTATGGACTACCCATAGGGAATAAAAAATGTTACTTTTTCTCACTCCTCGCTCTCTCTTTCTTGGCTTTGCACAGGATTGTAAAGAGAAATAATTTTTTATCTTATATGGGATCCATTTTATGGACTAGTTGTTGACTGAAACATTGCGGAGACAACAACAGCTATTGTTCACTGACACAAAAGCTGCTCATATGGACTACTTAGTTTATATACATTGTGGTTGCCCTTATAGTGTGATGAAGGATGAGCCGAAATTAAAAAAAATGATACGAACCCATAAAACTATAGAACGTTATGAATGTAAATGAATGATTGAAAAGAACAATTACTCTTGATCTCGAATAAACAGGATTGCATATATCTATACAGCCCAGAGAGGGTGTTGGACTGTTGGCATGGCCCTAAATTACTTTGGACATCATTACTGTCGTAATGACGACGTCATTTGCGATCGCTGGATAAATTGTTTCTGACGATACGGACATCATTGCTGCCGCCCCGAAACACATTAGCGACACTATCAAATCCAAAAGCATCGTTTTTGCAGCGTACTCTTGTCCTGGTATCTCGGCCTCGAGTGTGCCGGAAGAGTATCGTACTTCTCTAGGTACGAAAAGGCGTATGGCAGTCCACACACAAGAGGTGCGATTTTGACATGCATACTATAATGGCGCCTATTTAAACCGCGCGCCGCATGTCCACGTACGGCTAGCTAAATCTAAGTAATTAAGCCAGCCAAAAGCGTGCACACTGAAATAATGGCGAGCACCAAGCTTGCGTTCCTGGCTGTCGCCGCCGTCCTGCTTCTGCAGGCGTCGTGGTGGTGCGGGGCCAACGGTGATACGCCGGCGGTGATGACGGTGACCTCATTCGAGAACGACGGGAACGGAGGCGGCCCCGCGGCGTGCGACGGGACCTACCACTCGAACGGGGAGCCGCTCGTGGCGCTGCCCACGGCGCTGTACGCGGGCGGGAGCCGGTGCGGCAAGCAGATCCGCATCACGAGCACGCAGAGCGGGATTTACATGATGGCCAAGGTCGTGGACGAGTGCGACGCCGACAGCTGCAAGGACAACATGATCAGCACGTCCAAGTTCGTCTGGGACGTGCTCGAGGTCGATACCTACATCGGCGAGGTTCCCATCACCTGGTCTGACGCCTAATCGAAATCGAATGCATGGCCGTCGTTGGGTCGGCAAATCCGGGCGTGTGTGTGTGTGTGTGTTTGCGCCACACGTGCCCCGGGAATTTTCTGCTGTGTTTGTGTTGTGTCAGTGTGTTACGCACCCGCTGTGCGGACGACGACGTAACTCGAGTCTGATCGACTGTTGTGTTCCTGATCAATGGGGACAGAACGGTTGTTGTCGTTGATGTGTGTCGGTAGCCACTGTCGAGGCAGATTTCGTCCTAGAGTGGTAGAATAAAACTATATACAGTTGCAACCGGTACTTGCATTGCAACCTCATTCCGTTGTTGCTGTCTGTAGTCCTTGATTGAAAACGTTGGTTTGTTTAGTTAGTGGCGTGTGTTCGTCACGATTTGTTTGACGCGTAGTTAAATATGTTGTTCAGAACTTTTTTAGTGTTTGGATGCATGTGCATATGCACCTCAGTCTATATATGTTGGGGTGAAATGAAATTGAATTTAGTTTAATCTACTCTAGTCTACTTTAATACATGTGGATTGACATGAATACATGCACATCTAAACAATACCTTAAGCAGAAATAGAATTTCATTACTCCAACATTGCACGACGGCAATCACCAAGAACTGAATACAAGAACGAAGTGGATCCACTAATGGATTCTCATCTTCCCCACACGCACACCCCAAGGCAGCTAATGGTGATCGATCGACCTTCTCATTTCCAAATGTTGTTCCTCTCAGCCTGGGATGAAAATGATATGGATATTTTTCGATCGTATTCAAGACCTAATTTATTTAGAGGAGTTCAGATATATCTGTATCCGAGTTCGAATATTCAATATCCGATACTTTTTAGGATGCGGCATTCTTCCATCGTGTGATTGGACTTGGGATGGAGTTGGCACGGTCCTTTCAACGTCTTGTTGTAATCTTCCTGGTAGTCTCGCCGCCCATTAGGGCGCTTGACCGTGTTTACCTCGTGGTCATGGTCGCGATGGCGCTTGCCCCTGAAGTCATCGCGGTTGTCACGCCGCCTGTCCCAACCTTCTCTATGGTCGCGGTTGTCAGTGCGACGATGGTTCCTGTAGTCAAGACGTCCGCGACTGTCGTCTCGTCGAGGAGGCTGGTCGGGGCCTCTCGCATCCTCTCGGATGAGCTTTTCTGCGTCGTCGGCGTCAGCGTAGTTTTTTGCCGTGGCGAGGAGCTCGGCCATCGTGGTCGGCCTTTTGCGCAGTAGCTTGTTCCTTAGTGCTTCGTGGAAGCGTAGCCCTTTGATGAAAGCTGATATGGCCTCGTCGTGAGAAATTTTCGGAATTTTAAGACGCATATCCAAGAATCGTCGGATGTAATCACGCAGAGGCTCGTTTTTCCTGTCCCTTATTCTCTCGAGGTCGTACTTGTTCCCAGGCTGCTCGCACGTAGCGATGAAATTGTCGATAAACGCCTGGCGCAGTTCTTCCCAAGAGTCGAAAGAGTCCTCGGGCAGGCCGAGGAGCCACTGATGACCAGCTTGGTCGAGGACAACTGGGAAGTAATTTGCCATGGCGTGCTCGTCTCCTGCTGCTGACCGAACTGCGATCTCGTAGAGAGTGATCTAGTTTTCTGGGTTTTCCTTGCTGTCGTATTTTTTAAGCTTCTCGAGTTTAAAGTTGCGGGGCCATACGATTTGGTGAAGGTGTGAAGAAAACTGCCTTAGGCCGGGAGGGCCGTGCGCGGCATCGTACTCAATGCGCCGCAAGTTCTCGTGCACCGCTCTTTCCGTGGCGCGCCTGTTGATGCGGTCCCGGGCGTCCTTGGGAGGGATGTTGTATCGTAGATCCCTGTCCTGCTTCACTTCCTGCCCATGCCCACGCTTCTGCTCGCGGTAGCCGCCGGCGTCCCGACCACGGTTGTCGCGCCCCACATCCTTCCTGCGGTTGTTGGGAGAGCGGCTACGGTGGCGCTCGCTGGGTTGAGGTGAAGTCCGGCTGCGATGAGTCTGGTCGGAAGAGACCTCTGTGTAGGAGATAGCTTGGACCCTTTTTAGTAAGGTGGCTGTCTGTCCCATCGCGGCGATCAGGTGTGCGCGTATACTGGATCGGACCCCCTGGCACTCAGGGGTATCAGGGAGTCGGTCTAGGTTTGCCATAGCAACAGCCACGTTAGCACTTGGCGTTTTGTAGACTTGCTGATCTCCGACCATGTCGAAAGCGTCACGGAGGTTATGCGGCGCAAGTTGCCGTTCCTCGCCCGCGCGCCGCCGAGCGCGGTCGGCGTTGCGCTGTTCGCGGAGCTACTTCTGCTCGTCTGTTTCTCCATCGACAACCGGTTCATCTTTGCTGACATTGAAGATAAGATCTCCCCGCCGAGGCGGAAAGACTTTGAAGCGAAAAAAACCCAAAGGATACGGTGGTAAATCCAGGTCGTAATCTTCGTCCTCGGAGTTTATAACCTCGGTAGGGACGGACCCTATGCTGGAGTTTGTAGTGGAAGCCTGATCGTTCGGCAGGACTTGGATCGATACCATATTGACGTAATGGCGAGCTGCTCGGCTGCTCTATCTCGGCGACCAGCCCGCCCTGTTGAAAAGGGACTGGATGTGCCGTGAGTAGTGATCGGCCGAGTTGTTTAGACCGTAGGGAGAAATCTGGTCTGGATCTGCCTTGAGCTCGACGGACCGCCCCGCGGGGGTGGACGTTATTGTCAGAGACGTCCCCAGCTGTTCGTGTGTGACGACACGAGTTGGCCGGCAGGAGTCGAAAGAGTCTGTCGGCGCGACTTGATCAGATCGGCGCGAGATCCTATCTATCAGTCGGGAAGCTTCGAGGAGCCTGAGATCGGTGCGATCAAGGGCTCGGAAAAGATCCGAGTCGTCAACCTTCTTTCCCCTGTAACGAGGGAGCAGAGTCCGAGTGCTCAGTGTCGGCGTGATCGGAATCGACGCCGCTGTCGTCCCAGATCGGATCTGGGTTTCTTCCGAAGTCGTGGTCGTGAGGCCGTCGCCATGAGTCGTCCACGTGATCTGGCCGACGGTGAACGTGAGGCCTTCAGGCACGGCCGCGGAAGCTGGAACGATGACCATCTTGTTCGTCGAGAGAGCTGTACGCACACCCTCTACCTGGCGCGCCACTGTCGACGAAGGCTAGTCGGCAGTCTACCTTGGGGTATACCCACGGTAGTAGTTTATCGGTAGACGGTGCGCAAGCTACGAACTTGATGGTGACGCAAGACACGGATAAGCTTTTTATCCAGGTTCGGCCGCTGTGTGGGCGTAATACCTACGTCCTGCGTCTGGTTGTATTGATTTGTGTTGAGGTAATCATATGTCCTAGGGGGGTCCCTTGCCTCTCCTTATATAGTCCAGAAGGCAGGGTTACAAATCTGGAAACTAATCCTAGTCGGTTACAATTGCCATAGATAGTACGATATCAATTCCTATTCTAACCGACTAGAATCCGGCTTGATCTCCACGCCTTGTTTCCTTGCGCGAAACTCCGGGCAATTGGATCAAGCCTCGGACTGTCTTCGTGATGGGCCAAGCCTCCCAGCCCAAGTCTAGCCGTAAGGGTATACTGATTTATACCCCCACAGATACTCTATCCGTATCCGAGTACTTAAATTGTATATTTCTGAAGTCGACATCGTCCAAGCGTATCTTATCCGATAGGTTGCGTACTTGAATCCGAATCCAATCAGAAATATGAAAATAAATATGATATCGATGATACCGAACGTATCTGATCCATTTTTATCCTTACTCTCGGCCCACAGCCCACCATGTCCACGTTCCAATGGACAGCTTGCATCGTAGTTCCTTGTTCAATGACAGGATGTGGCTAACTGCATCACTTACACAATCAACTTTTGCTAGCCGTTTCCTATAATGACACTCCCAATGGTATATTAATAGTAGTTATTATCTCTATTAATTATCTTGCCAGCCAAACATATTGTTGATGTAGCAATAGATTTACTGTAGATAAAAGGAAAACTAGAGAAATCAATTCCTACCGAGGAAACAAAGTTTCTTTCCTTCTCTGCCTGGATCTCCTGCTCCATTGTGCTCCCGCATCCCTCCCCCATCTTCCCACGTGCTCACCTCCTTCGTGCTAGAGTTGTTCGCGGCATGCTCGACGACAGGAAGTGGTTCATTGACGCGACCACAACACAGTCGTCACCTCTAGCGATGGCCTTAGCAACAACAACAACATGTTCGTGTACTGGATGAAGCATGCACCCTCAATGCTGAGGTGGATGGCGCGACAGAACTGGTCCTCCAGTCCCTCTTTACAAGAGGATTGTACATTTTGGATGCCTCCAATCTATACTTCTTTGCTTGATACAAATAATCTACCTCCATGCCTGCCAACTCCACAAGGCCTCTCTTCCTCCCACTCGTTGTAGCATGCCCATCACCAAGCACTACATTAGTGTGTGTGACCTGGATACACATTTGAAGGTCCAAATAATAGAGCCTTTTCTTGCCTTCTTTTTCTCCCCTCTCCTTCAACCTATTTGTACCTCTAGTTGACGTGCATGCCACTATTTGCAGTGATGTCCCCGCATAGAACCATTTGTCCATCGCTACCATTCCGTTTCTCTGTCTCCTTACTTTCATTAGAGATAGCTATCTCTACCTTCTTACTGTATGGGGTACTCAATGCCTTGATTATCACCGAAAGTTAAGGCTTTCTTCACCTCCACAAAATTCTTTTCTATAGGAGCATTTTTCATTGGACTAGAGACTTCTTGCTCCTTCCCCGAGTTGTACCCTTCCCATGATCATCCTCTCCATTCTTCCTCCATCAAGGTCTGCCGATGTAACATCTTGCACAACTCCCCAACTTACTCGAGCTGCCTCCTCTCCCCCTGCTCCAAACATTCTACCTCCATAGTAGCCCTGGTCTCACGCTTCCAAACCTTCCACCAAAATCCCTACTAGATCTCTTCTTCTGTGGAATGAATCGCAATTTATGGCCAAAGCATGGTTTGATGGGCTTTGTGCCTAGCCGATGGCCTAGGCATGGCCTATCAGGCCACTTTCCATGCCAAGCTAGCCAGTCCAAGGCCCACCAAATGCCTATAGTGGAGAGAATAGAGAAGAGGGCAAGGTGAGGCGTGGAGGTGGAGGCAGACGCCAGTGAGTTTGTCCTCAGGGCGCTTGATGCTGGATCCGGCGAAGTAGCTAGCCGTAGAGGGGAGAGCTCACAGATTAGCGAAGTAACTGGGAAGAAGAGGTAGGTGGTAGGACAGACAGGGCAGACGTGCTCTCCTTCACCTCGGTGGAGGATAGATCCGTGATAGTCTAGGCTGGACCCATGGCGGTCTGATCGGATATGTGGAGGGTGCAGAGAGGGATGGGGAGAAGGCCACCACCACCGCTTGAGGCCAACGCGCTTGAGGCTTACAGGGGTGGAGGAGCTGGAGGCCATCCGACCAGTGGTGCGGGGGGCGACTTCTATTGTTTCTAGCTTGGGGAAGAGGCAAGTGGCTCTTAGGCTCCTCTTCTCGCACGAGGGGCAGCCATAGAACTGGTGACCAGATATGTAGGGTCATGGAGGAGTTGACCGGCCACATAGGGGTGTGGAGGATGCGATCGTCGTCGCTCGATGTGTCGAGGTGGAGTTATGGAGGCAGCGTTGGGCACCCAAGCCTCCATCTCTAGGCTAGTGGCTACTGGCTAAGGCGAGACCATGCAAGGGGTGGCTAGGCCGGTCCGAGGCCCACCAAATGCTGGGGAAGGGGGTTTGCTTCCCCACTCGCCCACTCCGAGGCAGTCGGGGCTGATAGGCCTTCCTCTGTTTTGTGGGGCGGGCCGGGACACCCACTAGGTTAGAGGAGCGGCCTAGGCACGGCCTAGTTCTTTGGGCTAGGCTGGCCTAGGCACGTTGATCACCTGGCCTGGACGAGTTTGGGTCGGGGTAAAAAATTGGGATTCGTGCCGGGGCTCCAAGCTGCATGCACATGTATATTTCCATGGGAGCCCTTTCGCTAAGATTAGTGATTACGTGTTATGACTCACGGTGGATGTCCGAACTTCTCATACTTTCTACGCCTTAGGCCGTGTTTAGGCCTTGTTTAGTTCCAAAAATTTTCAAGATTCTCCGTCACATCAAATCTTCCGGCTCATGCATGAAGCATTAAATGTAGATGAAA
The DNA here is from genome assembly GCF_000003195.3 of Sorghum bicolor. NCBI lineage: Eukaryota > Viridiplantae > Streptophyta > Magnoliopsida > Poales > Poaceae > Sorghum > Sorghum bicolor. The sequence continues at coordinate 19,409,974 of NC_012870.2, read as the reverse complement.
AAGATAACTAATTGCACAATTTAGCTAAAATTTGCGAGACGAATTTTTTGAGCCCAGTTAATCTATGATTGAACAATAATTGTCAAATAAAAACGAAAGTACTACAATAGCGAAATCCAAAAATTTTCGCTAACTAAACAAGGCCTTAGTTCTTGAAGGGAAAAATTTCGCGACACTGTAGCACTTTCGTTTGTTTGTGGTAATTATTGTCCAACCATGGACTAACTAGGCTTAAAAGATTCGTCTCGTAAATTCTGACCAAACTATGCAATTAGTTTTTATTTTCGTCTATATTTAATACTCCATACATGCGTCTAAAGATTCGATGTGACGGGAAATCTTGAAAATTTTGGATTTTGGGGTGGAAGTAAACAACGCGTTAGTTTATTACCGGTGTAACACATTAGACACCATCAAATCCAAAAGCATCGTTTTTACAGGGTATTTGCATTGTCCTGGTATTATCGGCTACGGAATGTACCGGAAGAGTATAGTGCTTCTCTGAATAAGACAAGGATTCGTATCGCAGTCCTGAAACAAGATATGCGATATCCCTGCCGCTTATTTAAACCGCTCAATGCTCTTAGCTTGTCCTGGTATTAAAAACTACAATTGGTATATATATAGTAATAAGAAAACGCTAACTAATCGTGCTATTTGCGCAGGCCATCTTTCTATTAATATTTTAGTTTGTGGCTACAAGGTGTCACCACTCAGCACTCACCATGGATACCGAGGCTGATTTGAACTTTCGTGGACCTATCTAAAGAAAATCCGAGATTAAGGCCATTTATTTATATGCAATGTAATTTTGAGCGTCTGGATCTGACCGCGAGAATGTGAGATAAATTAAAGCATCACTGCTGACTCTGTAATGCACATAAATTTACAGTACGTAGTGAACGAGCGGACGGTCAAGTTATAAAAGTTTGGTTAAGACTTAAGAGACCACCGATCACTTGCTGGTCCCGTGCGTCTTTACATGCGAGGTCTGGCAGATCACTTGCTGGTCTCGTGCGTCTTTACACGCGAGGTCTGGCATCGTCTCCTGTCGCGAGCTGGCGCCGCGCACCTCCAGACTTTTGTTTAGTTCGCAAAAATTTTCAAGATTTTTTGTCACATCGAATCTTTGGTCGCATGCATGAAGTATTAAATATAGACAAAAATAAAAACTAACTACACAGTTTACCTGTAATTTGTGAGATGAATCTTTTGAGCCTAGTTACTCTGTGATTGGACAATGTTTATCAAATAAAAACGAAATGCTACAGTACCAAAAAAAAATTTTCTGAACTAAACAAGGCTTCACTCTCTTGTCGGACTGGTAGGTCCCAGGAGGGGGTTTTCCTGGTGACCAGCGCCGCGGCTTCGACTCCATGGTCCTCTGGAACAAGCGAGTCATCGACGGCAGGGCCGCGTCACCGGCCCTGCACTGCAGGTCTGCTCTACGATCGTCGACGCGAGGCTAACGAGTGGATCGCGGCAGGTGTTACGAGTCTTGGCATGCTGTTGGTCGCCGTCCTCTCGTTCTCTCGAGCTCATACGCAGTCGCGAACAACGGTTTCTCCATTCTCCTAAGCTTAGTATAACCCTCGGCGCGACCGTTCCAGCCGGTGATGTTTGTTTAGTGTGTGGCTGCCTTCTTGCCTCGGCATATTGCCGTCGCCTGTCCAGGGTTTTGTAACCTTTGGACTCTAACCTCTCTTAAGAAGACGCGCTGAGCACGCTTTCGAAAAAAAAAAGTTATAAGTTTGGTTGGCTTAAAATTACCATAAAATCTGGCTCCTCAACCGCATCGTTTTTACAGCGCACCCTTGTCCTGGTGTATCGGCTATCGAGTATACCGGAAAAGTATCGTACTTTTCTATGTAAGAACTAAGAAAAGGATTCGTATCGCATTGTTTGTGATATCCCTGCCGCCTATTTAAACCGCTCAATGCTCATAGCTGAAGCAACAAAAAGTGCAGCACGGTTAGCTAATTAAATCTAGTAAGCCAGCCATAAGCTTCACAGGGGGGCGAGCAGCAGTAATGGCGAGCACCAAGCTTGCGTTCCTGGCCGTCGCCGTCCTGCTTCTGCAGTGCGCCGTGGCCCAGCAGGCCGGCACCCCGGCGGTGATGGCGCTGACCAGCTTCGAGGACGGGGACCCCACGGCGTGCGACGGCCAGTACCCCAGCAACGACGACCTCGTCGTGGCGCTGTCCACGGTGTGGTTCAAGGACGCAACCATGTGCCACAGGAAGATCCGCATCACCAACTCGCTGCCCAACGGGCTCAACCTGGTGGCCGAGGTCGTGGACGAGTGCGACACCCAGAGCGGCTGCAAGGACAACATGATCGCCACGTCCAAACGCGTCTGGAAGGCGCTCGGGCTCGACACCAACCTCGGCGAGGTTCCCGTTACCTGGTCCATCGCCTAATAATATATCGAATGCATTGCCGTCGTCGGCCGGGAAAGGAATCGTGTACGTGCCACACGTGCCCGGGAATTTGAGGCTGTGTTTCTGTTGTCTCAGTGTGTCATCACGTACGCACCCCTGCTGTGCGGACGACGAAGTCTATGACTGTTCTTGTGTTGGGGACGGAAGCCACTCTCCAGGTTGGCTCTTCCTAGAATCCTAGATTGGCAGAATAAAATTACTTGCAACTACTTGCTAGCGGTACTAATTTGCAACTTCATCCAGCTGTTGCATGCTGTCAGTAGTCCAAGATTTGAAAGCGTTGGTTTTGTTTTGTCAGTGGCGCGTGTGTTCGTCACGCTCATGCATGTCTGATGGTTAGTCAAATATGGCGATCAGAATTGACTGTGCTCATTTGAGAATCTGAGATCTGTTTACGATGCCAACCATTGAGGGCTGATATTCAAGAACACGATACGGCCGTACGTGGTGAGCTCCGGCCCCGGTTGTTGTTGACTCAGTTGGTCGACAGTAGAGACAAACACTTCCACTCCGATCCACACTGCTACAGAATGAGGCATTGGTCGATGTCCAAAATGGCCAAAAACCTCGGTCTTTTTGCGGCCCGGGGTTAAAGACCCCTTTAACACCGGTTCGTAACACGAACCGGTGCTAAAGGGTCCTGCCCAACAGCTACTGACAGGTGTTGTCGGGGCAGGGACCCTTTAGCACCGGCTAGAGCCACGGGCCGAGGCAAACCCTTTAGCACCGGTTCGTAACACAAACCGGTGCTAAAGGGTAACCCTTTAGAACCGGTTTTTCTCTGAACCGGTGCTAAAGTTCCGGTTTATAGGCCGGTCCCTCCTCCCCTCTGCCCATTTGAAACCGAGAGCACCATTGTTGTTCTTGGAGCTTCTTCTTGCTTGTTCTTCATTTGTTCTTCATCTCCAACGCTCATCGTTGATCTTCTTCGACTCCGTCATCGTCTCTTCGTGTTTGGAGGTGACTAACTTTTGTCTTTCTTGTCTTTTCATGTTGTTTTTGGCTTGTGATGTTCGCATTATTTTTAGTTCAAATCCACGTTGTTATTTTGAATCATTCACATGAATTAGTATCCATATATATATATATATATCATATTTCATGGTTGACCTAGTATTAATGTAGTTTGCAAGAATGAATTATAGTATATTTTTATGATCTTAGAAAGTAGGATAGTTCAAATTAATTGGTTTGTTAATATCACTTGATTTATTTTTATTACTACATATAATGTCCATTGTATCATACATGTTTACTAGTAAATGTGGAATTTATAATTGTTTAAAAATTGAGTATGGATAGTAGATGGCAACCGTGACCGGGTCTTCGGTCTCTCAACGGGTTCAAAAGCGATACCGTCCGGAACTCCCTCTCATTACTTGTGGCAAGTGTGGGCAGAAGATTTTGATGGAGTACAAAGTGTCGAAAGAGGAGTAAACAAGGGTCGTATATTCTACAAGTGTCCAGATCGTAATGTGAGTTATTTCCAGACATTTTCTTATATATATGCATATTTTTTTAAATGTTATTAATTAAACTTTTGATTCTCTCTTTTAATTTCAGTGGGACGGTACCGGCGGATGTACAGGTTGGTACTGGGAGGAAGAATACATTGAACACATTAAGAAATCTTTTGCACAGGTGGTTGAGGCTGAAGGTGGTGAGGCAGTGAGCCGACAAAAGGAGTTCAATGATGTTGATCAAGCGAATGATCTATCTATTATAGTTGGGATTGGACGCGAACTAATTATGTTGCTTAAGTGCATTTTAGTTTTGGTTTTTTTAGTGCTAGTTGCGATTGTATTTGTTGTAGCCAAGCTTTCTTAAATTAATCAACTATGTATCTTAGACATGTTGTGCAATAAGATGAGAAACTATATGTGTGCATTTTTTTCATAATATATATGTTATATTTAATACAGATGGTAACACGTAATTGGATGTATAATGCCGATCGGCGCTCCGAAGAGTTCATTAATGGCGTGCACTATTTCTTAAGTGTGGCCGAGTCAAATAAGAGGGACGGTTTCATGTGCTGTCCATGTGCCGTGTGCAAGAATTTGACGGAATATTCTAACTCAAGAACTCTTCATTCACACTTATTAAAGTCAGGTTTCGTACCAAACTACATTTGTTGGACCAAACATGGAGAAAGCGGGATTATAATGGATGAAGGTGAAGAAGAAGAAGAATTGGACCATGCCAATATTATTGCTCAGTACGGTGGCTTCAATGATGTTGCAATGGGGGGAGATAATGAAGAAGAGGTGGCGGCAGAAGATGATCGGGGCGATGATGCTTTTGGTGATGCCATCTGTGATGCACAAAGAGAATGTGAAAGTGATAAAGAGAAAGCCAAGTTCGAGCGCATGCTAGAGGACCACAGGAAATCGCTATATCCCACCGCTGAAGAGAGGCAAAAAAGCTGGGTACCACACTAGAATTGCTGCAATGGAAGGCAAAGAATGGTACATCTGAGAAGGCATTTGGGCAGTTATTGAAGATCATAAAAAAGATGCTTCCGAAAGACAACGAATTGCCCACCACTACGTATGAAGCAAAACAGGAGTTCGCATGTCCTTTGGGATTAGAAATCCAGAAGATACACGCATGTCCTTTGGGATTAGAAATCCAGAAGATACACGCATGTCCTAATGACTGCATCCTCTACCGTGGGGAGGAATACGAGAATTTGGATGCATGTCCAGTATGTAAGGCGTCACGGTATAAGATTAGACGAGATGATCCTGGTGATGTTGAGGGTGAAGAACGTCATAGGAAGAAAATTCCAGCCAAGGTTATGTGGTATGCTCCTATAATACCACGATTAAAACGTCTGTTCAGGAATAAGGACAATGCAAAGTTGTTGCGGTGGCATAAAGAAGACCGTAAGATAGACAATATGCTGAGACACCCTGCCGATGGATCCCAGTGGAGAGCGATAGACAGAGAATTCCCAGATTTTGCAGATGATGCTAGAAACTTGCGGTTCGCCTTAAGTACAGATGGTATGAATCCTTTCGGTGAGCAGAGCAGTAGTCACAACACTTGGCCAGTTACTCTATGTATCTACAACCTTCCTCCATGGCTATGCATGAAGCGGAAGTTTATTATGATGCCGGTGCTTATCCAAGGACCGAAGCAACCTGGCAATGACATAGATGTCTACCTAAGCCCATTAGTTGAGGAACTTCAACTTTTATGGAGCAAACCAGGAGTTCGCGTGTGGGATGAGTACAAACAAGAGCACTTTGACCTGCGAGCATTGCTGTTTGTAACAATCAATGATTGGCCAGCTCTGAGTAATCTTTCAGGCCAGTCAAACAAGGGATATAATGCATGCACACATTGTTATGAAGACCTTGACTGTGTATTTTTGAAAAAATGTCGAAAGGTCATGTACCTTGGCCACCGTCGGTTTCTTCCTATGAACCACCTAGTACGAAAGAAAGGCAAGCATTTTAAAGGCAAGGCAGACCACCAGACCAAACCTCTCAATCAAACCGGGGATGATGTACTCGAAATGGTCAAGAATATAAAAGTGGTATTTGGAAAGGGACGAGGCAGCGAACCTATTCCCAAGGATGCTAAGGGACACGTACCCATGTGGAAGAAGAAATCCATATTTTGGGAGCTACCTTACTGGAATGTCCTAGAGGTCCGCAACGCGATCGACGTGATGCACCTGACAAAGAATCTTTGTGTGAACTTGCTCGGATTCATGGGTGTCTACGGGAAGTCTAAGGATTCACTTGAAGCACGACAAGACTTGCAGCGCATGAAAGAACGAAACAACCTGCATCCAGAAAAGACAGATGATGGACGTCATTACTTAAGCCCTGCTAGCTACACTCTGAGCAAAGAAGAGAAGGAAAGCATGTTTGAATGTCTTAGCAGCATCAAGGTCCCATCTGGATTCTCCTCCAATATCAAGGGAATAATTAATGTGCCAGAGAAGAAATTTCTGAACTTGAAGTCCCATGACTGTCACGTTCTAATGACGCAATTGCTGCCGGTCGTTTTAAGAGGAATTCTACCTCCACACTTACGTCTAGCCACCGTAAAGCTATGTGCATTCCTCAATGCAATTTCTCAGAAGGCAATCAATCCAGAGCAACTAGCTACTCTACAGAATGATGTCGTTCAATGTCTCGTCAGCTTTGAGTTGGTGTTCCCTCCATCCTTCTTCGATATCATGACACACCTCCTAGTTCATCTGGTCAAAGAGATTCGTATTCTCGGTCCTGTGTTCCTACACAACATGTTCCCCTTCGAGAGATTCATGGGTGTCCTAAAGAAATATGTCCATAGTCGTTCCCGGCCAGAAGGAAGTATTGCCAAGGGCTACGGAACAGAGGAGGTCATAGAGTTCTGTGTTGACTTTATTCCAGACCTTGACCCAATTGGCATTCCTGAATCTCGACACGAGGGCAGACTCAGCGGAAAGGGAACACTTGGGAAGAAAACATATATTGGTACGGGAGACGATTACTTCAATAAAGCACACTACACAGTTCTCCAGAACTCCTCATTGGTGGAACCATATGTTGAGGTACACAAAGATTTCCTACGGTCCCAGTGGCCCGGGAAGAATGAAGCTTGGATAATGCGTCAGCACATGGAAACTTTTGGCGATTGGTTGCACAAAAAATGTCAAGGTGATGAAAACATTGATGAGCAGCTATATTTGTTGGCCAGGCAACCATCATGGCATGTCCTCACATACAAAGGGTACGAGATAAATGGTAACACATTTTACACAGTTGGCCAAGATAAAAGGAGCACCAACCAAAATAGTGGTGTACGCGTGGATGCCACGGATCCAAATAGGAACAGACAAACATATTATGGACGCATAGAAGACATATGGGAACTAGTCTATGCAGCTAATTTTAAAGTTCCTTTGTTCCGGTGCTAATGGGTGAAGATGACCGGAGGTGGGGTAACAGTCGACAAGGAGTATGGGATGACAACCGTGGACCTTAACAATAGTGCGTTCAAAGACGAACCATTCGTCCTTGCTGCAGACGTGAGTCAGGTGTTCTATGTCAAAGATATGTCTACGAAACCAAAGAGAGGAAAAAATGATGACCACTCAATCATCAATGAGCCAAAGCGCCACATTGTCCTTTCTGGGAAAAGAAATATTGTCGGAATTGAGGACAAGTCAGACATGTCAGGCGATTACGAAAGGGATGATTGAATTTCGCCCTTCATAGTCAACAAAGACCCAAGTATTCTGTTAAACAATGAGGATACTCCATGGTTACGGCAGGATCATAACCAAGGGTCATACGTCAAGAAGAAGTTCACTGTTGTGTCGGCTTGACTTTGTATGAAACTATTTTGAGAATTGTGAATTTTGATGTGTGTAACAAACTTTGTATTCATGACTTTGTATTCATGACTTTTCCAATTGTTAGAGATCATCTAATGCAAAAATTGTCATGACTATATGTGTCAATTGTGGATTTTCAACTACAGCTTCCCAAAACTTTGTCAAATGCAAAAATGGTCTATATATGAAATGTAGATTTTGATGAGTGGAACAATATTGGTATTCATGACTTTTCCATTCGAGACCATCTAGGGTTCCGAAACCGCTGCGTGGCTATGAGTTCTATGAAAATTCAAAATTCAGTGGTTCAAACTTTTCCAAATGAAAAGTTGACCATTAGACAAAATGTAGAACTTGATGAGTGTAGCAAACTTTGTATTCATGACTTTTCCATTTGGGACAATCTAGGGTTCGGTCAAAGGGTGTGTTTGTAAAAACCAATGCTTTGACTTTGGTCAAACTTGGTCAAATGGCCCATTTGATGACTTCAAATAAAAAAAGTTTGAATACAAAGTTGTTAGAGATCATCAAGATCTATATTTTATATATTGTCCATTTTTCCATTTGGATAATTTTGAGCCAATCCTAATTACATTTCTATAAAATCCAAGACGGGTTTTGGTCAAACTTGGTCAAATGACAAACTAAATTACTTCAAATGAAAAACTTTTGAATACCAAGTTGTTAGATATCATCAAGATCTAAACTTTTTATATACACAACTTTTCCATTTGAGAAAGTCTAAGTTAACAATACCCACCAAATCTTGAATCTCACACAAACTATATGAAACTATATGTGTCAATTGTGGATTTTCAACTACAGCTTCCCAAAACTTTGTCAAATGAAAAAATAGTCTATATATGAAATGTAGATTTTGATGAGTGGAACAATATTGGTATTCATGACTTTTCCATTCGAGACCATCTAGGGTTCCGAAACCGCTGCGTGGCTATGAGTTCTATGAAAATTCAAAATTCAGTGGTTCAACCTTTTCCAAATGAAAAGTTGACCATTAGACAAAATGTAGAACTTGATGAGTGTAGAAAACTTTGTATTCATGACTTTTCCATTTGGGACAATCTAGGGTTCGGTCAAAGGGTGTGTTTGTAAAAACCAATGCTTTGACTTTGGTCAAACTTGGTCAAATGGCCCATTTGATGACTTCAAATGAAAAACGTTTGAATACAAAGTTGTTAGAGATCATCAAGATCTATATTTTATATATTGTCCATTTTTCCATTTGGATAATTTTGAGCCAATCCTAATTACATTTCTATAAAATCCAAGACGGGTTTTGGTCAAACTTGGTCAAATGACAAACTAAATTACTTCAAATGAAAAACTTTTGAATACCAAGTTGTTAGATATCATCAAGATCTAAACTTTTTATATACACAACTTTTCCATTTGAGAAAGTCTAAGTTAACAATACCCACCAAATCTAGAATCTCACACAAACTATATGAAACTATATGTGTCAATTGTGGATTTTCAACTACAGCTTCCCAAAACTTTGTCAAATGCAAAAATGGTCTATATATAAAATGTAGATTTTGATGAGTGGAACAATATTGGTATTCATGACTTTTCCATTCGAGACCATCTAGGGTTCCGAAACCGCTGCGTGGCTATGAGTTCTATGAAAATTAAATTCAGTGGTTCAAACTTTTCCAAATGAAAAGTTGACCATTAGACAAAATGTAGAACTTGATGAGTGTAGCAAACTTTGTATTCATGACTTTTCCATTTGGGACAATCTAGGGTTCGGTCAAAGGGTGTGTTCATCAAGATATATATTTTATATGATTTTTTTATTTGATGAAAATTATACCCAACTAGCATTCCTAGTGATAAATAACAAAAATAAAAAGTTTTACGTCAATATGATGTGAAAATAAATTTCCAGTTCATCGGATATAGTTTTTGTAAATTTATTGGAATAATATATTTTTGCATTAACAAAATACTAAACATTTCTTACAAAATCATTGCAAATTATAAAAATACAATAAGATATTTAAGTTTAAAAATTTTCATATGTACATTAAAACAAATTACAATATATGTCACTGTTTAAAAAACATTATGCAAAATATTTAATTTACTATACAATTTATAATATAAACTGTATATATAAAACAATTGAAAAAATGGGCCTTTAGCACCGGCCCATAGTGGGAACCGGTGCTAAAGGGTCCTGAAAATTTCAGGAGCCCGCCCTAGCGCGCGCAGGACCCTTTAGCACCGATCCGTGGCTGGAACCGGTGCTAAAGGGTCCGCCCCTATATAAGCCGTCGGCGCCCTGGATCTGGGCAGTTTCCTTCGTCTTCGTCTTCGTCGAGCAGAGACCTCCGCGCCGCCGTCGTCCAGCGCCGCCCGTTCGTCTCCCCAGCGACGCCGTTCGTCTCCAGCGCCGCCCGTTTGTCTCCCCAGCGCCGCCGTTCATCTCCAGCGCCGCTGCAGCGGCTCTCCACCAGATCCTACGTATATTTCTTCATCGATCGCTCGTGTGTATATATATATATATGGATGAATGTCAAAACAGTTTATATGTATAGACTAAAATTGTATATATGAATTGTATAGATATATATGAATACCAACAGTTTATATATATATATATACATACATACACACATATATATATATATGTATGTGTATGTTTGTATATATATATATACTATTATTCTTGTATCATTATTTTATATTATTATTTTGTATCATTATGTATATATACTATTATTTTATATGCACTTAATTATGTACTATTATTTTGTATCATTATATATGCACTTATATTTCATACCGAACAGTTTATATACTATTATTTTGTATTATTATGTATATATATATGCACTTATATTATTCTTGTATCATTTTATAGTAGTATTAATTTTTTAGTACATTATTCTATGTGCAAGTGTATTACTTGGCTTAAAACATATACTATTAGTTTATACTATTATTTTAGTATTATTTTTTATATTATATTTTAGTATATTATTCTAGTATATTACTTGGCTTAAAAGACTTTTTAGTATGTTATTCTAGTATATTATGAATTGTAGTGTTTTGAATTGTTATGAAATATATTGTGTGCTAGTGTTTTGAATTGTTATGAAATATATTGTGTGCTAGTATATTATTCTAGTGTTATTGTCCGTATTATTTTTTTAGTATTACTTTTTAGTTTGGAGCACTCTAGCACTTATATTATTCTAGTGTATTTCTTATTATGTATATATATATGCACTTATATTATTCTTGTATCAATTTGTAGTAGTATTAATTTTTTAGTACATTATTCTATGTGCAAGTGTATTACTTGGCTTAAAACATATACTATTAGTTTATACTATTATTATAGTATTATTTTTTAGTATTATATTTTAGTATATTATTCTAGTATATTACTTGGTTTAAAAGACTTTTTAGTATGTTATTCTAGTATATTATGAATTGTAGTGTTTTGAATTGTTATGAAATATATTGTGTGCTGGTATATTATTCTAGTGTTATTGTCCATATTATTTTTTTAGTATTACTTTTTAGTTTGAAGCACTCTAGCACTTGTATTATTCTAGTGTATTTCTTATCTTATATAGAATATATATATATATGTATGATTGCAGACATAGAAATGGCTGACCGTGCTCATGATGATCCTGAATATATGGAAGATGCCATTCAAAATATAATCGACGACGGTAGTCAGTATTTTATTGCTTACCACGATATCATGCAAGGCAATCCTACTGAGCAACAAAAGGGCCATCCTACTGAGCAACAAGAGGGCCATCCTACTGGCGAGGTATGTAAATATAAATATATATAATTAATGCATCTCTTACATTAGGTTTTAGACTTACTTGGTTATTAATTTAGTATTTTTGTTTCTATATCTATGTGTAGCCTTCTGGATCGACCTCTACGGGGAGAAGCGTACCTCCACGAGGGCCAAAGAAGCCGTTGGAGGGCCGCTATGTAATCTTTGAGTTTGAGATAGCTACAGGCAGACCACTTGGTGAGCATGCAAATAAATATGTTAGTCACTGTGGATATCTTGTGAGAGATCAAATACCGATTAGTGCTCGTGAATGGAGAGAGAAGCGAGGTGCTCCTGAGATCAGTTTTGTCTCTGATCGTGACAAGGAGTTAGTTTAGAAAGCCGTCACAGACGTTTTCACCTTCGACACCAACGATGAAGAGTTGAAGGTGCGAATTTATGACTGGACTATGAAGAAGATGGCAGTACTCTTCCAGAATTGGAAGAAGTCTTTGTACAATAAATATGTTGTTGACACTAGCTAACACCACTTAAATACTAGGTTGTCATCGCTAGCATGGCGCCAGAGTGTACAAAGGTATTTATAAATGTAAAGGCTCTCTAGAAAATAATCTATTCTATCCGCAAGCGCACAGATAAAACACCTCATTGTAGCATTTCACCAGGATAAGTATTCCAGGTATCGTTATTTATAATTTTGCTTAGGGGATCTTAAGAAGATGGAATTAAATCAAAGGGGGCAAAATCTATCAAGGCATAGACTAGAGATAAACTTGCAAGAACATGATTACTAATGAGAAACTCGTCACACAGTCACTTACTTTAGCAGGGGGTAAACCATAAAGATAATGATAATAAAGTATAAGTTCATGGGTAGATAGCACAGCGATTAGAAAATAGACTACTCCTCATATATGTAGGTGATGTCGGATTAGCTAGAGAATGGATTCTAAGTCATCTACTAACTACTAAGTCATAATCTACTCTAGTTATCTACAAGATCATATATAGCATAAAAGACTCTTCATTCATGTATAAGGAACATTGATAAAGTAAATCAGAACATCGCATGACTTACTCCACAATACCGGTTCTGCCTGTCCTATCAACGGAGGGTGGACTATATAAGAATCAACGAAGCTGTCACTATCGCGAACTACCACACGACTCGGCCAATAGGATACATTTGCAGATAAATAACATCTAAGCACCACGCTCACATGTGATCTATCACCTAACTCCCTCGCGACAAGAGCTAAGCGCTTTGCAAACTTATACATAAACTCATTATCAATTAGAACTATATCAAATATAGAACTAGAGCAAACTAAGAACATAATAATTAGAGACATAATGCAATTAGAACAATAGAATTAGAGAAAGATATGAATAATACCAATCTTTATTACCGAAGATCCAAATCCAGAGCGTAGTGCTCTACTTCTCTAATTGCTATCTAATCAAACCTCTAAACTTGAAGGATTAGGGAGTAGCTAATTCTAATTCTCTGTGGGAGAGAAGCTCTAAACCCTAACTTTGATGGCTACCTCTGAATAATGATTTCTCCTCCTCTCCTCCAGGGGCCAGGGGGTCTGGTTTTATAGTCCCCTCAAGTGAACGTGAGCCATTGGATCAAACCGACATAGATTGTATGGTTTAGATTGATCCTTTAGGTCGGTGGAGGATTATCCCGAAGCAGAGTCCTGATTGGACTCTCCACCTGGGCGGGCGCCCAAGGGGGGTGGGCGGGCGCCCAGCCCCCGAGCCCGAATCCCCTCTCGTTCGTTCCCGTGGCTTCTGGATCCTTCTAGATCAAGGAAAATTGCGCGGCACGTAATTATCTCGTTGTAAACATGACATGTGGGCCTTCTCTCCCTATTTTCTGATAAACCCCTGCAGAAATAGATAAACACCAAAGCTCGTGGAATTCTGTCAGATAAAACCCCTATTCTAGATGTTTGTTTTATATTGATCCTTTTTCATGTTTATTTGACTATTAATTTTAGTACTTAAGGACCGTCAACAAACTCCCCCAAGCTTACCCTTTGCTCGTCCCTGAGCAAATAGCTAAACTCAGACGGATCAGGAGTTGCTTCGATGTTTTCTTTCCTGACAGGCACACATGCTTTTACATAAAAATTCTTCCAGATTAAAGTGAAGTGTTATAGAGTTTAGTACATGCACTTAAATCTTAAGTAATCGAAAGACAAAATAGTTAAGTCAAGCACTATCCCTCCTGTTTATACTTCACCTTTGTTCTAGAGTTTTTCATAAGTTTTCAAAATAAAACTCAGAGTTCCCAGCAATGATTCTCTCAAGTCTCTCTATATGTGGTATTTGTGGATCCTTACCATGATATCACTTGCCTATAGCTAATAGAATATTTAAGTGGAGCTCATAGGAGTGAAAACAGCTCATACATATGTTGTCTAATCGAGCCATGGATCCAAAGGAACTCAGCATATAATTAAATCAAGATGTGCATGTGTGATGGAGTAAATGATAGTGATGGTGAAAATGCATAAGTGATAATAAAATTTACTTCTCATTGCTCCTCATATTGCTATCTCTCCTCCTCTTTGATCTTTGCTTTGGGAGAACATGGGCTATCTTTTTTTTTCTTTTCTTTTCTTTTTCTTCTCTTTTTTTTTCAGGTGGGTAGTGGATACCCCTAATTCTACTGTCGGACACTTGTCCATTTTTTCCGCTCAAGTGGGCATCTTTGTACCCCTAATTCTACTTCGGACACTTATCCATTTTTACCTCTCGTCTCACTCTTTTTCTTTCTTTTTCGAGGTTCCGGGCACTTGCCCCTTTTTATTTCCTTGTATATATTTTTGCATAACCCATGCCTCTTCTACATTGAATCTTTTTAGAGAGAGAGAATAACAATATTCGGGACAGTGAGTGATAATATTTTTAGCAATTTAATGATTGATAATGAATGTTGTGGTAGATGCGTGCAAGTGAATATCTTAATTTAACCATATGAAAAAACTCCTAAGGGTCGACACAGCTCGATCAAACTCAATGTAAATATAGTAAAAGATGTTATAGCAAGTATGGCTGTGGTAGGTAGTTTTGTTATGCTAGGAACTCATCATGTGATTTGTAAGTTTTCAAAAATAAATCTCCAGAACTTAGTGTAGTAGGAACAAGATAAACAGTAGCTCAACTTTATATCATGCCTTTCTCTTACCTAGACTTTAGTTTATGCTTTCCCAAAGATAGTAATTTTAGTTTTAGTAATTCCTGGAAGAATTCTAATATAAAAGCTAGGTTCTTGTAAGTAAGCAAACAGAGCAACTGTTCGTCATTTCCATCATGCATATTTTTGGTCTTTTTATTTTTCTAGAGATTAAACTTAGCAGGAAGATAAAGCACACTTATCTACACACTCTTTTTATTTTGTTTTCATGTTTATAGAATGCAGTAAATTAAAGCAAGAAAATATTTATTTGGTTTTCTAAGTTTTTTTCCTTTTAAGATAAATTAAATACTAAGCCAAAATAGAATAAATAAGAAGAGCAAATAGAAACTTACTTGATAAATTGGGGAGAAACTCCCCCAAGCTGGATGTTGACGTCGGTCTTACCCGATGTTCCAGAACCGCATCATGGTTGTGATGTTGTCGTTCATTGTTGTTGTATCTTGTCTCAGCTCTTCTACTGCAGCGGCATGGTCCTGGTTCCATTTTTGTTGCTCTTCCATGAGTCTTCCATGTTCTGCTTGCGTGTTCTGGATGTTGAGGAGGGTGTTGTCGGTACGAGTGAAGAAAGCACCGGCCTCTTGATAGTAGTCATTCGTGAAGGCGTAGGAGGCGTCGGAGTATCGTCCTGCATCAAATTGTGGTGGAGGTCTGGATCCTGAAGCTCCATATGGATCAGTGGAGTACCTGCCCGTATGAAAAGGCGGGTTTGTCCACTGGTGATCTTGGCTCTCCGGCCATGTCTCCTCTGTTGGCTCTTGTGGTTGCGCATGACGAACCCATGGGTCTCGAAGGACTCGTGGATTGTAATCACAATAATGCAGGTGCACTTCTTCTTCTGGTCCAGGGTCAGCTCCATACCAAGTGCGTTCTCGGTGAGTGGTTATCCTTTCAGATGCCACTCGCTGTGGAGTTCTCTGGTTCACTGGTGTTGCTGCAATCTCAATCAAAAAGTTTTGCACAGAGTAGAGGCCAAGGTTCGGGTTAGGTAACCGAATCTTGCCTTTATCATCATATAGCATATACATTATATTCCCCTCTTTCTTTAACATCCGAGCTTGTCTAAATGTGTCATAGCCATGATAAATTCTTAATTCTTCTATGAAATCCAATGATGAGTTTTCTAGTAAGTGAAGATTAGTGGCTAGACGAGTGATAAGTGAAGTACATCCTACTGGTCCCTGCAGACTAGGTATACTAAGCCAATGTGAAACTAATAGTGTAACAGGTGAAGTGGGTACTTTACTAATAGCAGCATATAAAAGTTGTAAATCTCCTACTCTTACTTTCCTAATATCATCACGATAGAAAAGATTGTACCCAAGCCATTTGTGAAACATCCTAAGAGTGGGGTGTTCCATGTCACTGGTTCGGGCTTGACTGTAAAAATTATCTCTAGATATTTCTCTCCAAAACTGGTGTCTCTCAAAATTGGGTAAATCGGAGTCGATGTTTAGGATGCATCTTGAAGAGAAACCAAGATGGTCGCTCAGCTCTCTCCAAGATAACATAATTTCCTGTTTAAACATCCGTAAAACAATTCCCCCCTCATAGTATTGTAAAGTGCAAAGAAATTCGAGGGTGAGAAGACGAGAACCCAGCTCAGTTGTATTCCAAAAATTTGTCCAACCCATCATCTGAAAAATTAAGTCAAATTCAGTGTCCATACCTGTTTCTCGTAGTAGGATTGGATTGATAGTAGGGGTGTGAATAAAATCTTTGTTCTTCAACTGCTGATAGACTTCCTTCTCTCTTCGGGTCTTCAGTCCAAGGTCTCCTATCTTGAGAAGGACCTTAACTTGCTGACCTGATGAAGATGATGGAGCTTGTGTGGGTTTCGGATCGACGCTCATCTCTGATGGCTGTGAGGAGTGTCGGGTTGAACTCCTTGTACCAATGTTCTTAAGAGCCTTCCCTGCATTCTTCACCTTCTTAAACATCTTGCAAACAAAAGTTGGCAAAAACACAACTGGTGGAAAATGTGAGATAAAATGTTAGTGGTCAGCTGTCCGGAGTGTCAGTAGTCCAGGGATTAATTGTTCAAGACAAATTTCTATTTTGGTAGAGCCTCTCCCTAACAACTTTTACTTCCGCTTAGACAACAGGTTCACTACTTGCTAGGTGACAATCACTGTCTCAAAAGATCTCCAACCTTACTCTCCTCTTTCTCTCTACTTTCTTCTCTTCACTACAAGAGCTCCTTCTCGGGAGACTGAGATTTGTGTGGTTTTCTGAAGTGTGTGTGTGAAGAGAAGGAAAGCTGGAGGTGGCCTTTTATAGGCTGAGCAGGGGACAGGGCGGGCGCCCAAGGTAGGTGGGCGGGCGCCCACCCCTGGTGTCCATCCTGGGTGTGCTTCCTCCACTTGCTTCCTTGCTTTGATCTCACGCAAAATAATGTTGTGTTGGTAATGGTTGGACGGTGGAAAGATGTCAGGTGAGTGGAAATATATTGGTGGATGAAATTATGTGATGGGATGTATGTGAGGTGAAGTGTATGACATGTGGGACCCAAAGAGTGTGGGTCATGCTTCTAGAAGATTAACATAAATAAATATAATGCAGGAAAAATCTATGAGAATTAAAACTTAATTAAAATGATAATGGGAAATATTTTTTTGTGCCCCCACAATAATAAATATGGGTTGTTACACACCACAAATATTATTTATATGGGGCTTTTTGATTATTATGACTAATGCAAGAATTAATTATGCAAGAATGAGAAAATTGATAATGCGGGTAAATACCGATTTACCTCCCGGTGAGGGTTTGGGATTTTTAGGTCCCCCAAGCTGGACCTCCAAATCTTTTAATCTTCTGAGTTTCCTTCCTCCGGAGATGGTGTCTCCAGTGGTTCTTCTTGAACTTCCTTCACTGTAGAGTCTCTCTCTGGTCTGGGTTTGAATGTGAAGTGTTCTTGACCGTTTATGTTGAACTTGATTTCTCCTTTTCCGACATCAATGTGGGCATTGGCAGTGCTCAGAAATGGCCTTCCAAGGATGATGGATACTTTTGAGTCGGGACTCATGTCCAGTACTACGAAGTCTACTGGCACCAGGAAATCTCTGATCTTGACTGGAATGTTCTCGGCGATGCCCAACGGGTGTCGAACCGATTGATCCGCTAGTTGTAGGCACATTGATGTTGGTTCTAAGGTTGCATGATCAAGCTTTTTGTAGACTGATGCTGGCATCACACTGACACTTGCTCCGAGATCACAAAGTGCATTGTTGAAGTGTTGGTTTCCGATCGAGCAATCAATAGTGGGACATCCGGGGTCTTCCTTCTTCTTTGGTGGTTTATTGAGGATGGCCGCACTACATTCTTCTGTCAGCTTGATAACCTCAGTGGTGGGCAGTGGTCTCTTCTTGTTAAGAATATCTCTGATGTACTTTGCATATGTAGGTACCTGTATGGCATCGAGCAGAGGTATGTTGACATATAATTTCTGAATGACCTCTACAAACTTACCAAACTGCTCATCCGACTGGAGTCCTCTGTTTCTTCTGGGAAATGGCAAATAGTTGGTGTCGTAAAAATCTTTCCTCATTTCTCCAGTTCTTGATGGTTGGAGCAGATCTTCTGCTTCAACTGGGCTTTCTTCTTCTATCACTGCTGGTTGCACTGGTGCTGATGTTCTTTGTTTCTCTTTTGGGTATGGTGGATCTCTGGTAGCTTTACCTCCTCTAGTAGTTATATTCTTTACCTGCTCAATGTTAGTAGCAACAGGCAGTGCAGCAGCTATCTTTATTAATTTAAGCTCTACCCTTTTATTAAGAGTGTTTTGCTCATCAAAGGCAGTTAGTAGAAAATCCATTTTATTATATATATCTTTTAGAGATGATTCATTTGTATCTAGCCTTTGTTTAACTTCATCATTAGTTTTGGTTTGTTGAGCAATTATCTCTTTTAATGAAAGTTGCTTGACAGTATTACCTGAATTCATACCTTTGCTATTGGGTTGACTCAAAGTTGGTTGATATTTGTATGCTGTCTCAATGGCCCTTTGATCTTCTTTGAACTTGGCCCTCTAGTCAATCCAATAGAGAAAATTTTCCATCTTAGTTGATAATGCTTTTACTTCTTCTGGTATTTCTTCAGTTTGATGACAATGTTGATCTTTATCTTGGAACCAGCTTTGGTTTTCTGCTATCTTATCCAAAAGTATCTCTGCTTTTCCAGTTGTAAGTTCCAAGAATGATCCTTTAGCAGATGCATCTAGGCACTGACGAGCCTTCTGGGTTAATCCATGGTAGAAGGTCTGCATAAGTAACCATGTGGCCATTCCATGGTGAGGACAATCTGATATGTATCCTTGAAAACGCTCCCATGCTTCTGAAATGGCTTCTGTCTTCTGCTGTTGGAAACTGACAATATTTCCTCTTAAGGCAGTTGTTTTGCCTATAGGGAAAAACTTTGATAGAAAGGCATCTGACAAGTTCGTCCAGTTGTTGATGTTATCTTGATGAGTGTAGAACCACTTCCTCGCTTTTCCTTCTAGTGAGAATGGGAAAAGGCGAAGTAGTATGACGTCTTTGTCAACTCCGTTGATGTGGATTGTGCTTCCAATTTCTAAGAAATTCTGCAAGTGTGCACTGGCATCTTCATGTGCCTTTCCACTGAATTGTGTAGCTTGCACCAGATTGATGAGGCTTGACTTGAGCTCAAACTCAGGTATTCCTTCTTCTACTGCAAATCTTGGACCAGTTGGAATGTTGTCAAGACTTGGAGCAGAGAATTCTTGCAAGGTCTTTTGTGCCATAGCTTCAGCAATTGGTAGCTAGCTTCTTCTTCTCTTGATTGCTTTGGTTCTGATGATGAAGAGTTGAATGCACCCAAAGTCAATCCTGTTATACCCTGTATAAAAATATAAACATAGAAAAACAACAGGGTGAACCTGCCAAAGCAGCGGTGCCTTGTTATGATTTCTCACTTAGTAGCTGTTTTTATGCAATTATTTCTCTATAGTCTAGTCTAATATTTTATATGAATAACCTTGATTGATTTTCTGGCTTCCCTTAATATTACCCTTTTGTTCCCTTTTATGACTTATTCCTGAGACTCGTATAATTTCTATAATGTTCCCCGGCAACGGCGCCAGAAATGCTTGTTGACACTAGCTAACACCACTTAAATACTAGGTTGTCATCCCTAGCATGGCGCCAGAGTGTACAAAGGTATTTATAAATGTAAAGGCTCTCTAGAAAATAATCTATTCTATCCGCAAGCGCACAGATAAAACACCTCATTGTAGCATTTCACCAGGATAAGTATTCCAGGTATCGTTATTTATAATTTTGCTTAGGGGATCTTAAGAAGATGGAATTAAATCAAAGGGGGCAAAATCTATCAAGGCATAGACTAGAGATAAACTTGCAAGAACATGATTACTAATGAGAAACTCGTCACACAGTCACTTACTTTAGCAGGGGGTAAACCATAAAGATAATGATAATAAAGTATAAGTTCATGGGTAGATAGCACAACGATTAGAAAATAGACTACTCCTCATATATGTAGGTGATGTCGGATTAGCTAGAGAATGGATTCTAAGTCATCTACTAACTACTAAGTCATAATCTACTCTAGTTATCTACAAGATCATATATAGCATAAAAGACTCTTCATTCATGTATAAGGAACATTGATAAAGTAAATCAGAACATCGCATGACTTACTCCACAATACCGGTTCTGCCTGTCCTATCAACGAAGGGTGGACTATATAAGAATCAACGAAGCTGTCACTATCGCGAACTACCACACGACTCGGCCAATAGGATACATTTGCAAATAAATAACATCTAAGCACCACGCTCACATGTGATCTATCACCTAACTCCCTCGTGACAAGAGCTAAGCGCTTTGCAAACTTATACATAAACTCATTATCAATTAGAACTATATCAAATATAGAACTAGAGCAAACTAAGAACATAATAATTAGAGACATAATGCAATTAGAACAATAGAATTAGAGAAAGATATGAATAATACCAATCTTTATTACCGAAGATCCGAATCCAGAGCGTAGTGCTCTACTTCTCTAATTGCTATCTAATCAAACCTCTAAACTTGAAGGATTAGGGAGTAGCTAATTCTAATTCTCTGTGGGAGAGAAGCTCTAAACCCTAACTTTGATGGCTACCTCTGAATAATGATTTCTCCTCCTCTCCTCCAGGGGCCAGGGGGTCTGGTTTTATAGTCCCCTCAAGTGAACGTGAGCCATTGGATCAAACCGACATAGATTGTATGGTTTAGATTGATCCTTTAGGTCGGTGGAGGATTGTCCCGAAGCAGAGTCCTGATTGGACTCTCCACCTGGGCGGGCGCCCAAGGGGGGTGGGCGGGCGCCCAGCCCCCGAGCCCGAATCCCCTCTAGTTCGTTCCCGTGGCTTCTAGATCCTTCTAGATCAAGGAAAATTGCGCGGCACGTAATTATCTCGTTGTAAACATGACATGTGGGCCTTCTCTCCCTATTTTCTGATAAACCCCTGCAGAAATAGATAAACACCAAAGCTCGTGGAATTCTGTCAGATAAAACCCCTATTCTAGATGTTTGTTTTATATTGATCCTTTTTCATGTTTATTGGACTATTAATTTTAGTACTTAAGGACCGTCAACATATGTCAAGAAAAACGAGACTCCAAATTTCAACCTCAAGCAATATGTAAAGCTGAGGGCCTTCTGGGATGACTTTGTGCAGTACAAAACATCAGAAGAGGGCGAGGAACGAGCCAATAGAAACAAAGAGAATGCCAGTAAAAAGACATACCACCATCATATGGGATCAGGTGGTTATAAGAGTGCTGTTCCCAAGTGGGACCGAATGGAACAGGAGATGCTTGCTAGGGGGGTTACACCCGAGACAATAGCAAAGAATTGGAGCGAGCGCTCCAAGCATTGGTTCTACGGTCATGGGGAAAGCGTGGACCCAGACACCGGGGCGCTAGTTTGGGGCCAAGAAATCTCTAGAGCAGCAGAGAGACTAGTTCGTGCACGAGAGGCGGTTCAGTCTGGTGAGTTCAGGCCTAACAGGGAGAAGGATGAACTCACCTATACGCTTGAAAATCCTGAGCACGGTGGGCGTACGAGAGGCTATGGGGCAGTTCCGTGGCTGTAATCATTCCAAGCCGATCAAGATACCTACAAAAGCCGCCAGAGAAAGAAGGATGAGGAGGTAGAGCGGATCCGCCGCCTCGAAGCTTTTGTTCTGCAGTCACAAGAGCGCGAGAAAGCTCGTGAAGAATGGATGCAGGCAGAGATTCAAAGGCAAGTGCAAGCAGCACTTAGTCAAATGACGAAAGGGCAAGGTACATCACAGCCTGAGGTCAATGTTAGCCCCCCAGGCCAGTTGAAAAGCAGCTGCGCATCCACAGAAGTACCAACCATTCAGGATGACATGAAGCTACACTTCCCCGTGGATGATGTCACAGAGGCTTTTACTACCTGTGAGCTGCATGTACCAGATGGGAATGCCACCAAAAAGGTGGCTATCGCTGTTTTCAACCCTATCGACCGAACGAGAACTCCAAGAATCCATAATCGACCAGTACCTGGTGGATATGCTAGCGTCTCGGTTGATAGGGTTGAGAAAGGTTGTGGCAATGTGCCACTAGACATAGAAGGAGGAGACGGAGAGAAGACCTTAGGTGAAGCTGAGAAGGCATTTATTTGTTGGCGCAAGCGCTTCATAATTATTCCTCAGCATAGGTTTGTGTGTGATTTTACTTCTTATATTATTTATTATGTATTGAAATTAAAAAAAGTTTGCTCACAAAACTTGTAATTGTTTTCTTTACAGGGACTCCTCGAACCTAAGTCCAGTTCTCTCCCCAGCGCATCATAGTGCTGCGGGCGGTGACAATGCTGGATCTCCTCCAACACCTGCGGTGGCCACACCGACCCCGCCACCGCCTCCACCACGGTCTCCACCTCCTCCACCGAGGTCTCCAACTCCTCCATCGAGGTCTCCAACTCCTCCATCGCGTTCTCCAACGCCAAATAGATCGGCCCCACCACCTCCACCGCCTGCACCGCTCTCTCCAAAGAGTGCACGGTCGGTCCCCTCGCCTCCAAAGCGAGGTAGTAAGAAGCGGTCCGCCCAAGAAGGACCGAAGTCATCGGTCCCACCTCCAAAGAAGGCTGCCTCAGCAAAGAGAGCTAAGACGCCAGAAAAATTACCTTACGAAAAGAGTGAAGAGGAGGTAATTGCTACATCCAAAGCTGAGGTCCAACAATTTTTTGATAAAATAAAGGAGGATAGGAAAAAACGGCTTAACCCAGAAAAGCCGTATTTTTATGTGAAGCCATCGGAACTGAGGCAGAAGGTGGCGGACCATCAAAAGAAGCAACGCGAAGCTCAGAAAAAGCCAGCACTTTCGGACTATGAGCGGTCTCTGGTCAAGTCTTCACAGCCTACTAAGAAGAGAAGAGAGTAGGAAAGGGGGTCCCACAGCTCGGAGAAGTATCAAAACCGGTGCCCCCTTTGATTGTGCCAAATCAATACGGCTCAAATGAAGACTTGATGCCAAAGAAATCCTTAGCGTTGTCTGAGCTAGACTCGCTTGAGCGTTACTTTGGATAGAGCGGTTTAAATATGAAAGAAATTGCCGCCATTCTTGGATGCCAAACATTTGAAAAAGCCGAGGTAGTTGATCAATGGAGGGCAAGATATGAACCGGGCAGGAGTCTATTCGACCCTAAGCGTTTACACGAGCTCGGCACACAAATGTTTGCAATAAACAAATGGTGCATTGAGGCGTCTAAAAGGGGAGAGAATTGGATTTCTGTTCGTATTAGACAACATCACTACTTCCGTGGAGATGACCTCATATACGTGCAGTTCGAAGAATTGCACCAATTATGCCACCTCGACGCTCTTGACAAATCTCTTGTCAGCTGCTTTTGTCTGTAAGTATTTTTTTCTTTTTATTATACTTCTAACTTCTTTAATTACATGTATATAATCCTTACACACTTAGGATTTGTATGTATATATGCAGGCACCAAAAATGTCGATCTCAAAGGTACGTAATGTCGATCTCCGCTACAAAAATATCATAATATGACTCTGTAATTATTAGTTCACGATCCACAATGGCTGTGTATAGGGTTTGGGAAAGATTCATTGACCGTGAACATCTCAGTGGATGTAAAGCGCCGCTTAACATAATACATCCACAAGTAAGTTCTACTAGCTAACAAACTTTCGCTAACTTTTAGCCTTCTTATTGTCGTGGTCGTGAATATTTTTATATATATATCGTACAATGGTGTTTAAGACAAGAAGGGGGAACAATCTATGTGCATATTACGTGTGCAAATTCATGATGGCACAAGTCAATCAAACACCCACAGAGACGCTCAGAGTACGTTACATGTCTCTTTTCATTATCTTCTGAATTATATTGAATAACTTAGATAACTAATACCTTTTTTATTTATTTCAAATTAAAGACGGAATGGCTGAGGGAAAAGGTCCTACAACAAGACCGAATCAAAGCTATCCAAGAGACGATAGCAGGATTTCTCCGCGACCAAGTGATCAATCCAAACGGCGAGTTTCACTTCAACGACAACGAAACTCTTATTCCAAACAACGATGATCATTTGTATCGTTTGTAGACATTGGGAGAAAAAACTCTATGTATATATGTGTTACGAATTTTGTACATATAAAACTATATATATATAAAGCTTTTTACATATCTATTTAATTTTTGATGTGGTCTATTCATTTTATTATAGGCAAAGCTTAATTATTCCGCTAAGCCTATAATTTTCATTTATATATGTTTAATATGCGTGTAATATAAATATATTATTGTATCAGCAAAACTTGTATTGAAAAACCTATTATTATATATTATATATAAACAATAAACAGAACCGAAGAAGTAAACCAAAAAGAAAAAGAAAAAGAAACCCTTTAACACCGGTTGGTAATACCAACCGGTGTTAAAGGGTCCTGCAACGTGGCAGCCCTGGCAGGACCCTTTACCAACCGGTGTTAAAGAGGGGTGCTTTAGCCCCGGTTGCCAGAACCGGGACTAAAGGGTGGGCCTTTAGTCCCGGAAGGGCAGCCCCGGCTCGGGAACCGGGGCAACAGACCCTTTCCGACCGGTGCTAATGCCCGATCATGCACCAGTGCCACATATGGAGTACTTAATGTAAATTCACATTTACCGCGCCATTTAAATTGAACGTCCACACTAACATATTTTCTTACCTCGAG
This sequence comes from Sorghum bicolor, assembly GCF_000003195.3. Classification (NCBI taxonomy): domain Eukaryota; kingdom Viridiplantae; phylum Streptophyta; class Magnoliopsida; order Poales; family Poaceae; genus Sorghum; species Sorghum bicolor. The sequence goes on along the minus strand of NC_012870.2, from coordinate 19,384,960 downwards.
CGTACTATAGGTTGTCATAACCTAGCTTCGTTCTGTCAGATCCATAAACTAGACTAATCGACGAGTATGTCAAACCCTAATATATATTGTGCTATCCTGACCACTTGTCTTCTTTCCTTGCTTCAGTTGTAATAAAGTGCCGTGAGCCTCTAGGAGTGGGTAAACCATATGTCTAATTTAAATTAAATTCTAGGGCTTGAATTAAACTACCATTAGAAAAATCATAAACTACTCCCACAAAATATGCATTTAAGTTTTTTCTACTGCGCTCAAAAAAAGTTTAACAACCTAGAGGCAATCTTATTAACTAGTACGTCTATCTAATATAGAAAGGTAAATGCCAAAAAAGAAAAGCACAAGCGAGAAAACCCAATAAATCGTAGTACGTGAGTAATAAAGAATTAAAGTCATAGATGGTAAATTTTCTGAGACGCGACCATATATATCCTATATATGGTATTGATTGTCAAACCGTGACCTGCAATCTACATTGATCTCAACCGAGGTACACTCCCGGTCATAGTGTTGAATTTGCCATATACAAGGCATCTATACTAACCGAAGGCTAGCAGTAGTGAGTCATGAAGTCTCACCAGTCACCACGGTTATCCGGCTGTGGGCTCTTCCGATCATCTCTTGATGTCGTCTACACTAGAAAGCTTCTCCACACGAGGGATGACTCTAACAATCGTCACCCAAAATACAAGACCCATTTGTCTTTTGGGTAGCGCTACAGGTAGAAGGTTCCATACCTATTTTTAGTCTTCTCCAACAACAAGACCTAAAAGACAACACTCTCTGCAAATGGGTCTCGAGGAGAGAGGATACCCAAATTTGGGTTATGCCTCTCCTGATACCCAAAATAGGTCTTCTGTATGGGTACTCTGTTGGAGGCTATAGGTATTGTGTTGGAGACCCATTTTAGGTTTGGGTTCCCAAATGGGTCTCCTGTTGGAGATAGCCACACATTGATATGAGGTCGCTCCACGAGGGTCGTTGTCTAGAAGGCCACACGCGTTCACTAAAAGGTTATAAAGACCTCAAGTGCTATGGGCTCTAGCTCACCGATATAAACGACACAATAAATCCATTTTCTCAAAGCTCTTAAGCTCAATGTCTAAACCTCACAAGGATACACTGTAATGTCTTTTCTGACATTGGATGTGATATTGAATGACTTGAGATGGTGGATGGAGTGTACGTAGAAACACATGCTATAGTTTGTCTTAGCCTTGAAGCACTCTAGCTAGCATGCTCATTGGAAGAAGTCTGCCAGTTTTCTATTGCAATCATTTCATTAAGAAAAAGATAGTAGTTTCGTTGTAGTAGCAACATATGTCCTATCATATGGTAAGATATATCAACACTATATCTCCTCTAGACAACAACACTAGTTGGGGTATGAGTATGAATTTCAATTTCTTGCTCTAGCCTTGGAATACCTAGTTGTTAACTTAATTCGTAAGAACGGATGAACACCCTAACTTCATATAATCATGCTCTAGCTTTCCTGACGTGTAACAGATTTGAGTTACTCTTTGAAGTAGACATGAAATTCTGACTACTACTGTTTCTATCATCATTTGCAATCTGTTCAAAGAAAAGATGGTCGCGAGGGCCGAGGAATATATACCAAAATTATATAAGTAAAATTTTAAATTTGACTTGAACAAGAACTTAATATAATCAATCTCTGCAATAATCTGTGAACACAGCCCCTTCATGTGTATTTAAAATATCAAAGCCTAGCTCAAACATTAAATTTAGGTACAGAATTATACTGGCATGATCCAACTGCGCTTGTAGAGAGTAGAGATCATTTTAGATGAGGTAGACTTAAACAACCATCTCTGAAAATCACTCAAATTTTTTCTTGTTAAAATTGGTATAATAATTTCTCACGAATATTTAGGCCCATAAATGATTTAAATCTAAAGTTTTCAACTAGAGTTGTAGATGTAGCTGACCTCTCCATAATTTTAATGTAAAATTTATCTTCATCTGACTTAATGTTAAAAAAGTTATCAATTTTACATATGTACCATTTTGAATCGTATTTTTAGTGGCAGGTTTTTTTAGAGCAACTGCCATATAAGAAATCAATTTGTATCAGCACCGTACCTTAGAGAAACTCTAAGAGATTAGCTAAAAGCACTAGCCAAATTTACTAATTTAGCTATTCTCTAAAATAGATTTGACAAAAACAGACTTTGTAAAGGATGGCTAATGAGTTAGGCTATCCAAAAATAGAGAGCGAATAAGGTGGGATGGAGAACTACTAAATTTGAAGAGTGGTTTACAGAGTCTGTTGGAAACTTTTTTCCTTCAACAATAGCTAAATTTACCTTTAGAAAATGATTTAGCTAATCTCTTGAAGAACTACTAATTTATTTTAGAGGTTGGCTTATTAGAGCATCGCCAATAGATGTGCTAAATTTGTTTTGGAGTCTATTTTAGAGTTTAAACAGCAAAAATGAAGCTCCAACAGCTATTGTTTCACAATTTCTAAATTGGCAAGCTAGCCATCCTGTCTTTTCCGGTGGCCATAAAAAGCAAGCCTGCTTGCTCGCCATATTCCGATTTTCCAGTGGTGGCTGCATATTTCGCATGTGCGAGCTCCCCTCCCACACGTCAATTTGGTCAAGAAGCCTCTGGTTCGTCTGATCGGGCAGCCTGGTGGGTGCACGAACAACAACAACCACGAAGGGTCGTCGAGTGATTGAGATTTTGATCACCTGTCTCTCGACGATGCAAGTTTAAATATAGAAAAGCAAAAAAAAAGCTAAGTTGTTGGAGTAGCATACTTTTTTAGGACTTGTCTATTTTACATAATGGCTAAATAGTAGAATTTAGCTAATGCTTTAGAACAGCTCTTGGGGATGCTCAAAGTTGTTATTTTAGAACACAAGATACAACACCTTTTGGATTCTCTTTTCCTATCAGATATGAAGATTCAACGATACATATAGCTTTTCTTTTGGAGTTGCTCTGATGATAACTAGCTCTAAAAATATGACGACCACCATTAGAAACCAGATTTTTAGCTGTTGTCTTATGACAAGTGTCTCTAGAAATAGGACTATGTGGCATAACATCTCTAAGAGTACACCACATCCCTTTCTCATCCATATATTTTTTTGGAGAAAAAAAGAAAAACTCTTTTGCAAGAGTATCTCATATTCCTTTCCCATTTATTGGCAATTGACAAATAGGCTGGTATCGTGCGTAAAAATACGTGCAACCTTTATCACGCGCGTCGCTCTTCTTCGCGCCATCTTCTATAGGTGGAAGGGTGTGGGAAAGGACAGAGAGTAGGAAAAAGTTCATGATGCAAATGTACAAGAGAAAAAAAATACATAAAAGTGGTTATGATAATTTAGAAATTGTATAGGATTCCTTAATTTAGAAATTGTATAGGATTGCTTATGTAAAATTGTCTTCTATTTAGAAGTGGATTATTACAAACTCTTGGAGATGGACTTCTTGTTTCTCCCAATATATTTTTAAAAAGTACAAAACTACATGATTTGTGAGGAGAAAAATAAGTTACTCTTAGAGATGCTCTTAATACCTGTCAATATATATATTTTTTAAAACAACCGCTAGTGAAAATAGGACTTTCTTCTAGTGGTCGTGTTACAGATCACAAGTGGAAATATATAATTTCACGGTTCTTAGACATAGACACTGACTGACGTTTACTTTTGTGTGTACCACTAGTGAAAAAATAGGATGGCGTTAGTGAAAAACATTTCTTTTAATATTCTATTACATAAAAAGTACATATGTTTAACAACGGTTGTGATAGTTTCCCAAGGCATCTCTACGGGTTATGATCGGTAGCATGGCGTGCACAAGGGTGTGCGGGCCGTGCGACTGTACAGGGCCTCAAATTTTTAGGGGTCTCAAAATTATAGCTCATTAATAATTAATATTAAATAATTTATGTTAACTTTTCTGCGTGGAGTTTATGATAAATACTTGTGCCAACTATAAAAATTGCTACATTATTTCTTCTTATTTAGCACCATATAGTTTTATGTAAGTCGTTTTTTCATCAGTCTGCCTACTCTGTGTGTAATTCAACTTGCTGAGTCACGTCTCCATAGGATAGCTAAGGAATCTCGAGTCAATACTCAACCGCTAACACTATAAAGTGCAAAATAAAGAGCGTTGGCGATGGATATTGGAAGAAGGTGTGTTGGCAAGTGTCAAACTATATATTATAGTGTCATGGATCCATAAAACAAATGAGATAATTGGTACTTGGAGGCTAGAAACCAACAAGTAGCCGAATTCTTTTAAGATATACCTATAATTCGTGGCTTGTATAGAAAATATTCTTAGTTACCTAGTGCTATAAGTCAGCCTATTTTAGATCTTAGAACATGGCCTTAATTTTTGCCGGCACGGCCCTGGTAGCATGCATCAATATCAGTTGATAACCGCAAAATGGGTGTAGGGATGCTACAATCCCTCCTCCGGTCTGTGACAAATCAGATGTGAAGAAGTAGTAATAGTTGTAAAGACCATTTCTTTTGTAGTGAAGGATGAGGGGAAAAAAAGAGATATACGAGCCGATAAAACCAGAACGTACGTTGTGATTGCAAAATGATGATTGAAATTTGAAAAGAACAAATGACCCTTGATCTCGAATAAACAGGATTACATATTTATACAGTCCCAGAGGTTGTTGGCATGTTCAGAAGGGGTTATTTGGAACTTTCAGAGAAGGTTCCAGACGGTCGCGTACAGCTACTAATGACGTGATTTGTGATCACTGGTAAATTATTTCTGACGATATGGACATGAGGACATCATTGCTGACCCCGTCATGCCCGTTCCAATAATAGCGGTTAGTGGGGCTTCTAGCTCTCTCTTTACATTGGAAGTCACATATATTCCCCCCTTGGATATTACCGCTGTAATAACATGTGCGACACCATGAAAAAATCCAAAACCATCGATTTACCACGGACCTGTCCCCGTCCAGTATCGAGTGTACCGAAGAGTATCGTAGTGGTATTCAAAGAAAACGGATTTGTAGCATCTCAGTCCTCAAACAACGACGATGCGATATGATTGACACGTGGACTCAAGTGCATCGATCGTGGCTCGACCGCACGCGCGCCTACTTAAACCGCTCGAGCCGCACAGCTCAAGAACCACGGCAAGTGACCAAGTGCAAGTGCAAGTGCAAGGCTAGCTAGCTACAGTACAGCTGACGAGAAAAGGGGGTAGCTAGAGAGCTAGCTGTTAGCAATGGCGAACGCTACGCTTGCCGTCGTGGCGCTGCTTGTTCTGGTGCAGGTTTCGTGCGGCGTCGCGCGGCATCACCACGAGCACCACCCGGACCCGTGCGGCGGGGACGACGACTCGGTCGGCCTGATGGGCCACAAGGACAACGGCTGCTCGTCGCCGGCCGTGTCGCGCCACGGTACGCGCGCGGTGATGACGGTGAACGGGTTCCAGAGGGGCGAGGACGGCGGAGGCCCGTCGGAGTGCGACGGGCACTACCACAGCGACAACGACCTGATCGTGGCGCTGTCCACGGGGTGGTACGCGGGAGGGAAGAGGTGCCACAAGAAGATCCGCATCACGAGCGTGCAGAACGGGCGCACCGTGGAGGCAACGGTCGTGGACGAGTGCGACTCCCGCCATGGCTGCAAGACCAACATCGTCGACACGTCCAAGGCCGTCTGGAAGAAGCTAGGGCTCAACACCGAAATTGGCGAGGTCCCAGTCATCTGGTCCGACGCATGAAATAAATGAAACCAGCCGTCGATCGCGCGGAGGGCGGCCGGTGGTCTTGCATGCCGGCTGGCCGCCAGCAAGGGGAAGGACGAAGACATGTTCTTTGATCAGGTCCCTTTGCCCCTGCAGTTTGCTTGTTGTTGTTGTTGTCATGTACGTGAGAGTCTATGATTGTACCTGCGTCTAGAGGATGACAGGACGGTACAGTTGATGTGTGTGTCGTTTGTGTCCATTATTGCTACTCTCGAGGCATGCTACCTAGGTAGCAAGAGTGTGGCAGAATAAAACTACTTGCATGGTGTACGCGACTTGTCATGTAAGGTTAATTAAGGCGTTCCTGTCAGCCTCAGTGTCCAAAAACCACGTGTTTGTTCATATCGCGTACGTTAATTGTTCACCACTCAGTTGTTTCTAAATGTTGTAAAACACGTTGACAACAGTTAAAATCTGTTTCTCTCTCCGTCTCTTAAGAACGACTCAATAGGTTAAAATAGAAGAATACAAAGACACAAGATAGAAGAACTATTCTTTATCCTTACTAAGTGGTTTACAATATTGTTGGGTTACTATAACCATGAGGCCGGATTTTTACCGTAACATACGGTAAAAATTCTCATGGTTATAGTAACCCAACAATATTGTAAATATTATCGTAAATTAGTATATAAAATTATTCTAAATAAAGGTGGCTATAAAATAACTTTTTTTTAGCTGGCTACTGAGTATACTTTTTCTATATATATAACACTATGAAAATGAGTAGGACAAAGGTAAAGCTCCAAGCAAACAATTGTTTACAATACTGAAACATAGTAAAACAAATTTTTAAAAAAGCTCAGCGGTACTACAGTGAGGTCGTGCAATAGGCCAGAAAATGAAGCAATATACTGCTTTTAGGTGCTGAATTCTAACCAATTTTTAAGCAAGGTACTACAGTGTGAGCCTCTTCACATGAACAGGTGACGACAATGTTCGAGACTTTGCTGCTGGCTCTCCAGGCGTGGATAGGGTCTGATCTAATGGGAGGACAGCACGGTCTGCCGCCAGTGTGTCGAACAATCCACCGAACCCAGCGACGTGGAAGTGCGGCGCCGCGTGGTGAAGCTTCACCGAGGTTGACACAAGGCAGCGAGGGGAAAAGAAGGGCGATGCGCGCGATAGATGAAAGGGTGTTGTATGAGTCGCCGCTGCCGTGTACTCGCCGAGGCTTCCGTTATCGCCGCCGCCGCCTCCTCTAGGAGATGGATCGTGGTTTGTGGATATGAATCTCGGCTGCATAGGGCGAGGATATATACGGACCCATATTCTAATATTATATTTGTTTTTATATTTCTGTCGGATTCGAATTTAAATACGGATAGTGTCAGCCAATATTGAATAGGATATGATTGGATGTCGACATCATAAATATATTTGAGTATTCGGATACGGATGCGATATTAGATGTTGAATATCTGGACTTAGATAAGGACAGATTTAAACTCTTCTAAACAGATTCGATCTTGAATACGGATAGAAAATATCCGTACCGTTTTCATCTCCGGGTACCTGTGTAGGGGTGCAAGCCACCCTGGGCCTGGGTATGAGCGTTCAGGTAGGAAATTCTACAGAGAAAAAAAAGACTGAGGACACTTACAATGCAAACTCTATCATAGAGTCTAAAGTTATTTATTACCTTGAACAATTGTGGACTTAGAGTCTAAATAAGATTTGGAGTCTTATTTTTTCTACCTCTTTTTTCAATAAATATGCTGCCACATTAGCAAAATACCATAAATAACATGTAATTAATTGTCTTGGATTCTGTGATAAAGTCTTGCATTGTGTGAGTGCCCTGAGGAGTCATCCTAGCTAGAGAGAAACATGCGTAAATGTTTACTAATTTCTGGACCCGCTTGTTAGATCATGCATGATAGATGATTTAGACACGTTAAATCTAATTTTAATGTAGACCTAAGCAATAAGAAGGTGGGTAGAAAACATAAAATAAGAGGCTCTTGTCAGATCACGATAGATAATTTAGATACGTTAAATCTAATTTTTAATGTAGATGTGTAAGTGATAAGAAGTAAGTTGTTGGGTAGAGAACCTAAAGTAATAGGCTATTTTCAATTCTTCGCTCTTCGCTCTTTTATAGTATATATAGAAATAGAATAGAAGATATAGATAGAATAAGTGAAGAGTGTTACAAATAAACTACTTTGCAGTGTAATGACGACACAGCTAGCAGCACGCCGGCATTTCCAGGATGCCCCTTCGCCGCGCCCATCCAACGGGGTTATTCTGCACCCTCGTGAAAGGAAACTTTTATTCGACCTCTCTCCACTATCAAGCGGAGATGAGTCGATCTAAATTAAACTATCTGTAGTAGTATAGTAATTAACTAGAGGCAGGGCACAACCGCACGCCGTACGTGCACCCATATCCAAGATCCAACTCGGTGTGTGACGTGCGAATTCAGGCGTCGGACCAGGTGACGGGGACCTCGCCGACGCTAGTATCGAGCCCGAGCTTTTCCCAGACGGCAGGAGAGGAATCCACGATGTTGTCCTTGCAGCCGCGGCCGGAGTCGCACTCGTCCACCACCTTGGCCTCCACGGTTTTCCCGGTGTCCTTGCTCGTGATGCTGATCTTGTTGCGGCACCTCTTCCCTCCCGCGTACCACTGCGAGGACAGCGCCACGACCAGGTCGTCGTCGTCGTGGTACTTGCCGTCGCACTCCGACGGGCCTCCGCCGGTCCCGCCCTTCTGGAACCCGTTCACCGTCATCACAGCAGAGGTGCCGCCGCTGCCGCCATCGTCCTTGTGCTTACGGGCTGTGCCCCATGAGACCTGAAGAAGAGCTAGGATGATGACGATGGCTATAGCAGCAGGCTTAGCTTTCGCCATTGCTGTTTGTTGCTAAGTTCGATCGAGATGCTTGGGTCTGGGATGCACTGCCGCCCCTTCGCTCGACGGGCGAGCGTATATGTAGTCGTGTTCTCACTTCTCAGATCGTTGAGCTCGATACCAGGTAGTTTTTTTTTTGTTTTGTTTTTGAACCGGAACCCTATCTCCATTATCACTAACGGAAATACAGATACCAGGTTAATTGACCGGGCCCTATCTGAGACAAGTGCATTGCGTTGTACTATCTGGAATGGTAGCTATCCGTATGTCATGAAATGTGTCAGGTTGTCTCAGCTCGCTGCGATGTTACCATATCCGCCTCTCGGTAATTCCTGCGCAAGAACAACTGATGACCAAGCCGATGTTTTGTTTTGGAAGCTGTTGCTGGAAACGAACGCTCCAGCAGATGTTTCGGTGGACGTTTGCTTTTCATCATTCCACTAGCTGTTCAACCGAGAAGCAATCGTTCTTGTTAAAAGAAAAAGAGAAAAGAAAACCCCGAACCAATCACATATTTAATTCACGTGCAAAACTATGCCACGTCTCCAAATAAAACAGGATACGAGTTCGGGGACCATGCATATATGAGGCAAAAAAAAAGAGAGTTTAATTTCCGTGCTAGTCTGACAGAGCTACTCAAATATTTGACCTGGACCTGCTACTCAGTCAGAAGAGATTTGCTGGAAGTTCAGAATTCTAACTATTGCGAATCTAAAGTATGATTCCATTCGAGGTGTAATATATGATTGTATGATAACACCGGGTAATACTTATATCTCATTTTATTAAAAACATCTTATACATTTTTTATGGCTTCCATAGCTCATACGCTTTCCCTGCACATAAATCTTAGAGCAGCAGTCAAATTTCAGTAACACTTCCCTCGGCTGCCACGGAAAAATTGAACTCATTTTGTCTCATGGTCTGACCCGACGGATAACTGACTAAAGATCTGTTTGGATCTCAGAGCTAAAATTAGCCCGGCCCCATGAAAATAGATTAAATATGAGCTAATTATGGGCTAATTGGCTCTAATCACTAAATATATAGCTCTTATTAGTTCTTATCAGCAAAGAATTAACTTTTTTATTTAGTATCAAAAACATGGACTAACTAGTACTGCATGTGGCCTCGTGCTAACGCTACGATGGTATCATTATAAAAAGTTTGCCGTCTTTATAACTTCATAGATGTTTTCACACCCAACTTTTCCCTATATATATAGAGTCGAGATTTCCACGCTACCCATCCCAAACTTATCTAAAAAAATAAGTGCAACATGCAAACTTGACCTGAAAGTTTTGGTGTACTTAAACTTCAAATAACCAAGAGACAAAACAACAAAACAAGGTTTAAAATGAATATAAAGATTCTTATTTG